>NC_083369.1:116058427-117545094 GCF_030254825.1 Meriones unguiculatus
TGAAGTAATACGGAAAGATGCAGCCAAACAGTTTGGGGCCGTCAGAGAAGAAATAATTAAATGACTGAAAGAAGTAAAAGAAACAGAGTTGAAGGAACTAAAAGAAAAAGAGGAAAATACAATCAGACAGGTGAAGGAAGTAAACAAAACAAATCAAGACCTGAAGATAGAACTGGAAAAATTAAAGAAAACACAAATGGAGGAACTAATAGAGAGGAAGAATTTAGGGAAGAAAACAGGAACTACAGAGGTAAGCATAACCAACAGAGTACAAGAGATGGAAGAAAGAATCTCAGGTGTGGAAGTTACAATGGAAGAAATCGATGTATCTGTCAAAGAAAATGTTAAATCCAAAAAATTCCTGACACAGACCGTTGAAGAAATCCAAGACAGAATGTAAAGACAAAACCTAAGAATAATAGGTATAGAGGAAAAAGAAGACTCCCTTCTCCAAGGCCCAGAAAATATTCTCAACAAAATCATTGAAGAAAATTTCCCCAAGTTAGAGGAGAAGCCAATAAGAATAAATGAGGCCTACAGAGCACCCAACAAATTTGACCAGAAAAGAAAATCCTCCTGCCACATATTAATCAAAAGAGTAAGTATACAGAACAAAGAAAAAAATACTAAAACCTGCAAGGGAAAAAGGCCAAGTAACATATAATGGCAAAACCACTAGAATCACACCTGACTTCTCAAGAGAGACTATGAAAGCCAGAAGGGCCTGGATGGATATCATGCAGACCCTAAGAGAACACAGATGTCCGCCCAGGCTACTATAACCTGCAAAACTCTCAGTCCTCATAGACAGAGAAAACAAGATACTCAATGACAAAAACAAATTTCAACAATACCTACATACAAATCCAGCATTGCAGAAGACACTGGAAGGGAAAATACAACCCAAGAAAATTAGCTTCTGTCAAGAAAACACAGGAAATAATTAACCTTACTACAGTAAAACAAAAAGCAACCAAGCACACAACCTTATGACCACAGCCAACATCAAAATCAATGGATCTAACAGCCACTGGTCATTAATCTCTCTCAACATCAATGGACTCAACTCTCCAGTAAAAAGACACAGATTAACAGAATGGATACATAAGCAAAACCCAGCAATATGTTGCATACAAGAAACACACCTAAGGCACAAAGATAGACATTACCTGAGGGTAAAGGGATGGAAGACGATTTTCCAAGCAAACGGACCCAAGAAACAAGCAGGATTAGCCATTCTAATATGTGATAAAATAGACTTTCAACCAAAATTAATAAAAAGAGATGGGGAAGGACACTTCATACACATCAAGGGAAAATTCCACCAGGAAGAAGTCACAATCCTGAACATCTATGCCGCAAATACAAGAGCACCCACATTTGTAAAAGAAACATTGATAAAATTTAAACCACATATAGATTCCCACACATTAATAGTGGGAGACTTCAACACCCCACTCTCCACAAAGGACAGGTCAACAAAACAGAAATTAAACAAAGAAACAATATCTCTTACAGAGGTCATGAATCAAATGGACCTCACAGACATTTACAGAACCTTACACCCAAACACAAAAGAATTTACCTTCTTCTCAGCACATCATAGAACTTTCTCCAAAATAGACCATATAGTTGGTCACAAAGCAAGCCTCAACAGATACAAGAAGATTGATATAGTGCCTTGTATCTTGTCTGATCACCATGGAATAAAGTTGAACTTCAACAACAACAGAAATATCAAAAAGCCTACACACACATGGAAACTGAACAACTTGTTACTAAATGACAGCTGGGTCAGGGAAGAAATAAAGAAAGCAATTAAAGTCTTCCTAGAACGCAATGAAAATGAAGACACAAAATACCCAAACTTGTGGGACACAATGAAAGCAGTGCTAAGAGGAAAGTTCATAGCACTAAGTGCCTTAAAGAAGAAATTCGAGACAGCGCATTCAAGCAACTTAATGGCCCACTTGAAAACCCTAGAAAAAGAAGAAGCAGACAAACCAAAAAGGAGTAGACGGCTGGAAATACTCCAACTCAGGGCTAAAATAAATCAATTAGAAACAAATAAAACAATTCAAAGAATCAATGAAACCAAGAGCTGGTTCTTTGAGAAAATCAACAAGATCGACAAACCCTTAGCCAAGCTAACTAAAAGGCAGAGAGACACCACCCAAATCAACAAAATCAGAAATGAAAAGGGGGACATAACTACAGACACTGAGGAAATCCAAACAATCATTAGGACTTACTTCAAAAGTCTATATGCCACAAAATTTGAAAATCTAAATGAAATGGACAATTTTTTGATCAATTTCACTTACCAAAGATGAATCAGGACCTGGTAAATCAATTAAATAGTCCTATATCCCCCAAAGAAATAGAAGCCGTCATCAAAAGTCTCCCATCCAAAAAAAGCCCATGACCAGATGGCTTCAGCCCAGAATTCTACTAGACATTCAAAGAAGAGCTAACTCCAATTCTTTTCAAACTATTCCACAAAATAGAAACAGAAGGAACATTACCAAACTCATTCTTCAAAGACACAGTCACCTTGGTACCTAAACCTCACAAAGACTCAACAAAGAAAAAGAATTTCAGGCCAATCTCCCTTATGAACATTGATGCAAAAATACTTAACAAAATACTCGCAAACCAAGTAAAGAACATATCAGAGATATTATCCACTATGACCAAGTAGGCTTCGTCCCAGGTATGCAGGGTTGGTTCAATATACGGAAATCCATCAATGTGAAACACCACATGAAAAAACTGAAAGAAAAAAAACCACATGATAATCTCCCTAGATGCTGAAAAAGCATTTGACAAAATCTAATATCCATTCAGGTTTAAAGTCTTGGAGAGATCAGGGATAAAATGCACCTATCTAAATATAGTATAAGCGATATACAGCAAGCCTATAGCCAACATCAAACTGAACAGAGAGAAACTTAAAGCAATCCCTCTGAAATCAGGGACAAGACAAGGCTGCCTGCTCTCCCCATATCTCTTCAAAATAGTTCTGGAAGTCCTTGCTAGAGGAATAAGACAGTTGAAGAAGATCAAGGGGACACAGATTGGAAAGGAAGAAGTCAAATTATCACTATTTGCAGATAATATGATAGTATACATAAGTGACCCTAAAAACTCTACCAGGGAACTCCTACAGCTGATAAACACCTTCAGCAAAGTGGCCGGATACAAAATTAACTCAAAAAAAATCAGTAGCACTCCTGTATACAAAAGACAAAAGGGCTGCGAATGAAATTAGGGAAACAACACCCTTCACAATAGCCACAAATGACATAAAGTACCTTAGTGTAACCCTAACCAAGCAAGTCAAAGACTTGTATGAAAAAAATTTCAAGTCTCTGAAGAAAGAATTAGAAGAAGATATGAGGAGATGGAAAGATCTCCCATGCTCATGGCTTGTCAGGATTAACATAATAAAAATGGCCATCTTACCAAAATCAATCTACATATTTAATGCAATTTCCATCAAATTGCCAACACAATTCTTTACAGACCTGGAAAGAAAAATTCTCAACTTCGTATGGATTAACAAGAAAACAAAAATTGCTAAAATAATCTTCTACAATAAAAAATCTTCTGGAGGTATCTTCATCCCTGATCTCAAGCTGTACTATAGAGCAACAGTTATAAAAACTGCATGGTACTGGTATAGAAACAGAATGGTGGATCAATGGACCCGAACAGAGGACCCACAAATAAACCCACACACTTATGGACACCTGATTTTTGACAAAGATGCCAAAACCATACAATGGAAAAAAGATAGCATCTTCAACAAATGGTGCTGGTCCAACTGGATGTCTACATGTAGAAAAATGAAAATAGATACATACTTATCACCCTGCACAAAACTGAAGTCCAAGTGGATCAAAGACCTCAACATAAAACCATACACATTAAATCGGCTAGAAAAAAAAGTGGGGAAGACCCTAGAACTCATTGGTACAGGAGAAATCTTCCTGAACAGAACACCAACAGCACAGTCTCTAAGAGCAACAATCAATAAATGGGAACTCATGAAATTGAAAAGCTTCTGTAAAGCAAAGGACACAGTCATCAAAACAAAGCGACTGCCTAAAGATTGGGAAAGAATCATCCTCAACCCTTTATCTGACAAAGGACACATATCCAGTATATATAAAGAACTAAAGAATCTGAAAAGCAGCAAACCAAGTAATCCACTTTAAAAATGCGGAACATAGCTAAACAGAGAATTCTCTGTAGAGGAATATCGAATGGCAGAGAAGCACTTAAAGAAATGCTCAACCTCACTAGCCATTAGGGAAATGCAAATGAAATCAACCCTGAGATTTCACCTTACATCCATCAGAATGGCCAAGATCAAAAACTCAAGTGACAACACATGCTGGAGAGGTGTTGGAGAAAGGGGAACCCTTCTCCACTGCTGGTGGGAGTGCAAACTTGTACAACCACTCTGGAAATCAATCTGGTGCTTTCTCAGACAACTAGGAATAGTGCTTCCTCAAGATCCAGCTATACCACTCCTAGGCATATATCCAAAAGAGGCTCAAGTACACAATAAGGGCATTTGCTCAACCATGTTTGTAGCACCTTTGTTTGTAATAGCCAGAGGTTGGAAACAGCCCAGATGCCCCTCAACTGAAGAATGGATGCAGAAATTGTGGTACATCTACACAATGGAGTATTACTCAGCAATGAAAAATAAGGAAATCACGACATTTGCAGGTAAATGGTGGGACCTGGAAAGGATCATCCTGAGTGAGTTGTCAAAGAAGCAAAAAGACACACACGGTGTATATTCACTCATATAAACATACAACATATAACAAACCCACTAAAATCTGTACATCTGAACATACTAAGCAAAAGAGAGGACCCTAACTAAAATGTTCAATACCCATCTGAAAGGCAAAGAGGATGGACATCCGAATAAGAAGAAAACAGGAAACAACCTAGGAACCTGCTACAGAGGGCCTCTGAAAGCCTCTACCATGCAGACTGTGAAAGCAGATACTGAGCCTGATGGCCAACTGACAGGCAGAGTGAATGGAATTTTATGTAAGAAGTGGGAAATAGTAAGAGCTGGAGAGGACAGGAACTCTACAAGGAGAGCAACAGAACAAGAATATTTGAACACAGGGAACTTCCCAGAGACTCATACTCCAACCTAGGACTATTCATGGAGATAACCTAGAACCCTGACAATGCAGCCACTTCTGATGAGAACTGATAGACTAAGATCGTAAAGAAGGAGAGGAGGACCTCCCCTATCAGTGGACTTGGGAAGGGGCATTCATGCAGAAAGGGGGGGGAGGGTGGGACTGGGATGGGAGGAGGGAGGGGAGTATGGGGGGATACAAAATGAATAAAGTGTAATTAATAAAAAATTAAAAAAAATAATCTAGAGCAGGAAAAGGAAAAAAAAGTAAATAAGAAACAGGGAAAGTGATGTGGAAGGATTATCTTTCCATTGATCAGATATATCTAAAATATCATCTTAAAGTATTAAAAATTAAAACTTTAGTAATGGGATATTTCACGGTTTGTGTGAACTTGTATGTATGTCTGTCTATCTGTCTGCCTCATAAGATCTCTTGTGCTTCTGGCTGCCTTTTGAATTTACTATATAGTTGAGGATGCCTTGACTTTTGGCTCCTCTTCCTTCTACCTCCTGAATTAAATGTTTTCCTGTATAAGATCTGCCATCATCATCGTGTTTCTTCATAGCAATAAAACCCTATCTAAGACATCAAAAAAAAAAAAGAGGAAAAAAACAAAGCTCTCAAAAAAATACAGGGAAATATAACCACAAATAGAGAGGCACATTAACAGGAAATTAATAAAAAAATACAGGCCATCAAGGAGAGATAAGAATCTACATTCAAACATATGAAGGAAATGGTGCAAGACATGTAAACAGAATTAGAATAAAAAAAAAAGAGAAAACCCTGAACCTGGAGAATTTAGACCAAAGTTCAGGAACTACAAAGGTAAGCATCACCAACAGATTACAAGAGATGGAAGAGAGAATCTCAGGAGCTGAAAATACCATTGGAAAAACATGATACATCTCTCAAAGAAAAAATAAATCCCAAAAAGTTCCAAACACAAAACACCCAAGAAATCAAGGACTCCATGGAAAGAAGAAATCTAAGAATAATAGATATAGACAAAAAGAAGATTCCAGGCTCCAAAGTCCAGAAAATATTTTCAAGAAAATTTTCCCAACTTAAAGAAAGTGATGTCCATTAACAAACAAGAGGCTTACAGAACAACAAATAGACTAGACTGGAAAAGAAACACAACACATCACATGGAAGTCAAAACATTAATCTACAAAACAAAGAAAAAAATATTAAAAGCAGCAAGGGAAAAAGGTGAAGCAACATATATAAGTAGATTTATCAGAATTACACCAGACTTCTCAATAGAAACTATGAAAGCCAGAAGAGCCTGGGAAGATGGCATGCAAACTCTAAAATACCACAGATTCCAACTGAGAATACAATGCCCAGCAAAACTTCCAATCAATATAGATGGAGAAAACAAAATATTCGATGACAAAACAAAACTTAAACAATATCTACAGAGCAAAAAAGCCCTACTAAAGATACTAGAAGAAAAATTTCAATCCAATGAAATCAACTACACCCAAAAAAACACAGGATATTGATAACTTCACAACAAAAAAATTAAAAGAAAACAAGAGTAAAAACACAGTATCAGCACCAACTCCAAAATAATAATCAGTATTGATGGAATCAAATCTCTAATAAAAAGACACAGACTGAGAGAATGTTCATGGAAACAGGATCCAACATTCTGGTGCATCCAAGAAATACAGCTCTTAAACAAAAGTAAACACTATCTCAGGGTAAAGGGATGAAAATATGTTTTTCAAGCAAACAGACACAGAAGACAAGCCGGGGTAGCTATATTAATATCTAGTAAAACTAACTTTCAATCAAAAGTAATCAAAGAAAAGATGAGAAGTTATACTTCAGTCTCATGAAAGGACAAATCCACCAGGAGGACATCACAATCCTGAATGTTTATGCCCCCAAACAAGAGCATTTGCATCTGTAAATGAAACGTTATTAAAACTGAAATCACACGTTGATCCTAACACTTTACAAGTAGGAGAATTCATAACTCCACTCTCTCCAAGGGACAGATCATATAGACAAAACCTAAATAGAGAATAATGACCTTTACAAAGGTCATAAATCAAATGTATCTAATAGATGTCTACAGAACTTTCACCCAAATCCAAAAGAGTATACTTTCTGTACAGAACCTCAGGGAAGCTTCTCAAAAATTGGCCATTTCGTCAGGCACAAAGCAATCCTCGAACAGATACAAGAAGGTATAATTTTGAGTATCCTATCAGACCACCATGGCCTAAAACTTGAACTCAACAACAACACAAATAACAAAATCTTACATAGACATGAAAATTATACAACTCTCTAATCAATGACAGCTTGTTCGGGGAAGAAATTAAAACAAAAAAAAGAGACTTCCTAAAATTAAGTGAAAATGAAGGCACAGCTTACCCTAACTTAGGAGACACAATGAAAGTAGTGCTAAGAGGAAAGTTGTTAGGATTAAGTGCTTCCAGAAAGATGTTTGATCCATCACATACGGTCCACTTAATAGCACACAGAAATGTCCCCGAAAAGAATCAGACACACCCAAGAGTAGTAGATGGTTGGAAATAAACAAACTCGGAGCTGAAATGAATGAATTAGGGAAGATGGGATTGGGAGGTGATGAGGGAGAGGGCTAGAGCAAGGATATAATGTGAATAAACTTTAATTAATAAAAATAAATAAATTTATTAAAAATAAATATAAAAGGGAGATTAAACTTAACTTCTTTATTTAAAGGCTTGATGATAAAATTTGTCCTGATTTTGAATGGCACAACTGAAAGACAAATCCTTATCAGTGAAACTGGAGTTTAAATAGTTGTGAAATAACTCTTTCACTCAGGAGCCTAATAATTCAAAGGAGTGTATCCTCTCTCATTCCATGAAGACTTTAGTCTGGACAAGTTTTCTGATCAGTGAAGACTAAGGTCTACAGGTTAGCTGAGAAACAGATGTAGCGTTACTTGATGCCCTGCTTGACTCTTGAGTTACTTTGTTTGGTAGAGACCAAAGTACACGACCTTCCTGAAGAGCAAGTGTAGCAAGTACTCTCTGAGTCTGCAGTTTCCCTAGTCATAGTCAACAAGGGTTCAAGATTCATCTTTTTCTTTCATCTTTCTATCTTTCTTTTTTCTTACTCTTGCATTCTTTGTCTTTCTTTAAACTTGTCTTTTGGATGTAGAAAAATACAATTTTCTCTCTGAAATATAGTATAAATTTTCTTTTTGGTAGAATATGAAGAAATTGGGATGAAGGCCAAAAAAAAAATTTCATCTTGGCTACAATGTCTCAGAAGCTAATATTCACAGAAGGATTTCCAAATTTCTTACTAGACCCAGTCAATAAATTATCCAAATTAAGTACTACATTCATAGTAGAGTTTATCAATTGAGGTCTATTATTATATTTTCAGTATAAAGAAAAGTCATTACCTTAATCACATGTACTACAGGCTCATGAATATAGCCACTGCTCTTTTGAAAACACTCTTGTGTTAGGTTAAGAAGGCAGTGTCAAGAGACAGAAGTATAAGCATAAAGAGTGCCTTATCTGAGGCATACATTCCCAAAATTAGGAAAGGAAAAGAGATCCCTTCGGTACGTTTTGGATTTGTCTTCAAGAGGAACATTGAGGAGGATTATCTTCTTCAGTAACAAATGTATTATATGAGTTATTAAAACAATGAAAAGGTAGACAGGTAGAAGTACAGCATCATGGTGAGGGCTCTGAAGAGAATTAAGATCTTTGAGGCAGATTGTAGGCCTCTTTTGAGGGATCTCAGAGGAAGGAAAATGGCTTAACAACATGACACTTGAAATACTATCACTGATATTCTAGCAGGCCAAAAGCCAAGATAATTCTGAGGAAGTAAATTCTTCCTCTTTGATGTGAGGAAGTCAGGGAGGAGGAGCACACTTAGTTGATGTGTTGAGTTGTGTCAATTAAATGTGTAAGTGGGGGAATATGTAGACCCTAGCAGCCCTTTGATATTACTGATGTTCTGGAGTCTGGCAGCCTCACATGGGGAAATGAAGAAGTGTAAGGGGATCATGAGTTTGCAAGGTAATAACATATGTTCCCGCAAGTTTTCAGTAGGAGTTTTGCCAATTGCTATGACACTAGGGATATAATAAAATGCTAATCCAGGTACTGGGAAGTGAACAGCAGTTACATATGGATTCTACAAGAAAAGAAAAGAAAACTCTATAATCTGAACCCAAGGGACAAGAGTCCATATTTTACCATTATGAAAATGGAGGAAATCTGATCACAACTAGACTGAAACATCACACATTTTTATTACAGTCTCTCTTGCCTCCACTTGTATCTCTGATTCTCAAGATCTCCCCTAAAAGAACTTAGAGGGGACACGCATAATGAAATAGATAAAATAGACAGACTTTGTTGCAAAGTAAAGTTTTATATTCTTAAGGATCAAGAGTGGGCATTGGCAAAAAGCAAAGAGATGTTTGAAGGTCTTAAAGGGAGAAACTCTAGATGATGGGAGTAGGCAATGACCAGAAAAAAAAAAAAAAAAAAAAAAAAAACAGAAACAAAACAGTGTGAAGTCCAGTCCTACATGCTTTGGACATTTTTTTTATATTGTTTCTAAAGTCTTTGAAATAGACAGCTTTCCTGAGGTTCATATTTTTGTTTTTCTTATGAGTCTAACCAGGAACAGAGTTAGATTCATAGATTCAGAGCCCATTCATTTGACCTGTAACAATATCCCTTACTTTCATTTTCTAGTTTTGTAACTGATTAACTGGTCAGCAAGGAAAAGTCAACATTCAAGGAAAAATGTGGAGGAGGAAAGGATTAATAACTTATAAGATATTTGAAAACATCCTATGGAAATAAACTGTTCTATAAGCACTATTCCACAAGATTCACTTAACCTTATAAGGGGATAACACTAAAACCAAAAGTTAATACGATACCAAACTGAAAGCCTGGTGTCAGCTGTGGAAACTATTGAGTTATTGGTCAGGGATACCCCAATCTGCCCGCAAACAATACAGGATATTGAATTGTTCTCTATTACCTTTCCCCCCATAACTTAGTGGTAAGTCCCTGTTGCTGAAGATACAACATACTGTTCATTCTAGGACTTTGAAAAAAATTCTGGTGCTGTCCATTTAACTTCCTCCTTACTGGATAGTTTTTGTACTACTAGAATATTCTGTGTAGGCTTCGGTGTGTGTAGGGGAGATGTGAGGATCACCAATAGATTTACCTAAAAATGTAAAGCTGAATTAAAGAAAAATATAACAAGTTATGGCCATGAATGAAATAGTGGCACAATCTTTATGGGAATAATTAGTTACTTAATAATGAATTAAAGGCCTAATCCACAGAAAGCAACACATACCTGCTGCTGTAACTTTAGCTGAGAACACATGGTTATAGAGCTCACAGCTCCCAGAACTGAACCAAATAGTATTATTTTGATAAATATTTGAGGTATCAAATTATACTCAATATCTATCTCTTTACTTTCTAAAGATTAGCCCACTTCTCACACACCATCAGAGAACTTTATGTAGTAGATTGTGATTAACAAAGATATTCAAAACTGCTAATCCTGGAAAGAATAGGTTTCTGTGGATTTCTCAAGCACAAATGGGACATCCTCTCTTCAAGTCTCAGGGAACACTGAAGAAAGAATTTTAAAAGATTTTAAGAGTCAAAGGCCTGGAAAGACTAGAATGAAATAGAGTCTTCTAGATAATGACAGTGCCATCATGAATTCACAGGAGTTGTGGTTGCATGCACAAAGCTGTCATAAGATTAAGCCAGTTAATATTCCAGCATGCACTGGAGAGAGGCTTAGGAGTCTGCCCCTCTAACTGACAAACTACTGACAGTTGATGGCTTCTAGAGAAGTGTGGTGGTTATAATCAGAAAAAAAAAAAAAACATACTTTCATATATTTTAATGAGTAGTAACCCCTACTTATTGCAACTGTTTCCAAAGATCAATTGGTATGGACTTGTTAGGGTGGGTATGGTCTTATAGGATGAGGTATGTTACTGAGGATGGTTTTTGAGGTTTAAAATACCACACCATGCCCAGTCTCTCTCTGTCTGCTCCCTTTGAATCAATATGAAAAGCTCTCAACTACTGGGCCAGTGTCATGTTTGCCTGAATCCTATCACCAGGATCATGGATTAATCCTCTAAAACTATAATCAAGTACCCAAATAAGTGCTTTCAATTATGAGAATTTCCTTGGTTTCTCTTCACAACAATGGAATAGTAACTAAATAGGGAGTAAGAGTCACTTTA
The DNA here is from genome assembly GCF_030254825.1 of Meriones unguiculatus. Taxonomy (NCBI): domain Eukaryota; kingdom Metazoa; phylum Chordata; class Mammalia; order Rodentia; family Muridae; genus Meriones; species Meriones unguiculatus. Next base: position 116,069,882 of record NC_083369.1, read on the forward strand.
CTTTAAATATATTGTCTCTGGAAAGTCATTCCATGCTCAAATAAATTTCAAACATGCAAGAGTATATGATTAGCACAAATTACGCTGGGTAGGTTATTACAAGAAAAAAGACAAGTGGGTAGAGAACTTGGGATTGCATCTGGGATGAGTTAGGGGGAAGAGTGGGGTGTGAATATGGTCAAAATATGTTGTATGCCTGTATGAAATTCTCAAAATTTTAAGAAACACCATACTGAATATATATATATATATATATATATATATATATATATATATATATATATCACTAGCAATCAAACATTAAGAAGCAAAAAATGGTAAAATGAAATGTGGGTGTGTGTGTGCATAATTTCCAGCCCATAATGACTGTGGAAATCATATAATTTATAGAAAGCAGAGAGACAAAGTTTAAAATATGTGGGTGGGGCATATCGGCTGGCCCTTTCATGGATAACTTGGGCTCATATTGCATGTTTTCAGATGTGGTATCAATTCTGGCCAAGGGAAAAATGTCGACTTAATGATCTCCTATTTTGAAATGATAAAAATGGTGTTTAGTGAGATAAAGAGTTTCCACTTATTAGACAAGAGTCCTTTGTCCTTAAGTTCAATATTTTTCTTTGAAATTGAACTTCGACGTCCCACACCTGCATTCCTGTTAATATATTTCTACCTTATGAAAAAGAGTCCCTTTGGTATAACTAAAGTGAAGGAGCATAACTGTACCTATTTAGAATATCTTGTTCCTTACCATAGCTTTAGAATAGGAACAAAGTTATACTAATATATATGTTATGCATTTTTCTTTCCTACAATATAGTGATCTGATAATATAGGTATACTATAGTTAATATAAAACCCACTGCTCTTGATTCTTGTTACATCTATTTCTTGTTTTTCAGGAAATCTCTTCTGAAAAAGTAGGTATCTTTGGTTGTATTGTGTGTGCTGGCAAATTTTATGTCAACTTGATAAAAGTCAGAGTCATTTGGAAAAAGGAACTTTAGCTAAGGAAATGGCCTCACCAAATTAGTCTGTGGGCACACTTGTGTGCTGTTTTCCTGATTGATGATTGCTGTGTCAGGGTTCACCTCAGTTAGGTGGTAGTACCATTGGCCTAGTTGTCTTGAAAGAGAACAGAAAACAGGCTGAGCTAGTCATGAGGAGCATTCCTCCATGTCCTCTGTATCAAACTCCTGCTTTCTTTGAGTTTCTACACTAACTTTTCCCCATGATGGCTTGTGATATGGAAGTGTAAGCAAAATAAACCATTTTCCCTTTAAGTTATGTTTGGTCCAGGTATTTTATCACAGTACTAGAATCTGCAACAAAGACATTGAATTTTAACAAAGTTTTATGCTTGCTATATAAATATAGTTACGTTTAAAACAAAGTAATAGGTTATATTTTCAGAGACTATTGACAATATTTATAGGGTTAACAAATTTTGTTTCATATCTGAGACCCTATTAAGTTGAGTTCATTCTGGTGGGTGTAAGGTGAAATCTCAGGGTCGTTTTCATTTGCATTTCCCTAATGACTAATGACCTTGAGCATTTCTTTAAGTGTTTCTCTGCCATTCAATATTCCTCTACAGAGAATTCTCTGTTTAGCACTGTTCCCATTTTTTAATTGGATTACTTGGTATGCTACTTTTCAGGTTCTTTAGTTCTTTATATATACTGGATATTAGCCCTCTGTCAGATAAAGGGTTGGTGAAGATTCTTTCCCAATCTGTAGGAAGTCATTTTGTTTTTATGATGGTGTCCTTTGCTTTACAGCAGCTTTTCAGTTTCATGAGGTCCCTTTTATTGATTGTTGCTCTTAGGGCTTATGCTGTTGGTGTTCTGTTCAGGAAGTTGTCTCCTGTACCAATGCATTCTAGGGTCTTCCCCACTTTTTCTTCTAACTAATTTAATGTGTCTGGTTTTATGTTAAGGTCTTTGATCCACTTGGACTTTAGTTTTGTGCAGGGTCATAAGTATTGTTATACCCAGTTCGCGAGCCCCCAAAACATCTCCAGGAATCAACTCTGTTGCAAAACACATGAGGGTCTATTTATTGAAAATTACAAGCTGCAGCTTGGGCTACACAGCCCAACCGCCGAAGCGTTGGGAGCTGAGTGCCCCGTGCCCAGGTTAGTGGGGTGATTTGTAGATTTTGGTCCATCCCAGCATGCCCAAGGCAGGGGCAATTCCTGCCTGGCAAGCATCTATTGGTCAAGGTGCTACATTTTGAATCGATTGGCTATAGGAAGGTTCCCAGACCATGACCAGGTGTCCCTCCCTAGGGGGAGGGTCCAGTTTCCTAGCAACTGTATCTCTAGTGGGTGGGGAAAGAACGCAGCGAGGTAGCTCTCCCCTCAGGGAACTTACTAACTGCTGTACCACGCCTACTCTACATAGACTTAATGATCGCTGCTTACCTTTTGGTCTCTCATTTCCCCCTTTCCCATGATCATTTGAAGACCCAATCTTGGGTATTCCAGATATGACCCCTTGTATCTTATAGATTTATCTTTTTATACTGGGATCTGTGGTCCCTTCAGGATGGATATAGGGGTAGTAAGCCAAGGAGAACTAATATAGGGTCTCTCTAGGCTTTTAGCCCAGTTGCTGCAATATTAGTGTCCATTTCAGCTAAGCAGATGCTCAAGATAATAGCTAATGCCAGGGAACCCCTCTTGACTTAGCATTTCAGCCTGCTAGGGGGGATTTGGGTGTAGATCCGTCTTCTGGAGCTTCTTCGATGCTGACTGTTGTACCATAGGCATCAGGGGCTAGGGAGGCTGAAATGCCAGTCAAAGTCTGGGCAATGGGGAAGTCCGAAGCATCTGGTTCGTTGATCCACCTGAAGAGGCAGGGAGCAATCATGTCAGTTTCCAGGAAGTCCAGATTTCAGCTTGCAGTCCACAGCTGATCCCGGAACAGAGTTAAACAGGTGGAAATCTGCTGAGACAAATTTAGACTGGAGACAGAAGTTAAAATTTGTCTATTAAATGGGAAAGACCAGGGAAAATCTCATCTGCAATCTTTTTGAGCTATGCCAGATCCAGGTCACATCCTGAAACTCATATGAAATTTTTTAGTACACAAAAGGAAATATATAATTTTAAATACTCAGAAAAGTAACATACTAGCAAATCAAACATTTTGAGAGTAACAGGTAAAACTGCATCTCACTGAATGAGTATCAGTTAGCTGTTTTGTTTTTTTTTTTATAACCTTTATACACAACTTAAGTGTGTCCACAGTAACATTTTTTCTGTGAGCATAGCTGTTGGTAATTAGTCACGAATGGAGCTTGGCCATTTTTATACACTCAGCATCTACTTTTAGCTCTCACTTTCATGTTTACACTGGAAAGTTAGGCAGAAATACATTACTGGCTTTAGTGCTAAACCCTGGATGTTTGGACCTTTTTAACAAAGCAACTAGAAGGAATAGGTTTAAGATATTCCTGTGTTAAAATCTACCCCAGAAATGGCAGATATTAAGAATACCATAGTAAAAGCTATGACTTTTGGGTCAGATACACACATTAAACAGATGTTTTTAAAATAACGAGAAGCACTTTTAGTCTATCTGTAGAAGCCAACAAAGGATATTAAAATCTTAACCTGATGACTGAATAATAAGCAGTTATTGCTCCATCAACTTATCAGAACTCTATTGATCAATGCCAAAACTCTGAACTTCTGAAATCTTATAACATAAACACAACAGTAGTAAAGAGGGGGGAGATCTAAAGTATCTCCCATTTTTAATCTGCTTTAAAATTATATACCTTAAAAAAAACTACTTAGACTCTCTAATCTTTTGCATTTATCAACCTTGAAACATTTTTTTCAGACCAAATAACAACACTCTCTAGATTTTTACAACCTAAACTCCTGTATCCTCAGACCCTACATAGGCTCCATTTATTTATTTTAAGACACAGGCAACTAACATGAGTCCTGTGAGTAAGGCAAACCTGTCTTTTTTTTTTTTAAATAAGAGATCTAGTACCTAGTAGTTCTAGCTAATGAACTGATCAATGAGCTAACAGTCGATCTAATTATCTTCTCTCTAGCTGCAAAGCTACCGTAAGCTTAGCATAGCCATCAAGGTGTTCAGAGACCTGAGAAGGATAAATTATAAGATAAATAAATATTCCAATCCATGTGCCAATCAAAATGACAGGGATGACTAGTTAGTCCATTACCTATTCAGTGTCCCTGGCTCCTGTGTCTCACGGCATCTTGAACAGAGGCATTTCTCCCAGGCACATAAGATGAGAGACTGTTTCTGTGGAGAAAGAAACGAGAGAATGGCCTCACCTCGCCCTTAGCAACGTGAAACATTGACTCCAGGTGTCCACAGTTTTGGCTGGGCCTTAGCAGTGAGCCAGTTGTGGCAGTATTGCCCAGTGGTTAGCATACCACAATCCAGAGTAGCAGTCATCTGTCGTTGTGCCCAAATCTTCTCGGAGACCTTGGTGGAGCTACTGCCAGGATTTTGGGACTTCCTGTCACAATAAGCTTACACATGGTAAAATGCCATATTCAGATTTCTGACAAGCTTGAGGGCCAGCATATCTGAGTTATTCTGTTTTTATTATCTGCTCTAAACTGTGTCCTATAAAACAGAATGCTATGATCTCTAATTCTAGCATATTTCTGAGATGCATGTTAAGTAGATTTACAAAGGCAACTTTATAGTTATATATCCCAGGCTTAACCTTAAAAAAAAAAACCTGAACAAAGAGACTAGGTAAGGCTCAACTGCAGTATTTAGCATGACTTTAAATCTGCTCTTTCTGAACTAAAATCAAAGCAAACCTTTTAATCAGTTACAGTTCATAGAGAGGCTAGCTAATCTTGCTGCTCCTACCACTTGCATTAAAATTGAACAGTAAAAAGCTTTGCATTTAGCACTAATATGACTGAACATAACTGAGATACCTGAACAAAATGGTGGCAAACTCATAGCTCCACCCTCTTTATCTCTGGACCAGCATGGCGGCTGGCCACGAGCAACCGAACTCAGCTGGAAGCCCTAAACAAACATGGCAGCCAAACTACAGCTTTACGTGCTCTCTCTATTGCTGAACCATCATGGTGGCTGGCCATGCGCTAGCACAGCCTGCGACTGACAACACCAAGCATAGCCACTAGGTGCTGCTGATGATACAGCAAACATTGTGGAGCATCCATAATCCCCCACAACCAAAAGTTCCCAGTGATCAAACAAGCTTTAGAACCAACTGCATAACAGAACACTTTTAAACTGTAAGAATTATTTTAGCCATACCAAACCTATCAGCTAGAATTTTTTTTCCTTAAAAGAGCATAAAAAACATTTTGTAATGAATAATCACCAGCCCTTTAAATGAATTATAACATATTTAAATACAGTTTTTTTTTAAATCATATTAACTCTCTGGCTTTTTATAACACATCCACTAACCTTCTGCAACATTATATACCTTTAGGTTTCTAGCTTTTCTTTTCTGGCTTAACCAGACATGCTTACTTTCTTGCTTTTCAGACAACATAAAAACTCTTATCAAAATCCTTTCCATTTTGACATGATCCTGTTGAAGCCCAGCGTTTACGATTTGCTTTTTATAGGCAAAGCAAAAACAAGTTACATTACTATAAAGAGGAGTTCTGAAACTGCCTAATTCTTTTTTAAAATAACTTCCCTGTAGCAGATAAGATGGTCACAAAGCATCTTAACAAACAAACAGCTCTCCATAAGATACATTTTAAAAACTGCAATTCTCTTAATTAGCACAGACAACACAGCAGGGTTTTATTTAGTAAAATTAATAAAATACCCAAGATTATTGTCCTACCCAAATGCCTGATAAACTTTAAACATTTATAGCCTTAAACATTTAAACATTTTTTTAAAACCCATTTTTGCAATATCAAAATAAAGTACCCCTTTTGTAGGAGAGAAGTCACAAGGCATAAACATAATCTTTAAAATCAAAACCAGATTTTAAAACCAGAATTTACCAGTGTAAGCAATTTAATTTCTAAAACCAATACCAATTTAAAATAAGTCATTCTTTTAACCTAGAAGGAAATGAGAATTATTTGATCAAGGTTTCCCTTTTTTTTTTTATATCCATGCCAAGATGGCGGTCACATTATAAAATCACATGGTGAAGTCAAGATGGCGGCGAGACACTGAGACACTTTATACCACGTGGCAACATATAAATATGCGTTTACGGATTTAATAAACACTTAGGCACACATTTTAAACGAGTTTTGTGAGGCCTTTCAGAACAGAAGACAGAAGGTAGACACAGATACTGCACAGAGACATTGAGACAGCTGGCCAAATTTCCCGTGACTAAAACTGACTGACTCTTACAGAAATTTCTCCAGGGTGGGCCCAAGTCCCTTCCTGGGTAAGGTACTGTGAAAACAGACCTTCAGATTTCCACTCTGGGTCCTCTGCCACAAAAGCCTCAGAGTGGTGGGTGGCTCTAGACCACCTCCAGATACTGATGAAGTTGGGGGACGTCTCTCCCAACTTTAGTGACTATGATTGTCTGACACGTCTGTCCAAATCACATTAGTCACTCATACAGATGCCTCGAGGCAAAACAGAATTCAGAAAATAGGCGCTAATGGAACACTGCACACCGCACAAAGCGACAATGACGGAGACTGAGACACAGACACCACACACTTACCAGCTGGTTATGAGACCCTCCGGATCAGTCCTGAGGTCTTCGGGGGCCCTGCAATCTCGGTGGGAACTCCAAATATTATACACAGAATTACAAGCTGCAGCTGGGGCTACACAGCCCCACCACCAAAGCGGTGGGAGCTGAGCGCCCCGTGCCCAGGTTAGTGGGGTGATTTATATATTTTGGTCCATCCCAGCATGCCCAAGGCAGGGGCAATTCCTGCCTGGCAAGCATCTATTGGTCAAGGTGCTACATTTTGAATCGATTGGCTATAGGAAGGTTCCCAGACCATGACCAGGTGTCCCTCCCTAGGGGGAGGGTCCAGTTTCCTAGGAACTGTATCTCTAGTGGGTGGGGAAAGAATGCAGTGAGGTAGCTCTCCCCTCAGGGAACTTACTAACTGCTATACCACACCTACTCTACATAGTCTTAACAATCGCTGCTTATCTTTTGGTCTCTCAGTATGGATCTATTTGCATTTTTCTACATGTAGACATCCAGTTGGACCAGCACCATTTGTTGAAGATGCTATGTTTTTTCATTTATATGGTTTTGGCATTTGCCCATCAACTGAAGAATGGATGCAAAAACTGTGGTACATCTTTACAAAGGAATATTACTCAGCAATGAAAAATAAGGAAATCATGAAATTTGCAGGTAAATTGTGGGACCTGGAAAGGATCATCCTGAGTGAGCTGTCCCAGAAGCAGAAAGACACACACTGAATAAACTCACTCATATAGATATGTAATATAAGATAAACCTACCGAAATCTGTCCATCTAAATAAACTAATCGAGAGAGGAGCCTGAGTAAAATGCTCAATCCCTATCCTGAAAGGCAAAGAAGAAGGACATCAGAAGAAGAAGAAAACAGGAAACAACCTAGGAACCTGCCACAGAGGGCCTCTGAAAGGCTCTGCACTGCAGGCTATCAAAGCAGACGCTGAGACTTATGGCCAACTGTTGGGCAGTACTTATTGAATCTTATGTAGGAAGTGGGAAATAGTAAGATCTGGAGAGGACAGGAGCTCCACAAGGAGAGCAAGAGAACCAGAAAATTTGAACACAGTCTTCCCAGAGACTCATACTCCAACCAAGTACCATGCATGGAGATAACCTAGAACCCCTGCACAGATGTAGCCCATGGCAGTTTAGTGTCCACGTGGGTTCCATAGTAATGGGAAGAGGGACTGCCTCTAACACAAACTGATTGGCTTGCTCTTTCACCTGCCCCTAAAGGGGAAGCAGCCTTACCAGGCCACAGAAGATAACAGTGCAGCCACTTCTGATGAGATCTGATAGACTAAGATTGGAAGGAAGGAGAGAAGGAGCTCCACTATCAGTGGACTTGGGGAAGGGCATGCATGAAGAAGGGGAGGGAAAGTGGGATCGAGATGGGAGGAGGGAGGGGCTTATGGGGGGATACAAAGTGAATAAAGTGTAATTAATAAAAAGGAAGAAAAGAAAAAATTAACAACAACAACAACAACAAAAGAAATAGGACTGAAGTTCTCTTTTTTTGTTGGGTCTTTGTGTGGTTTAGGTATGAAGGTGACTATGGCTTCATAGAATGAGTTTGATAATATTCCTTTTGTTTCTATATTGTAGAATAATTTGAGCAGTATTGGTGTTAGCACTTCCTTGAAAGTCTGGTAGAATTCTGAGCTGAGACCATCCGGCCCATTTTTTTTTTTTTTTTTTTTTTTTTTTTTTTGGAGGGGAGACTGTTAATGGCTGCTTCAATTTCAGTTTCCTTTGGGGATATAGGGCTACTCAATCTTTCTACATGATCTTGACTCAATGTTGGTAGATGGATTCTATCAAGAAAATTGTCCATTTCATTTAGATTTTCAAATTTTGTGCCATATATCCTTTTATAGTATGACCTAATGATTGTTTGGATTTCATCAGTGTCTGTAGTTATGTCACCCTTTTCATTTCTGATTTTGCTGATTTGGATAGATTCTCTCTGCCTTTTAGTTAGAGTGGCTAAGATGCCAAAGATACACTTGCAGAAATGAAATCAGGTATGTGCATTTGCAGAGAAAAATGTGAATGTGTAGGTCAGAATTCCAGCTCATTGTTGGACAGTTATTCCCCCAAGACAAAGTAGCACTAGTTGGATTATACATTTGCCCCTTCTTTTTAAAATATTATGTCTAAATTAGGTGTAAATATGTATGCCTGTGTGGGTATGTGAATTTGTGTGTGCAGGTGCCCACAGAGCTCAGAAGAGGGCATCTGGTATCCTGGAGCTAGAATTGCAGGTGCCTATGAGCTGCCAATGTGTGTGCTAGAAATGGAACTCAGGTTCTCTTCTAAGAGCACTCTTTTTTTTTAATTAAATTTAATTTTTTTTACATTAATAACATTTTATTAGCTTTGTATCCAACTTGTAGCCCAATCCTACCCTACTTCCCTTACTTCCTTCCATGCCCCTCTCTAAGTCCACTGATAGGGGAGGTCTTCCTCCCCTTCCATCTGACACTAGCTTATCAGGTCTCATCAGGACTGGGTACAATATCCTCCTCTGTGGTCTAGCAGTGCTGCTTCTTCCTGGGGGTGTCAAAGATCAAGCCACTGAGTTCATGTCAGAGACAGTCCCTGTTCTCCTTACTAGGGAACCCACTTGGATATTGAGATGCCACGGGCTACATGAGATCAAGGGTTCCAGGTTATATCCATAAATGGACCTTTGTTGGAGTACGAGTCTCAGAAAAGTCCCCTGTGCCCAGATATTTTGGTTCTGTTACTCTCCTTTTGCATCTCCTATCCTATCCAGGTCTTAAAAACTCCCCCTTCATTCATATGATTCCCTACACTCTGCCCAAACATTGTAATGAGTCTCATCATCTGCTTTGATACACTGATAGGTAGAGTCTTTAAGAGGTCCTCTGTGGTAGGCATCTTCAACAAATGGTGCTGTTCTAACTGGACTTCTACACGCAGAAAAATGAAAATAGATCCATATTCATCATCCTGCACGAAACTAAAGTCCAAGTGGATCAAAGACCTCCACAGAAAACCAGATACACTAGATCGGTTAGAAGAAAAATTGGGGAAGAGCCTAGAACTTATTGGCACATGAGACAGCTTCCTGAACACAACACCAACAGTACAGGCTCTAAAAGCAACAATCAATAAATGGGACTTCATGAAACTGAAAAACTGTAAAGCAAAAGACACTGTCATCAGAACGAAACGACAGACTACAGACTGGGAAAGGATCTTCACCGACCCTATATCTGACAGAGGGCTGATATCCAGCATATATAAAGAACTAAAGAAGTTAGAAAGCAATAAATCAAGTAACCCAATTAAAAACCGGGGAATGGAGCTAAATAGAGAATTCTCTGTAGAGGAATATAGAATGGCAGAGAAACACTTAAAGAGATGCTCAACATCCTTAGCCATCAGGGAGACCCAAATCAAAATGACCCTGAGATTTCACCGTATACCCATCAGAATGGCTGAGATGAATAACTCAAGTGACAACACACTCTGGAGAGGTTGTGGAGAAAGGGGAACCCTCCTCCATTGCTGGTGGGAATGTAAACTGGTACAACCACTTTGGAAGTTAATCTGGTGCTTTCCTATAGCACTGCTAGGCATATACCCAAAATTTGCTCAAGTACACAACAAGGACATTTGCTCAACCATGTTTGTAACCTTTATTTGTAATAGCCAGAACCTGGAAACAACCCAGATGTCCCTCAGCAAAGGAATGGGTACAGAAATTGTGGTATTTTTACACAATGGAATACTAATCAGCAATCAAAAATGAGAAAATCTTGAAATTGCAGGAAAATGGGATCTAGAAAAGCTCATTCTGAGTGAGGTACCCCAGAAGAAGACACACATGGTATATACTCACTCATATATCATAAGATATGATAAGCATAATGAAATCTATATACCTAAAGAAGATAAACAAGAAAGAATACCCGGGGGAAGATGATTAATCCTCACTTAGAAAGACAAATAGAATGTGTATTGGACTTTAGAGAAAACAAGTAACAGGACAGGAGCCTACTGCAGAGGGTCTCTGAAAGACTCTACCTAGCAGTGCATCAAAGCAGATACTAAGATTCATAACCAAAACTTAGGCAAAGTGCAGGGAATCATAGGAAAGAAGGTGGAGTTAGTATGACATGGAAAGGATAAGAGATCAAGGACCAAATATATCTGGGCACAGGGGTCTTTTCTGAGACTGACACTCCACCAAGGACCATGTATGGATATAACCTAGAACCTCTGCTCAGATGAAACCCATGGTAGCTCAGTAACCAACTGGTTTCCCATAGGAACAGGAACAGGGACTATTTCTGACAGGAACTCAATGGCAGGCTCTTTGACCTCTCCACCCCACAAGGGAGGAGCAGTCCTGCTATGCCACAGAGGAGGACTTTGCAGCCAGTCTGGAAGATACCTGATAAAACAGGGTCAGATGAAAGGGGAGGAGGTCCTCCCCATCAGTGGACTTGGAAAGGGGCAGGGAGGAGATGAGTGACGGAGGGCTTGGGAGGGAATGAGGGATAGGGATACAGCTGGGATACAGAGTTAATGAAATGTAACTAATAATAAAAAATTAAATTAAATTAAAAATAAAAAAAGAACTGAACTCAGAAAAGGAGTGGCTTTGGGCTAAGCAGCTATGCAGACTGGGACCGACTCTTAGGTTTACATAGTACAGTAAGAACTACAGAAAACCTTTCCTGTTCCTTGGCTTATCTAACACTTTATCCCAAATCCCACTTAACAGCAGTACCCATGGTAAGCTGTTTTGTGATTGGAGGGGAGCCCACATAGCCTATGCACCTGCTTATCACAAGTGACCTGTGATCAGAGGAATCTCTGGTACCGTCTGTTTGGATTAACACACAGGGTGAAATTTTTCCAATGGAGGCCCTATTTTCCTTCTCAAAAACTGTCTTTCCTATGGTAGACTCTTAGAATTCCCTTTGATTGTTGCCAGCTGCGTGATCGTCTTGCCAGCAAGAACGCACAAGGTCAACAGGATCCTTCTGCAACAGGCTTTATTACAGTCAAGTGATGAAAGGAGGAGAGAGCCGTGGGACCGGCCCCACGACGCTCGGGGCGGCAGCGCGGCCATGGCACTGGCCTGGCCACCTCGCGGGCGTGGGCGGAGCTCGCATCGGCCAATGGACTCCACAGCATCCTGCGGGCCGCGCAACCCCTGGGCGGGGAGAGACGAAGGAGAGACTTAGCCCCGAAGTGGCGCTGTTTATATAAGTCCGGGTCGCACCTAAGTGACTTGTCATACCCTGATTGGCTGCTCACTCTTCACCCCTGGGCAGTGGCTTGGTGCCCTTTTGCAACCCGCACATGCGTCCTGGAGGTTCTTTACAGTTCTGAGGGCGGATGTCAGCGCCACTAGATGGCCTCTGAGTCTCAGCTCTCCACATCTCCCCCTTTTGTTTTAAATATAGCAAGTCCCCTTCCGCCGACGAGGTGCTGTGCCAATTTATTTGAGAGCATAACCAACATCTGAGCCTGGTGGAAGGCAATGCTCAGCCCTTACCCGTCATTGGAGCAACCTCCTCACAGCGAGGCTGTCCTGTCTTAGGTGGGCGGAGACTTATTTGCACTTTTCCGTCACTGACTTTCCAGACCGTTTGATTTTTATACTCATAAGGAGACAACATGGAATCGCACCCATCCCCGTGCAATGGGAACACGTCCCCGGAAGTGCAAGGGCTGCTAATCCAGTCTCATCCAATTTTGTGGCACTACAACTACAAAGGCAGAGGTAACCTTGCTGTTTATCATACTTTTAACATGGAAAGCCAAACCTCGGGAGACGAGCCTTGCTCTAGGTCTGCTAGTGCTTGTGTGATCACCACCTTGTCACGTTTTTGTTGGGTTTTGAGTTTGCAGAACAACCAAAGTAAAAACACTAAGCCACAACATAATGCTGCACCAAACATTCCAACCCCCACCCAATCTTTAAAATAAGAAAAGGCGGAAGAAACCCAGGATAATAAGCCATCTGTGAGCGATGAATCCACTCGAGTAGAATTAGTGGTCACCACCGCCGCCCTTAATTCTTCAAGTAGTAGCAGGTGTATTTGTTGAAAGATCATCTTCAGCTGCCACGACCTTTTGCGTGAGGCACTCAGGTACCCAGAATGGATTGTTTTCTTCCTGTGGGAAAACACAGACAGCTCCCCTGGATCTTATTAAGATAGGATCCGAGCCTTTCCATTGACCAGTCAAGACATCCTTCCATTTGACCATTTCCTTAGCCTATCAGGCTCTAAGCAGTGGCGATAAGCCGCCAAGTGGCCCTGACTGTCCAAATTTAAAAAATTGAGAGTAAAGAGTGCCAAGAAAACACTCACTCGTGGCACTGAGGGAAGAGCCTCCTCGACTCCCCCTTTTTGTTTTATTAAGTAGGATTTTAGAGTGTGATGAGCACGTTTAATAATACCCTGTCCTTGAGGGTTATATGGGAGACCCATTAGGTGGGTCACTCCCATTTGATGACAAAACTGTCCAAATTTTTGAGAAGTATAGGCTGGCCCATTGTCAGTTTTTAGAATTTTGGGCTTTCCCCAGACACTCCATGCCTCCAGGCAATGTTGAATAACATGGGCTGCCTTTTCTCCAGTCAGGGGACAAGCAAACATAACTCCAGAGCAAGTATCAACGGAAACATGCAAATATTGAAGTTTATCAAAAAATGAAATGTGGGTAACATCCATCTGGCACACTTGTAGCGGACGGATTCCTCTGGGATTAATCCCAACATGAGGCATAGGTAAGAACTGACAACAATTTTGACATTGGGTAACAATATCTCTAGCTTCTTTTCTAGTTATGTCAAATCGATGACGCAATGTCTAAGCTGTAACATGAAATTTTTTATGAAACTCCTTAGCCAATTCTAAATTTGAAAGGAGGGCAAATGCAATCATCTTTGTGGCTCGATCTGCCAGGTCATTTCCATGGGACATGGGCCCCGGTAGACCGGAATGAGCCCTAATATGTGTAATAAAAACAGGGGATCTTCTGGTAATTAAGGCAAACTGAATCCTTTGAAAAAATTTTGCAAGCTTGCTAGATGCTTTAATCAATCCAGCAGCCTCTAAGATTTTGGTTGCATTTACCACATAACTAGAAACAGAAACAATATTTAAAGGACCTGGAAATTTTTCCAAAACTTTTAGCACTACTAAACATTCCACAGTTTGAGGTGAGGTCTCATGATATTGCTTAGAAACAACTTTATTATTAACCACATAAGCTCCCACTCCTGTTTTTGACCCATCTGTATAAACCACCAGTCCATCCCGAAGTGGTTCCTGGGACGTTACATGCGGGAAGACTACCTCTTGAGTTAAAGCAAATTGCAAAATAAGGTGTTGAGGGTAATGATTATCAATTAAACCACTAAAGGAGGTAACTAACACCACCCAAGTATCAGAGGTAGCAGTCAATACCTGAACTTGGTGAGCTGTATAAGGCACTATTAAGAACTTTAGCTCCTTCCCAAAGTATGTAATGGCTGTTTTTAACCCACGAAGTGCAAGTTGAACAACTGCATCCAGATACCATTCAATAATTTTTGCAGGAGAAGCATTGGGATGAACCCACACTAAGAGTCCATCTTGCCATAATACAGCAGTTGGTAAATGTTTAGTTTTAATGACACACAGGTCAAAGGTCTTAGTTTCATCTACACGTTTTAATTGGGCATCTTCTAAAGCGTTTTCTACCACTTGCAGGGCACGGCTTGCAGCCGGTGTTAAGACTCTGGGTGAAGAAATATGAGCATCCCCTTCCAAAATATCAAATAGGGGTTTTAATTTAGCAGAAGGAATCTTTAAAAACGGCCTAAGCCAATTTATATCACCTAATAATATTTGAAAATCATTTAAGGTATGTAAATGATCCCCGTGAATTTCTATTTTCTGAGGAACTATTCGTTCCGGATAAATAACAGTCCCTAGAAAGGAACCTACTTCTGAAATTTGGACCTTTTTAGTGGTAATATGCAATCCCCATTGTTGCAGGGTTTTTTGCAACAAAGGATATGGCATTAAAATTGAACAGTACCTGAACAAAATGGTGGCAAACTCATAGCTCCACCCTCTTTATGTCTGGACCAGTATGGCGGCTGGCCACGTGTAACTGAACTCAGCTGGAAACCCTAAACAAACATGGCAGCCAAACTACAGCTTCACGTGCTTTCCATTGCTGAACCATCATGGCGGCAGGCCATGTGCTAGCATTAGCACAGGCTGCGACTGACAACACCAAGTACAGCCACTAGGTGGTGCTGATACAGTAAACACTGTGGAGCATCTATAATCCCCCACAACCAAAAGTTCTTAGTGATTAAACAAGCTTTAGAATCAACTGCTTAACAGAACAATTTTAAACTGTAAGAATTATTTTAGCCATACCAAACCTATCAGCTAGAATTTTTTCCTTAAAAGAGCATAAAAAAGATTTTGTAATGAACAATCACCAGCCCTTTAACTGAATTATGTGGAGAGCACACGGGAGGCAGGGCCTCCTTGCCCGAATCAAAGATGGTGCCGGCCACATGGGGCGGGCCCCCTTGCCCGAATTAAAGATGGAGCCGGCCACATGGAAACCTCTGATATATCCCAAGGTTCCGCCCATTTTTCCCAAAGCAAAGATGGCTGCGCCCAGTTACTGGCCACGTGGAAGCCTCTGATGAAAGCCAGGATGCCTGCGCCCAGGCATATAGCGGGAATTTTAATTTTATTGGATAAAGAGGCTTTTCTTTTGGGTTTTTTCTTCTACTTTTACCTTTCTCTCCCAGGGCGTTCTTTCCCTTACCTCTCGCTTCTGTGGCTTTAACATCCACAGAAGGGCCTTTTTTCTTAGAGACGTCTCTATTTCTATCCATTGGGGCCCCTAATTTTTTGTCACGTTCTGTTTCTGACATGCCGTCTTGTATCTCCTCTAACACTCCCTTAGTGCCTACTCTTAGCCTTTTGTTAATCTCTTCCCTTCCGAGGCCGCCCTCAAGCTTGTACGAAATCAAAAGAAAGAGGGCTAGGGCAACGATAACAACAGGGAAGGCAATAAGGGCTTCTGCTAGCTGAAATGAAAAATGAGATAAATCAATATCGAACATGCCTCTCAGGACTAACCTCGATGTTGCAGTTCTGAATCCTCCCTGCAAACGGGGGCTCTCCTTGGTGGCACCGGCAGTGGCAGGGTCCCTGCTTCTTGGGTGGTTCTATCCTGGGTTTCGGCACCAGATGTTACGAGCCACGTGATTGTCTCGCCAGCAAGAACGCATAGGGACAACAGGATCCTTTTGCAACAGGCTTTATTACAGTCAAGCGATGAAAGGAGGAGAGAGCCGTGGGACCGGCCCCACGACGCTCGGGGCGGCAGTGTGGCCACGGCACGGGCCTGGCCACCTTGCAGGCGCGGGCGGCACTCGCATCTGCCGACGGGCCTTGGCCGGGGCGGGCAATCCCCGGGCAGGGAGAGACGAAGGAGAGACTTAGCCCCGAAGTGGCGCTGTTTATATAAGCCCTGGTCGCACCTAAGTGACTTGTCATACCCTGATTGGCTGCTCACTCTTCACCCCTGGGCAGTGGCTTGGCGCCCTTTCGCAATCCGCACATGCGTCCTGGAGGTTCTTTACAGTTCTGAGGGCAGATGTCAGCGCCATTAGATGGCCTCTGAGTCTCAGCTCTCCACATTTGATTTATGAAGGAACTGCTTTAGGAGAGTCTCTCATATCATCCCTGCTTCTAAGGGTGAACATGAATTACAGAGCAGTACAATCTCATGATGCTAGTGATGTTAGTGAAGTTAGTGATATTGGGAAAGATCTTTCCTCACATAAGAAGCACTGTAAAAGAGTGGAGCTGTAAGAGGTATAAGGTCCAGGGCCTGGAATCAGCCCTCTGATTCTCTTCTACAACCAGTTCCCTTCCAGAGCCCAAAATTGTTCCAAGAGTAAGGAAGATAATTTGTGCTATTACATATACACATTCCTGAAAATTTGTCCACTCTTATTTGCAAGTCACACGAGTGACACAATGGACTTTCTGATAGTTGTTCTGTCAGGGATTCCTGTAAGCTGTTTGGCATTTCCTTCCTTCATTGTATCCAGTAAAACTGGCAGCATGTCTTTGTGCTTGTAAGCCCTGAGCATCAGTGCACTTATTTCATATTTCGGGGCATAACTCCTAAACTAAGGCTTTTCCTCCTACCCTTGAAAGGAGAAAACAGAGGTCCTAGCAGCTCTCTTACCTCAAAATGTAAGGTGAGCATTGAACTGAGTCAAAGACTGAGATCTATACCTACTACTGCAAGCTTAAAGAAGCTATTTTTAGCAAAGTAATGACATTGGGTGGGGAATTCCTAAACTTGCTTGGACATTAGATACTTTGTGATTCTGGGAACTGGGTCAGAAGATAAACTACAGTCTGGTTCCTGTCTCATGGGTGTGTGCCTAATGATTTAGATTTGTTTCTGTAAAGCTCCCTGGGAGCTCAGATGAGGGAGGAATTATCAGGTCACCCATGCGGTTTTCTCTCAACTTGAAGGAAGTCTGTGGGATCCAAATATCACTGCTTGTAAGAAGAATGAGAAGATGGTTGAAGTGAATTTTGCAACCAATCAAGTTGGAAATACATACACGGTTCTCATTCAAAGGAACCTGTTGTTGGGTTTTTCTAGAGTGTTGGAGGTACTCTCCCCTTCATTCCCTTCATCACTGCTACATCCCCAATCTCTAGCTATGATATCTTGAAGGAAAATACACTTTTGGATACTTTAAATAGGTTTTCTTTCAAGATATCCCAAAACTAACTGCTATCTCAACATGCTAGGCTATCTTGATCACTGTAGCAGAAACAAGGCCCAGTACACATCCTGGGTACAATAAGTCTAGGATCAAATAAAGGCAGAAACTCTAGGCTTCTGAAGGGAGTCCTATTTCACACAGTCTGATGCATCCGAAGTCAGTCAAGAAGACTGACAGGTTTCCTCACTGATGGTCTGTCTACTCACTTGGACCTTATAGCTCTTGACTTTGTTTCACTTATTCACACCAGAATAAACTGACATGGATATCTGTAGCCATTTTGGTGGATGAGGAAAGTGAAGGTGCTGTCATTCAGGTGATTTACAGTGATCTGGGAAGGGAAGGACACTAGAAAATTAGTTGTTCCAGCATGGATGCTTTCTGAATGTGAATGTATGGTGGAATGCTAGGGACTGAACCTAGGACTTCTTGAGTTCTAAGTAAGTATTCAACAACTGATACATACTAACCCTCTGATTCATCTTTTAAACGATGGCAAGTCTTTTACCAATAGTCCTCCTCAAGCGTGCTATCAGGGACACCTTATTAGTCTTTACAGTGGTAAGATCAGGAGGCTGATTCTGCCTCTCTGGTGTCTTTTCTTGCACTAGTGACTGCTGTCTTGTCAAAGTGCTTTTGCTTCTATTTTCTACCACGGATCCTCAGAGTAATTCTGAGATAGGACAGCCATTTTATTTCTCCAAAGCCTCAGTTTTAATTTAAAAGAGAATCTTCAAAGGTTTGCTGCTGGAAGGCTGGAGTGCAGGTCAATGCCTGAACTCTGGAGAGCAATTGTTTGCCTTCTGGGGGCCTCAGGTGGCCCATGTAGAAACAGGAAGTGAGGCCCTTGTAGGATTCAGAGGGTCACAGAGCAACACAGCCACACACAAGTCATTCTCCATGCCCTCTAACATGAAGAGCTCAGGGTGGCCAAGAAAGCCGACACTGGCAAAACTGTAACTGCACGTTTTAGGATGTCATAGACCTTTCTAGTGCCAGGGAACTCACCTACTATTGTCTAGGGAGAATATTTCTATATTTATTAGGATGTAGCCTCCTTTTTAGATAAGGAAAATACCATGTCATTACCATGCAAAAAGTTCAAGGGCATTGTAGATATTTTCGTCTTGGGTCACCAGGTTGGATTTATGGACTAAAGAACTTTAACCAAGTGAAAAATTGTTGACCATGCCAAGAGGTGAAAACAGACAAACAGAAAAGAGGGGGGAATTTGTGATAGAAATGTGGACAATGCAGAATGTCTCCTGGGCACTTTCTGACCTTGCCTTTTCCTTAGTTGACTCTGTATTTACGCACCTGTGGCAATGACTGCATGCAACATGAAGGAACATTTGTGTTATGCTCAGAGACAAGTGCTCCCTTCCCTCCCAATAACAGTAAGTACCTGTCATTACCACAGGATGGTCAGAGTGTCAAGACATACAAATCCCCTTTGATAATAACAGGTTATGCCGTGTCTGTGAGGAGCATTAGGAGGTCCCTGCCAGTGTACTCTGATCTGATGTAACAAACAATGTCTATGCTACCCCAGAGATCTCATAACTAAGTAAAAAGAAAGGCTTTTCAAACAGAAAATACAGAAGGGGAAAAAAGAACAAAATGGTTGTTGAAAGTATCACAATGCTATGGAATGGGAGTCAAAGGCTGGTATGAGAACAGGGACTCGGTCCATGAGGGAGTATACATTTCAAGGCATTCCAATTCTCTCTGAATCCTATTTGATTAACAAATCAGGAATATTGGCAAGAAAAGATACCTCACTGATACCAGCATGTTCTGAAAAATGTCTCTGGATTTAGAGATATGTCAGTTCTTTTGACTAACAATGGACTGACACTATGTTCTGAAACTAGTCCCGGGGGTGGGACCAAACGATGAGCTTTAGATGACTTTAGATCCCTTACAAGCTTTAGATAACTATCCCTATACCTTGACTTTTATGTGGGCACACAGCTATGTGTGCATTATGTATCTATGGTCATCCCAAGGAACAAAAATTATTCAATCAACAAAAAAAAGCAGCATTCATATTCTAGTTGCCACGGTGAAAATGCTTTTATGCTTAAGGAATAGAAACCTGAGTTTAGAGAATGGCCCCTAATTCAGTGCCTAAAATCACTTGCTATCTGGATCTTGCAAACTAGTTCCCATGGTGATAGAAAGAACAAATGCCCTAAAGTTGTCCTCTGACCTCCACACATACACTATGGCACATGTGTGCCTGAATTTATATACATTTTTTGTTATTGTTGTTGTGAGCCTACCTATAATGGATGAACCATCACTCCAGCCCACAGTAATAAATTTTAAGTAACTTGGATATTGGGAACCCTTAACAGGAGACCCTGAAAGGCCTTTAAGCACTTGGTTTGAAAAGGTTTAAATTTCTGAGAAGCGGAGTAAAAAAATCAATTTACAAAGAGAGGGCAAAAGTAGCTTAGTTTGTTAGGGTGACTGAGCTGTTTCCTGAAGAGAGAAGCATGCTGGGAGGCTGGCTGCCTCTCCTATTGGCACTGCTGGTGGCTACATGGGTGCTGGCAGTTTGGATCTACCTAACTTGTAGGCAAGGTAAGGATGGTGACTCTGAAAACACATAATGAGATCCTCCCCACCTGCATGTGTGGGAAAAAGACATTGTTGGATGTGGCAGCAGAAACCTGTACTTTAAACCCTTGAGAAAAAGAGGTTCAAGAACATCATCAATTACCATTGAAGGCTAGCATGAGCTACACAATGACTTCTTTCAACAAAACTAAAAAGGAGCTCTTAGTGTACCTTCTGAGTTACTCCTATGTCACAGCAAAAGATTAACTTCACAGTTTAAGCTAAGCCACCTGAACTTTCACCTCAAGAATACTTGTGGGGAAGGGAAGATGGCACCTACCAGCATGTACCATACAGTCTGAGTGACACAGTATTCCAAACTCCGAAATTAGTGAGTGAAGGGGCAGGTGAAGCAAGAACATAAACATTGAGGCTTCCTGGGTGAGAGGCGACAACCTGGGAGCTGTGACAGTTAGGCTCCAAGTCACCCTTGGACATCTCCAGGGACTGAGAGTGGTAAATATTCAATCAACCTTCACCTCTCCTTGCCCCAAGCATAGACCTCCCTGCTCAGCTGAAGCAGCAGTGATTGCCCCAAGCACAATCCTCTGTTCTTAGTGAATGAGACAGCAGAGGCAGGCATCCCAGGTCTGGATCCTCCTTACTGAGACTGCAGAGGTGGTTACCACAAGTATGGGTCTCCCTACGCTGCCTGGCAGCCAAACAGGGGACACCACTGAGCTGACAGATCTCCTACAGTCTCCTTTGCGCCCTCGGGCCCAAATATGAGAGTAGAGAACAGGGGGAACCCCTGTGACTTCTGATTAGTCCTAAGAACAAGTGAGTGTTCCTTCAAGTGAGTGCATGCAGATTCAAGGTCCCTCTACACTAACAGCCAGCTATCAGATGCCTCCTACCCACATCCTCACAGTTGGCAAAATAGGGTTCCTTGAGACAGTGTTCCCAACATTGAAGTCCCTGTTCTGTGAGTCTACCAGTGGAGTCCAGGCAAACAATTCCTGGAGCCCAGAAAATCAGAATACCAGGTGGACAGTACTAGAGGCCTGTAGGCCATTGATGTATTCATGGCACCTACACAACTACACTGTGCCTGCAAAAAGCACTAGGACTTGTACCCACTCCTACACTTAAGCTCCACATTGCAGGCTCTAGCACCCTCTCGTTAAAGGAACTCTTCCATGCACACTACCATGCTTGTGCACATGTGCCAGCAACCTTCTACGTTTAGCTACAGTTGAAACACAAAGATCAATGCTCAAACTGGTGGACCTCTCTAAACATCCTAATGAGTACTCCAGAAACCAGAGACAGATGGGCCCAGTATGAAGTGCAGACACCAGGAACAAATAGCTAAGGTTATGGATAAGAAGATGGTTAGAGGTTGGGTTTCGAAAGTGGAGGAAAACATGGAGTTAGTCAATTGGCATGGAGCACGTCTTGCCCCTGGGGGCAATGGTCTCCTAAACCTACTCAGACCTCGGACACCACCACTGCTAGTTCTAGAACTGATGCAGGAAGTTCCAGCGAGGGGGTTAAGGCTTCTCATAATATTTCCTATAAGCCCACACCTGTTTGTCTATACCCCCCATTTTTATTCATTATTAGCCAGATAGAGCCAAGTAATTGTGGTGATGATACTTGCTTTTTTGCCCAATGCTGGAATGCTAGTAAATGTAGGTATGCCCTTGTTACTCGCATGCCTCACTGCGTGCCTGTGCCCGTTGATGCCCCTCACGCTATGACTCTCTTCAGACAGAAAAGGGATCTTGGAACTACAGCCACCATTGTTACTACCATCTCATTGGCGGCTGTTGGAGCTACCACCGGGGCACTAGCCATGAGTCATATTGGGCAGACTGCTCAGACCCTGAATAATCATTTAGCCAATGTAGCTCATGCCTTAGTTGTACATAAAGGAATTAATGCTCAACTAAAAGGAAGCTTGATGGTGTTCAATCAGAGGATTGACCTCGTGCAGGAGCAAATTGATACCCTATGGCAAATCGCTCAACTTGGCTGTCAATGAAAATATGCTGGACTTTGAGTCACTAGCATATAACATGAGAATTTTTCCTGTACTGCAAATCTGTCTAAACAATTGTCGAGCTATATTTTAGGTAATTGGACTGGAGAATTCGATACTACGATGGAGCAGCTGAGAGTGGCCATTGTCACAGTAAATTCTACCAGAGTGGATGCAGGACTAGCTTCAGGATTATCATCATGGATTGCTGCAGCCATGAATCATCTGAAGGAATGGGCGGGCATGGGAGCGTTAGCAGGCCTTCTGGTGTTGGTCTCCTTGGTTTGCCTGTGGTATATATGCAAGATTAGAGTCTCACAACAGTGTGATGCAGCCTTGATCATTCAGGCCTTTACAGCCATTGAAGCAGGACATTCTCCCCAAGCATGGTTGGATACCATAAAAAGCTAAAATGTTATGCTCAGGATGCGAGGCTAAGCACTGCACTCAGGGTCAGCCGCTTTGGACCCAGAGAAGAGCATGTCTGGTTGCATGCGGGTTGATGCCCCAGGTCCCGCCTCTGAGAAAAAGGTATCAGACGGGTCTGATGCTCTTTGGGTGGATGACACCCAAACGAACATCGGTACAAAGTCCCAATTTATTTCTAATATCAGAGATCAGACCTCTACTCTTGCCTGATGCATCTAAAACAAAAAGGGGGAACTGTAGAGAACTGCAGAATGCTATGCCTTAAAGATGGAGCTGGTTTCTGCCTTCCACTTTCCCGATGGTGAGTGCTCTCTGTCACGAACAATTCCACATTTGGCTAAGGCTGAGGATCTGGCTTGCTTCCATGTATGTGGACCCATCTGCATTGCCCACGTGGCACGCCTGGGTTGACTACCCAGAGGCTATTTAAGCTGTGGGCTGGCTTTCCCCAGGGTCCGAGGATTGTTCAAGGTTTCTGAATAAACTGCATTGAAAAAAAAAAAAAAAAGAACACATCCAACAAAATCAAGCCATCATGGCCACCATTTTAATAGAGGAGAAAGCAGGTGGTGTGTGTGCATATACAAATAAGCATGGGACAAAGAACAAAATCACAACTGCAATGTGGGACCCACAGGTAGAGAGTTTTCCATTGCCCTTTACAACTGTAGGCTTTCAGAAAGCACAGGATGACACCATAGGATACAAGCAAATTAGAAAAGATTATTATGCAGTTAGACCCACTCTCGCCAACCACCAAAAGGCTGAAGCTATGTGTATCAGTGCAGGCAAGTTCTTGTAATGGGAACAAATCACAAATGAAATGATCAAAAACATTGAGTGCAAAGAAGGGTAACTGCAAAGCAAAAATTATTTGTATGATAGAACACAAGAATCCTCCTGTTTATAGTACCCCCATCAGTGTGCCACAGGCCTTCCAGTTCATGATGGAAGGGTAGTGCAAGGGCTTACAAATTGCTACCTAGTGGCCATAGGCCCTGGTTGTCAGTACAATCACTTTTACTGCTTTAAGGAAGTGTTCAGCAAAGAGCTGCATCATGCATCCTTCAAAGGAGATAGTTTTCTTCTCATATAGGCAGTACACAAGCTTTGGTGTGGTTATCGAAGAGAAGAATGCATCCAATAGGGACAAAAATGCCAAGAAGGAATATACAGAACAGTCTGTATGTTCTGGGCTACAGATAGTGGTCACCACAATTATCATGTTGCCCCCAACAGTTTGCAATGTAGACAAATGAAAATACAATAAAAACTATTTTCTGGACTTTAGGGTTCTGTGAAAGTCTGAGGAATATAAACTCTGTTAGAAAACTCTGCTTTTGCATAATTTTAAGGAGGATGAAGAAGTAACTGTGTTTATATAATCTGTAATTATTAGAGAAAAATGCTTCAAATAAGTATATATTATCATCAAGAAGTTGGGTACTAAACAATTTTATCTTCAGTGGGAATTGGATAAAACATGCTTTTCCCAACACATGTTAATACAATGAACACTAATTGAATTGTTTGTGAGTATGTCTTTGTGCAGTAATAGAGAGACTAATGTGTAAACAGATAGATGATAGGCATATACATAGGCAGAAAGATAGATAGATAGATAGAGATAGATAGATAGATAGATAGATAGATAGATAGATAGATAGATAGATAGATAGATAGATAGATAGATAGATTTACCAATAAGTAGAGTTCATAAATTATAGAGAGGATTACAGTATGTGCCAGAATGGGGAGGGATGTAAGGGAAGAAATTAGGTTTAAAAAAGATATACATGTATAAATTTGTTTTTAACAAAAAAAAAAAATCATTTTCTGTCACCAGTATTCAGAAATCATGTATAATTAAAATGCTGGCTATTTTTACTCCACAAAGCATCCACATGTGTTTTCACAGTGAATTGCTGATTTGTTTTCTCTAGTGGCGTCCTGAAGTAGAATAACAAAAAAGCATTGTGAAACTATTTACATATTACACATGTAGAGAAAACACTTTGTGTTAACCATTTTTCTAATCTGCTTGGAACAAGATACAGATAAATAGTTTACAATGTCTGATCAGAACTCTTACTTACCAACAGAAAAAAGACAAAATGTACTGTAGAATGCAATTGAAAACCGTCTTCATATTTCAGATTGTCGTGAAGATCCTGAGATTAATTGCAATGTCAGATGAGTTAATTTATTCTTAAAAATTATAAAGACCTACAGGAAATGTTTGTCTCTGTTTGTAATGTATATGTTCCATTTGTTGAGATTTCCTTTTAATTCATCAATTTAAATTGTTACCAGAACAGAATATAATGCCTGTTGTCATAGTAAGTGAAAGACTACAAGATAAGCAGCTGCTTGGAAGTTAGGTAACAAGGAACAATGTCTGTATTATATTATATCTATTTTCTTGGTGAACATTTTAGTAAGAGATGTTAACTTTAAGCTAACAAAAGATGCTTAACCTGCTATTTTAACACAGACTCTCTGGTTCAAACATACAGGAGCTTTCCTTTGGGATGAACAGAGAAGAAAAGAATTTCATCCTTTTAGACAAGAAGTACAGAGGACTGGTGGCCTTTTCACACTCTACTTCCAGATATAAAAGTCAAAACATTTTTATTACTTTGCTGATTTGTGACTGAGCTATGTTGACCATGCTAACAGAAGAAATGGTTGAGAATTAAAAGTCAGTGTTCCAATCAGCCTCACATACAAATTAACAGCAGTCACATAAAGAAGTGTAACTCTAAGTTGAAAAAGATTTAGTGTCTTGAAACATAAGTATCACTGATTTATTCATTGTTTCCCATGTTGATACAAGCCAAATTCCTCAAGGTATATGATTTGAAATTCATAAGACTTTCCTGTAAAAATGATGTTTATAAATAGCTTACCTGCTTAAAGGCTAGGTTTCTGGAAAAACAGCAAATGTGAACACTACCAATGCTAAAACGTCTTTAACAATTCTAGTTATAATTCATCACTTTAAAATCACAGATAGTTTTTCCATAAGAGCACCAGATATGTATTTCAGCTCTTGAATTCATTTTGTACAGACACATACTCAATCAACTGTTTCTGGGTCCTCTTTTGTGTGGACAATTGAAATACTATTGGTACCTGCCATCTCTGTCTTGCCTTCTCCCAGAGCCTCTGTGCTTAAAGACCCTGTACCCTGGAGTGATAGAGACATCTTCTGTAGTGTGTGCATGCTTACTTTCTTTCAGGCCTGAAGCTACAGGGGTCTGGCTGGGGGGAACTAGGTGACAGAGGTGTAAGTGAACAGTACTTCCTGGTTTCCACAAAGAATTGGCTATTTGCAGAAAACTTTTTCTATGACACTGTGGTTGCCATGGCAACGAGGACAAGCCATTCTTTCCTGGTTACAGATATATCTGTGAAGGATACTCACAGACTGAAGAGGTGAGATCAGTAGACAACCACAGGAGGCATGTAGGGAGGTGCCTTCAGCCAACCTGAGTGACTCTGTGAGCTGACCCTCTGAGTGTATCCTGGGAGCCTGTGTGCTTGTTCATGGGACAGGAGTTGTTGTCACTACTACTGTTTGAAGTGAAGCCCAAAGGTCCCTGCCTTGTCTCTTTGTCCTTAGGTGACAACCCTTTGGTGCCAGCTTTATCATTTCAGGCCATGAAAGCATAGTTCCCCACATATGTGAATGGATACCTTTTCTCTCTTTGGCGATGATTGTCACTTGTGTGCTTGACAGAATGACTGCATCTGTGTGGCAGCACCTTAATGCCTAGATAGTTGTGGCATTTGTTGTCTTAGAGAGAAGCTGGAAGGCATTTAAAGCAGAGGTTTATCTGGGCCTCCCTTTGGGGCTGGGGTGGAGGCTTATGAGTGGGAGGTGTGTGCTGACCTGCAGGTTTTTTTTTTTTTTTTTTTGGAAGATGGTTTATAGGAAGTGGTGATACTCTCCGGGCCTGGATATCTGCCACGGGCCTACAAGAAGATAGCTGCCTTTAATACTGGCCACTAATGGCAGTTGGGTACACTGAAGTAAAACATCTGGTGTCATGAATACCCGAGGAGAGGCCAGACTTTTTTCCCCCAACAGGCATTAGTATGTGTCTGTGTCTGAGACTTTACAGTGCTCTGAGTTGGGTTAAGAACCAGCTGGGAATTACAGAGTGTGCAACGATGGATTCCCCAAAACCCACCAACACATCAGGATCCCTCTGTTTGTCTCTGCTCCTCTGTGTGACCAATATACACTATACCCTTCTTGCACCCTCTCATCAGACTTCCTTTAACCCATGTGTCTGTCTTGCCACAGGAAAGGAAGCTATTGTTCCCATCTGGAGAAAATGTGAATAGACTTCACACACAGCAATTGTGTGCAAGTTCTTGATAAAAGGCCTTTGGTCCCAGGGCTGAAGCATGTGCTGAGACAGGGATTTCAGTATTCTACCTCTTCTCCTTTTGCAGTGCCTCTGGAAAAGAGAGCACTGTTTTTGCCAGAAAGGTAACTATCACAGAAATTTCAGCAAAGCATTGGTTGAAAGTAGTTGTCTGGAGGCAGATGATGCCTGAAACAGTGGAGGCAGGTGGCAATAGTGATAACATTTAAGCAGTCTGTAGGAAAGGCAAGGACTTCTATATGCCCTGGAGCAACAGGCATACAAAGACAAAATACACAAAGGGGGTGTGGGTGGGGGAGTGTGGACTGATATGAGTGCATGCACATCTCTCTATGTCTGGGTTACAGATGATGCCTGAATAGCATGGTTTGTGGGCTTGAACACACACTTTGTATTCCAGATATGATTTCTAAGTGAAGTATGTGAGTCTGAGAACATACTGCCCGAGGGAAGCTGAACATTGTGCAGACCTGTGCAGCGTGAAAAGGGTGCATTTTGTAAGTATAAGTCACATATCTGAGGTTTCTAAGGGTACCCTATGAGGCATGGTGTCTGGATGGTGGTGATGTGGTTGGGCCTGATGGTGCTCATTCAGCCTTGCTGGAGGGTCAGTTCAAGGAAGATCCAGAAGAAGACAGCCTAAGGTACCTGAGGGGGTTATAGTTTCCTCTGTGTTCTCAGGAGACACCTGTGTCCCAGGGTCTAGGACTCCAAGGGAGCTGCATCAGAGGGAGCCAGCTAACCCTGTTAGATGAAACAGCCTCAGTAGAGGAAGGGTTCCTGTTTGTGATCACTAAAATGAACTCCATACTTCCACCATACACATTTAGTATTGCATCATCCAGCAGATGTGGCCTGAGACACACCTAGCCTCCTTTATGTAGATAGCCACTTTATGCATTGTGAGATCAGATTGAAGTCAGTAATGCTTGGAAGGGAATGCAACAGGAGAGACACTGCACATTTGCATTGTGAATAGGGGGCTAGCGTGTACCACCAGTAGTTCATGGATACAGGGGTTCAGAAGGAAAGGACTGAGGAATTGAGGAGAATGTCATTGCTCTCCACCCCCTACTTCTGTAAGGTTAGGAATTCCTAGGATAAGATCTGGGATCCCTATGCTCGGTATGGCCACACTCACAGAGGGGACCTGTTGTAATGGGAGTTCCCAAGATGATTTGTGTCACAGGAGCCCCCAGTTCACAGTGCTCTGCTTTACTATGGCTCATGGTGCCCTGGTAATGTCAAGAATCAAATTTGCATCCTAGCATGAATAGTGAACATGGGTGGCATGTGGGTCTTTCTTGGTTCTTCCTCTGTGTTGTAGTTCTTCTCAGCAAGCACAGCCTCTTGAGGATCAGACAAATGTGTTTTCCCTCAGGTGACATGCACACTGCTGATAGGAAACTGGCCGGCTCAAGGAACAAGCAGTTAAGAGCAGATTAGCTACCACCATAAACACACACACACAGAGGGAGAGACAGAGAGAGACAAACAGACAGAAGGACAGAGAGGAGAAGAAAGGGTTGAAATTACACTGAGATGGTTAAGGGGAGGACTATGTTGAGAGGGACAGTATGGAGGAACATGAAAAGGAGAGCTATAATACAGATGAGATTGAATATCATGAGACCTAGGGATGGACACGTGACCATCCATATCATCAAGTAGCTACTTTAATTTCCTGTCTAAGACTTTATGGATTAACATTAGGGCAAAGAGGTTAGAGACAGGAGAGGTCAGTGGTCTGTAATCTCTTGGATTAACAGTGCTCATCACAGGCAGATATGGGTGTGCAGGGTCTACCATAGGCTTGACATTGCAGCAGGAGGGTGCACAGTTCCAACAGAGACACTTGTCTCCCTGTCATGTCATATAACCCTGTTGCTTACCATCTGAAATCCCTGAGTCTTCCAATTAGTAAGCATGTCTTTTTAGTGAAGAAGTACCTTCTCTTTGGGGATCTCACCTAGTATGCCCTGTAGACACTTGATGCCATAGTGAGGTGCACAATGGAAACAGAACTAAGCTGAAAGATTGGTGGTGGACTGGTGGGGTAGCCAGAAGCTATGAAAACAGCCATTTTCTCTTACCATGTTATGCGAATCACCATGAAGAGTTCCCCACCTCCTTGCTGCTCAACTTAGAATCACACAAGTATGGAAGGCTCATGCACTAGGTTGTCCATAGGCATCCTGGGGTTGGCAGAGCAGGACTAGCTCCCTAGGAAAGAGAACAATGAGGTTTCCTTGGCAAAAGAATCCCAGGGAGCCCTAAGGTACTGACTGGTGGGCAAGAAAATGCCCAGCCCTTGTAATTACATCCACCTCTCTGGGACAAAGTTAAACACTCCAGACTTGGGGTGGGGAACAACATTATTACAACTGTTTCCCATCTGCTCTGGACCTTTTGCATATCTTCTCCCACATCTGCAGAACAGGCTTTGTGAGCTCCCTTGATTACCCTTGCCTCACCTGACCACGTTGATGTGTCCATGCTGGCTAAAGCCTATTTATTTCCTTCCTAATGCAACTCTGCTTCCTTCTCCCACCATGCAGGGGAAGCCCACATAACCCTGAGGGAAGTCAGCTCCAGCTCCTCCACCAGAATGTGGAAGGAGGCCAGTAGCACAGGCAAGAGAGCCTGGCCAGAGACAACTGCCAGGCAGTCATTGTGCCCACCATAACCAAGGTGCTCATCCTGTAGTGATCAGCACAGACCCAATGTACTGTCATCATGAACTCTGCAGAGTATGTGCTGTGTGGCTGGAAGGGTCAGCTGTGGCCTGCAAGGGTGTTGTCCAGACCCAGGACATTAGACCATAGTAAGAAGAGAGGGGCACCTTTCCTGGAGGTGCAAATCTTGCCTATGGGGGAGAAGACAAGAGTGAGGAGCACCAAAGCAAGGCCACTAACCAAGTCTGAAATTGTGAACCTTGCCTCCATGGCAGGGAAGGAGTCACAGGGCAATGGCTCACCAAAGCAGACCAGAGCATACAGAAGAGCCCTCAAAGTGGCTCTCGATATCCTGGGGGAGGGAGGCTGTTTGCAAGGTGGAAGGACAGGTGGCCAAAGAACCAGCACAAGAACAGCTCCTCAAAAGGTGCCAAAAGAGCAGGCCAACTCCAAACCACATCCTTGCTTTCGGCTGAGAGTGCGCCTGTGCTTCCAAAAGCAAAACCAGAAAGGCCAAGAGCTCCCCCAGAGGAGTCCTGGAAAGCAGGGACAACGCCAGGGTCCTGTGTTGCCAGTGGGCTCACAGAAAGTGCCCACAGTGAAAGGTGGAAAAGCCCAGGCACACACTGCTGTTGGGCCTCCACACTTTGAGATGAAACACAATGTCCTAAGAGGCCTCAGAGTAAGACTATGTCACCCAACACCTGAAGGAAATTCTGGTGGTAATGCATGGATGAAAAAGCTGAAGACATCCAAGCCCACATCTTTGACTGCCCCGGCCTCCACACAGAGTGTCCAGGCTAAGAAAGAGCAGCAGGTTGCCTCTGGGACACTGAGGTGCATCTGGTCCTCGCCCA
Organism: Meriones unguiculatus; assembly: GCF_030254825.1. NCBI lineage: Eukaryota > Metazoa > Chordata > Mammalia > Rodentia > Muridae > Meriones > Meriones unguiculatus. Next base: position 116,100,368 of record NC_083369.1, read on the forward strand.
AAGCCCTCAAGCAACAAGCACGTTTTGCTGAGATACACACCCAGGCTACTGGAGTCCAAAGGAAGAATGCTGTCCGTGAGAGCAAGGAGGGCCACGGCCCGGGCACCCTGAAGCCAGCTGCAAACTCAGCATCAGCAGCTTGCATGCCTCCAATCCCGAGGCTGCGAAGATCCCTCCGCATTGCTAACAGGAAAAGGAAGATCCACGTGCTGTGTCCACCTTGCAGTGTGCCAGAACTGGAACCGTGCGCTCACTCAAAGGTGACTAAGACCAGGTTCAAGAGGAGGCGTTCCAAGATTCAAAAAGCACGCCAAGCTGCCAAGGTGGCTTCTGCCCAGCTACAGAATACCATTGAACGAGGAATACTGGTCTGGTTCAAATTTCAGGACCTTCCATTCTGGCCAGCGGTGGTAAAGAGTGTCAGCCAAAATGACAAGATGGCGAGGGTGCTGTTGATGGAAGCTAACATTCAGTTTGAGCACAAGGGTGTCCGTGCCCCTCTACACAAGTTGAAACATCTGGACTGTGGAGAAAAAAATATCACTCATAAGAAGAGCCAGCAGAGTGTACAGCCAGGGCATCAGCTGGTGCCTCACAGTGATCGACCACTACAGAGAGGGCCTGGCCTGTGGCGCCTACCTGGGCTCCTTTATGGGCTATTACACTGCCCAAGTCAGTTACCCGCTAAGGAGGGCCATCCAAGAAGGAGACCTGCACATTGATTTCCCTAAGGTGAGCTATGTGGACGGACCTGGAACATTGGGAGGAGGAGAATGCCCCAGGTGGGAAAGGGCCCCGCAAGAAAGTTCTGCCTGACCGTATGAGGGCTGCTTGGGACAGAGCCAACCAGAAGCTCGTGGGCTTCATAGTGAAGAGAAAGGGGGCCGACCAGCACCTGCGGGAGATTGTGCAGGGCAGAAAACCGTCCAGGTGGGTGGACAATCTTTGGAAATCAAGGGGGGAAGACTTCTGTATTGAGACCTATCTGGAGGATGACGACCAGTTGCATCTTGTGGCCAGGCATTTGCAAGAAATATGCAAGGAAGCAGATGAGGCTCTGCTCTCCCTGACTAGAGGAGATAAAGTGCAGTTTACCATGGAGGTTCTTCTTCCAGAAGCAATCATCTGCTCCATCGCTGCCTTGGATGAGCTCAGCTACAAGGAAGCAGAAGAGAAGTAACTGCATGGCAAACCAGTGCACTACCGTGAGAAAGAGCTCTTTGAAAAGAACCTCTTAAAGGCAGCCCGGAAGAGGTCAGCAGCCAGAATTGGGGCTGCCAGGGCCTCTCATGCACCCATTCCTTAGAAGGGTGCTCACTACTATCAGCCATCACCCCTGCAACTCTCAAGAGAGGAGACAGGAAGCAACTCCAAAGAGGAACATCTGGGAGACTGTGGGGTGTACTTTGGGCACTGGGACAACTGCTTGCTGAGTGTTTCTTTCCCCACCTCGAAATAAATATTTTCTTTCCTGATTGACAGTGCAGATGTCTACATGGGCTCTACAGACAGACAGATTCTGTTAGCTTCAGGCAAGCCCAGCCCTCTTTGGCCTGTGCCTAGGTGTGCACAAGTCCTGTGGGTGCACTTCCCTGGAACCTTGCCAGCCCTGAGTGGAGCATTGGCTACCTTGGCATAGCCTTGCCCTTTCTGCAGTTTCCCCACATACCCAGCCAGCACATCAGGTTAATGATGACACCTGTCTCTGACTTCCCCACACTTCCTGTCCTCTTTTCTCTAAGGTGCTATGGATGGAGCCAGCTTAGCTTCCACAATTTTCTTTCTCCATTACCTCCTTCTTCACTCACTCACAATGAAGAAGAGGAACAGATATGTGTATTGAGGCAGTTGGTTAAAGCTAGAGAAAGGAAATGAATGTACTCCCGGAGTTAGTCTGATTTCAAAGATCACGATGTATTGCCTTTTACAACCTCTCATTCTCTCTCTCCTTCCCTTCCTTTATTCTTCCCTCTCTACTCTCTCCCATCTTTCTGCACCTTCCTCCCTCCCATTCCCTCTCTTTCCCTCCCTGCCTCCCTCCCTCTTTCTCTGTATGTGTGCACAAACTTGAGGATGTCATAGGTCAAAATCTGGTGTCTCCTTCACTTATTCTCTCTGCTTTTTGAGACAGGGTCTCTGATGGAATGTGTTGCTCACTGATTGTGCTAGAAGAGGTATCCAGGGAGCTCTTTCCATCCTCCTGTCTCTGTCACCCCAGTGCACAGATTAAACATGCCTATCCATATACTTTTCTTTTAAATGAGTACTGGATGATGAACTCATGTTTACACCCCGTGCAGGAAAAACTTTATATTCTCAGCCATTCTCCTGTCCCCCAGAGACTACATTCTCTTAATGAGAAAGGTCTGCCAATCTCATGGGCTGACTGTCTGCAGCAGCAGACACTACTATCTCTGCTTTCCTCACATTTCTGAGATCAAAGCCTTCTGGTGTTGGCCAGAAGAGGGAGGGAGTTTTTCATTCCTTGGAGTCACTGACAAGTTGGGTGCATTGATGAGAAGCAGGCTTGCCATACCTCCCAGACTGTCCTGTTTCCTCCCTCTTGGATCATAGTCCTTGATGTGTATTCTAGGTACAAATGAATCAGTCCCTTTTTAGACCGCGAAGTACAACTTTATAAGCACCTGAGTCCACTCTCCCCTAGTTTTCTGCCAAATCCCTGTAAATGTCCATTTGTCCTCCAGCCTATGTCCCTGAATACATGATACCTGTTCCCTTCCTGTTGCACTGGAGAATGGTGAACATTAGGCCTTGATACTAATTAGTGCCATTACTTTGTGCATCCAGTGGGCTCTTCCCTTTGCAAAAGGGCAAGAATGACACAAATGCTTGTATGCTCAGTAGTGGTTTCACAAAGACAAGAACACTGAAGCTTGCCAACGAGCCAGTATAGCTGCATTGGCAAGCCTCTTGTTCTGTGAGAGATCTTTTAAAAAAATAATAAAACAAAATAAAATAAAAAAAAAAAAAACCTAAGGTGGAGAGAAAATGAGGAAGACTGCTAATGTCTTCTGGCTTCTCATTCAGGTGCAAATAAAAATGACAATGTACACACACCAAAAATATCTTAAGTGAAGAAGACTGTTAAATGAAATCGCATTTTTTTTTGCTATGAGTCATCTCTCTATAAAAGCCACCAACACTGTATAATTCAAGCCTCTTTGCTTTTTAAAACTATATAAATCATTGATACCTCCTTTATTCCTGCTTCTGCCTCCATCTAGGATAGGAATTAATAACTCCAATCTGTTAATGGCTTTTCTAGGAGAAGCCAATGTCTAAGCTCTTTTTCTTCTACATACCCAAGCACCATGCCAGTGCACTTCTCAGAGGCTTCCTGTCAGACATAGTCTCACCTGCATAGTCAGCCTATACTATGACTTTAAATGCCACTGCCCCTTTTGCATTATATTCTGAAAACAAAACCCTCTGTCCTCAATTCTACCATTTCTGTGCCCTAACAGTACCACTTCCCCTTCCTGCAGCATCCTCTTTCAAAGCTAAAAGTCATTTCTTCCTTCACAGCTTACAAGTGAATTTTGTGCCATTTCTACTGTTTACTTTGAGCACTGACACAGAACAAGAGAGCACACAATTGTCCAAACTGCTGCACAAATCTCCTCACTTTCCTATTATCTTCTTATCTCCCGTTTCTCATCTTTCCTACCATTATTTCTTTCTTGGTTTCTTGAGACACTGGAGTCCTCATAATTTCCTATTCAATTGGGAGTATACCAAAATTTTCGACCTTTCCTTTTGCTTAACTCCTGAAAGTTTTTGGTTTTTTATTTTGTTTTGTTTTTGTTTTTGTTTTTCAGCACTAAAACCTCTGCCACCCACTCTCATGGTCACATTTCCACTACCTATTATCCATAACTGATGTTAAGGATCATGATCTCTCTCTCAGTTTGGGTTTTACTGCTGTGAAGAGACACCTTGACCACAGCACTCTGATAAAGAGACACATTTAATTTGTTTTGGTTTACAGTTTCAGAGGTTTAGTCCATGCTTGTCTTAATGGGAAGCATGTCAGCATGCAGGTAGATATGGTTCTGTAAATGGAGATAAGAGTTCTACATCTTGATCCATAGGCAGCAGAATGAAAATGTCCCCATGAGGCCCATCCTGAGTGTTTGAGACCTCAATGCCCACCCCCTCAGTGACACAGTTTCTCCATCAAGATCACACCTACTCCAACAAGGCCACACCTCCCAATAGTACCACTTCCTATGGGCCAACCATTCAAACACATGAGTCTATTAGGAGTTATTTTTAAAGCACCACCCTCTGACCAACTCTTCTTTCCTTTCTCCATATGCTTAATCTCTCAGTACCTTCTTAATTCCAGCAAATCTCCTCTCAGCCCTTTCCTCTGGTCCTGATACCATTATGATCACTACTTATATCATGTATTGAGAGATTCCAACAAAACTATGTGACTAGGTGTCTTTTATATATGTTACCACGTATTTCAAATCACTTATTTTTTGAAACTGATGATCAGTCTCACACCCTTATTCTGGTGCATTTATCCCATCATAGTCTCCTCACCACTTCGTTGGTCCTTCCCCAAATCATCACTGTCTGATCTCTCATTAAATTCAATATTATTTCACATGGCTCATCTCTCATACTCTTTTATTTAACAGTTTAATGAATCATTCTTGCATTTCTTAAACTGCCATCACCTGGACTCAGAAACTATCCCTCCTCTTGTTTTTCTAAGTCAAAACACTCATTTTCATGCTCCTAATGGTCAGATCTGAACCTAATCATCTTTCAGACCCAGCTGTTTGGAACCTGGAGCCTCAATATTTCCCAGAAACTCTGTGGAAAAATTAATCTTGACATTTTGAAAAAAAAAAAAAAGAATAAAGAAAAACTCTTAGAGAAGACCAGTGATCAGAATTTTCACAATCATTTTTGTCATTTGTCATTCATACGGACAATCAAATTTGAGAACTGCTGTGCTAGAGCATCTCAGTCAATCTCCTATCTTGTGATGACCTTCTCTCTTATTGACCAGTATTTTCCGTTTTTACTTCTGTACCATCAGAAGTGCTGGGAGGATTTTGGTATTGTCCTTTCTATGGCTCATCACAGGTTTTGTATTGTAAATGATTGTCCTCCTTCACCTACCTAAGGGCAACCCACAAGAGATGGATAAGGAATTGTCTTGTCCCTGATAGGTTAAGACTGGAAAGTGGTTTTTTGTATAATAAAGAGCTAAGAGCTGGAGCTGAGGCTGGAAGAAAAGGAGTGGTTCTTCTGGGCAGGCAGGAGCACAGGAAATGTCAGATACAGTTTGATGGAGAAGGAACATAGAAAGGAGATGGAACAGAGCAGGGAGGTAAACAATAAAAACCAAATAGAGAGATAGAATCATGAGAAGTTCGGTTCAGTTAGTAGCAAGCTGAGAGACTGCCTTACAATAGCTTTAAACTATCTATATATCTCCATGTCTTAATTAAATCTCAAGTGGGGTCCTCAAAAACCTCCAATATTCTTGGCTTTAGATACTATCACTTGGAATTGCACTTAGCTGCCAGAAACAACAAACTCATCAAGAAGGCTTCTTAATCCCCCGTAAAGATCCCCCTCCCCCACAACTCCTCAATGACTCTTCAAATCATCCAATTCTGTTCTTGTCAGGGCATTTAACACAACTGAAATTGGAGTTTATATGGATTCAGTGTTTATTTCTTGTTGTCAATTCATCATCAGAACAGAGGCTTTTATACTTACATCTTCATGTTGGAGACCTAGAAAAATCAAAGTCAATACAGTATGGCCTAATGGAATGTCTGAGTTAATACAAAGGAAATACAAGTATTATGCATCTCCATTGTCTTTTAAAGGTACCAACTTTCCCTTGAGTAAGGGTAGACCAATCAAAAAAAGGTGGATTTTTTTCCTTATAGGAATTTGAGCCTTTTTAGCATTCATCTCTCTCACAGTAGCTCAACATGCTAGGAATGTTCCTATACCAAACATTACATAGTTTTAACATCTCCCCCATGATACTGTGACCCTGTCTCTCTTCTGTCTCTCCTCGGTTTCTCTAAACCACACTCCTAACTGATGCTCCTGCATACCAGGAGGCAATATGGAAGCATATTATACCTCAATGTAATTTTCAAGTGAGTTTGACCAGGTTAAAGGAAATCTTCACACTACATCTAAACTTCAAGGCAGTTGTCCCACATCTGATATGAAGAAGTTATTAGCCTTCACTTCACTGGCATCACTCAGCCAGTGAATTGTTCTTGGAGAGAAATATAGTAACCATATTCCAGCTTGGACCTTTGCTCAGTGGCACTGCTAGAATTAAATGTTACACTCATGGTAAAAGATGCCAACTCTTCTCCTTCTTTATAAATGCTAACAGATACTCACTAATTGGAAGGCCTATATTCTACTGGAGATGCATCTAATTAGCTACTTTAACTTGATGTTTGCTTCTTTGTTTCTCTACTTCTTTATCTATGAATCAGGAAGTGTTGCCTCCCACATTTCACATATTTGAAATAAAGGGATCAATGTAAGGTAAAAAGAAAAAAAGAATACTATATGTAAATAATCCACAAGAGTGCAGAAAAAATAAACGTGTGGCTTCAGAAGGTAAAGGAAATGAACTAATGGCTCCTAGACTTATCAGCTTTATCCAGAGGCTTCCCACTGGGCAGAGGGCAGAATTGTGTGACACAAAGAGAAGACAAATTAGTGGAACTTGGACATTTTTTAACTGAGCCTAAGATTCCTTTAGTTGTTCATTCCAGCTTAGTGAAAATTAGATTGGTGACCCGTAGGCTACAGAAGGTGAAGATGTGTAGCCTGGTACCCTTCACCTAATTGAAGACATGAATGTTACTCTGACATAATAAAACAAACAATATATAAGAAAAGCCAGGAAGTACAATGGATATTCTGACAACCAGCAGTTTCCAGTTAAGTGGTGGGCTCCAAACTAAGGCCACACCACAAAGAATTGGAGCCTGAATTTAAAAGGAAAGAATATGTTTGTCCTTTCCCAAGGGCACCAAAACGAATGCAGAAACTAAAATAAAACACATTTGGAAACCTAAAGAATCAGTTGCTAGACACCACAAATCTGTTTTCTAATGAAAATGGATTAGAAAATCTGATTTACATGTGCTAATCTCCAGTGGCAAGCCTGGGAACAGGCAAGAGGAAGAACCCAAGGATCATAAGCAATAGAAGATGTCCATGGAACCCTCAAAGACTCAGACACACCTCCAAGACTCAGCTATGGACATCTCACAGTCTAAATAACTTAGGGGTTTTTCAACACACAGTAAATCTAATAGGGCTGGGAAGAACTTAGCTCAATGGATTATAAAAACTTTCAGAAGGAATGCTGGTGATTTCACTGAGGAGAAACGCACGGAGTAGAATAAAGCTGCAGAGAGTTGAGAATAGTTAGCATAACTGGCAAGTAATTGGATTGCTACTGCCTTGTAATCAGTGGCATGCCAGATGCCATGCTTTGAACCACTGGACTGAACATGGCTTCCATTTCCCCCAGTATTCCAGCCTATGCTTCCCCACCTTTGGAAGTCAGAATCTTCAGGAGGGTAACTCCATCCTCTACCCGGAAGAACAATCCCCCAAATATCACACTGTTCTGAGTGTATTACCTGTTCCCCAAACCTCATTCTCATTTCTAGGTTAAAGACCAGTCAGCCATAATCATGAGTCCATCTTGGCATGAGGATTTTCCCTCATCTCCTATGGGAATGGTATGGTCTGAATTCCAACCACTGAGAGCTAAGTCTCCACTTATTCTTCCACAGTCACACTGACCTCTCCTGGGCTGCATCACTGATCACTCTGTCAGAAGGCTATGTAGGTCCTCCTGCTCCTGAGTGTCTTCTCATGATGGTTCATGAAGTACTCCTTCTCAGGATAAAATCCATTACCTTGTCCTACACTCTCCAAGCAGTGGCTGCTCAGCCCCTGACTCCAACCCCATGCTGACTCCTAACATATCACTAACTGTCATTTCTCTGTTGTGGACATTTTTACTTCAGATAGGTATACATGATTTTGTTATAATCCCAAGTGGCGGGTTTTGGTTTGTTCACAAATGTTAATTGTCTCATGTAGAGTGTGGTCTTGACAGATGGAATTAGCTGAATACTGATGACTTTGAAGGATATAAATATGACAGCCTAGAGGGAAAAGGCACGGTGGCTTGGAGGACAGCTTGCTGTACTTGCTGGCTTGCTGGTTACCTCGATATCAGGATTTCCTGACAACAGATATTGGTATTGCATTCTAAAGAATCCAATGACCCCACCCAGCAGGAAGAAGTAAAGTGTAAAGTCCCCTTTTCCTTATAACCTTCTTTATCCCCTACCTGGTAATGGGGTGTTGGAACAGAGGTATAAGCTTTCAAGAAATGCCAAATGAAGTAGCATTTGAAAAACTAGCAACCACACTGGATATGTCTGGGAAATGCCACAGCCCCCCTATAAGGTTACGTTATCTTAGCTTTAAGTGTTAGGTGGTGGCACCTCATTTTAGAGGGAGGGACAAGGAGCTCATGTTTAATGGGTAAGGGTGGTGGAAGCACCTTGTGAATTGTGAATTGTGAAGGGATTGGTTCTCCATAGCACCACTGAGTTGCACTGCCCCCCCTTAGTCTTATTCTCTAGAAGGTCCCCTCTGCAGCCCAAGGTTTCAAAGGGAGCATAGTGCTCCTATCAAGGGCTATGCAAGGACCCTCAAACACACAGACACACACATACACACACACAGACAAACTGTGAAATTAGGACTGGGTTCTGACCACTAGGGTGTGCTAGGGTACTATGCATCCAGGTGTATTTGGGAATGGACTTTGGCCATATAGGCCCAGTGTCCAACAGGTCAGCACAGCTCAGCCATTTGGAGCCAAGCCAGCCTGTGAGCACAGCATGACAGGACCAGACTGAGAAACTATTGAGGGTCTTCATCTCCTTGCTCCTGCACCTCAAGAGCTTAGCTGATCTACTCTGTAAGTCTGTTGGAGTTCCATCTTAGGGAATGTGGACATGGCAGACTGGTTCCCTCTCACCCTGCATTAAGCAGTAGCAAACATTTATTTTCTATGAAGAGATGAGGCTACAGTAAAGGACCTCAACTCAAAATCATTGTCATCAATTAAAGATACATTTATGGGTTTTATAGGAAGGACTTAGCAAAAGAAAAGTGGTATATAATTCTTGAAAGGGTTTAGGTTCATAAAATTAGAGTAACATTAGTTTAAGTTTCAGAACAGGTTTTGTCTTTGTGTGAAGAATTATAAACAGAAAGTCTTTTGCACCAGAAGTGAGAATCTTTGCCTTCCAGTAGAGATGAAAAGTGTTGCTTGTGTTTCTCAAGCCAATAATAAGTTAAGCAAAAGTTTAACTACCTTATTGATGGATGGAAGATAAGCCTGAAATTTAGCAATATAATGTGCTTTATAGTCATCTCTTTCTAAATGAATTGGTTGAAATGAAATATGTATATGGGAATTGATATTTTATTGCCTGGGTTATGTCTTTTTTCTTTTTGGTCTATTTTGTTGAAAAGATTTAGGTTACTTTACAGAAGCTTTTCAGTTTCATGAGGTCCCATTTACTGATTGTTGATCTTAGAGCCTGCACTGTTGGTGTTCTGTTCTGGAAGTTGTTTCCTATGCCAATGAGTTCAGAGCTTTCTCCAATTTTTCTTCTAAGAGATTTAGTGTGTCTGGTTTTATGTTGAGGTCTTTGATCCACTTAGACTGTAGTTTTGTGCAGGGTGATACATATTAATTTCTTTGCATTTTTCTACATGTAGACATCCAGATACACCAGCACCATTTGTTGAAGATGCTGTTTTTTATCCATTGTATGGTTTTGGAATCTTTGTCAAAAATCAAGTATCCATAGATGTGTGGGTTTATTTCTGTGTCTTCTATTCAATTCCATAGATCAGGCAGTGTCTTTCTATGCCAGTACCATGCAGTTTTTATTACTATTGATCTGTAGTACAGCTTGATATCAGAGATGGAGATACCTCCAGATGACCAGTTGTTGTACAGGAAGTTCTTTTTAAATAATTTTTACTTTTTATATTAATCACAGGTTTTTACTTTGTATCCCAGCTGTGGCCGCCTTCCTCATTCCCTCCCAATCCCACCCTCCCACTTTCATCTCTCCATGTCCCTTTCCAAGTCCACTGATAGGGGAGGACATCCTCTCCTTCCATCTGACCCTATCTTATCAGTTATATCAGGATTGGCTACAATGTCCTCCTCTGTGCCTAGCAAGGCTACTCCTCCCTTGGGGAGGGGGGAAGTCAAAGAGCCACCCATTGAGTTCATGTCAGAAATAGTTACTATTCCTCTTACTAGGGAACCCACTTGGATACTGAAAAGCCTTCCTTTATACCCAAGACAAAAGTGCCCAGAAAGAAATCAGGGAAACAACAACCCTTCACAATATCCACTAATAACATAATATACCTTGGGGTGACTCTAACCAAACAAGTGAAAGACCCGTTTGGAAAAAAAAAAAAAAAAACAAACTTCAAGTCTCTGAAGAAAGAAATTGAAGAAGATATCAGAAAATGTAAAGATCTCCTGTGCTCATGGATCAGTAGGATTAGCATAATGAAAATGGCCATTCTGCCAAAAGCAATCTACAGATTCAATGCACTTCCATCAAAATACCAATATAATTCTTTACAGACCTTGAAAGAAAAATTCTCAACTTCCTATGGAAAAACAAAAACCCCACAATTTCCAAAACAGTCCTGTACAACAACAGATCATCTGGAGTTATCTTCATCCCTGATCTCAAGCTGTTTTACAGAGCAATAGTAATAAAAACTGCATGATATTGGCAAAGAAGCAGAAAGGTTGATAAATGGAACCAAAGAGAAGACCCAGAAATAAACCCACACACCTTGGAATACTTGACTTTTGACCAAGAAGCCAAAACCATTCAATGGAAAAAAAGACAGCATCTTCAACAAATGGTGCTGGTCCAACTAGACGTCTACATGCAGAAAAAGGAAAAATAGTTCTATATTTATCACCCTGAACAAAAATAAAGTTCAAATGGATCAAAGACCTCAACATAAAACCAGATATACTCAATCGGTTAGAAGAAAAAATGGGGAAGAGCCTCGAACTCATTGGCACATGAGACAGGTTCCTGAACAGAACACCATCAGTACAGGCTCTAAGAGCAACAATCAGTAAATAGGACCTCATGAAACTGAAAAGCTTCTGTAAAGCAAAGGACACTGTCATCAGAACAAAAGGACAGCGTACAGGAAGTTTTAGCAATTCTGGAGAACTGTTCTTTCATGTTCTGAATTATGTTGGTATTTTGATAGAAATTGCATTGACTCTATACATTGCTTTTGGTAGAATGGCCTTTTTCACCATGTGAATCCTACCAATCCATGAGAATGGGAGATCTTTCCATCTTCTGGTATCTTCTTCAATTTATTTATTCAGAGACTTGAAGATTTTTTTCAAACATGTCTTTCACTTGTTTGGTTATAGTTACACCAAAGTACTTTATTAGTGGCTATTGTGAAGGATGTAGTTTGTCCATTTTTTTTCTCAGCCCTTTTGTCTTTCAATCAATAAATGGTACCTCATGAAACAGAAAAGCTTCTGTAAAATGAAGGACACTGTCATTAGAACAAAATGACAGCCTACAGACTTGGAAAAATGATCAAAACTTTAACCAGCACAATGCTATTCTAGTCTCAGTAGGACCTTTTATTAATTAGCTTGGGACAAGAATATAAAAGAGTATTCCATTGCTTCTCACCACGGTATTGTTTTAAACCTGAAGAGAGTAAGGTTGTACAATTTCTTTTTTATTATGACCCTATTCAGGTTTGACCCTGATTTGATTCACTGTCAGTTACAGTTATATTTGTTTTGATTATGAGTAAATGTTGGAAAACAATTATTATTACTATTCTTTTTATAAGAATATAATCTGGGGTTGCTCATGTAGACTGTCATATCATCTGCGAATACTGACACTTTGAACTCTTCCTTTCCAGTTTGTATCCTCTTGATCTCCTTTAGTTGTCTTATTGCTTTAACTAGGAGTTCAAGTACTATGTTCAGTAGATACGGAGAGAGTGGGTAGCCTTTTCTTGTCCTTGATTTCAGTGGGATTGATTTAAGTTTCTCCTCATTGAGTTTGATGTTGGCTATAGGCTTGCTGTATATTGCCTTTACTATTTTTAGGTATGTGCCTTGTATTTGAGATCGCTCCAAGACTTTAAACATGAATGGGTGTTGAACTTTGTCAAATGCTTTTTTGGATTCTAAGGAGATGATCATGTGGTTTTTCTAATTTGCTCAACTATGTTTATAAGGCATATTTATTCGTAATAGCCAGCACCTGGAAACAACTCAGATGTCCCTCAGTTGAGGAATGGATACAGAAATTGTGGTATTTTTACACAATGGAATACTACTCAGCAAATGAAAATGAGGAAATCATGAAATTTTCAGGCAAATGGTGGGACCAGGAATCGATCATCCTGAGAGAGGTATCCCAAAAGCAGAAAGACACAAATGGTATATACTCACTTATATAGACCTATAAGATACGATAAATATAGTGAAATCTATATACCTAAAGAAACTAAACAAAAAAGAGGACTTGAGGTAACATACCCAATCATCACTTAGAAAGACAAATGGGATGGACATTGGATATAGGAGAAAACAAGTAACAGGACAGGAGACTACAGCACAGGGCCTCTGAAAGACTTTACCTAGCAGTGTATCAAAGCAGATATTAAGACTCATAACCAAAACTTTCACAGACTGCAGGTAATCATACGAAAGAAGTACAGGAGTGCCACAAAGACCAAATATATCAGGGAACAGGGGTCCTTCATGAGACTGTTTCTCCAACCAAGGACCATGTGTGGATATAACCTAGAACCCCTGCTCGAATATGGCCCACGATAGCTCAGTGTCCAAATGTGTTCTTGAATAAGGGGAACAGAGATTATTCCTGATATGAACTCAATGGAGAGCTCTTCGACCCTCCCTCCCTAAGGGAGGGGCAGCCTTGCTAGACCACAGAAGACATTGCAGCCAGGCCTGAAGAGACTTGATAAGCTAGTGTCAAATGGATGGGGAGGAGGTCTTCCCCTATTAGTGGACTTGGAAAGGTGCAGGGAGAAGATGAGGGAGGGTAGGATTGGGAGGGAAGGTGGGAGGGGGCTATGGCTGGGATACAAAGTAAATAACCTGTGATTAATATAAAAATAAATAAATAATTCTACTGTAAAAAAAGTATGAGAAAATTGAAAAAAGTACAACTCATATTTAAAACCTTTAAAAAAAGTATAATCTGGGTAATGCTTAATATAAAACAACATTGACAAAATATAAAAATGAAACCTACATTCAAATTACAATTGGAGAATACATATTCGTAGATTGACAACAAATCCAATCTGTATGAATAGTAACAATACTGCCATTGTGAACCCTGGAAATGATAATAACCTTGGCAGTTCTGTTAAAGCACAGAGGTGTAAAAGATGACAGTCATGTAGGCATTACAATTTCACCTCTCAGATGCTGCAGTCCATACTGATAATTGGCTAAGGCTAAGTAAAATTCAGAATATCTCTATTTAAAGTACTTCAATAATAAATCAGCTTAAAAAAACAGTGTATACAAATCACAGCATGTTCATAGATGCCTTGGATATAAATGTAAGAACTTCCTAGTAATACATAGATTTTGAATGAGGTGGAGATTTGGTACATTCTGAAAGATAGGAGGGGAAAAGAGTCATCTCAGGAAGCTGTAATTGTAAAAAAAATAGATTTGGCAATGATTTATGAACAGTAAGGAAAGAGGTAAAGTGAATTCATGACAGAACTTGACCAGACAGGAGAATGAAGACAGAAACACCATCAAAGACTGACAAAATAATGAGCTTAGAGAATATTTTATTATATTTAGGAAATTGAGCCCTGTTTGTAGGAGTCATTTTCAGTAGCCCAATTCTGAAGCTTCTAGTCAAAATCAATTGGCTACAAAAAGTCATCATTGGGGCATTGATAAACGTCAATGTCTGGTGGTGTACAAATGGTTTTGGCATAAATTGATCCAAACAAATAAAGCATTGCCTCAGCCTTGGAGACCAAGGGGCCATGTTGGAAGAAGATATTGGTCACAGTGTGCCATGCATTTCAGGGGGAGCTCCATACCTTTGCTGCTGCACACATGCAGAGAAGAAGCTCACACTCTCAGGTTTCCGTGCTTAGGATTGATTTGAAGAATGCATCAAAATGAGCACTACCTGAATATAGTTTATAAGCTAGATAAATAATACCTTTGAGAAATAACTGGCATATACCTATTCATCTGTGATTGTCTGTAAATTACTGATTTTTAAATTATGATATACATTGAAAATAATTTCTATTAGGGACTCCTAATACGACCTTTAAAAACTTCTCTTCAAACTGAAGGCCTTTTCAGGCAGAGTTTGACATTAACGGGAGCCACTTTATTAAAGAGTGGTTAGGAAGACCCATCTGTTTAATGATCCCAGGGGACATCATAGGAAAAAAAATTATAATGCTTTAAAAGTTTCATTTTATGCTTCTAGTAGCCTTGGCAACTCATCTGTACTTAATGTATGTTTTTAAGAGTATATGAAAATTTTCTTTTTTCTTTTTCTTTTTACAAATTAATGACCGGGACAAATTGACATTTAAAATTCTTATGGTTGTGCTCTTCATAGTAACCAAATGTTTTCTGGCAGGATAATAGAATTGTTTTGAAATAATCAAAGTATAAATTAAAATATAAACTCATGATTGTTATGGGCTCTTAATTCATCTGTTTACCTATTTATAACAACAAAAATGCAGTATGTCACTCATTTCCTCATGCTACACAAGTTACCCAGTTGGTTTACAAATACCTCAGCCCTTTTTCTTTCTGACACACAGAAAAAAATTTTCTTGACTACATGTAGAATGTATGATGTCACCTCAGGTAACTGCCTGTTGCCATATATTCCTGTCTATAAATTGCATTCATAAGAGACATATTTTTAAATGATTATGTTGTGCTTTTCATAGTAATCAAATGTTTTCTAACAGGATAATAGAATTGTTTTGAAATAATCAAAATATAATAAATAAATAGTGAAAACAATCTGAAATTGTTTCAGTTATTAAATTTGAAGTGATGTGCTGTTAAGTGTGACCATTTAGGACTCATGGAGACAGTTTTATCACCATCCTTAAACAGGCTTGACATAGGTACAAGAGTGTGTAAATGCTATGTAGAAAATAAAACTGTCCTTTCCTGGTCATATTAACTCCCCCTTCTTTCTTATGATTCTCTGCACTCTGCCAAAGGTTTGTTCATGAGTCTTAGTATCTGCTTTGATACACTGCTAGGTAGAGCCTTTCAGAGGCCCTCAGTGGTAGGCTCCTGTCCTGTTATTTGTTTTCTCCTACTTCCAAGGTCCATCCCATTTGTCTTTCTAAGTGAGGATTAATCATCTTACCCAGGGTCCTCTTTCTTGTTTATCTTCTTTAGGTGTATAGATTTCATTATGTTTATCATATCTTATAGGTCTATATAAGTGAGTATATACCATGTGTGTCTTTCTGCTTTTGGGATACCTCACTCAGGATGATGATTTCTAGGTCCCACCATTTGCCTGCAAATTTCATGATTTCCTCTCATTTTTAATTGCTGAGTAGTATTCCATTGTGTAAAAGTAACACAATTTCTGTATCCATTCCTCAACTGAGGGACACCTGGGTTGTTTCCAGGTTCTGGCTATTATGAATAAAGCTGCTCCAAACATGGTTGAACAAATGTCTTTGTTGTGTACTTAAGCAAATTTTGGATATATATGCCTAGGAGTGGTATAGCTGGATCTTGAGGAAGCACTATCCCTAATTGTCTAAGAAAGCACCAGATTGATTTCCAAAGTGTTTGTACAAGTTTACATGCCCAGCAGCAATGGAGCAGGGTTCCCCTTTCTCCACAACTTCTGCAGCATGTGTTGTCACTTGAGTTTTTGATCTTAGCCATTCTGATGGGTGTCAGGTGAAATCTCAGCATCGTTTTGATTTGCATCTCTCTGATGGCTTAGGACATTGAGCATTTCTTTAAGTGTTTTTTTGCCATTCTGTATTCCTCTACTGAGAATTCTCTGTTTAGCTCTGTACCCCATTTTTTAATTGGATTGCTTGATTTGTTGCTATTTAACTTCTTTAGTTCTTTACATATTCTGGATATCAGCCCTCTGTCAGATACAGGGTTGGTGAAGATCCTTTCCCAGTATGTAGGCTGTCGTTTTGAGAGGACAGGAGCCCCACAAGGACCAAATATATCTGGGCACAGGGGTCTTTTATGAGACTGTTTCTCCAACCAAAGCCCATGTATGGATATGACCTAGAACCTCTGCTCGGATGTACCCCAAGATAACTCAGTATTCAAGTGGGTACCCTATTAAGGGGAACAAGGACTATTTCTGACATGAACTCAATAGTGGGCTCTTTGACCTCCCCCTCCCACCCCGAGGGAGGGGCAGCCCTGCTAGGCCACAGAGGAGGACTTTGCAGCCAGTCCTTAAGATACCTGATAAAATAGGGTCAGATGAAATGGGAAGAGGTCCTTCCCTATCAGTGCACTTGGAAAGGGGCAGGGAAGAGATGAGGGAGAGAGGTTAGCATTGGAAGGGAATTAAGGAGTGTGATACAGCAGGGATACAAAATTAATAAACTATAACTAATATTAAGGCACATATCTAAACATAGTAAAGGGAATATACAGCAAGCCTATAGCCAACATCAAACAAAATGGAGTGAAACCCACTGAATGCAGGGACAACTCTTATGGTTCTCATAGAGAGTGCCTCAATCAACCTTTATTGAGAAGCTACATTATTCACTGAATGGAAATGAACGCAAAGAACCACAACTGGAAAAAAAAAAGAATCAGAACTGGAACAATAGTGAAGACTGAACAATTTTGAGCACTCAGTCACAAATATAATTCCTTCATCTAACATCTATTTTCAAAGGTCAGCAATCCATAAGGAAGAGGAGGTGGAAAAACTGTAGGTGGTCAGATGGGATGGGTGAATCCAAGGTAACAGGGTCATTCAGAAACCACAGGTCTCATCCACACATGAATTTGCTGGGACCATGTGAGAATCCTTAAGACATGCACAAGTTTAATCCATATGGGGCCTCAGCACTGAGAAGAGGAAGTAGACACTGGTTTCCACTCATAACCAAGAAGCAATTTGTAATTCATACCAATTGGCAAAGCATAATCAATTTACTCCTATAGAGTGCCACTATGTATAGCAACCATATTCTAGGGCAGGCCCCATCCCTAGGATGACTAATACAAAAAGAACTATGTGTTTTGGAAAATATTTTGTTTTACTTTTTTGACATTTCTTTTACCATAGTGAAAATTTTAATTTCAGATTATGAAAAACCAAGAGAGGAAGAGTGCAAACATATGGGTTGTGAGGGTAGGTAGAACTGTTTTGCTATTATACTATTTTAAAAAAAGTCTTGGAACACAGCAAATTGGATTAACATTCAGTTAATCCCTATCAATTAACCTGCATTAATCCTAGTGAGAATTCATTCGTGTTTTTTTTTTGTGTGTGTGTCTCATTCTCTTTTTTTTAAATTTTTCATCAATTACACTTTATTCATTCTGCATCCCCCCATAAGCCCCTCCCTCCTCCCCTCCCAAACCCTCCCTCCTCCCTCTGCATGTATGCCACTCCCCAAGTCCACTGATAGGGAAGGTTCTCCTCTCCTTTCTGATCTTAGTCTATCAGTTCACATCAAATGTGGCTGCATTGTCCTCTACTATGGCCTGGTAAGGCTGCTCCCCCCCAGGGGGAGGTGATCAAAGAGCAGGCCAATCAGATTACATCAGAGGCAGTCTCTCTTCACATTACTATGTAACCCAATTGGACTCTGAACTGCCCTGGGCTACATCTGTGCAGGGGTTCTGGGTTATCTCTATGAATAGTCCTTGGTTGGAGTATGAGTCTCTGGGAAGTTTCCTATGTTCAAATTTTCTGGTTCTGTTGCTCTCCTTGTGGAGAACCTGTCCTCTCCAGCTCAACTTCATATGGAATAATAAGAAACCCAGAATTGCTAAAACAATCCTCTACAATAAAAGATCTTCTGGAGGTATCTCCATCCCTGATCTTAAGCTGTACTATAGAGCAACAGTTTTAAAAACTGCATGGTACTGGCATAAAAAAAGAATGGTGGATCAATGGAACCGAACAGAGGACCCAGAAATAAACCCACACACTTATGGACACCTGATCTTTGACAAAGACGACAAAACCATTCAATGGAAAAAAAGATAGCATCTTCAACAAATGGTGCTGGTCGTTCATGTTTTTGACAGTTTTTATATTATTGAGTTTCTGTTTTGGAGAGAGAGAGAACATGAATTTTGGTGAATAGGGAGTTGTGGATGACCTGGAAGAAGTTTATGGGGGAAAACATGATTAAATATATATTGTATAACAGTTAAATAAGCAATAAAATGAACAAAAGTAGAAAACATAGCAAAATATATTACTGGCTCTTGAAGACTTATCTACTAACATGTGGCATAATCGCTTAATACACTTGACCAGTAATATTCTTTCACTGAATATCCATTTCTATTTTCAATAATAGTATTGTTATTTCTTATTTTCTCTTCATCATCCACTTGTATTTCTTGCTTTGTTTTGTTTTGTTTTGTTGTTTTGTTTTTTCTCTCTAAAGCTTCTAACAAACATGCTTGGTTTTCACCTTATTTTCCAGTGAGATAAAGTTTACCTTAATATTCCTGTGGGCTAAGCAGAACGCAAAGTTAAATTTATAATATCATTAAGAGTTCTCCTCTGCAAAATAATGGTAACTTCGGGGAATAATTTATTTTAGAATATTGATATGTCATATCATTATGTGTTTAAAATTCCCTTTGTGATGCCAAACAAATTGATTTACCTAATACTTTATAAAAAAAGCAGCCTTCAAAAGGCAATGTACAGACAATGGTGTTAACTTGCTGAGCCCTATTGCTGGTAGGTGGCAGATTTTTGCTTTTAGAGCTCAGGTCATTCTCATTGTTAATTTAGTATATTTTAGTACATCTACTGTCCTAAATATGCATTATTGTGACATCTTACCAGCAAGGTACAAAAATATATAACTCAACACTTTTCTTTAATTTTGCTGATTATTATAAAATTATTTCATATTTTATCCTATTTTTAAAGATAAATATGTATTCCTCAGTTAGACTTTCCCCAAAAAACAGGATTATAACTCACCTACAAATTTTGAATTGATTTCAACGTACCCATTTTAATTGTGTACAATCAAAAACATTATTACAAAATATAAATTATCTGTATTGGTGACAAATAACTCAGTATGAGGATCTGAGTATGTAACAGTGCTATCAGCAAAGGAATGAAACTGAGATTTTCTTCAGACCACCTTACTACAGAACTTTAATAAGTGTGCTGAGGGAGATGGAAGATGTGCACGTGTATACATATATATTCTGTGTGTGTGTGTGTGAGTGTGCAAGTGTTATATAACAGTTTCCTCCAAGCCTGGAACATTCCGTCCTGCAGGGACGCTCCTTAAAACAAGAGATAAGCAACTATTTGAGTTGTTCATCCCCACCACCAAAAAGATTCACTAGGCCCCATCCATTCCAGAGGGAAGAGAAAAGTT
Source organism: Meriones unguiculatus (assembly GCF_030254825.1). Taxonomy (NCBI): domain Eukaryota; kingdom Metazoa; phylum Chordata; class Mammalia; order Rodentia; family Muridae; genus Meriones; species Meriones unguiculatus. The sequence goes on from NC_083369.1 coordinate 116,120,177, forward strand.
TGTAGAGTCACTTTCAGACAAGGTAAACTGCAAAGAAGACTCTGAGAGCAGCTGAGCTGCCTGGAAGTGGGTTAGACCAACTGAGTCTCTTGGAAGGACACATTCCAACCTGTTGAGCTGCCTGCAGGCTGTGCAGTCTGCTCTAGGTTCTCAAATCTGTGAGCTGTAACCAGGGCTGCAGCTAGCATTGGTGATGAATCTTTTTTTGAGTTATTTCTACTCCTGTAAGTAGTGTTCATAAAGCTCATTGGTTTACCAAGTTGAACTTTGGTGGCTTTTGTTTAGTGGTATTTGGTGGTAGCCTCCTTAGATGGGGTGAGTCTATGTGTGTGTTATCTCTTCTTAGGAGAATTATTATAACACAGCAATGTGCATGCATGCTTGTCTACTTATGACCATACAGAAGAGAGAGGCTGAGCTCGAGCATTTTTCTATATCATTCTCCACCTTACCTTTTCTATTATTATTATTATTATTATTATTATTATTATTATCATTTATTACAATTTATTCAATTTGTACCCTAGCTGTAGCCCTCTCCCTTGTCTCCTCCCAATCACAACTGCCCTCCATCTTCTCCACCTATGCCACTCCCTTAGGCCACGCCCCTAGTCCCCTAGAGAGGAGTTCCTCCTCTACCTTCTATCTGACCCTAGTTTATCAGGTCTCATCAGGACTGGCTGCATTTTCTTCCTCTGTGGCCAGCAAGCACCAGGTGGAGGTGATCAGAATCAGAGAACCTGCCACTATGTTCATGCCAGAGACAGACCCGTCTCCCATTAATAGGGAACCCACTTGTAGACAGAGTCTAGGGCTACATCTGAGGAGGGGTTTTAAGTCCTCTCCATGCATGGTTTTGTTTGGGGTACGATTTTCTTCAGGCTCATAGGGCTGAGGGTTTTATTTTATTTTATTTTTTGGCTCTGTAGTTCTCCTTTAGGAGCTCTGATGCCTTCCAGATCTTTCAATCTCCCCCTTTTTCATAAAATTTCATGCGTTCTGCCAAAATTTTGGATATAAGTTCAGCCTCTGCTTCAATGCATTGATCAGTAGAGTCTTTCAGAGGTCCTCTGTGATAGGCTCCTGTCTGCTTCCCTGTCTTTGCCTGCCTCTGATGTCTATCATGTTTGCCATTGAGAACTGACCATCTCTCCTAAAGTACTTCATGTTGTTTAGCTTATTTAGGAGTATAGCTTTTAGTATGCTTATTCTATATTATATGTCTAAAAACCACTTAAGAGTGAATATATGCAATGTGTGTCTTTCTTTTTCTGGGTTACCTCACTCAGGATGATCTTTTCTAGTTCCCACCATTTGCCTGCAAGTTTCATGAGTTCCTTTTTTTAAAATAGTTGAGTAGTATTTCATTGTGCAAATAAACCACAATTTCTGTATCCATTCCTCTGTCAAGGGAAATCTGAGTTGTTTCCAAATTCTGACTATTACAAACAAAGCTTCTATGCACATAGTTGCACAAATATCTTTAGTGATTGGTGGGGTATCTTTTGGGTATATGCGTAGGAGACATATAGCTGGATCTTGAGGTATCACTCTTCCTAATTTTATTGAAAAGCACAAGATTAATTTCCAAATGGGTTGAACAAGGTTACTTTCCCACCATCAGTGGAGGAGGGTTCTCCTTTCTCCACATCCTCTCCAGCATGTGCTATAATTTGAGTTTTTGATCTTAGCCATTCTGATGGGTGTAAGGTGAAATATCAGGGTTGTTTTGAGTTGCATCTCCCTGATGACTAACGATGTTGAACATTTCTTTAGCTGTTTCTCTGAAATTTAAAATTCCTCTATTGAGAATTCTCTGTTTAGCTCTGTACAACATTATTTATTTGTACTACTAGATTTATTGGTGTTTATCTTCTTGAGTCCTTTTTACATTCTGGATATTATCCCCCTGTCAGGTATGGGGTTGGTGAAGATCCTTTCCCAATCCACAGGATAATGTTTTGTTCTGACGACAGTGTCCTTTGCTTTACAGAAGCCTTTCAGTTTCATAAGGTCCCATTTATTGATTATCCATCTTAGAGCTGTGCTATGGTGCTTTGTTCCGGTTCTTGTCTCCTGTGCCAATGAGTTCAAGGCTCTTCCCCAATTTTCTTCTAACAGGTTTACTGTGTCTGGTTTTATATTGAGGTGTTTGATCCTCTTATAATTTAGTTTTGAGCAGGATAATAACTGTGGATCTACTTGCATTTTTCTACACGAAGGTATCCATTTGTTGAAGATGCAGTCTTTCTTCCCTCGTATTTTTCTGGACTCTATGTCAAAAATAAGGTGTGCATTTGTGTGAGGGTTTATGTGGAGTTCTTCTATTCGATTCCATTGATCATCCAGCCCTGCTTCTCTGCCAGTACGATGCTAGTTTTATTAATGTTGTTCTATAGTACAGCTTGAGATCAGGGATGGAGATACCTCCAGAAGATCTGTCATTGAACAGGACTGTTTTAGCAAATCTACATTTTTTCTTTGTTTTTTCATATGAAAATGTGGATTGTTCTTTAAAGTTCTGTAAATAATTGTGTTGATGTTTTGATAGGAATTGCATTTAATCTGTAAATTGCTTTTGCTAGGGTATCCATTTTCACTATGTTAATTCTATTAGTCTATGAGCATGGGAGATCATTCCATCTTCTGATATCTTCTTCAGTTTCTTTCTTCAGAGATGTGTAGTTTTTGTTTGTTTTGTTTTGCTTTTGATTTCTTTGGATTTTTTTTTTTTTATATATATACACGTATTTCACTTGCTTGGTTAGTGTTATACCAAGGTACTTTATGTTATTTGTGGCTATTATAAAGGGTGTTCTTTCCCTAATTTCTTTTTCATCTCTTTGTTCTTTTATATACCAGATGGCTACTGATTTTTTGAGTTAATTTTGTATCCAGTCATTTTGTAGAAAGCATTTATCAGCTGAAGGAATTCTCTGGTAGAATTTTTGTAGCCACTGTGTATACTATCCTCACATCTGCTAAGAGTGATACTTTGACTTCTGCCTTTCCAAATTGTATCCTCTTTATCTCTTTTAGTTTTCTGTTGCTGAATCTAGGAGACTTCAAGTGCTACTTTGAAGAACTACTGAGAGAGAGGACATGCTTAACTTTTCCCTGATTTCAGGGGGATTGATTAAGTTTCTCTCCATTTAGTTTGATATTGGCTATAGGCTTACTATATATTACCTTTGCTATGTTTAAGTATATGCCATGTACTCCTGATCTCTCTAAAACAAAAATATTAATGGGTGTAGGATTCTGTCAAATGCTTTTTCGGCATCTAAGCTATTTATGTGTTCTTTTTTTCCTTCTGTTTGTTTATTTGGTGGATTACATTGATTTATTTCCATATTTGAACCACTCCTGTATGCCTGGGAAGAAGTTTAATTGGTCATGGTGGATGATATCTTTTATGTGTTCTTGGATTTGTTTTGCTAATATTTTATTGAATATTTTTGAGTCAAAGTTCATAAAAGAGATAGGTCTGAAATTCTCTCTTTTTGTTGGGTCTTCTTCAACCTCTGGGTTCTGAGAAAGACAGCAGAAAATGAATTCAGTGACATAGTTTACTCCTTCCATGGAATAAGTACTTGAACTATATTTCCAAGAGGCTACTAAATTATCTGAAGAACAAATAAATAAACCACCAGAAGTCATTTCTCTTTTAAAACAATAAATAATTATACTGGCTGGTGGTTGAAGTTGAGCACTTACATTTTTTTCATACTCGGGTTTCAGTTTAAGTCATCTATTCTAAACAAATTACCTCAACATTATATTCTGTGGTTTTTTAGTTCAGGTGGGAACTGAAGTCCAAAGACATAAGAAAGCTTCTTTCAGGGTCATGTGACAATTGAAGAATGTACTTTTCTCTTATTGTGTGTAAGATTTATACTACATTTCAAAAAGACTTCTCTGTTTGAAGCTATGCTAATATTTATGTATCAGCAAATGCTTGCTGCATTTTTACATAGACATGTGAATGTTTGCTCAGATTTGCCCCTCTTCATGCTGCCCTTCCTGGATGTCACATCTGCTCAGAATTCTTAGGCAGCACAGCTACAGTGGCTTCTGCAGATTTCTCTTCTCCTAAAAGCTGGATCATGTTGAAGTGAAATTATGGCCTCTCCTCTGATCTCAAGAGTTCAATATCACTATGTGGTGCTATAGGAAGAGATGTAAATTATATATCTTTGATTCTGTAATAATACCATTAGAAACTCAACTAAATTATTTAACTTTATAATCCCTTCCCTCCTCCCTTACAGGTCCCACCCTCTCACCCCCTTCTTCATGAATGCCCCTCCCCAAATCCACTGATAGGGAAGGTCCTCCTCTCCTTCCTTCTGATCTTAGTCTATCAGATCTGATTATAGTCTATCAGATATCATCACGATGGTGCTGTCACCTCAGGGGGAGGTGATCAAGGAACAGGCAAATCACATTATGTCAGAGGCAGTCCCTAATCACAATACTATGTAACCCACTTGGACGCTAAACTGCTATGGGCTACATCTGTGCAGGGGTTCTAGGTTATCTCCATGCATGGTACTTTGTTGGAGTATGAGATTCTAGGAAGACATCTGTGTTCAAATTTCTGGTTCTGTTGCTCTCCTTGTGGAGTTGCTCTCCTCTCCAGATCTTAATATTTCCCACTTCTTACATAAGATTCCATACACATTGCCCAACAGTTGTCCATAAGTCTCAGCATCTGCTTTGATAGTCTGCAGGGCAGGGCAGGGCCTTGCAGAGGCCCTCTGTGGCAGGTTCCTAGGTCGTTTCCTGTCTTCTTCTTCTTCTTCTTCTTCTTCTTCTTCTTCTTCTTCTTCTTCTTCTTCTTCTTCTTCTTCTTCTTCTTTGGATGTCCATTCTCTTTGCCTTTCTGGGCGGGGATTGAGCATTTTAGCCAGAATCCTCTCTCTTGATTAATTTCTTTAGGTGTAGAGATTTTAATAAGTTTATCCTACATTACATGTCATTATGAGTGCGTATATACCGTGTGTGTCTTTCTGCTTCTGGGACAGCTCACTCAGGATGATCTTTTCTAGGTCCCAAAAAATTACCTGCAAATTTCATGATTTCCTCATTTTTCATTGCTGAGTAATATTCCATTGTGTAGATCTACCACAATTTCTGCAACCATTCTTCAGTTGAGGAGCATCTGGGCTGTTTCTAGCTTCTGGCTATTGCAAATAAAGTTGCTACAAACATGGAGCAAATGTCCTTATTGTGCACTTGAGCCCATTTTGGATATATGTTTAGGAGTGGCATGGCTGGATCTTGAGGAAGCATTATTCCTCGTTGTCTGAGGAAGAGCCAGATTGATTTCCAGCATGATTGTACATGTTTACATTCCCACCAGCAGTAGAGGAGTGTTCCCCTTTCTCCACAGCCTCTCCAGCATGTATTGTCACTTGAGTTTTTCATCTTGGTCATTCTGGATGGGTGTAAGGTAAAATCTCAGGGTCGTTTTGATTTGCATTTCTCTGATGGCTAATGATATTGAGCATTTCTTTAAGTGTTTCTCTGCCATTCTATATTCCTCTACATAGAATTCTCTGTTTAGCTCTGTTCCCCCTTTTTTAATTGGATTACTTGGTTTGCTACTTTTCAGCTTCCTTAGTTCTTTATATATACTGGATATGAGCCCTCTGTCAGAAAAAGGGTTGGCAAAGATTCTTTCCCAATCTGTAGGCAGTCGTTGTGTTTGGATGACAGTTTCCTTTGCTTTCAGAAGCTTTTCAGTTTCATGAGGTCCCATTTATTGATTGTTGTTTTTAGAGCCTGTGCTGTTGGTGTTCTGTTCAGGAAGTTGTCTCATGTACCAATGAGTCTAGGGTCTTCCCCACTTTTTCTTCTAACTGATTTAATGTGTCTGGTTTTATTTTGAGGTCTTTGATCCACTTGGACTTTAGTTATGTGCAGGGTGATAAGTATGGATCTATTTTCATTTTTCTACATGTAGACATCCAGTTATCCCAGCACCATTTATTGACAATGCTATCTTTTTTCCACTGTATGTTTTTTGCATTTTTGTCAAAGATCAAGTGTCCATAAGTGTGAGGTAACTCCACTTCTCTTCAAACTATTCCACAAAATAGAAACAGAAGGAACACTACCAAACTCATGCTATGAAGCCTCGGTCACCTTGGTATCTAAACCTCACAAAGACCCAACAAAGAAAGCGAATTTCAGGCCAATCTCCTTTATGAACATTGATACAAAAATACTCAACAAAATACTTGCAAACCGAATACAAGATGACATCAAAGATATCATCCACTATGACCAAGTAGGCTTCATCCCAGGTATGCAGGGGTGGTTCAATATATGGAAATCCATCAATGTGGTCTACCATATTAACAAACTGAAAGAAAAAAACCACATGAAAATCTCTCTAGATGCTGAAAAAGCATTTGACATCATCCAACTTCCATTCATGTTTAAAGTCTTGGAGAGATCAGGGATACAAGGCACATATCTAAATATAGTAAAGGCAATATATACAGCAAGCCTATAGCCAACATCAAACTAAACGGAGAGAAACTTAAAGTAATACCACTAAAATCTGGGACAAGACAAGGCTGCCCACTCTCTCCATATCTCTTCAACATATTTCTGGAATTCCTTGCTAGAGCAATAAGACAGTTGAAGGAGATCAAGGGGATACAAATTGGAAAGGATAAAGTCAAAGTATCACTATTTGCAGAAGTTATGATAGTATACCTGAGTGACCCCAAAAATTCTACCAGGGAACTCCTACAGCTGATAAACACCTTCAGCAAAGTGGCCAGATACAAAATAAACTAAAAAAAAAAATCAGTATCCCTCCTGTATACAAAACACAAAAAGGCTAAGAAAGAAATTAGGGAAACAACACCCTTCACAATAGCCACAAGTGACATAAAGTACCTTGGTGCAACCTTAACCAAGCAAGTCAGATATATATGAAAAAAATTTCAAGTCTCTGAAGAAAGAATTAGAAGAAGATATCAGAAGATGTAAAGATATCCCATGCTCATGGCTTGGCAGAATTAACATAGTAAAAATGGCCATCTAACCAAAGGCAATCTACAAATTCAATGCAATTCCCATCAAATTAGCAACGCAATTCTTTACAGACCTGGAAAGAAAAAATTCTCAACTTCATATGGAATAACAAGAAATCCAGAATTGCTAAAACAGTCTTCTACAATAAAAGAGCTTCTGTAGGTATCTCCATCCCTGATCTTAAGCTGTACTATAGAGCAACAGTAATAAAAACTGCATGGTACTGGCATAGAAATAGAATGGTGGATCAATGGAACCGAACAGAAGCCCCAGAGATATAATAAATTTTTAATTCAGTATTATTTATCATTAAAGGTCACATCCATGATTCAATTAAATCACCCCAGAAGCATAGAAGAGCCACAAAACCCTGAGGAAGAGCAAAGATAAGAATTAATGATAATAGGAGAGGAATCTTCAGGAAATGAATTCAGCTCTTCATGCTTGATCAGGAAAGAATTAAATTACCAGCTAATTTCTTCAGCTGAAAATGGAGTCATTCTAGGATTATCCTTACTTTCCTTGATTTGATATTTAAATGACTACATGAATCAAAGAAAAAACAAAACAAAAGAGGAAATACTCTGCACTTTAATATCAGTGCTTTCTTTTTGCATTCTCATATTTCCTGTTTCCTGTTAGCTACACCACACCACTCAATGTGGGAAACTTTGAGTTCCATATTTCTGGAAGAGGTTGTCATTTAATTGGGCTGGAATGAGTCTAAGGAGAGGATCAAGTTTAATTTCAATAGAAGTATCTTTAGTGGTAGAATTGCAGGCATTCTAATGAGAGGTCATTGACATAAGATAATAGATATGGTTAAGGAGTGATTAATAGTTTTCAAAATTCTTTTCCAAATCAACACCTGGGTATAAATAATCCGTGCAGTGGTAGGCTGTTCTTTTGTGAACACATCTCTCAAGGTCAATTATGTTTAGTTCTTGCAAACAACAGAACCCTACGTTTTCAATCATCTTTTGCAAAAAAGAATGATCCAACCATGAACTTCTGGAAAGTCATGTATGCTGTGAGTTTCCAGGTGTTTGTCCTAGCATTGTATAAAAGACAGAATAGACCTGTCTCCTTTTTTTGTAAAGAGGATTTGAACCCTGAACTTTCAGATTCAGGGTCTGGAGCTTTATCAATTCAGGTATGCATGCCTTCTTATCTATCTCCTTTTGGGTATTACAGAGTAATGTGGAAAATGTAGTAGAGAGCAGCAGCTTTACAATCAAGGTCAACACCATGGCATTATGAGCTGGTGCTCATTTGGTCCCTGACTGATTTAAGATTGCAAATTATTGAACATGATTGAGCTCGTATCAGAGAAGTTTAGAGAATTTCTTATGTTATTTGTTTTCCTAGAAAAGAGATATACTTAACACACAAACTCATACTATCGTGCTAAGTTCAGTATGCTTCTAAGACAGTGCATTTAGACAGCATCTAAAAGACTTTGTGTACTTTTTAAGCACTTCAGATTTAATTATGTTATTTCCAATGAATGGCATTTCTTTACTCCCATTTATGACTCACTATCTCTAAGGTACTATATATACAGGTATAAGTTATCTTTATATCATTGTCTTTGTAACCCCATACTTTTTTTTCTTATAAAAACCAGGGCACAGAGACTCCAAGATGGCGGCGAGCAGAGCACACCGTTTTGGAGAGGCAGAAGACATGAATCTCCATAATTGGTGAGTGGAGAGTCACTCAAGCTAGAATTCGAACTTTTGGGCTTTCTAAAGGAGAGGGGCCACCACAGAAGCATGGAGTGATAGTAGATTTAGATCGGGCGCAGACTTCTCCGGGAAGGAAATAGGGTGCTTCCTTGTCCGGGCCTCCTGCGGGGAAACCAGCATGCAGCACCAGGCAGCTGAGCGCAAAGCTCACATCCAGAAGATCAAGGCAGCAGAGACAGTGCTCTGGGTCCCTTACAACAGCGGTCTGCTGTAAACACCCTTTGAATACCTATCCTCTCCTTGGACACACGTCCCACCCAGCGCCTCTCAGGACGCTCAGGACCCTCCGGACCCATGGAGGGTCCCCTCCCCAATCTCTCTGACGAGATCCCAAGCTAGACCTCAGCAGGATGTGCAGCAGAGCTCATGTCCCAAGTAGCCAGAGCTCAATAACCCCAGAAACCTCCTCACAGGAGGAGCGCAGGCCCAATCACAGAGCTCCAACCACTGAGCACTAACCACAGAGACTCAGATCCTCAATTCAATTCTTCCTGGATACCAAAGCCGCAAAGCAAACTGTCTGGGACCCAAGACAGGCGGAGGCAGGGAGGCAGGACTCCAGACCCTGCAGCCACAGCAGAGAGCAGTTACAACCTGCTGCCCGCCACCACTCAGAGGAGAACACACCCCACCTAGGACCCTCTCATCGAACTCTTGACTTGTGGAACACACCCCCCACAACCACCACCCGGCTCTGCAGGAGTGCACACCCTGCTGAAACTCCACCTCGCCAGAGCATATGCCCAATACAGTGATAGCCACAGAGACTCAGATCCACAGTACAACCCTTCCAGGGCCCAAGTCTGCAACGTTGTAGCACGGACTACACAGGGCTGCCCAGCCAGTGATTGTATGGGCCATCCAACCCCTCAGTGGCAGAAAACCAGCTGAATAGACACAAAAGACCAGCAGACTTGTAAAATCAATATGCGCACGGATTCTTCAAAAGCTCTTGCTATCCTTTAGCGCCTGCAACAACTTCAGTGCCTGCAAAGCACACATCTCACACACTGAAGGCCTCTTCATTCACCAAAACAATGTCCCTTAGGACACAAACACAAGCACACCCTTAAACACATGCTAACCCGCATTTGTTCTTCTGTGCCTGCGAACTTTCCTTCTACAGGTATAGCTGAATAACCAATGCACACACTGAAACCACTAGACCACACCCATTTTCCTGAAGAATTCTCCAGATACCAGAGAAAAACCAGCCTGACCTGCAGAATCCAGGAACAGACAGTGAACACTAGGGACAACCAAATGGTCAGAGGTCGGCAAAAGAACACAACCAACGCAAATCAAGATATCATGGCTTCACCGGCAACCTCTAAAATTATTGGACACTCCAACTCAGCAGAAACACAAGAAAATGATTTTAAAGCTATGATTATCCAGTTATTTGAGGCACATAAAGAGGAAACCAACAAATCTCTCAGGGAAATAGTCATAGAGATTCAAACAGTTAAAGAAGATACAAAAAAAAATAAATCCCTTAAAGATTTGGCCTCCCAAATAGAAACAAAGAAAAATGAAGTGAACGAAGAAGCTTTTAAAGAAACACATGCAAATATAGCCAAACAATTGGAGGCAGAAGCAGAGGCCCTAAGAGAGGAAACAAACAAAAAAATAGAGACCATCTTAGAGACACAGGAATCTACACTCAAACAGATGAAGGAAATGGTGCAAGACATGGAAACAGAATTAGAATCAATAAAGAAAACACAAACCGAGAAAATCCTGGAACTGAAGAACTTAGAGAAAAGAGAAGGAATCACAAAGTTAAACATCACTAATAGAATACAAGAGATGGAAGAGAGGATCTCAGGTGCTGAAGATGCACTCACAGAAATTGGTACTTCTCTCAAAGCAAAAATAAAATCAGAAAAATCCCAAACACAAACCATCCAAGAAATCAAAGACGCCATGAAAAGCAAAATATAAGAATAATAGGAATTGAAGAAGAAGAGGAGTCCAGGTTACAAGGTCCAGAAAATATTTTCAAGAAAATCATAGAAGAAAATTTTCCCAACCTAAAGAAAGAGATGTCCACAAACATACAACAGGCCAACAGAACACCAAATAGACTAGACCAGAGAAGAAACTCCTCACTCCACATCATAGTCAAAACACTTAATCTACAGAACAAAGAAAAGATACTAAAAGCAGCAAGGGAAAAAGGCCAAGTAACATATAAAGGCAAACCTATCAGAATCACACCGGACTTCTCATCAGAAACTATGAAAGCCAGAAGGGCCTGGGGAGATACCATGCAGGCCCTAAGGGACCACAGATGCCAACCTAGACTACTTTACCCAGCAAAGCATTCAATCAACATAGATGGAGAAAATAAAATATTCCATCACAAAACTAAATTTAAGCAATATTTGAACAACAACCCAGCCCTACAGAAGATACTAGAAGGAAAATTCCTATCCAATGAAAACAAATACACCCAAGAAAACATAGGTTAAAGATAATTTCCAACAAAAATCAAAAGCAAAAGAGCAACGATTCACAGTAACATCGCCAACTCCACAATAATAGGAAATAACATTCAATGGTCATTATTATCTATCAACTTCAATGGACTCAACTCTCCAATAAAAAGACACAGATTAACAGAATGGGTGCAGAAACAGGAACCAACATTCTGCTGCATCCAAGAAACACACCTACGCAACAAAGATAAACATTACCTCAGAGTAAAAGGCTGGAAAACAGTTTTTCAAGCAAATGGACCCAAAAAACAAGCAGGAGTGGCTATCCTAATATCTAATAAAATAGATTTTCAACCAAAACTAATCAAAAAAGACAAAGAGGGGCACTACATTCTCATCAAAGAAAAAATTCACCAAGAAGACCTCACAATTCTAAACATCTATGCCCCAAATACAAGAGCACCTACATTCTTAAATGAAACATTATTAAAGCTTAAACCACACATTGATTGCAATACCCTAATAGTGGGTGACTTCAACACCCCACTCTCACCAAGGGACAGATCAACTAGACAGAAACCAAATAGGGAAATAAAAGCACGTACAGAGTCCCTAAATCAAATGGACCTAATAGATGTCTACAGATCTTTCCACCCAAACTCAAAAGAGTATACCTTCTTTTTAGCACCTCATGGAACCTTCTCCAAAATAGACCATATAGTTGGTCACAAAGCAAGCCTCAACAGATTAAAAAAGATTGAGATAATACCTTGTATTCTATCAGACTACGATGGAATAAAACTGGACATCAACAACAATGGAAATAACCAAAAACCTACATGCACATGGAAACTGAACAACTTGTTACTCAATGACAGCTTGGTTAAGGAAGAAATAAGGAAAGAAATTAAAGACTTCCTAGAATTCAATGAAAATGAAGGCACAACATACCCAAATTTATGGGACACATTGAAAGCAATCTGGCATTTTCTCAGACAACTAGGAATAGCGCTTCCTCAAGATCCAGCCATACCACTCCTGGGCATATATCCAAAAGAGGCTCAAGTACACAAAAAGGACATTTGCTCAACCATGTTTGTAGCAGCTTTATTTGTAATAGCCAGAAGCTGGAAACAACCCAGATGCCCCTCAATTGAAGAATGGATGCAGAAATTGTGGTACATCTACACAATGGAATATTACTCAGCAATGAAAAATAAGGAAATCATGAAATTTGCAGGTAAATGGTGGGATCTGGAAAGGATCATCCTGAGTGAGTTTTCCCAGAAGCAAAAAGACACACATGGTATATACTCACTCATATAGACATACAACATAGGACAAACCCACTAAAACCTGTGCATCTAAAGAAACTAAGCAAGAGAGAGGACCCTAACTAAAACGTCCAATCCCCATCCAGAAAGGCAAAGAGGATGGACATCAGAAGAAGAAGAAAACAGGAAACAACCTAGGAACCTACCACAGAGGGCATCTGAAAGCCTCTGCCCTTCAGACTATCAAAGCAGATGCTGAGCCTGATGGGCAACTGTTGGGCAGAGTGAACGGAATTTTAGGTAAGAACTGGGAAATAGTAAGAGCTGGAGAGGACAGGGTCTCCACAAGGAGAGCAACAGAACAAGAAAATTTGTACATAGGGAACTTCCCAGAGACGCATACTCCAACCAAGGACTATTCATGGAGATAACCTAGAACCTCTGCACAGATGTAGCCCAGGGCAGTTCAGAGTCCAATTGGGTTACATAGTAATGTGAAGAGGGACTGCCTCTGACATACTCTGATTGGCCTGCTCTTTGATCACCTCCCTCTGGGGGGGGGGAGCAGCCTTACCAGGCCACAGTAGAGGACAATACAGCCACTTTTGATGTGAACTGACAGACTAAGATCAGAAAGGAGAGGAGAACCTCCCCTATTAGTGGACTTGGGGAGTGGCATGCAAGCAGAGGGAGGAGGGAGGGTGGGATTGGGATGGGAGGAGGGAGGGGCTTATGGGGGGATGCAGAATGAATAAAGTGTAATTGATGAAAAAAAAAAAAAGAATCAATGAAACAAAAAGTTGGTTCTTTGAGAAAATCAACAAGATAGACAAACCCTTAGCCAAGCTAACTAAAAAGCGGAGAGAATCTATCCAAATCTGCAAAATCAGAAATGAAAAGGGGGACATAACTACAGACACTGAAGAAATCCAAACAATCATTAGGTCATACTACAAAAGCCTATACGCCACAAAATTTGAAAATCTAAATGAAATGGACAATTTTCTTGATAGATTCCATCTACCAACATTAAGTCAAAATCAGGTAGAAAGACTGAATAACCCTATATCCCCCAAGGAAACTGAAGCAGTCATTAACAGTCTCCCGTCCAAAAAAAGTGCTGGGCCCTATGGTTTCAGTGCAGAATTCTACCAGACCTTCAAAGAATTGCTAACACCAATTCTCTTCAAACTATTCCACAAAAGAGAAACAGAAGGGACACTACCAAACTCATTCTATGAAGTGACAGTAACCCTGATACCCAAACCACACAAAGACCCGACAAAAAAAGAAAACATCAGACCTATCTCTCTTATTAATATTGATGCAAAAATACTCAATAAAATACTTGCAAACCGAATCGAAGAACACATCAAAGATATCATCCACCATGACCAAGTAGGCTTCATCCCAGGCATGCAAGGGGGGTTCAACATAAGGAAATCCATCAATGTAATCCACCACATAAACAAACTGAAGGAGAAAAACCACATGATCATCTCCTTAGATGCCGAAAAGCATTTGACAAAGTCCAACACCCATTGATGCTTAAAGTATTGGAGAGATAAGGGATATAAGGCACATACTTAAACATAGTAAAGGCAGTATACAGCAAGCCTACATCCAACATCAAACTCAATGGAGAGAAACTTAAATCAATCCAACTGAAATCAGGGACAAGACAAGGCTGCCCACTCTCTCCATATCTCTTCAACATAGTACTTGAAGTCCTAGCCAGAGCAATAAGACAACTAAAGGAGATCAAGGGGATACAAGTTGGAAAGGAAGAGGTCAAAGTGTCACTATTCACGATGATATGATACTATACATGAGTGACCCCAAAAATTCAACCAGAGAACTCCTTCAGCTGATAAGCACCTTAAGCAAAGTGGCAGGATACAAAATCAACTCAAAAAAATCAGAAGCCCTCCTGTACACAAAAGACAAAAGGGCTGAGAAAGAAATTAGGGAAACAACACCCTTCACAATAGCCACTAATAACATAAAGTACCTTGGGGTGACATTAACCAAACAAGTGAAAGACCTGTTTGAGAAAACTTCAAGTCTCTGAAGAAAGAAATTGAAGAAGATCTCAGAAGATGGAAACATCTCCCTTGCTCATGGATTGGTAGGATTAACATTGTGAAAATGGCCATCCTGCCAAAAGCAATTTACAGATTCAATGCAATTCCCATCAAAATAACAACTCAATTCTTTTCAGACCTTGAAAAAAAGATTCTCAGCTTCATACGGAGAAACAAATAACCTAGAATCTCCAAAACAACCCTGTACAACAACAGATCATCTGGAGGTAATCTCCATCCCTGATCTCAAGTTGTACTACAGAGCAATAGTAATAAAAACTGCATGGTATTTTCATAGAAAGAGAAAGGAGGATATATTTGGTCCTTGTGGAGCTCCTGTCCTCTCAAAACAACAGCCTACAGACTGGGAAATGATCTCCACCAACCGTATATCAGACAGAGGGCTGATATCCAGAATATATAAAAAACTAAAGAAGTTATATAGCAACAAATCTAGCAATCCATTTAAAAAATGGGGTACAAAGCTAAACAGAGAATTCTCAGTAGAGGAATACAGAATGGCAGAGAAAACTTAAAGAAATGTTCAAAGTCCTTAGCCATCAGAGAGATGCAAATCAAAAAGTCCCTGAGGTTTCACCTTACACCCATAAGAATGGCTAAGATCAAAAACTCAAGTGACAACACTTGCTGGAGAGGTTGTGGAGAAAGGGAACCCTCGTCCATTACTGGTGGGAATGCAAACTTGTACAAACACTTTGGAAATCAATCTGGCACTTTCTCAGACCATTAAGAATAGAGCTTCCTCAAGATCCAGCTATAACACTCCTAGGCATATATCCAAAAGATGCTCAAGTACACAACAAGGACATTTGCTCAACCATGTTTGTAGCAGCTTTATTTGTAATAGCCATAACTTGGAAACTACCCCGATGTCCATCAACGGAGGAATGGATACAGAAATTGTGGTATTTTTACACAATGGAATACTACTCAGCAATCAAAAATGAGGAAATCATGAATTTTGCAGGCAAATGGTGGGATCTAGAAAAGATCATTCTGAGTGAAGTATCCCAGAAGGAGAAAGACAAACATGGAATATACTCGCTTATATAGACCTAAAAGTTAGGATAAACATAATGAAATCTATACACCTAAAGAAGATAATCAAGAAAGCAGACATGGGGTATGATGATCTATCCTCATTTATAAAGACAAATGTGATATGCATTGAACGTATGACAGGAGTCTACCGCAGAAAGCATCTGAAAGACTCTACCTAGCAGTGCTCCAAAATAGATACTAAGACTCACAACCAAACCTTCGGCAGAGTGCACGGAGGCCAAATCTTTAAGGCATTTTTTTTGTATCCTCTTTAACTGTTTGAATCTCTATGACTATTAGAGATTCATACAGTTTCCTCTTTATGTGCCTCAAATAACTGGATAATTATAGCTTTATAATCATTTTCTTTTTCTGTTTCTGTTGAGTTGGAGTGTCCAATAATTTTGGAGGTTGCCGGTGAAGCCATGATATCTTGATTTGCGGTGGTTGTGTTATTTCGCCAATCTCTGGCCATTTGGTTATCTCTTGTGTTCACTGTCTGTTCCTGGATTCTGCAGGTCAGACTGGTTTTTCTCTGGTATCTGTAGAATTCTTCAGGAAAATGAAGGTCTAGTGAGGTCTGGTGGTTTCAGTATGTGTGTTGTTTATTCAGCTGTACCTGTAGAAGGAAAGTTCGCAGGCGCAAAAGGACAAATTCAGGGTAGCGTGTGTTTGAGCGTGTGATTGTGGGTGTGTCCTAAGGGACAGGTTGTTGGTGAATGAAGAGGCCTTCAGTGTGTGAGAGGGGTGCTTTGCAGGCACTGAAGTTGTTGCAGGCACTAAGGGATCGGAAATGCTGTTGAAGAATGCACGTGTGTATTGATTTTACAAGTCTGCTGGTCTTTGGTGTCTATTCAGGTGGTTTTCAGCCACTGAGGGGTTGGATGGCCAATACAATCATGGCTGGGCAGCCCTGTGTAGTACATGCTGCCACTAGCAGTTTTGGGGCCTGGGAAGGTTTGTACTGTGGATTTGAGTCTCTGTGGCTATCACTGTATTGGGCATATGCTCTGGCGGGGTGGAGTTTCAGCAGTGCGTGCACTCCTGCAGAGGTGGGTGGTGTTTTTAGAGGGGAGTGTGTTTCACGGGTCAAGAGTTCGTTCGGTGAGAGGGCCCTAGGTGGGGTGTGTTCTCCTCTGAGTGGTGGCGTTCAGCCCGTCATTACTGCTGTCCTCTGCGGCAGTAGGGTCTGGAGCCCTGCCTCCCTGCCTCCACTTGTCTTGGGTCCCAGACACTGAACTTTGCTGCTTTGGTATCCAGGAAGAATTGTATTGTGGATCTGAGTCTCTGTGGTTAGCGCTCAGTGGTTGGAGCTCTGTGATTGGGCCTGCGCTCCTCCTGTGAGGAGGTTTCTGGGGTTATTGAGCTCTGGCCATTTGGGACATGTTCTCCGCTACACTTCCTGCTGCAGTCTAGCTTGGGATCTAGTCAGTGGAATGGGGGAGGAGATGCTCCGTGGGTTTGGAGGGCCCTGAGTGGGACGTGTGTCCAAGGAGGGGACGGGTGTTCAATGGGTGGTTACAGCAGACCGCTGCTGTAAGGGGCCCGGAGCACTGTCTCTGCTGCCTTGATCTATGGGATATGAGCTTTGCGCTCAGCTGCCTGGTGCTGTGTGCGGGTTTCCCAAGGGAGGCCCAGACAAGGGAAGCACCCTATTTCCTTCCCGGAGAAGTTTGTGCCTGATCTAAATCTACTATCACTCCATGCTTCTGTGGTGGCCCCTCTCCTTTAGAAAGCCCAAAAGTCCAAATTCTAGCTTTGATAGACTCTCCACTCACCATTTATGGAGATTCATGTCTTCTGCCTCTCCAAAAGGGTGTGCTCTGCTCCCCGCCATCTTGGAGTCTCCTCCTGGGTAGACTCTTTCAGAAACCTTCTGTAGTAGGATCCTGTCCTGTTTCCTGTTTTCCCCCTCTTCAGATATCTGCTACAAACATGATTGAGCAAATCTCTATGTGGATTACTTGAGCATATTTTGTATATATGCTCAGGAGTGTTGTAGCTGAATCTTGAGGTAACTGTTCCTATCAGACAAAGCACCAGATTGATTTCAAAAGTGGTTGTACAAGGTTACATTCCCACCAGCAATGGAGGAGTTTTCCAATTTCTCCACAGCATCTCCAGCATATGTTGTCATTTTAGTTTTTAAGTCTAGTCATTTTGATGGGTTTAAAATGGAATCTCATGGTCGATTTGATTTGCATTTTCTTGATGATTTAGGATGTTGAGCATTTGTTTAAGTGTTTCCCTACCTTCAATATTCCTCTGAGACTTCTCTGTTTAGCTCTGCACCCCCTTTTATAATTGGATTACTTGATTTCTTTCTTTTTAACTTCTTGTGTTCTTTATATATTCTGGTTATTAGCATTCTGTTGCCAGTAGCCAAAACTATCTACTGAAGCAAAAGTCAATTAGTGAGCCAAAGCTATCTAGTGGAGACAAAGGTATCAACTGAAACCAAAGTCAATTAGGGAGCCAAAGCTCTCTAGTGGAGACGAAGGTATTTACTGAAGCCAAAGCCAAGTAGTGAGCAAAGGTCATTTAGTGGAGACCTAAAGCTATTTAGTGAAAGAGTTATCTAAGACCGTAAATCATGGGTGATTGATTGTTAGAGCATCTGTAAGATATCTTAAGAAAACATCATTATGGTATCTTGCAGGTACAATATTTAACTCATGAAAGCCCTCTTCCTATCTCCTGCAACAGTAAATTAACCTTCCCTCTTTCCTGCCTTCTCCCTATATAAGTTGGATAAAAATCTCTAATAAACAAGGCTTTGATCAGACAAACAGACTTAGCCTTCATTCCTGCCTCTCTCATCCCTTCCCCCCATTCCTTCCATTCTCCTACTTTAGGAACCCAGTTAAAGTCGCATGGGTCGGGACATTCTGTCAGATATAGGATTGGTGAAGCTCCTTTCCTAGGCTGTCATTTTGTTCTGATGACAGTATCCTTTGCATTATAGAAGGTTTTCAGATTCCTGAGGTCCCATTTATTGATTCTTGGTCTTAGAGCCTGTGCTGTTTAAATTCTGTAAAGGAGGTTGTCTCTTGTACCAATGAGTTCGAGGCTCCTCCCGACTTTTTCTTCTAACAGGTTTAGTTCGTCTAGTTTTATATTAAGGTCTTTGATCCACTTGTACTTTAGTTTTTTGCATGGTGATAAATATGGATCTATTTGCATTTTTCTATATGTAGATATCCAGTTTGACTAACACGATTTGTTGAAGATGTTATCATTTTTTCATTGTACGATTTTAACATCTTTATCAAAAATTGGGTATCCATAAGTGTGTGGGTTTCTTTCTGGGGCTTTTATTTGATTCCATTGATCCACCAGCCTGTTTCTATGCCAGTACCATGCAGATTTTATTACTGTTGCTCTGTAGTGCAACTTGAGATCAGGTATGGATATACCGCCACAAGATTTTTTTTATTGTAGAAGATTGTTTTAACCATTCTGGGTTTCTTTTTATTCCTTATGAAGTGCAGAATTTCTCTTTCAAGGTCTGTAAAGAACTGTGTTAATAATTTGATAAGAATTTCAGAGAATCTATAGATTGATTTTGGTAAGATGGTCACTTTCACTTCATTTATACTGCCAAGCCAAGAGCATGGAGATATTTCCATCTTCTGATATTTTATTCCTCTCTTCAGAGACTAGAAGTTTTTTTTTATACAAGTCTTTGACTTGCTTTGTTAGAGTTAAACCAAGGTTTCTTGTGTTCTTTGTCCCTATTGTGAAGGGTGTTGTTCCCTAACTTCTTTCTCAGACCATTTGTCTTTTATATGCAATAGGGCTACTGAATTTTTTGAGTTAATTTAGTATCCAGCCACTTTGCTAAAGGTCTTTATCAGCTGTAGCAGTTCCATGATAGAATGTTTATGGTCACTATGTATATTATCATATCATCTGCAAATAGTGATACTTTGATTTCTTCCCTTCCAAATGGAATCTCCTTGATCTTCTTAACTTTCCTTATTGATCCAGCAAGGACTTCAAAACTACTTTGAAGAGATATATAGAGAGAAGGTAGCCTTACCTTTTTCCTGATTTCCATGGGATTGATTTGAATTTCCCTCTGTTTAGTTTAGTGTTGGCTATAGGCTTGCTGTATGTTGACTTCCATGATCTCTCCAGGACATTAAACATGAATGGGTGCTGGATTTTATCATATGTTTTTTTTAGCATCTAAGGAGATTATCATGTGTTATTTTATTCCTTTCAGTTTGTTTATATGGTGGATTACATTGGTGGATTTCCATATATTTCACAATCCCTGGGATGAAGTTTACTTGGTCCTAGTGGATGATATCTTTGATGTCTTCATGGATTTGGTTTGCAAAGATTTTGTTGAGTATTTTTGCATCAGTGTTCATAAGGGAGATTGGCCTGAAATTTTTGTTTTTTGTTGGGTCTTTGTGAGGTTTAGGTATCAAGGTGACTATGTCTTCATTGAATGCATTTGCTAATGTTCCTTTTGTTTATGTTTTGTGAAATAGTTTGAAGAGTATTGGTGTTAGCTCTTCTTTGAAGTTTTGGTAGAATTCTGCACTGAAACCATCTGGTCCTGGGCTTTTTTTTGCTGGGAGATTTTGATGACCATTTCTATTTCCTTAGGGTATATAGGATTATTTAATCTATTTACCTGGTCTTGATTCAGCTTTGGTAAATTGAATCAATCAAGAAAAATTTCAATTTCATTTAGATTTCAAATTTTGTGGTGTATAGGTTTTGAATTAAGACCTAATGATTGTTTGGATTTCCTCAGTGTCTGCTGTAATTTCCCCTTTTCATTTCTGACTTTGTTGATTTGGATAGTGTCTCTTTACCTTTTTTATTAGCTTGGCTAAGAGTTTGTCTATCTTGTTGATTTTCTCAAAAACCTAGCTCTTGGTTTCATTGAGTCTTTGGATTGTTTTATCTGTCTCTAATTTATTGATTTCAGCCCCACGTTTGATAATTTCCAGCCATCTACTACCCTTGGTGTGTCTGCTTCTGTTTTTGTTCCCTAGGGCTTTCAGGTGAACTATTAAGTTGCTTATATGAGATGTCTCCAACTTCTTTCAGGAGGCACTTAGTGATATTCACTTACCTCTTATCACTGATGTCATTGTGTTCCATAAGTTTGGTAATGTGAATTCATTTTCACTGGATTCTAGGAAGACTTTAAATTCTGTATTTCTTCCCTGATACAGCTGTCATTGAGTAGAGAGTTGTTCAATTTCCATATGTGTGCAAGCTTTTGCTATTTCTGTTGCTGTTCAGGTCAAGCTTTAGTCCATGGTGAACAAATAGGATACAAGGCATTATTTCAGTCTTCTTGTATCTGTTCAGGCATGCTTCGTGACCAACTATATGGTCTATTTTGGAGAAGGTTCCATGAGGTGCTGAGAAGAAAGTAAATTCTTTTCTTTGGGTGAAAGGTTCTGTAGATGTCTGCTGGTCCACTTGATTCATGACCTCTGTTAGAGTCATTTTTTTCTTCATTTAATTTGTTTTGTTGACCTTGCCTAAGATAATCCAATTCATTTTTGAGACAATAATTATCCTGATATCAAAAATGTATATCCTGTTTGTCATTTTGAATGAGGATTTAGCATCTTTCCTAAGGTCCTCCTTGCTGTTTAGCTTCTTAAGATATATAGATTTTAGAATTTTTATCCTATGTTATATGCCTAATATACACTTATAACTGACAATAGATCATATTTGTCTTTCTGCTTCTAGGATACATCACTCAGGATGATCTTTTCTATTTCCAACCATTTGCCTGCAACTTTCATGATTTCCTTGTTTTTAATTTCTGAGTAGTATTTCATTGTGTAAGTATACCACACTTTCTGTATCCATTCTTCCATTGAAGGGCATCTGGGTTGTTTCCAGATTCTGGCTATTATGAAGAAAGCTGCTATGAACATAGTTGAGCAAATATCCTTATTAAATTTTGGGGCATATTTTGGGTATATGCCTAGCAGTGTAATAGCTGGATCTTGAGGTAGGATTATTCCCAATTTTCTGAGAAAGTGGAAGATTGATTTCCTGTGGAGGGCCATGATTCTTTCAGCCTTTTGTGTTCCATCTTATTACTCCGGATGAGCTTGCCCTGCTAGAAAAAAAATTTTGAAGAAAGTAAGGTTATCCTCTTATGCTCAGCAGAACAGTGCATAGAGACCTGACCTTACTCCTGTTTCCATGGCATCAGTATCTATTCGTACAAACAGCCTGTCTCCTTTCTAGAAGTAGTGATTAATTATTATCAACCGAAGGTTGCCAAGTAAGAGATTTTGTGGTGTATTAATAAGGAAGAGGAAAAACTAACTTGCCTCAGTTTTTTTGTTAGGCCCAGCAAGAACCTAATTTCTGGGGAGACAGTTGAGGGGATCTGAGAAGACTCAACTAATGCAAATGCAAGAGGTTTATTCAAGCCATTGCATGATGGGGCTAGCTCTACAATCAGGCTACAGTCAGCACCAAGTCAGGGGGCTAGCTCTGCAATCAGGCTAGTGTCAGCACCAAGTTAGGAAAGCCTCAGGTTTTTAAAGGAAACACTGTAGGGATAGAGGGGGTTACAGGTCTCACTGCATGGTAGTATATATACAGTCTATTTGGGGAACAAGGTCAGGTCTGTCCCAGACATCTGGGGGATATCAGATCTTTCCTGATACGTGCAGATTCAGCTACTGTTAAATGTGGGAAAAGGATTATTTCATCCTGTGGTCAGACTAGGCCATTGTTAAACGTGGGAAAAGTAATTTGCTCATCCTGTGGTCTCTCCGAAAAGCAGGGCTACATGCTTTTGATCAAAAAGTCAGGGGTTATTTGGGAGGGGAGTTAGGACCATCTGGATCGGCTGCTAGATGATGTTATCTTCTTCTGCAACCGGGTGGAGTTCTTTGTTTTTTCATTTCCTTATCTCCATCGGTGCAAATGGCTAGGATCAGGAGGGCTGTTACATTCTCCTGTTCTCTGGAAAAGTACTGATAGACTTTAGTTTGACATGGGCCTACATTTTAAAATTATAAGTTTCATGACAATTAAAAAAAATATAAGTTATAGGGTTAGTCTGATTCTTTCACTTTCTGAAGTCCTGAGATTCACTGGTCTAACTTTTCTCTTTTACTCCCCACACCTCCTCTTGTATTCCCTGTTGCATGACCAAGAGTCATGCTTGGTCATCTTTGGCACCCTATATAGGAGCCTGAGAATGGAGAGTACTGTAAGCGACACCACTGGATACTAAAAGAGAGTTTGAAATAGAGAAGAGAAGCAGTGAGGTTTTTTTTGTTTTTGTTTTTGTTTTTGTTTGTTTTCTTAACAAGGAACAGGGGAATTGTATAAAAGTATTTGTGCAAATGTTGATAAATATGTTAAAATCCTGAGAAGCAAGTGTTAGTCAGCAACAGTTGTTGAAATTTTTGCAATTTATTGAAGAAGTGTGTCCATGGTTTCCCAAAGAGGGGACAGTGAATTTACCCAACTGGGAAAAAGATGGGGGCTCAGTTGCAAGATCATTTTGATGGTTTGGGACATGAAAAGTTTCCTGTAAATACATTTACTTCATGGGCCTTAGTTAGAGGACCCTACACATGAAAGAGAGAAGGTTCCAAATCTAGAAAAAGTTGCAGCCACTTTCACAAATGATGGAGAAGAAAATGAAACTTTCTGCGCTGGCAGAACATCTTTATAAAACAAAACTAACAGATAAATTACTATTGATATAAATGGATGATCCTCTTGACCCAGAGGATTCAGAGGAGTTGGAAGAAGAGGTATCTGAATATCATAATAAGGAAACCCCCCACCCACCCACACACTTTTAACTATGAATGTGGCCGAGTGTGTTGAAAAAGATAAATACAAAAAGGAGATATGAAAGTTGACTGGTGAGGCCAAGATGACTGTAAAAAGCACTCACCATGTCTGAGGGGCACAGGAACCAAAATGCTAAAATTGGTGAGTAGAGAGGCAGCTGAAGCAAGAACATCAACATTGAGGCTTCGTGGGAGAGAGAAGAAAACCCATAAGCTGGGAAAATTTGGATCCATATCACCCATCGATGTCTCCAGAGAAGGAGAGTAGCCATCATTCAACCCCCCTGCACTTCCCCTTACCCCAAGAATGGGCATCCCTGCTCATCTGGATCCAGGCAGCATGCAGTGGCAGCTGCCTCAAACACAGGGGGTGGGGTGGCAGTGGTTGCCCCAAGGATTAACCTCTGAGGTCACTGAATGAAACAGTAACACAAGCCTCTCTGGTTTGCAGCTGTGAGGGGTTGGAGGAGACAGCTAGGCCAAGCAGAAGCCTCCATGCTAAGTAACTAAGAAGGCAGAGGCTCCTGCTCCAAACAGGATTCTCTCTGCTCTCTGCTCAGTGACTGAGACAATAGAGGCAACTACCCCATGATCTGGTATCCCCACCCACCGACCAAACAGTGGACACCACTGAGCTAACAGATTTCCTACACTCTCATTTTCTCCTGAGGGATGATATCTGAGAAAAGAGAACAGGAGGAACCCATGTCCTTCCTGATTAGGCCTATAAGCTAATGAGTGCACCTCCAAGTGAGTACATGCAGAGCTGTAGATCCAAGATCCCTCTACAGTAGCAGCCAGACATCAGTTCCCTTTCATCCACACCCTCATGGTGGGCAAGATAGGGATTCTTAGGAGAGCATTCTCAAAATTGAAGCACCTGTTCTGTTGGTCTACCAGTGGAGTCCAGGAAAACAATTCTTGGAGCACAGAAATATCTGAACAGCAGGAGTATAGTATAACAGGCCTGTAGAACACTGAGGTATTCAGGACAGCTGTGAATGTACATTGCACATGAATAATGCCAGCACACACTCCTACAGTAAAGCTCTACATTATGAGGCATCTACATGCTCTAACACCATGTCCTTCCAGTACACTTCCACCCATACCCCCTTACTTACGCGTATGTGCCTGCAAACTTCCTTCCTTGGTTACAGTTGAAACGCCAACTCACACCGTCAAACCAGTGGATCTCTCTGATCCTCCTGAAGAATAGCCCAAACACCAGAGACAGTTGGACCCTGTTTGAAGCGTAGACTCAAGAAATAAACATCAAAATTAAGATAAGCAGATGGCTAAAGGTCCATATAAAAACACATCCAATAAAAATCAGGACACCATGGCTCCACCAACAACCCCAAATATCAAGATATATACTAATTCATTGGAATCACAGGAAAATTATCTCAAATTTATTCTTAATCATTTATTAGAGGCACATAAAGAGGAAATGAATAAAGGTCTCGAAGAAATACAAGCAAATACAGCCATACAAATAGAGATACATGTAAAGGCACAAGAGGTGGCATATTGAGAGGAAATGAACAACGACAACAACAAAATAGAGGCCATCATAGAAAGACAGGATCCACATACAAACACATGAAAGAAAAGGTGAAAGAAACTAAAACAGAACTAGAATCAATAAAGAAAATACAAACAAAGAAAACCCAGGAGCTGAGGAACTTAGAAAATAGGTCAGGAACCACAAAGGTAAAGATTACTAACAGGCTACGAGAGATGGAATAGATAATCTCAGGCGTTGAAGATACAATTGCAGAAATTGATACCTCTTTCAAAGAAAAAGTAAAATTGAAAAAGACCCAAACACAAATTATCCAAGAAATCAAGGATGAGATGAAAGAACGAAATCTAAGAATATTATGAATAGATAAAAAGTAGATTCTGGATTCCAAAGTCCAGGAAATATTTTCCAGAAAAACATAGGAGAAAATTCTCCCAACTTAAAGACTGAAATGTCCATAAACATAAGAGAGGCCAAAAGAATACCAAAGAGACTAGACCAGAAAAGAAACTCCCCATGTCACATAATAGTCAAAACACTAAATATACAGAACAAAGAAAAACTATCAAAAGCAGCAAGGGAAAGAAGCCAAGTAACATATAACTACCTATCAAAATCACACAAGATTTCTCAACAAAAAGTATGGTGGGCCACATGGGCCTGGGCAGATGTCATGCAGACTCTAAGGGACCACAGATGCCAATCCCAACTACCATACTCAGCAAAGATTTCAATCAAAATTGATGGAGAAAACAAAATATTCCATGACAAAACTATATTTAAACAATATCTACATAGGTATTTTAGGGCTGAGGCACTACAGATGATACTAGCAGGAAAACTCCAATGCAACGAAAACAACTACACCTAAGAAAGCACAGGATATAGATAAATTCACAATAAAGAATTAAAACAAAACAAGAATTGAAACACTGTAACACCACCAAATCACAATAAAAGGAAATAACACTCATTGGTCACTAATTTCTATCAACATCAACTACTGAACTTTAGAATAAAAAGTCACAGACCATCAGAATGGTTGTGGAAACAGGATCCAACATTCTGCTGCATCAAAGAAACACACCTCTGCAACAAAGACAAATACTACCTCAGAGTAAAGGGCTTGAAAAATGTCTTTCAAGCAAATGAACCCAGAAAACAGGCTGGGGTAGTTATCTTAATATCTAATAAAATAGATTTTCAACCAAACTTTAATCGAAAAAGATGTGGAGGGGCACTACATTCTCATCAAAAGAAAAATCCACCAAGCAGACATCACAACTCTGAACATCTATGCCCCAAATACAAGAGCGCCTACATTCATAAAGGAAACATTATTAAAACTCAAATCACACACTGTTCCCAACGCCTTAATAGTGGGAGACTTCAACACTCCACTTTCACCAAGGGACAGATCATCTAGATATATGCCTAATAAAGAAATAAAGGCACTTACAGGGGTCCTAAATCAAATGGACTTAAGAGATGTCTACAGAACTTTCCACCCAAACTCAAAAGAATATACATTCTTTTCAGAACCGCATGGAACCTTCTCCAAAATAAACCATATAGTTGGTCACAAAGCAAGCCTAAATAGATACAAGAAGATTGAAATAATTCCCTGTATTCTATCTTACCACCATGAACTAAAGCTGTACCTCAACAACAATGGGATTAGAAAAAAGCCTACAAGCACATGGAAACTGAACAACTTGCTGCTCAATGACAGGTGGGTTAAGGAAGAAATAAAGAAAGGAAATAAAGACTTCCTAGAATTCAATGAAAACGAAGGTACAACATACTCTAATTTATGGGACACAATGAAAGCAGTGCTCAGAGGAAAATTCATAGCACTAAGTGTCTTCAAGAAGAAATTTGTGACATCTCATACAAGCAACTTAATGGCCCAACTGAAAGTCCTAGAAAAAAAAAAAGAAGCAAATGCACTTAAGAGGAGCAGACAGCTGGAAATAATGAAACTCAGGGCAGAAATCAATCAATCAGAAACAAATAAAACTATTCAAAGAATCAATGAAAGCCAGAGCTGGTTCTTTGAGAAAATCAACAAGATAGACAAACCTTTAGCCAAATTAACTAAAAGACAGAGAGAAACTATCCAAATCAGCAAAATCAGAAATGAGAAGGGGGACATAACTACAGACACTGAAAAAAATCCAAGCAATCATTAGATCTTACTACAAAAGCCTATATGCCACAAATTTGAAAATTTAAAAGAAATGGAGAATTTTCTAGATAGAGTCCATCTACCAAAATTAAGTCAAGATCAGGGAGAAAGAATGAATAGTCCTATATCCCCGAAGGAAATATAAAGCAGTCATCAACACTCTCCCTTCCAAAAAAAGCCCTGGGCCAGATGGATTTAGTGCAGAATTCTACCAATATTCAAAGAAGTGTTAACTCCAATTCTCTCCAAACTATTCCACAAAATAGAAACAGAAGGAACATTACCACACTCATTCTATGAAGCCACAGTCACACTGATACCTAAACCACACAAAGACCCAACGAAAATAGAGAACTTCAGACCTATCTCTCTTATGAACATTGATGCAGAAATAATCAATAAATTACTTCCAAATGAAATCCAAGAACACATCGAAGATATCACCCAACATGGCCAAGTAGGCTTCAACCCCAGAATGCATGGGTGGTTCAACATATGGAAATCCATCAATGTAATCCACCACCTTAACAAACTGAAGGAGAAAAACCACATGATCATCTCCTTAGATGCCGAAAAAGCATTTGACAAAGTCCCACATCCATTCATGTTTAAAGTCGTGGAGAGATCAGAGATAAAAGGCACATACCTAAACATAGTAAAGGCAATATACAGCAAGCCTATAGCCAACAACAACTCAATGGAGAGAAACTAAAATCAATCCCACTGAAATCAGGGACAAGGCAAGGCTGCTCACTCTCTCCATATATCTTCAACATACTACTTGAAGTCCTAGCTAACGCAATAAGGCAACTAAAGGAGATCAAGAGGATACAAATTAGAAAGGAAGAGGTCAAAGTGTCACTATTTGCAGATAATGATAGTCTGCATGAGCGCCCCCCAAAATTCAAAGAAAGAAATCCATCAGCTGATAAATACCTTCAGCAAAGTGGCAGGATACAAAGTCAACTCAAAAAAATAAGAAGCTCTCCTTTATACCAAAGACAAAAGGGCCAAGAAAGAAATCAGGGAAACAACACCCTTCACAATAGCCACTAATAACATAAAATACCTTGAGGTGACTCTAACCAAGCAAGTGAAAGACCTGTTTGAAAAAAAAAAAAAAAAAAAAAAAACTTGAAATCTCTGAAGAAAGAAATTGAAGAAGATATAAGATGGAAAGATCTCCCATGCTCATTGATTGGTAGGATTAACATAGTGAGAATGGCCATTCTGCCAAAAGCAATCTACAAATTCAACGCAATTTCCATCAAAATACCAACTCAGTTCTTTACAGACCGTGAAAGAAAAATTCTCAGCTTCATATGGAGAAACCAAAAACCAAGAATCAATCCTGCACAACAACAGATAACCTTGAGGTATCTTCATCCCCCA
This sequence comes from Meriones unguiculatus, assembly GCF_030254825.1. Lineage (NCBI taxonomy): Eukaryota > Metazoa > Chordata > Mammalia > Rodentia > Muridae > Meriones > Meriones unguiculatus. Next base: position 116,148,761 of record NC_083369.1, read on the forward strand.
TCTCAAACTGTACTACAGAGCAATAGTAATAAAAACTGCATGGCATTGGCATAGAAACAGAAGAAGATCAGTGAAACTGAATAGAAGACCCAGAAATAAACCCATACACCCATGAATACTTGATTTTTGATAAAGAAACCAAAACCATTCAATGGAAAAAAGACAGCATCTTCAACAAATTGTGCTCAGCCAACTGGATGTCTACATGCAAAAAAAAAAAAAAAAAAAAGAAGAAAGAAAGAAAGAAAATAACTCCATATCTACACGCAAAAAAAAAAGAAAGAAAAAGAAAATAACTCCATATCTATCATCCTGCACAAAACTAAAGTCCAAGTGGATCAAAGACCTCAACATAAAACCTGATACACTAGATCGTTAGAAGAAGAAGTAGGGAATACCCTAGAACTCATTGGCACAGGAGACAACTTCTTGAAAAGAACAACAAAAGCACAGGCTCTACGAGCAACAATCGATAAATGGGACATCATGAAACTGAAAAGCTTCTGTAAAGCAAAAGACACTGTCCTCAGAACAAATTGACAGCCTACAGACTGGGAAAGTATCTTCACGAACCCTATATCTGACAAAGGGCTGATATCCTGCATATATAAAGAACTAAAGAAGTTAAAAATCAATAAATCAAGTAATCCAATTAAAATATGGGGTATACATCTAAACAGAGAATTTTCTCTAGAGGATTGTAGAGTGGGAGAGAAACACTTAAAGACATGATCAACATGCTTAGCCATCAGGGATATGCAAATCAAAACAACCCTGAGATTTCCCATGACACCCATCAGAAGGACTAAGATCAAAAACTCAAGTGACAACACATGCTGGAGAGGTTGTGGAGAAAGGGGAACTCTCCTCCATTGCTGGTGGGAATGTAAACTTGTACAACCACTTTGGAAGTCAATCTGGCACTTTCTCAGACAATTAGGAATATTGCTTCCTTAAGATCCAGCTATACCACTCCTAAGCCTATATCCAAAATTTGCTTAAGTACACAATGAAGACATTTGCTCAACCATGTTTATCGCAGCTTTATTTTTAATAACCAGAACCTGAAAACAACCCAGATGTCCCTCAGTTGAGGAATGGATACAGAAATTGTGGTACTTTTACACAATGGAATACTACTCAGCAATTAAAAATGAGGAAATCATAAAATTTGCAGGCAAATGGTGGGACCTAGAAAGGATCATCCTGAGTGAGGTATCCCAAAAATAGAAAGACACACATGGGATATACTCACTTATACAGACCTATAAGATAGGTTAAACATAGTGAAATTTATACACCTAAAGAAGATAAACAAGAAAGAGTACCCTGGTTAAGATAATCAATCCTCACTTAGAAAGACAATGTGATGGACCTTGGAGGTAGAAGTAAACAAGTAACAGGATAGGAGCCTTCCACCGAGGGCCTCTGAAACACCTAGCAGTGTATCAAAGTAGATACTAAGATTCATATCCAAACTTTCAGCGGAGTGCAGGAAATCATAGGAAAACGGGGGAGTTTGTATGACATGGAAAGGATAGGAGCTCCACAAGGACCAAATATGTCTGGGTACCGGGGTCTTTTCTGAGACGGACACTCCACCAAAGACCATGTATGGATATAACCAATACCTCTGCTCAGATGAAACCTATGGTAGCTCAGTAACCCACTGGATTTCTATAGTAAGGGGAACAGGGACTATTTCTGTCAGGAACTCAATGGCAGGCTCTTTGACCTCCCCAACCCCCAAGGTAGGAGCAGTCCTGCTAGGCCACAGAGGAGGACTTTGCAGCCAGTCTGGAAGATACCTGATAAAACAAGGTCAGATGAAAGGGGAGGAGGTCCTCCCCAATCAGTGGACTTGGAAAGGTGCAGGAAGGAGATGAGGGAAGAAGGGAGGATTTGGGAGGGAATGAGAGAGTGGGATACAGGTGGAAAAATGTTTTTCAAGCAAACAGACCCAGATAATAAGCTGTAGAATTTATCATAATATCTAAAAAAATAGCCTTTCAACCCAAATTAATTAAAAAACATGAGGAAGGGAATTTCATTCTCATGAAAGGAAACATCCATCAGGAGGTCATCATAGTCCTGAACATATATGACCCAAATACAAGAGCAACTGCATTTGTAAATGAAACATTATTAAAGTTTAAATCACAAATAGATCCCAACACCTTAATAGTGGGAGAGTTCAACTCTCCTCTCCTACCAAGGCAAGATGTTCTAGACAGAAGCTAAATAGGGAAATAATAACAGTTACAGAGGTCCTAAATCAAATGGAAATAATAGCTGTCTACTGAAATTTTCACCCATGCACAAAAGAGTAGACATGCTTTTCAGCAACTCATAGGACCTTCTCAAAAATTGGCCATATGGTTGGGCACAAAGCAAGCCTCAATGATACAAGAATATATAAATAATCTCTTGTATACTATCAGACCACCATGGCCTAAAACTACACCTCAACAACAACAGAATTTTTTTAAAAGCCTACATACATATGGAAATTAACACCTCTCTACTCACTGACAGCTTGGTCAGGGAAGAAATGAATAAAGAAATTAGATATTTCCTAAAATTCAATGAAAATGTAGGTACAACTTATCCAAACTCATGGGACATAATGAAAGCAGTGCTATCAGGAAATTTCATACCATTAAGTGCCTCCAGAAAGAAGTTTGAGACATTTCTTACAAACAACCTAAAGCACACCTAAAAGCTGAAGAAGAAGAAGAAGAAGAAGGAGAAGAAGAAGAAGAAGACTCACGCAAGAGGAGGAATAGATAACTGGAAATAATCATACTCAGAGCTGAAATCAATGAATTAGAAGTAAAGAAAACAATTCAAAGAATCAATGAGACCAAGAGCTGGTTCTTTGAGAAAATCAACAAGACAGACAAACCCTTAGCCAAACTAACTAAAAGGCAGAGAGAAATTATCCAAATTAGCAAAATAAGAAATGAAAAGGGGACATAACAATAGGCACTGAGGAAATACAAACAAATATTAGGTCTTACTACAGAAGCCTATATAAAACAAAATTTGAAAATTTAAGTCAAATGGACAATTTTCTTCATAGATTCCATTTAACAAAATTAAATCAAGATCAGACACATATATTACATAGTCCTATATCCCACAAGTTAATAGATGCAGTCATCAAAAGTTTCCCTTTCAAAAAAAGCCCTGGGCCAGATGGATTCAGTGAAGAATTCTACCAAACCTTCAAAGAAATGCTAACTCCAATTCTCTTCAAACTATTCCACAAAATAGAAACAGAAGGAACATTACCAAACTCATTCTATGAAGCCACAGTAACCTTGATAATTAAACCACAAAAAGACCAATCAAAAAAGAGACCTTCAGACCTATCACTGTTATGTACATTTCTGCCAAAATACTCAATGTAGTACTTGCAAACCACATCCAAAACATATAAAAGTTCTCAGCAACCATGACCAAGTAGGCTTCATCCCAGGCATGCAGGGGTGGAAATATATCAATGTAATCCATCATATAAACAAATGAAGGAGAAATACCGCATCATCATCTCCTTAGATGTTGACAAAGCATTTGACAAAATTCAACACCCATTCATGATCGAAGACTTGGTGAAATCAGGGATACAAGGCACATATGTAAACATAGTAAAAACAATATACAGCAAGCCTATAGCAAACATCAAACTACATGTAGAGAAACTTAAATCAGTCTTGATGAAACCAGTGACAAGGAAAGGCTGTCCACTCTCTCTGCATCTCTTCAACATAACAATTGAATTAAGACAACTATTGGAGAGCAAGGGAATATAAATCAGAAAGGAAGAAGTCAAAATACCAGTACTGCAGATGATTTAATAGTATACATGAGTGATCCCAAAAATTCAACCAGGGAACTCCTACAGCTGATAAACAAATTCAGCAAAATGGCTGGATACAAAATTAACTCAAAAAAAAAATACAGTAGACCTCATGTATACAAAGGACAAATGGGCTGAGAAAGAAATTAGGGAAACTACAACATTCACAATAGCCACAAAGTACATTGGTGTAACTCTAACCAAGCAGTTCAAAGACTCTTATGAAAAAAAACAAACAAACAAACAAAAAAAAAACCGAGTCTCTGAAGAAAGAAATAAAAAAAAAGGTATCAAAACATGAAATTATCTCCCGTGCTCATGGGCTGACAGGATAAAGATGGTAAAAATGGCCATCTTAGAAAAAGCAATCTATAGATTAATTGCAATTCTCCTCAAAATACCAACACAATTATTTTCACAACTTGATGGAACAAGTCTCAACTTCAAAGGGAAAAAATAAAAAAAAAAAACAGAATTGCGAATATAATCCAGGTCATCTGAAGGTATCTCCATCCCTGATATCAAGCTGCACTACAGAGCAATAGTAATAAAACCTGCATGGTACTGGCCTAAAAACAGAATGGTGGATCAATGGCATAGAATAAATGACCCAGAAATAAAAACAAACACCTATGGATATTTGATTATTGACAAAACATCATAAACCTTACATTATCAACAAGACAGAATTTTCAACAAGTGGTGCTTGTCTAACTAGAAGTCAACATGTAGAAAAAAATGCAAGTACTTCCATTTTTATCATCTTGCACAAAACTAAATTCCAAGTGGATCAAAGACCTCAACATAAAACCAGACAAAAAATATATTAGAAATGGGAAGAGTCTAGAACTCATTGATACATGAGACAACTTCCTGAACAGAACACCAACAGCACAGGCTCTAAGATCAACAATCAATAAGTGGCCTAGGCATATATCCAAAATATGCTCAAGTACACAACAAGGACATTTGTTCAACCATGTTGAAAGCAGCTATATTTGTAATAGCAAGAACCAGAAAATTAAGATCAGAAAGGAGAGGAGAACCTCCCCTATTAGTGGACTTGGGGAGTGGCATGCAAGCAGAGGGAGGAGGGAGGGTGGGATTGGGAGGAGAGGAGGGAGGGGGTTATGGGGGGATGCAGAATGAATAAAGTGTAATTGATGAAAAATTTAAGAAAAAAGGGAAAAAAATAATTTAAGAACCTTAAATGACTTTCAAAATTGGAGGAAAACATGGAGTTAGTCAATTGGCATGGAGCACGTCTCGCCCCTGGGGGCAATGGTCTCCTGAACCTACTCAGACCTCGGAAACCACCACTGCTAGTTCTAGAACTGACGCAGGATGTTCCAACGAGGGGTTAAGGCTTCTCATAATATTTCCTATAAGCCCACACCTGTTTGTCTATATCCCCCATTTTTATTCATTATTAGCCAGATAGAGCCAAGTAATTGTGGTAATGATACTTGCTTTTTTGCCCAATGCTGGAAGGCTAGTAAATTTAGGTATGCCCTGGTTACTCGCATGCCTCACTGGGTGCCTGTGCCCATTGATGCCCCTCACGCTATGACTCTCTTCAGACAGAAAAGGGATCTTGGAACTACAGCCACCATTGTTACTACCATCTCATTGACGGCTGTTGGAGCTACCACCAGGGCATCAGCCATGAGTCATATTGGGCAGACTGCTCAGACCCTGAATAATCATTTAGCCAATGTAGCTCATGCCTTAGTTGTACATAAAGGAATTAATGCTCAGCTAAAAAGAAGCTTGATGGTGTTCAATCAGAGGATTGACCTCTTGCAGGAGCAAATTGATACCCTATGGCAAATCGCTCAACCTGGCTGTCAATGAAAGTATGCTGGACTTTGTGTCACTAGCATACAACATGAGAATTTTTCCTGTGCTGCAAATCTGTCTAAACAATTGTCGAGCTATATTTTAGGTAATTGGACTGGAGAATTCGATACTACGATGGAGCAGCTGAGAGTGGCCATTGTCACAGTAAATTCTACCGGAGTGGACGCAGGACTAGCCACAGGATTATCAACATGGATTGCTGCAGCCATGAATCATTTGAAGGAATGGGCGGGCATGGGAGTGTTAGCAGGCCTTCTGGTGTAGGTCTCCTTGGTTTGCCTGTGGTATATATGCAAGATTAGAATCCCACAACAGTGTGATGCAGCCATGATCATTCAGGCCTTTACAGCCATTGAAGCAGGACATTCTCCCCAAGCATGGTTGGATACCATAAAAAGCTACAATGATACGCTCAGGATGCGAGGCTAAGCACTGCACTCAGGGTCAGCCGCTTTGGACCCAGAGAAGAGCATGTCTGATTGCATGCAGGTTGATGCCCCAGGTCCCGCCTCTGAGAAAAAGTTATCGGACGGGTCTGATGCTCTTTGGGTGGATGACACCTAAATGAACATCTGTACAAAGTCCCAATTTATTTCTAATATCAGAGATCAGACCTCTACTCTTGCCTGATGCATCTAAAACAAAAAGGGGGAACTGTAGAGAGCTGCGGAATGCTATGCCTTAAAGATGGAGCTGGTTTCTGCCTTCCACCTTCCCGATGGTGAGTGCTCTCTGTCATGAACAATTCCACATTTGGCTAAGGCTGAGGATCTGGCTTGCTTCCATGTATGTGGACCTATCTGCATTGCCCCCGTGGCACGCCTGGGTTGGCTACCCAGAGGCTATTTAAGCTGTGGGCTGGCTTTCCCCGGGGTCCGAGGATTGTTCAATGTTCCTGAATAAACTGCATTGAAAAAAAAAAAAAAAAAAAAAAAAAAGAACCAGAAAATGACCCAGATGTCCCTCAATTGAGAAATGGATACAGAAATATCGTGGTACATTTACACAATGGACTACTACTCAGCAATTAAAAACAAGTAAATCTTTAAATTTGCAGGCAAATGTTGGGATAGAGAAAAGATTATCCCGAGTGAGGTATCCCAGAAGCAGAAAGACACACATGGTATATATAAGTGGATATTAGACAAACAATATACTAAAAACATACTATAATCTGTATACCTGAAGAAACTAAGGAAGAAGGAGGTTCTGGGTAAGATGATTAATCCTCACTCAGAAAGACAAATAGTACAGACATTGGAAGGAGAAAACAGGAAACAGGACAGGAGCCAAAAAAAGAAGGCCTCTGAAAGACTCTACCCACCAGTGTATCAAAGCAGATACTGAGGTTCATAAACAACTTTGGGCAGGGTGCCAGAAAAATTATGAATAAAAGGAGACATAGAAAGACCTGGAAGAGACAGGAGCTCCACAATGACATCAACACAACCAAAAAATCAGGGCCCAGGGGTCTTTTTTGAGACTGATACTCCAACCAAGGGCCATTCATGGAGATAACTTAGAACCCCTGCACAGATGTAGTTCATGGCAGCTCAGTATCCAAGTGGATTTTGCAATAGGGGAACAGAGACTGTCTGTGACATGAACTCAGTAGGTGGCTGTTTTATCACCTCCCCCTGATTAGGAAACAGCTTTACCAGGCAAAGAGGAAGACAACACAGCCAGTCATGATGAGACTTTATAGGCTAGGTTCAGATGGAAGGAGAGGAGGATCTCCCCTATCAGTGTACTTGGAAAGGGGCATGGGAGGAGATGAATGAGGGATGGTGGGATTGGAAGGGAATGAGGGAGGGAGCTACAGCTGGCATACAAGTGAAAAAACTGTAATTAATATAAAAAATAAAAATAAAAAAACAATCAATAATTGGGTCCTCATGAAAGTGAAAAGCTCCTGTAAAATGAAAGACAGAACCAAGGGACAGACTGCAGTCTGGGAAAAGATCTTTACCAACTCTGTATCTGAGAGAGAGTTAATATCCAGAATATATAAAGAACTCAATAAGTTAAAAAAAAAAAACAAATGAAGTAATCCAATTTAAAAATGGGGGATGGAGCTAAACAGAGAATTCTCAATAGAGGAATATCAAATTGCAGAGAAACATTTAAAGAAATGCTCAACATCCTTAGTCATCAGGTAACTGCATATCAAAATAACCCTGAGATTTGCCTTACACCCATCAGAATGGCTATGAGAAACAACTCAAGTGACATTACATACAGGAGATGATGTGGAGAAAGGGGAACCTTCCTTTGTTGCTTGCTGAGAATGTAAACATATACAACCTCTTTGGAAATAAATCTTGTGTGTTCTCAGTTGGGGATTGTTCTAACTCAAGATGCAGCTACTAGGCACATATCCAAAATATGCTCAAGTACATCACAAGGACATGCTCAAACATGTTCCCATCAGCGTTATTTGTAATAGCCCAAATCTGGAAAAAAAAAAAACCCAGATGTCCCTCAGTTAAGGAAAGGATATAATAATTGTGTTACATTCACACAATGGAATACTATTCAGCAATTGGAATCAAAGAAATCATGGAATGTGCAGGCTAATAGTGGGACCTAGAAAAGATCATACTGAGTGGGGTACCCCAGAAGAAAGCCACACATTGTATATACTCACTTAGAAGTGGATATAGGATAAGCATACTAAAATCTGTATACCTAAAGAAGCTAAACAAGAAGGAGTACCCTGGGTAATATGATCTATTGTCACTCAGAAAGGTGAACAGGATGGATGTCAGAAGAAGGAGAAAGCAGGGAACAGGACAGGAGCTTACCACAGAGGGCCACTAAAAGACCCTGTCCAGCAGGGTATCAAAGCAGATGCTGAAACACATAGCCAAATTTTCAACAGAGTGCATCAAATCTTATGAAAGAAGGGGGAGATAGAAAGACCTGGACAGGCCAGGTGGTACACAAGGAGAGCAACAGAAGCAAAACTTCTGTGCACATGGGGTCTTCTTTGAGACTGATATTCCAAAAAAGGACCATGCATGGAGATAACCTAGAACCGCCCCAGAGAAATATCCTATGGCAGCTCAGTCTCCAAGTGGGTTACCTAGTAAGGGGAAGAGGGACTGTCTCAGACATGAACTCAGTGGCTGGATTTTTGATAACCTCTCCCTGAGCAGGAAACAGTCTTACCAGGCCACAGAGGAAGACAATGCAACCAGTCCTGATGAGACCTGATAGACTAGGATTAGAAGGAAGGAGAGATAGGCCACCCCTATCAGTGGACTTGGGGAAGGGCATGCAAAGAAATGAGGGAGGGATGGTGGGATTGGGATGGAATGAGGGAAGGGGATACAGGTGGCATACAAAATGAATAAATGCAATTAATAAAAAATAATTTTAAATATAAGGAATGTTGACTAGTGTGGTAAAGTCTCTTTCCATACAATCGCAGAAGTCACAGAAGAATGCTGGATGATGTTTATGTTTGTTGCATAGGTGTGTTTTTTGGATGCAACAGAATGTTGGATCATGTTTCTGCAACCATTTTGTTAGTCTGTGTCTTTTTATTGGGGAGTTGAGTCTGTTGATGTTGATAGATACTAGTGACCAACAATTGTTACTTACTTTTGATGTGGTGTTGGTGGTGTCACTGAGTTTCATTGCTTGTATTCTTTTGTTTTTGTTTTTGTTGTTGTTGTTGTTGTTGTGTAGTTATCTATTTCCTCTGTTTCCTTAGATGTAGTTGTTTTCTTTGGTTTGGAGTTTCCCTTCTAGTAACTTCTGTAGAACTGGGTTACTACGTAGATATTGTTTAAATATGGTTTTGTCATGGAATATTTTGAATTCTCCATCTATGTTGATTGAAAGTTTTGCTGGGTATAGTAGTCTGGGTTGGAATCTGTGGTCCTTTAAGGACTGTATGATTTCTGTCCAGGCCCTTCTGGCTTTCATAGTTTCTGTTGAGAAATCTGGTGTGATTATGATAGGTCTACCTTCATATGTTACTTGGCCTTTTTCCCTTGCTGCTTTTAGATTTTTTTGTTTGTTCTGTAGGTTCAGTGTTTTGACTGTGATGTGACGTGAAGAATTTATTTTCTGGTCTAGTCTACTTGGTATTCTGTAGGACTCTTGTATATTTATGGCCATCTCCTTCTTTAAGTTGGGAAAGTTTTCTTCTATAATTTTCTTGAAAATATTTTCTGGACCTTTGAGCCTGATGTCTTCTTTTTCTTCTACTCCTATTATTCTTAGATTTTGTCTTTTCATGGTGTCCTTGATTTCTTGAATGTTTTGTGTTTGGAACTTTTCTGATTTTATTTTTTCTTTGAGAGACATGTCAATTTCTGCAAGTGTATCTTCGGCTCCTGAGATTCTTTATTCCATCTCTTGCATTCTGTTGATGATGCTTACTTTTGTAGTTCCTGATCTTTTCTCTATGTTCTCCAGCTTCTGGTTTTTCTCTATTTGTGTTTTCTTTATTGATTCTAATTCTGTTTTCATGTCGTGTACCATTTCCTTCATCTGTTTGAATGTGGAGTCCTGCTTTTCAATGACAGCTTCTATTTTTTTGTCCGTTTCCTCTCTATGTATCACTAATTGTGCCTCTACTTCTTTGGCTAAAATTGCCTGTATTTCTATGGGAGCTTTGTTTATTTCTTCTTTATTTGCCTTCATTTGTGTGGATATTTCTTTGAAAACTTTGTTCATTTCTTCTTTGTTTACCTCAATTCTCATGGTCATTTCTCTGAGAGTTCTATATGTTTCCTCTTTGTTCGTCTCGATTTCCTTGGCTATTTTTCTGAGGGCTTTGTTCATTTCATCTTTATGGGCCTCTAATACTGGAGAAGCATAGTTTTGAGGTACTTTTCTTGTATATCTAGTGAATTGAAGTGTCCATTGATTTGTGGGGTTGCTGGTGAGGTCATTATGTCCTGATTTTTGTTGGGTGTGTTCTTATGTCTGCCTCTAGCCATCTGGTTATTTATAACCCTCACTGTTTGTTCCTAGGTTTATAGCTCAGGCTATGTTCATCTCTATCTGTTTTCTGAACCGTTTTTTTTTTTTTTTTTTTTTTTCAGGAAGATGAGAGAGGTTCACTGGTTTTGGAGTGTGCACTGTGGTTTCAGTTTTGCCTAAGTAAGGAATGTGGCACAGTGTGCATGCGTGGATTCTTTGACTATTGAAGTGGCCTGTAGGCCACTATTATGCATTTCTGTCTGAGATCCAGGGATTGTTTGCCTGGATTACACTGGTGGACCCACAAGGCAGAAGCTTCAATGTTGGGGTCGCTATCCTTAGAATCCCTATGATGCCCACACTAGGGGTGTGGGTGGCAGGGATCTCGCCTGGTTGCTTCTGTGGAGAGGCCCTGGGTCTGGGGCAAACTCTCCCTAGAATGCTCACTCACTCTCTTGCAGGACCAGTTGGAATGCACAGGGGTTCCCCTTGCTCTCCACTCTCTGATTTGGTCCTGCTGTGGAAAATGCGCGGGGTAGGCTAACAGTCAGCTCTGTGACATTGTGGCCACAGGACTCGGTTCCACCATTCCTGTGTGCTGCCTCTCTGTCCTTTCCCTCTACCAGGAAGGATTATGTTGACTGGTTCCAGGGTAGCGTGGGAAAGAGTTAGGTTGAGTGTTCTTAATCCCAGATCCAGGGCCCAGATCTCTCTGCCAGAAGCAGCCTGGTGGTAGAAACTATGTTTGCTGATCCCGAGAGAGTACCAGGTAGGGTTGAATGCCTTCAGATCCAGAGCTTGGGTTTCTCTGCCAGGGGCTGCTGAGTGAGCTGGAGAGGGGGTGCTGTGTCCTGTGGCAGGCTGCCTCTCTGTCCTTCCCCTCTGACCTTCCCCTCAGCTAGGGCAAGCTTATGGCGGTGCTCTCAGGGGAGTGCCAGAAGGGGTTGTGACTTCTCAGTCCTGATCCTGAGACAGGGTTTCTCTGCCAGGGGGCAGGGGGCTGCTGGTGATAGGACTTGGTGCTACACCTTATTGTGCAGGATGCAGGAGAGTCTCAGGATGTGTTGAATGACCACAGTCCCAGATCCGAAGCTGAAGTTTGTTTGCTGGGAGCCTCTGGCAGCACTGGGGTCCCAGCACTGTGAAGCTGCTGTGCACCTCTTTATCCTTCCTCTCCACCACGGCAGGGTTATGGTGGCATTTGCGGGAGTGCCTGAAAGGATTGGGTTTTCTCAGCCCTGATCTCGGGTTGGGGTACAGACAATGTGGTCTGTGGCAGATTCTGCTGGATGCCCCATGCCTCCTCCGAAGAGGAAGTAGGGATTTTGAGCTGGGCGCGCAGCTGCTCTCTGCACAGAGGAGCTCAGCAGTGAAGGTGGCGGGTACCCATGGTCAGTGAGACCTTCCAGGGAAAGACTGGGTAACCCGTGATCAGTCTTGCAACCTTCCTTCCCCGTGGGGTTTTCCTGGAAGTGGAACTCTCAGTCTCTGGCACCCTTGTGCCAACCAATCAGCCTGGGAAAGTGATCAGGACATGCAGGCATGTGGCTCCAGCCCGGAGATCCAAAGCCCGCATTACCTGGGATCTCTTCTGGGTTCTAGCTGTGTGGCCTGAGAGTGGACCCGACCAATTCCCATGCTGTGGGAGCCTCCCCTCACCTGGGAAACATGATCACTGTAGTTTTAGGGCCCAGAGTTCAGCCTCCTGGTCGCTGCATGGAGAGTTTTGTTCTGTTTCTCAGACACAGTGTTCTCCTGGCGCCACCATCTTGGCCCCCCAAAAATGTTTTCTTAAACCTAAAAATCAGAGCTAGAAAAAAATCATAACCTAAACATGTATAAAATGTTATAAAATGTCAAAGTATATAAAAATTTATAAAAGGCCAGAGTATGTAAAAAGTTACAAGAAGCCAGAGGGCATATGAACTTTATTTGCTTTGGTTGTATACCTGGAAATACAAGAAAAAATAAACTGTAAAGTATGCCAAAATTTAAACCATATTAAGTTAATTCCGGTTGGTTTTGCCCCAGATCCAAGGTCCCTGTTTGCTAGCAGGCAGACATCAGATCGCTCCCAAACACATCCACACTGTAGGCAACATAGACATCATTGGGGCAGTGTTCTCAACATTGAAGCCCGTCTTCTGTGGGTCTCCTAGTGGAGTCCAGGCAAAAAATTCCTAGATCCCAGACAGATCTGAATAATGGGAGGACAGTACCACAGGCCTATATGCATTTAGAGCACCCATGCAGGCACATTGTGCCCATGAACTGCACCCGCAACCAATCCTGCACTTATGCTCCACCATTCCAGGCATCTAAACACTCAGGCACACTGTCCTTCAAGGCACACTTCCACACACCCCCATGATTGTGTGTATGTACCTGCATCCTTCCTGCCTTAGCTACAGCTAAAACACCAACATCTGCTCTCAAAGTGGTGGACTTCTCTCATCTTCCTGAAGTATACTCCAGATACCAGAGACAAACAGACCCAGTTTGGAAGTACAGACTAGAGGAAAAAACAGCCAAAGCCACTGAAAAGCAATGGCTAAAGATTGGCATAAGAACACATCCAAAAAAATCAGGACAACGTGCCTTCATCACCAACCGCAAATATCAATGGATATTTTAATAACATCAGAAGCACAGGAGAATGATCTCAAGTGTGTGCTTTTCCAGTTATTAGAGGCCCATAAGAAAATATCAGAAAAAGGAAAGATATCCCATGCTCATGGATTGGTAGGATTAACAAAATGAAAATGGCCATCCTGCTAAAAGTAGTCTACAGATTCAAGGTAATTCCCATCAAAATACCAACATAATTCTTTACAGAACTTGAAAGAACAATTCTCAATTTCATATGGAAAATAAAAAACCCAGAGTTGTTTAAAAAAAATCCTGTACAACAACAGATCATCTGGAGTTATCCCTATCCTTGATCTCAATCTGTACTTTAGAACAACAGTAATAAAAACTTTATAGTACTGGCAGAGAAACAGTCTGGAGGATCAACACAATCAAATAGAAGACCCAGAAATAAACACACACACCTACAGATATTTGATTTTTTACAAAAATCCAAAACCATACAATGGAATAATGATAGCATCTTCAACAAATGGTTCTGGCTTAACTAGATAGCTACATGTAGAAAAATGTAAATAGATCCATACTTATGACCCTGCCCAAAACTAAAGTCCCAGTGCATCAAAGACCTCAACATAAAACCAGACACACTAAATCTGTAAGAAGATAAAGTGGGGAAGATCCTTGAACTCATTGGCATAGGAGTCAACTCTTAAACACAACATCAACAACACAGGCTCTAAGATCAACAGTTAATAAATGGGACCTCATGAAACTGAAAAGGTTCTGTAAAGCAAAGAACACTGTCATCAGAACAAAATGACAACCTACAGATTGGGAAGGATCTTCACCAACCCTCTATCTGACAGAGGGCTAATATCCAGAATATATAAAGAACTTAAGAAGTTAAACACCGGGAGAATCCAAGATAGGGGCGACCAGCATGCACCATATTCAGTGGAGCTGAAACTCTGAATTGGTGAGTCTAGGGGCTGTAGAACCCAAAACAATGGTAGAAGAGTCCGGGGAGAAGGGAGACAAATCCTGATCTGAGTCCAATAGGATACAGGTCGTCAGAGAACATCTCCGTGGACTTCACCTGGGGAATCGATTCCCAGGCACTTCCCTATAATGGGTGGAAGCAGAAGTGGAGGTAGCCAAGCCTGCAGCAGAGGAAGCAGCGGAGGTACTGCAGCAAACATGGAGGCAGCAGTGGAGGCACCACAACTAGCAGCTGAAGCAGAGGAAGCACCCCGCAGTGCAAACAGCTTGCCTAAACACAGTGCTACCTGTTCCAAGCACAAATCCTCCTCCTTGAGATTTGAGACTGAGAACACTCAAACCCCTGGCATTTTCCCCAGGAACTCTGATCACCAGCCTTGCCTGAGGGGGAGGAGGCAGAGGAAGCACATAGCGCTTCCCAAATCAGAGAGCACAGCACAGCCTGCTGTGCTCACAGCTTCTAGCACAGAGCAGAGAGCTGGGCACACAGAGCCCACGACAGAGTACTTGTCCAACCTGCAGTGTCAGCCACAGACCTCATAGTCCAGCCTGCAGAGCCTTCCAAAGATTGGAGACCACTGGCTATTCAGGAAACCTGCACAGGCGCTTTGTGTCCACAATCTGTGCTTGCTAACACCATTAGCATCCACATCCCCTCCTGTGCTTCCGCCCAACCCCCATATCCCAGGTACCTACACTCTCTAGCACTACCCTTCAAGACACACTTACACATGCATGGGAGCACGCACACACACACACACACACACACACACACTTACTCCCCCGCAATAACGAATCTGTGCCAGCAGCTTTTCCTCTCTCAGGTACAACTGAAGCAACAACACACACTCTCAAAACACTGGACTTCCCTGATCTTCCTGAAGAATATTCCAGACACTAGAGAAAGACAGTTCCAGTCTGAAGTTCAGACTCAAGGAAAAGACAGTGAAGATCACATATAAGCAAATGGACAAAGGTAGGAGTAAGAACTCACCCAACAAAAATCAAGACACCATGGCCCCACCAGCAACCCCCAAGCTGTCATTGAGTAGCAAGTTGTTCAGTTTCCATTTATGTACAGGCTTTTTGCTGTTTCTCTTGTTGGTGAGGTCCAGCTTTAAACCATGATGGTCAGATAGGATACAAAGGATTATTTCAATCTTCTTGTATCTGCTGAAGCTTGCTTTGTGACAAACTACATGGTCTATTTTGGAGAATGTTCCATGAGGTGCAGAAAAGGTATACTCTTGGTTTTGGGTGCAAAGTTCTGTAGACATCTATTAGGTCCATTTGATTTAGGGCCTCTGTAAGTGCCCTTATTTCCCTGTTTTACTTGTGAACGGATGACCTGTCCCTTGGTGAGAGCGGAGCGTTGAAGTCTCCCACTATTAAGGCTTCCAATCAATGTGTGATTTCAGCTTTAATCATGTTTCTTTTACAGATGTAGGTGATCTTTTATTTGGGGCTGAGATGTTCAAAATTGTGATGTTCTCCTGTTGGAATTTTCCCTGATGAGAAGGAAGTGCCCCTCCTCATCTTTTTTGATTAATTTTGGTTGAAAGTCTATTTTATTAGATATTGGGATCGCTCCCTCAGCTTGTTTTCTGGGTCCATTTGCTTGATAAACATTGTTCCAGCCCTTTACTCTGAGGTAGTGTTTATCTTTTTTGCATAGGTGTGTTTCTTGGATGCAGCAGAATGCTGCATCCTGTTTGCACAACCGTTCTGTTAGTCTGTGTCTTTTTATTGGAGAGTTGAATCCATTGATGTTGATAGATAATAGTGACCAATGACCGATAGTTCCTTTTATTGTAGAGTTGGTGGTCTTACTATGATTCATTGCGGGTTTTTTTTCTTTTAATTATTTTGGGAAATTATCTGTACACTATTTTTTCTTTAGTGTAGTTGTTTTCATTGGATTGGAGTTTTCCTTCTAATATCTTCTGTAGGGCTGGGTAGCTGTGTAGATATTGCTTCAATTTAGTTTTATCATGGAATATTTTGATTTCTCCATCTATTTTGATTGAAAGCTTTGCTGGGTATATTAGTCTGAGTTGACATCTGTGTTCCCTTAAAGACTACATGATTTCTGTCCAGACCCTTCTGGCTTTCATAGTTTCTGATGAGAAGTCTGTTGTGATTTGGATTGGTCTACCTTCATATGTTACTTGGCCTTTTTCCCTTTGTTTTGTAGGTTTAGTGTTTTGACTATGATGTGACATGAAGTATTTCTTTTCTGGTCTAGTCTCTTTGGTGTTCTGTAGGCTTCTTGTATGTTTATGGACATCTCTTTCTTTAAGTTGGGAAATTTTTCTTCTATTATTTTCTTAAAAATATTTTCCAGTCCTTGGAGCCTTGAGTCTTCTTTTTAATCTATTCCTGTTATTCTTAGGTTTCATCTCTGCAATTAAAAACAATCCTACTCAACAATTAAAAACAAGGAAATTATGAAATTTGCAGGCAAATTTTGGGACCTAGAAACGATCATTCTGAGCGAGGTATCCCAAAAGCAGAAAGACACACATGGTATATACTCACTTATATAGACCTATAAGATAGGATAAATATACTGAAATCTTTACACCTAAAGAAGATAAACAAAAAGAAGACCAAGGGTTAGATGATCAATCCTCACTTAGAAAGACAAATGGGATGGACCTTGGATGTAGGAGACAACAAGTAACAGGACAGGAGCCTACCACAGAGGGCCTCTGAAACACTCTACCTAGCAGTGTATCAAAACAGAAATTAAGACTCATAACCAAAATTTGGGCAGAGTGCAGGGAATCATATGAAATTAGGGGGAGTTAGTAAGACCTGGAGAGGACAGGAGCTCCACAAGGACCATATATATCTGGGCACAGGCGTCTTTCATGAGACTGTTTCTCCAACCAAGAACCATGTATGGATATAACCTAGAACCCCTTTTCGGATATAGCTCATGGTAGCTCAGTATCCAAGTGGATTCTATATTAAGGGGAACAGGGACTATTTCTGACATGAACTCAATGGTGAGCTCTTTACACACACACACACACACACACACACACACACACACACACACACATACACACACCCTCAAGGGAGGAACAACCTTGCTAGGCCACAGTAGGGGACATTGCAGCCAGTCCTGAAGAGACCTGATAAACTAGGGTCAGGTGGAAGGGGAGGAGGTCCTCCCCTATCAATGGATTTGGAAAAGGGCATGGAGGAGATGAGGGAGGGAGTGTGGGATTGGGAGGGAATAAGGAAGGGGTCTACGGCTGAAATAGAAAGTAAATAACCTGTGATTAATATAAAAAAATTAAAATTTTTAGAAAATAATAAAATTTAAAAAAGAAACTTAAAAAAAAAGAAGTTAAACACCAGCAAATCAAGTGATCCAATTAAAAAAAAAATGGATTTCAAATCTAAACAGAGAATTCTCTGTAGAGGAATATCGAATGGCAGACAAACACTTAAAGAAATCCTCAACCTCATTATCCATCAGGGAAATGCAAATCAAAATGACCCTGAGATTTCACCTACACCCATCAGAATGGCCAAGACCATAAACTCAAGTGACAACACATGCTGGAGAGGCTGTGAAGAAAGGGGAACCCTCCTCCACTTCCATTGGGAATGTAAACCTGTACAACCACTCTGGAAATTCAATTTGGCACATTCTCAGTCAACTAGGAATAACTCTTCCTCAAGATCCATCCATACCACTCCTAGGCATGTATCCAAAATGCACTCAACTATACAACAAGAACATTTGCTCAACAATGTTCGTAGAAGCTCTATTCATAATAGCCACAATCTGGAAATAATGTAGGTGCCCCTCGATGGAGGAATAGATACAGAAATTGTGGTACATTTACACAATGGAATACTACACATCTATTAAAAACAAGGAAATCATGAAATTTTCAGGCAAATGGTGGGAACTATAAAAGATCATCTTGAGTGAAGTAACCCAAAGAAAAAAATATACTCTATACAATGTTATTTTTAATTTTTTAAAAATTTTAATTAATTTATTTTTTAATTAATTACAGTTTATTCACTTTGTATCCCAGATGCAGCCCCTACTTTGTCCTCGTCTAATCCCACCCTCCCTCCCTCATCTCCTCCCATTCCCCTCCACAAGTTTACTGATAGTGGAAAACATCCTCCCCTTCCATCTGACCCTAGCATATCAGGTCTCATCAGGAGTGGCTGCATTGTCTTCCTCTGTGGCATGGTAAGGCTGCTCCCCACTCAAGGGAAGAGCGGGGTGCGTTCATGTCAGAGACAGTCCCTGTTCCAATTACCAGGGAACCCACTTGAATAATGAGGTTCCATGGATTACATATCTGCAGGAGTTCTAGGTTATCTCCATGCATGGGCCCAGGTTGGAACATCAGTCTTGGAAAAGACCCTTTTGCCCAGATCCTTCAGTTCTGCTGCTCTCTTTGTGGAGTTCCTGTCCCCTCCTACCACTGAGGTCCTTCATCTCCCCCTTCTTTCACAAGACACTCTGCACTCTGCCCAAAGTTTGGCCAGCAGTCTCAGCATCTGCTTTGATACCCTGCTGGGTAGAGTCCTTCAGAGGTCCCCTGTGGTAGGCTCCTGTCCTGTTCCCTACACTCACCCTCTTCTGACGTCCATCTTGTTTGCCTTTCTGAGTGATTATTAATGATTTTGTCCAGGATCCTCCTTCTTGCTTAGCTTCTTTGGGTGTACAGATTTTAGTATGTTTATCCTATATTCTAAGTCTAATATCCACTTTTAAGTTAGTGAAAAAATTTATTTATGTTTTTAGTTTGCATTTTCTGAATCAGCAGAGCCTAACCCCTCTTCTAGAGCCTGCTTCCATTCCCCTCTTAGAAAGTTTCTTTAACTGAATTGTCTCTCCAGGGAGTGTAAGGGATGACTTATGATGTCATGTTCTCAACATGATTATTTTCATAAATTTCATAATTCTGCCTTGAACCTGGTGACTACATGCACCTTGTTGCAGCTATAAGTGACTTCCAAACTGAGGAGCACAGCTGTTTTCAGAAATCAAATTTACAAGCCAGTGATTAAAAAAAAAAAATGAAGGGAAAGAAGGCACTCCATAAACACTTTTTTAAATCACTTTTTTCCTGAAACTGTTTTAGAGACACACCAAGTCGTACTAGTTTTCTAAAATACCACTACAACAATTCACAGAAGTCAGGAAATTTAAAGGCTATTTAGCTCCTACACAAATCCCACAAATCCATGTATCTTTGGGACTGAATACAAGTCAAAAGATTTTTCATGGAGCTGCTTGTTTTAAGGAGAGTAAAGAAAACTCACCAAAGGATGCTGTCTAAACTCTCTCACTATTTTCAGGTGTTTTGTTTTGGTAGCAAAGCTGGCTTTAATTGGCATTATTCAATTTTCAAAGTATTTATTGAGTACTTACCGTGGCCTAGCACTGGATTAAAAATTTTCATGTCGTTTAATAATCATGGCAGTCCAGTACTGTACTTTCATTCCTTTTCTGTAAATAGGGAAATAAACAAATGCATTCAGAAATTCACCTCATTATCATACTACAGTAATGAACTCAGGAGCACCAAACTGAATATCACCTCTGAACAGTTAAACTGTTGACTGGCATTAGGAAACTGAAGTATCTAAACTTACCTACCTGTAAGATAAAAGTAAATCTAGCTATTGATGACGTTATGAAGATTAGATGAGGTAATTTATTTAAAGCTTCTAGATGAGCCATATGCAATGAGCCATAGTATTGATTGTCTTTCTCTCTTTTCCCTGTAAACAGGGGAGCCAAATTTTTAACTTATGTTTTGATTTCCAAGATGGTCTCTGTTCTTTCAGCTTGTGGTTGCAATTTAATTAATAAATCAATAAATTTAGGTCATAAAGTTAGAACTGAGAACATAATCAAAGCTATGATGATTACATGTTAATGGAGATAAAAAGACCTATCGAGTTGATCATATTATTCCTTCACTTCAATAGGATATTAAAGTTTACTTCGTAATCTTCACTTTCCCTGGGGGCCAGAGATGATGATGACCCGTGAAGCTATTTCCAAGTGCTTGTAGTTGCTGTTTTCTTTTTCCCCCCATTCTACCGTCCTCTTCCATCACTACAGATCCCTTCAGTATTTATTTATTTTCATAAAAAATCTTTTGAAATTGTACATTATGTAAGAACCTTGATTGTACTGTGATTTTGTTTTATAGTCAGCATTACTTTAAATACTGCAAAATCTCAACATTGGCTCTACTGAAAATCGTGATGCGTGCCAGATCAGGAGGCAACCTGGAAGTGATGGGCTTGGTGCTTGGTAAAGTGGACAGTGGGACCATGATCATCATGGGCAGTTTTGTTTTGTCTGTAGAGGTCACTGAAACCAAAATAAATTCTCAGGCTGCCACATATGAGGAAATGGCTGCAAACACAGAAAATGACAAACAGGTAAAAATATGGTTTCTTAGAACTTAGTAACTCTTAAGAGTCTCAAGATGACTTTTGGGTTTCTGAGCTTAAAACTGTCCTTTTCACATTAAAATTTACAATTAAAATTGAATAATTTTCATGTAAAGTATTAAAAATCTTGTGAAGTTTATAGTACTAGGTTGGAGGAAGGAGTCCTTCTCAATTAAATTTTCATAGTCAGTGTCAGTTGTGTTTAAAATTGAAAAAAAATGTAGGCTTGGCATTCATGAGCCCAGAGTTCAATATCTCCAGAATCCCTCAACACTGGAAAAAAAAGAAGAAATTTAGGAATTAACTATTCCTTAGTAGAGTGAATCTAATTTTTTCAAAGTTATTTTATTTATATATTTATTTATTACAATTTATTCACTTTGTATTCCAGCTGCAGCCCCCTCTCTTGTCCCAGTCCCACCAACCTTCCCTCATCTCCTTCTATGTCCTTTCCCTATTCACCTGATAGGGGAGTAACTTCTCCCATTCTAACTGACCCTAGAGTATCAGGTCTCATCAAGGCTGACTGCATCATCTTCCTCTGTTGCCTGGCAAGGCTCCACCCACCAAGGGAATGTGATCAGAGAGCCTGCCACTGTGTTAATGTCAGAGACAGCCCCTGCACCCTTTGCTAGGGAACCCACTTGTATACTGAGCAGCCAATTGGCTTTCTCTAAACAGGGCTTCTAGGTCCTCTCTATGAATGGTCCATAGTTGGAGTATAGGTCTCTACAGTCCCTGCTCAGCCAAGGAATTTTGACAATGTTTTCCTCCTTGTGGAGTTCCTGTCCCCTCCAGGTCTTTCTATCTCCCTCTTCTTTCTATCTCTTTTTTCTTAATAATTCTGCCACTTTTCCCAAAATTTGGCTATGAGTTTAAGTTTCTCCTTCAATATCCAGGTAGGTAGAGTCTATCCGAGGTCCCTTGTGGATCTCCTGCCTTGTTCCTTCTACTACTTTCAAATCAATACTGTTTGCCCTTCTGAATGTGGATTAAGCATTTTCCCTAGGGTCCTCCTTGTTGTTAAGCTTCTTTAGGGCTATAGATTTAGTATGTTTATCCTATATTATATGGTTAATATCCGCTTATAAGTGAGTATATAACATTTGTGTCTTTCTGCTTCTGGGTTATCTCACTCGGGATGATCTTTCCTCGTTCCCATCATTAGCCTGCAAATTGTATGATTTCCTTGTTTGAATTACTGAGTACTGATCCATTGTGTAAATGTACCACAATTTCGGCATCCATTACTTCATGAGAGACATCTAGGTTGTTTC
The DNA here is from genome assembly GCF_030254825.1 of Meriones unguiculatus. Lineage (NCBI taxonomy): Eukaryota > Metazoa > Chordata > Mammalia > Rodentia > Muridae > Meriones > Meriones unguiculatus. The sequence goes on from NC_083369.1 coordinate 116,170,742, forward strand.
CAGATTCTGGCTATTACGAATAGAGCTGCTACAAATGCGGTTGAGCAAATGTCGTTAGTGAGTGGTGGGGTATCTTTTGGATATATGCCTAGGAGTAGTATAGCTGGATCTTGAGGTACCATTATTCCTAAATTTTGGCATAAGCACCAGATTGATTGCCAAAGTGATTGTACTAGGTTACATTCCCACCAACAGTGGAGGAGGGTTCCACTTTCTCCATATCCTCTCCAGCATGCATCATTCCTTAAGCTTTTTATCTTAGCCATTCTGATGAGTGTGAGGTGAAATCTAATGGACTAGGCTATTTTCTTCCTTAAGTTACTTATATACTTACACAGAACAAGATCAAGATTTTTTGTTCAATTTTTTAAGTATGTTGTATGTGATATGCATCTATGTGCAGATATGTTTTATAATCTACAGCATATTCCTGTGAAGGTATATAAGATGTTAGTGATAATGTCTGGGCTGAGAAAGAGATAGATGAGGGAAAAGGTATAGAAAGAGAGTGTATAGCCTTGATCTGTTACCTTGATAATGTTACACTGCATGCATGTGTGTCTTTTCAGAAATTCTTTAGCTTCAAAGAAGCATGTGCTTCACACTGCTACTAGACCACAGTGCTTCATAAAACCTGTAAATGACAATATCTGAGATTCTACCACACCTCAAGCAAGCTTTTTCTTTCATGTGTTAAGGTGGCCACCTTGAAAATGCAATTAGCTTATACCAGAGCTACCCAGGTTAAAGCTCTTGGCTCTCTGGGATTGATGTTAGTAGGCAGATGCTTAACTTGCACTCCCAGTAACCATTCATGGCAGTGGTGGTAAGTGCATTAAAAAAAAAAAAACAAAACAAAACAAAACAAAAAAGTGTCTCTGCTTTAGCAAAGAACCCTAGTTTGATTCTTATCACCCACATGAAGGCTTACAACCTAGATCCAGGGTATCTGAAGCCTTTCTCTGACCTCCAAGGACACGAGATAAGACATATATTCAAGGTATATACATAAGGTAAAAATAAATAATCGAATGAATGAATGAGGGTCTCATGTGTTTCAGGTTGGTCATTACCTCCTGAAATTGAACTACTGATTCTCCTATTATGTGCTTAGCATACTAGGACTATAAGTGTAGAGTACCACATTTTTTAGCATTTTTTATTTCAGTTTTAAATTTTTTTGTTTGTCTTCCTTCTTGTACGTTTGTATCAGGAGCTGGGGGAGAGATATGCACATGCTATGACCCATGTACGTAGGTGAGAAGACAGCTTGTTGGGATCCATTTTCTCTTTCCACTATGTCGGTCTCAGGGACCAAATTCAGGTCCTCAGGCTTGACAGTAGGCACTTTTACCCATAGGACTATCCTAGTGGCTCCACTTTTTTTTTTCTTTCATTTTACTTTTGTTTTTATGGTGTCAAGGTTTCATATGCTATTTAAGAGTTCTCTCTACCATTAAGCTATATCCTCAGTCCTCTAGCTTCAGTAAATATTTAAAAATTTGTATCTTTATGAGTGTTTGCACATTATCTTTGTGCACCACACACGTGCTTGGTGCCTGTAGGGTCCAGAAGTAGCAGTGGGATACCCTGGAATTGGAGTTAGATGTGATTGGAGGCCACCATGTGAGTGCTGGGAACCAAACCCATGTCCTTCTGCCAGAGCAGCAACTACCCTTAACTACTGAGCTATCCCTCCAACCTATATAAGTTTTGTATGGGTTTAATTTTGTTTTGTTTTGTTACTGTTTTTGGCACAGAGTCTCTCTGTTATGTAGCTCTGTCTATCCTAGAACTGGATATGTTGCCCAGGCTGTCCTTGAACTCCCAGACAGCCTCTGCCTGAGTGCTCAGGTTAATGCCATATACCACCACATCAAGCTTGTTTTTTTTCTTTTTCTGTGTGTGTGTGTGTTTTAAGTTCTTCAGAAAGATTTGCTAAAGAAAGAATACTGAAAAATTAAAACACTGTGATAAAGGTTTAAGCTCTGGTGTCTTAACCCTCTTGCACCTCACACTTCACTCCTGTGATATGAAGTTAAATCATAGAACCCATGTCATCTTCTTTGCTCTGCATAGGCATTTAATCAGGGTGGACTGAACTGGAGAAGCAGAAATGGCTAAGACCTGTGTTCTTCTATGTCCAGGGTGCTTTAGATGCAATCTGGATTTTATTAGGAGGAAACTAATAGTTGTTCATCTATTAAAGTATTTGGGTAAGGGAGGGAAGATTCTCAGTTGGTTTGTTTGTTTCAAAAATATGTCCTTGTTGAATAGCATGCACAGCTTAAATAATAATAAATACTCTTTGATGATATGGTAACTAAATCTAATCTGTAAAATAACTGAATATTCCCATTTTATTGAACTTTTCTGGTTATTTTGGTTATCTTTTTCAGATGGTTTGCTAGTTTAGTTTACAAATATATAGTGCTATATTTACTTGCTTGTTTTGGGTTTCTGATCTTGAATCACTGGAACATATGATTTATGTTGACCAATATTAAGCATATATCTCTTCTAGATTAACCCAACCAGAACAATATCTGCAGGAAAAGTGAATCTTGATACCCTTTGGACATATCCAAAGGTAATTTGGATGGAGAAGATAAGCAGGACATTCACAGTCTCAGGAAGTTTATACTAGCCATGAAATTACTTACCTGTGAAGCACTGGGAGTAGAGATGTGTGTCACCACAGGAGTGGCATGTGTTCATGAGTACAAGCACTGGTGTGCAGGTCAGAAGACAGCCTTGGGTGCCAGTCCTCTCCTTCCTCCTTGTTTGAGGCAGGTTCTTTTAGTTTTCACTGTAAACGAGCTACCAGGCTTGTACAGCTGGCTTCTGTGGAATCTGTTTCCAGCTCCCCTGGCTTTAAGTATTAACTAGCCCTTCTTTATGTGGGTTTTGGGATCCAAATTTAGCTTCTCATATTTTTATACAATCTTTTTTTTTAAAGTTCTAAGGGATAGAGGCAAGCTATATATGCATCCTGTTTGATATTTTTTAGTGTAGAAAACTTTTCAAATACAAAATTGCAAACTGCCACAGTTCAAATAAAAAGATAACATAGTTATTATATATTAATTTTGGCAGACAAAGGGTTTTATCTGGGCACAGGGTCTTTTCTGAGACTGACACTCAAACAAGGACCATCTATGGATATAACATAGAACTTCTGCTCGGATGTGGCCCATGGTAGCTCAGTAACCAAGTAGTTTTCCAAAGTAAGGGGAACAAGAACTATTTCTAACAGAATCTCAAGGGTAGGCTCTTTGACCTCCCCACCCCCCCCGGGGGGGGGAGCAGTCCTGTTAGACCACAGAGGAGGACTTTGCAACCAGCCCTGAACATACCTGATAAAACAGGGTCAAATGAAAGGGGAGGAGGTCCTCCCTTATCAGTAGACTTGGAAAGGGGCAGGGAGGAGACCAGAGAGGGAGTGTGGGGTTGGGGAGGGAATGAGGGAGTGGGATACATCTGGGAAACAGAGTTAACAAAATGTAACTAAAAAGAAAAATAAAAATTAAAAAAAAGAAATGCTTGTGTGACCTTTGCAGCTAGACAAGTACTAGAGAAATAAGCTGAATCCATTTCTTTCCATGAAGGGAGCCTGTAGTCAGCAATCGATCTTACTAGCATATGTAAACATCACCTAAACACAAGAGAATTTAAGCCATATGCCAAATCCTGCCTAGAGAAACTAATGGCTTTGGAGGTGAGGAGGAGCAATGTTTTTTCCTTCTTGGATTTGTTATTTGCTTTGGTTTTGCTTTTAAGATAAAATCACACTCTGTATAGCCCATGCTTTCCTGGAGCTGGCTACATGCTGTCCTCACAACTGTCAGTAGTCCTTTTGTCTCTGCCTCCCAAGTACTGAAATTAACATGTATGGGCCACCAAGCCCAGCTGATATTAAAATATTGATGCTTACTAATTGGTTTTCCAGATTTTTGTCCCATCCATAATATGTTATAGAATATGCTAAGGGGTTTGCTTTTTGCCATTTTCAATTTTTTGTTTTTTTTTTCTTTCCTTCTTTCTTTCTTTCTTTCCTTCCTTCCTTTCCTTCTTTCTTTCTTCTTTGTCTTTCTTTTTTCCTTTCTGGCTACAAATCTCCTGATGAAGAACGTTCTGAGTATCAGACTATACCACTTAATAAAATAGAAGATTTTTTTGTGCACTGCAAACAGTGAGCAGACGACTAGACATCAGGGCCAAGGATGTAACACAATAGCAGAATGCATGCCTGTCACTCCCATGGCCTTGGGTTCAACCCCAGCACCAAAACTCAGAAATGATTTAGTCAAAGATTTTTTTAACATATAAGAAAACTCAGACAGAATGCATTTGATAATATATAGTACCTTTGAAATAGTAGTAAAAATTGATTTAGGATAATAGTCAAATTATTTAGGTAATAATTACTCTTTTACTTATGTTTATTCCTCAGTAATTATATTAATACAGCTCATATCTTTCACATAAACATAAAAATTTTTTTATTGCACAGGATACTGTGTCCACAAAAAATTAACAGTGGAGACAAATAATACAGGTCTACAGTAACATGTTTGCTGACCTTAAAATACACAATTTTGGGATGGCAAGATGGTTCAGTGAATAAAGGTCCTTGATGCCAAGGCTGAAAACCTAAGATCATTGTTTATGTGCTAACCTGATTTCCACCCTGGAGCATCCAACAACCTAAGATCAATCCCCAGGACCATACAAGAGAAAGAATTAATTCCTGCCTGTTGTACTCTGACTTCCACATAGTATATTCATCCACATGGTACTCATACACACACAATACATAAATGTAAGGTTTAGGTTTGGGGGGTTTAATTTTTTTGACAGTGTTTCTCTGTGTAGCCTTGGCTGTCCTGGACTCACTTTGTAGATCAGGATTTCCTCCAACTCAAAGAGATCCACCTGTCTATCCCTCCCATGTACTGGGATTGAAGGAGTACACCACCAGGCCTGACAGCCATAGCAATTTTTAAAAGCTTATTTTATTTATTTGTTTGTAAGTGTGTATGTGTTTGTGTACATGTATGTGGGCTCACGCACTGTGGTCAGAAAAAATATGAAAGTGTCAAGTTTCCTTCTTCCATCAAGCAAGTCCTGGGAATCCAAATCAGGACAAAACAAATATCTTTTTTCTTTGCTCTTACTTGGTTTACAGCTTTTTGTTAGCTTCCATTATTGTGGCAAAATACTGGGATAATGAGTTTATAAGAAAGAAAGTTTTATTTTTGCTCAAAGTGTCAGGTTTTATTCTTCATTCAGGTTTGGTCCAGTTGTTTCTAACCCAGAATACATGCTGAGAGTGTCTTAAAATGAAACGCTCTTATTTGTTGGTGGCTGGGAAGCATAGTCAGTTAAAAACACTTTAAGGAAGCTGGTGTGCCTAGTCACCTCACTTCCTTCCACTACATCCCACTGCCTAAAGTTTCCACCACTCTCACTATGTTAGTATAGAATAGTAAGTACACTATCTATATATGTACTTCTTTCTCAGTCACCTGACCTTAGCTGACCTTTGTTTCTCATCTGCTCTCACACCAGAGATGATGGTGAACATTGTGGTAGAGCACAACACCATCCCTTTTCATGCTTGTGCAGCACAACTGAGTTGTTGGCCTACCTTCATGATCACAGAGTTTTGCCTTCTGGCCTCTATGGCCTATGATTGCTATGTGGATATTTGTAGCCCCCCTGTATTATTTAACACTGATATCTAGGAGAGTCTGCATTCAATTAGTGACAGTTTCTAGTTGCTCTTTTCCATACGCTCATCACCTTTTGCTTGACATAGTGTGGGCTTAAAATAATCACCCACTTCTGCTGTGATGACCTTTCTTGATCAGGCCAGCTCTCAACACAACAGTGTTTTTCCTTTTCAAAGCATTGTCAACCAGTTTAGACTTGCCCATAGGGCAAAATTGTGCTTTTCTCAGAAAGCAAACTGAAACTCTATGTAGAGAAATTTTAATTCAGAACAAACATGGCTGCTATGGCAAGAAACCACATCCAAGCACTTTGTAGGTCTGTGTGGTCTAACTATAATACAGACACCTCTAAAATCCCAGAAAACAGAGGCAAACAGATTTCTGAGTTCAAGGCCAGCCTGGAATAGAACAAGTTTCAGAAAAACTTAGGTCCAGGTGTGGTAGTATATGCCTTTAATTCTAGCACTCAGGAGGAAAGGGTATGCAGACCTTACAGTTCTAGTCAGTTCTGTTCAAGCAGTTCAGATGAGTCAGTGAGTTGAGAGGCAGTGCAGTGGAGTTGAGTTTGTGAAATACAGAGGCAGTTTCACTGGGAGAGTTTTACAGAGACAGGTTGAAAAGAGAAAAAACTAGACACACGTAAAGACAGAACAAGCCAGAGAATGAGAAAGAGCCAGAAGCTTAGAACATATTGCCAGAATTAGTATGAGGCTAAGCAGACCAATTTAGTCAGAAACTGAGAAAAACAACAACAACAACAACAACAACAACAAAAAAAAAAAACGTATTTAATCAGTCAGCGTGGAGAACAGTTTGAACCAGAACAGCAGACGTGAACTAGCCAGCAAGAGTTCAGATAGGAGCGAAAAGGGTGAGCTTATTCATCAGTAAGTCTCAGAAGCTGAAAACATTCTAGGCCTGGGTTAGATTGGATGGAGTCTAGAAGTTTCCAGGACTTGGCCTAGGTTCTCAGATGGAGGCAGAAAGCCTGTGAAAGGAAAATTACATCAGGAGAATAAAAGTTACTTCAACACCTGTATGGCACACCAGGCCTTAGTGTTAGTTGTGAAGGTGTAATGGACCCTTGGGCACCTTGTTAGAGGCCTGTACTTTGATATGAGGATGTGCCTAGTGGATATTTTTAAATCAGTGTCCCCCCTTTTTTGGTTTGGAGCCAAATGTCTGGACAATCCTGGTGACCAAATGTGTATCTAAGCATTCTAATCTCTAACAGTCCTGGTTAGCATACTACTTATATATGGGATGTTTTAGACGCAGTCCTCCCTCAGCAAAATTCTACTTGGTGTCACTATTTCCTAAGCATTGCTAAATCCTTTTTGTCATCTAGTCTATTCTTGTACATCACAGCTTAATAATGGAGTGCTACCTAACACATGAGATTCCTTTCACAGCCTCCAGAGAATTAACTCCAAATGTGTCTTACACATAAATGTTAAATGAATGCTAAGGGTAGAATCTGTAGAAGATAGTAGAAATACTAGGGTTCTCTGAGTTTGGCTTTCTGCCAAGGATGTTTCTACACACAAGTTCCTGCTGCAAATGCTTTGCTTAGATCCAGCCCCCAAAGTTTAGTTATGCAGAGCCCTCCAGGTCCAGGGACTGACTAGGATTAAATGGGACCTTACTACCCAGCCCCAGGGATGACCCACCATACAATCTCCTGTTGTTCAACCACATGCTCCTCCCTGTTGTGGGCTGTGACCCTGGGCTCATCATGTTGTAGCTTCAGAGCTTGCCTGAGTTCCCCTCACAGTACCCAGCAGCAGCATGCAGAGAACACCACAAGGAATCATTCAGACCTGCTCAGTGACAGCACTGAAACTGCAGCATGGCACCCAGAACACTCCTCCTCCACAGGACTTTGGCTGAGTAGAAAGGTAACCTGGGTGCTTTCTCTACCTCTCTGAGCTAGTAGGCTTTCATTCAGCTTATGGCTCCTGTGTCTTTATTGGTAAAATTGAATTTATGGGATTTTTCTTAAATACAACCAATCCAGTAATGTTTTAATCCATGTGTCTGGATGTTTCAAGTGGCTTTTTTTTTGGGGGGGGGGTTCTTAGAATGTGAATGTGTATGCTTTATTATGATACATGTTCCACACATTGTACAATCTGATACATAAAATATACTGTTGTACAGATATTAGTATATTCATAGTTGTACAAGCATTACCAACTTCTAACTTAGATACCTCAAACACAAGTCCTACATCATTAGACAGCCATTTGCAACTTCCCTGAAGCACATTCTAAGACATCCATTTCTACTTTCTGCCTGCATGCGCTCAGCTCTTCTGGACATTTCATGGGAATGGAATCATGAAACACTTGGCCTTCTCTGAGTGTGTTACTTTATAGTATGAAAATGTCATGATTTACTCATGTCATTACTTGTATCACTTCAATGTGCCTTTATATAGCTCAAAGATATTTAACGCCAAACATAGATTGTGTCACTCAGGTGGTGGGGACTCATTACTTTTTACTTCTTGGTGCTCTGAACATTCACACACAAGGTTTTTGTATGCACACGTTTTCATATCTACACTTAGGAATGTACGACTTGCTGGTCATGCTTTACTTTCTGCAGACTGCCACCTTGCTTTGTAGTATAATCGTCCTACCTGAGACACCATAGTCATGTATGATGATTGCAATTCTCCATTCCATCATCGCCACTTGTTACTTATTACCTGTTCCTTCTTAAAACCTTAAGCTACCATCCTAGAGACTATGAAGTCGGAGTGCATTAGTTTTGAGTTCTGTTTATCTAGAGGCTAATGACGCTAAACATATTGTCACATGTTTCTGAGGCACTTGCCAATCTTGTGTGCAAACACATCTATTAAGATCCCTCTTGCCATGCTTAAATTAGGTCGTCTTTTTTTTTTTTTTAATTTTTCATCAATTACACTTTATTCATTCTGCATCCCCCCATAAGCCCCTCCCTCCCCTCCCAAACCCACCCTCCCTCCTCCCTCTGCTTGCATGCCACTCCCCAAGTCCACTAATATGGGAGGTTCTCCTCTCCTTTCTGATCTTAGTCTGTCAGTTCACATCAAAAGTGGCTGTATTGTCCTCTACTGTGGCCTGGTAAGGCTGCTCCTCCCCCAGAGGGAAGTGATCAAAGAGCAGGCCAATCAGATTATGTCAGAGGCAGTCCCTCTTCACATTACTATGTAACCCAATTGGACTCTGAACTGCCCTGGGCTATATCTGTGCAGGGGTTCTAGGTTATCTCCATGAATAGTCCTTGGTTGGAGTATGAGTCTCTGGGAAGATCCCTATGTTCAAATTTTCTTGTTCTGTTGCTCTCCTTGTGGAGACCCTGACCTCTCCAGCTCTTACTATTTCCCAGTTCTTACCTAACATTCCGTTCACCTGCCCAACAGTTGCCCATCCGGCTCAGCATCTGCTTTGATAGTCTGTAGGGCAGAGGCTTTCAGAGGCCTTCTGTGGTAGGTTCCTAGGTTGTTTCCTGTTTTCTTCTTCTTCTGATGTCCATTCTCTTTGCCTTTCTGGATGGGGATTGGACGTTTTAGTTAGGGTCCTCTCTCTTGCTTAGTTTCTTTAGATGCACAGGTTTTAGTGGGTTTGTCCTATGTTGTATGTCTATATGAGTGAGTATATACCATGTGTGTTTTTTTGCTTCTGGGACAACTCACTCAGGATGATCCTTTCCAGATCCCACCATTTACCTGCAAATTTCATGATTTCCTTATTTTTCATTGCTGAGTAATATTCCATTGTGTAGATGTACCACAATTTCTGCATCCATTCTTCAGTTGAGGGGCATCTGGGTTGTTTCCAGCTTCTGGCTATTACAAATAAAGCTGCTACAAACATGGGTGAGCAAATGTCCTTTTTGTGTACTTGAGCCTCTTTTGGATATATGCCCAGGAGTGGTATGGCTGGATCTTGAGGAAGCGCTATTCCTAGTTGTCTGAGAAAGCGCCAGATTGATTTCCAGAGTGGTTGTACAAGTTTACATTCCCACCAGCAGTGGAGAAGGGTTCCCCTTTCTCCACAACCTCTCCAGCATGTGTTGTCACTTGAGTTTTTGATCTTGGCCATTCTCATGGGTGTAAGGTGAAATCTCAGGGTTGTTTTGATTTGCATTTCCCTAATGGCTAGTGAGGTTGAGCATTTCTTTATGTGCTTCTCTGCCATTCGGTATTCCTCTGTCGAGAATTCTCTGTTTAGCTCTGTTCCCCATTTTTTAAGTGGATTAGTTGGTTTGCTGCTTTTCAGCTTCTTTAGTTCTTTATATATACTGGATATGAGTCCTCTGTCAGATAAAGGGTTGGTGAAGATTCTTTCCCAATCTGTAGGTGGTCGCTTTGTTTTGATGACGGTGTCCTTTGCTTTACAGAAGCTTTTCAGTTTCATGAGGTCCCATTTATTGGTTGTTGCTCTTAGAGCCTGTGCTGTTGGTGTTCTGTTCAGGAAGTTTTCCCCTGTACCAATGGGTTCTAGGTTATTTCCCACTTTTTTTTCAAGCCGATTTAATGTGTCTGGTTTTATGTTGAGGTCTTTGATCCACTTGGACTTCAGTTTTGTGCAGGGTGACAAGTATGGATCTATTTTCATTTTTCTACATGTAGACATCCAGTTAGACCAGCACCATTTGTTGAAGATGCTATCTTTTTTCCATTGTATGGTTTTGGCGTCTTTGTCAAAGATCAGGTGTCCATAAGTGTGTGGGTTTATTTCTGGGTCCTCTGTTCGGTTCCATTGATCCACCATTCTGTTTCTATGCCAGTACCATGCAGTTTTTAAAACTGTTGCTCTATAGTACAACTTAAGATCAGGGATGGAGATACCTCCAGAAGATCTTTTATTGTAGAGGATTGTTTTAGCAATTCTGGGTTTCTTGTTATTCCATATGAAGTTGAGAATTTTCCTTTCCAGGTCTGTAAAGCATTGTGTTGGTAATTTGATGGGCATTGCATTGAATCTGTAGATTGCTTTTGGTAAGATGGCCATTTTTACTATGTTAATCCTACCAAGCCATGAGCATGGGAGATCTTTCCATCTTCTCATAGCTTCTTCTAATTCTTTCTTCAGAGATTTGAATTTTTTTTTCATACAAGTCTTTGACTTCCTTGGTTAGGGTTACTCCGAGGTACCTTATGTCATTTGTGGCTATTGTGAAGGGTGTTGTTTCCTTAATTTCTTTCTCAGCCCTTTTGTCTTTTGTATACAGGAGGGCTACTGATTTTTTTGAGTTAATTTTGTATCCTGCCACTTTGCTGAAGGTGTTTATCAGCTGTAGGAGTTCCCTGGTAGAGTTTTTGGGGTCACTCACGTATACTATCATATCATCTGCAAATAGTGATAATTTGACTTCTTCCTTTCCAATTTGTATCCCCTTGATCTCCTTCAACTGTCTTATTGCTCTAGCAAGGACTTCCAACACTATGTTGAAGAGATATGGAGAGAGTGGGCAGCCTTGTCTTGTCCCTGATTTCAGTGGGATTGCTTTAAGTTTCTCTCCATTCAGTTTGATGTTGGCTATAGGCTTGCTGTATATCGCCTTTACTATGTTTAGATATGTGCCTTGTATCCCTGATCTCTCCAATACTTTGAACATGAATGGATGTTGGATTTTGTCAAAGGCTTTTTCAGCATCTAGGGAGATTATCATGTGGTTTTTTTCTTTCAGTTTGTTAATATGGTGGATCACATTGATGGATTTCCGTATATTGAACCACCCCTGCATACCTGGGATGAAGCCTACTTGGTCATAGTGGATAATATCTTTGATGTGTTCTTGGATTCGGTTTGCAAGTATTTTATTAAGTATTTTTGCATCAATGTTCATAAGGGAGATTGGCCGGAAATTCTCTTTCTTTGTTGAGTCTTTGTGAGGTTTAGGTACCAAGGTGACTGTGGCTTCATAGAATGAATTTGGTAATATTCCTTCTGTTTCTATTTTGTGGAATAGTTTGAAGAGAATTGGTGTTAGCTCTTCTTTGAAGGTCTGGTAGAATTCTGCGCTGAAGCCATCTGGTCCTGGGCTTTTTTTTGGATGGGAGACTTGATGACCGCTTCTATTTTTTGGGGGGATATAGGTCTATTTAGTTGATTTACCTGGTCCTGGTTCAGCTTTGGTAAGTCAAATCGATCAAGAAAATTGTCCATTTCATTTAGATTTTCAAATTTTGTGGCATATAGACTTTTGAAGTAAGTCCTAATGATTGTTTGGATTTCCTCAGTGTCTGTAGTTATATCCCCCTTTTCATTTCTGATTTTGTTGATTTGGGTGGTGTCTCTCTGCCTTTTAGTTAGCCTGGCTAAGGGTTTGTCGATCTTGTTGATTTTCTCAAAGAACCAGCTCTTGGTTTCATTGATTCTTTGAATTGTTTTATTTGTTTCCAATTGATTGATTTCAGCCCTGAGTTTGATTATTTCCAGCCGTCTACTCCTTCTTGGTGTGTCTGCTTCTTCTTTTTCTAGGGTTTTTAAGTGAGCCATTAGGGTGCTTGAATGAGCTGTCTCGAATTTCTTCTTGAAGGCACTTAGTGCTATGAACTTTCCTCTTAGCACTGCTTTCATTGTGTCCCACAAGTTCGGGTATGTTGTGTCTTCATTTTCATTGATTTCTAGAAAGACTTTAATTTCTTTCTTTATTTCTTCCCTGACCCAGCTGTCATTTAGTAACAAGTTGTTCAGTTTCCATGTGTGTGTAGGCTTTTTGTTGTTTCTGTTATTGTTGAGGTCCAGCTTTATTCCATGGTGATCAGACAAGATACATGGGATTATTTCAATCTTCTTGTATCTGTTGAGGCTCGCTTTGTGACCCACTATGTGGTCTATTTTGGAGAAGGTTCCATGAGGTGATGAGAAGAAGGTAAATTCTTTTGTGTTTGGGTGTAAAGTTCTGTAAATGTCTGTTAGGTCCATTTGATTCATGACCTCTGTCAGAGACATTGTTTCTTTGTTTAATTTCTGTTTGGTTGACCTGTCCTTTGTTGAGAGTGGGGTGTTGAAGTCTCCCACTATTAATGTGTTTGGATCTATATGTGCTTTAAATTTTATCAATGTTTCTTTCACAAATGTGGGTGTCCTTGTATTTGGGGCATAGATGTTCAGGATTGTGATGTCTTCCTGGTGGAATTTTCCCTTGATGAGTATGAAGTGTCCTTCCCCATCTCTTTTGAATAATTTTGGTTGAAAGTCTATTTTATCAGATATTAGAATGGCTACTCCTGCTTGCTTCTTGGGTCCGTTTGCTTGGAAAGTCGTCTTCCAACCCTTTACCCTCAGGTAATGTCTATCTTTGTGTCTTAGGTGTGTTTCTTGTATGCAACAGATTGCTGGGTTTTGTTTACGTATCCATTCTGCTAATCTGTGTCTTTTTATTGGAGAGTTGAGTCCATTGATGTTGAGAGAGATTAATGACCAGTGGCTGTTAGATCTCTTGATTTTGATGTTGGCTGTGGTCATCAGGTTGTGTGCTTGGTTGCTTTTTGTTTTACTGAAGTGAGGTTATTTATTTCCTGTGTTTTCTTAAATGTAGCTAGCTTTCTTGGGTTGTCTTTTCCCTTCCAGTGTCTTCTGTAATGCTGGATTTGTTTGTAGGTATTGTTGAAATTTGTTTTTGTCATTGAATATCTTGTTTTCTCCATCTATGAGGACTGAGAGTTTTGCTGGATATAGTAGCCTGGGCTGACATCTGTGTTCTCTTAGGGTCTGCATGATATCCGTCCAGGCCCTTCTGGCTTTCATAGTCTCTGTTGAAAAGTCAGGTGTGATTCTAATGGGTTTGCCATTATATGTTACTTGGCCTTTTTCCCTTGCAGCTTTTAGTATTTTTTCTTTGTTCTGTATACTTACTGTTTTGATTATTATGTGGCGGGAGGATTTTCTTTTCTGGTCAAATTTGTTGGGTGTTCTGTAGGCCTCATGTATTCTAATTGGCCTCTCCTTTAGCTTGGGGAAATTTTCTTCAATGATTTTGTTGAAAATATTTTCTGGGCCTTGGAGAAGGGAGTCTTCTTTTTCCTCTATACCTATTATTCTTAGGTTTTGTCTTTTCATATTGTCTTGCATTTCTTGGACGGTCTGTGTCAGGAATTTTTCTGATTTAACATTTTCTTTGACAGATACATCGATTTCTTCCATTGTATCTTCTACACCTGAGATTCTTTCTTCCATCTCTTTTAGTCTGTTGGTTATGCTTACCTCTGTAGTTCCTGTTTTCTTCCCTAGATTCTTCCTTTCCATTATTTCTTCCATTTGTGTTTTCTTTAATTTTTCCAATTCTATCTTCAGGTCTTGAGTTGTTTTGTTTACTTCCTTCACCTGTCTGATTGTACTTTCCTGTTTTTCTTTTAGTTCCTTCAACTCTGTTTCTATCATTTCATTCAGTGTTTTAAGCATTTCCTTTCTAAAGGCCATAAACTGTTTGGCTGCAGCTTCCTCTATTTCTTTACGGATGGCAATATTCTGTTTGAGTTTATCTTCCTCCATGTCTTTACGAATCTTATTTGTTTCCTCTGTTATCATCCTCATGAGCATACTTGTTAGGTCATCTTCTTGGATTTCAGTTATGGTGGGGTGTCCAGGGCTACTTGCCCCTGGGTAACTGGGTTCTGGAGATGCCATATTGCTCTGTCTTTTGTTGCTTGAGCTTTTACGCTGGCCTCTACCCATTGTGTTATCTTAGGAGTTTGGGGTTATTTTCTGGTGGTTCCTGGGGATCCTGTGGTGGAGAGAATCCCCTTTGCAGAAAGCTGGTTTTTCCTGAAGGATGTCTTCTCAGCTTTTTGGGTATAGTCCCTGGATGGCTGGTGTTTTTTCAGGAGTTGCTCACCTCAGGGATATAGACCTGAGTGGTAACTGTGGTCTTTGTTAGTCGAGAGAGTTCTCCTCTCACCCAGGGAAGTCCTGAGGGCAGCTGCCCTGTTTCTGGGTTTCTTGTTGCAAATTTAATGATCAGCTGCTGTGACCCAGTTGGACATCAGGCGCGCCTCAACTGTTTGTGCTTGTGTCTGGAGCACAGCTGAGTGCTGGCGCCTCGGCCCCACTAGACTGCTAGACTTTTTCTAGGGAAGGATTGGGTGATTTAGATCAGTACAGTTTCCTTCCTTCCCCGTGGATTCTCTGGAGACAGGGACTCCTAGTGACTTTTTTTGCCCTGGTGCACACTGCTCAGTGTCCGCCAGCTGGCTGGCCACAGAAATTTGCCTGTGCCTGGAGCACAGCTGTGTGATGGCGGCTCAGTCTCTGCCAGCTGTCTGGTGCGCAGAAACTGCCTGTGTCTGCCTTTGCGGCTTTTGGGAGCCTGAGAGGCTCCCTAAGCTGGGTAATTTTCCAGGGACCTCTTCAGGTTGGGGGTGAGCTGAGTGCTCTGAGATCAGACCCGGCGTTTCTATCTCCAGAGGCGAATCAGGCGCGCAGGCAGGCAGGGCTCTGTGCAGGAACCTGGGTCCCCGGCTCTGGCTCCGGGCTGGCTCCAGGGGTGCCCGTGGAACCCGCCCGAGTCTTTTCCAGGGAATGTCTGGGTGACCTAAGGCCGGTCCCAATCGTTTCCTGTACCCTGGGGTTATCTCTCGACTGAAAATTCCAGTCTCTGATAGTGTGGTGCCCAAGGTTCAGTCTGGGACCGTGACCAGAGACACTGGCTTGTGGCTCTGGGCTGGGGCTGGGGCTGGTGGCTGGCAGCCAAGCGTCTGGTGGAACCGGGATCTCTTCCGCGGTTTAGCCGGGTGAGTTAAAAGCTGATTGAATCCCCCACGGTGGGGTATCCTCTTACCTGGGAAACACAATGACTGTGTTTTATGGCCAAGAGTTCTGATTGCTGTTCACTGTGCTGATCCTGCTGTGCTGCTGCTCAGAATGAGAGTCCTCCCGGCGCCGCCATCTTGCCCCTCCCCCTCAAGTGGCTTTATATGCCAGAATTTTTCAGAAACAGGCTGCAATGCCAGTAAAAAAAAAAAAAAAAAAAAGAACTTGCACCTAAATTAAAGGTGAATCTTATCACCTCAAAAGATGTAGATTAAAGAAGGGGTTTTCCCTTCAAAAGTTATAATCAAGATAAATCCCCCACAATTCCCAACTGTTAGTGTTTTAGTTAATTCTAGAGGTAGCTAATTTGACTACCAAGAATAACCATCACGACAGCCAATACAGAAGACCTGAGAAAGATATTTTCCCCCTGTGGTGGGCAAGAAGAAAATGGGAGTTATTTCCAAAGAAATGATGTTCTTCAACCAAGGAAACATTAGGATTTTACTTAGGGAGTCTGGATATCTTTACATATAGGTTTGCCTACTCTTAAGCATGCTAAGTAAAATCCTCTTCTGAAAGTGGTCACTTTGTAAAAGCAGAGATATTTAAGGGTATTCTTAGGACAATGTCACACAGAAACATATGTAAATTATAAAAATGACGGACAGAAATGTCTCTGGAATGTTCATCTTGTACTATGAGGTCATAGCTGAAAATATGTAAAAGACACTGTGATTTCTAAGAAGCCAATGCTACCTGTCAGTCATGATGTGTGATGTAACAAATAAATGCATTAATGCCACAATTCTCACATATACAAAGGACAGAGAACAGAAATTTAGAAAACACCAAAGAAGTCAGCTCTTAGCTCTGTGGACACTGTTCTTAGAGGAATAGTTTTGCTGAGCTATTCTAACATCATGCTGAGGCTGTTTTTGCCTCTGATGAGGCTGTCTCAGAGGAAGGCCACAGCTGCTTCCAAAAGGACCAAAAGGAGTGCATTTTAACTAGCCCTAGTTGCTGCCTGTCTCAGGGCTATGCCATTATTGTAGAGATAACATTTTAAAGCTTTATTTTTATTTTATCTATAAAGGTGTTTGCCTGCATGTTTCTGTGTGCAGTAACAACAGAGGACAGAGATGTTTGTAATTGGAATGACAGTAAATGGCTAGCTACCATGTGGTTAATGAAGATGGAACCTATGTCTTCAGTAGCAACATCCATTGCTACTAACTGCTGAGCTATCTCTCTAGCTCCTTTTTAATTTAAAATTTATTTTTATTCATTTTAATTAGAATATATTACATTGCTTTCCCCCTTTCTTCTCCTCTCTCTATCCCTCCTTATTCTTCCAAGGCAATTTCTTCCATATTAAGTATGTTTGAGTAAGTATGCTAAAAAATATTAAGAAAAATTGTTGGGGCTGTAGAGATGGCTCAGAGATTAAGAGGACTGGCTGTTCTTTGAAAGGTCCTGAGTTCAATTCACAACAACCACATGTAGGCTCATAACCTTCTATAGTGAGATCTGGTGCCCTCTTCTGGCCAGCAGGGACACATGGAGGCAGAATACTGTATACAAAATAAATAGATAGATAGATAGATAGATAGATAGATAGATAGATAGATCTTTAAAAAATCTTGTGAAGTTCTTTTTTGTTGGTTGTGTGAATATGTTTTCAGGACTGACCACAGTGGGCTCAATAATCAGTTAGGAAGCTAATCCTTGCCTGAGCATAATTCTCCCACTTGAAGGAGAGTTCCACTCTTTAACAGGCAACCCGATGCTGAGGGCACAAAGGTCCTTACACCCCCAGATCACTAGGCAAAACATGAATATTAAGCACACAGGGGAATCTACTCAATCAAAGAGATAAAATAACTGCATTCAATCCAAAAGGCTGGACATGGATTTTGCTAATGTCCTGGTGACCTCTTAGCTATCTGTGGAGGCAGACCTCAGCAACCTCTTGCTTGAAAGGCAGATTTTACACCAAATTTCCAGAATGATAATCCCAGACTCTTTCTTCCCTAGACTGTTACCACTCCTTAGAAGAAATGCCCTATGTACTTTATAACCAGCTGACCTCTAAGCTATTGTTCAGAGACCACACTGAAGTCTAAGCCTATTAGCTACATAACCCAACCTCATGGTCACATGTACTTTTTAAATGAGTTTCTTTGTAGATACACTTTAGGCTTTATTGTGCACCTGCAATTGATTGTTGCCTGGAATTTTTATTCATAATTGTACTGTTTTAAATATGTTAAAACTTCTTATCTTGTTAACAAAAATAGCTTGAGTCATAGATAACTACCAACTTACTTACCTCACTTGAAAACAAACAGTTCAAAGGCTAGCTGATAATACTTAGCCTAGTTAGTCAAAATGTATTATAATGTATTAGTGCTCCCCCTTGTCTTCTGAACTTGATTTTCCTATAATAAGACTGCCCCAAGAAGAGATTGATATCACAGTTTGTCTACTGAGTTCATTCTGTGTCTCACATCATGATTAGTCTTGGGGTGCGTGTTTAATAAACCACCCATATCTAACTGAGATTGTTGTCTGAGTGGTTTGTGCAGTTATTCTCTAGAACAAGTATTTGTAAGTGATGAAAGGTTCTAGTAACTGAGGATGATTTCAAAAGCAACCAACCAAACAAACAAAAATTCTAGGGGCTAAAGCGATGGCTCATTAGAATTAACTTCTTCTGCTAAGACATAAATTTCATTCCCAGAATCCACATCACTCACAATTACTTCTAACTCCAGCTCCAAAAGTTTAAAAGCCTCTGTCCTTATTGAGCACCTGTTTTCATACACAAACACACACACATAATCATATAGAGATAGATAGGAGAGAGAGAGAGAGAGAGAGAGAGAGAGAGAGAGAGAGAGAGAGAGAGAGAGAGCTCTAAAGCTAGGTGTGGTGGTGAACACATATAAGTGGTTGATCAGAACAGAGTTATTGCCAAGATCTGAATGCTTGATATGGAGCATCACCACACTGCCATTTAATTAGCCCCATGGCTGTATGTTTACCACTGCATCCCCCACAGTACCTGACTCTTTCTGGTTTGTGACCTGCACAGTAACCGATATCAAGATAGGCCTTGTTTCCCAACTTCATATGTTCTTCCCCTCCATGAACTGTTGTTGAGTTCTGTGTCACCTTGATTGAGAGTGAGATAGACTTAGAGGAAGTCTGTGTATGGAAAAAACCTTGTCTGTGGAAGTCTTTACCATGGTGTGCCTATGGATGCCAGAGGACAACTTGTGAAGTTGGTTCTCTTCTTCCACAATGTGAGTGGTAGAAATCAAACTAACTTATTAGGCTTGGCAGTAATCCCTTTACCTACTAAGCCACCTTGTAAATTTCTGTAATCAAAGACTCAAAGGCTCTCAAAGCCTGCACAGGTTAGCCCTGTGGTAGATGCAGAACTCTCAAAGTACCAAAAGTGTCGATTCACGAGGCACCCAGGGCTTCTATTGCCTCTGTGATGTGCAATATTCAGGATCCTCACCTGGTCTCCTCTCAGATATTCTGTATTTGCCCTGTGTCATGAAGAAACTACAGCTTTGGATCTGTAGGACCAGCTCCTTCATGTGCTTCATCATATTGTACCTGATGTAGATCTTGGAGTGGCCCAAGTCACAGCCTTGGATCTCAGCCTGGGTGGAAGCTGAGTTGGACAGCCTACCATCACTCCTGCTGTCCTGCCATCAGGGCCAGCTCTCCTGCTTTGCCCAGGTGAGGGACAAGCCCGAATCTCTCACTCTCATACCCTGGGGTCAGCTCATTCTTGCCCACACCACCAGGGCCAGTTCTGCCTTGCTGCTAAGGGGAAGTACAGGACCCACTCTGTTGACTGCTGCAGTTGGCCCAGGGTGGGGTCAGCTCTCCCACCTGTTACAGGCAGTGAGGGGGCCATCTCTCCTGTGGCCATGCCATGGCAAGCAGACAAATGGCAGAGCTAGATATCCTTAGTTGCAACAGCCAGCAAAGGGCAGGGCCAGCCTTTCTAATGAATGTGAGAACTGGGGCCAGCTCTTGAGCTGCACCATACCAACTTTGATT
Source organism: Meriones unguiculatus (assembly GCF_030254825.1). Taxonomy (NCBI): domain Eukaryota; kingdom Metazoa; phylum Chordata; class Mammalia; order Rodentia; family Muridae; genus Meriones; species Meriones unguiculatus. The sequence goes on from NC_083369.1 coordinate 116,190,312, forward strand.
CTGTATGGTTCTTTTCTTTTCTTTGGTTTATAACATTGAATAGTCCCTTTACTTTATGTTGTTGTTTGGAGATAGGGTCTTCTATACAGGCCTATGGATCCTGAGTTCCAGGCCAGCCTTGCCTACAAAGCAAGACTGTCCCAAAATTCAAATCAACCAGAGAGTCAGACATTCTATACACAAGGTATGTATATAGGTGTTTAACTGCCACTGAACTGAGATCATTGGTTGTTTCTGTCTAGCCAAATAATCACACCAGGCAACTTTTGCCTGTGAGGCTGTGGCCTTCCTCAGCATAACGTGCACTGCTGGCTACACTGAGCCTCCTTGACCCTCTCTGGTCCTTTTCTGCATAGATGGAATTCTTGTCACTGCCTGAAGAGTTCTGTTCAAAGTCCTCACAATTAATTCCAAACTGGCTTAATTACATGGATAAGACATATATACATATACATATACATATACATATACATATATATATATATATATACATATACATATATATATATATATATATAGAGAGAGAGAGAGAGAGAGAGAGAGAGAGAGATGGAAGAGACACTTGACTAACATAAACCGATTTTCACAATCTGTGGGGAAGAAAACAAGCATGAAAAGACCTAATTAGGAAATGATTGGAATTAAGCATTTGATAGCCACTCCCCCCAATGAGCAGTCAGCCCTTTTGTATATACCACTCAACTTCAGAAGCAGTTTTCTCTTTTTAATATTTATTTTTTATATTAATTACAGGTTATTTACTTTGTATTCCAGCTTTAGCCCCCTCCTTCATTCCTTCCCAATCCCACCCTCCCTCCCTCATCTCCTCCCTGCCCCTCTCTAAGTCCACTGCTAAGGGAGATCTCCTACCCTTCCGTCTGACCCTAATTTATGAGGTCTCATCAGGACTGGCTGCAATGTCCTCCTCTTTGTTCTTGAGCCCTCCACTGAGTTCATGTCAAGGATAGTCCCTGTTCCTCTTACTAAGAAAATCCACGGAATACTACACAACAATTAAAAACAAGGAAATCATGAAATTTGCTGGCAAATGGTAGAATCTGGAAAAGATCATCCTGAAGAAGGTATTCCAGAAACAGAAAAGACACACATGGTATATACTCACTTATGGATACTAAATATATAAGATAGGATAAACATGCTAAAATCTGTACACCTAAAGAACCTAAACAAGAAGGAGGTCCTGGGTTAAGATGATCAATCCTCACTTAGAAAGACAAATGTGATGGACATTTGAAGTAGGAGAAAACAAGTAACAGGAGAGCAGCCTATAATAGGGGGGCATATGAAAGACTTTACCTAGCAGGGTATCAAAGCAGGTGCTGAGACTCATAACCAAACCTTGGACAGAGTGCAGGGAATCATATGAAAGAAGGAGGCGTTAGTAAGACCTGGAGAGGACAGGAGCTCCACAAGGACCAAATATATCTGGGCACAGGTGTCTATAGTGATACCGATTCTCAAACCAGGAATCATGCATGGAAATAACCTAGAACCCATGCTCAGACGTAGCCCATGGTAGCTCAGACTGTACTTGGGAGGCATACCTCCATGATCTGTTGGGATCTGTGACCACTCACCCATTGTTATACACAAAGAACTTCTCAGCTACTTATTTCTAAAGGAACATAAAGAGTAAAGATCATGGACTTGAAATGTCATTCAGTCCCAGAAGACCAACCATCATGCAGCCCAGGGCATTTCTTTGTCAGTGTTGGCAGAGATGAAGAAGATGTGGGGTGACATCACTGTGTGCTTCTTACACTTGTACATATTGGGCACCCTAACCCATAAATGGGCAGCCACCTATAAGGGCTACATGAGGAACATTCCTGCATAGGTGTGGTGAAAAGAATTGAAGATATTGAGCTGAGGTTAGGTAGTTACCTTAGCTGTGCCTATCAATGTCTGAGCTAACTTACTATGCCACTTGGTTGTCTGTGAGAGAAGCAGAGAAGAAAATTTCCCAAATTTAAAGGAGAAGCTTATAAGAATACAAGAGTCCTACAGAATACTTAAAAAATTAGGCCAGAAAAGAAAATCCTCCCAATACATAATAATCAAAACAGTAAGTAAACAGAACAAAGAAAAAAAATACTAAAAGCTACAAGGGGAAACGTCAAGTATCATATGGAAAACCCATCAAAATCACACCTTACTTCTCAACAGAGACTAAGAAATTGAGAAGGGCCTGGACAGATATCATGCAGAACCTAAGAGAACACAAATGTCAGCCCAGGCTACTCTACCAAGAAAAACTCTTACTCTTCATAGATATGAAAAAAAAAAGATATTCAATGACAAAAACAAATTTAAACTTTTCTTATACACCAATACAGCATTACAGAAGTTACTAGAAGAAAAATACAAGCCAAGAAAGCTAACTACATTCAGAAAAAAACAAAGGAAAAAAATAACCTCACTACAGCAAAATGGATAGTAGCCAATCACACAAACTACCACAACCAACAGCAAAATGAAAGCCTCAAAGAGCCACTGTCATGAACCTCTCTCAACATCAATGAACCCAATTCTCCAATAAAAAGGCATACACTAACAAAATGATTATGTAAACAAGACCCAACAATCTGTTTCATACAAGAAACATACCTAAGTCACAAAGATAGATATTACCTGAGAGTAAAAAGCTTGAAGACAGTTTTCCAATCAAAATGGACCAAATGAAGCAAGCAGGAATAGCCATTCTCACATTGAATAAAACAGATTTTCAACCAAAATTCATCAAAAGAAATGTGGAAGGACACTTCATACCCATCAAAGGAAAATTCCACCAAGAAGACATCACAATTCTGAACATTTATGCCCCAAGTACAAGGGCACAGACATTTGGAAAGGAAACATTAATAAATTTGAAGCCACACATAGAATCCCACATATTAATAGTGGGAGACTTCAATATCCCATTCTCAACAAAGAACAGGTTAACAAAACATAAATTAAACAAAGAAACAATGACTCTGACACAGGTTCATGAATCAAATGGACCTAACAGACATCTATAGAACCTTTCACTTAAACACAAAAGAATTTACTTTCTTCTCAGCACCTCATGCAACCTTCTCCAAAATAGAACATATATTGGGACAAAGCAAGCCTCAACAGATACAAGAAGACTGCAATAATCCCACGTATCCTATCTGACCACCATGGACTAAAGCTGGACCTTTACAGCAATAGAAATACCAAAAGCTTACTCACTATTCAATGACAGGTAGGTCAGGAAAGAAATAAAGAGCAAAATTATAGGCTTCCTATAATTCAATGAAAATAAAGGCACAATATACCCATTTTATGGGACACAGTGAAAGCAGTGCTAAGAAGAGAATTCATAGCACTATGTTCCTTTAAGCAGAAATTTGAAACATCTCATTCAAACAACTTAATGGCTCACCTGAAAGCCCTAGGGGGAAAAAGAAGCAGACACACCCAAAAAAAGTAGACAGCTGGAAATAATCAAATGCAGGGCTGAAATCAATATAATAGAAACAAATAAAACAACTCAAGACTCAAGAAAACAGAGAGCTGGTTCTTTAAGAAAATCAACAAGATAGACAAACCCATAGCGAAAATAACTGAAAGGCAGAGATACTCTATCCAAATCAACAAAATCAGAAATGAAAAGGGAGATATAACAGCAGAGACTGAGGAAATACAAACAAACATGAAGCCTATACACCATAAAATTTGAAAATCTAAATGAAATGGATATTTTTTTATGATCAATTCCACTTAACAAAGCCGAATCAAGTCCAGGTAAACCAATTAAATAGTCCTACATCCCCTAAGGAAATAGAAGCTGTCATCAAAAGTCTCCCATAAAAAAAAAATAAATAAATAAATAGGGTTAGAAGGTTTCAGTGCCGAATTCTACTGAACCTGCAAAGAAGAGCTAACAACCAATACTCTTCAAATCTTTTATATAAAACCAAAACAGAAGAACGGTATCAAACTCAATCTATGAAGCCAGAGTCACCTTGATAACGAAGCCTCTCACAGACCAAACAAAGAAAGAGAATTTCAGGCCAATCTTCCTTATGAAAATTGATGCAAAAAATAGTCAACAAAATACTCAAAAACTGAATCCAAGAACACATTAAAGATATCATCCACTATAACCAAGTAGGCTTCCTCCAAGGTATGCAGGGGTGATTCCATATACAGAAATCCATCCATTTAATCACCATATAAACATACTGAAAAAAAATGATCATCTCCTTAGATACTGAAAAAGCATTTGATAAAATCCAACATTCGTTTGTTTAAAGTCATGGAGAGATCAGGTACATGGGTACTTACCTAAACATATTAAAGGCAATATATAGCAAACGTATAGCCAACATCAAACTAAAAGAAGAGAAATTTAAATCAATCCCACTGAAATCAGGGACAAGGCAACGATGTTCACTCTCTCCATATCTCTTCAACAAAGCTCCTTAAGTCCTTGCTAGAGCAATAAGACAATTAAAAGAGATCAAAGGGATTCAGTTTGGAAAGGATTTATGTCAGGGTCTTCTATTCGATTCCACTGATCCATGAGTCTGTTTCTATGCCAATACCATGCAGTTTTAGTATTGTTGCTCTATAGTACAGCTTGAGATCAGGGATGGAGATACCTCCTGAAGATCTTTTACTGTAGAGAATTGTTTTAGCAATTCTGGGTTTCTTGTTGTTCCATATGAAGGTGAGAATTTTCTTTCAAAGTCTGTAAAGAATTGTGTTGGTAATTTGATGGGAATTGCATTGAATCTGTATATTACTTTTGGTAAGATGGCCAATTTTACTATATTGACCCTGCCAAGCCATGAACATGGGAGATCTTTCCATCTTCTGATATCTTCTTCTAATTCTTTCTTCAGAGACTGGAAATTTTTTTTCATACAAGTCTTTGACTTGCTTGGTTAGGTTCACACCAAGGTACTTTATGTCCTTTGTGGCTATTGTGAAGTGTGTTGTTTCCCTAATTTCTTTCTCAGCCCTTTTGTGCTTTGTATACAGGAAGGGTACTGATTTTTTTTTTTTGAGTTAATTTCGTATCCAGCCACTTTGATGACGGTGTTAATCAGCTGTAGGAGTTTCCTGGTAAAGTTTTTGGGGTTACTCAGGTATACTATCATATCATCTGCAAACAGTGATACTTTGAGTTCTTCCTTTCCAATTTGTATTCCCTTGATCTCCTTCAATTGTCTTATCGCTCTGGCTAGGACTTCAAGAACAATGTTGAAGAGATATGGAGAGATTGGACAGCTTTGCCTTGTCCCTGATTTCAGTGGGAATGATTTAAGTTTCTCTCCATTGAGTTTGATGTTGGCTATAAGCTTGCTGTATATTGCCTTTACTATGTTCAGGTATGTGCCTTGTATACCTGATCTGTCCAATACTTTAAACATGAATGGATGTTGGATTTTGTCAAATGCCTTTTCAGCATCTAAAGAGATGATCATGTGGTTTTTCTCCTTCATTTTGTTTATGTGGTGGATCACATTGATGGATTTCCGTATCTTGAACCACCCCTGCATGCCTGGCATGAAGCATACTTGAAGGAAGAAGTCAAATTATCTGTATTTGCAGATGATATTATAGTATACATAAGTGACTCCAAAAATTCTGCCAAAGAATTCCTATAGCTGATAAACAACTTCAGCAAGTGGCTGGATACAAAATTAACACAAAAATAATCTATAGCTCTCCTGTATACAAAAGACAATTGGGCTGAGAAAGAAATTAGGGAAACAACACCTTTCACAATAGCCACAAAGAACATAAAGTACCTTGGTGTAAGTATAACCAAGCAAGTCAAAGGCTTGTATGAAACAAAACAAAACAAAACTTGAAGTCTCTGAAGATAGAAATAGTATACGATACTGGAAGATGAATAGAGCAGGATTAACATAATGAAAATGGCCATCCTGCCAAAAGTAATCTACAGAGTCTATGCAATTCCCATCAAAATACCAACACAATTCTTTACAGACCTTGAAAGAAAAATTCTCCATTTTATATGGAACAACAAGAAATCCAGAATCACTAAACCTATCCTATAAAATGAAAGACCTTCTGGAGGTTTCTACATCCCTGATCTCAAGCTGTACTACACAGCATTAGTAATAAAAACTGCATGGTACTGGCAAAGAAACAGAATAAGTTAAAAAGCAGCAAATCAAGTAATCCAAATAAAAAAATATAGTACAGAGCTAAGCAAAAATTCTCAAGAGGAGTATCGAATGGCAGAGAAACGCTAAAAGAAATGCTCAATATCTTTAGTTATCAGGAAAATGCATATCAAAATGACCCTGAGATTTCAAATTACAACCACCAGAATGGCGAAGATCAAAAACTCAAGTAACCACACATGCTGGAGATGATGTGGAGAAAGAGGAACCTACGTTCACTGCTGGCAGGAATGTGAACTTGTAAATCAAGTTTGGAAATCAGTCTGGCAATTTCTCAGACAATTAGGAATTGTGCTACCTCTAGATCCAGCTGTACCACTACTAGGCATATATCTACAAGTCGCTCAAGTTTATAACTAGGACATTTTCTCAAGCATGTTTGTACCACTTTTATTCCTAATAGCCAGATGTCTGTCCCTTAACTGAAGAATGGATACAAAAATGCTGGTACATTTACACAATAGATTACTACTTGGCAAATAAAAATAAGTAAATCATGAAATTTCCAGGCAAATGGTGATCTTCCTGAGTGAGGTATCCCAGAAGCAGTAAGATGCACATGGTATATACTCACTTATAAGTGTGTATTAGACATATAATATAGGATAATCATACTAAAATCTGCACATCTAAAGAAGCTAATCAAGGAGGATCCGGTGTAAGATGCTCAATCCTCATTCACAAAGGCAAATGGAATAGATATTGGAAGAGTGTGAAATCAAGGAAAAAGACACTAGCCTACTTAGAGAGGACCTCTGAAAGACCCTACCAAGCAGGGTATTAAAGCAAATGCTGAGACTCATAGTTAAACTTTGGGCAGAGTACAGGGAATCTTATGAATGAAGAGGGAGATATAAAGCCCTGGAGGTGACTTGAAATCCACAAGGATAGCAACTGAACCAAGAAATCTGGGCACAGAGGTCTTTTCTGAGATGGATTCTCCAACCAAGGACCACGCATGGAGATAACCTAGAACCCCCACTCAGATACAGCCCATGGCAGTTCAGTGTCCAAGTGGGTTCCCTTGGCAACAGGGAATATCTCTGACATGATCTCATTGACTGGCTCTTTGATCATCTCCACTGAGGGGTAGCATCCCTACCAAGCCACAGAGGAAGACAATGTAGCCAGTCCTGATGAGACCTGAAAAGCTGAGATCAGATGGAAGTGGTAGATGTCCTCCCCTGTCTTTGGATTGGGGAAGGGGAATGAGAGGAGAAAAAGGAGGGACCACAGGATTAGGAGGGGATGAGGGAGGGAGCTACAGCTGGGATACAAAGTGAATAAATTATAATAAATAGTTTTTAATATAATATAAAATATAAAAAATAAAAGATTATTGAAACAGCGTTTCTCTCTCTAGCCTTGGTTGTACTGAAACTGATTCTATAGACCTGGTAGAGTCCACTATAACTGTTGGCCTAAGTCAGTGCTGGAGCACTCTCTCTGTGTAATCTTTACCTTTCTACTTCTCATCTCTTTTAAGGAATTTGCAGCAGCATGTGAAAAACTGGCCCATTGAGTCTCAGTTCAATTTTAAGAATGCTAGTGTATGTGTGCAGGTGTATTCATACATGCATTTTCAGATATGTGTGATGTGTGAGCATATGTGTTTGTGTGCACAGGTGAAAATACATATGGCGGCCAGAGGACAACTGTTCATCAGGAGTTGTGCATCCTCTCTTTTGGTGCCAAATTTATGCTAAACTCTCTGGACAGTGAGCCTTAGGGATCCAACTGTCTCTGCATCTACCATGCCCAGGTTTTTGGAAGGGATCTCAGAGTCAAAGTCAGTTTCTCATTCTTGTTCATTGCTTTACAGACTGAGTTATCTTGTAACTGCTTTACAGACTGAGTCATCTTCCCAGACTGTTGTGGTCATTCGTTCTCTCTCTCTCTCTCTCTCTCTCTCTCTCTCTCTCTCTCTCTCTCTCAACCCATACTTTTTCTCCTTGCAAAATCATGGTCAGAGACTGAGAATGAGGCAGAACCTGATAATGCAGCACAAACTAAAGAGGGCTGCTGCACAGGAATGTCTTCTGATCTCAGGTTCTACAGATTCACAACTTAATGGCTTCTGGATCAAAGATAAGCCTGCAGTGGTGCAAGGAGGTAATCCTAACACTTGGGAGGTGGAGACAGGAGGAAAGGGAATTCAAGACCATAATTTGAGGTCACCTAGAGTCCCTGAGACCCTGTCTCAAACAACAACTTTGGATGTGGAATACTTATGAGGACCAATTTTGATTTCCAGCCAGTTTTGTGTTGCTTGCTTGAAATTTGTCTCTAGGTCAGTAGAGACAGATTGATCCTCAGAATTTGCTAGCCAGATGTTCGATTCAAATCAATGAGCTCCTGGTTCAGTAAGAGATACCATCTCAAGAGATAGATAGATTAAAAGACAGTCAACATTGACTCTTTTTTTTCTGCCAGTACATGCATACACTAACACATATACACAAAAATGAAACAAAAAGAAAACCAGGCATGGTGATGCATGCTTAGAAGATGCAGCACTTAGAAGATAAGGCATGAGAAGAACACCTTGATTTCAAAACCAGCCTTCTCTATTAAGTGAGTTCCAGGCCATTTAGGGGTACATAGCAAGGCCTTGTCTCATATATAAAATATAAAAATATAAAATAAGAGCAGAGTAGTTTGGGCTAAGTTGCATGCATGAACCCCAGGGTTCCATCACCAAGATCGCAGAAACCAAGCATGGTGCTATCTGTCTAAAGACTTATAACTGAGGAGGGAAGGGAGAGAGGATCAGAAATTCAAGGCCATTCTTTGCAGTGAGTTTGAAGCCAACCTGGGCTATGGATCCTGCCACAATATCACTGATTGTCAGATTGGAACATATTTGTCACCTCTCAGGAAGAATGACAATGAAGATTAGGCCTGTCTGATGGTCTGATGAAATGCTGAATTGATAAAACTATCCTCAATCTAGAGATGAGGTAAGGAATCCCTGTAGATGGTTGAGCTAAGCAACATTAGGAGGAGCCTTAAAACTAGCTGGAGAATATGGAGCCTGCATCAGGGTCCACATGCATCTGCTGGAGAGTGTGTATGTGCAAGGCTAGGAAGAGAGAGATAGTTGATGCTGCTCTTTTACCATAGCAGATCTCAGAGTATATTGAGGAAATGTTTCTTCCTCTTGACTGCTTTATTCTTGTGAAGATATGTGGAACAGATCTGACTTCTGGCACTGACAGTGTGTAGGAAGTAATTCTTTGAGTCTCCAGATTAGGGTGGTCAAATAAAAGGTAAAAAGTTCTTCTGTCTTCTACTCTTCATATGGGTTGAGTTTCAGGTCTTGGCCCACGGAAGCAAGGCATTTGGATTTTCATTCTTCATTTAAGTGGGAACCTCTCTATCTTGCACACACATATAATTATATTAATGTGTTCCATATTGAATAACAGAACCTAAAGAATCATCCTCTCTATACAGAAAGGTTTTTTTTTTTTTTTTTTTTTTTTTTTTTTTTTTTTTTTTTTTTTTTTTTAATGACTTAGAGGTTGTGGTCCAGTCATTTGAACTATGGCCATCTATGATGACAAAGTCCTAGAACCAAGTAGTTGCTCAGTTCATAAGGCTGGATTTCTTAGGTCATCTTTAGTCTAGGCTGGAATCTCAAAGAAGTAGTGAAGGAATGGGCTTGCTTAAAAAGTGATAATAAGCACCTAAAGAACAAAAGCTTCTTCTATGCCATTATATAGGCTTCTAGAAGAAGGTGTGGCCCAGACTAGAGGTGGGGTTTTCTTCCTCAAAACACTGTACAAAGGTGTATCTTCCTCCATCATGGTCCAGGTTAAAGACATGCCTTCCTACCTCAAATTCTAGATTATGTGTAGATCTTCTAACTTCAAATCAAGAAAAAAAATCCTCTTGGGGGTATCCATCCATTTTAGGGTTTTAGTTAATTCTAGTGTAATAAAGTTGACAACCAAGAAAACCCATCACAACTGCAACCTGTGTTGACTTGACACACAGTCATATTTATGCCATAATTAATTTCCAAATGTAAACATTAACCAGGTCATAATGATGCCTAAACATGATATAAGTAACTATTCTAAGTACAAGGCAAAATATATATATAATTATAATATATATAAATTATAATTTATATATAATTTATAAATTATATATAATTATATACATAATTATATATATAATTATTATATATATATAATTACGGCCAGGTCGTAATTATGCCTAACGTGAATTAACTACTTTTTGTACAGCTTAGGGTTAGGGTGTGCTAAGGGACACAGCACAGTGGTTACTGGTTCAGGTATTTATTCCCTATTGCAAATTCTGCCTCTTCTGGCCATTGTTTGCATGAACTTGTCAAACACCTAGAATGTCTCCAATTTGAATATGTAGGCCATAAATGTGAGGTTTTGGTACAAATCCCATAGAAGGTATTGAATCCTCCTCTTTATGTCCTCTCTGGGGTGTGTGATGATGTCAGTGATGGTCATGCCTACTAAGCCTTTAGGTGCACTCTACCTACAGCTTCATGTGTGTGAGAAGCAGAGTTTATATGTATTATCAGCTCTCAATTTTTGGTTTCCAAATCACCCCATAGAGACTGTTTTGATAAAGGTTGTACTTATATTAGAGTACTTACAGCTTCCATGGGATTTTAATGATTAACATTAAAATGTTAATCATAGTGTCTGTTTAGATCTGCTGTCTCTCTTACAACAGAAGTGTGTGTTTCTGTGTGTACCAGGCAAGGGTTTTTAATATAGATACCTTTCACTCAAATGTAACAACTTTCATTCAAACACCCAGGCTACCTAAATCATGTAATAAAATATAAGAAGCAATGCATTGAGGCCTGTTAGTAGATGTAGCTTTTTTTTTTTTTTTTTTTTTTTCATTTGGCAATATTCCTTACTGGGACCAACGATGCTTCATCTGTCCTCAGACAGATAAAGAACTGAACTCAGTGAACATTGATACAAATATACTCAATAAAATCCTTGCAAACCGAACCCAAGAACACATCAAAGATATCATCCACCATGACCAAGTAGGCTTATTCCCAGGCATGCAAGGATGGTTCAACATACGGAATTCCATCAATGTAATCCACCACATTAACAAACTGAAGGAGAAAAACCACATGATCATCTCCTTAGATGGTAAAAAAACATTTAACAAAGTGCAACAGCCATTCATGTTTAAAGTCTTGGAGAGATCGGGGATACAAGGCACATACCTAAACATAGTAAAGGCAATATACAGCAAGCCTATAGCCAACAACAAACTCTGAAACTGTAAACCAAAGCAAACTAAATGTTTATATTTCTCAGAGTGCTATGGGCATGGTGTCTCTTCACAGCAGTAAAACCCAAACTGAGAGAGAGATCATGATCTTTAGCATTAGCTGTGGATAATAGGTAGTGAAAATGTGACCATGAGAGTGGGTGTCAGAGATTGCAGATCTAAAAGTTAAGCAAAAGAAAAGGTGGAAAACTCAATTCACATCTATTCCAAATTGAGTAGGGAACTTTGAGGACCCCAGAGTCTCAAGAAACCAAGACAGAATTACTGGTAGGAAAGATAAGAAACAGGAGACAAGGAGATAACAGGAATGTGGGCAGATTAATGTAGCAGTAGGGCAATCATGTGTTCTCTTGTTCCATGTCAGTGCTCAAAGTAAGTAGTAGAAATGGCACAAAATTCACTTGAAAGTTGAGAAGGAAGAAAAGACTTTTAGCTCTGAAAGAGGATGCTACCTACAGACAGGGTAGGTGGTGCTGTTAGGGGACATGAATGGTAGAAGGTGAGGGCAGAGGGTTTTGTTGTCAGAACATAATGCAAAAGGGGGCAGTGTCAGTTAAAGTCATAGTAGAGGCTGACTATGCAGGTGAGACTATGTCTGACATGAAGCCTCTGAGACCTGCACTGGCATGGTGCTTGGGTATGTAGAACACAAAGAACTTAGATTTGAGCTTCTCCTGGAAAAGCCATTAACAGATTGGAGTTATTAATTCCTATCCTAGATGGAGTCAAAAGCAGGACTAAAGGAGATGACTATGATTTATAAACTTTTCAAAAGCAAGGAGGATTGAGTTATACAGTGTCGGTGTCTTTTACAGAGAGATGGCTCATAGCAGAGGGAAAAACATGATTACATTTAAAAAGTCTTCTTCATTTTATATATTTTTGGTGTGTGTACATGATAATTTTTGTGTGCACCTGAACTTGAAGGCCAGAAGTTGATATCAGGTGTCTCCCTCATTTACACTCCAAATTAGTATATTTGTTTTTCTTTTGTTCTTTTTTTGACAGGGTCTCTCACAGAACAAGAGGCTTGCCAATGCACCTATACTGGCTGGTTGGCAAGCCTCAGTGTTTTTGTCTTTGTGCCCCCACTACTGAGAATACAAGCACCTGTGTCATTCTTGTCCTTTTTCACAGGTAAGAGCTCACTGGATACACAAAGGAAAGGCACTAATTAGTATCAAGGGCTAATGCTCACCATTCTCCAGTGCAACAGGAAGGGAAAAGGTATCATGTATCCAGGGACATAGGCTGGAGTACAAATGCATATTTACAGGGATTTGGCAGAAACCAAGGGGACAGCTGCTTATAAAGTTGTACTTCAGGGTCCACAGACGCACCAGTTCATGTGTATCTCCAAAACACATAAAGGACTGTGATTCAAGAGGGGAAAACAGGCCAGTCAGGGAGGTATGGCAAGCTTGCTTCTCATCAGTACACCCAAGGTGTCAGTGACTCCAAGGAATGAAAGGCCGCTCTCCCTCTTCCGGCCAACACCAGAAGTCTAGAAGTTTTGATCTCAGAAATGTGAGAAAAGCAGAGATACTATTGTCTGCTGCTGCAGACACTCAGCCCATGAGATTGGCAGACCTTTCTCATTAAGAGAATGTAGTCTCTGGGGGACTGGAGAATGGCTGAGAATATAAAGTGTTTCCTGCATGGGGTGAAAACATGAGTTTACCATCCAGTACTCATTTAAAAGAAAAGTATATGGACAGGCATGTTTAATCTGTGCACTGGGGTGACAGAGACAGGAGGATGGAAAGAGCTGCCTGGATACCTCTTCTAGCACAATCAGTGAGCAACACATTCCATCAGAGATCCTGTCTCAAAAAGCAGAAAAAATAAGTGAAGAGACACCAGATTTTGACCTATGACATCCTCACGTTTGTGCACACATACAGAGAGAGAGGGAGGGAGGCAGGGAGGGAAAGAGAAGGAGATGGAGGGAGGAAGGTGCAGAAAGATGAGAGAGAGTAGAGAGGGAAGAATAAAGGAAGGGAAGGAGAGAGAAAGAGAGAGGTTGTAAAACGCAATACATCATGATCTTTGAAATCAGACTAACTCCGGGAGTACATTCACTTCCTTTCTCTGGCTTTAACCAACTGCCTCAATACACATATCTGTTCCTCTTCTTCATTGTGAGTGAGTGAAGAAGGAGGTAATGGAGAAAGAAAATTGTGGAAGCTAAGCTGGCTCCATCCATAGCACCTTAGAGAAAAGAGGACAGGAAGTGTGGGGAAGTCAGAGACAGGTGTCATCATTAACCTGATGTGCTGGCTGGGTATGTTGGGAAACTGCAGAGAGGGCAAGGCTATGCCAAGATAGCCAATGCTCCACTCAGGGCTGGCAAGGTTCCAGGGAAGTGCACCCACAGGACTTGTGCACACCTAGGCACAGGCTGGAGAGAGCTGGTCTGGCCTGAAGCTAACAGAATCTGTCTGTCTGTAGAGCCCATGTAGACATCTGCACTGTCAATCAGGAAAGAAAATATTTATTTGGAGGTGGGGAAAGAAACAATCAGTGAGCAGTTGTCCCAGTGCCCAAAGTACACCCCACAGTCTCCCAGATGTTCCTTTTTGGAGTTCCTTCCTGTCTCCTCTCTTGGGAGTTGCAGGGGTGATGGCTGATAGCAGTGAGCACCCTTCTAAGGAATGGGTGCATGAGGGGCCCTGGCAGCCCCAATTCTGGCTGCTGACCTCTTCCGGGCTGCCTTTAAGAGGTTCTTTTCAAAGAGCTCTTTCTCACGGTAGTGCACTGGTGGGCCATGCAGGTACTTCTCTTCTGCCTCCTTGTAGCTGAGCTCATAGAGGGCAGCGATGGAGCAGATGATTGCTTCTGGAAGAAGAACGTCCATGGTAAACTGCACTTTATCTCCTCTAGTCAGGGAGAGCAGAGCCTCATCTGCTTCCTTGCATATTTCTTGCAAATGCCTGGCCACAAGATGCAACTGGTCGTCATCCTCCAGGTAGGTCTCAATACAGAAGTCTTCCCCCCTTGATTTCCAAAGATTGTCCACCCACCTGGACGGTTTTCTGCCCTGCACAATCTCCCGCAGGTGCTGGTCGGCCCCCTTTCTCTTCACTATGAAGTCCACGAGCTTCTGGTTGGCTCTGTCCCAAGCAGCCCTCATACGGTCAGGCAGAACTTTCTTGCGGGGGCCTTTCCCACCTGGGGCATTCTCCTCCTCCCAATCTTCCAGGTCCACATAGCTCACCTTAGGGAAATCAATGTGCAGGTCTCCTTCCTGGATGGCCCTCCTTAGCGGGTAACTGACTTGGGCAGTGTAATAGCCCATAAAGGAGCCCAGGTAGGCGCCACAGGCCAGGCCCTCTCTGTAGTGGTCGATCACTGTGAGGCACCAGCTGATGCCCTGGCTGTACACTCTGCTGGCTCTTCTTATGAGTGATATTTTTTCTCCACAGTCCAGATGTTTCAACTTTTGTAGAGGGGCACGGACACCCTTGTGCTCAAACTGCATGTTAGCTTCCATCAACAACACCCTCGCCATCTTGTCATTTTGGCTGACACTTTTTACCACCGCTGGCCAGAATGGAAGGTCCTGAAATTTGAACCAGACCAGCATTCCTCGTTCAATGGTATTCTGTAGCTGGGCAGAAGCCACCTTGGCAGCTTGGCGTGCTTTTTGAATCTTGGAACGCCTCCTCTTGAACCTGGTCTTCGTCACCTTTGAGTGAGCACACGGTTCCAGTTCTGGCACCCTGCAATGTGGACACAGCACGTGGATCTTCCTTTTACTGTTAGCAATGCTGAGGGATCTTCGCAGCCTCAGGATTGGAGGCATGCAAGCTGCTGAGGCCGAGTTTGCAGCTGGCTTCAGGGTGCCCGGGCCGTGGTCCTCCTTGCTCTCATGGAAGGCATTCTTCCTTTGGCCTCCAGTAGCCCTGGTGTGTAGGTCAGCAAAACGTGCTTGTTGCTTGAGGGCTTTGGGCGAGGACCAGATGCACCTCAGTGGCCCAGAAGCAGCCTGCTGCTCTTTCTTAGCCCGTACACTCTGCCTGGAGGCTAAGGCAGTCAAAGACTTGGGTTTTGATGCGTTTAGCTTTTTCATGCATGCATTACGACCAGAATTTCCTTCCAGTGTTGTGTGACATGGCCGTACTCTGATGCCTCTTAGGACATTCTGTTTCATCTCAAAGTGTGGAGGACCAACACTGGTGTGTGCCTGGGCTTTTCCACCTCGCCCTGTGGGCACTTTCTGTGAGCCCAGTGGCAACACAGGACCCTGACGGTGCTGCTTTCCAGGACTCCTCTGGGAGAGCTCTTGGCCTTTCTGGTTGTGCTTTTGGAAGCACAGACACACTCGCAGGCGAAAGCAAGGAAGTGGTTTGGTGTTGGCCTGCTCTTTTGGAACCTTTTGAGGACTTGTTCTTGTGCTGGTTCTTTGGCCACCTGTCCTTCCACCTTGCAAACAGCCTCCCTCCCCCAGGATATCGAGAGCCACCTTGAGGGCTCTTCTGTATGCTCTGGTCTGCTTTGGTGAGCCATTGCCCTGTGACTCCTTCCCTGCCATGGAGGCAAGGCTCACAATTTCAGACTTGGATAGTGGCCTTGCTTTGGTGCCCTCACTATTGTCTTCTCCCCCATAGGCAAGATTTGCACCTCCAGGAAAGGTGCCCCTCTCCTCTTACTATGGGCTGATATCCTGGGTCTGGACAACACCCTTGCAGGCCACAGCTGACCCTTCCAGCCACACAGCACATACTCTGCAGAGTTCATGGTGACAGTACTCTGGGGCTGTGCTGATCACTACAGCGTGAGCACTTTGGTTTTGGTGGGCAATGTGACTGCCTGGCAGTTGTCTCTGGCCAGGCTCTCCTGCCTGTGCTACTGGCCTCCTTCCAGATTCTGGTGGAGGAGTTGGAGCTGACTTCCCTCAGGGTCATTTGGGCTTCCCCTGCATGGTGGGAGAAGGAAGCAGAGTTGCATTAGGAAGGAAATAAATAGGCTTTAGCCAGCATGGACACATCAATGTGGTCAGGTGAGGCAAGGGTAATCAAGGGAGCTCACAAAGCCTGTTATACAGATGTGGGAGAAGATATGCAAAAGGTCCAGAGCAGATGGGAAACAGTTGTAATAATATTGTTCCCCACCCCAAGTCAGGAGTGTTTAACTTCATCCCAGAGAGGTGGATGTCATTACAAAGGCTGTGCATTTTCTTGCCCACCAGTCAGTACCTTAGGGCTCCCTGGGATTCTTTTGCCAAGGAAACCTCATTGTTCTCTTTCCTAGGGAGCTAGTCCTGCTCTGCCAACCCCAGGATGCCTATGGACAACCTAGTGCATGAGCCTTCCATGCTTGTGTGATTCTAAGTTGAGCAGCAGGGAGGTGGGGAACTCTTCATGGTGATTCACATAACATGGTAAGAGAAGATGGCTGCTTTCATAGCTTCTGGCTACCCCACCAGCCCACCACCAATCTTTCAGCTTAGTTCTGTTTCCATTGTGGACCTCACTATGGCATCAAGTGTCTACAGGGCACACTTGGCGAGATCCCCAAAGAGAAGCTACTTCTTTACTAAACAGACATGCTTATTAATTAATTGGAAGACTCAGTGATTTCAGATGGCAAGCAACAGGGTTATGTGACATGACAGGGAGACAAGTGTCTCTGTTGGAACTGTGCACCCTCCTGCTGCAATGTCAAGCCTATGGTAGACCCTGCACACCCATATCTGCCTGTGATGAGCAGTATTCATCCAAGAGATTACAGATCACTGACCTCTCCTGTCTCCAACCTCTGTGCCCTAATGTTAATCCATAAAGTCTTAGACAGGAAATTAAAGTAGCTACTTGATGATATGGATGGTCATGTGCCCATCCCTAGGTCTCGTGATATTCAATCTCATCTGTATTGCAGCTCTCCTCTTCATGTTCCTCCATACTGTCCCTCTCAACATAGTCCTCCCCTTAACCATCTCAGTGTAATTTCAACCCTTTCTTCTCCTCTCTGTCCATCTGTCTGTTTGTCTCTCTCTGTCTCTCCCTCTGTGTGTGTGTGTTTATGGTGGTAGCTAATCTGCTCTTGACTGCTTCTTCCTTGAGCCGGCCAGTTTCCTATCAGCAGTGTGCATGTCACCTGAGGGAAAACTCATCTATCTGATCCTCAAGAGGCTGTGCTTGCTGAGAAGAACTACAACACAGAGGAAGAACCAAGAAAGACCCACATGCCACCCATGTTCACTATTCATGCTAGGATGCAAATTTGATTCTTGACATTACCAGGGCACTATGAGCCATAGTGAAACAGAGCACTGTGAACTGGGGACTCCTGTGACACAAATCATCTTGGGAACTCCCATTACAACAGGTCCCCTCTGTGAGTGTGGCCATACCGAGCATAGAGACCCCAGATCTTATCCTAGGAATTCCTAACCTTACAGAAGTAGGGGGTGGAGAGCAATGACATTCTCCTCAATTCCTCAGTCCTTTCCTTCTGAACCCCTGTATCCATAAACTACTGCTGGTACACGCTAGCCCCCTATTCACAATGCAAATGTGCAGTGTCTCTCCTGTTGCATTCCCTTCCAAGCATTACTGACTTCAAATCTGATCTCACAATGCATAAAGTGGCTATCTACATAAAGGAGGCTAGGTGTGTCTCAGGCCACATCTGCTGGAGGATGCAGCACTAAATGCGTATGTTGGAAGTATGGAGTTCATTTTAGTGCTCACCAACAGGAACCCTTCCTCTGATGAGGCTGTGTCATCTAACATGGTTAGCTGGCTCCCTCTGATGCAGCTCCCTTGGAGTCCTAGACGTTGGGACACAGGTGTCTCCTGAGAACACAGAGGAAACTATAACCCCCTCAGGTACCTTAGGCTGTCTTCTTCTGGATCTTCCTTGAACTGGCCCTCCAGCAAGGATGAATGAGCACCATCAGGCCCAACCACATCACCACCATCCAGACACCATGCCTCACAGGGTACCCTTAGAAACCTCAGATATGTGAGTTATACTTAAAAAATGCACCCTTTTTACGCTGCACAGGTCTGCACAATGTTCAGCTTCCCTCGGTCAGTACGTTCTCAGACTCACATACTTCACTTAGAAATCATATCTGGGAATACAAAGTGTGTGTTCAAGCCCACAAACCATGCTATTCAGGCGTCATCTGTAACCCAGACATAGAGAGATGTGCATGCACTCATATCAGTCCACACTCCGCCACCCACACCCCCTTTGTGTATTCTGTCTCTGTATGCCTGTTGCTCCAGGGCATATGAAAGTCCTTGCCCTTCCTACAGACTGCTTAAATGTTATCACTATTGCCACCTGCCTCCACTGTTTCAGGCATCACCTGTCTCCAGACCACTAATTTCAACCAATGCTTTGCTGACATTTCTGTGATAGTTACCTTTCTGGCAAAAACAGTGCTCTCTTTTCCAGAGGCACAAAGAGAAGAAGTAGAATACTGAAATCCCTGTCTCATTACATGCTTCAGCCCTGGGACCAAAGGCCTTTTATCAAGAACGTGCGCACAATTGCTGTGTGTGAAGTCTATTCACATTTTCTGCAGATGGGAACAATAGCTTCCTTTCCTGTGTGCAAGACAGACACATGGGTTAAAGGAAGTCTGATGAGAAGGTGCAGAAGGGTATAGTGTATATTGGTCACACAGAGGAGCAGAGACACACAGAGGGATCCTGGTGTGTTGGTGGGTTATGGGGAATCCATGGCTGCACACTCTCTAATTCCCAGCTGGTTCTTAACCCAACTCAGAGCACTGTAAATTCTCAGACACAGACACATACTAATGCCTGTTGGGGGAACAAAGTCTGGCCTCTCCTCTCTCCTCGGGTATTCATGACACCAGATGTTTTACTTCAGTATACCCAACTGCCATTAGTGGCCAGTATTAGAGGAGGGTATCTTTTTGTAGGCCCGTGGCAGATATCCAGGCCCGGAGAGTATCACCACTTCCTATAAACAATCTTCCAAAAAATGCCTGCAGGTCAGCACCCACCTCCCACTCATAAGCCTCCACCCCAGCCACAAAGGGAGGCCCAGATACACCTCTGCCTTAAATGCCTTCCAGCTTCTCTCTAAGACAACAAACGCCACAACTATCTAGGCATTAAGGTGCTGCCACACAGATGCAGTCATTCTGTCAAGCACACAAGTGACAATCATCGCCAAAGAGAGAAAAGGTATCCATTCACATGTGTTGGGGAACTATGCTTTCATGGCCTGAAATGATAAAGCTGGCACCAAAGGGTTGTCCCCTGAGGACAAAGAGACAAGGCAGGGTCCTTTGGGCTTCACTTCAAACAGTAGTAGTGACAACAACTCCTGTCCCATGAACAAGCACACAGGCTCCCAGGGCACACTCAGAGGGTCAGCTCACAGAGTCACTCAGGTTGGCTGAAGGCACCTACCTACATGCTTCCTGTGGTTGTCTACTGATCTCACCTCTTCAGTCTGTGAGTAACCTTCACAAATACATCTGTAACCAGGAAAGAATGGCTTGTCCTCGTTGTCATGGCAACCACAGTGTCATAGAAGAAGTTTTCTGTAAGTAGCCAATTCTTTGTGGAAACCAGGAAGTACTGTTCATTTACACCTCTGTCACCTAGTTCCCCCCAGCCAGACCCCTGTAGCTTCAGGCCTGAAAGAAAGTAAGGATGCACACACTACAGAAGATGTCTCTATCACTCCAGGGTACAGGGTCTTTAAGCACAGAGGCTCTGGGAGAAGGCAAGACAAGAGATGGCAGGTACCAATAGTATTTCAATTGTCCACACAAAAGAGGACCCAGAAACAGTTGGTTGAGTATGTGTCTGTACAAAATGAATTCAAGAGCTGAAATACTTATCTGGTGCTCTTATGGAAAAACTATCTGTGATTTTAAAGGGATGAATTATAACTAGAATTGTTAAAGACGTTTTAGCATAGGTAGTGTTCACATTTGATGTTTTTCCAGAAACCTCGCCTTTGAGCAGGCAAGCTATTTATAAACATCATTTTTACAGAAAAGTCTTATGAATTTCAAATCATATACCTTGAGGAATTTGGCTTGTATCAACATGGGAAACAATGAATAAATCATTGATACTTATAATGTTTCAAGACACTAAATCTTTTTCAACTTAGAGTTACACTTCTTTATGTGACTGCTGTTAATTTGTATCTGAGGCTGATTGGAACACTGACTTTTAATTCTCAACCATTTCTTCTGTTAACATGGTCAACAAAGCTCAGACACAAATCAGCAAAGTAATAAAAATGTTTTGACTTTTATATCTGGACGTAGAGTGTGAAAAGGCCACCACTCCTCTGTACTTCTTGTCTAAAAAGATGAAATTCTTTTCTTCTCTGTTCATCCCAAAGGAAAGCTCCTGTATGTTTGAACCAGAGAGTCTGTGTTAAAATAGCAGGTTAAGCATCTTTTCTTAGCTTAAAGTTAACACCTCTTACTAAAATGTTCACCAAGAAAATAGATATAATATAATGCAGACATTGTTCCTTGTTACCTAACTTCTAAGCAGCTGCTTATCTTGTAGTCTTTCACTTAGTATGACAACAGGCATTATATTCTGTTCTGGTAACAATTTAAATTGATGAATTAAAAGGAAATCTCAACAAATGGAACATATACATTACAGACAGAGACAAACATTTCCTGTAGGTCTTTATAGTTTTTAAGAATAAAGTAACTCATCTGACATTCCAATTAATCTCAGGATCTTCACGACAATCTGAAATATGAAGACGGTTTTCCATTGCATTCTACAGTACATTTTGTCTTTTTTCTGTTGGTAAGTAAGAGTTCTGATCAGACATTGTAAACTATTTAAATGTACCTTGTTCCAAGCAGATTAGAAAAATGGTAACACAAAGTGTTTTCTCTACATGTGTAATATGTAAATAGTTTCACAATGCTTTTTTGTTATTCTACTTCAGGACGTCACTAGAGAAAACAAATCAGCAATTTACTGTGAAAACACATGTGGATGCTTTGTGGAGTAAAAATAGCCAGCATTATAATTATACATGATTTCTGAATACTGGTGACAGAAAATGATTTTTTTTGTTAAAAACAAATTTATACATGTATATCTTTTTTAAACCTAATTCCTTCCCTTACATCCCTCCCCCTTCTGACTCATACTGTAATCCTCTCTATAATTTATGAACTCTACTTATTAGTAAATCTATCTATCCATCTATTTATCTGTCTGTCTGTCTATCTATCTATCTACCTGCCTATGTATATGCCTATCATTATCTGTTTACAAATTAGTCTCTCTATTACTGCACAAAGACATACTCACAAACACAATTCAATTAGTGTTCATTGTATTAACATTTCTTGGGAATAGCATGTTTTATCCAATTCCCACCGAAGATAAAATTGTTTACTACCCAACTTCTTGATGATAATGTATACTTATTTGAAGCATTTTTCTCTAATAATTACAGATTATATAAACACAGTTACTTCTTCATCCTCCTTAAAATTATGCAAAGCAGAGTTTTCTCACAGAGTTTATATTCCTCAGACTTTCATAGAACCCTAAAGTCCAGAAAATTGTTTTTATTGTATTTTCATTTGTCTACATTGCAGCTGTTGGGGGCAACGTGATAATTGTGGTGACCACTATCTGTAGCCCAGAACATACAGACTGTACTGTATATTCCTTCTTGGCATTTTTGTCCCTATTGGATGCATTCTTCTCTTCGATAACCACACCAAAGCTTGTGTACTGCCTATATGAGAAGAAAACTATCTCCTTTGAAGGATGCATGATGCAGCTCTTTGCTGAACACTTCCTTAAAGCAGTAAAAGTGATTGTACTGACAACCAGGGCCTATGGCCACTAGGTAGCAATTTGTAAGCCCTTGCACTACCCTTCCATCATGAACTGGAAGGCCTGTGGCACACTGATGGGGGTACTATAAACAGGAGGATTCTTGTGTTCTATCATACAAATAATTTTTGCTTTGCAGTTACCCTTCTTTGCACCCAATGTTCTTGATCATTTCATTTGTGATTTGTTCCCATTACAAGAACTTGCCTGCACTGATACACATAGCTTCAGAGAGTGGGTCTAACTGCATAATAATCTTTTCTATTTTGCTTGTATCCTATGGTGTCATCCTGTGCTCTCTGAAAGCCTAAAGTTGTAAAGGGCAATGGAAAACTCTCTCCACCTGTGGGTCCCACATTGCAGTTGTGATTTTGTTCTTTGTCCACCCACCATCTGCTTTCTCCTCTGATAAAATAGTGGCGATATTTTACAACATTATAACTCCCTTGTTCAATTTATTATTTGCACTTTTAGGAATAAGGATATGAAAAATGCCATGAAGAAAGCCTGGAAGAGATTCATGGTGGTTTCTGATGGAAAGTGAGAGATAAAAAGATATCAGTAAAAAGCCCAAAATGATTTTGATAAAAAAGATTCTGCATTCTCCTTTTTATTGAATAAGTCATCTCTGTCACTAGCAGTACATCAGAATGGGTCAGAAATGAAGTGTTCATGTTATTTTGCATACCAGTTCTTATCTGGCAACTCACACTTTTCAAATGTTTACTAGGGAGATTTGAAATTTGTCCTTGCTTAAATTGTATTAATTTAAGAGAAAATGGAAAGATAATTTATGTATCTAGTTATTTACTAATTATTCCACCCTGTACATGAGGTCATAGCAATTTACAATTTAAATGACTCTTGGAAACAACCAAGATTCAGTACACACAGACAGCAGAAGATTCTCAGAAACTCTGTTGTTGATATTTCTGTGTCATGTGAGGTCAGCCTTTAGTCTGAGCTTATCACAGCAGGTGTATGTTATAAGCACTATGTTGAATTTATTCAGAGATATAATTTGGTTAAATTAACTGTTTATGTTCCTCTAGTGACAGATGAAATGCTTTACATACTAGTTTGATATGGGAATGGACTGGGGAATACTCCATAAGGAAATCAGCAGTGATTATTTCTTATTCAAGCGTCAAGAAAGAGAACACTTAACAAATCTTATACTAGCAACATAAGGGAAAGGAGTGACTTGATTTTCCACATTACCATAGCAACAAGATAGCCAGACCTTCAACATACAAAAAGTCAGTTTTAATAGTAGGGGTCATTCCAGTTTTCTTGGTGACTTTATTTTCCTTTGACTATGGAAATGAAAATAATTGCACTGAAAGCTTTCATCACTTCCTTAAAAGAATCAAAGAAATAATGTCAATTACACCAAGTATTAGGAATTGGATGACACATACCACAATGGAGAAGATGAATAATGCATCTCATAGTAGAGGCCAAAATTATAGACCATGGAAATGAAAATAATTTTAATGGAATAATCGTAAGTGAAATGACTTTTCAATTGAGCCACATTTTACATATCAGCCCCTTAGTTGAGTTTAATTAGTTTCAGCTAGTCATATGGTTTCTGAATAAATGTATTTCTTGGAGAAAGACCTGCATTTCTCTTCTTGTATGAGGAGTTATAAAATGTGAATTAATCATGTAATTTCAGGTCCAATACTGAAAAATACATTCCATTCTTTTCTTAATCTTTCATGCCAGTACAAAGTAAAAGAGTACATTTTGTGGGAGAAGATTTCCCCAATATTTGGAAGGGAGTATTCATGGGGTGTTGTGATTAGTTTTCAAACAATCATCTGAAACATGAGTGTGCATTACATATGCCCCCATGTGTAACAAAAGCACAAGGACCCTAATAGAGCTCACCACTGGATTAACATGCATTATCATCTTTCTTCCTCATAACAGGTTTGGATTATTGATGTCTTTTCCTTATACCCAATGATTTTTGCCCTTGATAAGTTCATTTATTTATGAGAAATATTGAAAAAAGACTTATTTGGGTTCAATTGTTTTATGATTCTTTAGTTTTCACATTTTGAAATACAAATAAAGCAAAACAACAATACTTCATTCAGGCCAGATCATAGTGATAGATAAAGATTTACATCTAAATGACATGGATTTCAAAATCAAGCACTGGCTTTAATAAATCTATCCTCTTACCCCTCTCTATAGACTCTGCCAATGATCAATGTTTTTGGTATTAGACATTATGGCCGGTGTTCAATAGAATCTCACAGACCATGTCTATTATTTTTTAGGTATGTCTCTAATATCCCTAATTGCTCCAGGATATTTATCAATGAAGAGTTTTGGATTTTGTCAGAGGCCTTTTTTGTATCTAATGAGATGATCATGTGGTGTACTTCTTTTATTTGTTTATGTAGTAGAAGCAGAAAATGAGCCAAGACTTATCTTTGTTCTTTTTCTTTTCTGTAGCCTACCTTGAAAACATTTTTTACAGAATAATATTACAGAACTATTATTGAAAAATAATAGTTCCCTTTTAATGGCTCTCATTCTTTACCAAGACTAAATCAATTATTATTATATCCCTGAAGGAATTGTATGTGTGCACACACATATATATGGATAACTACATATGCTGATAAACTTTGCATTACACTAACAAAATGTCCAAAAGAAACAATGTAAGAAAGCTTACACTGCTTCATAGTTTACATGTTTATTTCCATAAAGGAGGCAAATACAATTACTTTCAACCTAAAAACACCTTCTCATTTTGCTGTATCTTTAAGATGATTGGAAATGTCTAGTAAATTTGCTTTTCCATTTTTTCTTTTCTGGGGGGGATGGGTTTTGAGACAGGGTTTCTCTGTGTAGAGTTGGCTCTCCTAGACTTACTATGTAGACTAGGCTGGCCTTGAACTCACAGAGATCCCCCTGCCTCTGCTTCCTGAATGCTGGAATTACAGGTGTGTGTTACCACCACCCGGCTGTGAATTTGGTTTTTCAGTGAAGAAATATTTATCAAGTGCCTTCTCTGTGAGTTCTATTCAGAGGCTACAAGAGTAAGTTAGGTCGAATCCTTCCCTCCATGGAGATTACATTTCATTAAGTTTGGAAGAGAACCATTACACAAACATGCGACCCATTTAGATTGAGTCAAATTCTGTGCATGTGTGGGAAGCAGAAGGGTGCATTGAGCTTGTTACTGCAGCAGTAGTGGAGAACAAAGAGGCCAGTAAGAAGGAAAGGGAGGACAAGGAAAGTAAGGTATAGAACAATGAACTACAATGATGCATATGTGTGAAAGTGTCATTTTGAAACACTTCTCTGAATACAAAGTAAAAATTACTAATGACAAGAACAAAAGAATCAAGCATCTGAACAAAGACTTGAAGAAACAGGGAGTTAAGCCTGTGGAGTCCTTGAAGAATATTCTGGGCCTCAGGAGTAGCCAGATTGAGGAGACGGGGAAGGAAGGAACTGTGAGAACAGAACAAGTGAAAACAGGAACGAGACCTTGGGCCACCATGAGCAATCTAAATTTTATTTATTTATTTATTTGGTATTAGGAAAAACCTAGGTCCTTGCACACATTAGGCAAGTGTTCTACCACTGAGTGATATTGTGAACTCTTCACATTTTTTAAAAGAAAATCATGAGTCAGGATTGACAATTTGTTGCTAGACTTTTTAGTAGCTGGGCTTAGAACAGTGGTCCAGGTTCATATAGAAAGTCAGTTTTGGTGAATAGCAGCTTTTACTTCATAAAGGAGAATATAACATTCCCCTTTATTAAGAGGAAAAACAAAATTGCATTTAAGGAGAGAGAGGAGAACACAGAGAAGAGAGAGATTGCCGCTTTATTGTATGTTGAAATTCAGAATCCTGAGCTAAGGTAATGTTTTTTACAGGATTTATGTAATGAATAATTACTGATGATATCCTCAACAATACGATGATGCCCCTGAGAATTAAAATATATCATTTTAACTTTTATTGTAAGTCCTTATATTCAGTACAGCCTTTCTCATTCTTTCTTAAAATAGGCTAGGCGCATATTAATTTTAGATTTTGAGACAACCCAAAGTGTTGATGTTCAAAATGTTGATAAATTTCAATGTTGGATCCTGTTTCTGCAACCATTTTTTAGTCTGTGTGTTTTTATTTTAGAGTTGAGTCCCTTGATGTTGATAGTTAATAGTGCTCAATGAATATTAGTTCCTTTTATTGTGGAGTTAGTGATGTTACTGTGTTTCTATGCTTGCTTTCTTTTATTTATTTTTCTGTTGTGAAATTATCTATGTCCTGTGGTTTCTTGTGTGTAGATGTTTTCATTGGATTGGAGTTTACCTGCTAATACCTTCTGTAGGGCTGGGTTGCTGTGTAGGTATTGTTTAAGTTTTGTTTTGTCATGGAATATTTTGTTTCCTCCATCTGTGTTGATTGAATGCTTTCTGTGTATAGTAGTCTGCATTGGCATCTTTGGTCTTTTAGATTCTGCATGACATCTGTCCAGGCCCTTCTGGCTCTCATAGTTACAGTGGAGAAGTCTGGTGTGATTCTTATAGGTCGACCTTTGTATGTTACTTGGCCTTTTCCCCTTACTGCTTTTAATATTTTTTCTTTGTTCTGTAGATTTAGTGTTTTGACTATGATGTGACTTGAGGAGTTTCTTTTCTGATCTAGTCTATTTGTTGTTCTGAAGGCCTCTTGTATGTTTATAGACATCTCTTTCTTTAAGTTGGGAAATTTTTCTTCTATGATATTCTTGAAAATACTTTGTGTACCTTGGACCTTGGTACCTTATCTTCTTTTTCATCTGTTTCTATTATTCTTAGATATTGTCTTTTCATGCTATCCTTGATTTCCTGGATGTTTTGTGTTTGGAACTTTTCTCATTTTACTTTTTTTTTTTGAGAAATGTATTAGTTTTGGCAAGTGTATCTTCAGCGCCTGAGATTATCTATTCCATCTCTTGTATCCTGTTGGTGATGCTGACCTTTGTGGTTCCTGACCATTTTTCTAAGTTCTCCAACTCTAGGGTTTTATCTTTTGTGTTTTCTTTATTGATTCTAATTGTGTTTTCATGTCTTGCATCATTTCCTTCATATGTTTGAATATGGATTCCTGTCTTTCCATGATGACCTCTGATTTTTTGTTCGTTTGCTGTTTATATGCCATTAATTGTGCCTCTAATTGTACCTCTATTAATTTGGCTGCGGTTGCCAGTATTTCTTTGAGAGCTTTGTTCATTTCCTCTCTATATACCTCTACTCGTGCCTCTATTTGTTTGGCTGTATTTGCCTCTGTTCCCTTAAGAGCTTTGTTCAATTTCTCTTTTTGTGCCTCTAATATATTGATGAGCCTTAAAGTGAGATAATTTTTCTGTTTTTCCAATGAATTAGCATGTCCATTAACATTTGAGGTTCCTGGTGAATCCATGATGTCTTGATTTTTGTTAGATGTGTTCTTATGCCAACCTCTAGCTATCTGTTTATCTGTAACCTTTGCTCAATTTATTCCTAGAGTTTGTATTTCACTCTAGAGTTCTTTCTTTTGTGTGTGGAGTATTCTTCAGGAAGATAAGAGAGGTCCACACAGTTTTGAGAGCAAATATTGGTGTTTCCATTGTAGCTAAGGGAGGAAGGTCACAGGTGTGCAAGTGCGAGCAATTAAGTACAGGTGTGTGCTCAGAATTGTGCCATGAAGAACAGGGTGCTGAGCATGTAGATGCATGGAATGTTGAGCTTACATGCAGGGGGGTGGGTGCGGGTTCCCCTATGGTCCAAATCTGAGAGTAAAGAATAGGGGGTACCCCTGTGCATTCCGATTAGGCCTGAGGGCTAGTGAGTGTGCCTTCAAGTGAGTGCATGCAGGGCCCCAGTTTCAGCCCATCACTTGCAGGTTGCCTCCTGGTCTGGAATGCATCACCATTTTCAGTAGTGCTGGTGCTGAGA
The DNA here is from genome assembly GCF_030254825.1 of Meriones unguiculatus. Taxonomy (NCBI): domain Eukaryota; kingdom Metazoa; phylum Chordata; class Mammalia; order Rodentia; family Muridae; genus Meriones; species Meriones unguiculatus. Next base: position 116,218,619 of record NC_083369.1, read on the forward strand.
TTTTGTAGTATTTAAAGAAATGGTGACTACAAAACAAAATCACAGTGTAATTAACAATCTTACTTAATGTACATTTTCAAAGACTTTTTGTGAAAATAAATAAGTAGTGAAGGGATCTGTAGTGATGGAAGGGGATTGTGGAATTGGGAAAAAAAAAGAAAGCAGTAATTACAAAGTGCTTGGAAGTAGCTTCACGGGTCATCACCCTCTCTGGCTCCTGGGGAAAGTGAAGATTCTGAAGTAAATTTTAAATTCAAACTATTGAAGTGAGAGAATAATGTGATCAATTCCATAGGTCTTTTTAACTCCATTAGCATGCAATTATCATAGCTTTATGTTCTCAGTTCTAACTTTCTGACCTAAATTTATCTATTTATTAATTAAATGATATACTTATTTATTGTGTATGGTATATGTTTATCAGTGTTCCACAAAATGGCATGTAGAGATGACAGGGGCTGTTGGATGTCTTCCTCTCTTCCTCTTCCTCTCTCTCTCTCTCTTTGTCATGGTGCATAATCTGTACACCAGGTTACACAAGGAATTACATGTTAATCTCTTGAGACTGTCTCTAATTTACTGGAAGCTTACAGTTTTTGCTAGGCTGTGGACCAGCTTACAGAAATCTCTGATTTCCTTCCATATAATGTCACAGTTACAGATACACAAACATCTGTGCATGGATTTCTACATAGAGGCTGGGGATTTAAACTCAGGTCCACATGCTTGATAGCAAACATTCTTACCCAATGAGCCAGATGACCTACTTTTTACAAATGTCGCCTCTGAAATGTCCCTGCTTAGGTTCCATCTTGACACTGACATTCCCTAACTGAAGCTTCAGGCCCACTTAATGTCTATGCCAGATTATATATCTTTAAACAGGTATTTCACATTAGAATGAAAAGTACAAAAAATGTTTCGTTTAGTCCCTGAAACACTAAAATATAAGTTGCTATAATCTAAATAAATAAATAAATAAACAAACAAACAAACAAATAAATAAATCTAAGTTGAAATAGCTTTTAAGCACTATGTTACAATTCCTGGCTTATGTGAAATACTGTAGTAATATTTTAGAGAACTACTAAGAATTGGTATATTAACATGCCTTTTGAAATTATCTCAAAGAAAGTGTGTTGAAGTATGGGCATCCCTTCTGATATCATCTTCAAACTTAAAAAAGTAGATCTAATATCCCTACTTCTGTGACTCATCATTGTATGAGATTAAACTCTTGAACAACATACATATTTTAAAACCACTGATGTGGCCTTCATTCTAGAATGAGTATTACAGCCATAGTTGGTGAGGAAAGTTGAGAGTTTACACCAATCTACAATGTGAAGCCAGCCTTAAGAAGAGCCAGGTAATCTATGCAGACTACTCAGCTTCTCATGTTTTTTGGATGCCTGCCAACAGAAAGCAAACAAGTGTAAAGTCCAGGTTTTGCTAAATTGCAGCCACAAGCTGAAAGATACAGAGATTTTCTTGGAAATCAAGATATAAATGAAAAATTTGGTTCTCATTTACCAGGGAAAGAGGTACAGGGAACCACTACTGTGCTCTCATTACATATGGTTCATCTAGAAATTTTAAATAAATTACCCCCTCGAATCTTCATAACATGACCAATAACTACGTTTACTTTGGTTTAACAGGTAAGTTTAGATATTTTAGTTTCTTAATGCCAGTTAACAGTTTAAATGTTGAGAGAGAAATGATTTTCAGTCTGTTGTTCCTGAATTCATTGCTGTAGTATGATCATATGTGAATTTCTGAATGCTTTTGCTTGTTTTCCTATTTATAAAAAAAGAAATGAAAGTGTAGTCCTGGACTACTGTGATTATTAAACGAAATGAAAATCTTCAGACCAGTACTAGGCCAGGGTAAGTAGGCAAAGAACACTGTGGAAAATGAATTCTGCCAGTTAAAGCCAGCTTTGCTAACAACAACAACAACAAAAACCTGAAAATAGGGACAAAATTTACACAACACTCTTTTGTGAGTTTTTCTTTAATCATCTTAACAGAATCTGCAGTATAAAGAATGTTTTGAATTGTAGTCAGTCCCAAATGTACATGAATTTGGCTAGGGGCGAAATAGCTTTAAAGTGCTATGTTACAATTCCTGGCTTATGTGAAATACTGTAGTAGTATTTGAGAGAACTACTAAGAATTGGTATATCTCTAAAACAGTTACACGGAAAATAAAGGTGCTAAAAATCGCTTAAAGATTATATGGCCTGCCTTCTTTCTTTTCTTTCTTTTTCTTTTCTTTTCTCTTCTCTTCTCTTCTCTTCTCTTCTCTTCTCTTCTCTTCTCTTCTCTTCTCTTCTCTTCTCTTCTCTTCTCTTCTTTGATTTTTGTGCAGGGTATTCTTCTACATATCGACATCCAGTTAGACCAGCACCATTTGATGAAGATGTGGTCTTTTTTCCATTGTATGGTTGTGGCTTTTTTTTTTTTTTTTGGTCAAAATTAAGTTCCCATGGGTGTGTGGGTTTATTTATGGGTCTTTGATTTGATTCCATAAAATCTGTCAGTCTGTTTCTATGCGAGAAACATGCCAATTTTATTACTGTTGCTTTATAGTACAACTTGAGATCAGGGATGGAGATACCTCCAGAAGATCTGTTATTGTACCAGAATGTTTTAGCTATTCTGAGTTTTTGTTTTTACATATGAAATTGAGAATTGTTCTTTCAAGGTCTGTAAAATATTATGTTGGTATTTTGTTGGGAATTGTGTTAATGCTATAGATTGTTTTTGTAGGGTGGCCATTTTCACTGTTATTCATACAGATCCATTAGCATGTAGTACCTTTCCATCTTCAAATATCTTCTTCAGTTTCTTTCTTCAGAGACTTGAAGCTTTTTTTTTTCAGTTCTTTTACTTGCTTGGTTAGAGTCACACCAAGGTACTTTAATGTTATTTGTGGCTATTGTGAAATTATTTTTTCACTAATTTCTTCCTCAGCCCATTTGTCTTTTGTATACAGGATGGCTTCAGCTTTTTGTTTTGTTTTGTTTTGTTTATTTGAATAAATTTTGTATCCAGCCACTTTCCTGAAGGTGTTTATCAGCTGAAGGAGGTCTCTGGTAGAATATTTGGGGTCACTCATGTAAACTACTAATCATCTGCTAATAGTGATATTTTGACTTCTTTCTTTCTGATTTCTATCACCTATATCTCCTTTAGTTGTCTTATTGCTCTAGCTAGGACTTCAGGAACTATGTTGGAGAGATAAGGAGAGAGTGGGAGCCTTGCCTTGTCCTTGATTTCAGTGGGATTGACTTCATTTCTCTCCGTTTAGTTTGATGTTAGTTACAGGATTCCTCTATGTTGCTTTTACAATGTTTAGGTATGTGCCTTGTATCCCTGATCTCTCCAAGACTTTAAAAATGAATGGGTGTTGGATTTTGTCAATTTTTTTTTAGCATCTAAGGAGATGATCATGTGGTTTTCCTCCTTTAGTGTGTTTATATGCTGTATTACATTGATGAATTTTCATATGTTGAAATACACCTGCATGCCCAGGATCAAGCCTACTTAGTTGTGTTGGATGATATTTTTAATGTGTTCTTGGATTCTGTTTGTGAATATTTTATTCAGTATTTTTGCATCAATGTTCATAATTGGGATTGGTCTGATGTTCTCTTTCTTTGTAGCATCTTTGTGAGGTTTAGGTATCAATGTGACTGTCAGCTCATAGAGTGAAGTTGGTAATGTTCCTTCTGTTGCTATTTTGTTGAATAGTTTTTAGTGTATTTGTGTTACCTCTTCTTTGAAGGTCAGGTAGAATTCTATTATACCCATGGTATTTTTTGGTGGGAGGATTATTTATGACAACTTCTATTTCCTTCTGGTATATAGGACTATTTAATAATTTACTTACCTGACCTTGATTCAGCTTTGATAAATGGAATCTATCAAGAAAATTGTCCATTTCATTTAGATTTTCAAATTTTGTTGCTTATAGGTTTTTGAAGCAGGACTTAGTGATTCTTTTGATTTCCACAGTGTCTGTAATTTTGTTTCCCTTTTCCTTTCTGATTTTGTTGATTTGGACAGTGTCCTTCTTCCTTTGATTTAGTTTGGCTAAGTGTTTGTCTGTCTTGCTGATTTTCTCAAAGAATTAGCTCTTGATGTTGTTGATTCTTTGAATTGTTTTCATTGTTTGTTATTTATTGACTTCATCCCTGAATTTGATTATTTCCAGCCATCTACTCCTCTTGGGTGTATCTGCTTCTTTTTTTCTTGTTCTTTCAGGTACGCCATTAATTTGCTTGTATTAGAGGCCTCTGAATTTTTTACGAAGATATTTAATGCTGTGAAGATTCTTCTTAGCACTGCTTTAATTGTGTCCCATAAGTTAGGGTAAGTTGTACCTTCATTTTCATTGAATATTTGGAAGCCTTTAATTCCTTTCATTATTTCCTCCCTAAACAAAAGTCATTGAGTAGAGAGTTGTTCAGTTTCCATGTGCATGTGTGTAGGCTTTTTGTTATTTCTGTTAAGGTGGAGGTCTAGTTTTAGACCATGGTTGTCTGATATGCTACAAGGGATTATTTCTATATTCTGGTATCTGTTAAGGCTGGCTTTGTGCCCTGCTCTATGATCAATTTTTGAGAAGGTGTCATGAGGTGCTGAAAAGAAGGTACACTCTTTTGTGTTTGAATGAAATGTTCTATAGACATCTGTTAGTTCCATTTCATTTAAGACCTCTGTAAATGTTTTTCTAACCCTTAGAGCCCCCGCAAAGATGTGGGCCATGATATCTCGGTCTCTGTGTGGGTTCCCTAATGATGGTAACAGAGAATGTCTCTGGTGTGAACTCAGTGGCTGGCTCTTTGATCATCTCCCTCGATGGGAGAGCAGCCGTACATGGACACAAAGGTGGACAATGAAGCCAGTCCCGATGAGACTTGATGGACTGGTGTCAGAGAGAGGGGGAGGAAAACCTAAGTTTTAGGTGGACTTGGGGAGGGACATGAGAGGAGATGGGGTTGGGAGTGTGGGATTGGAAGGGGAGGAGGGAGGAAGCTGCACTGAGAATACAAAGTGAATAAACTATACTGTATAAAAATATAAATAAAAATTTAAAAGAAACATAAAAATAAACACCTCTGTAGGTGTCATCATTTCTCTGTTTAGCTTCTGTCTCAATCATCTGACCCTTCGTGAGATGGGAGAGTTGGAGTCTTACATTATGAAGGTGTTGGGATCAATGTGTTTAAGTTTTATTAATGTTTCTTTGACAAATGCAGGAGCCCTTGTATTTGGTCCATAGATGTCCAGGATTGTGATGTCCTCCTGGTGGATTTTTCCTTTGACAACAATAAAGTGTCCCTCTCCATCTTTTATGACTAATTGTGGTTGGAAGTCTAATTAATTAGCTATTCAGATGGCTATGTCATACCCAAACTTGTGGGACACAGTGTTAAGAGGAAAGTCCATAGCACTAAGTGCCTTTAAGAAGAAATTAGAGACAGCTCATTCAAGCAACTTAATGGCTCACCTAAAAACCCTAGAAAAAGAAGAAGCAGACAAACCAAAAAGGAGTAGATGGCTGGAAATAATCAAACTCAGGGCTGAAATCAATCAATTAGAAACAAATAAAACAATTCAAAAATCAATCAAACCAAGAGCAGGTTCTTTGAGAAAAGCAACAAGATAGATAAACACCTAGCCAAGTTAACTAAAAGGCAGAGAGACACCATCCAAATCATCAAAATTGGAAATGAAAAGGGGGACATAACTACAGACACTGAGGAAATCCAAACAATCATTAGGACTTAACTTCAAAAGTCTATGTGCCACAAAATTTGAAAATCTAAATGAAATGGACAATTTTCTTAATTGATTTCACTTACCAAACCTGAGTCAAGACCAGGTAAATCAATTAAATAGTCCTATATCTCCGAAGGAAATAGAAGTGGTCATCCATCGAAAGTCTCCCATCAAAAAAAAAAAAAAAAAAAAAGCCCAGGGCCAGATTTATTCAGTGCAGAATTCTACCCGAATTTGAAAAAAGAGCTAACTCCAGTTCTCTTCAAACTATTCCACAAGATAGAAACAGAAGGAACACTACCACACTCATTTTATGAAGCCACATTCATCTTGGTACCTAAACCTCACAAAGACCCAACAAAGAAAGAGAATTTCAGGCCAGTCTCCCTTATGAACATTGAGGGAAAAATACTCAACAAAATACTTGCTAAACAGAAAATTCTCTATGGAGGAATATCAAATGGCAGAGAACCACATAAAGAAATGTTTAACGTAATTAGCCATCAGAGATATGCAAATCAAAACGACCTTGAGATTTCACCTTACACTCATCAGAATGGCCAAGATCAAAAACTCAAGTTTCACCACATGCTGGAGAGGTTGTGGAGAAAGAGGAACCCTCCTCCCCTGCTGGTGGAAATGTAAACTTGTAAAACCACTCAGGAATCTGGCGCTTTCTCAGACAAATAAGAAAAGTGCTTCCTCAAGATCCAACCATACCACTCCTAGGTGTATATCCAGAAGAGGCTCAAGTATACAATAAGGACATTTGCCCAACCATGTTTGTACCAGCTTTATTTGTGATAGCCAGAAGCTGGAAACAACCCAGATGTCCCTCAACTGAAGAATGGATACAGAAATTGTGGTACATCTACACAATGGAATATTACTCTGCAATGAAAAATAAGGACATCATAAAATTTTCAGGTAAATGGTGGGAACTGTAAAGGATCATCCTCAGTGAGCTGTCTCAGAAGTAGAAAGACACACACGGTCTATACTCACTCATATAGACATATAATTTAGGATAAACCTACTAAAATCTGTAAATCTAAAGAAAATAATCAAGAGGGAGGTCCCTGACTAAAATGCTCAATCCCCATCCTGAAAGGAAAAGAGAATGGACATCAGAAGAAGAATAAAACAGGAAACAACCTAGGAACCTGCCACAGAGGGCCTCTGAAAGGATCTGCCCTGCAGACTATCAAAGCAGATTCTGAAACTTATGGCCAACATTTGGGCAGTATGCATGGAATCTTATGTAAGAAGTAGGAAATAGTAAGATATGGAGAGGACAGGAACCCCACAAGGAGAGCAAGAGAACCAGAATATTTGAACACATGTGTCTTCCCAAAATCTCATACTCCAACCAAATACCATGCATGGAGATAACCTAGAACTCTTGCACAGATGAAGCCCATGGCAGTTTAGTGTCCAAGTGGGTTCCATAGTAATTTGAAGAGGGACTGCCTCTGACATAATCTGATTTGCCTGTTCTTTGATCACCTCCCCCTGAGGGGGAGCAGCCTTACCAGGTCACAGAAGATGATAGTGCAGCCACTCCTGTTGAGACTAAGATCAGAAAGAAGGACTGGAGGACCTCCCCTATCAGTAGACTTGGGAGAGGTTTGTGAAGAAGGGGGAGGGAGGGTGGGATCGTGACGGGAGGAGGGAGGGGCTTATGGGGGGATACAAAGTGAATAAAGTGTAATTAATATAATAAAATAAAAAAATAGTGCATATAAACAAAATAAAATTAAAAAAAGAAAACCTTTTCCCAGCTCTGTTCTTTGAGGTAGTGTCTGTCTTTGTTCCTGAGGTATGTTTCTTGAATGTAGTACAAAGATATAATCTGTTTTCGCAAACATTCTGTTAGTCTGTGTCTTTTTATTGGACAGTTGAAACCATTGATATTAGTGACCAATGATTACTTGTTTTGCTGGTGATTGTGTATTTGCTTTTTTTTTTTGATATGATGGTGTCTTTATTCTGCATTTTCTAGTGTTGTTCATCTCCTTCGTTTGAAGTTTTCCTTCTACTATCTTCTCGAAGGCTGGATTATTGTATATATATTGCTTAAATTTAGTTTTGTCACTGAATATTTTTCCTCCATGTATTCTGACTGAAAGTTTTGCTGGTGATAATCTCCTTAGATGCCAAAAAAAAATTGACAAAGTCCAACATCCCCTTCATGTTTAACGTCTTGGAGAGATCAGGAATACAAGGCATATACCTAAGAATAGTAAAGGCAATATACAGCAAACCTATAGCCAACATCAAACTCTGTTGGGAGCCGCTGCGTGAATGTTTCGCCGGCAGAAACGCACGCGACCACAGGAATCCTTCCGCAGTAAACTTTATTAGTCACGCGATGAAGAGGGGAGAGAGAGAGACCCCTGATGTGGCACTGTTTATATAAGCCGGGGTCGCACCTGAGGGACGTGTGAATACCCTGACTGGCTGCTTACTTTTACCCCGCCTGATGACTAGGACCATTATGCTAGCGGCCTTGTGACGTGTCAATACCCTGGTTGGCTGCTCACTCTTACCGGCGTGCCTACGCAATCCTTAGCGTGCTCACGCAATCTTTAGCGTGTATACGCATCTGCGCATGCACCCTGGAGGTTTAAGTTTTGAGGGCGAGATGTCAGCGCCAGCTAGTGGCATCTGAGTCTCGGCTCTCCACATCTCCCTTTTTGTTATAAATAAATAAATGAAAACTGCCTAAAAGCCTATAAGCACGGTACAAGAGGGCCCTAAGCTCGATCAAGCAAACTCCTTCTTTGGGGAGTAAGCGATCAAAAGCTTTAGATTACTCCCTTACCCCACCAGGTGCAATGGAAACAAGTCCTCTGGGTGCAGGGGCTAGGGGAGAAGATTTTTAAAAGGAGGTGACACTCATTCCCGTGCAATGGAATAAAATTCCAGGGAGTGCAAGAGCTGTCACCCTCCTGTCTAGGTACCACATCTCAGAAAGGAGGTGACACTCATTCCCGTGCAATGGAATAAAATTCCAGGGAGTGCAAGAGCTGTCACCCTCCTGTCTAGGTACCATAACCGTTTAGGCAAAGGCAACATTAACCTGGATCACTCATCGACTCAGTGCAATGGGTGAAACCCCTGAGGTGCATCGACTGAGTGTCACAGTCTGTTTTAATTTTTTAACATGGATAACCAAATTTTTGGGAGACGATCCTTGTTTCAAGGGTGCTAGTGCTTGCGCGATTGCGACCTAGTCACGTCCGTTTTGGGTATAGAGTTTGCAGAACAACCAGAGCAAAAAACACTAAGCCACGACACAATGCTACACCAAACATTCCGACCCCCACCCAATCTGAAGTAAGAAAAGGCAGAAGAAACCCAGGGTAAAGCCAGTCTGTGGGCAATGAATCCACTCCAGTAGAATTAGTGGTCCTCCTCGCTGTCCTTGATTCTTTCAGCAGTAGCAGGTGTGTCTGTTGAAAGATCATCTTCAGCTGTCACGAGCTTTCGCGTGAGGCGCTCCGGTACCCAGAATGGATTGTTTTCTTCCTGTGGAAAAACACAGACAGCTCCCCTGGATCTTATTAAAATAGGATCCGGGCCTTTCCACTGTCCAGTTAAGACATCCTTCCATATAATCATCTCCTTGGGCCTGTTAGGCCCTGAACAGTGGCGATCAGCAGCCGAATGGCCTTGACTGTCCAAATTTAAAAAATTGAGAGTGAAGAGTGCCAGTGAAACCGTCACTCGTGGCACTGAGGGCAGAGCCTCCTGGACTCCTCCCCTTTGTTTTATTAAATAGGATTTTAGGGTGCGGTGAGCACGTTCAATGATGCCCTGGCTTTGGGGGTTGTAGGGGAGCCCTGTGAGATGGGTTATTTCCATTTGATGACAAAACTGTTTAAATTTTTGAGAAGTATAGGCTGGCCCATTGTCAGTTTTTAGAATTTTGGGCTTTCCCCAGGCACTCCATGCCTCTAGGCAATGTTGAATAACATGGGCTGCCTTTTTTCCAGTCAGGGGAGAAGCAAACATAACTCCAGAGCAAGTATCAACAGAAACATGCAAGTATTGAAGTTTACCAAAAAATGAAATGTGGGTGACATCCATCTGCCACACTTGTAGTGGACAGATTCCTCTGGGATTAATCCCAACATGAGGCACAGGTAAGAACTGACAGCAATTTTGACATTGGGTAACAATATCTCTAGCTTCCTTTTTAGTTATGTTAAATTGATTACGCAATGTCTCAGCTGTAACATGAAATCTTTTATGAAACTCCTTAGCCAATTCTAAATTTGAAAGGAGGGCAAATGCAATCATCTTTGTGGCTCGATCTGCCAGGTCGTTTCCACGGGACATGGGCCCCGGTAGACCGGAATGAGCCCTGATGTGTGTAATAAAAACAGGGTATCTTCTGGTAATTAAGGCAAACTGAATCTTTTGAAAAATTTTTGCAAGCTTGCTAGACGCTTTAATTAATCCAGCAGCCTCTAAGATTTTGGTTGCATTTACCACATAACTAGAATCAGAAACAATATTTAAGGGACCTGGAAATTTTTTCAAAACTTCTAACACTACTAAACATTCCACAATTTGAGGCGAGGTCTTATGATATTGCTTAGAAATAACTTTATTATTAACCACATAAGCTCCTATTCCTGTTTTTGACCCATCTGTATAGACTACCAGTCCATCCCGAAGTGGCTTTTGGGACGTTACATGCGGGAAGACTACCTCCTGAGTTAAGGCAAATTGCAAAATAGGATGTTTTGGGTAATGATTATCAATTGAACCACTAAAAGAGGTAACCAGCACCGCCCAAATATCAGAGGTAGCAGTTAATACCTGAACTTGGTGAGCCGTATAAGGCACTATTAAAGACTTTGGCTCCTTCCCAAAGTATGTAATGGCTGTTTTTAACCCACGAAGTGCGAGTTGAGCGACTGCATCCGGATACCATTTAATAATTTTTGTAGGAGAGGCATTGGGATGAACCCACACTAAGGGCCCACCTTGCCATAATACAGCAGTTGGCAAATGTTTAGTTTTAATGACACACAGGTTAAAGGCCTTAGTTTCATCTACACGTTTTAATTGGGCATCCTGTAAAGCATTTTTTACCACTCGCAGAGCGTGGCTTGCAGCCGGTGTTAAGGCTCTGGGTGAAGAAATATGAACATCCCCTTCCAAAATATCAAATAGGGGCTTTAATTCAGCAGAAGGAATTTTTAAAAATGGCCTAAGCCAATTTATATCACCTAATAATTTTTGAAAATCATTTAAGGTACGTAAATGATCCCTGCGAATTTCTATTTTTTGAGGAACTATTTGTTCCGGATAAATAACAGTCCCTAGAAAGGAGCCCACTTCTGAAATTTGGACTTTTTTAGTGGCAATATGCAATCCCCATTGTTGCAGGGCCTTTTGCAATAAAGGATACGCATCTTGTAAGATGGCTAACTTCTCATGGCACAAGAGAATATCATCCATATATTCAGTAACATATGAATCAGTAACAAGGAAGGAAATTGCTGTCTAACTGGTTCAAGAGCCATCTGCACATACAATTGACACATGGTGGGGCTATTAGCCATGCCTTGAGGTAAGACTGTCCACTGATATCTCTGGTCTGGCTCATGGCGATTAACAGCAGGTAGGGTAAAGGCAAATCTCTGTCTGTCTTGTGGGCACAATGGAATGGAGAAAAAACTATCCCTGATGTCTATTATTATAATTCTCCATTGCTTAGGCAGGGCTGAGAGCAGAGGCAAGCCTCGTTGCACTGTTCCAAATAATCGCATCTGTGCATTAATAGCCCTCAGGTCATGGAGAAGCCTCCACTTTCCTGATTTCTTTTTTATAACAAAAATGGGTGTATTCCAGGGGGAAGTAGATGGTTCCAAATGACCAAGCTGTACCTGTTCTTTAACCAGCCTTGTAGCGGCTTCTAGCTTTTCAGAGGAAAGGGGCCATTGGGGAACCCATATGGCTTCCTCTGTGAGCCAAGATATGGGTATGGAACCCCCAATGGCAGTTAATGAAAACCCAGGCCTTGTCTTCCTGTATTATTTTTCTGTGAAATTGGGTGCAATCTCCCTTGTTCCTGTTTTCCAAGGCCTCTTCCTTCCTTATAACCCATCCCTTTTATTATATCAATTGCCTGTTGAGAGTATTCGTTGGTCAATGCTAATCCTAAATCCTGCAAAATATCTCTTCCCCAGAGATTGACAGGGAGAGGAAGAACATATGGCATGAAACTCCCTGTTTGACCTTCCGGTGCTTGCCACCTCAAGGAACGTGAACTAACTGCAGGGCTGGCCTCATATCCCAACCCTTGTAAGGAGTGGGACGATTGTGTAACAGGCCACGCCTTAGGCCACCAGGTGGAAGAAATAATGCTTTTATCAGCCCCGGTGTCTAAAATACCAGTAAAACCTTTTCCTTCTATCTGTAATTGTAAGGTAGGCCTGGTCTTAAGATCAACTACCAAATGAGCAAAATCTGTTCCTGTGGAACCGAGTCCTCTTGTGCCCCTTGGTGTTTCGGTAGATGGGAAACAGTCGTGAAGACTTGGGAGGAAGACTAATTGAGCAATCCTATCTCCAGGGGAAATAGAAAATATACCTTGGGGGCAGGAACAAAGCACCTGGAGCTGTCCTGTAAAATCCTGATCTAAAATTCCAGGATGGATCATAAGTCCTTTTAAAGTGAGAGAGGAGCGACCCAGAATAAGACCGACACTCCCTTCAGGCAGGGGACCTTTAAACTCTACTGGGACAGGTTGCACCCCCATGTGTGGCATTAATAAGAATTGGGAGGTGGAACGGAGGTCCAGGCCTGCTGATCCTCTGGTTGCTCTATAGCTGGATAAGCCCTCCTGTTGTCTGTTTGTGCCCCATTTTTTCTGGGGCCCTGGGACTTGGGGCCCTGAAATCCGTTTTTTGGAATATTTTCATTCCTCTCATCAGGGGGGTTCTCATGCTGGATAAGCTTTTCCTGAATATCTCTAATTGAACGGCATTCATTAGCCCAGTGATTGCCTTTTCTACACTTAGGGCAAAGCCCAGGAACTTTCTTTTGCACAGACACATGACAATCTCTCTTAAAATGACCCATTTCACCACAATTAAAACAAACTTTATTGTTTTCAGAACTTGGGCGGTTATTGCTCTGTAATATAGCTGCCGCCAGCCCGGTGTTGGTAAGCGGGCCTCCTAGTCCTCGGCAAACCTTTATCCAATCTGTCAGTCCTTTGTTCCTTTTGGGGATAATGACTGCCTTGCATTCTGATGAAGCATTTTCATACACCAGCTGTTTTATCATTGGCCGGACCCTTTCCGGATCTCCAAATATCCTGCCTGCTGCATCCGTCATTTTGGCCACAAATTCTGGGAATGACTCCTGAGGACCCTGGATAATTTTTGTTAAATGGCCCTCGGTCCCACCCTTCTTTGAAAGGGCCTTCCATGCTTTAATGGCAGCAGCGGATATTTGGCCATACGCTCCCCAATCATAATCTGTCTGTTGCTGGACATGTGAACCTTGTCCTGTTAGTAGCTCGAATGTCCAGCGTCGTTGATTGTCTTCTGCACTGGCATTAGCCCTAGCTTGGGATTGGCAGGCATCATACCATAGGGCTTTCCATTCCAAATATACTCCCATATTAGGGAGGGCAGCTTTCACTACAGTCTGCCAATCATTTGGGGTCATTGCTGTAGAGCCTAGCCTCTCAAGCTGCATAATTGTGAAATTAGCATCCACCCCGTACTTATTAACTGACTCTGCCAGCTCCTTGACTAGAGGGTAATCTATAGGCACGTGGACACGGCCTCCCTCCACATCTTCAAATACTGGAAAAGTCTGAAAAATCTTGTGTCTATCTTCTGTTGAAAAAAAGGAATCAGGACAGTGCCTCCTGGTGTAGGATGGGGGAGCACTGGAGACAACCGGAGCGGCCGATTGAGAAAGTGCGCCCTTCCTGTTCCTCATACTACCTTGTTTTTGATATAATAGTGACGGCCGCTCATCCGGATGGTATCGTTTTCTCTCATAGTAGGCTGCTTCTTCCTCCAAATCCTCTCTGTCGGAGGGATATAGCTGCTCAAATCCCAGGGTGTTCTTCCCCTGACCTCTCTCTTCCGTGGCTTTAACGTCCACAGAAGGGTCTTTTTTCTTAGAGACGTCCCTATCTCTATCCATTGGGGCCCTTAACCTCATCTCACATCCTGATTCTGGCATGTCTTGCAACCCCCCTATCCTTAACCTCCTGCTACTCCTCTTTCTCCCGAGGCAGTCCTTGAGTTTGCACGAGACCAAAAAAAGGAAAGCTATGGCGGCTATCGCAGCAGAGAAGGCCATAAGGGCTTCTGCTAGCCAAAATGAGAAACGGGATAAGTCGAGATCGAACATGTCTTTCAGGACAAACCTTAATGTTGCGGTTCTGAATTCCTCCCCGCTAAAGGGGGCCCTCCTTACCCAGCAATGTTCCCGGGTTTCGGCACCAGATGTTGGGAGCCGCCGCGTGAATGTTTCGCCGGCAGAAACGCACGCGACCACAGGAATCCTTCCGCAGTAAACTTTATTAGTCACGCGATGAAGAGGGGAGAGAGAGAGACCCCCGATGTGGCGCTGTTTATATAAGCCGGGGTCGCACCTGAGGGACGTGTGAATACCCTGAATGGCTGCTTACTTTTACCCCGCCTGATGATTAGGACCATTATGCTAGCGGCCTTGTGACATGTCAATACCCTGGTTGGCTGCTCACTCTTACCGGCGTGCCTACGCAATCCTTAGCGTGCTCACGCAATCTTTAGCATGTATACGCATCTGCGCATGCACCCTGGAGGTTTAAGTTTTGAGGGCGAGATGTCAGCGCCAGCTAGTGGCATCTGAGTCTCGGCTCTCCACAAAACTCAATGGAGAGAAACTTCTATCAATCCCACTGAAATCAGGGACAAGGCAAGACTGCCCACTCTCTCCATATCTATTCAACACACTACTGGAAGTCCTAGCTAGAGAAATAATATAAGTAATGGAGGTCAAGGGGATACAAATAGGAAAGGAAGAGATCAAAGTTTCACTATTCTCAGATGATATGATCGTATATATGAGTGACCCCAAAAATTCAACCAGAGAACACCTTCACCTGATAAACACCATCAGCAAAGTGGCTGGATACAAAATTAATTCAAAAATTTCAGAAAACTCTCCTGTATACCCAAGACAAAAGGGCCAATAAAGAAATCATGGAAATGACACTCTTTACAATAGCCAGCAATAACAGAAAGAACCTTGGTGTGACTCTAACCAAGCAAGTGAAAGACCTGTTTGAGAAAAACTTCAAGTCTCTGAAAAAAGAAATTGAAGAAGATATCAGAAGATGGAAAGGTCTCCGGTGTTCATGGATTGGTAGGATTAACATAGTGAATTTGGCCATCTTGCCAAAAGCAATCTACAGATTCAATGAAATTACCATCAAAATACCAACACAAATCTTACAGACCTTAAAAGAAAAATTCTCAACTTCATACGGAGAAAGAAAAAACCCAGAATTTCCAAATGATCCTGTACAACAACAGATCATCTGGAGGTATTTGCATCTCTGATCTCAAGCTGTACAATAGAGTAATAGTAATAAAAATGGGAAGATATTGGCATAGAAGCAGAAAAGTAGATCAATGGAACCGAATAGAAGACCCAGAAATAAACCCACAAACCTATGAAAACTTTATTTTTGACAAAGAAGCCAAAATAATTCAATGCAAAAAGGACAGCATCTTCGACAAATGGTGCTCGTCCACCTGGATGTCTACATGCAGAAAATGAAAATAGATCCATATTTATCACCCTGCACAAAACTAAAGTCCAAATGGATCAAGACCTCAACATAAAACCAGATACACTAAATCAGTTAGAGAAAAATTGGGGAAATCCCTGGAACTCATTGGCACAGGAGACAACTTCCTGAACAGAACACCAACAGCACAGGCTCTTAGAGCAAAAAATTGATAAATGGGTACTCATGAAACTGTAAAGCTTTTGTAAAGCAAAATACATTGTCATTAGAACAAAACGACAGCCTACAGACTGGAAAAGGATCTTCACCAACTCTATATCTGAAGGAAGGCTGATATCCAGAATATATAAAGAACTAAAAAATTAAAAAGCAATAAATCAAGCAATCCAATTAAAAAAATGGAGTAAGGAGCTAAACAGAGAATTCTCAGTAAAGGCATATAAAATGGCAGAGAAACACCTAAAGAGATACTCAACATCCTTATCCATCAGAGAGATGCAAATCAAAACGACCCTGGGATTCCACATTACACCTGTCAGAATGGCAAAGGTTAAAAACTCAAATGATAACACATGCTGGAGAGGTTGTGGAGAATTGGTGACCCTCCTCTACTGCTGGTGGGAATGTTAACTGGTACAAACACTGTGAAAATCAATCTGGTTCTTTCTCATACATTTAGGAATTGCACTTACTCAAGATCCAGCTATACCACTCCTAGGCATATATCCAAAAGATGCTCAAGTACACAACAAGGACATTAGCTCAACCATGTTTTTAGCAGCTTTATTCTTAATAGCCTGGAAACAACCCAGATGTCCCTCAGTTGAGGAATGAATACAGAAATTGTGGTACTTTTACACAATGGAATACTACTCAGTAATTAAAAAGGAAATCATGAAATTTGCAGGCAAATTTTGGGATTTAGAAAAGATCATCCTGAGTGAGGTATCCCAGGAGCAGAAAGACACTCATAGTATATACTCACTTATATAGTCCTATAAGATTGGATAAATATACTAAAATATATGCACCTAAAGAAGATAAACAAGAAAGGGAACCTGGGGTAAGATGATCAATCCTCACTTAGAAAGACAAATGGGATGGACATGGGCAGTAGGAGAAAACAAGTAACAGTACAGGAGCCTACCACAGAGGCCCTCTGAAAGAATCTAACCAGCAGCATATCAAAGCAGATGCTGAGACTCATAACCAAACCTTTGGCAGAGTGCGGAAAATCATATGATAAAATGGGGAGTTAATATGACTGGGAGAGCACAGGAGCTCCACAAGCACAAAACATATCAGGGCACAGGGGTCCTCAATGATACTGTTTCTCCAACCAAGGACCATGTTTAGATATAACCTAGAACCCCTTCTCAGATGTATCCCATGGTAGCTCAGTATCCAAGTGGGTTTCCCTAGTAAGGTGAACAGGAACTATCTCTGACATGAACTTAAGGACTGGCACCTTTACCTCCACCTTCCCCCAAGGGAGGAACAGCCTTGCTAGCCCACAGAGGAGGACATTGCATCCAGTACTGAAGATACCTGATAAGTTAGGGTCAGTCAGGTGGAAGGGGAGGAGGTTCTCCCCTAGCAGTGGACTTGGAAAGGGACAGGGAGGAGTGAAAATGGCCATCTTGTCAAAAGCAATCTACATATTCAATGCAATTCCCATCAAGATAACAACACAATTCTTTACAGACCTTGAAAGAACAATTTTCAATTTCATATGGAAAAACAAACATCCTGAATAGCTAAAACAATCCTGTAGAACAACAGACCATCTGGAGATATCTCCATCCCTGATCTCAAGCTGTACTACAGAGGGAGAGTAATAAAATTTGCATGGTATTGGCATAGAAAAAGAATGGTGGATCAATGGAATTGAACAGAAGACCCTTAAATAATCCCACATACCTATGGATTCTTGATTTTTGACAAAGAAACCAAAACTATACAATGGAAAAAAGACACCATCTTCAACGAATGCGTGCTGGTCTAACTGGAGATATACATGTAGAAAAAATGCAAATAGACCCATATTCATCACCCCGTACAAAACTAAAGTCCAAATGCATCAAAGACCTCAACATAAAACCAGATACACTAAATCTGTAAGAAGAAAAAGTGGGGAAGAACCTAGAACTCATTGGAATAGAGAGAACTTCTTGAATGTAACACCTACAGCACAGGCTTTAAGATCAACAATCAATAAATGGTACCTCATGAAACTGAAATTCTTCTGCCAAGCAAAGGACACTGTCATCAGAAAAAAAATAATAATAGTAAAGTGGGTATTAGAAATACAATATAGGATAAACATAATAAAATCTGTACACCTAAAGAACCTAAGCAAAGAGGACCCTGAGTAAGATGATCAATTCTTACTCAGAAAGGTAAATGGGATGGACATTGGAAGAGGGAGAAAACACGGAACAGGGAGGAGCCTACCACAGAGGGCCTCTCAAAGACTCTACCCAGCAAGGTATCAAAGCAGATGCTGAGATTCATAGTGAAACTTTGTGCAGAGTGCAGAGAATCCTATGAAAGAAAGGGGAGAGAGAAACACCTGGAGGGGACAGGAGCTCACAGGAAGAGCGACAGAAACAAAAATCTGGGCAAGGAGATGTTTTCTGAAACTGGTACTTCAGCCAAGAACCAAGTGTGGAGATAACCTAGAACCCCTGCACACATTGTTGTGCCCAGTTCACAAGACCCCAAAGACCACCAGGAATCGACTCTTTTGCAAGTACAGGAGGGTTTATTGAATACAAGCTTGAGCTTGGGCATTAAAACTCCCTGGCACAGCAGAAGAATGCAGCACTCAGCTCTAGGAGAATGGGGTTTTTAAAGGGAAAAACCACAAGCAGGGACTTTCCAAGCCTTGATCTCTTTTAGGTGCCAAGGCCATAACAGTCCTGACCCAGCTATCTGGAGGGTATGTACTCATGAGCAATGTCTGGGATGTCCTATTACATGCTGATTAGGCTGCAGGTTAGGGAGGGCAAAATCGATTAGTACATCTTATGGTTTTTCTTACACGCAGATATAGGGGCTATCTTGGTGGGAGATTGCTGCCCATATGGTCTGGTTGCCAAGCAGCAGTGTCTCTCAAGTACAGCAAGGAATGTGATCTGGTTACTTTTTTACAGTAGATTGGGCTGGTATGTCTTAACCTGGGCATTCCTTTGGCTAAACTTGTGTCAGGCCCCTCAGCCATATTAATTCTAAAATTCTAGTTATCAAACTTTGAACCTTTCAAGATGTAGCCCATGGCAGCTCAGTCTCCAAGTGTGTTCCCTAGTAATGGGAACAGGCACTGTTTGTGACATGAATTCAGTGGCTTGTTCTTTAATAACCTTCCCATGACAGGGGAGCAGCCTTACTAGGCCACAGAGGAAGACCATGCAGCCAGTCCTGATGAGAAATGGTAGGGTAGGATCATAGGGAAGGGGAGGACCTCCCCAATCAGTGTATTTGGGAAGGAGATGAGGGAGGAAGGGTGGGATTAGGAAGGTATGAGGGAGGGGCTATAGCTGAGATACAAAGTGAATAAACTATAATCAATAAAAAAATTAATTAAAAAAACAAATAGCATACAACATGGGGCAGAATTTATAGTAATCTAGCTAGAACTTACATAGAAAGTAAAACTATACAGAAGTTTTTTTAGTTCTTTAAACACAAAGCAATGACAGATCCTAAAATAGGAGCTCACAGATTCCTGATCAGACAGACCCCTGCAAACAGCAAGGCCTCTAGCAGGTGCCAGAAAAACTAAATTGATACATGCAAACACCTGACAGCCAGTTTCCTTAGGTAGAGAAAAAAAAGCAACTCTTTGACAAGGAAGCTTCTCAAAGCCGGATTAATTAACCAAGGCAGAAAACAAAATCCCTTTGAGAAGTGGTTCTTGCCAGCCTGAAGTGTATGGGAGAGTCTAGAGTAAACATGGCCAGACTGAGCTTGGCCATGTGAGGAGGGGAGAGGGGAGAGAAGCCATCTAGCAAGAGGGGGTAGCCTGGACCAAGATTTTAAAGGGTAGGGCAAAAGGGACAAGTAACAAAAATTGCTGGATTATGCGTAATTTAAGGTAAGAGTTGGGGTGTGCCAGGCATACTTTGTAACAGGTAGGGACTGAGAAAGAACCTGGCATCCAGCATTTGCTTTGATAAGTCAATGGGGACATCAGTTATCCATTTGTCCCAGGTTTGAGAGCTAACAGTTGATGCAATGGGTTACCTTGGCTGCCAACTTGACACACCTGTGAAGATGGAACCTCAACTTAGGAAATGCCTCCATTAGACTTTCCTACACAGAAGGCATGCTTGTGGTGCATTGTGACTGCTAATTGTTAATAGCCCACTGTGTACAGGGCCATTCATGAACAGGTGGGTGCAGGCTGTATCATAAAGGCAGCTGAGCAAGCCAAGAATAGCAATCAAAACTAGCCTTTCCCTATGCTCTCTGCTTCAGTACCTGCTTTGATTTCCCCAGATGACAGACTGTCAAAAAAACTTTCCTTGCCCAAGTTGCTTGTGATCAAAGCTTTCTCACAGCAAAAGAGAAATCTGTCTTCCCCCCACCTTTTAAGAAGTCTCTCTTGAATCCATTTGTTACAAGTGGCAGAATTTAATTTTTACAAGCTGTGAGAACCTTCAAATATGTACATACGTATGTTCTTCTTTTTTACTTTCATTAGAAGTCTACCTATATTTTATAATTATTCTTTTCTATATCTCTACTACTTGGATGGTCATATGAAGTTATTAATCTCCATTTTTTGGCAGGGGAGTGAGATCATTGGAAAAGGAGAAGTGGGAAGAGGTGGTGTTAGTGCCGAGACCGATGAAGCAGGGCACATTTACGCCAAGTTGTGGCCTCACCTGGAGTTGGGAGGGGTGGCCATGCTGTGCAAAGGTACATGCAGCTGCAGCTGTTTGAAGTAAGTAGTAGGCAGAAGCTATGACCTCCTTTCCCAGAGCACACAGAGAGATCTTCAGCTCTAGGAACTAGGAGGGTGTTGCAGGTTTTGTCTGGCCATCAGCTCTACATGCCCATGGAGTGAAACCAGCTTTGAACCATCTATGCTGAGCATGGGACCTAGACAGACATAAATTGAGGGACAGGATAAGCCAGGTGTGAGAGCAGTGCACACACACACACAAATAATAAAATAAAATAAAAGAACAACAACAACAAAAAATAAAACACAGTAAGTTGGGTTAGGGACATAGCCTCATAAAATTGCTTTTTTGGTGGTATTTGCTAGTAGCAGTATTATTGATGTGAAGCTATGTGTGTGTTACATCTCGATAGGAGAATTATTGTCACACAGCCATGTGCGGGTATGCTTGTCTACTTATACAGATATAGAGTTGATTTCAAGCATTTTTCTATATCACTCTCCACTGTACTTTTTTTTTCTCTTTCTATATTATTATTTTCATTTATTACAATTTATTGAATTTGTACCTGGGTTATCCTCCTCCCTCTTATCCTCCCAATCCCACCCTCCTTCTTCTTTTCCTATGCCCCTCCCCTAGTCCTCTGATAGGGGAGGTCCTCCTCCCCTTCTATCTGACCCTTGCCTATCAGGTCTCATCAAGACTGGGTACAATGACTGGTAAGGCTGCACCCACCAAATGGAGGTGATCAGAGAGCCTGCCACTGAATTCATGTCAGAGACAGCCCCTGCTAACCTTACTAAGGAACCCACTTGTAGACAGAGTCTATAGGCTACATCTGAGTAGGGGTTATGTCCTCTCCATGAGTGGTCCTTGGTTTGGGTATTATTTTCTTCAGGGGATCAAAGGCTCAGTTTTTGGCTATGTTGGTCTCCTTTTGGAGCTCCAGTACCCTCCATGTCTTTCTATTTCCCCCTTCTTTCATAAAATCCCATGCATTCTCCCAAAGTTTGGCTATAAATCTCAACCTCTGCTTCAATACCTAGATCAGTAGAGTCTTTCAGAGTCCCTCTGTGGTAGGCTCATTTCCTCTTCCCTATTTTCTCCTGCTTCCAATGCCTATCGCATTTTCCCTTATGAATCAGGATTGAGCATCTTCCTTGTTGTTTATCGTCGTCAAGAGTATAGATTTTAGTATGTTTATCTTATATTATATGTTTAATAACCACTTATGAGTGAGTATATACCATGAGTATCTTTCTACTTTTGGGTTACTCACACAGGATGATCCTTTCTGTTTCCCACCATTTGGCTGCCAATTTCATGATTTCCTTGTTTTTAATAGCTGAGTAGTATTCATTGTGTAAATGTACTACAATTTCTGTATCCATTCCTCCGATGAGGCACATGGGTCTCTGAAAGACTCTACTTACTGATCAAGATATCGAAGCAGAGGCTGAGACACATAGCCAGTCTTTGGGAAGAGTGCATGGAATTGTATGAAAGAAGGAGGAGATATAAAAACCTGGATGGGACAGAAGCTCCAAGAGAAAACCAACAAGGCCAAAAATCGGACCCCAGGGGCCCAACAGAGACTAATACCTCAACCAAGTTCCATGCATGGCACAGACCTAAAACCCCTGCTCAGATGCAGCCCATAGACTCAGTCTCCAAGTGGGTTACCTAGTAAGGGGAGCAAGGGCTCTCTGTTGCACGAACTCAGTGGAAGGCTCTCTGATCATCTCCCTCTGAGAGGTGCAGCCTTGCCAGGCCACAGAGACAATGCAGCCAGTCCTGATGATACCTGATAGGCTAGGGTCAGATAGAAGGGGAGGAGGACCACTCTATCAGTGGACTCGGGTGGGGGAATAGGGGAAGAAGAAGGGAGGGTGGGATTAGGAGGAGACAAGTGAAGGAAACACGGATGGGATACAAAGAAAATAAATTGTAATAAATAAACAATAAAAATATTTTAAAAGTCTGTGTATCTGTTTGAGATTAATGAGCTTGTCTTAGAAACACCTGAAACACTGTATTTTCAAAGGAGTGTCCAAAATGATTTGAAATAAATGCATTTTTCCATCACCACGTAACCTATATATATATAGGTTGAAATAAATGCATTTTTCCATCACCACGTAACACACACACACACACACACACACACACACACACACACACACATATATATATATATATATATATATATATGCCATTTTCATGTAAAAACATGCCATGGAGTATTTGAATACAACAAACAAAAGAATAAGCTCATTCTTGAATAATTAATAAAACAACTCAATTCTACTATACCCTAACATCCTTTCAAAAGATCACAGAATATACAGTGAATAACTTTGAGAATCATCCATGCTTATTTTTATTTTTAGAAAGGATAAAGACATCTCAAGCCTTTGATTGAGAAGAAAATTTGCCCACGAGAAAGTAATTTTGTGTCTGTCTTGTGTGTTATATTTCTTGCTTTGACTAACAGCTTTCAGCATCATGCAGTGAATATGTCAGTGGGACACATTGGTCTTTCATGTGGCTTCTAAATAGATTTCACTTCAAATTAAGTGTTACTGACTATATGTGCCATCTAATTATTTTGCCAGGAGATAATTTGAGAAAAGGTTTTGTTTTTTTGTAATTAATTTTTTTATTTTTTTAAGTTAATGATATTTTATTCACTTTGCATCCCAGCTGTATCCCCCTCCCTTATTCCCTCCCAATCCAACCCTCCCTCTCTC
This sequence comes from Meriones unguiculatus, assembly GCF_030254825.1. Taxonomy (NCBI): domain Eukaryota; kingdom Metazoa; phylum Chordata; class Mammalia; order Rodentia; family Muridae; genus Meriones; species Meriones unguiculatus. Next base: position 116,241,852 of record NC_083369.1, read on the forward strand.
AACTCCTCCCATGTCCCTTTCCAAGTCCACTGATAGGGGATGTCCACCTTCCCTTCCATCTGACCCTGGTTTATCAGATCTCATCAGGCCTGGCTGCAATGTTCTCTTCTGTGTCCTGGCAAGGCTGCTCCTCCCTCGGGGGGGGGGGGGTGGTCAAAGACCTAGCCATTAAGTTCATGTCAGAGACAGTCCCTGTTCCCCTTACTAGCAAACCCACTTGGACACTTAGCTGTCATGGGCTACATCTGAGCAGGGGTTCTAGTTTATATCCATGAGTGTACTTGGTTGGAGTATCAGTCCCATAAAATACCCCTGAGCCCAGATATTTTTGTTCAAGGTTCTTTTTTTATCAGTAAAATCATGATTATAGTATTCCATGTAAATTTTTTATTGAAAATAGTGGTATTTAAAAGTGAGTAATTGACTTTTGAAGCAGAAACAAACTGAATAAAGAGCCAATTACTGACTACTTACTTTTCCTCTTCTGAAAAATGACATCAACCTTTGCTTCTGTAATAGTGCTCTCTCCCAAGAACATGATTTTACAAATTAAAAACTACTGGAGATCCATCTATCTTCTAGTCCTCTGTCAAATAATTCTTACACATATGAATAAAAACTTTCATCATGTACACTAACAATTGAACAATTATATCTACCATTTTCATGCTCAAGTGTAACCAGTGGTCTGTTAAACCTCTAAAATGTGACTTTTTGTTTTTACCAAAAAAAAAAACGTGAATCATATGTGGTAATAATAATATTTCTAGCTACTAAAAGCCAGTATTCTGATCCACTGAATATGTCAAGTACTAAGTATCACAATACATTTTAAGATTATTTGAAGGTTAGCAATATTAATTTTTCCTTTTATATGTGAAAGAATATCAGTAGAGTTTTGAATATCATGTATAATTATCATATCTGCAAAAGTGTGCGTAATGAATTTTCAGAAATACATGTTATTCCTTCTGGTGTGATAGTGAGCGTCAACTTCCTATTAGTTTCGTGAAACCCCAAGGCAATCAAATATAAACTATATGCTTTACTTTTACTTGAATGTTAAACGTAAAGTTAAAGATAAAAATATCACAGGACACATGTTGTAACTTAAATTTATCAAGTTGTAAAATTAACGATAATTTTGATAACAGGAATTGGTGGTTAAAGAGTTCTATGTGAAAGCATTCCTAACCATAATTGGTACTCATAAAAAGGAATATAGATGGTCACTAAAATTCAGGAAGAAATGTTGAAACACTTATTAAAGAAATAATAAGGTTTTGGGATCAATGTGTGATTCAAGCTTTAATAATATTTCATTTACAAATATAGGTGCTCACTCAGTATCCAAGAAGAACAGGGATTGTCTCTGACATGAACTTATGGGATTGCTCTTTGATCACTTCCACCTGATGGGGGAGCAGCGTTACCAGTCTATAGAGGAAGAAAAAGAAGCCAGTCCTAATGAGACCTGATTGACTAGGATCAGATGGAAGGGGATGAGAATCTCCCCTATCATTGGACTGGGGGATGGGCATAGGAGAAGAGAGAGGGAGGGTAGAACTGGAAGAGAATGAGAGAGGGGGCCGCATCTGGGATACAAAGTGAACAAACTGTATTTAATAAAAATAAAAAAATTAAAAAAAAACAACAAATGTAGGTGGTCTTGTATTTGGAGCATAGATGTTGAGAACTGTGATGTCCTACTGGTGGATTTTTCCTTTGATGAGAATGAAATGCCCCTACTCATCTTTTTAGATTAATTTTGGTTGAAAGTCTAATTTATTAGTTATGAGGATAGCTACCCCAGCTTGTTTTCTGGGTCCATTTGCTTGAAAAAAATTTTCCATCCCTTTACTCTGAGGTAGTGTTTATCTTTTTTGCAGAGGTGTGTTTCTTGAATGCAACAGAGTGTTGGATCCTGTTTCTGCAACCACTCTGTTAGTCTGTGTCTTTGTATTGGAGAGTTGAATCCATTGATTCTGATAGATGAAAATGACTAATAAATGTTAGTTCCTTTTATTGTGCATTTGGTAGTGTTACTGTGTTTCAATGCTTGTTTTCTTTTAATTCTTTGTTGTGAAGTTATCTATAGCCTGTGTGTTTTTGGGTGCAGTTAATTTTGTTGGATTGCAGTTTTCCTTCTAGTATCTTTTGTAGGTCTGGGTTGCTGTGTAGATATTGTGTAAGTTTAGTTTTGTCATGGAATATTTTGTTTTCTCCATCTATGTTGATTGAAACCTTTGCTGTGTATGGTATTCTTGGTTGGCAACTGTGGTCCCTTAGAGTCTGCATGAAATCTGTCCAAGCCCTTCTGGCTTTCATAGTTTCTGTTGAGAAGTCTGGTGTGATTCTGATAGGTCTACCTTTATATGTTACTTGGCCTTTATCCCTTGCTGCTCTTAGTATTTTTTTCTTTGTTCTGTATATTTAGTGTTTTGACTATGATGAGATGTGAGGAGTTTCTTTTCTGGTCTAGTCTATTTGATGTTCTGTAGACCTTTTGTATGTTTATAGACATCTCTTTAAGTTGGGAAAATTTTTCTTCTATGATTTTCTTGAAAATATTTTTTGGACCTTGGAGCTTGGAATCTTGTTTTTCTTGTATTCCTATTATTCTTTGATTTTGTCTTTTCATGGCATCCTTGATTTAATTTTTCAAATTTTACTTTTTCTTTGAGAGATGTATCAATTTCTGCAAGTGTATTTTCAGCACCTGAGATTCTCTCTTCCATCTCTTGTATTCGGTTGGTGATGCTTACTTTTGTAGTTCCTGATCTTTTCTCTAAGTTCTCCAGCTCCAAGATTTTTTCTGTTTGTGTTTTCTTTATTGATTCTAATTCTGTTTTCATGTCTTGCACCATTTCCTTCATCTGTTGAATGTGGTTTCTTGTCTTTCCATGATGGCCTCTTGTTTTGTTTGTTTCCTCTCTATATGCCTCTACCTGTGCCTCTATTTGTTTGGTTGTATTTGCCTCCACTTCTTTGAGAGCTTTGTTCATTTCCTCTTTATGTGTCTCTAAAAACTGTATAAGAATAGCTTTAAAATAATTTTCCTGTGTTTCTGATGATTAAAATTTCCATTGATTTTTGGGGTTTGCTCATGAAGTCATGATATCTTGATTTTGGTTGGAAGTGTTCTTATACAGACTTCTAGCTATCTGCTTATCTGTAACCTTCGCTGTTTGTTTCTGGAGTCTGTACTTCAGACTGGGTCTGTCTGTCTCTTGTGTTTGCAGTATTCTTCAGGAAGATGAGAGAGGTCCACTGGTTTGAGGGTAGATGTTGGTGTTTCAGCTGTAGATAAGGGAGGAAGGTTGCAAGTGTATGTGTGCAAGCACAGGCTGTGCTTCGCAGGGTGCCTTGAGGGAGAGGGTGCCAGAGTGTGTAGATGCTTGGAAGGTGCTAATGATGTTCCCAAGAGCAATGCTCATACACAGATGCCTTGAATACCTCAGTGGCCTATAGGCCTGTAATACTGTCTTCCTGGTATTTAGGTCTGTCTGGGCTCCAGGAATTGCTTGCTTAGATTCCAATGGTAGACCCACAGAACAGGGGCTGCAATGTTGAGAATGCTCTCCCAAGGATCCCTATGTTGCCCACAGTGAGGATGTAGGTGGGAGGGATTGGATGTTTGCCTGTTAGTATAGAGGGACCCTGCAAGCACTGCAAGCACTCACTTAAAGGCACACTCACTTGCTCACAGGCTTAATTGGAAAGCACAGGTTTTCCCCGTTCTCTACTCTCAGATTTGGGCCTATAGGGGCAAATGAGATTGTAGGAGATCAGTGGTGTCCACTGTTTGGCTGTTGGGCACAGAGGCTTGTACTTGGGGTAGCTGCCTCTGCAGTCTCCGTCACCGAGCACAGAGGTTCCTGTTTGGGCTAGCTGCTGCTCTGCTGGAACTACAGCTCTGGTAGGCCCGCCTGTGCCATTTCAGTTACCGAGTGCAGAAGCTCTTGTTTGGGGCAACCACTGAGGCCTCAGCCATGCAGGGAGGCCCGTGTTTTGGGCAGAGGCCACTGCCAGCTGCCCCTGCCAAGCAGGAAACCCATGCTTGGGGCAAGGGGAAGGGCAGGGGCTTGAATATTCTCAGTCCCTGGTGTTGTCCACTGGTGACCTGTACCCAAAATGTCCCAGTTCACACGTTGTTCCTTCTCGCCCAGGAAGCCTCAATGTGGACATTCTGGATTTCGGAGTTTTGCATCCTCTGCCCCTCAGACATGGTGCATGCTGGTCGCCACCATCTTGGACACCCTGGTCTTCATACTTTTTATGCAAGTCTGTGAAGGGTGAACCAGAGACTCACTGGCCACTCACTTGAATCACAGGCTGGTGAATTAGACCTATAGATAATAATGCCTTGACAGCTGAATGTGTTTGGGACTGGGGTAGGGGAAATACAAGATACTGTGAGAATCTTATAATCTCCCCGATATAGACAGTGTGAAGGACACAATAGATGGCCTTTCAGAAAGAGTACTGTCTCAGCTGAGTTGTGGAGGTGGATAAGAGGTGAAAAGCCACCAATTGTCCCCCATCCGGAGGAGGCCTCTGTGGTATTGGTGCAACCTTAGCATGGAGACCTTTCAGCCTGCTCTCCCCATCTACCTGGCCCACCTGGGTCACAGACACAAAACCCAGCAGAGACAGTGAATCAAGTGAAGGTGAGCTGAGCACAGGACCCAAGCCCCATTTTCTCCCTCCTGAGGAGGACTGTGTGGCCCCAGACTATTTCATAGGCTTAGTGATCTTTCTGCTTGCTCTAAGCTGCATGGCCTGCCTGGGACAAACCCAATGAACCCAGTGGAGAGATCACCATGTCAGCAAACACCAGAGCTACCCAGATGGTTAGACGCCATGGTAAGAACACTCAGTGCCATATGGTACCACTGGAAACCAGCAGTCCTACCACAGCAAGCCCTTGAGATACTATCACATGCAAGCACAAGAAAATATTTTAAAGCTGATGTTATGAGAATGATAGAGACACTAAAAGAAAAAGATCTTAAGGTAGCACAGGAAAATACATTCAGACAGAGGAAATAATTGAACAAATTCCTTAAAGAAATTAAAGAAATACAGGAAACTATAACCATACAGGAGGAGGAAATGTATAAAACTGTTCCAGGCCTAAAATTTGAATTAGAAACAATAAAGAAAATGGAATCTGAGGCAATCTTTGAGATGGAAAGCCTAGGGAAGAGGATAGGAACTACAGACACAAGTATCATGAACAGAATAGAAGAGATGGAAGAGAGAATCTCAGGGCTAGAAGAAGTGATTGAAGAAACTGATACGTCAGTCAAAGAAGAATTTAAAACTAAAAAGCTCATGACAGAGAACATCCAAGAAATTTGGGACAGTATGAAAAGAACAAATCTAAGAAAACTAGGAATTGAAGAAGGAGAAGATTTCCTGCTCCAAAGTGCAGAAAATATTTTCAATAAAATCATAGAATAAAACTTTCCCAACCTAAAGAGAGGTCTCACTGCTTCAAGATGGCAGCACCAAGAGTACACTGTGTCTGATGAGCAGGACAGCAGTGACTGCACAGTATCCCACAGGCTGAACTGTATGGCCTAAAACACCAGTGATTGTGCTTCTCAGGTGAGAGGAAACCCCACAGTTTGGGAAGCAGTCAGATCACCCAGGTAAACCCCAGAAGAGTTCCTGGGCCCCAGTAGGTGCTCTGTCACCAGCCCAGAGCCACATTTATGTGTGCTCTGATCACCATCCCAGACTGAACTGTGGGTCCCACAACACCAGAGACTGGGGTTTCCAGTTGAGTGACAACCCCACGGTGAATGAAGCAATCAGGACCAACCAACTTCAGGTCACCCAGAAACCTGAAAAAGGTCCTGGGCTCCAGGTCCTGGGCTCCTGCAGGCATTCAGCTTCTAGCACTTGCCTGAGCACCTGACTCACCTTCCCAAACAGAACTGTGGTCCCCAAAACACTGGAGACTGGGTGTCAGGCAGAAACCCCACAGTGAAGGAAACATCAGGCTCAACCTCAGGACACCCAGCTGAACATCCTCCACCCTGAAAAGTTCTCTGGAAAAGTTCCAGGTTTCCTGCAGGCACCCAGTCACCAACATTGAGCCACCGACCTGCGCCTGCCTGTTGCCTGTTCCTGACTGCTCTACTCATTATCCCAGACTGAACTGTGGACCTAAAAACACCACCGACTTGGTCTCCCTTTTGGCAGCAAACCCCACAGTGGAGGAACATCAGGTATGACCTTAGGACACCCAGCTAATCCCCAGATAAGATCCTGGGTTCCTTCAGGCTCCTGGCTCTAACTTCTTACCACATACCTGTGTGCTGTGCTCACCTGCCAGTGATTACAACTTGGGTATTGGGGCACAGATCTCCAACCTCAGACCTACAGAAGCCTGGAACCTACTGGATCAGCCCCCAGACACTGTTCCAAGGCACAACTTGTCTCCCTAGCTAAACTGACCAAACCGCAGGGCTGCCAGGTTCTTCAAGTGGGCTGTGCCCAGAAAACACAGTGTGAAAGCAGCAGCAGCAGCTCAGTAAATTCAGAGCAATAAACCCAGTGGGGGCAGCTGCCTCTAGGACTTCTGGTGCCACTTTTGGATGGCAGAATAACACTAGTGTTCCTTGATGGCATCTGTGGATCAGAGATTACACCTGACCTGCCTCCAAAACACTGCCTTCCTCCTGACTGAGTGGTGAAATGAAAAATTGCTGTTCTCAATAGTCTCAAAAGTGAGGAAGATTTCTCTTTTACTCATGGCCATGAGCAGACTTTCTTATATTTTAAGCATAGTGTGTATATATACCTTTTTGAGAGGGAATACCTATGCTGGTTCAATTTGCTAGCTCTGATTCTAGACAAATTTCCTCATAGTGTAGATCTGCCATATGCTTTCATATCATCCTGAGAAAAGTACTGCTTTCACCTGTGAACTTAGCTTGTTCTTAAGAAGCACAGCATTAGTAGATATGGTGTTCACATCTGTAATCCAAACACTCACAAAGATAAGGTAGGAGAATTGACTTGAGTTTGAAAATAATCTGTGCTACAGATAGGTTTTGAAACCATATCTCAAAAACCTTAAGAAAGGGGGAGGAGCAGAAGTACATTAGCCATGTCAGGGGGTTCTTTTAGCCAATGGGTAATATGAGGAGGAAAGAATGTAGAAAGGAATGGGCATAGTTCCTGTCATTACTTCCACTGATGCTGCTGTGGGATGATTGGGAGGTGGAAACTTCAGGCCTTCAAAAAAGAACCCATAATTTATTCTAGACTTCTCAGGTGGACCCAAGAGCCTTACTTTATCTGACTTCACTCAACCTTTTTTGGATAATCCTTCATCAGAATGCTGGCTGTTCCACCTTGAAATCCTCATCCAGTCACCCCACACATACATCTTGTATCACATACTGCATAGTTCTAATTAAGTTTTAGTACTGTCCTTGGATCATGTGGGGCTACTACTTGGTTTGGTGGATGTCTCAGGATAGAAAACAGAGGGCATGATTTGTTCGGATCTATCATTCAATTGGTAACTGTGGCCCAGCTTCTCTGTCCAAACTCGTTCCCTTCTGCTTCATATTGAACAGGATCAGGCCAGTCCCTGGCTGCCCCTCTTATATTTCAAGTTCCTTGCTTGTGAAAGGACAATCATTCTGCCTACTTGGGGCTCTTTTGGGGAGACTCTAGTGAAGAGAAGAAGGTGAAACATCTTGCACATATTTTGTGTTCTGTGGGAGGCTCTACATGGATAGAACCTCTTCTTTGTTGCATTTCTTATAGTCTATATCTTGGAATATGGCAGAACAATAGCTAAGCAGATACTCTCTGACTGGACTGTAGGAAAGTGGGGTGTTTGTAGCTGTTATCTGAAAAGACTCTCCAGAGAGACCAAACCAGTAAGAAATCTATGATGTGTCTATGCATTTATGCATATTTCTGTCTATCTAGTGCTAGATTCATTAATTTGAAGGAACTGGCTCCACTAGACTCTGGTTCCTGCAAGTGCAAATGCCAGCAGGCAGGGGCCATGGCTGGATATTATATTCACGTAAGAATTGATGTTGTCATTTTAATCTAAATCAGCAGGCAGACTGTAATGCTGTAAACTGAGGAAGAGTTTAAGTGTTGGGGTCAAGAAAGTGAATTTCCTCAGCCTTTGTCTGACTTGATAAAGTCCTTTCACATGATGGAAGATAACAAGTGTCACTTAAAAGTTTAATGATAACTCTTAAAAAAAATGGAGCTCTATGAAGATGGAGGCGCTGGGAGGACACTGTGGCTGAGGAACAGGACAGCAGTGTTGACACAGTGACCAGGAGACTGAACCCAGGGACCTAAAACACCAGTGTTCATGATTGCCAGGTGAGAGGAAAGCCTATGATGTGGAAATTAATTGGGACCGACCTCAGATCACCCAGTCAATAACTGGTAAAAGTCCCTGGGACCGCGGGCGCACCCGCTGCCTGAGATGGGCGCACACAGCTTCCTGTGGCATACCCAGCCGCCTTCCAGGAGTGGGACACACATCCTCTGGCCCAGAGTGAGGCGCCAAGCCTCAGACTCAGAGTAGAGCCCATAGTTGCCAGCCCAGAAAGGCGTGCACAGCCTCTAGCCCAGAAGGGGACACATACTGCCAGCCCAGATCAGAGTGTAGAGCCTCTGGGGCAGAGCAGCACCCTCAGCCATCATCCCAGACCCTGGTGCACAGCGTCCAGACCAGAGCGGCTCCTGCAGCTACCATTCCAGACAGGGACACACAGTTTCCAGCCCAGAGAGAGGCGCCCAGCCTCCAGACCAGAGTGGAACACTCAGTTGTCAGCCTAGAGAGGATGGCACAGTTTCTGATCCAAAGCGGCACCCCTAGCCGCCATCCCAGACAGGGACACACAGCTTCTGGCCCAGAGTGAGGTGCCCAGCCTTCAGACCAGAGCGGCATCCCCAGGTCACAACTCAACCAAGGCACACATTCTCCATGCCCAGAGCAGAGCACTCAGCCAGTGGCCCAGAGACTTGCTGGATGCTCCTCTCGTCTTCCTGGACAGAACTGTGTGCCCCAGGATACCAGACTGAGTTTCCCTGTTGGGAGACAACCCCACAGCTAGAGAATCAGCAGTTTCTTCAAGAAGGCTGTACCTGGAAAACTGTAACAACAGCAGCAGCTCACTAAATTCAGAATGAGAAACCCAGCAGCGGGGTAGCTGTCTTGAGAATTTCTACGGGTGAGAAGAGGGCCCCCCTGCCTAACAAAGACCACAGCTACTACTCAGGTCTATACACCTGAGGTGAGTAGTAGCAATTCCCGAGAAACACTGGCCATACAGTGACCATACCCAAAAAGCAGAGGAGGCCTCCTTCAGGAAAAATGATCTTCCAGCCAAGGGGATTCTCCCTACCTAAGGATTCCAGGAAGTACAAAAAATAACAGCCAACACCTAAAACAGCCCAATGGGTAGAGGTCAGCATAAAACCTCAACCAACAAAAGACAGAGCAATATGGCATCTCCAGAACCCAGCCATCCAGGGCGGAGCAACGCTGCACAACCCAGCAAAACAGAAAATCAAGAAGATGACCTGACATCTATGCTGATGAAGAGGATAATAGAGGAAACACATAAAATATGTAAAGAATTAGAGGAAGATAAAAACAAACAGATCATGGATATCCATAAAGAAATGGAGGAAGCTAAAGACAAGCAGATTATGGCCATCCGTGAAGAAATACAGGAAGATGTAGCCAAACTGTTTGCAGCCTTCAGAGAAGAAATAAATAAAACACTGAAAGAAATAAAAGAAACAGAGTTGAAGGAACTAAAAGAAAAACAAGAAAATACAATCACACAGGTGAAGGAAGGAAACAAAACAACTCAAGATCTGAAGATAGAACTGGAAAAATTAAAGAAAACACAAATGAAGGAAATAATGGAGAAGAAGAATTTAGGGAAGAAAACAGAAACTACAGAGATAAGCATAACCAACAGACTACAAGAGATGGAAGAAAGAATCTCAGGTGTAGAAGATACAATGGAAGAAATCGATGTATCTATCAAAGAAATTGTTAAATCCAAAAATTTCCTGACACATACCGTCTAAGAAATCCAGGAAATATGAAAAGACAAAACCTAAGAATAACAGGAATAGAGGAAAAAAAAGATTACCTGTTCCAAGGCCCAGAAAATATTTTCAACAAAATCATTGAAGAAAATTTCCCCAACTTAAAGGAGAGGCCAATAAGAATACATGAGGCCTACAGAACAGCCAACAAATTTGACCAGAAAAGAAAATCCTCCCGCCATATAATAATCGAAACAGAAAGTACACAGAACAAAGAAAAAATACTAAAAGCCGCAAGAGAAAAAGGTCAAGTAACATATAATGGCAAACCCATTAGAATCACACCTGACTTCTCAACAGAGACTATGAAAGCCTGAGGGCCTGGACGGATATCATGCAGACCCTAAGAAAACACAGATGTCAGCTCAGGCTACTATAACCAGCAAAACTCTCAGTCCTCATAGATGGAGAAAACAAGATATTCAATGACAAAAACAAATTTCAACAATACCTACACTCAAATCCAGCATTACAGAAGACACTGGAAGGGAAAATACAACCCAAGAAAATTAGCTACTTTCAAGAAATCACAGGAAGAAATTTACTTTACTACAGTAAAACAAAAAGCAACCAAGCACACAACTTTATGACCACAGCCAACACCAAAATCAAACGATCTAACAGCCACTGGTCATTAGTCTCTTTCAACATCAATGGACTCAACTCTCCAATAAAAAGACACAGACTAACAGAATGGATACATAAGCAAAACACAGCAATCTGTTGCATACAAAAACACATGTAAGGCACAAAGATAGACATTACCTGAGGGTAAAGGGATGGAAGACGACTTTCCAAGCAAACGGACCCAAGAAGCAAGCAGGAGTAGCCATTCTAATATCTGATAAAATAGACTTTCAACCAAAAGCGATGGGGAAGGACACTTCATACTCATCAAGGGAAAATTCCACCAGGAAGACATCACAATCCTGAACATCTATGCCCCAAATACAGGAGCACCCACATTTGTAAAAGAAACATTGATAAAACTTAAACCACATATAGATCCCCACACATTAATAGTGGGAGACTTCAACACCCCACTCTTAACAAAGGACATGTCAACAAAACAGAAATTAAACAAAGAAACAATGTCTCTAACAGAGGTCATGAATCAAATGGATCTAATAGACAATTACAGAACCTTACACCCAAACACAAAAGAATTTACCTTCTTCTCAGCACCTCATGGAACCTTCTCCAAAATAGACCATATGTTTGGTCACAAAGCTAGCCTCATCAGAAACAAGAAGATTGAAATAATCCCTTGTATCCTGTCTGATCACATGGAATAAAGCTGGACCTCAACAACAACAGAAATAGGAAAAAACATACACACACATGGAAACTGAACAACTTGTTACTAAATGACAGCTGAGTCAGGGAAGAAATAAAGAAAGAAATTAAAGTCTTTCTAGAACTCAAAGAAAATGAAGACACAACATACCCAAACTTGTAGGACACAATGAAAGCAGTGGTAAGAAGAAAGTTCATAGCATAAGTGCCTTCCATAAGAAATTCGAGACAGCTCATTCAAGTAACTTAATGGCTCACTTAAAAACCCTAGAAAAAGAAGAAGCAGACACACCAAAAAGGAGTAGACAGCTGGAAATAATCAAACTCAGGGATGAAATCAATCAATTAGAAACAAATAAAACAATTCAAAGAATCAATGAAACCAAGAGCTGGTTCTTGGAGAAAAATCAACAAGATTGACAAACCCTTAGCAAAGTTTCTAAAAGGCATAGAAACTATCCAAATCAGCAAAATCAGAAATGAAAAGGGAGAACATAACTACAGACACTGAGGAAATCCAAACACTCATTAGGACTTACTTCAAAAGTCTATATGCCACAAAATTGAAAATCTAAATGAAATGGACAATTTTCTTGATCGATTTGACTTACCAAAGCTGAATCAGGACCAGGTAAATCAATTAAATAGTCCTATATCCCCCAAGGAAACAGAAAGCAGTCATCAAAAGTCTCCCATCCAAAAAAAAAGCCCAGGACCAGATGGTTTCAACGCAGAATTCTACCAGATTTTCAAAGAAGAGCTAACTCCAATTCTCTTCAAACTATTTCACAAAATAGAAAATGAAGGAACATTACCAAACTCATTCTATGAAGCCACAGTCACTGGATACAATATTAACTCAAACAAATCAGTAGCCCTCCTGTATACAAAAGACAAAAGCGCTGAGAAAGAAATTAGGGGAACAACACTCTTCACTAGTTATGTAAAGTACCTTGATGTAACCCTAACCAAGCAAGTGAAAGTTTTGTATGAAAAAAAAATTTCAAGTCTCTGAAGAAAGAATTAGAAGATGTCAGAAGATGGAAAGATCTCCCATGCTCATGGTTTGGCAGGATTAACATACTAAAAATGACCATCTTACCAAAAGAAATCTACAGATTAAGTGCAGTTCCCATCAAATTACCAACACAATTCTCTGTGAATCTTGAAAGAAAAATTCTCAACTTCATATGGAATAACAAGAAACCCAGAATTGCTAAAACAATCCTCTACAATAAAAGATCAACTGGCGGTATCTCCATCCCTGATCTTAAGCTGTACTATAGAGCAACAGTAATAAACACTGCATGGTACTGGCATAGAAACAGAATGGTGGATCAATGGAACCGAACAAAGACCCAGAAATAAAGCCACAAACTTACGGACAGGTGATATTTAACAAAGATGTCAAAACCATACAATGGGAAAAAGATAGCATCTTCAACAAATGGTGCTGGTCTAACTGGATGTCCACATGTAGAAAAATGCAAATAGATACATATTTATCACCCTGCACAATACTAATGCCCAAGTGGATCAAAGACCTCAACATAAAACCAAACACATTAAATCAGCTAGAAAAAAAAGTGGGGAATACCCTAGAACTCATTGGTACAGGAGAAAACTTCCTGAAGAGAAAACAAACAGCACAGGCTCTAAGAACAACAATCAATAAATGGGACCTCATGAAACTGAAAAGCGGGGGATGGAGCCAAGATGGCGACTAGCACACACAGTTTCTGAGCGGTGGGATACCTGAACTTCTGAGTTGGTGAATGGAAAGACCCTTAACCCAGGAAAACCACGGTGAGGCTTTCTGAACAACAGGGAACATCGCAGGAGGTAAAATCTTTGGTCTCCTGTCACCCGGGGACTTGTTTGGGGAAGGAGAGAAACGATCCTTTGTTCTTTTGGCACTCCCTTCCCCCAGACCTCCTTCCTCCTCCATACAGTGGCACAGCGGACTCATCTTTCTCAGTGCAGACATAACTGCCTGGCGTCTACAACCACTGAGGCGGAGCTCCAAGCCCTTTAGCGGCAGGCAAAAGCCAGCAGTACAAGTCTCAGAGTCCCAGATTCGCGTGGTGGCTGCACCATCCTCCCAGGGCACGAATCTGCTATATGCCATACTAGCTCCCCAGGATCGCCATCACTGATGGTACAGCCCGCCCAATCCCACAGTGACAGAGAATACCCTATATACTCACCAAAACCAGGCAGAAACGTCCTACAACCTGGACACACCAGGCGCTGGGCCTCCCAAGCTTGGAGAACACAATGAAGAGACCCCAGGACTTCCCAGAAAGCATTGGGACTAGCGACCCAGTCTCCAGTTACAGCGGGACATGGCGGCGGGGCAGCACTGAACTGGCGGGGCACCATAGCCCTCCAGTTTAAGACTAACCAGGGCCAAACCAGAGATCAGAGAGCCTGGTTACCCCATCCCTGCTGAAGTGACCACCCTGAAATCTCCAGCTGCAGCAAGACCTCAGAACCTGGCAGTGACAGCAGCTCAGAACTGGTGGAGCACATCAAAGAAGCAGGGCCAAACCAAAGAGCAGAGAGCCCCGGATACCACGATCTCTGCCAAGAGACCTGCCTGTAAGTGAGTGAACCCTTGAGAATCTGCAGTTCCCCAGATCCTGGTTCCTTCTAGATCAGAAGCCAGGCATCAAACCCCCCTCCCACCCACATACCCACTTTGGGAAACAGAGAAGCACTAGGGACATTGAAGTTCCTACCCTGTGGGCCTGATTGAGGAGTCAAGGCAGTTAATGCCAGAAATTGTGCTGCAATCATCATTAGCGCCTGCGACATATACAGTGCAGAGCCCCTCCCACACACTCAAGGGTTCAACATTAGCCATCACTCTGTCCCTCGAGACACACACCCACGCACACTTACACACACAGACACACACACGCGCACGTATACACACGCTTGCATTTGCCCCGTTTGCGCCTGCGTACTTTCCTCCCACAGGTACAGCTAGTCCTCAGCACATGCTGAGAGTGCTCAGCTTCCTGAAGAACTCTCCAGACACCAGAGAGAGACAGCACCAGTCTGATCTGCAGAATCCAAAAACAAACAGGGAAGGTTTCAGATAAGCCAATGGCCAGGGGTAGGCGAAAGAACACTTCCAACATAAATCAGGACATCATGACTTCCCCAGCAAACCCCAAAATCGATGGATACTCCAATTCAGCAGAAGCACAGGAAAATGATTTTAAAGCCATGCTTGCCCAATTATTTGAGGCTCATAAGGAGGAAATGAACAAGTCTTTCAAAGAGATGGCCAGTCAATTGGAGGCAAAGATAGAAGAAATAGACAATATCCTTAAAGAAACACAGGCAAACATAGAAAAACAAATAGATACACAAGTAGAGGAAAAATTAGTGGCATATAAAAAGGAAATGAAAAAAGAAATAGAGGCCATCATAGAGAGACAGAAATCCAAATTCAAACACATGAAAGAAATGGTGCAAGGCATGAAAACAGAATTAGAATCAATAAAGAACACACAAAATGAGAAAACCCTTGAGCTGGAGAACTTGGAGAAAAGATCAGGAACCACAAAAGTAAGCATCACCAACAGAATACAAGAGATGGAAGAGAGAATCTCTGGAACTGAAGACATACTTGCAGAAATGGACACTTCTCTCAAAGAAAAAGTAAAATCAGAAAAGTTCCAATCACAAAATATCCAAGAAATCAAGGATGCTATGAAAAGACAAAATCTAAGAATAATAGGAATTCATGAAAAAGAAGACTCCAGACTCCAAGGTCCAGAAAATATTTTCAAGAAAATCATAGAAGAAAATTTTTCCAACTTAAAGAAATAGATGTCCATAAATACACAAGAGGCCTACAGAACTCCAAATAGACTAGACCAGAAAAGAAACACATAGTGTCACATCATAGTCAAAACACTAAATCTACAGAAAAAAGAAAAAATATTTAAAGCAGCAAGGGAAAAAGGCCAAGTAACATATGAAAGTAGACCTATCAGAATCACACCAGACTTCTCATCAGAAAAAATGAAAGCCACAAGGGCCTGGGCAAGTATCATGGAGACTCTTAAGAGATCACAAATGACAACCCAGACTACTATACCCTGCAAAGTTTCAATCAACATAGATGGAGAAAACAAAATATTCCATGACAAAACTAAATTTACGCAATATCTACACAGCAAACCAACCCTACAGAAGATACTAGAAGGAAGACTCCAATCCAACGAAAACAAATTCACCCAAGAAAACAGGGCATACAGATAATATCCCAACAAAAATGAAAAGAAAACAAGCAATGAAACAGGGTTAGATCACCGACTCCATTACAAAAGGAACTAACATGCATTGGTCACTCTTATCTATCAATATCAATGGACTCAACTCACCAATAAAAAGACACAGGCTAACAGAATGATTACGGAAACAGGATCCAACATTCTGTTGCATCCAAGAAACACACCTATGCAACAAAGATAAACACTACCTCAGAGTAAAGGGCTGGAA
Organism: Meriones unguiculatus; assembly: GCF_030254825.1. Lineage (NCBI taxonomy): Eukaryota > Metazoa > Chordata > Mammalia > Rodentia > Muridae > Meriones > Meriones unguiculatus. Next base: position 116,257,788 of record NC_083369.1, read on the forward strand.
AACTGTTTTTCAAGCAAATGGTTCCAGAAAACAAGCTGGAGTAGCCATCCTAATATCTAATAAAATAGACTTTCAACCCAAGTTAATCAAAAAAGATAAGGAGGGCCACTATATTCTCATCAAAGGAAAAATCCACCAAGAGGACATCACAATCTTGAATATCTATGCCCCAAATACAAGAGCACCAACATTCGTAAATGAAACATTATTAAAGCTTAAATCATACATTGATCCTAATACCTTAATAGTGGGAGACTTCAACTCTCCACTCTCACCAAGGGACAGATCAACTAGAGAGACACCAAATAGGGAAATAAAAGCACTCACAGAATCCCTAAATCAAATGGACCTAATAGACGTCTACAGATTGTTTCACCCAAACTCAATAGTACACCTTCTTTTCAGCACCACATGGAACCTTTTCCAAAATAGACCATATAGTGGGTCACAAAGCAAGCCTCAACAGATACAAAAGGATTGAAATAATCCCTTGTATACTATCTGACCACCATGGACTAAAGCTAGACATCAACAAGAACAGAAACAACAAAAAGCCGAGACGCACATGGAAACTGAACAACTTACTACTCAATGACAGCTGGGTTAAGGAAGAAATAAAGAAAGAAATTAATGACTTCCTAGAATTCAATGAAAAGGAAGGCACAACATACCCAAATTTATGGGACACATTGAAAGCAGTGCTCAGAGGAAAATTTATAGCACTAAGTGCCTGCAAGAAGAAATTCGTAACATCACATACAAACAACTTAATGGCCCAACTGAAAACCCTAGGAAAAAAAAAAAAAGATGCAGATACACCCAAGAGGAGCAGACGGCTGGAAATAATCAAACTAAGGGCTGAAATCAATCAACTAGAAAGAAATAAAACTATCCAAAAAATCAATAAAACAAAACCTGGTTCTTTGAGAAAATCAACAAGATAGACAAACCCTTAGCCAAACTAACTAAAAAGCAGAGAGAAACTACCCAGATCAGCAAAATCAGAAATGAAAATGGGGACATAACCACAGACACTGAGGAAATCCAAACAATTATTAGGTCATACTACAAAACCTATATGCCACAAAATTTGAAAATCTAAATGAAATGGATAATTTTCTTGAAAGATTCCATCTACCAAAACTAAGTCAAGATCAGGTAGAAAGACTGAATAGCCCTATATCTCCCAAGGAAATCGAGGCAGTCATTAACAGTCTCCCCTCCAAAAAAAGCCCTGGACCAGATGGCTTCAGCACAGAATTCTACAAGACCTTCAAAGAAGTGCTAACTCCAATTCTCCTCAAGCTATTCCACAAAATAGAAACAGAAGGAACACTACCAAACTCATTCTATGAAGCCACAGTCACCTTGATACCTAAACCACACAAAGACCCAACAAAAAAAGAGAACTTCAGGCCTATCTCTCTTATGAACATTGACGTAAAAATACTCAATAAAATACTTGCAAACCGAATCCAAGAACATATCAAAGATATCATCCACCATGACCAAGTAGGCTTCATCCCAGGAATGCCAGGGTGGTTCAACATACGGAAATCCATCAATGTAATCCACTACATAAACAAACTGAAGGAGAAAAATCACATGATCATCTCCTTAGATGCTGAAAAAGCATTTGACAAAGTCCAACACCCATTCATATTTAAAGTCTTGGAGAGATCAGGGATACAAGCACATACCTAAACATAGTAAAGGCAATATACAGCAAGCCTATAGCTAACATCAAACACAATGGAGAGAAACATAAATCAATCCCACTGAAATCAGGGACAAGACAAGGCTGTCCATTGTCCCCATATCTCTTCAACATAGTACTTGAAGTCCTAGCCAGAGCAATAAGACAACTAAAGGAGATCAAGGGGATACAAATCGGAAAGGAAGAGGTCAAAGTATCACTATTAGCAGATGATATGATAGTATATATGAGCGACCCAAAAATTCAACGCGAGAACTCCTTCAGCTGATAAACACCTTAAGCAAAGTGGCAGGATACAAAATCAACTCAAAAAAATCAGAAACCCTCCTGTACACAAAAGACAAAAGGGCTGAGAAAGAAATTAGGGAAACAACACCCTTCACAATAGCCACTAATAACATAAAGTACCTTGGTGTGACTCTAACCAAGCAAGTGAAAGACCTGTTTGAGAAAAACTTCAAGTCTCTGAAGAAAGAAATCAAAGAAGGTATCAGAAGATGGAAAGATCTCCCGTGCTCATGGATTGGTAGGATTAACATTGTGAAAATGGCCATACTGCCAAAAGCAATCTTCAGATTCAATGCAATTCCCATCAAAATACCAACTCAATTCTTTACAGACCTTGAAAAAAAGATTTTCAGCTTCATATGGAGAAAAAAAAAAAAAAAAAAAAAACAACCAGAATCTCCAAAACGATCCTGTACAACAACAGATCATCTGGAGGTATCTCCATCCCTGATCTCAAGCTGTACTACATGTCAACAGTAATAAAAACTGCATGGTATTGGCATAGAAACAGAAAGGAGGATCAATGGAACCGCATAGAAGACCCAGAAATAAATCCACATACCTATGAATACTCGATATTTGACAAGCCAAATCCATTCAATGGAAAAAAGACAGCATCTTCAACAAATGGTGCTGGACCAACTGGATGTCTACATGCAGAAAAATGAAAATAGATCCATATTTATCACCCTGCACAAAACTAAAGTCAAAGTGGATCAAGGACCTCAACATAAATGCAGATAAATCAATTGGGAAAAAAAGTGGGTAACAGCCTAGAACTCATTGGCACAGGAGACAACTTCCTGAACAGAACACCAACAGCACAGGCTCTAAGAGCAACAATCAATAAATGAGAACTCATGAATTTGAAAAGTTTCTGTAAAGCAAAGGATACCGTCATCAAAAAAAAAAAAAAAAAACAAAAAAAAAAAAAAAAACGACTACCTACAGATTGGGAAAGAATCTTCACTAACCCTTTATCTGACAGAGGACTAATATCCAGTATATACAAAGAACTAAAGAAGCTGAAAAGCAACAAACCAAGTAATCCAATTACAAAATGGGGAACAGAGCTAAACAGAGAATTCTCGACAGAGGAATATCGAATGGCAGAAAAACTCTTAAAGAAATGCTTATCCTCATTAGCCATCAGGGAAATTCAAATCAAAATGACCCTGAGATATCACTTTACACCCATCAGAATGGCCAGGATGAAAAACTCAAGCGATAACACATGCTGGAGAGATTGTGGAGAAAGGGGAACCCTCCTCCACTGCTGGTGGGAATGTAAACTGGTACAACCACTCTGGAAAGCTATCTGGCGCTTTCTAAGACAATTAGGAATAGTGCCTCCTCCAGACCGAGCTATACCACTGCTAGGTATATACCCAAAGTTCGTTCAAGTACACAAAAGGGATACTTTCTCAACCATGTTTGTAGCAGCTTTATTTGTAATAGCCAGAACCTGGAAACAACCCAGATGTCCATCAATGGAGGAATGGGTACAGAATTTCTGGTATTTTTACACAATGGAATACTACTCAGCAATCAAAAAGGAGGAAATCATGAAATTTGCAGGCAAATGGTGGGATCTAGAAAAGATCATTCTGAGTGAAATATCCCAGAAGGAGAAAGACAAACATGGGATATACTCACTTATATAGACCTATAAGATATGATAAACATAATGAAATCTATACACCTAAAAAAGATAATCAATTGAGCGGACATGGGGTAAGATGATCAATCCTCGTTTAGAAAGACAGATGGGATGGGCATTGAACATATGACAGGAGTCTACTGAGGGCATCTGAAAGACTCTAAATAGCAGTGTTTGAAAGCAAAGACTCATGACCAAACCTTTGGCAGAGTACAGGGAATCATAAGAAAGAAGGGGAGTTAGTCTGATGGGGAAAGGATAGGAGCTCCACAATGACCAAATATATCTGGGCACAGGGTCTTTTCTGAGACTGACATTCAACCAAGGACCATGTATGGATATAACCTAGAACCTCCACTCAGATGTAGCCTGTGGTAGCTCAGTAACCAAATGGTTTCCCAAAGTGAGGGGAACAAGGACTATTTCTAACAGGAACTCAATGACTGGCTCTTTGGTCTCCCCACCCCGAAAGGAGGAGCAGTCCTTTTAGGCCACAGAGGAGGGCTTTGCAGCCAGTCCTGAAGATACCTGATAAAACAGGATCAGATGAATGGGGAGCAGGTCCCCGCTATCAGTGAACTTGGAAAGGGGCACAGTGGAGATGAGGGAGGGAGGGAAGGACTGGGAGGGAATGAGGGATCGGGACATGGCTGGGAAACAGAGTTAATAAAATATAACTGATAAAAAATAATAATAAAAAAGGAGCTTTAAAAAAAAGAAACTGAAAAGCTTCTGGAAAGCAAAGGAAATTGTCATCAAAACAAAACGACTGCCTACAGACTGGGAAAGAATCTTCACCACCCCTTTATCTGACAGAAGGCTAATATCTAGTATACATAATGAATTAAAGAAGCTGAAAAGCAGCAAAACAAGTAATCCAATTAAAAAATGGGGAACAGAGCTAAACAGAGAATTCTCTGTAGAGGAATTTAGAATGACAGAGAAACACTTAAAGAAATGCTCAATGTCATTAGCCACCAAGGAAATGCAAATCAACATGACCCTGAGATTTCACCTTACATCCATCAGAATGGCCAGGAAGAAAAACTCAAGTGACAACACATGCTGGAGAGGTTGTAGAGAAAGGGGAACACTCCTGCACTCCTGGTGGGAATGTAAACTTGTACAACCACTCTGGAAATCAATCTGGTGCTTTCTCAGACAACTAGGAATAATGCTTCCTCAAGATCCAGCCATACCACTACTAGGCATATATCCAAAAGAGGCAATTCATAGTAAAAACATTTACTCAACCATGTTTGTAGCAGCCTTATTTGTAATAGCCAGAAGCTGGAAACAGCCCAGATGACCCTCAACTGAAGAATGGATAGAGAAATTGTGGTACCTCTACACAATGGATTATTACTCTGCAATGAAAAATAAGGAAATCATGAAATTTGCAGGTAAATGGTGGGAACTGGAAAGGATCATCCTGAGTGAGCTGTCCCTGAAGCAGAAAGACACATGGTATATACTCACTGATATAGACTTATAGGATTAACCTACTAAAATCTGTATGTCTAAAGAACCTAACCAAGAGAGAGGACCCTGACTAAAATGCTCAATCCCCATAGGGAAAGGAAAAGAGGAAGGACATCAGGAAAAGAAAACAGGAAACAAGCTAGAAACCTGCCACTGCCACAGAGGGCCTCTGCAAGGCCCTGCCCTACAGACTATCAAAGCAGATGCTGAGACTTATGGGCAACTGTTGGGCAGGTGAACGGAATTTTAGGTAAGAACTGGGAAATAGTAAGAGCTGGAGAGGACAGGGTCTCCATAAGGAGAGCAACAGAACAAGAAAATTTGAACACAGGGAACTTCCCAGAGACTCATACTCCAACCAAGGACTGAGATCTGATAGACTAAGATCAGAAGGAAGGAGAGGAGGACCTCCCCTATCAATGGACATGAGGAGCAACCTGAGTGAAGGAGGGTATGGGAAGGTGGGATTGGGAGGGGAGGATGGAGGGGCTTATGAGGGATACAAAGTGAATAAAGTGTAATTAATAAAAATAAAAAAAAACATCTTCAAGTTTCTGAAGAAAGAATTTGAAGAAGATATTAGAAGATGGAAAGATCTCCCATGCTCATGGATGGGTTGGAATAACATAGAAAAAAATGGTCATCCTGCCAAAAGCAATCTACAGATTCAATGCAATTCCCATCAAAATACCAACACAATTCTTCACAGAACTTGAAAGAAAAATTCTGAACGTTATATGGAAAAACAAACAAACAAACAATTTTTTCCAAATGATAGTGTAGAACAACAGATCATCTGGTTGTATCTCCATCCCTGATCTCAAGCTGTACTACAGAGAAATAGTAATAAAAACTGCATGGTACTTGCATAAAAAGAGAATCAGTCAATGGAATAAAATTGAAGACCCAGAAGTAAACCCGCACACCTATTAACACTCGATTTTTGACATAGAAGCCAATACCATACAATGGAAAAAAGACAGCATCTTCAACAAATGGTGCTGGTCTAACTGGATGTCTACAAGGAGAAAAACACAATTAGATTCGTATTCATCACCCTGCACAAAACTAAAGTCAAAGTGAATCAAAGACCTCAGCATAAATCCAGACACAGTAAATCAGTTAGAAGAAATATTGGGGAAGAGCCTAGAACTCATTGGCACAGGAGACAATTTCCTGAACAGTAAACCAACAGCACAGGCTCTAAGAGCAACAATCAATAAATGGGACCTCATGAAACTGAAAATCTTATGTAAAGCAAAGGACACTGTCATCAGAATAAAATGACATCCTTCATCTGTTAAAGGATCTTCACCAGTCCTATATTTGAGATAGGGCTAATATCCAGAATATATATGAGGAACTCAAGAAGTTAAATAGCAACAAATCAGTAAATCCAATTAAAAAATGGGGAACAGAGCTAAACAGAGAATGCTCAATACAGGAATTCCAAATGGCAGAGAAACACTTAAAGAAATGTTCAACATCCTTAGTTATCAGGGAAATGCAAATCAAAACTACCATGCGATTTCACCTTACACCCATTAGAATGGCTAAGATCAAAAACTCAAGTGACAATACATGCTGGATGGGAGAAAGGGGAACCCTACTCCACTGCTGGTGGGAATGTAAACTTGTACACCCACTTTGGAAATCAAACTGGCACTTTCTCCGACAGTTAGGAATAGTGCTTCCTCAAGATCCAGCTATACCAAAAGTTCCAAAAGATGCTTAAGAATACATCAAGGACATTTTCTCAACCATGTATGTAGCAGCTTTATTTGTAATAGTCAGAAGTTAGAAACAACCCAGATGCCCTTCAGTTGAGGAATGGATACAGAAATTGTGGTACATCTACACAACGGAATATTACTCAGCAATAAAAAAACAAGGAAATCACAAATTTGCAGGCAAATGGTAGGAACTGGAAAAGATCATCCTGATTGAGGTATCCCAGAATCAGAAAGACACACATGGTATATACTCACTCATAAGTGGATATTAGATATATAATATAGGACTAACATACTAAAATCTGTACACCTAAAGAAAGTAATCAAGAAGGAGGGCTCTGGCTATGATGCTCAATCCCCATTCAAAAGGGTGAAGAAGATGGACACCAGAAGATGGAGAACACAGGAAACAGGACAGGAGCCTACCACAAAGGGCCTCTGAGAGACTCTACCCAGCATTGTATCTAAGCAGATACTGAGACTCATAAAGAAATATTGGGCAGAATGCAGGGAATCTTAGGAAAGAAGGGGGAGATAGTAAGACCTGGAGAGGACAGGAGCTCCCCAAGGAGAGCAACAGAACCAAAAAATCTGGGCACAGGGGTCTTTTCTGAGACTGACTGATACTCAAGCAAAGGGTCATTCATGGATATGATTCAGAATTTTTGCTCAGATGTAGCTTATGGCAACTCAGTCTCCAAGTGTGTGCCCTAGTAAGTGGAACAGGGACAGTCTCTGACATGAACTCAGAGTGGTAGCTCTTTGAGTGCCTCCCCCAGATGGGCAGCAGTCTTGTCAGGCCACAGAGGAGGAAAATGCAACCAGTTCTGATGAGATGGGATAAGCTAGGTTCAGATGGAAGGGAAAGAGGACCTTCTCTATCCATGGACTTAGAGAGGGTCATGGGAGGAGATGAGGGAAGGAGGGTTGGATTGGGAGGGGTGGAGGGAGGGGGCTACAGGTGGGATACATAGGGAATAAACTGTAATTAATATAAAAATAAAAATTTCATTAAAAAGATATAAAGTGAATAAATGAATAAATAAATCAACACACAAACAAACAAATGAACAAACAAACAAACAAATAAATGAGGTGTGGTTGGTTCTAACACCACTACTTTTACTGAATTGATACAAAAATTGGACAGAGTTCGAATTCTGGGTGTAGTCAGTAAGTCAATCAGAATTTGAATTAAAGGCCCAAGCAGTGTTGATAGCAAAGTAGTTAGCCAGGGTACTGAAAGAACAGACACTGGTATTATTATCTAATAATGTCTTCCTCTTTTTCCTTTGTTGTTTTTTTTGTTGTTGTTTGTTTCCAACCATGGCAAGATGTTTTATTTACTTCTGATCACTTAGCATAGAAACAACAGTTTTGTCCCAAAGCCAGACATAGTTTCCTTTATCTCATGAAGAGTAAGTCTAAGCCTCTACAGTTTTGCAGGACCACTTCCTCAGGAAAATATAACCAATGTTTGGATAGTTCTGTGTCCTGACCAACCTGTCTACTCAGTTTGGAAGGCATCAAAAGGAACACATTTAGTTAAACCATTAGTAGATGCCCACAAAATCATCTCAGGGGCAAGGTAATATTGCTGTTATCCTGATGAATTAATCCTTAAGGCAAAATAGCTAGGTTAGAGGTTTTGGATATTAGACAATTTTCATTCCCTTATAAGTCTTTTTTATCCCCTTATAAAACCTCTAGTTTTTGTCTCCTTATAAATCCTTTAGTTTTAGGCTACCCTATTTGTAGACTGAAATAGTTAGTTAGATCAGGGTCTTGTTAGTTAGTACAGGGTCTTGGTGTCTAAGCCCAGACAGTAATCCTGGTTGATTTCTGGCTGGTAATGATCAAATCTATCTCCAGGATCCCATATTGTGAAATAGAATCTAATTACCCAGGTATCCCCTTTTTTCCAAAGGCCAGAACATTTTTTAAAGGAATTTACTGATTTTTTTTTTCATTTTATTGGGTTTTATTTTTCTATAGTGCATTTCTTGAGAGAAAACTTTATTTCCATATATTCATCTGTGTGTTTTTCAGAAGCCTCTGGTTTATAACCTCAAGTTTTGCAATGGAAAGCTCTGTTTCTGGCAACTAGGAGGGCCAGCCACAGGGCACGCATAGAATTATAAACTCTAATCTTCCTATCTCAAAAGATAAGCTCCCACATATATCCTTTTTCCAGTACAAGACATTTAAAGTGGGTATCAGTGAGCAAAGGTCAAGATGACTGTGGGTTTCTGGACCCAGATGCTTGGTGAAGGTTATTTTTCTACAGTCCTACCAGCTGTTTTTGGGAGAATGATCCTTCCCATCTGGTGTCTTCAATCTGCCTGTATGTTTGTATGTTTGAGCTATGCATTTCTTTTCTTTTCTTTTTTTTCTTTCTTTTTTTTTTTTACCATGGTATCTTTGGTAGCACCAGGTTGGGTATATCACCAGACTATCAATAGGCCCTACTGGCATCTAGTGACAGTCATGGATGAGCACCTGCAGACCATCATCAGGCAAGAAGGTAGCAGGATTAAAGGCAGTGGATTCCCGAAAGTGCACTTGAGGGTGGTCTAGTAGGTGGGCCTGGTACTGGGTCATATAGTCATTAGAGAGTAAGTCTGGTGTTCCTCAGAGGAGGGCTTCAGTCACATTGTGGGATGTTGTGCGTATCAGTTCTCAACACAGAGTTAACTTGTTTGTTTTTATTGCACTAGCAGTAGTGACCACAGAATTAAGAAAGGTGGATAAACTTGTGTCAACAAGGTTCGTTCATTTGGATAGGTATGCCATAGGGCATTTTCATGGCCTCAAAATTTGGAAGTGCTGAGATGAGGCCGGGGGAGGAGGGAGGGGGAGATGTTCGGTAAAGGGAATCTTTGCTTACTGTTGTTGAGAATGCAAACTAGTGGAGCCACTCTGAAAATCAGTGCAGAGAACAGACGACCCAGCTATACTACTCCTTGGCATATATTTAAAGTGTTTGCCATCCTTCTCCACAGATAGTTGCTTAGTCATGTTCATTGCAACTCTATTCACAATGGATAAGGAATCAAAACAATGTAAATGTTTCAGGAGGGGAAATGTGGTACATATATACTATGAAATACTACTTACGTGAAATTTGTAAATACATTGAACTAGAAAAGATCAAATATAGTGTGGTTCAATGACCCAGAAAGGCAAATGATGCATGTTCTAATGTAAGGTTCCTAGCTCCAAATCATTCTATGTGAATACATAACCTGGAATAATTACAGAAACCAAGAATTTACAAGGTTTTAAATTAAATGAAAAAAAAAAAAAAGAAAATAAATGGGGAACAAGTAAGACACGTGTGATCTGAAAAGAATACCAGGAAAATAGGAGTTTTAATTTGGGAGGGAGAGTGATATAAATAGGAGGAGAACTTTAAAATAATAAGGTTGTCTGAAAACGTTATTAGGAGTCATACCACTCAAGTAAGGGAGAACTGGCCTTGTCCATCGTCTGGGCTGCATGGGAGAATTGGCCCTGAGGCCCTAAGAGTGGGAGACCTACTCATGCCCCCTCACTGGCTGCAGCACTTGGGTGAGTTGTCCCCTCCCCTAGCAGGGTAAGTGCAGATGTGCTGGCCCTATTGGGTGCAGCAGGCCAAATCATCTACCAGAAAGGCCCAGATCCAGGACTTTGAATTAGCCCACCAATGATCTGCAGGAGTGTGTGAAGGGGCCATTCCTGCAGATGTTAAAGCTACACGATCTCCATGGCCTTGGGCAACCACGAGATATCTGAGAGGAGTCCTGGTGAGGATTCAGTATTGGAAGTGTGGCAGAAAGCAGGGGCCTCAAAACATACCAATAATTTGTTGCAATCAACATTTGCAAGAAAAGGTTTTTGGACAAAAGGAAATGCTGTGTGACCCAGTGAGACACAGTACAACTTCCACAGTGAGATGTTTTGTTTTGTTTGTTTTTGTATGGTGTGTGTGTGGGGGGGGGTGGGTTGCAAAGGTAGAGTGTGAATATGGAGGGATGAGGAGATGAGTGGAGTTGGGGTGCATGATGTGAATTGATTTCAGAGAATCAATTTAAAAATTAAAATAACACTAATATCTACCTTAAAATATGTTTAAGTCTGTATGTGTGTGTGTGTGTTCATTTTTGTTTAAATGAAAGTTTCCTGTGGGGTGACAATGCTCTCCTCAAGCACCATAGACCATCTAACAAAACACCAACACCTGAGCAGATTATATTTAGTGGAATGTATTTATATACATATATGCATAGAATTTCAATTAGAGTTGGAAATAAAATGGTGATGTATATGGGATTGTTTGGAGGGAGAAAATGGAAGAGAGAAATTTTGTAGTTGTATTACAATCGCAAAAAAGTACAAGAAATGACCCCACGTTGTGTACAACACTGTTCCAGCCCATAAGACACAACGCACATTGTGTGAGTGGGGGCAAAAAGAATGTAAGGGCTAGAGACGAAAGTTTGCTTTGTGAGATTATGCATGAAGCCTCACCAGCCTGGCTGCCTTAACATGGCCCGAAGAAGGACAAAACCAATAAACAAGACAACATGGAAGTGGGAAAGCACAAAAGGCCTCAGTCTCTACACAAAAAACTACAGGAAACTAAGGGAGAAATAATCTTCCCCAGGGGTGACCACATTCACTTGATTCTCAACACCAATTGGACAACCCTGGAAATGTATATATGCAGTAACATATGGACTTAGCTAGTTGTATTTAATATATATGTAATATATAGTATTACATACATATATTTAGAAAAAAGTAATATATATATATATATATATATATATATATATATATATATATACTCAAAAGCAAGGAGCTTTTGAATTTTTTTTTTTTACTACCAACAGGAAGCCTTCCTCTCCTTACTGACTGGGCCCCTAGAGTCAACAATGAGCTTATCTCATTGTTTAGACCTACTCAGAAAAAAAAGAACTGTCCAAAAAAGGGGGATGACCTTTCTCACTTTGGCCCAGAAACAACCTTGTGATTGCTTTCATCTCTTCCCATCCTGGATAACTCCTTTAATAGTGGCAGCTGAGTTCCCCAGGAACTGTCCTGCTGTAAAGTATCACCATCACCTGGCCAGGCACAACACTGAACCAACTTTTCTTCGTCCATAGTGTTCCCAACAAATTGTTCTGGGCCACCTTGACATAAGTATCATCAACATTCTCCTGGGACCAGATGCTGCCTTTCTGTTAATATGCACACCTGGGTTCCTGATAAGGGTCTGGTCCTTACTGGGACCAAACCTTCCAGTACCTACAAGCTTGGGGGAATTCAGCTGTTCCTCCTTGCAACAGATGATCCTAGCTGACAGTTTAAGATCTTCATCTTTAAATAAAATAGGCATCTGAAGTAGATGGAGGGAGGGAACTATATGGAAGAGGTGGTAGGGAGGGGACTATGGTTGGGGTGGGGATCAGGTATTGGGAGGGGAAGGGGGCTGGGAGAGAATGAAACTCAGTGGGGATGCAACTCTGGGACAGGGAGGCTCCCAGGGGTCTATGAGGGTGACCCAACCTGAGATACCTAGCAGCAGGGGATATGGAGCCTGAAGTGGCTACCTCCTATATCCAGGTGGGACTTCAAATAGAAGGAGGGAGACAACAAACCACCCAGAAGACATTCAACCCAAAATTTGTCCTGTCTATAAGAAATGTAGGGACAAAGATGGAGCAGAGATTGTGGGAATGGCCAACCAATGAGTGGCCCAAATTGAGACCCACCCCATGGGAGAGAGCCAAACCTGACGCTATTAATTATACTGTGCTATGCTTAAACAGGAGCCTAGCACAACTGTCTTCTGAGAGGCTTCACCCAACTGTTTATGGAAATAGATGGAGAGACCCATAGGGTCAAGGATTCCACAAAAAGACCTACATTCAGTTGGCCTGGGCCTATGGGGGCTCACAGAGACTGAACCACCAACCAAAGAGCTTGAGTGGACTGGTCCTAGGCACTGTGCACAGTGTAGCAGACGTGTAGCTTGTTTTTCATTTGGATCCCCTAACAACCTGATCAGGGACCCTCTCTGACTGTGATTCTCTCCCTTTGGGTCCTGTTCACCTAACTAGGCAGCCTCGTCTGACCTCAGTGGGAGAAGATGAGCCTAGTTCTACTGTGACTTAATGTGCCAGAGCACCTTGGTACCTATGGGGTACCTCCTTCTTCTGTGAGGGGAAGGAGAGAAGAGAATGGGGAGAGAGATGTATGAGGGGTTGAATGAGAGGAGTGGAAGGGAGGCTGCAATCAGGTTGTAATGTAAGTAAATAAATAAATTTTAAAAATAAATAATAATAGAATAATTGAATAATAATCAACAATAGAATATTGAACAGTAAAAAAACAAAAAAAACAATAAGGCTCTCAGTGAATGGTGCAACAATCATGGAGCCAGGTTATTTGGAGTTGCATCACTGTAACTTGTTTTGCCAAATTTTGGTTGAAATCCCTGGCAGGTCTGCCCCTTTCTGAAGGGAAACTTTGGAGGATTGGAGCTGGGGGAAAGAAGAGGAGGCAGGGAGGGACTGGAGGGAGGGGAAACTGAAGTCAAAATTTACTATGTGAGAGAATAATAATAATAAAAACACAAACCAAAAATAGATATGAAAACAGGATCCATCCTTCTGCAGCATACATGAAACAAACCTCAACATCAAAGATACCCTAATCTCAGAGTAAAGGGTTGGAAAATATTTTCCAAGCAAATAGACCTAACAAGCAAGCTGGTGTAGCCATTCTAATATCTAATGAAATAGACTTCAATCAAAATTAATCACAAGAGACAGAGATGGGCACTCCATACTCAAAAAGGAAAAAGGCATAAAGATGTTTCAATTAATAACATCTGTACCCTAAATTCAAGGGAAACACTTTCATAAAGGAAATATTATTAAAGTTTGAATCATACATTGACCCTTCCACACTGATATTGGGAGACTTTGATACCCCACTCTCACCAATGAACACCCCTTCCAGCCAAAAATTAAAGATAAATACTGGAGCTAACAGGATTATAAACCAAATGGGCCTAACATATAACTATAGACGGTTTCACCCAAACACAAAATAAAATACCTCTTCAGCACCTAATGGAACGTTTTTCAAAACTGACCACATACTCGGTCACAAAACAAGTCTTAATAGACGCAAGAAAATTGAAATAACCCTCTATATACTATCAGACCACTATAGATTAAAGCTGGATTTCATCAACAGATACAGCAGAAAGCCTACAAAGTCATGGAAACTGAACATCTCTCTACTGAATGACTGCAGAAATAAATACAGGACTTTTCTAGAATTCAATGAAAAGGAATCCACAACATAGCCAAACTTGAGATACACAATGAAGGTAATACTATTAGGAAAGTTCATAGCACTAAGTACTTACCCTAAACAAATGTAAAGGAGATCCAAGATGGCAGCACCGGGAGAACACTGTGTCTGAGAAGTAGGAGAGCAGTGACAGCACAGCAACCACCAGACAGAACTCTGGACTCTAAAACACCAGCAATTGTGTTTCCCAGGTGAGAGGAAGCCCCACAGTGTCAGAAGCAGTCCTGTTCAGGTCACCCAAGTAATGTGTTAGAAGAGAAAGTGGGGCAGAGCCTTGAACTCATTGACACAGGAGACAATTTCCTGAACAGAACACCAACAGGACAGGCTCTAAGATCAACAATGAATAAATGGGACCTCATGAAACTGAAGTTTCTGTAAAGCAAAGGACACTGTCATCAGAACAAAACGACAGCCTACAGATTGGGAAAGGATCTTCACCAACCCTATATCTGATAGAAGGCCAATATCCAGAATATATAAAGAACTTAAGAAGTTAAACAGCAACAAATCAAGTAACCCAATTAAAAAGTGGAGTACAGAGCTAAACAGAGATTTCTCTGGTGAGGAATATCGAATGGCAGAGAAATACTTAAAGAAATGCTCAACATCTTTAGTCATCAGGGAAATGCAAATCAGAATGACCCTGATATTTCACCTTACACCCATCAGAATGGCTAAGATCAAAAACTCAAGTGACAACACTTGCTGGAGAGGATGTGGAGAAAAGGGAACCCTTCTCCATTGCTGGTGGGTATGTAAACTTGTACAATCACTTTGGAAATCAATCTGGCACTTTCTCAGACAGTTAGGAATAGTGCTACCTCAAGATCCAGCTATACCACTTTTAGGTATATATCCAAAAGAAGCTCAAGTATACACCAAAGACATCTGTTCAACCATGTTCATAGCAGCTTTATTTGTAGTAGCCAGAAGCTGAAAACAACCCAGATGTCCCTCAGTTGAGGAATGGATACAGAAATTGTGGTACATTTACAAAATAGAATACTACTCAACAATTAAAAACAAGGAAACCATGAACTGTGTAGGCAAATGGTGGGAACTGGAAAAGATCATCCTGAGTGAGGTATCCCAGAAGCAGAAAGACACACATGATATATACTCACTTATAAGTGGATATTAGACTTATAATATAGGATAATCATACTAAAATGTGTATGCCTAAAGAAGCTAATCAAGAAGGAGGCCTCTGGGTAAGATGCTTAATCCTCATTCAGAAAGGAAAATGGGACAGACATTGGAAGAGGCAGAAAACAGGGAACAAGACAGCAGTCTACCACAGAGGGCCTCTGAAAGACTACCCATCAGGGTATCCAAACAGATGCTGAGACTCATAGCCAAACTTTGGACAGAGTGCAGGGAATCTTAGGAAAGAAGGGGGGAATAGATAGACCTGGAGGGAACAGGCGCTTCACAAGGAGAAAAACAGAACCAAAAAATCTGGGCACAGTGGTCTTTTCTGAGACTGATACTCCAAACAAGGACCATTCATGGAGATAGCCTAGAATCCCTGCACAGACGTAGCCCATGGCCGCTCAGTGTCCATGAGGGTTCCTTAGTAAGGAGAACAGGGATGGTCTCTGACATGAAATCAGATGCTGGCTCTCTGTTCACCTCCCTCTTAGGGGGGAGCAGCCTTTCCAGTCCACAGAGGAAGACAATGAAGCCAGTCCTGATGAGCCCTGATAGACTAGGGTTAGATGGAAGGGGAGGAGGACCTTCCCTATCATTGGCCTGGGGAATGGGCATAGGAGAAGAAGAGGGACAGAGGGTGGAATTGCAGAGGACGGAGGAGGGGGCTACAGCTGGAATACAAAGTGAATAAACTGTAATCAATAAAAATAAAATTTTTTAAAACAAATGTAAAGATCTCATATTAACAATTTAACAGTGCACCTGAAAGCTCTAGAGCAAAAAGAAATAAGCACACCCAAGAGCAACAGATGGCAAGAAATAATCAAACTGAAGACTGTAATCAATAAAATAGAAAGAAAGAGCAATACAAAAATCAACGAAACAAAGAGTTATTTCTTGGAGAAAATCAACAATGTACTGAAACCCTTAGCCAAAGTAACTAAGAGATACAGAAGGAAGCCTGTTGTGTGGCACATGACTGCAAGCTCAACACTCAGGGAGGCAAAGGAAAGTAGATTATGTGAGCTGGAAGCCAGCCTAGTCTACAAATCCTGTCCAGTACAGCCATGGCTACACAGAGAAATCCTGTCTCAAAAAACCAAGTAAGTAAGTGAGCAAGTAAGTAAACAAATAAATAAGAATTATTTATTTCTTAAAACCAAAACACAGAGAGAATATCCAAATGAATATGGGGGTCCTTGTATGTTGTATGTAACCCTTCTGTCCTTGGAGGCCACAGATATTCACATTTGGCCCACGCGGACTCAAAAGGATCTCACTGTAAAAAGGGAGCTGGAGTTCTACCTCTCCCCTAAAAAGGTATCAGACCTTCTCAGTCTGACCAACATGGCCTCAAACTTTTGCATTCTCAACAAAGAGACATTCAGCAAACAAAAACTGCTGAATGAACCCTGGCAAAGTGTGCAACAAGGAAACCAAGTTTGTCGGTAAAATAACATCTTCATCCGTATCCTTAATTTTACAATTTCAGTGTATGAGTTCCTATAAACATGGCCTTTCAAAGAATCAACCTGACTAAGGGTTTCAAAAATCATTCCATGCAACTATGCTACAACTGCATCATTGGAATGAAAGTGGCCCATGCAGAGCCACTAATATGAGCCAAAGCCACATTGTGCCTTCAGGAGAATTATATGACCTTCCAAAAGCAATCCAGATATGTAAATGTTATAGGGACCCAACATATGAACCATGACAGACAAAGCAATTGTTTAAGGCCATAGGGGTTACATTCAGGAGTCAACTGTGTCTGTGTTCTGAATCTGTGAACTTAACTAATTGCAGATAAAAGTAACTGAAAAAACAACTTGCATTATTGTGATTATTGTTTTGACCTTATTCTCTGAATAATACATATAATAAATATTTACATAATGATAACATTGCAATAAGTCTTATTAAGAAATCTAAAGATGTCCTTCAGCATACAGGAAGGCATAAGCCATTTACAGAAGTTGTCACAAATTTACCCAGAAAATTCTAGGCTATGCATAACAGACAGAACAATATTTTTAGTATCAATTCCACGCAATCTATGCTAGATTGAAACCGTATTCCTTGTTCTTTCCTCAGCACAAAAAGGAACTGGTTGCCTAACCACCAGTCTCTAAGAAGCTCAGATCTGGATCAGCCTTTTTCATTCAGTTAGGAGGCACCACTGCAACACTACTGATGGCCTCTTGACAGCAGATCGTGTGGGGGTGCAAAAGGGACTTGAGAGCACCCCTTGCCATTCCCAGCCCTGTTGCTCCTTCAACAATCCCTTGTCATGGCCTGTGACATTTGGCACCAGATTAGCTAGCTCTCTTGACCCTAAGGAAGTGGGTCCTCAGCATCCCTTCATTTGGAAAATTTGCGTGTTTGCCCTGCTGCTGCATACAGAACCTCCAGGTGAGGCAGCTCAGGACTGGCCTGTTCAGGCCCGAGGACAGACATTCCAAATGCCTTGTGACCTTTACTTGGCTCGCGAGACCAACAATCACTTGAGTTCTGTGTACTGTTCCCCCGGGAGACCAACGGTCACTTGAGTTCTGTGTGCTGTTCCCTCTGGACGTGTTCACGGATCTCAGAGAGTAGAGCTGCTCTTCTCAGTGACTACTGCTTAACTGCTACTTGCTTCAAGTCACCTTGGCAAGTACATTTGCTGCCCCTTGTGAGGGGTAGTAGCCCATTTCCCCATTTCTTTCTCAATTAACTCTTTTTGATTTTTTTTCTTCCCTTCCCCCTCTTTTCTCCCCTTCCTCCTCTTTTCCCTCACCCCTCTTACTCTTCAGGAAGGAGAACCCCCCTCCTTTTCACCTGCCCCAGCATATCAATTCACAGCATTACTGATCACCTTACTGACTAAATGGCCAGACTTGTGGAGACAGTCCAGCGAGCCTCAGCCCGGAGGTTACCTTCTGAGCTTAGACCGCAGTACACACAGCCTCCACGGCCTGGGACCCCCTTTAGTATCCCCCAACCTTCACGGCCTGGGACTCCCTTCAGTGTCCCCCGACCTGAGTATGACCCCTCACTCCAGTGGGGGAAGTACTTGACCAGCAACAGAGACCTGGACTTTGCACCTCTGGGGAACCTTCGACCGACTAGGCACAAGTTCAGGTGCTCAAAGCCTTATGAAGA
This sequence comes from Meriones unguiculatus, assembly GCF_030254825.1. Lineage (NCBI taxonomy): Eukaryota > Metazoa > Chordata > Mammalia > Rodentia > Muridae > Meriones > Meriones unguiculatus. Next base: position 116,276,335 of record NC_083369.1, read on the forward strand.
CCAGAGATTCAAAAGACCTGACTCTCTTACCGCAGATAGCCTGCAGCGCCTCAGAGCTCTTATAAAGACTTCAGGCAGTAAAAAGACCTTGGACCCCATGAAGGAACTGAAAGAGATCAAGAAAAAGGAAGTTCCAATTCCTTTCATGGTTCCAGAGTGCAGGAGTAAGCAAATGAGCAGGGAAACCGGCCCATGTGCCTTAAAGCCTGCCACGAAAAAGAGACTGGCGTCATCTTTTTTGCCCATGCCCGAGAAGGTGAAAAGAAGACTAACTTTGTCTACTGTGTTAGAAGAACCTGTGGACACAGTAGCTGTGCAATCTTCTGCTGACTCTTCTGCTGACCAACGTGGACTGTTAATCTCCCCACATATTCATGGGTCCCTAAAGACTTCCCTATCTGCCCAGAAGTTCCAAAGACCTCCCACTTGTGCTAGAGGAAAAATCATACATGCCTCCTCTTCCAGAAGGGGTTTTAAAAGTTTATCCTCTACCAAAGAGGTCTCCAGTCTTTCTAATCTTCCCCAAAAGGATTTTAGACAAGGCCGCTCTGATCAAGCGGACCTCCATTTGGCCCCATCAGACAAAGATGGCTTTAAGCCTTCTCTGAAAGGGGAGCTTAGTGATTTATCATTTTCCCTAAATGGATTAAGTCTTACCAGCTCTTCCCAATGGAGCTTAACACCTTTGACAGCTGTCAAGGGGGACCAGAGAGCCGCTTCCTCTCAAGAAGACATCCAAATATGTTCCTCATCTCCCACAAAGGGCCCTATGCAATCCACTTCTAGTAAAGTGAGCTTGGGTCCTGACCCTGCTGACCAAGGGGGTTTCAGAACTTCCCCATTAAACCAAGAGAGCTTTAAAAGTTCTCCACCATTAAAGAATGGGCTCAGATCATCTCTTACAGCCCAAAGGGGCCTAAACCCCAGCACAACTCCCCAAAGGAGCCTCACATCGCTCATACCTACCCAAGCAGAAATAAAAATTTCCACATGTACACCAGGGGCTCAAGGACCTTTGCCATGTTCAGAACGGGCTCTTGAGAGTTCCACACATACACAAGAGGTGGTAGGAACTTGCAAGTCTGCCCAAGGTATTTTCCTGACTTCTTTAAACCTACAAAAGGATCTACCACCTTCACAGACTTCCCCAGGGGTTCTGAGTCCTTCCTATTTTGTGAAGGAGGGTCTAGGATTGTCAACATCTACAGAAAAAGGTCAAAGACCTATGCTTCCCCCTAAATGGAGATTCAAAAAATCTGCTATGAAAAGGAACCATGAACATTCCGATACTAGCAGGAAATTGATAGATGGTCCCTTTGAGCAAGGGGACTTCACAGTGTCCCTATCAGACCAAGAGGGTTTCAATTATTTCCCAGTGACCAAAAGGGCCCTCCTGACTTGTCAACAGGCTCCAAAGAGCCAAATATATGCCAAGACACTCCAAGTGAGCCATGCAGGTACCACATCTGTCCAGGGTACTCTGACAATACAACCTCCCCAGGGGTCTCTAGAAATTTCTGAAAATGTCAGAGAGATTCTTGGAATTTCTACATATATACCAGATACACTAGGACATCCAGAACCTGTTCAGGACTCTCTGAGTACTACCCTATCTAATAAAGGGACTGTGGGACAGGATATATTTACAAAAGGGGATCTAGCCATGTCCACACATTTAGAAATGGCTTTTGGATGTGGCATATCTACAAAAGATGATCTAAGACATATACTATCTGTACACAGAGTTCTGGATGTACCCCTACATGATCAATGGGCTATGGGAAGGGACACATGTACATCCTACACATCTAAGGAAGGGGATTCCTTGGACTCTGCCGGCCCGCAAATCCACACAGGACCTTCCCAAACTTCACAGTTGGCTGTGGGAACTTCCCTATGTCCCCAAGAGTATCAACAATCTGTCACAACTATACAAGATGTTATAGACTCTTCCCCACTTGCCCAAAAGGCTGTTAATTTTTCCACATGCCCACAAGTATCTCCAGAACATCTGTCAAATACCCCACAGTCTGTGAATTCTACCTTATCTGCCAAAGGATCATTAGAACCTGTTTTGCCCCTCCAGCTGGCTCTTGAACCTGATCTCTTTATACAAAAGTCATTATCCCCTTCTTCATCTGAAGAAAGTGTTCTTGGAAGTTCCACAAGTAAACAAGGAGGTCTAATAAATTGCTTACCTTCCCACAAGGCACTTGGACCTCCCACATATGCACGTGATGCTCTAGAAAAGGCCAAGCTTACACAGGGAGCCTTAGTAACTTCCCCTCATTCTGAAGCCACAGTCAAGACTTGCATATATACACAAGACACCTTAACACCTTCCCCATTTGAAGGAGAGACTCTAAGATCTACAATATCCACACAAGGTGCTTTACAATCTTCCCCATCTACACAAGAGGGTTTTGTGAATACCCCTTCTCAGGGGCGAGATATTAGGCATTATCCCTCTTCCAAAGTAAACCCCAGACATCTCATTTCTACGAAAAAGAGGTTAAGAGATGATCCTTCTGACCAAGGGGACTTCATAACTTTCCCATGTGAGGAAGACAGCTTCAACATTCTCCCTTCTGCAAAAAGGTTGCACGCAGCTCCTCCTGAATCAAAAGAAACATCAATAGCTACAACTACTCCTCAGGTGAGTTCCACACCTTCTATATCTGTCCAAAAGTGCCTGGAATGTTCCACATCTGGCCAAGAAACTGTGAAAGCATGCCCATCCACCCAAGGACCTCCTGGACATTCCATATTATCCCAAGAAGCTCAAGGTCCTGCTCTGTCTGCCCCAAAGGGTTTACTATGTTTACCATCTGCCCCAGGGCTTCAGGGACATTCTTCACCTCTGTCAAGTGCTCCAGAACATTTCTCCTGTGTTCAAAGGACTCCATCACTTTCCAAATCTAAGTTAGGTGCTAAGAAACCATCCTTATCTGCACAAGGGTCTGAGGGAAAGTCCACATCTGCACAAAACCCTGTGGGACTTGTGCCACAAGAAGACCTGATATTTTCCATATCTTCCAGAGCATCTAAAGATCCTTCTTCCTCCCATCTTCTTGTTGGAGAACATTTAACATCTTCCCTAGGGTTTGCAGTACGACCAGAATCTAAGCAGGTGGGTCTTGGAAGTACACCATCTATCTATAGGTCTTTGAGACATTCAACATCTGCCCCAGAAATTCTGTGTTGTTTCCAATCTGCCCAGGGAACAATAGAACCATTGCCATCTACCCAAGTGGTTCGGAAAACGTTTGCATCTTCACTAAAATATACACAACATTTACCCCACCACCCTGGAGATCTGAAACATCCCTTATTAGCACACAGGATTTTAGGACATGCCCTCCCTGATCAGGAGCCTCTGGAAACTTCTTCATGCTCAACTGGTGTTAAAGGATCTTTGGTGTCTTTGCAAAGGACTATGAATCTTTCCCCAACTGCCCAGAGTACTATTGGTATTTTTCCAACTACCCAAGGGGCTCTAGGACCTCTGTTATCATTCCCAAGTGAAGTGGGAACTTTCCAATATGCACAAAAGATGCTAAAACCTTTTCCACCTGCACAAGCTGCTCTGGAAATTTCCCCTTCAACCCCAATGGCTCTTGGACACTTGCCAGTGGCTCCAGAGCATTCAGGCCTTTCTACATCATCTCAGGAGACTCCATTATTTTTGCCACATGTTCATGGAGATCTAGGAGAATTTCAATATGGCTCAGGGACTCTAAGTTTGATGCCATCTACCCAATGGCAACACAAAAGTCCCTCATTCTCAGAACAGAGTGTAACACCTTTGCCCTCTTGCCAGGGAGCTGTGGGACATTCTTCATCTGCACAGCAGACTCTAGAACTGTCCACTCCTACACAGGGAACTCTAAGATATTCTCTGCCTGGTCCAGGTGATATGGCACAGTCTCTGTCTTCCCAGAGGATCTCAGGACCACTGTCATCTGTAGGAGTGGATATGGGGACATATTTTCATGCTCTGGCATCTCCAGGACATTTCACAGGTGTCTTAGGGTTGCAAGGACCTATGCTGTCTAAACAGGATCCTGTCAGAATTTCCTTACCTGTACAAAAAAGTCTCAGACATTTGCCACCTGCTCAAAAGGCTGTGGGACATTCCTTGTCTGCCCAAAGAGATCAAAAAGTGTCCATCATAGAAAAAGTGACTACAAAACCTTTGGAAACAGCTAAAATGGCTCTGATAAACCCTGGTTCTTTCCAAAGAACATTAGGATATATTCCATGTGACCAAGATGCTTTAGGACATTTTCCATCTAGTGTAGGAGCTCTTAAATATGCCCAAACTAATCAGAGGACTCATAAATGTTTGACATCTGCCCGAGCGGCTCTTGAAAATTTGCCTTCTAACTCTAAGGCTGTAGAGAATTCTGCCACCGGTGGTCTGAAATCTTCCTTATCTTCTCCAAAGGCTCTTGAACATGAAATTTCTGCCAAAGAGCCTGAAAAACTTTCTATATCTGCACCAGGTTCTCTGGGTCTTTCACTACCTACCCAAGAGGAGGCTCTAGAACATTTGCCACCTAATGTAGGAGCTCTTGAACATCCCTCAATTAATCAGGGGACTCAAGGATATTTGACATCTGCCCAAGAGACTCTTGAAAAGTTGTCATCTAACTCTAAGGATGTAAAAGTTGTTCATGACAAAAATGGTCTGCAAACCCCTTTATCTGCTCCAATGGATCTTGAACATACACTGTCTACCACAGAGCCAAAAGAACTTCCCATATCTGCATCAGGCTCTCTAGGTCATTCACTAAGTATCCAAAAAATCCCCAAACATTTAGTGCCTTCTTCATTAGGAAATCTGGAAACTTGCCAATCTGCCAAGGTGAGACTCAGAACTTTGAGACCTTCACAAATTGTTCTGGAATCTGCTCCAAGTATGTCAGGGTCTCTAGGAGATTTGTCATCTGCTTTAGGGAATATGAGAATTTCTTCATTAGCAAATGAGACACCAGAGCAATCACAGTGTGCTGAAGGGGATGTGGAATCTTCTCCCTCAGCAACAGGAACTCTAGGATGGATGACCTTTGCCCAAAAGTCTTTAAACAATTTCTTATCTGGACGAGAGATTTTAGAAACATTGCCACCCTCCCAAGAAGCAGTGGAGAATTTTCTTTCTACACAAGGGGCTGTGGAACTCTCCACATCCACAAAAGGGAGAGTAGAAAATTTATCACCTCCTAAAAGGCCAGGGAAACCTACTTCTCCTGCTGGAACAGGTGCTCTAGGTAGATCACCATCTTCCCAAGATACTGGAGAAACAGCATCATCTGTCCAAGGGACTATAGAACCTTCATCATCTGCTAAATGTGTTCTAGGAATTCATGCTCCATTGGAGCAGACTCTGAGTCCTCCCCAATGTACCTTAAAGACACCAGAATCTTTACAATATTCCCCAGAGGTTTACAAAACTTCAGATTCTATCGCATGGATTCCAGAAACTTTGGAGTCTATTAAAGAGGCACTGATATCTTCTGAATGTGCTCTAGGCCCTTTCATATCTGACCAAGTGATATTGGGACCACCAACATTGCCCCAGGAAACTCTGGACCCTTACACATTTGACCAAGAGTCTGTGAAATCTGTTCCATCTCAAATGGGACTTTTAAGACCTTCCTTAACAGATCAAGGTTTTCAGAAAATGTCTTCAAATGCAATGTCGTCTCTTCGAGATTCACCACCTCAGCAAATCTATGGAGGAAATTCATTGTCTACACAAGGGGATCTGGGGTTGTACATATCAGCACAAGACTCTCTTGAACACTCACCATCTCCTGAAGGGACTCCAAATCTCTCCATTTCATCCCAAGAAGTCCCGGAACCTTGTTTGAACCAAGAGGCTTTAGGAATTTCATCCTCTGGTTCAGGAGATCTTGAACTTTCTGAATCTTCCCAGGGGACACTAAGAATATTGCCATGTACCCAAAGCACTCTAGAAATATCATCTGTTACCCATGAGATGACAGAATATTCACCATCTGCCCAAGATTCTCTTAGACTGCCACCTCCTTCAGTGCAGATTCTGCAACCTTTACCACTTACTTCTGAGGCATCAGAACGTTTTGCATCTACCCAAGCCAACTGTAAGGCTTCAAAATCTGTGTCAGCGACTCTAGAAACATTGCCATCTGTGCCAGGACCTCTGGAACTTTTGAAATCTCATGAAGGTGCCCTGGGCTTTTCCATATCCAACCAAGGGATTCTGGGAACATCAACACCTCTCCAAGAAACTCTAGAACTTTGTAAACCAACCCCAGGGCCTCTCGAACCCATGCCATCTACCCAGGAAACTATGGGACCTTCCTTTTCAACAGAGTTTCCGGGACTATCCATTTGTGCACAGGGAGACTTTATTCCTATCACACCTCATGAAGACTGCCTGGGACATTCCCCGTATTCCAAAATAAGCCCTAGAATTTCTAATTCTACCAAAAGGATGTTGAGATGTGTGCCATTTCCTGAAGGGTATATCAGATATTCCCTTTCAGAACTTAATGGCTTAAAATCTGTTGGTTTTGCCAAAAGTAGGCTCACACCTTCCAAGGATGTGAAAAAGGACTCAAGTTCTACCTCTACTCCTCAAAGGAGTGTCTCACCCCCAACATCATCAAAATTAATCTTCATATCTAGTACTCCTTCTAAGGAAGATCTCAGACGTTCACCATTTCCATCTCCACGAGGTGGCTCCAGTTATTCTAATTTGGAGAAGAAAACAAGATCAAAACATGCCTCTCTAGACCAAACAGGCCTCAAATCTGTGCCATCAGATGGAGGCTCCAAAGTTTGCCATTCTTCCAAAAAGGGGAAAAGAGCTTCCATTTCTGACAAAAGGGGTGCAAGGCTGAAAACTGAACCCAGTGGGAGCCTCTCCACTTTTGCTTCTGCTAAGGGAGTTTCTAGATCTTCACGATCACATGTGGAGTGCCTCAGAAGTCCTCCATCTCCACAAGGCATCCCTAGATGGTCCAAATCTACCAAAACAAAATTTAAAAAGGCTCCCTCTGACCAAGCAGACTTTCAAGATTCCCATTCAGAATGCAAGGGCTGCAAACTCTCCTCTTCATCAGAGAGTGGTTGCGGACATTCTTCATATGCCAAAAGGGGCCAGAAAACAAAAGAACAAGAGAGCATAACACCTTCCATCTCTACAGAAGAGGGTGTAGGAACTACTCCCATTCATGAGGAGAACCTCAGACATTCCACCTCTCCTCATGTGACCCCCAGATATACTACTTCTACTAGGAGAAAATCAAGGCATGGTCCTTATACCCGAGAAACCATCCAAACTTCTCCTGCTGACCAAGAAGGCATCAAGCCCTCTCCAGATGAAGACAGTCCCCATGGGGGTGTCAAACCTTGTTCATCACCCCAAGGAAATGACAGACACCTGGATTCTACTGAAGAGGGCCTGAAACCTGCACTTTCTGTCCAAGGGGGAGAGAAACCATGTGCCAAAGGGGAGCCCATGGTTCTGCTTCCTATCCGATGGGGACTCATATATGCACCAATTCCGAAAGAGAAGGCCGCATCATTCCTTGCTATCCAAAGAAAAGTCAGACATACTGTATCTCTAGCAGAACTGAGATCTTCTCTTTCCTACCAAGGGAGAGATACAGCCTTCCAGTATGAATATGGGGAGCCCATATGTAACCCTTCTGTCCTTGGAGGCCACAGATATTCACATTTAGCCCCATGTGGACTCAAAAGGATCTCACTGCAAAAAGGGTGTTGGAGTTCTAACCTCTCCCCTAAGGAAGGTATCAGACTTTCTCAGTCTGACCGACATGGCCTCACACTTTTGCATTCTCACCAAAGGGACATCAGCAATGCCCCCACTGCTCAAGGCAGATTCAGAATGTTTCATTCTGAAAGAAAGGACCTCCTATATACCCAATCTAACAACCTGGGCCTCAGATACACTCCTTGTGACCGAAGGGTATTCAGAAATTTTTCCTCTCATCAAGAGCATGTCAGACCTTCAACTTCTGCCCTAGGAAGCATCCAGCCCACCCCTCATGCCCAAGGAAGCATCAGAGCTTCTGGGCCAGTCAAATGCAACCTCTAAATCAACCCATCCCAAGAGGAGAGCCTGAGCCCTCCTTACTTTTACCATGACATCTATAGATCTAATCCATAAGCTGGCCTCATATTTTCCCACACTGTGCTCATATGAACAATGGAGTTTAGAACTTTTCCTTCTTATCAACCGTCTGCCAAACCTACCACTTCCCACGCCTAGAAGCCTCAGATGCACCCTGAAGCATTGGATAGGCCCTCTGACTAAAAGCAAGGCAGGTGTTCCCTTCTGATTAAGAAAGGCCCACAATTTCTACATAGAAGAACATGATATACAATTTGTTCCCCATAAAGAATAACATGAGCTTCTTTTGACTGGTGTGTCCCTAAACCTACTTCATCTGACCTAATGGGTAGCAAAACAACTCCCTGTGCCTAAGGTGCTCTGAATGCTTCTTATTCTGACCATCTGACCTCATGACCTCTGTCCAAAGAACAGGACACTGTGACTGAGGTGCTGTAACTTAAGAGTAGTCAACAGGGCCTGAAACCCAGGGTGCATGCCTTAAACTTGGGCAGCAGAAACAAAGAAGCCATGTCCTTCATGTTTAGAAGTAGTGAGCTGAATTTTTCAGGCTAAATAGGTGGGAACTGCTTCGTAGAATGTTGGAGATTGATCTCACCTGCCTGGCTTGCATGATATGGATGTTCTAGATAGCATAAGGGCATATTCAGGCCTTCTCTAATCCCCTAACTGACTCTTGTTCTTCCCCTGCTACCCTTGAGACTTTTTCACCTTTCTGCTTTCCCTAACAGAGTATGAGACTTTCTGCCTCTGAGGAATGGTGTCCTTAAATTTTCCTCCTTGTCTGTCTCAAACATTCTCATTCTATCCATGAGTACTCCAAATTGTGTATCTGACAAAAGGGACTCATACTTATTCCTTCAGAACCAGGAGGACTTTCGCTTTTTCAAACACCTAAAGGGCTCAAGGGACCTTCAGGAATATGCCTTCTAAACCAGGAAGCCAAATGTATGTCAGTACTTCACAAGCAGTTTTCAGACTCACTACTTCAGAACCACAGATCATCCAAACTACTCTGTGGACCAAGGGGGCTTCTGGTCTGTCCCTTCAGAATCAGGAGCCCTCAGAGTTTCCCCCAATAACTCAAGTACCCTCAATCTTATCTGTGTAGAGCAAATGTGCCTCACAACTTTCACCAACTTTAGACATTCCCCAATGTTCAACAGGACATACACACATATTTCCTTTGAAAACCAAGAAACCTCAGACATTTACTCATTGCCCAAATGGGCCTCAAACTTACCACTACAGAAAGAGGGTGTCACATATCTTTAGTGACTGAAGGTGTTCTGACACATATGATTTGAAGATCAAGGGGCCTTGGACCTCACGAATGTCCCAAGAAGGTCATAACTATAAGTATTTTAGAATTAATGAGCAGTAGAATTTTTACAAAGTCACAGTAATGCTTGAGACTTACCTTTTAGAACAAGGACAATTTACACCCCAGCTAATAACTCCATCAAGCTTTAGATATGTCCCCTCAAAACTAAACTAACCCACGACTTCAAGGGGACTGACACCCTCCTGTAACAACTTCTGAAGAAGGCCTTAGACTTATTTTTTCTAGCCACAGTAGCCCTTGACTACCGCCATGGAGGATGTGCAAGCTGGGGGGTGTTGCTCTAATGTACCATGTTTGAACAAAATGTCTTTACTCTTCCTGTCTCTGTACTGGAGGTGTCTGAGCCATGGCCCTATGATAAGACAAGCAAAAGAACTGACCCTGTGACTGAGAGGTGTGTCTAAGACATTGAGGCTCTGCTGAAGTGTCCTGGAGACTGACTCCCTGTGGCCAAGGAAAACATATGAGTTTCTCTTTCTGTTCATAGCCAACTCAGGTATAACATTCAAGTAAGAGAGACCAGAGCTTCTCCCTCAGACACTATTGGCTAAGAATTGAACTTTTTGCTAAGTAAAGAAACCTCAGAGAACTCTGGATTCATGTCCTCTAGCCAGTGAAGAAAAACCTCACTGGGTCCAAGGCCATCTAGCTTTAAGCTGCTCACCAGAAAGGTTCACACATGTTCACACATGTGCAACTTATCATAAGTTTAAGTAGGGAACAGAACCTGGGACTATGATCCAATCTGTCAGAAGAATCCCAAGGTTGCTGTCAAGCCTACCAAGAGATGAGGATTTTCTCAAGTTCTCTGAAGACATGGAGACATGGAATACTTGGACCTTCCTCCTCTACGAAGGTAAACAGGGATATTCCCCTTCTGCCCAAACATGTCATGGTTCTCTCTCCTTTCCAAAACCTTGGTATTTTTCTTCCTCTGATGACTGAGGCCTTAAAACTTCAAACCAATGGACCCTCAGTACATTTCCCTCTGAGTAAGGGCACGGGGACTACCAAGGAGCACGGGCCCCTCTGGATAGAGTTCACAGAATTCAAAAATAGCAAGAAAATTCTAGAATCCCATGCCACTTTCTTGAATAAAATCACCAAAAGTGGTGTGAAATTATCAGTCAAGATCAATTCTGGTGGCTGAACACCATTCCTAGGAGGCAATCATTCTGGTACACCCACCCAAACAGTTCATGAATTCTGATATTGATGCTTGGTGTTTTGCATATTCAGCTGAAGATATGGATTTCCTAGACTGTGAAGAAGACTGAGAAGGTAAGGAAATGCTAAGACCTCATGAGGTATGGTAGTCAATTTAATTTTGCTCAAAGTAGTATGACTTTTGCACACTCTGATCATATCCCCCATTGTCAAATGAGCCTCAGAACCCCCCTCACTTCCCATGGTACTCACTCCTTCTACCTTTGGTTAAGGAGGAATCCAGACTTCTTACTGAAGCAAAGATCATTCCAGTTTTTCCAAAGGAGGCTTCAACCTTCATTGTGTGTGGAGGTCCGTAATACTTCCCCCAATATTATGGAAGTGAGACTTGGACATTTTTCTCAATAAATGTTCCAATATTTGTCCTTCAGCCCAAGGTGAACTGTAAGTTCAAAAATGATGCAGGTAAGAAACTCTGACATATATACTCTGTCAAGGAAGATGGCTGCACTACATTTTTTTTTAAACAAGTGAATTTTATGCACACCCTTTCACTTCAGGGGGATTGATACAAGCTATTCTGATTAAGGGAGTTACAGACCAGGCCACTGACATGAAAACTCACTCAGATGTTCATATTTTTCTCAAAAAAAACTTTAAATCAACACCGCTGGCAAGGGTCTCCTCAGAGAATCCACCTTCATAGATAGAAACCTCAGGTCTATTCCTCTAGGTTGTCTTAATATTTCTCTTCTGACCTGGGTGGCCAGGCATGCTCAAATGACCAAAAGGAAGGAATACCACACTGAACTGAAGTACTGGGATATGACAGCAAAAATCTGAGCTTTGATCAAAAACTTTCTACCTTTAGGATTATCACCAGAAATGAGCAGTCTCATCTTTGTTGTCCAAGACTGTGCTGCTGATGAAAGGCTTGTGAAGGACACAAAGCCAGAGATTACCAACCAACCTGTAAGGAAAAAGTGCTCTGATTGGTGGCAAGCATACCTCAGAGTCCCAGAATACATGATTACTCTGGGCTGTGAGGATGTTTAGATCTGATAAGGTATTGCTTCACCTTCTTCCAATTCCCAAGGTATCCTAGGAGATTCATCTTCTGCCTGAGGGATTCTGGTGCCTTCCTGTGCTTCCATACCCTCCCAACACCTTCAACCTTTAAAGAATGGGGCCTTTGACCTTCCCATGTATGGCCAAAGTGGTCTCACACCTAACTAATCAGGCACAGTTCCATGAGAGACTCTGTAAACACACAGGGACTCCAGTCCACTCTGGTTTGAGGTCTCATAGCCCAAGTTTAGCAATCAAAGCAGAAAATCTGTGCCATCTCCCTTCAGGTCATTCCTTAAAAATGGAATGGCCCCAACATTTCTGCCTAGATCATGACAGCTGAAACGCAAACTAGAGGAAGCAAGCTAGTCAGTGGCAGTCACCCACATCTTTGGAAAAAGACATACGTTGTTGCCTTGTCTCTCCCAGAATGAACACAAACTGTGAAAATACAAAGCTCTGAGTAATAACTGGAACCACATGATCAGTGCCGGGAACTTTCCCTCCTATGTAAGATATCAGGGACATTATCTTCACCAGAAGTATGAATGGGACCTTCAGCCTCTGCCTAGAGGAGAGCGTCCTTCTCCTTTTTCAATAGTTTTCCTCCCTTACACTGGGACTCAGTGTTTCCACTTTCCCCAATGTTAACTTATCCCTTCTCATTATATTGAGCAGAATGTCAGAACTCTGCTAGGGCTAGGATTGCTCTAGACCCTATTTGTCCAATGGGCTCTAAAACATTTATTTTGTGTTACATGGTCCTTATATAACCTTATTGCTACCCTCTGAGTCTTTTTCCTTCTCATTAAAGGGGTGTCAGACCGAGTGACCCTTACACCACTCACTCTGCGCTTAAGACTATTACACATTTTCAAACTTCCAAATAGATTTGTGGGCCAATTACCTACCAAAATCCAGCAATAATACTTCAGACATTCAGTTTCTGCAGAAGAAGATCTGGGAAATCTAATTCTATTGAAAGAGCTCTCAAAACTAGACCCTGTGCCCAATGGGTATCTCAGTCCTCCATCCTCTGCACTAGGGGGCTGCAGAGCCCATATTATGACTAAAGAACCACTAGAGAGTCCCTTCTCTTCATGCTTCATACATGCCGCTATTAACTAAGATTGCTTTAGAGTTAACCCCTCAGACCAAGATTACCACACAACACATATGCAACCAATCAGACCTCACAGCTTTCTGCTTGTAGATCATAGAACAGAAGATAGAAAGCTGAAATCAGATCTCATGCCATCTGCATCAAATTTGGTCATCAAAATTCTCTATTTTTATTTTTTATTCACAGATATGTGCAGCGAATACATCTTTGGGGAACCATCAATGCTTGTAGAAGCACTAATCCTGTTGGAAGTTTGTTATGATAGCTGCCTAGACTCTCAAAGATTTCACACAAGGTATGCATGTTTGTATTGGGAAATATAGTAGGCAGCTAGTGAGTCAGAGCCAGAACCTTCCTCCAAGACCCAAGATATCCTATGGGCTTTCTCATCAGACCATGCGTGAACTGCATATTCCTATTCTGCCAAATATGGATGGGGACCTCCACCCTGTGAACCAAGACACTCATGATTTCTCCTTTGCCAAAAGTGGTCTCAGAACTTCTCATTCTGAGAAGGGGTTCTCAGAACTCCCCTGTCCCTAAGGTACCTCAACACATCTCTTTTTATTTAAGTGGTCATGACAACTACCCTGGGTCAGAGTAGGCCTCAGTCCTTCCCTCCATTAACAATGTGGCCTTAGACATTACCTACCATTGACAAAAGGAAATTCACTTTTCCTTTTATTCCCAAGGTAACATTAGACATGTCCTTCTGAATAATGCTGTGCCATTCCTTGTAGTATTATTTCATGAACCCTCAGGCATACCCTTGTGTCTCTGAATTACCTACAACCAACGTATATACTCTAAAGAATAGAGATGCAAGCCTTTCATCTTTGACCTTGGTGGCTTCCCATTGCTATGCTTTTGTTTCAGGCCCCAGGTCCTATGTGTAGAATTAGAAACAAGTTCCTAGGTAATGCTTTTCAATCTAATCACCAGAAATCAAGTGGCTCCATAGTTGCTGCCCATATACAGACCCATGAAGACAAACTGAAGAAGGCAAGCTAGCTAGGGACAGCTGTCCAGGATGTTTGACGAAGGCTGAAGTTGTTGCCTGAACTCTCTCAGACTCAACACAAGATATGAAAATTATACACCTTAAAGAAAAGTTGGAAGCTGAAGAACAGTGATGGGAGCCTTCCTTCACAGAATAAGGTAGCAGGGAGACTCATTGTTCAACAGAATATTGGATGGCATTTCCCCAGTCTATCCCATACCTTTGGAAAACCCACACCTTTGCCCAACCAGGTTTCAGAATTCTTCCCTTTCTCACAAGGGGCCCAGTTCTTCATCTATTCCTAAGTTACCTCACTCCTTTTACTTCATTGAAGAGAATGTCAGACCTCAGTCCTAGACAAAACTTACTGCTTTGTCTCAAGTACTAATTTTACAGAAAGACCATAAAACATTGTGTTTCTTTGAACAGGGGATTAACTCATTTCCCTTCTGATGAATGAGGCCTCAAATCAAGTAAGCCATATGCCACTCCCTCTGTAGAAGTAAGAATCAGTTTCATTCACATGTAGTCCAGTGTAGTACAAAAGGAAGCTATGATTACCTCCTTCAAGCACAACAACTACAGAGATGTTATCCCTGCCTAAGCATGTCTGGCCCATGCAATAGTGATGACCAGGGTTCTGATTTGGCTTCTTTAGCCAAGAGATTCTCCTTTATTCCATTTGTTCTCATAGCAGCTTCAAATATAGCCTCTGGCCATGGGAGGCCCAAGAACATCCTTTTGTTCCCAAGGGCACCTTACACATGAACTTCAAACTCATATACCTTAGTACCAATCCCTCTGACCAAGATTGCCAGACAAACAATTGCAACCAATATGACCTCATAGAGTTCTGGGTTTAGATCAGAGGACAGAATATAGATATCTAATTCTAACACTAATGTCATCTGCCTAGCAAGTGGTTGTCAGAAAAACAATGCTCCTGTCGTTAATTTATAGATATGCACAGATTAATCCAACCTTGAAGAAGCATAAAAATTCAGACAACCACTCATCCTGTTAGAAGAGTGTTCTGATTGTTTTTTGTATTCATCACAAGAATACATGTAATATATGAATAGTGGGAACTGGTGAGAAGAGTTGGAACCAAATGATGCAATTGCTATACCATCCTCCCACTACCCATTGATTAGCTAGGTCTTTTTCCTTTGCACAATGGGGTGTCTTGATCTTGTTCTTGTGTTAAACGTGGCCAGGCACTTCCTTTCTAAGCAAGGTACTTCAGGGTGACCACAGAAATTTCAGTTCTGAATATGGACTCTTCAAACTGCCCTTGTTCTCAAGGTATCTCTCTCACACACACCCCTCTAATGAAGGGACATCAGAATTTCACTTTGGTTAAAGTGGCCTTCAGGCCTTTCTGCTCTTACAAGTAGTACCCCTGACCTTCTGTCTGTGTCCAAGATGAGTCATGAGAACGACTGGCTCTTACTGTAGGAATCTGAGAATTTCCACTTTTCTCAAGGAAAAAGTTGACCAGTATCAACGGGTCCTCAGACCATTCCCCACAGGCCTGTGGGCTTCAAATATATCCCTTTAATGGTGAGCCTTCTTAGATCCTTTCCCTCTACCCATAGCCCCTAGGAAAATACATGTGTAACACAGAGGGATTTCAGTTTACTCTGCTCTGAGTTAAAGGAGCCTGAAACATACGTCGTCTGTCTTTCGTTCTGGCCACCAAAGTGAAGAGGTACATGCACCCATGTAGATGATGATAAGCTTCAAGATGACTTAGAGACTGATAGTCCTGACTCATGAATAATGCTAGGATTGCCATTAGGCCTGCCATGGTGTGACAGAAGATGTGCACTGTGATGAAGTCCTTTTTCCACTGCACAAAGTAGGCTGGGATTTTCTGTTATCCCTAAGGTTAATGGTTTTGTGACTTTGTGACTTTGCTACTATAAGTTTTTTTTTTTTTTTTTTTTTTTTTTTTTAGTCTTCTACTCTTGAACACCATTGCTTTAGACCATCAATTTCTCTCTGTAACCAGTAGGGTCCAATATCTCAGCCATATTACTGAGGGAGACTGAAATCATCTCTAACTGCCCAAGGCCCCAAACTCCATTCCAGTCAAAAAGCCCCTCAAAAAATTACCCTCTCTAACCAAGAAGGATTCCAGTCATTCTCTTTGTCATTAAGGAGGCTCAAACCTTAAACTTCTACTTAACTGTGTCTGACATCCAACACCTCATATGAAAGGGACAACAGAACTACTCTCTTTTTTCTAGTTTTCCTCACATTTGCACCCTCTGGCAGCCAAGAGGTCTGAACATGCCTTCTTTCATACAGGTTCTTCTGTGCCTCTCCCTCTGCCTATGGGGGCCTTGGACACTCTACTTCTACTCAGAAAGACAGACTTAGTCTTGCTCCCTCTGTTTAGGGAGCAAGAAAACCTCCTTATGGCCAAAGAGACCTGAAAATGTCCTGTTTTTCCCAAGGGGAACTCAGGCCTACCATCTCTCATTAAGGTGTCTATAGATCTTGCTCTACTGACTATGTATGTCTGCTTTGTTCCCAGCTGTCTAGGATTCCTTCCAACCTTCTTCCTGATATATACAGTGTAAGTCGTTACCGCTCTGAAGAAGTGGGCCTTGGGATCATTTCATCTGACCAAAGGCTTTTTGGACTAAAGATAACCATCCAACCTTTTGAAAAATGCAGAGACTGTTACCAGGCTTTCCACACAGATCACAAAATATGTGGATATTCTAAAATGGAAAAGAAGTAGAAGCTGATCAGGCAGTACCATAACTTCCTCTGCTCCAAGGTGTTTACTTTTTGTCCAAATGAAAATGGTCTTTCTTATTTTATTTAAAATAGCCAGAGATTTTACCACTTGCACAGATAGATGTAGATATTCAACTTTGCACAAAATGTCTCAGAAATTCTGCTTATGACCAGGTTGCTTCAACATTTCTCCTTATTCCCATGGATTCTGCTATATTACATCTTTGATGTAGGGCATAACAGTCCTTTTGCTTTTGTCCAAATGTGTCCAGGTGCTTTTTCAATATTATATAGAGAGACTTAGACATTTACAATAAAGAAAGCTGCAGACTTGGCCTGTGTTATCAAGGAAATCCTGCTTATTCACCACATGACCACTTGCTTTGATAGCTGCAACTTCTAATTTAAGTGTCCTGGAAAGCAGTGTTTTGAACAAGGCTATCTCAGAACACTCTGGACTGAGATCCCAAACACAAGAATATTAAGATGAGGGTAACTACTGTCTTTATTCTGATCCTTTAGACAGATACCTCTTGTCCTACCTGCAGAGGAATGTGTGGATGGACATATATTTGAGGAAGAGACATATCCGGATACTATTGCATTGTGGCTTCTTAGAAGACTTTTAAGACTGCTGCCATGCCTGTCACGGACATTCAGAAGATGTGTGTTCTAGACTGTGATTTCAGTTTTGGAGCTGATGAAGCAGTGAGTGCCTAGACCTTACTATACTTTCAAGCTATCAATCAACCTTCAGCCTTTGTTCAGCAAGGCTGCAGGCATATGATGTAGAGAGGCTGAGGCTATTTCATCAACTCCTGGGAAGCTCCTATCTCGTCCTACTTTAGAGGGTCTTATACCTATTACCTGTCCCCGGAGGCAGGAATTCCTCTCCTGCCTACAGGACAATTGGATTTACCTCACCTACCCAAAGAAGTCTGAGAGTATCCTCTTTTCATGAAGTGGATTTTAGACTATCCCCTCTCCCCATGTATATCCCAACTATTCCTCTTCTGAGCAATGGGATTTCACACCTGCCTGTGGTAATAGAGTGCTACACTCCATCAATATCCTCAGTTTTTCAGACCTTCTAAATATGCCTCCATGGGAGTGGAATTACTAGATCTATGTAATTGGTCCTCAGATCCTTCTGGTGTGACCAAGGGGATACCAATCTATTGCCTCTGCTTTTCCAAAGGGACTCAGATCTCCTCATTTTGCTGAGATGGTCTTCCAATATGCCTTTTTGACCAAGGAGGGACTCACATTGTCTTCCTCTGATTCAGGGGCCTCAGACATTCCCCACCCAATATTAAAATCCTAGAATATTTTAATCCACCCCAAGGGACCTCCAGAAACTCAGGCTTAAAGTACCAAAGTCCAATAGTAGCAAGTAGAGCCCAGAACCAAAGCTCACCATTTTAAGGCAGAAACCAAAATGATGGGGTCTCCATGATTCACATTTAGACCTGAGCAGCTGAACATATGCTTGAGAAGAAAAAACACCATTGGACTATCATCCGAACTTTTCGATGAATACTCAGACTGCTACCTGACCTGGCACTACATTCACTATAGTGGAGAGACATTCTAGTTTCTGAGGAGTTGCTGGAAGTTGATAAGACAGTACTGGAATGAGACACACATCATGAGGTAGGCTGGGACACTGATCTCATGTGAAGGAGACAGTTTGATATTTCCAGCTCTACCCAACCAAACATAGTAGTTTACCTCTAGAAAAAGGCTCTCCACTCTCTTCCCAAGAGGAACTCTAATATTTTCCCTCTAACCCTGCTTTCTTCATGTATCTTGGAGTCTCCTTTCTTCCCCATGCCTGTTGGCAAGCCTGAGACCTCTCATGTCTGACCTACTGATCCCTAGTCTCTGACTAAACCTCTGAGTATTCTGGTGGACATTCAATGTCTGACTATCAGTGTTTCAATAGTGCCCACGTTAACCAAGGGTTGTATACAAATATTCTGACTACTGGGTTTTTCAAACTTCACCACCTCTAGCCAAGGGAACTCCAGACCTTCCTTTTTTATTATATAGGGTCTCTATACTAACAGCATTATCGAAATGGACCCTAGTTTTACTAGGTAAGTATGACACTGACCTAGCAAGTGTCATACTTCCCTACTCTTCGCAAAGACACCCCATATTTACACAATGTGGACAAAGAAGTGGGCATTTTCCTGCTTGTCAATATAATATTCATTCCCTCATGTTTAGGTCAAGAGCAGCAAGAGCCTGGAATACCAGTCATCATCTCCATGGCATTCATCATCAGTGGAATGGTCCCAATCTTAGTATGCAGACCTGGACGGTTGAACACAAAACTGCTGGCCTGACAAAGCTTTAGGCACCTATGCACACTCTTGGAATGGTGTTCAGATCATGGCACATCCTCCTGAGGATGCAATGTATGATATGGTTAATTTTAGTTGGCTGTTGTTATCTTCTTGATGGTGTTGTTTTCTTTTAAGTTTAGATGAGGATATACTGATAACTTTTGTTTTTATGTTATTCATCTACTGGCATTAAACCCAGCAACCAAATGTTTAAGTATTTCACTTTCTCTGCGTTATTTCGAAATCACAATGTATGCATATCTTCTTCTCTTTTGTTTCAAACACATACTGCTATGTAATTCTATTTTACAAATGTAATTATTTTAACCAGTGTTCACATGAATATTTATTTTATTTTTTACTTTTAAAATTTATTTATTATTTTTTTATTTTTTTAATATTTTAAAATATTTTTTAATAGTTACAGTTTGCTAACTTTGTATCCCTGCTGTATCCTGCTCCCTCTTTCCCTTCCAATCCCACCCTCCCTCCTTCATCTCCTCCCTGCCCCTTTCCAAGTTCACTGACAGGGGAGAACCTCCTCCTTTTTCATCTGATACTGGTTTATCAGGTATCTTCAGGATTGGCTGCAAAGTACTCCTCTGTGGCCTACCAGGGCTGCTCCTCCCTTGGAGGGGGTGTCAAAGAGCTCGCCATTGAGTTCATGTCAGAAACAGTCCCTGTTCCCCTTATTAGGGTACCCACTTGAATACTGAGCTACTAAAGGCTATATCTGAGCAGAGGTTCTTGGTTGCATCCATACATGGTCCTTGTTTGGAGAAACAGTCTCATAAAAGACCCCTCTGCTCAGATATATTTTGTCCTTGTGGAACTCCTGTCCTCTCCAGGTCATATTAACTCCCCTCCCCCATTTTTATGATTCCCTGCATTCTGCCAACGGTTTGGATAGAAGTCTTAATATTTGCTTTGATACACTGCTAGGTAGAGTCTTTCAGAGGCCCTCTGTGGTAGGCTCCTGTGCTGTTACTTGTTTGCTCCTATATCCAATGTCCATCCCATTTGTATTTCTGAGTGAGGATTGATCATCGTATCCTGGGTTCTCTTTCAGGAAGTTGTCTCCTGTGCCAATGATTTCCAATATTTTACTCACTTTTTCTTCTAACCGATTTAGTGTATCTGGTTTTATGTTGAGGTCTTTGATCCACTTGGACTTTAGTTTTGTGCAGGGTGATAAGTATGGATCTATTTTCATTTTTCTGCATGTAGACATCCAGTTGGAATAGCACCAGTTGTTGAAGATGCTGTCGTTTTTCCACTGACTGATTTTGGCTTTTTTGTCAAAAATCAAATATCCAAAGGTATGTGGGTTTATTTTTGTGTCTTCTATTCAGTGACATTGATCCACTATTTTATTTATATGCCAATACCATGCCATTTTTATTACTATTTCTCTGTAGTACAGCTTGCGATCGGGGATGGAGATGCCTCTAGATGATCTGTTGTTGTATAGGATAGTTTTGGAAATACTGTTTGTTTTTGTTTTTTTTTCATATGAAGTTGATAATTTTTCTCTCAAGATCTATTAAGAATTGTGTTGGTATTTTGAAGGGAATTGCATCGAATCTGTAGATTGCATTGGGCAGAATAGCCATTTTCTCTGTTACTCCAACCGATCCATGAGCACGGGAGATCTTTCCATGTTCTGATATCTTCTTCAATTTCTTTCTTCAGAGACTTGAAGTTTTTCTCATACAGGTCTTTCACTTGCTTGGTTAGAGTCACTCCAAGGTACTTTACGTTATTAGTGTCTATTGTAAAGGATGTTGTTTCCCTAATTTCTTTCTCAGCCCTTTTGTCTTTGGTATACAGGAGGGCTTCTGATTTTTGTGTGTGTGTGTGTGTGTGTGTGTGTTAATTTTGTATCCAGCCACTTTGCTGAAGGTGTTTATCAGCTGAAGGAGTTCTTTGGTTGAATTTTTGGGGTCGCTCATGTATACTATCATATCATCTGCAAATAATGAAACTTTGACCTCTTCCATTCCAATTTGTATTCCCTTGCGCTCCTTTAGTTTTCTTATTGCTCTATGTAGGACTTCAAGTACTATGTTGAAGAGATATGGAGAGAGTGGGCAGCCTTGTCTTGTTCCTGATTTCAGTGGAATTCGTTTGAGTTTCTCTCCATTGAGTTTGATGTTGGATATAGCCTTGCTATATATTGCCTTTGCTATGTTTAGGTACATGTCTTGTATCCCTGATCTCTCCAAGATTTTAAACATGAACAGGTGTTGGATTTTGTCAAATGATTTTTCGGCATCGAAGGAGATTATCATGTGGTTTTCTCCTTCAGTTTGTTTATATGGTGGATTACATTGATGGGTTTTCATATATTGAACCACCCTTGCATGTCTGGGATGAAGCCTTAGTCATGGTGGATGATATCTTTTATATGTTCTTGGATTCGGTTTGCCAGTATTTTATTGAGTATTTTTTTTATCAATGTTCATAGAGAGATAGGTCTGAAGTTCTCTTTTTTTGGTTGGGTCTTTGTGTGGTTTAGGTATCAAGGTGACTGTGGCTTCATAGAATGAGTTTGGTAATGTTCCTTCTGTTTCTATTTTGTGGAATATTTTGAGGAGTATTGGTGTTAGCATTTCTTTGAAGGTCTGGTAGAATTCTGTGCTGAAACCATGTGGCCCAGTGCTTTTTTTTAGAGGGGCGACTGTTAATGACTCCTTCAATTTCCTTGGGGAATATGGGGCTATTCAGTCTTTTTGCATGATCTTGACTTAATGTTGGTAGAAAGAATCTATCAAGAAAATTGTCCATTTCATTTAGATTTTCAAATTTTGTGGCATATAGGCTTTTGCGTATGACCTACCGATTGTTTGGACTTCCTCAGTGTCTGTAGTTATGTCACCCTTTTCATTTCTGACTTTTTGATTTGGATAGATTTTCTCTGCCTTTTAGTTAGCTTGGCTAAGGGTTTGTCTATCTTGTTGATTTTCTCAAAGAACCAGCTTTTTGTTTCATTGTTTCTTTTTTATTTGTTTCTAATTGATTAATTTCAGCCGTGAGTTTAATTATTTCCATCCGTCTGCTCCTTTTGGGTGTATCTGCTCCTTTTTTTTTTTTTTTCTAGGATTTTCAGTTGGGCCATAATTTGCTTGTATGAGATTTTTTCTTGAAGGCACTTAGTGCTATGAGTTTTCCTCTGAGTACTGTTTGTTCAATGTGTCCCATAAATTTGGGTATGTTGTGCCTTCATTTTCATTGAATTCTAGGAAGTCTTTAATTTCTTACTTTATTTCTTTTTTTTTTTTATTGTATTCTATAAGGGTGTAATCTAGTATCTTTATTTATTTTGTTTCTTTTTTTTTTTTTTTTTGTTCTTCTCAATGCAGTTTATTCAGGAACCTTGAACAATCTTGAACAATCTTCTGACCCTGGGGAAAGCCAGCCCACAGCTTACATAGCCTCTAGGTAGCCAATCCCAGCGTGCCTCGTGGGCAATGCAGATAGGTCCACATACATGGAAGCAAGCCAGATCCTCAGCCTTAGCCAAATATGGAGTTGTTTGTGACAGAGAGCACTCACCATCGGGAAGGTGGAAGGCAGAAACCAGCTCCATCTTTAAGGCGCGGCATTATGCAGCTCTCTACAGTTCCCCTTTTTGTTTTAGACGCATCAGGCAAGAGTAGAGGTCTGATCTCTGATATTAGAAATAAATTGGGACTTTGTACCAATGTTCATTTAGGTGTCATCCACCCAAAGAGCATCAGACCCGTAGTTCTAGAACTGATGCAGGATGTTCCAACGAGGGGGTTAAGGCTTCTCATATCTCCTATAAGTCCACACCTGTTTGTTTATAAAACCCCATTTTTATTTATTGTTACCCAGATACAGCCAAGTAATTGTGGTAATGATACTTGCTTTCTTACTTTATTTCTAACTTAACCCAGCTGTCATTGAGTAGCAAGTTGTTGAGTTTCCATGTGTGTCTAGGCTTTTTCTTATTTCCATTGTTGTTGAGGTCAAGCTTTAGTCCATGGTATTTGGATAGAATACAAGGGATTATTTCACTCTTCTTGTATCTGTTGAGGCTTGCTTTGTGACCAACTATATGGTCTATTTTGGAGAAGGTTCCATGAGGTGCTGAAAAGAAGGTATATACTCTTTTGAGTTTGGGTGAAAAGAGCTGTAGATGTCTATTAGGTCCTTTTGATTTAGGGAAACTGTAAGTGCCTTTATTTCCCTATTTGGTTTCTGTCTAGTTACTCTGTCCCTTGGTGAGAGTGGGGTGTTGAAGTTTCCCACTATTAAGCTATTAGGATTAATGTGTGATTTAAGATTTAATAATGTTTCATTAACGAATGTAGGTGCTCTTTTATTTGGGGCATAAATGTTCAAAATTGTGATGTCTTCTTGGTGGATTTTTCCTTTGATGAGAATACAGTGCCCCTCCTTATCTTTTTTTGATTAATTTTCTTTGATATTCTATCTTATTAGATATCAGGATAACCACACCAGCTTGTTTTCTGGATCCATTTGCTTGAAAAACATTTTTCCAACCCTGTACTCTGAGGTAGTGTTTATCTTTGTTACAGAGATGTGTTTCTTGGATGCAACAGAATGTTGGATCCTGTTCCTGCACCCATTCTGTTTGTCTGTGTCTTTTTTGGTTTTGTTAGCCTCCAGAGTACCTTCATGCATCAAATACATTATAATGTAAGGGTGAAGACTCCATGTAGGTACCAGCTTGATTTCTTCTTGTTCAATGAGTTGTGTTAGAGTTTTCCTCAGCAATGGGTATCCACTGTCTATTTGTAGAGAGCAGTGCATTATCTTGGCAATGGCTTGGGTTGTTTGGGGATTTCCATGAGAGCCCTTTGGCCAGCAAATCAACTGAATGCAACCCAGTCCCTGTATTGGAAGCTTCATTTGAAAACTCGGTTTCCCTTATTATTAGGAAACTTCATTAGGATCACTTTTATATATTTTATGAAATTTCCACTGCACTAGGTTTTCATATCATCCTTTCAAGTACCTCAATTCCAGCTTTCTACCTATTCCTTTCTCAACCCTATCTCTCCCCCTCTCATTCCTGCTCCACCCCATCCCACCCTAGTCCACCAATAAAATCTATTGTATTTCCCCATACTAGGACATCCATTCCCCATTTCCTTCCTCTATACCTAACCTCTATGGTTCTATGGGTTTTAACTGATCTTTGTTTGTTTAATGTCTAATGTCTTTGTATTTCTATTGCAGTGACAAAATATTATGACCAAAAAGCAAATGGGGATGGAAGGATTAATTTAGGTTACACTTCTTCATTTTAGTTCATCATTGAAGGAATCCAGAATAGAAACTCAAATAGGGTAAGAACATGGAGGCAGGTGCTGATGTAGAGGCCATGGAATGGTGCTGTTTTATTGGCTACCACCTCATGACTTGCTCAGTCTCCTTCCTTATAGAGAATTCGGGACCAACAGCCCAGTTATGGCAGCACCAACAATGGACAGGACACTTCCACACTTACAATTATCTAAGAAAATGTCCTACAAGCTTAATGGTAGCCAATCTCATGGAGTTATTTTCTCAATTGAGGTTCCTTGCACTTGGATCACTTTAACTTGTGTCAAGTTGACAAAAAACAATCCAGCACAGATCATATCCACATTTAAATGAATACATACTACATTTATCTTTATCCATTCTTTGGTTGAGGGACATCTAGGTTGTTTCCATTTCTGGCTATTATGAAAAATGCTGTTATCAACACAGCTGAGCAAGTGTTGTTGTGGTAGGATGAAACATTCTTTGGGTATATGCCCAAGAGTGTTATAAGTGGTCAGGTGCCAAGAAGAGTGTCCTGGCTGGTGAGTGAGGAGACAGGGTACAGAACCTGGTTTCCACATCCATGATTTTTTTTCCTGAAGCTCCCCAACTGTGGCCCTGATTGCTATGGGGTTTCTTTGTGTGTGCCTGTGCTTATGCTTACATGTCTGTGTCTGTGTGCATTCTTATGCATATATGTGTCTTTTCATGTGTCCATTACTGTCTAGTATGATCTCTGTGTCAGCTGTACAGGAAGCTATGCTTCAGAGAGCCATGAAGCAAGGCTACAGAAGACACAGAGTGTAACATTTAGGGTATACATCTCAGAGTAGACACAAGGAAGGAAAGTCAAGTAGGGCCAAGGTGGACACAAGGTCTGGACTTGTTCTGGGATGTGTGTTTATACATGTATGTGGCTTAGCCTAGCAGACAAATTACATGGTAGTGCTGTGAGGTGTGGAATATCCCATCATTGGATGTTGCTAGCATGATACCTCTGTAACTCAGATCAGGTCCAATGCAAGGAAGCTCTCTGTCAAGCACCAGAGTAGATGCTTCTAAGACGTTTGTTAGAGAGAGAGAATTGTCATGCAGTGGTGGTAGTGTCTCCAAGAGGCAGGGAGGGTGGTCTTCTTCTAGGGTACAGCACAGAAATTCTGGGAAGTAGAGTGATGTAATTCTGAAGGCTTGGTCATCAAGGGAATGAAGGCTTCCTGAGGGTTGAGAAAGCTTTGCCCAAATGCACATGGTAGGTCTTCTGGTAATCAGAAACAAACAAACAGACAAAACTATTATCCTGGT
This sequence comes from Meriones unguiculatus, assembly GCF_030254825.1. Lineage (NCBI taxonomy): Eukaryota > Metazoa > Chordata > Mammalia > Rodentia > Muridae > Meriones > Meriones unguiculatus. The sequence goes on from NC_083369.1 coordinate 116,301,883, forward strand.
TATAGTGCTTAGACTTAAGCATGTCAACTCAGAATACGGGCTTTTCCTTAAAAGTTCACCCTGAGAAAGGATCAGGGCTACACTGAGATCCTGAACACTCAGTGTAGTTGCTAGCCAGCCATGAAAGATTTTCTATCAGCTTAAATCCATGTCCAAGTAGTCTTCTTTGGTGAATACCCCACAGCAGAAAGGCTTTTTCTGAAAAGGACAAAATCTACTCTGAAATTAGTGCTGAGATGTAGGACTTCATTAAAGTATTTTAGTTTATGTACAGCTAAATAGGTGAATGGGAAGTCCATAGAATGTAAAAAAAATTCTCTGCTAGATATTTATTAGACAGAGGATTAATATCCAGAATATGCATTGAACTTAAAAATAATATACCCAAATGACATATTCAAAAATTGGGCCTATAAATTTGAAGTAGGGTTGGTAGTGGCGTATGGGAGGATGATAGGGAGAAAAGGTAAAGGAAAAATATTGTAAATCTAACCTCAAAAATAAAAAAAATAAATAAAAATATGGACCAAGAATATGAACAGAGATCTCAAATGATGAAAAAAATATATTAGAAATAAAAATCTAAGAATAACTCAAAACATGTTCATTGTCCACAGTAATTAGGAAAATGCAATTAAAAAAAACCCTTGAGATTTCATTTTCATCTGTCTTAGTTCAGTTTAGAATGGTAAAGATCAACAAAAAAACCAACAATGGAGTGGTGGGGGGAGAGGTTGAATAAAGGGCCTACTGCAGTTTGGGGGTCCTGTTACACTCCCCACTGGATGAGACAAATCATGGACGCATGCTGTTTTAAAGAGGTGTGTGTTTGGCTAACAAGGACTCTGTTGCTTGTTTTTCAATCACTTGCCCCTGGTAGGACTACCTCTACAGGTCACAGTGGGGAAGAGGATGGGCTCAGCCCCGATGCATCATGATGTGCTGGTGGATGGGTGTAGGGTGGGTTTCCCTTTTCTGAGGAGTAGGGGAGGGGAAATACTAGGAAGATAGAGGAGGGGAGGGAGTTGGCTACTATCAAGATGTAAAGTGAAATAAATAAACAAACAAATAAATAAAATGAGGTGTGGTTGCTTCTAAAGACCGCTACTTTTTACTGAATCAATACACAATTGGACAGAGAATTTAAATTGTAGGACCTCACCAGTAATTCAATCAGAATTTGAATTAAAGGCCCAAGTAGTATTGACAGCAAGTAGTTAGCCAGGGGGACCAAAAGAAGAGAGACTGGTATCATTATCTAATAATGTCTTTCTCTTTCTCCCTTGGAGTTTGTTGTTGTTTGTTTCCAACCATGGTAAGATTTTTTATTTTTATTTTATTATTATTTTTCCTTAGCACTTAACATAGGAACAACAGGTTTTTCTCAAACCTAAGCATAGTTTCCTTTATCTGTTGAGGAGTAAGTCTAAGCCTTTTCAGTTTTGTAGGACCACTTCTTCAGGAAAATATAAGCAATGATTTGATACTTCTTGTTCCTGACCAACCTGTCTACTCAGTTTGGAAGGCATCAGAAGAGACATATTTCGTCAAACCATTAGTACATGCCCACAAAGTAGTCTCAGGGGCAAGGTAATATTGTTGTTATCCTGATGAATTAATCCTTAAGGCAAAACAGCTAGGTTAGAGGTTTTGGATATTAGATAAGTTTCATCCCCTAATAAATACTTTAGTTTTGGGCTGCCCTCAGTAACAGTGAGCTTTGTCTGTGGACAGAGTCTGGTTAGTTAGTATAGGGTCTTGGTGTCTAAGCCCAGACAGGAATCCTGGTTGATTTCTGGCTGGTTATGATCAAATCTATCCTCAGGGTCCCATCCTGTGAAATAGAATCTGATTACCCAGGTATTCCCTGTTTTCCAAAGGCCAGAACATTTTTGTAAAGGAATTTACAGATTTTGTTTTCATTTTATAGCCATTGGGTTTTATTTTTCTATAGTGCATTTCTTGGGAAAAAAAACTTTATTTCTATGTATTCATCTGTGTGTTTTTTGGATGCCTCTGGTTTATAACCCCATGTTTTGCAATGGAAAACTCTGTTTCTTGCAACTAGAAGGGGCAGTCACAGGGCATGCATACAATTGTAAACTCTATCTTCTTATCTCAAAAGATAAACTCCCACATATACCATTTTTCCAGTACAACAAGACATTTAAAGTGGGTATCAGTGAGAAAAGGTCAAGATGACTATGGGTTTCCAGACCCAGATGCCTGATGAGTTACCTACAGTCCTACAAGCTGTTTCTGGGAACCACTTGTGTGTTTGAGCTATCCATTCCTTTTCTTTCTTTTTTTTTTTTTTACCATGGAGTCTTTGGTAGCACCAGATTGGGTATATCACCAGAATATCAATAGGCCCCATTGGCATCTAGTGACAGTCATGGATGAGCACCTGCAGGCCATCATCAGGCAAGAAGGTAGAAGGATTAAAGGTTTCTGAAATTGGACTCGAGGTCTAGTAGGAGGGCCTGGTACTGGGTCATATTGTCATTAGAGAGTAAGTCTGCTGTTCCTCAGAGGAAGGCCTCAGATACATTGTGGGAGACCTACTCATGCTCCCTCACTGGCTGCAGCACTTGGGTAAGTTGCCCCCTCCCCTAGCAGGGTAAGTGCAGATGTGCTGACCCTAATGGGTGCAGCAGACCAAATCATCTACTAGAAAGGCCCAGATCCAGGACTTTGAGTTAGCTCATAAGTGAACTGCAGGAGTGTGTGTAGGGGCCATTCCTGCAGATGTTAAAGCTACATGATCTCCATGGCCTTGGGCACCCACGAGATATCTGAGAGGAGTCCTGGTGAGGATTCAGTATTGGAAGTGTGGCAGAAGGCAGGGGCCTCAAAACAGACCAATAATTTGTTGCAATCAACATTTGCAAGTAAAGCTTTTTGGACAAAAGGGAATGCTGTGTGACCCAGTGAGACACGGTACAGCTTCCACAGTGAAATGTTTTGTTGTGTTTGTTTTTGTATGTGTGGGTGTGGAGATATATCATCCTAATAGATTAAGGTTTTGTAAAAAGTTCAGTGCTTAACTTTCTCCTTGGATATTGTACAGACCTTTCTAGTACTATGAAAACAAGGGAGTAGGGGTAATTGCTTTTGGTAGGCATTGGCTACCTTTTTCAACTTCTCCATGTTCAGTGAGATATATAAGTGTGGTCTTCAGAAACAAGGTCCAATAGCCTTGGTAATTGCCTATTTGGGGATTTCTGTGAGCCCCCTTCTCCAACAGCTTATTTAGACATAACCCATTTCTGGCACCAGATGCTTCACATGATTATGAAAGATGTGGTTTTCTCTTCCCCCTTGTTTGGTGATTCCATTTACATTTTCATACATTTATATTTTTACAGTTATAGGGTTTGTATGACTTCCTCAAATGGCCCTCAGTATTAGATGTCCCTTTCTGTATGCCTTTCCTTATCTTTCTTTCCTTTCCTTTAATCCTCCCATTTCTGCATCATCTGTATCTTCATAGTTTATGTATTCTACATATTATTCTCTCTATATATTTTTTACAGTTTAACCTTGACTCTCTTTCGTCCCTTACTCTATACCTAACTTCAATGGTTATACAGATTTCAGTATGCCTATTTAAAGCTTTAAAGCCAACATCTACATATAAGAGGACGTATACCAATTTTTTTTTGGTTCAGCTTACTTCTATCAGGATGATTACTGATAAATTTATTCATTTACATACATGATGCAATTTTGATAAAATATTTACGCAACTCTTCATAGAAATTTTCAATAAGTAATTTTAAACTTGTAATGGAAACACCAAATACTCTGGTAGCAAATAAAATATTGACCAATAAAAGAGGGCCTGTTGGTATCAACATTAAAGATTTCAAACTACAATATACAAACCTACTAATAAAATATTCATTATATTGTTATAAAAACGTATATATTAATCGGACAGGTTTGAAGATATATAATCTTACTCTTTTACAGCAAACTGGTTTTTGACATGAGTGACACAGGGACACACACACACACAACCAACATCAAAACAACAGAAATTAACAATCATGAGTAATTTTTATATCTCAACATCAATGGACTCAATTCCCATTTTAAAAAGAAACACACAGGCTAAGAGAATATATGAAAGAAAAAAAAACAGAGTCCATCATTTTGCTGCATACAAGTAACATACCTTAGCAACAAAGACAGATATTACCTCAGAGTAAAGGGCTAGAAAGAGGCTTTCCAAAAAGATGGGACAAGTAAAAATGTTCAACAGCTATTCTAATAGCTAATAAAATAGATTTTCAACCAAAACTAATCAAAAGAGATGGTAAGGGACACTTCATTGTCAATAAAAAAAAATCCACTAAATTGACCTTTCCATTTTGAACAGATATTCCCCAAATGCAAGGGCACCCAGGTTCATAAAAGAAACATTACTAAAGCTTAAATCACACACTGAAAACCACATTAATTGTGGGAGACTTCAATACCCCACTCTCACCAAAGGACAGGTCATCCAGACATGAACTAAACAGAGAAATAATGAAACTAAAAGAAGTTATGAATCAAATGAGCCTAACATATCTATAGAACATTCTACCCAAACACAAAAGAATATACCTTCTTCTGAGTACCTCACAGAATCTTCTCAAAATTGACTATGTACTTGAACACAAAGTCTCAACAGATTAAAGAAAATTAAAGTAATCCCATGTATCCTATTAGACCACCATGGATGAAACAAGATTCTGTTGTTGTTGAAGACTTCAACAACCACAGAAACAACAGAAAGCCTACAAACTCATGGAAACTGAACAACTCCTTACTGAATGATCATTGTATAAAAACAAGAAATAAGAAATGAATCAAAGACAATCTAGAACTCAATGAAAATGAATTCACAACATACCCAAACATATGAAACACAATGAAAGCAGTGCTAAGAGGAAATTTCATACCATTAAGTGTCTTCACAAAAATTTAGTGAGATTTCATGCTAGTGACTTGAAAGTACATCTGAAAGCTCTAGAAGAAAAAGGAGCAAACATACCCAGGAGTTGTAGAAGGCAGGAAATAATTAAACTCATGGCTGAAATCCATTAAAAAAAAAGAAAAAAAGGAGAAAAATACAAAGAATCAACAAAAGCACAAGCTAGTTCTTTGAGAAAATCAACATGATAGACAAACTATTAGCTAAACTAACTAAAAGGCAGAGAGGGAATATCAAAATTAACAAAATCAGAAACAAAGAGGGGGTTATAACAAGAGAAACACCCACGCTCACACCAAGGAAATTCAAATAATCATTAGGTCTTACTTCAGAAGCTTGTACTCCACAAAATTGGAAAAATTAAATAAAATAGAAAATTTTCTTGATAGATACTACTTATGAAAGTTAAATCAAGATCAGGTAAACAATTTAAATAAGCCTATAACCCCTAAAGGAATAAAAGCAGTCACTAAAAAGAAATATAGAAAATAAATCCAGGGCCAGATGATTTTTTTTTTATATAGAAGAGATCTACTAGACTTGCTAAGAAGAGACAATACCAATATGCCTCAAATTATTCCACCACCACCCCCCCCCCACAAACCAGAAGGAACACTCTCAAATTCATTTTATGAAGCCACAATAATTTTGTAGAGGAATTTTGATCTACCCACATGGCTACTCTAGCAAGGTATCATACCCAAAGTCTTTTTAGGTCTGTATGATCCAGCTGAAATACAAACACACCTTTAACCTCAGAAGACAAGCAAGCAGATCTCTGAATTCAAGGCCAGCCTTGTATAGATCAAGTTTCAGGTAAAGAGAAGCTTAAGTCCAGACATAGTGGTATGTTGGTATAGTGTTCTTGTGGCATGTATGCAATTTACCCTTGTTCATTCATATGCTGATTTCTCTACACCACTATCTGCTTTTAATCCTGACATTGTATTGTGATGCTTATTGTAAGCATCACTGGTCTTAAGTTTGTGTAAACATGCCACCATTGTTCTCTGTATTGTTAATAAAACAAGCAGCCAATGCTGAGCAATGAAAAGACTAGGGTGGAACATCTTGGTCTAGAAGGGAGGAAAAAGAAGGGAGTGGGAGGAGTTGGGAAGAGAGACTGGGAAAGAAAAAGGAATTGGAACCACCAGGAGAGATGAGCTGGACCTAAGATATGACTAAAAGCAAGTATAATGTGGGAAATCTGAATGGAAGAAAACTACACAGGCTTGGAGGTTTAGGATGGAGTAACTATTGCCCAGAATTGAGCTCTAGTTTAATTAAGTAAATCCTAGTCTCTGTGTGGTGATTTGGGTATATAGCTGTTTTAGGAATAACCACTGTTTAACTAAAGATAAGTCAATAATAAATATTAATAATCAACAACACTGGTACAAGACTTTAACCCCAGCATTCATGAGACAGAGGCATGTAGATATCTGAGCTCCAGTCAGTTAGTTTGGTTGAGTCGGTCAGTTTAGAGGCAATGTAGTAGAATAGAGTTTGTAGCTGTTCAGTTGGTGGCAGTTCAATTTGGATGGAGAATTCAGAGACAGTTTTATTCCACGACAGTTTTACAGAGTCAGTTGGCGGAAAGAACATGCTAGACACAGGCAAAGACAGAGTGAGAAAGAGAACGAACCAGAAGATTAGAACAGGTTGCTAGAACTAGATTGAGGACAAGCAGAACAATTCAGTGAGAAACTGAGTGAAGACAGATTGAATCAGTCAACTTGGACAGGAGTATGAGCCAGAACAGTGGAGTTAAACTAGCCAGCATTCAGAAAGTGCTGGAGAAGTAAGTTTATTCAGCATTAAGATAACACAAGATTTAGCCAAGAAACAATTTTAAACCAATCTCCCTTATAAACATTGTTGCAAAAATAGTCAATAAAATAATCAGAGTGAATTCAAGAACACATCAAAAGCATTATACAGCATGATCAAGTAGACTTCATAGCAGAGATGCAGATATGTTTCAACATATGAAAAACCATCATGTAATACACCATATATGTTGAATCCTGTTGAAGTTTGGCATTACTGGATAACCCCAGAACTCGGTGCTAAATTTTTCTTAGCTGGGTTCTTTCCTCTCCCTCAGGAGAGTCACATAACCGTCAGGAACGCTTACAGGCCTGACCTGATTAAAACAAACAAACAAACAAAAATCCTCATTCAGCAGTCACCTGGGATTCCCCAAAATACCCACAACTCTATGCTAATTAGACCTTCGTTTTCAATCTTGTGTTGGATTCCAGAGACCCCAAAAGACGACTAGGAGTCGAGTCTGTTGCAAATGACAGAAGGATCTTTATTCAAGCTTAAGCTCTGGCCTCCAATCTTCCCTGAAGTAGGATAAAAAGTGAGGCCCCTAGTCTCAGGGAGACAGAGTTTTTAAAGGGAAAATTGGCAAGCGGGGGATTTCAAGCCTTGGAGTTACAGGGAAGGGTATGTTTTGGGTGGGAGATTGAAATGACCTTTAGGCTAATTGTACCAAGCTACCTGGCCAAACCGACAGATATCTAAGATATCTGTATGATAACCTGTTGAGTGAAGTGGAGGACCCGTTAACACATTCTGTGGTATTTATGACAACCTGTAGGGTGGAGGCCTAATTATAGTTATCTATTTACACATTCTGTGGTATCCAGGATGACCTGCAGGGTGGAGGGCCATGTGGTCCTTTTCGGAACCCAAAAGTGGAGGTCAAGTCTTTCCAAGGTCAGTCAACTTAAGATAGAATCTGAGAAACAAAATGGAGCCACCCCTGCCATCCTCACTTCATCAACAAATGACCTTTAAGCATACCTGGAGTTCTTCCTAAACTCATAGGATAATTGAATATCCATAGCAGGCTCAGCCTTAGCAAATCAAATACATTCACCCCTGAGGTCCCTCCCATTGCCCAAGGTTTACAAGCCCCTGTTTCACATGAAATGAGTGGGCTTCCATCATCTTTTTACCACTACCTCTTGAGATTCATCATTCATTCTGTGGAAAGACTGCCTTCCCTTGTCTATGAAGAATTTGCTGCTGTCCTCCTGGAGCTTGACTGCTACCTAGGCAGAAGAGGTGAGTAAATGACTGTCAAAGAAGTAGCAGCTAAACTTGCATTCAGGCAGCTTCACCAAATGGCTGTAACACCGCAGTATCCTCACCAGATTCGGGACACACAAGTTTTTACTGACATTTGATATGCAATCTCACTAAAAAAGAGCTAATTATAACACAGTGGCAAACTATTTCCCACAACCCTGGTGAAATCTGAAAGCCTTGCCTGTGAACATAGCTCTGAGCTTTTGAGAGAAGCAGAACCTGAGACTTCCTTTGGTTTCCCACCCAGAAGCTGGCAGTGCCTGAGCACACTTGCAGCAGCAGACATCAGGGAAGGCTGAATAATGCATATAAACAAACCAAAAGAAAAAAATACACCGTCATCTCATTTGATGCTGTAAGAAGCCTTTGACAAAATCCATAACCCATTTAAGATAAAAGTCTTGGAAAAAGGTATATAAGGTCAGGTATATAAGGTACTTACATAAACACAATAAAAACAATATATGGCAAGTATATTGTCGACATCAAATTAAATGGACAGGAACAAGCAAAGGTTGTCCACTCTCTCCATATCTATTCAGTGCAGTACTTGAAATTCTAGCTAGAGCAATAAGACAACTAAAGGAAATCATGGAAAGAAAAATTGGAAAGGAAGAAGTCAAAGTATTGCTATTAGTAAGTGATATGATATGACCCAATATTTCTTCCTGTTAACTCCTACTGTGATAAACACCTTTAGCAAAGTAGCTGGATATAAATTAACTTAAAAACAACAACAACAACAACAACAACAACAACAAAAAAAACGATCTTCTCCCTGTATACAAATGATTAAGGGGATGAAAAAGAAGTTAAGCAAGCAACAACTTTCATAATAACATAAAATATCTTGGTATAACTCTAACCAAATAATTGAAAGTCCTATATGACAAAATATTTGAGTCTTTAAAGAAAGGAATTGAAGAAGATATGAGAAGATGAAAAGATCACCCATGTTCATGGATTGTCAGGATTAACATAGTAAGAGCAGCCATCTTACCAAAACCATTCTACAGGTTCAATGCAATTCCCATAAATTCTAACACATATTTTAAAGACAGTGAAAGAAGGATTCACAATTTCATATGGAAAAACAAAAATCCCAAAATAGCTAAAAGAATCCTGTACAATTAAAGAACTTTTGGAGGTATCACCATCCTTGATTCCAAGCTGTACTACAAAACAATAGTAATAAAAACTGTATGATATTGATATAAAACACACAGATTGATCAATGGAATTGACTTCAAGACCCAGAAGAAAACACAAGTATTTATCGACAATTGATTTTTGACAAAGAAGTCAGTCAAAACTATGCAATGAAAAAAAGGAAGTATCTTCAACACATGGTGCTGGACTTACTGAATGTGTGGATGCAAAAGAACACAAATAGATCCATATCCACCTGCACAAAACTCAAGTCCAAGTAGATCAAAGACCTCAACAAAAAACAGATAAAATTAATCTGACAAAAGAGTACTTGAAGGTACTGGTACAAGAGACAACTTCCTGAACCTAATAACAACTGCTTAGGCTCTAAGATCAACAATTAATAAATGAGACCTAATGAAACTTAAAAGCTTCTGTTAGGAGACGGACACTATCAAAAGAACTGAATGGCAGGGGATGGGAGGAAGAGGAAGGGAGGGTGGGACTGAGAGGAGATGAAAGAGGAGCTACTATTGGGTTATGAAGTGACCAATCATAAAAAATAAACATAAAAAGAGAACAAAATGGCAGCCTACAGAATGGGAAAAAATTCCTTCACCAAACGTACATCTAACAAAGTGCTGATATCCAGAAAATACAAAGAGCTCAAAAAAACTAGAAGTTATACAATCAAATAACCCAAAACATAAGCTGAGACTCATAGCTAAACTGTGGGTAAGGTACAGGGAATCTTATGAAAAAAGGGGGAGATAGAAAGACCTGGATGGAACAGGTGCTCCACAAGGAGAGCAACAGCACCAAAATATCTGGGCACAAGGGTCTTTTCTGAGACTGATACTTCAAACAAGGACCGTACATGGAGATAACTTAGAACCCCTCCACAGAAGTAGCCCATAGCAGCTCAATGTCTAAGAGGGTTCCCCAATAATAGGAACAGGGAATGTCTTTGACATTAACTCATGGGCTGGCTCTTTCATCACCTCCACCTCAGGGGGATGTAGCCTTACAAGTCCACAGAGGAAGACAAAGGAGTTAGTCCTGATGAGACCTGATAGACTAGGGTCAGATGGAAGGGGAGGAGGACCTCCACCATCATTGGGCAGGGGGAGAGGCATAGTAGAATATGAGGCAGAGAGGGTGAAATTGGGAGGGGATGGGGAAGGGGGCTACAGCTGGGATAGGAAGTGAATAAACTGTAATTAATAAAATTAAAATAAAAATTAAAAAAATGGGGTACACATCTAAACATAGAGTTCTCAACAGAGGAATCACTAACAGCCAAGAATCACCTAAAGAAATGTACTTACATGTCATAATGGCCAAGATAAAAAAATTAAGTGACAGCACATGTTGGAAAGGATGTGGATCCAAAGGAACACTCCTCCATTGCTGGTGAGAGTGAAAACTTATACAACCACTGTGGAAATTAATTTGGTGACTTTTCAGAAAACTGGGAATAATTCTACCTTACGCTACAGGTTTACCACTTCTGGGCATATACCCAAAATACCCTCCACCATACTACAAGGAAACTTGCTCAGCTATGTTCATAGCAACTTTATTCACAAGAGCTAAAAACTGAAAACAACTTAAATGTTCCTCAACCAAAGAACAGATAAAGAAAATGTGGTACATTTACACTATGGAATATATTATTCAGCTACTAAAATAATGACATCATGGAATTTGAAGGCAAATGGATGGAACTAGAAAAGATCATCCTGAAAATGTAACCCAGATTCAAAATAACATTCACAGTATGTGCTCACTTATATGTGAATAGAATAGTAGCCATAAAGTAAAGGATAACCATGCTACAACCCAGACTCGAAGAAGCTAAGTAACGAAGAGGGCCCAAGGGGGGACATTGTGAATCTCAATGAAAAGGGGAAATAGAATAAACATCAGGGGTGGATAGGGGAAAGGAATAGATTGGAGATGAGTTAGGAAGGGAAAAAGGAGGGATCAAGTTGTGGGAGGATAGAGGGAGATAGTATGGGGAGAGAGAACTGGAATCAGCAGGGGAGCCATCTCTGGGAGGATCTAGACACCTTGGACAATTGAAACTCTCAAGTATCTGTGAGGATGACTCCAGCTGAGAGTCCTAGCAATGGTGGAATATGGAACACGAAATGGCCAACTCCAGTAACCAGGCAAGACCTCCAATGGAGGTACTTAGACACCAAACAGCCACAAAACCTTAGAGCATAATTTGTTCTGCCAACAAGACAGGCACAGGTAAAAATGGAGCAAAAATTTTAGGAATGTCCAAACAATGACAGGCCCAGCTTGAGATCCATATGATGAGAGACTAGCTGTGGCATTATTAACAATATTTTTGTATACTTGCAGACAGGAACCTAACGCAACTTCCATCTGAGAGGCTTCACCCAGCAAGTGATAGAAATAGAAACAGAGTCAGAGCCAAATATTACATAAAGCGTGGGTTAGTCTATGGAAGAGTTAGGAGGATTGAAGAAGTCAAAGAAATCAAGGACACCACAAGAATACCTCTAAAATCAACCAGCCTGGGCCCACCGGGGCCCACAGAGACTGAACCATTAAACAGAGACCATACATGGGACAGACCTGGACCCTTGGCACATATGTAACAGTTGCACAGCTCTGTCTTCATGTGAGATTCCTAACAGCAGGAACAGGGGCATTCTCTGACTCTGTTCCTTGACTTTGGATCCCTTTCCCCTAACTGTGATGCCTTAACTAGCAGCAATAGTCCTACTGCAACTTGTTATGTGAAGGCTGGTTGATATTCCTGGGAGGCCTCCACTTCTTTAAGGAGAAAATAGAGGAGAATAGGGTAGGTGAGGTGAGACAGAAGTACAGAGAGGAGAGGAAGACATGAAAGCTGTGATTGGGGTATAAAGTAAGTAAATAAATTAATAATAATAGTGTCAAGAAATAATAATAATAAACAATCTATTGATCCTGAAAATGCAGTATATGGACTTATTTTCAGATAAAACCCTTCGCAAATTATAAAACACAGAAAATAACTTTAGATTCAAATGGAAACCTTGTAAGTTTTGAAACAAGTGGAAAATTGCATGAAATTATGACATGGATTCTCATGGGATCAGAAAATTTACCAACGTTGGGGAATTAAGAATCAGTCTCACACATTCATGGTGTCTCAGAGAAACCTTTTTAACTGCCATATGCTGTGAGGGAGTCGGGGAACATTTGGATTCTTCCTTTATGTTTTGCTCAGCAAGCATGATGAACACAGCACTAAAGAAGCAGAGGTAACATTCTTCATCCTCACTGCCTGAGCTGCTTATGTGCTTTCTCTTAGATGTGGAAGGAAGATCAGGAAACAAGCAGGAATTCTTGGTTAAGACTGAATGGAAGTGACAGCTATCTTCAGAATTTTTACTGGCATGAAACTTGGTGATGCAAAGTATGTGTGTATTTTTATAAATGCTTTTCAATATATGATAAAGTGATTTAACATTTGGTTACTCTGTGCAGCCTACTGTAAAAAAAATACCCCTTTCACTGCTCTTGTGAGGAATGCATAGACCCTGCTTCTCAGATAACATATCTTAGCAGAAATGTTATGAACCAAATCAGTATTTCATTAAGTGAATGAATATTACATGACAAGATCAGAGAATAGTACTTCATGAAAAATAATTGTTCAGATGTTCACAGTGCTCAAATTACTGTTGTTATAATGTAATCTCTTTCTATCTCTCCATCTTTTCAGGAAAGGTCTTTCTATTAATATTTTTGTATGTTTCTTCAGAGTGCTATTTTTTAACTTTTATTAATTACACATTATTCAATTTGTATCTCCCCATTACCCTCCCTCCTCCCCTCCTAATCCCCAAATCCCTCCCCCTTCTTCACGCATGCCCCTCCCCAAGTCCACTGATAGGGGAGGTCCTTCTCTCTTTCCTTCTGATCCTAGTCTATTAGATCTCATCAGAAATGGCTGCATTGTCGTCTTCTGTGCCTGGTAAGGCTGCTCCCCCCTCAGGGGGAGGTGATCAAAGAGCAGGCCAATCAGATTATGTCAGAGGCAGTCCCTCTTCCCATTAGAATGGAACCCACTTGGACACTGAACTGCCATGGGTTACATCTGTGCAGGGGTTCTAGGATATCTCCACACATGGTACTTGGTTGGAGTATGAGTCTCAGGAAAGAACCTTGTGCTCATATTTTTTTGGTTATATTGCTCTCCTTGTGGAGCTCCTGTCCTCTCCATATCTTACAATTTCCCGCTTCTTTCATAAGATTCCATACACTCTACCCAACAGATGGCCATAAATCTCAGCATCTGCTTTGATAGCAGAACCTTTCAGAGGAGCTGTGTAGCAGGTTCCTAGCTTGTTTCCCGTTTTCTTCTTCTGATGTCCATCCTCTTTGCCTTGCAGGATGGGGATTGAGCACTTTAGTCAGAGTCCTCCATCCTGATTATTTTCTTTAGGTGTACAGATTTTAGTAGGTTTATTCTATATTATATGTCTATATGAGTGAGTATATACTGTGTGTGTCTTTCTGCTTCTGGGACAGCTCACTCAGGATGATCCTTTCAGTTCCCACCATTTACCTGCAAATTTCATGATTTCCTTGTTTTTTATTGCTGAGTAATATTCCATTGTGTAGATGTACCACAATTTCTGTATCTATTCTTCAGTTGAGGGGAATCTGGGTTGTTTCCAGCTTCTGGCTATTACAAATAAAGCTGCTACAAACATGGTTGAGCAAATGTCCTTATTGTGTAACTTGAGCCTCTTTTGGATATATGCCTAGGAGTGGTATGGCTGGATCTTGAAGAAGCATTATTCCTAGTTGTCTGAGAAACCACCAGATTGATTTCCAGAGTGGTTGTAAAAGTTTACATTCCCACCAGCAGTGGAGGAGGGTTCGCCTTTCTCCACAACCTCTCCAGCATGTGTTGACACTTGAGTTTTTGATTTTGGCCATTCTGATGATTGTAAGGTGAAATCACAGGGTCGTTTTGATTTGCATTTCAGTGATGGCTAATGAGGTGGAGCATTTCTTTAAGTGTTTCTCTGCCATTCGATATTCCTCTACAGAGAATTCTCTGTTTAGCTCTGTTACCCATTTTTTTTTTATTGGAATACTTGGTTTGTTGCTTTTCAGCTTCTTTAGTTCATTATATATACTGGATATTAGCCCTCTGTCAGGTGAAGGGTTGGTGAAGATTCTTTCCAAATCTGTAGGCATTCGTTTTGTTTTGATGACAGTTTCCTTTGTTTTATAGAAGCTTTTCAGTTTCATGAGGTCCCATTTATTGATTGTTGCTCTTAGAGCCTGTGCTGTTGGTGTTCTGTTCAGGAAGTTGTCTCTTGTACCAAGGAGTTCTAGGGTCTTAACCACTTTTTCTTCTAACCTATTTAATGTGTCTGGTTTTATGTTGAGGTCTTTGATCCACTTGGAATTTACTTTTGTTCAGGGTGATAAGTATGGATCTATTTGCATTTTTGTACATGTAGACATCCAGTTAGACCAGCACCATTTGTTGAATATTCTATCTCGTTTTCAATTGTATGATTTTAGCATCTTTGTTAAAGATCAGATGTCCATAAGTGTGTGGATTTATGGAAGGGAATTCTGGTTGGTTCCATTGATCCACCATTCTGTTTCTAGGCCAGTACCATGCAGTTTTTATTACTGGTGCTCTATAGTACAGCTGAAGATCAGGGATGGAGATACCTCCAGAAGATCTTTTATTGTAGAGTATAGTTTTTAGCAATTCTTTGCTTCTTGTTATTCCATATGAAGTTGAGAATTTTTCTTATCAGATCTGGAAAGAATTGCATTGGTAATTTGATGGGAATTGCATTGAATGTGTAGATTGCTTTTGGTAAGATGGCCATTTTTACTGTGTTAATCTTGCCAAGCCATGAGCATGGGAGATCTTTCCATCTTCTGATATCATCTTTTTTTTTAATTTTATTTTTCTCATTAGTTACATTTTGTTAATTCTGTATCCCAGCTGTATCCCTCCTTCCCTCCCCCATCCCACCCTCCCTCCCTCATCGCCTCCCTGCCCCTTTCCAAGTCCACTGATAGGGGAGGACCTCCTCCCCTTTCATATGACTTCGTTTTGTCAGGTATTTTCAGGACTGGCTGCAAAGACCTCCTCTGTGGCCTAACAGTACTGCTCCTCCCTTGGGAGGTGGGGAGGTCAAAGAGCCAGTCATTGAGTTTCTGTCAGAAATAGTCCTTGTTCCCCTTACTATGGGAAACCAATTGATTACTGAGATATCAAGGGTCACATTCAAGCAGAGGTTCTAGGTTTTATCCTCTCATGGTCTTTCGTTGAGTGTCCATCTCAGAAAAGACCCTGTGCCCAGATATGTTTGGTCCTTGTGGTGCTCCTATCCTTTCCACATCAAACTCCCCTTCTTTCATATGATTACCTGCACTCTGCCAAAGGTTTGGTTATGAGTCTTAGTATCTACTTTGGAACACTTCTAGGTAGTCTTTCAGATGCTTTCTGCGGTAGACTCTTGTCATACATTCAATGCATATCTCATTTGTCTTTCTAAATGAGGATTGATCATCATGCCCTGAGTCTGCTTTCTTGATTATCTTCTTTAGGTGTGTAGATTTCATTATGTTTATCATATCTTTTGGGTCTATATAAGTGAGTATATTCCACGTTTGTCATTCTCCTTTTGGGATACCTCATTTCGAATGATATTTTCTAGATCCTACCATTTGCCTGCAAATTTCATGATTTCCTCCTTTTTGATTGCTGAGTAGTATTCAATTCTGTAAAATACCACAATTTCTTTACCCATTCCTCCATTGATGGACATCTGGGTTGTTTCCAGGTTCTGGCTATTACAAATAAAGCTGTTACAAACATGGTTGAGCAAATGTCCTTATTGTGTACTTGAGCAAATTTTGGGTATATGTCAAGCAGTGGTATAGCTGGGTCTTGAAGAAGCACTATTCCTAATTGTCTGAGAAAGCACCACATTGACTTCCAAAGTGGTTGTACCAGTTTACATTCCCACCAGCAATGGAGGAGGGTTCCCCTTTCTCCACAACCTCTCCAGCATGTGTTGTCACTTGAGTTTTTCATCTTGGCCATTCTGATGGGTGTAAGGTGAAATCTCAGGGTCGTTTTGATTTGCATTTCCCTAATGGCTAATGAAGTTGAGCATTTCTTTAAATGTTTCTCTGCCATTCGATATTCCTCTACAGAGAATTCTGTTTAGCTCTGTTCCCCATTTTTTAATTGGATTACTTGGTTTGCTGCTTTTCAGCTTCTTTAGTTCTTTATATACACTGGATATTAGCCCTCTATCAGATAAAGGGTTGGTGAAGATTCTTTCCCAATCTTTAGGCAGTCACTTTGTTTTGATGACTGTGTCCTTTGCTTTGTAGAAGCTTTTCAGTTTCATGAGGTCCCATTTATTGATTGTTGCTCTTAGAGCCTGTGCTGTTGGAGTTCTATTTAGGAAGTTGTCTCCTGTGCCAATGAGTTCTAGGCTGTTCCCCACTTTGTCTACTAACAGATTTAGCGTATCTGCTTTTATGTTGAGGTCTTTGATCCACTTAGACTTTAGTTTTGTGCAGGGTGATAAATGTGGATCTATTTTCATTTTTCTTCATGTAGACATCCAATTATACCAGCACCATCTGTTGAAGATGCTATCTTTTTTCCATTGAATGGTTTTGGCTGCTTTGTCAAAAATCGAGTATTCATAGGTACATGGGTTTATTTCTGGGTCTTCTGTTCGGTTCCATTGACACTCGTTTCTATTTCTATGCCAATACCATGCAGTTTTTATTACCATTCCTCTGTAGTACAGCTTGAGATCGGGGATGGAGATACCTCCAGATGATTTGTTGTTGTACAGGGTTGTTTTGGAGATTCTGGGTTTTTTGTTTCTCCATATGAACCTGAGAATCTTTTTTTCAAGGTTTGAAAAGAATTGAGTTGGTATTTTGATGGGAATTGAGTTGAATATGTAGATTGTTTTTGGCAGGATGGCCATTTTCACAATGTTAATCCTACCAATGCATGAGCATGGGAGATCTTCCCATCTTCTGAGATCTTCTTCAATTTCTTTCTTCAGAGACTTTAAGTTTTTCTCAAACAGGTCTTTCACTTGTTTGGTTAATGTCACCCCAAGGTATTTTATGTTATTAGTGGCTATTGTGAAGGGTGTTGTTTCCCTAATTTCTTTCTCAGCCCTTTTGTCTTTGGTGTACGGGAGGGCTTCTGATTTTTTTGAGTAGATTTTGTATCCTGCCACTTTGGTGAAGGTGTTTATCAGCTGAAGGAGTTCTCTGGTTGAATTTTTGGGGTCACTCATGTATACTATCATATCATCTGCGAATAGTGACACTTTGACCTCTTCCTTTCCGATTTGTATCCCCTTGATCTTCTTTAGTTGTCTTATTGCTCTGGCTAGGACTTCAAGTACTACGTTGAAGAGATATGGAGAGAGTGGGCAGCCTTGTCTATTCCTGATTTTAGTGGGATTGTTTTAAGTTTCTCTTCATTGAGTTTGATGTTGGCTGTAGGCTTGCTGTATATTGCCTTTACTATCTTTAGGTATGTGCCTTGTATCCCTGATCTCTCCAAGACTTTAAACATGAATGGGTGTTGAACTTTGTCAAATGCTTTTTCAAAGTCCAAGGAGATGATCATGTGGTTTTTCTCCTTCAGTTTGTTTATGTGGTGGATTACATTGATGGATTTCTGTATGGTGAACCACCCTGGCATTCCTGGGATGAAGCCTACTGGGTCATGGTGGATGATATCTTTGATGTGTTCTTGGATTCGGTTTGCAAGTATTTTATTGAGTATTTTTGCATCAATGTGCATAAGACTGATAGGTCTGAAGTTCTCTTTTTTTGTTGGCTCTTTGTGTGGTTTGGGTATCAGGGTGAGTGTCGCTTCATAGAATGAGTTTGGTAATGTTCCTTCTGTTTCTATTTTGTGGAATAGTTTGAGGAGAATTGGTATTAGCACTTCTTTGAAGGTCTGGTAGAATTCTGTGCTGAAACCATCGGGCCCAGGGCTTTTTTTGGAGGGGAGACTGTTAATGACTGCTTCAATTTCTTTGGGGGATATAGGGTTATTCAGTCTTTCTACCTGATCTTGACCTAATGTTGGTAGATGGATTCTATCAAGAAAATTGACCATTTCATTTAGATTTTCAAATTTTGTGGTGTATAGGCTTTTGTAGTATGACCTAATGATTGTTTGGATTTCTTCAGTGTCTGTAGTTATGTCCCCCTTTTCATTTCTGATTTTGCAGATTTGGATAGATTCTCTCTGCTTTTTAGTTAGCTTGGCTAAGGGTTTGTCTATCTTGTTGATTTTCTCAAAGAACCAGCTTTTTATTTCATTGATTCTTTGAATAGTTTTATTTGTTTCTAATTGATTGATTTGAGCCCTGAGTTTGATTATTTCCAGCCTTCTGCTCCTCTTGGGTGTATCTACTTCTTTTTTTTTCTAGGGTTTTCAGTTGGGCCATGAAGTTACTTGTATGTGATGTTACAAATTTCTTCTTGAAGGCACTTAGTGCTATAAATTTTCCTCTAAGCACTGCTTTCAATGTGTCCCATGAATTTGGGTATGTTGTGCCTTCATTTTCATTGAATTCTAGGAAGTCTTTAATTTCTTTCCTTATTTCTTCCTTAACCAAGCTGTCATTGAGTAACAAGTTGTTCACTTTCCATGTGCATGCAGGTTTTTGGTTATTTCCATTGTTGTTGATGTCCAGCTTTAGTCCATGGTGGTCTGATAGAATACAAGGGATTATCTCAATCTTTTTATATCTGTTGAGGCTTGCTTTGTGTCCAAGTATATGGTCTATTTTGTAGAAGGTTCCATGACATGCTGAAAAGAAGGTATACTCTTTTGAGTTTGGGCGGAAAGTTCTGTAGACGTCTATTAGGTCCATTTGATTTAGGGACTCTGTAATTGCTTTCATTTCCCTACTTGGTTTCTGTCTAGTTGATCTATCCCTTGGTGAGAGTGGGGTGTTGAAGTCACCCACTATTAGGGTATTGCTATGAATGTGTGGTTTAAGCTTTAATTATGTTTCATTTATGAATGTAAGTGCTCTTGTATTTGGGGCAGAGATGTTTAGAATTGTGATGTCTTCTTGGTGAATTTTTCCTTTGATGAAAATGTAGTGCCCCTCTATGTCTTCTTTGATTAGTTTTAGTTGAAAATCTATTTTATTAGATATTAGGATAGCCACTCCTGCTTGTTTTTTGGGTCCATTTGCTTGAAAAACTGTTTTCCAGCCTTTTACTCTGAGGTAATGTTTATCTTTGTTGCGTAGGTGTGTTTCTTGGATGCAGCAGAATGTTGGTTCCTGTTTCAGTACCCAATCTGTTAGTCTGTGTCTTTTTATTGGAGAGTTGAGTCCATTGATGTTGATAGATAATAATGACCATTGAATGTTATTTCCTTTTATTGTGGAGTTGGCGATGTTACTGTGAATCATTGCTTTTTTGCTTTTGATTTTTGTTGGAAATTATCTTTAACCTATGTTTTCTTGGGTGTATTTGTTTTCATTGGATTGGATTTTTCCTTCTAGTATCTTTGGTAGGGCTGGGTTGCTGTTCAAATATTGCTTAAATTTAGATTGTCATGGAATATTTCATTTTCTCCATCTATGTTGATTGAAAGCTTTGCTGGGTGAAGTAGTCTAGGTTGGCATTTGTGGTCCCTTAGGGCCTGCATGATATCTCCCCAGGCCCTTCTGGCTTTCATAGTTTCTGATGAGAAGTCTGGTGTGATTCTGATAGGTTTGCCTTTATATGATACTTGGCCTTTTTCCCTTGCTGCTTTTAGTATCTTTTCTTTGTTCTGTAGATTAAGTGTTTTGACTATGATGTGGCGTGAGGAGTTTCTTCTCTGGTCTAGTCTATTTGGTGTTCTGTAGGCCTCTTGTATGTTTGTGGACATCTCTTTCTTTAGGTTGGGAATATTTTCTTCTATGATTTTCTTGAAAATATTTTCTGGACCTTGTAGCCTGTATTCCTCTTTTTCTTCAATTCCTATTATTCTTAGATTTTGCCTTTTCATGGTGTCCTTGATTTCTTAGATGGCTTGTGTTTGGGATTTTTCTGATTTTATTTTTGCTTTGAGAGAAGTATCAATTTCTGTGAGTGTATCTTCAGCACCTGAGATTCTCTCTTCAATCTCTTGTATTCTATTAGTGATGCTTACCTTTGTGATTCCTTCTCTTTTCTCTAAGTTCTTCAGTTCCCGGGTTTTCTCGGTTTGTGTTTTCTTTATTGATTCTAATTCTGTTTTCATGTCTTGCAACATTTCCTTCATCTGTTTGAGTGTGGATTCCTGTGTCTTCAAGATGGTCTCTATTTTTTTGTTTGTTTCCTCTCTCAGGGCCTCTGCTTCTGCCTCCAATTGTTTGGCTATATTTGCATGTGTTTCTTTACGAGCTTCTTCGTTCACTTCGTTTTTGTTTCTCTTTGGGAGGCCAAATCTTTAAGGGATTTTTTGTATCCTCTTTAACTGCTTGAATCTCTATGACTATTAGAGATTCAAACAGTTTCCTCTTTATGTGCCTCAAATAACTGGATAATCCTAGCTTTAAAATCATTTTCTTGTGTTTCTGCTGAGTTGGAGTGTCCAATAATTTTGGAGGTTGTAAGTCAAGCCATGATATCTTGATTTGCGTTGGTTGTGTTCTTTTGCCGATCTCTGGCCATTTGGTTGTCCCTAGTGTTCACTGTCTGTTCCTGGATTCTGCAGGTCAGACTGGTTTCTCTCTGGTATCTGAAAAATTCTTCAGGAAAATGGGTGCGGTCTAGTGGTTTCAGTGTGTGCATTGGTTATTCAGCTATACCTGTAGGAGGAAAGTTTGCAGGCGCAGAAGGACAACTGCAGGGTAGCGTGTGTTTGGGCATGTGATTGTGGGTGTGTTCTACGGGACAGGGTGTTGGTGAATGAAGAGTCCTTCAGTATGTGAGAGGGGTGCCCTGCAGGCACTGAAGTTGTTGCAGGCGCTAAGGGATTGCAGGGACTGTTGAAGAATGTGTGTGTGTGTATTGATTTTACAAGTCTGCTGGTCTTTGTTGTCTATTCAGCTGGTTTTCTGCCACTGAGGGGTTGGATGGCCCATACAATCACTGGCTGGGCAGCCCTGTGTATTCTGTGCTGCCACTCACAGAACTGGGGTCTGGGAAGGGTTGTACTGTGGATCTGAGTCTCTGTGGCTAGCACTGTAGTGGGCATACGCTCTGGTTGGGTGAAGTTTCGGTGTTGCGTACAATCCTGCAGAGGTGGGTGGTGGTGGTAGTGGCGGGTGTGTTCCGTGGGTCAAGAACTCGGTGAGAGGGCCCTAGGTGGGGTGTGTTCTCCTCTGAGTGGTGGCGTTCAGCAGGTCGTTACTGCTCTCCACTGCTGCTGCGGGGTCTGGAGCCCTGACTCCCTGCCTCTGCCTGTCTTGTGTCCCAGACACTGAGCTTTGCAGCTTTGGTATCCAGGAAGAATTGTATTGTGGATCTGAGTCTCTGTGGTTAGCACTCAGTGGTTGGAGCTCTGTGATTGGGCCTGCACTCCTCCTGTGAGGAGGTTTCTGAGGTTATTGTGCTCTGGCTGCTTGGGACATGAGCTCCACTGCACTTCCTACTGCTGTCTAGTTCGGGATTGCGTCAGCAGGATGGGGGAGGGGATGCTTTGTGGGTCCAGATAGCCCTGAGTGGGACATGTGTCCAAGGAGTGGATGGGTGTTCAAAGGGTGGTTACAGCAGACCACTGTTGTAAGGGGCCCAGAGCACTGTCTCTGCTGCCTTGATCTCCCCGATGTGAGCTTAGCGCTCAGCTGCCAGGTGCTGTGTGCGGGTTTCCCCGAGGGAGGCCCTGACAAGGGAAGCACCCTATTTCCTTTGCAGAGAAGTCCACGCCCGATCTAAATCTACTAACACTCCATGCTTCTGTGGTGGCCCCTTTCCTTTAGAAAGCCCAAAAGTCCCAATTCTAGCTTCAATTGACTCTCCACTCACCAATTCCGGAGATTCAAGTCTTCTGCCTCTCCAAAATGGTGTGCTCTGCTCGCAGCCATCTTGGAGTCTCCTGATATCTTCTTCTAATTCTTTCTTCAGAGACTTGAATTTTTTTTTTTTCATACAAGCCTTTCACTTGCTTGGTTAGGGTTACACCAAGGTACTTTATGTCATTTTTGTCTATTGTGAAGGGTGTTGTTTCCCTAATTTCTTTCTCAGCCCTTTTGTCTTTTGTATACTGGAGGGATACTGATCTTTTTGAGTTAATTTTCTATCCAGCCACTTTGTTGAAGGTGTTTATCAGATGTAGGAGTTCCCTGGTAGAGTTTTTGGGGTCACTCACGTATACTACCATATCATCTGCAAATAGTGATAATTTGACTTCTTCCTTCCCAATTTGTATCCCCTTGATCTCCTTCAACTGTTTTATTGCTCTAGCAAGGACTTCTAGAACTATGTTAAAGAGATATGAAGAGACTCGGCAGCCTTGCCTTGTCACTGATTTCAGTGGGATTTCTTTAAGTTTCTCTCCGTTTAGTTTTATGTTGGCTATAGGCTTGCTGTATAATGTCTTTACTATGTTTAGATATGTGCCTTGTATCCCTGATCACTCCAATACTTTAAACATGAATGGATGTTGGATTTTGTCAAAGTCTTTTTCAGCATCTATGGAGATTATCATGAGTTTTTTTCCTTTAAGTTTGTTTATATGCCAGATTGCATTGATGGATTTCTGTATATTGAAACACCCCTGCATACCTGGGATGAAGCGTTGCTGAAGCCCGCCAGCAGGGTTAAATAGTTCTTGAGTTGGGAGTAGGTATTAAAATTTATAAACTAACACACAACACACAGGAGACTTTTCTAAGAGGCTTCAGACCGACCAGCCAGCAGTAGCTTGACTTTTATTGCAGATAGCTTTTAAGTCAGAGTAAAAGCAGCTCAGAAGAATGGGATAAATTTACAAGGAGGTAAAGCAAGAGGTGTGATCTTCACAGGCTATCCCACCTGCTGGCACAACCAAAAGGTGATGGACTTGCAAATTCTTCCCTGACTTCAGTGAAAGCCTGGTAAAAGCAGTCTTTCTGCTGAGATTTAAATATCAAAGCAGCTGCCAGAGCAATGGCTCCAGACATAGCCTACTTAGTCATAGTGGATGATGTCTTTGATGTGTTCTTGCATTCGGTTTGCAAATATTTTGTTGAATATTTTTGCATCATTTTTCCTAAGGGAGATTGGCCTGACATTCTCTTATTTTGTTGGGTCTTTATGAGGTTTAGGTACTAAGGTGACTGTGGCTTCATAGAATGAGTTTGATAATGTTGCTTCTGTTTCGATTTTGTGGAATAGTTTGAAGAGAACTGGAGTTAGCTCTTCTTTGAAGGTCTGGTAGAATTCTGCGTTAAAACCGTTTGGTCCTGGGATTTTGTTGGATGGGAAATTTTCGATGACCACTTCTATTTCCTTAGGGGCTATAAGACTATTTAATTGATTTACCTGGTCTTGATTCAGCTTTGGTAAGTGGAATCGATCAAGAACATTGTCCATTTCATTTAGATTTTCAAATTTTGTGGCATATAGACTTTTGAAGTAAGTCCTAATGATTGCTTGGATTTCCTCAGTGTCTGTAGTTATGTCCCCCTTTTCATTTCTGATTATGTTGATTTGGGTGGTGTCTCTCTGCCTTTTAGTTAGCTTGGCTAAGGGTTTGTCGATCTTGTTGATTTTCTCAAAGAACCAGCTCTTGGTTTCATTGATTCTTTGAATTGTTTTATTTGTTTCTAATTGATTGATTTCAGCCCTGAGTTTGATTATTTCCAGCCGTCTACTCCTTTTTGGTGTGTCTGCTTCTTCTTTTTCTAGGGTTTTTAGGTGACCAAATAAGTTGCTTCAAGGAGAGACCAAAATATAAATTAGCAGCTATTATTAAGGCCTTAACTAGGTAGGTAAGAAGTACAGTAATGCCGTGAGGGGAAGGGCCACCTCACTGCATTCTTTCCCCACCCACTAGAGATACAGTTGCTAGGAAACTGGATCATCCCCCTAGGGAGGGACACCAGTTCATTAATGGTCTGGGAACCTTCCTATAGCCAATCGATTCAAAATGTAGTATTTTGACCAATAGATGCTTGCCAGGCAGGAATCGCCCCTGCCTTGCGCATGCTGGGATGACCAGCATCTTTAAATCACCCAACTAACCTGGGCACGGTGCACTTGGCTCCCACTGCTTCGGTGGTGGCCCCAATCTGCAGCTTATA
Organism: Meriones unguiculatus; assembly: GCF_030254825.1. Lineage (NCBI taxonomy): Eukaryota > Metazoa > Chordata > Mammalia > Rodentia > Muridae > Meriones > Meriones unguiculatus. Next base: position 116,326,399 of record NC_083369.1, read on the forward strand.
ATTTACAATAAAAAGAACTTCATGTATTTACAGCCGAGTCTGTTTATTCCTAGTCTTTTGGGGTTCGTGAACTGAGCAGAACACTGAATGAGCTGTCTCGAATTTCTTCTTGAAGGCACTTTCAAGAAGTGCTTATCAACTTTCCTCTTAGCACTGCTTTCATTGGTCCCACAAGTTTGGGTACGTTGTGCCTTCATTTTCATTGAATTTTAGGAAGACTTTAATTTCTTTATTTCATCCCTGACCCAGCTGTCATTTAGTAGCAAGTTGTTCAGTTTCCATGTGTGTGTAGGATTTTTGCTATTTCTGTTGTTGTTGAGGTCCAGCCTTATTCCATGGTGATCAGGTAGGATACAAGGGATTATTTCAATCTTCTTGTATCTGTTGAGGCTTGTTTTGTGACCAAACATATGGTCTTGTTATACCTAGTTCGCGAGCCCCCAAAAGATCTACAGGAATCGACTCCATTGCAAAACACACAAGAGTCTTTTTTTTGTAAATTACAAGCTGCAGTTTGGGCCCACAACACCCACTGCGGAAGCGGTGGGAGCTGAGCGCTCTGCACCCAGGTTAGTTGGGTGATATATAGATTCTGGTCCATCCCAGCATGCCGAAGGCAGGGGCGATTCCTGCCTGGCAAGCATCTATTGGTCAAAATGCTAAATTTTGAATCGATTGGCTATAGGAAGGTTCCCAGACCATTAATGACCTGGTGTCCCTCCCTAGGGGGATGGTCCAGTTTCCTAGCAACTGTATCTCTAGTGGGTTGGGAAAGAATGCAGTGAGGTGGCTCTTCCCCTCAGGGCATTTCTAAACTTCTTTACGGTACCTACTTTAGGTCTTAATAGCTGCTAATTTATCTTTTGGTCTCTCATTTCCCCCTTTCCCATGATCATTTGAAGACCAAATCTTGGGTCTTCCAGATATGACCCCTTGTATCTTATAGATTTACCTTTTTATAATGGGATCTGAATACCATTAGTGTAATGCTCTTAAGCATTTCCTCAGGAAAGCCATTATGAAATTGAAAATACAAGGCCCAAAAATAAAAATCAGAATGAGTAGGCGTCCCTTCAGGGTAGATATAGGGGTAGTATGCCAAGGAGAACTATTATCCTTTTTCTCTAGGGTCTCTCTAGGCTTTTAGCCCAGTTGCCGCAATATTAGTTTCCATTTCAGCTAAGCAGATGCCTAACATAATAGCTAATGCCAGGGAGCCCTTTTGACTTAGCATTTTAGCCTGCTGGGGGGGGGGATTTGGGCGAAGATCCATCTTCTGGAGCTTTTTCAATGCTGACCATTGGACTGTAGGCATCAGGGACTAGGGAGGCTGAAATGCCAGTCAAAGGCTGGGCAATAGGGCAGTCCTGAGCATCTGGTTAGTTGGTCCACCCGAAGAGGCAGAAAGCAATCAGGTCAGTTTCCAGGAAGTCCAGATTTCAGCTTGCAGTCCACAGCTGATCCCAGAACAGAGTTAAACAGGTGAAAATCTGCTGAGACAAATTCAGACTGGAGACAGAAGTTAAAATTTGTCTATTAAATGGGAAAGATCAGGGAAAATCTCATCTGCAATCCTTTTGAGCTATGCCAGATCCAGGTCACATCCTGAAACTCATATGAAATTTTTTTGGTACACAAAAGATAATATATATTCAGTAAATCTAACATAACATTCTGAGAGTAACAGGTGAAACTGCATCCAACTGAATGAGTATCAGTTAGCTGTTTGTTTTATAACCTTTATAAACAACTTAAGTGTGTCCACGGTCTGGAACTCTAACACTTATTCTGTGGGCATAGCTGTTGGTAATTAGCCACGAATGGAGCTTGGCCATTTTTTATACATTCAGCATCTACTTTTAGACCCCATCTTTATGTTCACACTAGAAAGTTAGGCAGAAATACATTACTGGCTTTAGTGCTAAACCCTGGATGCTTGGACTTTCCTTAACAAAGCAAGTAGAAGGAATAGGTTTAAGATATTCCTGTTAAAGCTATCTGGCGCTTTCTAAGACAAATAGGAATAGTGCTTCCTCCAGACCCAGCTATACCACTGCTAGGTATATACCCAAAGTTTGTTCAAGTACACAAAAAGGACACTTGCTCAACCATGTTTATAGCAGCTCTATTTGTAATAGCCAGAACCTGGAAACAACCCAGATGTCCATCAACGGTGGAATGGGTACAGAAATTGTGGTATTTTTATACAATGGAATACTACTCAGCAATCAAAAAGGAGGAAATCACGAAATTTGCAGGCAAATGGTGGGATCTAGAAAAGATCATTCTGAGTGAAATATCCCAGAAGGAGAAAGACAAACATGGGATATACTCACTTATATAGACCTATAAGATATGATAAACATAATGAAATCTATACACCTAAAAAAGATAATCAATTGAGCGGACATGGGGTAAGATGATCAATCCTCATTTAGAAAGACAGATGGGATGGGCATTGAACGTATGACAGGAGTCTACTGAGGGCATCTGAAAAACTCTAAATAGCAGTGTTTTCAAAGCAAAGACTCATGACCAAACCTTTGGCAGAGTACAGGGAATCATAAAAAAGAAGGGGAGTTAGTCTGATGGGGAAAGGATATTAGCTCCACAAGGACCAAATATATCTGGGCACAGGGTCTTTTCTGAGACTGACATTCAACCAAGGACCATGTATGGATATAACCTAGAACCTCCACTCAGATGTAGCCTGTGGTAGCTCAGTAACCAATTGGTTTCACAAAGTGAGGGGAACAAGGACTATTTCTAACAGGAACTCAATGACTGGCTCTTTGGTCTCCCCACCCCCGAAGGGAGGAGCAGTCCTGTTAGACCACAGAGGAGGGCTTTGCAGCCAGTCCTGAAGATACCTGATAAAACAGGATCAGATGAATGGGGAGGAGGTCCCCCCTATCAGTGGACTTGGAAAGGGGCACGGTGGAGATGAGGGAGGGAGGGAGGGACTGGGAGGGAATGAGGGATCGGGACACGGCTGGGATACAGAGTTAATAAAATGTAACTGATAAAAAAAAGAAAAAAAGAAAAAAAAGATATTCCTGTTTCAAAATCTACCCCAGAAATGGCAGATATTAAAAGCTATGACTTTTGGGTCAGATATACACATTAAACAGATGTTTTTAACATAACGAGAAGCACCTTTAAGTCTATCTCCAGAAGCCAACCAAAGGAAATTAAAATCTCAACCTGGTGACTGAATAATAAACAGTCAGTGCTCCATCAGCTCTATTGATCAATGCCAAAACTCTGAACTTCTGAAATCTCATAACATAAGCACAACAGTAGCAAAGAGGGGGGAGAGATCTAAAGTATCTCCCATTTTTAACATATTTAAAATATTTTTATATCATTATAACTCATAAATATATACCTTAAAACACCTACTTTGACTCTCCATTTTTTTGCATTTATCAACCCTGAAACATTTTCTCAGACTAAATAACACTCTCTAGATTTTTAAGATCTAAACTCCTATATCCTCAGACCCTACATAGGCTCCATTTATTTATCTTAAGACACAGGCAACTAACATGAGTCCTGTGAGCAAGGCAAACCTGTTTTCCTTTGTAAATAAAAGATCTAGTACCTAGTAGTTCTAGCTAATGAACTGATCAATGAGCTAACAGTGTATCTAATTGTCTTCTCTCTAGCTGCAATAGCTACCATAAGCTTAGCATAGCCATCAAGGTGTTCAGAGAACTGAGAAGGATAAATTATAAGCCAAATAAATATACCAATTCATGTGCCAATCAAAATGACAGGGATGACTAGTTAGTCCATCACCTAGGCAGTGTCCCTGGATCCTGTGGTCTCACGGCATCCTGAACAGAGGCGGTTCTGCCAGGCACATAAGATGAGAGACTGTTTCTGTGGAGAAAGAAACGAGAGAATGGCCTCACCTCGCCCTCAACAACGTGAAACATTGACTCTCCAGGTGTCCACAGTTTTGGCTGGGCCCTAGCAGTGGGCCAGTTGAGGCAGTATTGCCCAGTGGTTAGCATACCACAATCCAGAGCCGCAGTCATCTGTTGTTGTGCCCAAATTTTCTCGGAGACCTTGGGGAGCTACTACCAGGATTTTGGGACTTTCTGTCACAATAAACTTACACAGTTAAAATGCCATATTCATCAGATCTCTGACAAGCTTGAGGACCAGCATATCTGAGTTACTCTTTGTTTTTATCATCTGTTCTAAACTGTGTCCTATCAAACAGAATGCTATACTCCCTAATTCTGACATTTTTCTAAAATACATGTTTTAGAACTATATATTTTAAGTAGCCTAGGTTTAACCTTAAAAAAACCTAAACAAAGAGACTAGGTAAGGCTCAACTGTAGTATTTAGCATGACTTTAAATCTGCCCTTTCTGAACTAAAATCAAAGCAAACATTTTTATCAGATACAGTTTATAGAGAGGCTAGCAAATCTTGCTGCTCCTACAACTTGCATTAAAATTGAACAGTAAAAAGCTTTGCATTTAGCAATATCAGAGGACTGAACATAACTTAGATACCTAAACAAAATGGTGGCAAACTCATGGCTCTACCCTCTTTATCTCTGGCCTAGCATGGTGGCTGGCCACGTGTAACTGAACTCAACTGGAAGCCTTAAACAAATATGGCAGCAAAACCACAGCTTCACGTGCTCTCTATCCCTGAACCATCATGGCGGCTAACCATGTGTTAGCACAGGCTGCGACTGACAATACCAAACATAGCCATTAGGTGCTGATGATGATACAGCAAACACTGTGGAGCATCCACAATCCCCCACAACCAAAAGTTCTAACATAGTGATCAATAAGTTTTAGAACCAATTGCATAACAGAACATAACAGAACAATTTTAAACTATCTGAATTATTCTAGCCATACCAAACCTATCAGCCATAATTCTTTCCTTTTAAAAGAGCATAAGAAAACGTTTTGCAATGAGGAATCACCAGCCTTTTAAATGAATTATAACATATATAAATACAGTTCTTTCTCAAATCATATTAACTCTCTGGCTTTTTATAATACATCCACTAACCTTCTACAACATCCTATATACTTTCAGGTTCCTAGCTTCCTTTTTCTGGCTTAACCAGACATGCTTACTTTCTTGCTCTCTCTCTTGGTTTTCAGACAACATAAAAACTCTCATCAAAATCCTTTCCATTCTGACATGATCCTGCTGGAGCCCAGCATCTACGATTTGCTTGTTATAGGCAAAGCCAAAACAAGTTACATTAAAACAAAAAAGTTCTAAAACTGCTAAACTCGTTCTCTAAAATTACTTCCCTGTAGCAGACAAGATGGTCCAAGGTCACATATACTCTAAGGAACTTAGAACAAGTTTTAAGGAACTTGGTGAAACTTCCTCTTTTCTCTGTCTCAAGGTAAAGAACAGGGTGTAAACATGTTTTTCCATAAACAAAGCAGATTAACAAACAGCTCTACACAAGATACATTGTAAAAACTACAATTTTCTCAATTAGTGCAAATCACATGGCTTAGTTTTACTTAGTAAAATAAAATAAATACCAAAGTACTTTTATTCTCCCCCAAAGTATTGAGAAACTTTCAAATTTTCTGTTAGACTGCCCAAGATCATTGTCATACCCAAATGCCTGATAAACTTTAAACGTTTTATTATAGCCTTAAACATTTAAACATTTTTTAAAACCCATTCTTGCAATATCAAAATAAAGTACCCCTTTTGTAGGAGAGAAGTCACAAGGTAGAACCATAATCTTAAATGTCAAAACCAGATTTTAAAAACAGAATTTACCAGTGCAAACAATTTAATTTCTAAGACCAATACCAATTTAAATAACTCATCCTTTTAACCTAGAAGGAAATGAAAATTATCTGACTAAGGTTTCCTTTTTTTTTACCCATACCAAGATGGCGGTCACATTATAACCCACATTAGTGTGTGGGGGTCTATGTGTGGTTTAAGATTTATCAATGTTTCTTTAACAAATGTGGGTGCTTTTGTATTTGGGGCATAAATGTTCAGCATTGTGATGTCTTCCTTGTATGGAATTTTCCATTGATGAGTATGAAGTGTTCTTCCACATCTCTTTTGATGGATTTTGGTTGAAAGTCTATTTTACCAGATATTAGCATGGCTACTCCTGCTTCCTTCTTGGGTCCATTTGCTTGGAAAGCTGTCTTCCAGCCCTTTACCCTCAGGTAATATCTATCTTTGTGATTTAGGTGCATTTCTTGTAGCAACAGATTTCTGGGTCTTGTTTATGCATCCATTCTGTTAGTCTGTGTCTTTTTATTGGAGTATTAAGTCCATTGATGTTGAGAGAAATTAATGACCAGTGGCTGCTAGATCCTTTGATTTTGATGTTGGCTGTGGTCATAAGTTTGTGTGCTTGGTTACCTTTTGTTTTACTGTAGTGAGGTTAATAATTTCCTGTGTTTTTTTGAAAGTAGCTAGTTTTCTTGGGTTGTATTTTCCCTTCTAGTTTCTTCTGCAACTCTGGATTTGTGTGTAGGTATTGTTGAAATTTGTTTTTGTCACTGAATATCTTGTTTTCTCCTTCTATGAAGACTGAAAGTTTTGCTGGGTATAGTAGCCTGAGCTGACATCTGTGTTCTCTTAGGGTCTTCATGATATCTGTCCAGGCCCTTCTGGCTTTCATAGTCTCTGTTGAGAAGTCAGGTGTGATTCAGATGGGTTTGCATTATATGTTACTTGGCCCTTTTCCCTTGCACCTTTTAGTATTTTTTTCTTTGTTCTTTATACTTACTGTTTTGATTATTATGTGGTGGGAGGATTTTCTTTTCTGGTCTAATTTATTGGGTGTTCTGTAGGCCTCTTGTATTCTTACTGGCCTCTCCTTTAAGTTGGGGAAATTTTCTTCAATGATTTTGTTGAAAATATTTTCTGGGCCTTGGAGGAGGGAATCTTATTTTTCCTCTATTCCTATTATTCTTAGGTTTTGTCATACTGCTCCTAGGCATATACCCAAAAGAGGTTCAAGTACCCAATAAGGACATTTGCTCAACCATGTTTATAGCAGCCTTATTTGTAATAGCCAGAAGCTGAAAATACCCCAGTTGCCCCTCAGTGGAGGAACAGATACAGAAATTGTGGTACATCTGTACAATGGAATATTACTCAACAATAAAAAACAAGGAAATCATGAAATTTGCAGGTTTTGTCTTTTTATGTTGTATTGAATTTATTGGACTGTCTGTGTCAGGAATTTTTTAGATTTAACATTTTCTTTGACAGATACATCAATTTCTTCCATTGTATCTCCCATACCTGAGATTCTTTCGCCCATCTCTTGTAGTCTATTGGTTATGCTTACCTCTATAATTCCTGTTTTCTTCCCTAAGTTCTTTCTCTCCACAATTTCCTCCATTTGTGTTTTCTTTAATTTTTCCAATTCTGTCTTCATATCTTGAGTCATTTTGTTGATTTCCTTCACCTGTCTGACTGTATTTTCCTGTTTACTTCGATTCCTTCAGCTGTTTGTTTGAACCATCCTCTGTTTCTTGTATTTCTTCTCTAAAGGCCACTAACTGGCTGCAACTTTCTGTATTTCTTTATGGATGACCATAATATGTTTTTCTTTATCTTCTTCTATTTCTTTACAGATAGCCATAATCTTTTCTTTTATCTTCCTCTATTTCTTTATGGATGGACATAATTTGTTTGACTTTATCTTCCTCTAGGTCTTTATGCATTTTATTTGTTTCCTCTATTATCCTCCTCATGAGCATAGATATTAGGTCATCTTCTTGAATTTCAATTATGCAGGGGTGTCCAGGGCTACTTGCCCCTGGATAACTGTGTTCTGTAGATGCCATATTGCTCTGTCTTTTGTTGTTTTTGCTTTTATGCTGGCCTCTACCCATTGGGCTATCTTAGGCATTGGGTGTTAGTTTCTGCTGGTTCCTGGAATCCTGTGGTAGAGAGAATCTTCTTGGTAAGCAGATGGTTTTACCTGAAGGAAGCCTCCTCAGCTTTTTGGGTATGGTCACTGTATGCCTGGTGTTTTTCAGGAGTTGCCACAGCCCACCTCAAGTGTACAGACCTGAGTGGTAATTGTGGTCCTTGTTAGTCAAGAAGGCTCTCCTCTCACCTGGAAAAGTCCTGGAGACAGCTGCCCTGCTTCTGGCTTTCTTGCTATAAATTTGGTGAGCTGCTTCTCTAACCTGGGTGTCCTGTGATTTGGTCACTTTCGTTAGTGATAACTGGTTGCCCCTTGGAGCAGTATCTGTGGGTTGATCTCGGGGATCCCAGGCTTCTGTAGGTCTGAGGTTGGGGCTCTATTACCCAGTACCCAAGTGGTAATCTGTGGCAGGTGAGTACCACTCTCCTGATAGCAGCAAGGTAGCTGGTGCACAGCAGGTCCCTGGGTTGGTCTGGTCTGCGGGACCTGCTCCAGGGATATACTCAGTGGCCTAATTCCGTCCCCATTTGCTTCCTTCCCTTTGGGGATTTCTCTTGACAGGGACTCCAAGTCTTCGTTGCCCTGGGGTGCACAGCTCTGTCTGTGAGGAATAGTTGGTGTACAGCATGTCTCTGGGCTGGCAGTACGCACGCCTGCTGGTCTGTGGAACCTTTTCCAGGGATATACTTGATGACCTAATTCGGTCCCTGTTTGCTTCCTTCCCTTGGGGTTTTCTTCCAGCAAGGACTCCCTGTTTCTGTTGCTCTGGGGCACACAGCTCTGTCTGTGACAGAGAGCTGTGGTGCAGCAAGTTTCTGTGCTCGCATCTGGAGCCCAGTTCAATGATGGAGGCTCACACCTACCATTCTGCCAGATCTTTTCTAGGGAAAGATTGGGTGATCTAAGGCCAGTCCCGTTTCCTTCCTTCCTTATGGGTTTTTCTCAAGACTGAGACTCTCAAGTCTCTGATGTTTTTGTGCCCACTGTTCAGCCTGGGAAGGTGATCAGGACACGCAGACATGTGGCTCTGGTCTGGCGACCTAGTGCCTGCGTGTCCTGGGATCTTTTCCAGGTTCTGGCTGGATGACCTGAGAGTGGACCGGACTGATTCCCACCCTGTGGGTGTTTGCTCTCACATGATCGCTGTCGTTTTAGGGCCCAGAGTTCAGTCTCTTGGTCGCTGTACGGAAAATGTTGTCCTGCTCTTCAGATGCAGTGTTCTCCTGGCATTGCCATCTTGTTGAATCCTATTAATTTATTTTGAACTTTCATTTTTTTAAAAAAAAGTTAAATGAAATTAAACATAGTTTCAAATTTTCATCTTTACATTAAAAATTTAGAAACCTTGCACGAATTCATTTTCTTTTATCTCTCTGACAACATGTTATCTGAACATATAATCATGTAACTCAACATTCTAAAGCCTGCATTGAAAGGCAGAATGCTTTTAGATTGTATAAAGAATGACTTAAGAACACAAAACAGAAGCATCTTTGTACCTTAAATATCTATAGAAATCAAATATAAAATATTCTAGTTCTACAAACACACACATGTAAAACAGAAGGCATATAGTGTGATAAAGTTTGACTCAGCTCACATAATGGAGTCTTCTGATTTAATCATGTCTACTTAGATTCCTCAAAGCATTAGCATTCTTCCTCTGAAGTCTTAGGAAAACTATGGGTGAATCTCTGATTGCCTTAGTGGAAGGATGCTGGCTTACTTTCTCTTAAAATGAGCAGAATCACTACCACATCAAGCAGGCAGCAGGAAACCATCAAGAAGATCATGAGAAGAAAGAGAAAATCTCTTTCCTTACATTACAGATATTAGAGGGGAAGTAAAGTTGAGACATTTAGAGAAATCAAAAGTAAAAAGATGAGCAGAGAAAGAAAACTAATCTGAAGGACTATTTTTTTTCAAAAAGTCAAGAAAATTAATCTGGTTTGCTACAAACACAAGAAAGAAAGCCTGTGTTGGTAGATAATAACTAGTAAAAAATAGGATGGGCTTATGGAAATTAATATATGGAACAATTTCATGTAAAACTTAAATAAATTGTCATCATCTCTAAGATTAGTAGCCAATTATATTAAACATATTTAAAAGCAATTATCTATAATGGTAACTTTTGACTATTTTGAATATTACATGTACATCACAAATATGAAAGACTTTTTGTTACCTGAGTGTGTATTGGCACTGCAATTAGTTGAGTTGCATAGATGAATGGAAAAGAAATAGTAGGTAATGTAGATGGTGAATCAGGGAGGCACACTTCTGTAGGTCACTGTTTAGGAAATGGCTCCATAACCATAGTTTCTGTTTTGTGTTCCCTGAGAAAAATAATTTATCCCTCTAGGATTTTCAAGTAAATGGCTGCTATGTAGAGATCATTATATGTTTTAGATAAGGTAGTAGATATTATCTACTATAATTATGATAGTAACAATAAAATGAGTGATTCCTAAATGAGAATATGAATTTAAAACCAAATAACAATGAATTGGGAAAGGGTCAACTTCAATATATAGCCATTAATAGATAATTATAATAAAATATTCCACAGTAAGAGGTCCTGTTAAATAAGCTCACTAGTTCCACTTTTGGTAATTAGATGAATGATTTGAAAATCTGACATTGTTTTTAGAATTGAGATTTTTGTGGGTATCATCTTAGTGTTTGATTACCAATATTTAAATTATGATAACAGCCAGTTTTCCCACAATAAATCCTGCCATACTAAGGTATCTTCTAGAAAATAGAATGTAATTATAATTTTGGTACATGAAATATTAATGTTCCTCTGATATTCTTATTTTCACTTAACGAAGTTTTTAAATGACTCTTCTTTGATGTAATGTACTTGGGTTTTTATTTATAGTATCATGTAATAGTATTTTGTAATAATCTTACTTACAATCATAGCTCTTATTATAGTTTTACATTTTTATTCATTTTTTCCAATATTTTACACTCTGCCACATATTTTGTGGTAAAAATTTCTCCCCACACATAATATTTAGAATAAAAGTTTGGGGAGGAGTCCTATTTGAAAAATAAAGACAAGCTTCATAATATCTAATGTGTTCCACATTAACTATATTAGTAATGTAGTAAAGTAATGTTAAAGTCATTGTAATTCTCTTTAAAGTGTTCTTTTCAGAAAAGATATTTTTTGGCTGATTCAATATTTCATTTTCCTTTTGGCATAGAACAACTTTTAAATAAAATTGAAAACAGTATTCATGTTCTTTTTAACATACAGTTTGCAGAATAAATTCTATGGATTCTGTTGTTTGTGACCATACACACTTACAATCTCAGAAATTGGAAGTGTAGTCAAGAATATCAAGAATTCAAAATCATGGTGAGTTTGTGTCTAACCTAGGCTACATATGTCCTTTCCACTAACACTAGAATAAAGTCTATGTGATCTTAATGGGGAATAACTTCCTTTAGCTGTGGTAGGTCAGTAAATAGCACATGGGTATTAAACATCAAGCAGTTTTGTTACCCACATTTACAATGTATTTTCTATGTATTTGAGAATTTTAAACACGTGTAAAATATGTCATGACCGTATCCCAGATATTCCCACAATAGAAAGTAAATGGTTTTTAAATTTTATTTATCATTTTATTTAATCTAATCATAGATGAACACAAATAAGAAAACAGGAGCTCCATATCCATTCTCACAAAGATTTTCTAGAGTCTGTCACACTACTTTACCGTGCATTCAATTGTCAGGAAAATGCAGGAAAAAATGAAAACATTTGCCTCATCTTGACAACAAATTTTATTTATATTTGGATAAAATTTTGACTATTATCCTTTTAAAACTTTATTTACTTTTCAAATTGCAGTATAGTTAAATAACTTTCTCTTTTCCTGTTCTTCCTCTGATACCTCCCATTTGCCCTTCCTCTATTTTTTTCATATCTTCTTTTTCACAACCTCTCAAATTAATGACCCTTTAAGATTATTATTGTTAGATAAAATACAAGTATAAAAATTTAAAAATACAAGTTCCTCAGTATGCCTCATGTTGCAGGTGCTTAAATTATATCAGGGCTGACTACCTGTTATTGGATACCTAACTAAGAGCTCATCCCTGGGAAATATTAATTCTTGCTCCCTTAGCAGTCATCATTTGCCTGGTGTTCTTTGTGTAGAGGTGGGCCCATTGGATTTCCCTTTCACATTAGCATGGTTATTGCTATTCCCCTCATTATTCAGGTCTCCTTTAGATAGCCATATTGTTGAGATAACATAGGTGTAGCTTCTCTGTCATTTCTAAGAAACACAGTTTTACAGTATAGTTTTTTTTTACTGTATCTTACAGTTTTTATGTACCTTTCCATCAATGTTCCCTGAACCTTACTTTTTGAAACTGTGTGATAACTATATCTATAGGGATTTGATTCCCCATAATCAGTCTATCTGCACATTTTGATCAGTTTTCTTTACTGGTCTTCATTTGGTGCATAGAAAAACTTCTTTGATGAGGAGTGAGTTCTACACTTATCTGTGGGTTTAAGGATAAGCTTTAGGATTCAGTTAGGAATTGGGCTGGTCTAGTAAAAAGATAACAAAATTTCCTCTAAGACCCATGATTATACTAGCCGTGGGTTGGGTAGTTAATGGACATAGTTTTCCTATTGATGAATTTAATGTTTAGGATTAACTAGAGAGCTCCTATCTCTTGCCAAAATAAGACTGCTTCATTAATCTTTTAGGGATATCTTACCAGAATGGTCAGTGTAATAAGCATCAAAACTAATTACAGCTGGGTGCGATGGCACATACGTGTAATCCCAGAACAAAGAGGCAGAATCAGGCAGTTTGATCATTGTGAGTTCAAGGTCTGCCTGGTTAAAAACTGAATCCAGGACAGCCAAAGCTACAAAGAGAGACCCTGTCTCAAAAACAAAACAAAACAAAACAAAACAAAAAAAAACCATGAAAACAAAAACAAAAACAAAAAACCCAAAAAACAAGGAACAACTATTAAAAAAAAAGCCCCAATTCTGACTATTGCTTGACACCCACCTTGCAGCTTGATGAGCAAACTGTGGTTAAATGATAAAAAATACTCAGGGAGGAGGCTTTCAGGTCATCTAATGCTTATATCTGCCTATCATCCTGTTTATGTTGCAGGGTTCAACTTAGACTAATACTGCATCTCTTCTAACTGCTCTAAAATATAATCATAATCCAAGACTATACTGTACTCTCATTATAGATATTTTCATTATAAAGAACATTACGATGCTATGACAGTACACCATTGTGATAAAAGGTTTGTGGCTGGGTTGGTGTCTCTTTTTTTACACTGTGAAAAATATGTTCTACCAAAGATGCTGAAATATAGGGGTGAGAGCTCTAAGTAGGCACTCAACTTCTCCATTTTCAGTGGGTTGTATAGGTTTTGCAAGTAATATTGTCTTTGTTCTATTTGAATTGTTTTCATTCAGATTATTACAATATTTCTTTTGGCTACAACTGCATTATTTTTGCTCACAGATTTTTTGCCAAGAAATATATATATATATATATATATATATATATATATATATATATATGTGTGTGTGTGTGTGTGTGTGTGTGTGTGTGTGTGTGTGTATGCATATATAAACCAGGGAATATTCACGTACTTACATATTCTTTATTATGAGATTCAGTTGTGTAATGAGAAGAGGAAACAAATGGCTTTTGAAGCTATGAGTAGGAGGACAATTGAATTCCAGATCTGGAATATTTCCTTAATTTATATGGAAGAGCTTACTATGTGTGAAGCAGGCAGGTTTTCAAGGAAATGTGTTACACCTTGAACTTTTAGGTCAGGTGACCATGAGCAACATTTTCACATATTCAGTTTGAATTTTTCATAATCCTTGGAGGTGAACAGCTAAGCTCTTTCTTTTTTTTAAGGCATATAGTTTTTTTTTGTTTTTTTTTTTTTTTTTTGTTTTGTTTTGTTTTGTTTTTTTCACTGAAATTAGGGGCAAGGCAAGGCTGCCCACTCTGTATCTCTTTTTTTTTAATTTTTCATCAATTACACTTTATTCATTCTGCATCCCCCCATAAGCCCCTCCCTCCTCCCCTCCCACCCCCACCCTCCCTCTTCCCTCCGCATGCATGCCACTCCCCAAGTCCACTGATAGGGGAGGTTCTCCTCTCCTTTCTGATCTTAGTCTGTCAGTTCACATCAAAAGTGGCTGCATTGTCCTCTACTATGGTCTGGTAAGGCTGCTCCCCCCCCCCCAGGGGAAGGTGATCAAAGAGCAGGCCAATCAGATTATGTCAGAGGCAGTCCCTCTTCACATTACTATGTAACCCAATTGGACTCTGAACTGCCCTGGGCTACATCTGTGCAGGGGTTCTGGGTTAACTCTATGAATAGTCCGTGGTTGGAGTATGAGTCTCTGGGAAGTTCCATATGTTCAAATTTTCTGGTTCTGTTGCTCTCCTTGTGGAGACCCTGTCCTCTCCAGCTGTTACTATTTCCCACTTCTTACGTAAAATTTCCTTCACTCTGCCCAACAGTTGCCCATCAGGCTCAGCATCTGCATTGATAGTCTGAAGGGCAGAGGCTTTCAGAGGCCCTCTGTGGTAGGTTCCTAGGTTGTTTCCTGTTTTCTTCTTCTTCTGATGTCCATCCTCTGCCTTTCCGGATGGGGATTGGACATTTTAGTTAGGGTCCTCTCTCTTGCTTAGTTTCTTTAGATGCATAGGTTTTAGTGGGTTTGTCCTATGTTGTATGTCTATATGAGTGAGTATATACCATGTGTGTCTTTTTGCTTCTGGGACAACTCACTCAGGATGATCCTTTCCAGATCCCACCATTTACCTGCAAATTTCATGATTTCCTTATTTTTCATTGCTGAGTAATATTCCATTGTGTAGATGTACCACAATTTCTGCATCCATTCTTCAGTTGAGGGGCATCTGGGTTGTTTCCAGCTTCTGGCTATTACAAATAAAGCTGCTACAAACATGGTTCAGCAAATGTCCTTTTTGTGTACTTGAGCCTCTTTTGGATATATGCCCAGGAGTGGTATGGCTGTAACTTGAGGAAGCACTATTCCTAGTTGTCTGAGAAAGAGCCAGATTGATTTCCAGAGTGGTTGTACAAGTTTACATTTCCACCAGCAGTGGAGAAGGGTTCCCCTTTCTCAACAACCTCTCCAGCATGTGTTGTCACTTGAGTTTTTCATCTTGGCCATACTCATGGGTGTAAGGTGAAATCTCAGGGTTGTTTTGATTTGCATTTCCCTAATGGCTAGTGAGGTTGAGCATTTCTTTAAGTGCTTCTCTGCCATTCTATATTCCTCTACAGATAATTCTCTGTTTAGCTCTGTTCCCCATTTTTTAAGTGGATTACTTGGTTTGCTGCTTTTCAGCTTCTTTAGTTCTTTATATATACTGGATATGAGTCCTTTGTCAGATAAAGGGTTGGTGAAGATTCTTTCCCAATCAGTAGGCAGTCGCTTTGTTTTGATGACGGTGTCCTTTGTTTTGCAGAAGCTCTTCAGTTTCATGAGGTCCCATTTATTGATTGTTGTTCTTAGAGCCTGTGCTGTTGGTGTTCTGTTCAGGAAGTTGTCTCCTGTACCAATGAGTTCTAGGGTATTCCCCACTTTTATTTCAAGCCGATTTAATGTGTCTGGTTTTATGTTGAGGTCTTTGATCCACTTGGACTTCAGTTTTGTGCAGGGTGATAAGTATGGATCTATTTTCATTTTTCTACATGTAGACATCCAGTTGGACCAGCACCATTTGTTGAAGATGCTATCTTTTTTCCATTGAATGGTTTTGGCATCTTTGTCAAAGATCAGGTGTCCATAAGTGTGTGAGTTTATTTCTGGGTCCTCTGTTCGGTTCCATTGATCCACCATTCTGTTTCTATGCCAGTACCATGCAGTTTTTAAAACTGTTGCTCTATAGTACAGCTTAAGATCAGGGATGGAGATACCTCCAGAAGATCTTTTATTGTAGAGGATTGTTTTAACAATTCTGGGTTTCCTGTTATTCCATATGAAGTTGAGAATTTTTCTTTCCAGGTCTGTAAAGAATTGTGTTGGTAATTTGATGGGCATTGCATTGAATCTGTAGATTGCTTTTGGTAAGATGGCCATTTTTACTATGTTAATCCTGCCAAGCCTTGAGCATGGGAGATCTTTCCATCTTCTCATATCTTCTTCTAATTCTTTCTTCAGAGATTTGAAATTTTTTCCTACAAAGTCTTTGACTTCCTTGGTTAGGGTTACTCCAAGGTACCTTGTGTCATTTGTGGCTATTGTGAAGTGTGTTGTTTCCCTAATTTCTTTCTCAGCCTTTTTGTCTTTTGTATACAGGAGGGCTACTGATTTTTTTGAGTTATTTTGGATCCGGCCACTTTGCTGAAGGTGTTTATCAGCTGTAGGAATTCCCTGGTAGAGTTTTTGGGGTCACTCACGTATACTATCATATCATCTGCAAATAGTGATAATTTGACTTCTTCCTTTCCAATTTGTATCCCCTTGATCTCCTTCAACTGTCTTATTGCTCTAGCAAGGACTTCCAGCACTATGTTGAAGAGATATGGAGAGAGTGGGCAGCCTTGTCTTGTCCCTGATTTTAGTGGGATTCCTTTAAGTTTCTCTCCATTCAGTTTGATGTTGGCTATAGGCTTGCTGTATATCGCCTTTACTATGTTTAGATATGTGCCTTGTATCCCTGATCTCTCCAATACTTTAAACATGAATGGATGTTGGATTTTGTCAAATGCTTTTTCAGCATCTAGGGAGATTATCATGTGTTTTTTTTTTTTCTTTCAGTTTGTTAATGTGTTGGATCACATTGATGGATTTCCGTATATTGAACCACCCCTGCATACCTGGGAAGAAGCGTACTTGGTCATAGTGGATAATATCTTTGATGTGTTCTTGGATTCGTTTTGCAAGAATTTTAATAAGTATTTTTGCATCAATGTTCATAAGGGAGATTGGCCTGAAATTCTCTTTCTTTGTTGAGTCTTTGTGAGGTTTAGGTACCAAGGTGACTGTGGCTTCATAGAATGAGTTTGGTAATGTTCCTTCTCTTTCTATTTTGTGGAATAGTTTGGAGAGAATTGGTGTTAGCTCTTCTTTGAAGGTCTGGTAGAATTCTGCGCTGAAGACATCTGGTCCTGGGCTTTTTTTTGGATGGGAGACTTTTGATGACCGCCTCTATTTCTTTGCGGGATATAGGTCTATTTAGTTGATTTACCTGGTCCTGATTCAGCTTTGGTAAGTCAAATCTATCAAGAAAATTGTCCGTTTCATTTAGATTGTCAAATTTTGTGGCATATAGACTTTTGAAGTAAGTCAATGATTGTTTGGATTTCCTCAGTGTCTGTAGTTATATTCCCCTTTTCATTTCTCATTTTGTTGATTTGGGTGGTGTCTCTCTGCCTTTTAGTTAGCTTGGCTAAGTGTTTGTCCATCTTGTTGATTTTCTCAAAGAACCAGCTCTTGGTTTCATTGATTTTTTGAATTGTTTTATTTGTTTCCAATTGATTGATTTCAGCCCTGAGTTTGATTATTTCCAGCCGTCTACTCCTTTTTGGTGTGTCTGCTTCTTGTTTTTCTAGGGTTTTTAAGTGAGCCATTAAGGTGCTTGAATGAGCTGTCTCGAATTTCTTCTTGAACCACTTAGTGCTATGAACTTTCCTCTTAGCACTGCTTTCATTGTGTTCCACAAGTTTGGGTATGTTGTGTCTTCACTTTCATTGATTTCTAGAAAGACTTTAATTTCTTTCTTTATTTCTTCCCTGACCCAGCTGTCATTTAGTAACAAGTTGTTCAGTTTCCATGTGTGTGTAGGCTTTTTGCTATTTCTGTTATTGTTGAGGTCCAGCTTTATTCCATGGTGATCAGACAAGATACAAGGGATTATTGCAATCTTCTTGTATCTGTTGAGGCTTGCTTTGTGACCCACTATATGGTCTATTTTGGAGAAGGTTCCATGAGGTGCTGAGAAGAAGGTAAATTCTTTTGTGTTTGGGTGTAAAGTTCTGTAAATGTCTGTTAGGTCCATTCGATTCATGACCTCTGTCAGAGACAATGTTTCTTTGTTTAATTTCTGTTTTGTTGACCTGTCCTTTGTTGAGAGTAGGGTGTTGAAGTCTCCCACTATTAATGTGTGGGGATCTATATGTGCTTTAAATTTTATCAATGTTTCTTTCACAAATGTGGGTGCCCTTGTATTTGGGGCCTAGATGTTCAGGATTGTGATGTCTTCCTGGTGGAATTTTCCCTTGATGAGTATGAACTGTCTTTCCCCATCTCTTTTTATTAATTTTGGTTGAAAGTCTATTTTATTAGATATTAGAATGGCCACTCCTGCTTGCTTCTTGGGTCCGTTTGCTTGGAAAGTCGTCTTCCAACCCTTTACCCTCAGGTAATGTCTATCTTTGTGTCTTAGGTGTGTTTCTTGTATGCTACAGATTGCTGGGTTTTGTTTACGTATCCATTGTGTTAATCTGTGCCTTTTTATTGGAGAGTTGAGTCCATTGATGTTGAGAGAGATTAATGACCAGTGGCTGTTAGATCCTTTGATTTTGATATTGGCTGTGGTCATCAGGTTGTGTGCTTGGTTGCTTTTTGTTTTACTGAAGTGAGGTTATTTATTTCCTGTGTTTTCTTGAATGTAGCTAGTTTTCCTGGGTTGTATTTTCCTTTCTAGTGTCTTCTGTAATGCTGGATTTGTTTGTAGGTATTGTTGAAATTTGTTTTTGTCATTGAATATCTTGTTTTCTCCATCTATGAGGACTGAGAGTTTTGCTGGGTATAGTAGCCTGGGCTGACATCTGTGTTCTCTTAGGGTCTGCATAATACCCGTCCAGGCCCTTCTGACTTTCATAATCTTTGTTGAAATTCAGGTGTGATTCTAATGGGTTTGCCATTATATGTTACTTGGCCTTTTTCCCTTGCAGCTTTTAGTATTTTTTCTTTGTTCTGTATACTTACTGTTTTGATTAATATGTGGCGGGAGGATTTTCTTTTCTGGTCAAATTTGTTGGGTGTTCTGTAGGCCTCATGTATTCTAACTGGCCTCTCCTTTAGCTTGGGGAAATTTTTTTCAATGATTTTGTTGAAAATATTTTCTGGGCCTTGAAGAAGGGAGTCTTCTTTTTCTTCTATACCTATTATTCTTAGGTTTTGTCTTTTCATATTGTCTTGGATTTCTTGGACGGTCTGTGTCAGGAATTTTTCGGATTTAACATTTTCTTTGACAGATACATTGATTTCTTTCATTGTATCTTCTACACCTGAGATTTTTTTCTTCCATATCTTGTAGTCTGTTGGTTATGCTTACCTCTGTAGTTCCTGTTTTCTTCCCTAGATTCTTCCTTTCCATTATTTCCTCCATTTGTGTTTTCTTTAATTTTTCCAATTCTATCTTCAGGTCTTGAGTTGTTTTGTTTACTTCCTTCACCTGTCTGATTGTACTTTCCTGTTTTTCTTTTAGTTCCTTCAACTCTGTTTCTTTTATTTCATTCAGTGTTTTAAGCATTTCCTTTCTAAAGGCCATAAACTGTTTGGCTACAGCTTCCTCTTTCTTTACGGATGGCAATATTCTGTTTGAGTTTATCTTCCTCTATGTCTTTATGTATCTTATTTGTTTCCTCTGTTATCATTTTCATGAGCATAGCTGTTAGGTCATCTTCTTGGATTTCAGTTATGCTGGGGTGTTCAGGGTTACTTGCCCCTGGGTAACTGGGTTCTGGAGATGCCATATTGCTCTGTCTTTTGTTGCTTGAGGCTTTACGCTGGCCTCTACACATTGTGCTATCTTAGGTGTTTGGGGTTATTTTCTGGTGGTTCCTGGGGATCCTGGGAAACACAATGACTGTGTTTTATGGCCGCAAGTTCTAATTACTGGTCACTGTGCTGATCCTGTTGCTGCTGCTCAGAATAAGAGTCCTCCCAGAGCTGCCATCTTGCAACAACTAAGCTCTTTATGAAAATGTTTACTGTATGCTCATATGGCTCATATCAATATGCCTTATCAAGTAATACTTTCTTAAACAACTCAATATAGTGTCAACAAGTAAAATAATTATGTCTGAGGTATCTAAAATTAATTCAATAAATAAATTTTCATTTTCAGTTTTGTTAAATTACCAATTTTAATATGTGAGCTTTTGGCCCATCACCTTTAGAACCTTCATCATTAACTATTCCTTTTGTCAAGATATTCCATTCACACAGGAACAAAGTTAAGAAGATGCTTTTGTGTTAATTCAGAGAAGGAGAATAGAAAGAACAACTGTTAGTGCTGCTGTAACTAAGATAAACAAGACAAACAATCTCACTTTTCTTCAAGTTGATCCTGTGGAGACCTCAGGGTTCTTGGAACACATGTCTCTTAAAATCCCAGGTTAATCCTTCCTTTTTTTCTTTGGATTATACCTAGATTAGGGCAACAGAAATATTAAATAGTAACAATTCAATATCCTGTTGACCAGGAGTTTGAGACCATAGCCGGAGATTTTATATATATATATATATATATATATATATATATATATATATATATATATATTTATCTTAGATTTGATGAAAACAGATTATTTTCATAAAGTTATGGTCATACTTTAAAGTGAAATTAAGTGAAAATTAAACTCTTTTAACATATATATCATATACTGTGCTAGATACTTATAACAGAATTTTAATTTGTAAAGAAAAAATTATTTGATGTTAAAATATGTTTCATACTTTAAAAAAATTAATGTGTAGTCAGGATTTTTGTGTATACCCAATTGTACATTTTGCCTCTTGTTCTGTTGCTGTATAAGTCAGTGCTCTGACAACTCATTGTAGGCTATTCAAACCCTGGTCTTTTATTTACTTCTAGGTTATAGATTTAAAATGCCCTTTAATATTCATTTCAATAAAATCAAAGAGATTTACAAGAACTGATGATTCAAAGCTACAGTTCTCCACTCATATAAGTGGATGTTTTCATAATCAAAATTTGATACACGGGTTCTTTAAAGTATTCAATGATTTAATTTTTACTCAATCCATATTATATGACTATATCCTTCATTTAAAAAATATTTTATTTATTTTGAACTGCAACAGACCCAATCAATGAAAATATATCCAAATTGCATAAAAACCTGAGGAACTAAGACTAAATCTTACTGGTTCTTGACCTCTTAGAGAAATGTCTTTAAAGTTAGTTGGAATCAAGAAGTAAAGTTTGACTCCTTTGTTTTCTTTTATCTGAGACCTTGTGGAGACACCACCAGAAAAGGCATGATAGCATCCCCACTTGTACCCTACAGCTGCCTTTCTCTCTCTTAGAGGGAAAGGGCAGAGGAGAACCCAAACAGTACTTTGTTTAGACCAAACAAATTTCTCCCCAGAGAAGAGAAAAAGGCTATCTTTAGATTCTTTACAGACTAGGAAAAAAGGACACCATTTTATTTTTCATTTTGGAAAATGATTTTAAACTATGACCAAATGATTTGAAATTTTGATGTTCTGGACAGATTTCGGTTTTTAATGTATTTGGGGCCTTTCATTTTGTAACTGTTCTTGATAGAGTTATATAAACTCTGGTGCTTAGATTCTTCATCTTTAGCATAAATTATATGAGAAAGAACAATATTCATATATATATATTTATGAATAAAATGAATAGTCTTAGTATCTGCTTTGATACACTGCTAGGTAGAGTCTTTTAGAGGCCGTCTGTGATAGGCTCCTGTCTGTTTCTTGTTTTCTCCTAAATCCAACGTCCATCCCATTTATTTTTCTAAGTGAGGATTGATCATCTTACCCCAGGACCTCCTTCTTGTTTATCTTCTTTAGGTGTATAGATTTCAGTATGTTTTTCCTATCTCATAGATCTATATAAGTGAGTATATACCATGTGTTCATATTAAAATGCTATTTTTCACTGAAGTTATGAAAAAAATAGCTTACATAAATATACACAAATATGAAGGAGAACACTCATCAGGTGTGGCCATACAAAAACAAGAATTAAAACTAAAATTGTGTTTTATGTGTTTGAATACAATGTATGGATATCAGCACTAGCCTGCTTCCTTAGAGCTCCATTTTTTACCTATATACGATTCTCACATGAAAACTAGTGTTGTCTCTAATCATTAAATACATATGCTGAACTGAAACCTGAGTCTTATCAAATTTGAAGGAGTTGAAGTAATGTGAAACATAATAGACAGATTATCTGGGAATGAGCATAAGTCTGCTAGAGTCTAATGTGTTGTTTTTTAATGTATGTTCTTTATACACAATAAGGAGTTTCATAGTGTAATTATCATGAATTGTGCCCTCGCCCCATTCTGTTCTTTGGTACATTATTTTTGTCTAAACTAGCCACTATTAAATTATATCTTGATCTTTTTACACTCATATAATCGTTATTTTCTGATCTAATGACTCTGAAGCACGTTTTATACAGTTCTTTCTTCAGGTATACCTGGGGAGTGGATAATGTGCTTAGGTTACAGACTGGTTGAGGACTGCATTTTACTTGATTGCTCTTAATTTGGGTATGAGGCTGATTGGAGCACTGACTTCTAATTCGCAACCATTTCTTCTGTTAGCTTGGTCAAGATATCTCAGTCACGAATTAGCAAAGTAATAAAATGTTTTTACTTTTATATATGGAAGTAGAGTGCGGAAAGACAACCACTACTTTGTACTTCTTGTCTGAAAAGATGGATTTCTTTCCTTCTCTGTTCATCCAAGAAGCAAAGCTCTTGTACTTTTGAACCAAAGAATCTGTGTTAAAATAGAGTGTTAAGCATCTTTTGTTATTTTAATTTAACTCCACTTACTAAGATTTTCAACAAGAAAATAGAAATAATAAACTCACTGCTCCTTGTTACCTAAGTTCTGAGCAGTTGCTTAACTTGTATTCTTTCACTTACCATGACAACAGGTATTAAATTGTGTTCTGGTCACAGTTTAAAAGGATGAATTAAAAAGAAAACTCGACACCTTGAGACAAACATTTCCTGTAGGTCTTTATAGTTTTTAAGAATAAATTAAGTCTTTGATCACCTCCCCCTGAGGGGGAGCAACCTTAAAAGGCCACCGAGGAAGACAGTGCAACTACTCCTGATGAGACCTGAGAGACTAGGATCAGAAGGAAGGAGAGGAAGACCTCCCTATCAGTGGACTTGGAGAGGGGCATGTGTGGAGAAGGGGGAGGAAGTGTGGGATTGGGAGGGGAGGATGGAAGGGGTCACGGGGGGGGATACAGAGTGAACAAATTGTAATTAATAAAAATTAAAACATGGAAAGAAATAAAAAAATAAATTAACAGTCCAGCATTCCAAATAACCTCAGGATGTTCAAGAAATTTTGAAATATAAAGAGGGTTTTTAAATTGCATTCAACAGTATATTTTGTCTTTCTTCTGTTGGTAGGTAAGTGTTCTGATCAGACATTGAAAACTATTTATATGTAACTTATTCCAAGAAGGTTAGAAAAATGGTTAATACAAAGTGTCTTCTCAGTACGTGTAATATGTAAATGGTTTCACAGTGTTTTTTGTTTGTTTGTTTTTTGTTTTTGTTTTTGTTCTGTTATTCTTCTTAAGGAAGCCACTAGAGAAAACAAGTCAAAAATTCAAGGACCAAACACATGTGGATGCTTTGTGGAGTAAAATAGCCAGCATGATTTCTGAATACTGGTGAAAGAAATAAACTTTTTGTTAAAAACAAATATATATTTGTACACTTTTCTCATATTACTCCCTTACTTATGTCCCTCTCCCTTCCAACTCATACTGTAATCTTTCTTTATAATTTCTGACCTCTACTTACCATTCAGTCTATCTATCTATCTATCTATCTATCTATCTATCTATCTATCTATCTAACAATATACCTGTCACCTATCAGCCTATGTATATGCATATCATCTATCTGTCTATTTGTTTCTCTAGAAATGAACAAACACATGAATACACTCACATACACACACATGCACACACTAGAAATTCACTATTGTTCATTGTATGAATATGTGTTGGGCAAAACATTAGTTTATTCATTCCCACTCAACAAAATATTATTTACTACCACAAATTTTTGATAACAGTCATTTATTAGAAACATTTTTCTAATACTTACAGATTTACATAAACTAAGTTGCTTCAAAACTTTTGCCGAAATTATGCAAAACCCAGAGTTTTGTTACAGAGTTCATATTCCTTGGACATTCACAGAATCCTAAAGTCCAGAAAATAGTTTTATTTTATTTTTTTATTAAATTTTTATTTTTTATATTAATTAGAGTTTATTCACTATGTATCCCAGCTGTAGCCCCCTCCTGCATTTCCTCAAATCTCAGTCTCCCTCCCTCATCTCCTCCCATGCCTCTCTCCAAGTCCACTGATAGAGGAGATCCTGTTGCCCTTCCATCTGACCATACCTTATCAGGTGTCATTAGGATTGGCTGCATTGTCCTCCTCTGTGGCCTGGAAAGGCTGCTCCTTCCTCAGGGGTGTGGTGGTCAAAGATCCCACCACTGAGCTCATGTCAGAGATAGTCCCTGTTCCCCTTAATACAGATACTGAGCTGCCACGGGCTACAATTGAGCAGGGGTTCTAGGTTATATTCATGAATGTTCCTTGGTTGGAGTATCACTCTCAGAAAAGACCCCTGTGCCAAGATACAATGGTTCTGTTGTTCTCCTTAAGGAGCTCCTGAATCCTCCAGGTCTTAACAATTTTTACCCTTCTTTCACAGGATTCCCTGCACTCTGCCCAAAGTTTGGTTATGAGTCTCAGCATCTGCTTTGGTACACCGCTGTGTAGAGTCTTTCAGAGGCCCTCGGTGGTAAGCTCCTGTCCTGTTTCCTGTTTTCTCCTTCTTCCAATGTCCATCCTGTTTGTCATTCTGAGTGAGGATTGATCAGCTTACCCAGGGTCCTCCTGCTTGCTTAACTTCTTTAGGTGTACAGATTTTGGTATGTTTATCCTATGTTATATGTCTAATATTAACTTATAAGTAAGTATATACTATGTGTGTCTTTCTGCTTCTTGGATACCTCACTCAGGATGATCTTTTCTAGATCCCACCCTTTGCCTGCAAATTTCATGATTTCCTTGTTTTTAATGGCTGAGCAATATTCTATTGTTTAAATGTATTACAATTTCTGTATCCATTCCTCAACTGAGGGACATCTGTGTTGTTTCCTGTTTCTTGCTGTATTGAATAAAGCTTCTATGAACATGGTTGAGCAAAGTCCTTGTTGTGTACTTGAGCATAATTTGGATATATGCCTAGGGGTGGTAAAGCTAGATCTTGAAGAAGCACTATTCCTAATTGTCTGAGAAAGTGCCAGATTAATTTCCAAAGTGGTACAAGTTTACATTCCCACCAGGAATGGAGGAGGATTCCCCTTTTTCCACATCCTCTTCACCATGTGTTGTTACTTGACTTTTGACCTTAGCTATTCTAATGGGTGTAAGGTGAAATCTCAGGGTTGTTTTGTTTTGCATTTCTCTGATGACTAATGTCATTGAGCATTTCTTTCAGTGTTTCTCTGCTATTTGATATTCCTCTATATGTTTAGCTCTGCAACCCATTTTTTAATTGGATTATTTTTTTTTAACTTCTTGAGTTCTTTATATATTCTGGATATTTGGCTTCTGTAAGATATAGGGTTGGTGAAGATCCTTTCCCAGTCTGTAGGCAGTTGTTTTGTTCTGATGATAGTGTCCTTTGCTTTACAGAAGCTTTTCAGTTTCATGATGTCCCATTTCTTGATTTGCATACTATATGATAGTATACATGAGTGACCCCAAAACTTCAACCAGAGAACTCCTTTGCCTTCAGCAAACTGGCTGTATAAAAAACTAACTTAAAAAAAAAAAACTCAGTAGTCCTCCTGTATATGAAAGACAAAAGGGATGAGAAAGAAATTAAGGAAATTACACCTTTCATGATATCCACAAATAACATAATGTTTCTTGGTGTTACTCTAACCAAGCAAGTGAAAGACCTCTTTGGAAAAACCCCAAGTCTCTGAAGAAAGAAATTGAAGATGATATCAGAAAATGGAAAGATCTCCCATTCTCATGGGTCGGTAGGATTAACATAGTGAAAATGGCCATCTTGCCAAAAGCAATCTACAGATTCCATGCAATTCCAATCAAAATTCCAACAGAATTCTTTACAAAACTTGAAAGAACAATTCTCAACTTCCTATGGAAAAACAAAAAACCCAAAGTTGCCAAAATGATCCTGTACTACAACAGATCATCTGGAGGTATCTTGAGATCCCTGATCTCAAGCTGTACTACAAAGCAATAGTACTAAAAACTGCATGGTACTGGCATAGAAATAGAATGATAGATTAATGGAATCAAATAGAAGACCCAGAAACAAAGCCACACACATACGGATACTTAATTTTTTACAAAGATGCTAAAACAATACAATGGAAAAAAGACAGCATCTTCAACAAATTTTGCTGGTCTAACTGGATGTCTACATGTGGAGAAATGCAAATAGATCCACATTTATCACCCTGCACAAAGCTAAAATCCAAGTCGATCAAAGACCTCAACATAAAACCAGACACCGTAAATCTGTTAGATGAAAATTGGGGAAGAGCCTTGAACTCATTGGCCCACGAGATAACTTCCTGAACAGAACACCAACAGCACAGACTCAACAGTCAACAAATGGGATCTAATGAAACTGAAAATATTTTTATTGCATTTTTGTTTGTCTACATTGCAACTGTTAAAGACAATGTGATAATTGTGGTGACCATTGTCTGTAGTCCAGAACTGATAGACTGCCCCATGTACTTCTTCTTGGCATTCTTGTCTCTATTGGATGAATTCTTCTCTTCTGTCACCACACCAGAGATGGTTGTGGACTCGTTATATGACAGGAAAACTATCTCCTTTGAAGGATGCATGATGCAGCTCTTTGCTGAACACTTCCTTGAAGCAGTAGAAGTGATTGTTTTGACAACCGTGGTCTATGACCACTACGTAGCAGTTTGTAAGCCCTTGCCCTGCTCTTCCGTCGTGAACTGGAAGGTGTGTGGCATACTGATGGGGGTAGCATGTACAGAAGTTTTCTTACATTCTGTCATACAAATTATTTTCAATTTGCAGTTACCCAGTTTGTAAGCCCTTGCCCTGCTCTTCTGTCATGAACTGGAAAGTGTGTGGCATACTGATGGGGGTAGCATGTACAGAAGTTTTCTTACATTCTATCATACAAATTATTTTCAATTTGCAGTTACCCAATGTCTTTGATCATTTCATGTGTGATTTGTTCCCATTACTGGAACTTGGCTGCACTGATACACATATCTTTGGCCTTTTGCAGGTTGCTAACAGTGGGTCTACCTGCATAATAATCTTCTCTGTTTTGTTTGTATCCTATGGTGTCATCCTGTGCTCTCTGAAATCTCACAGTTCTGAAGGGCAATGGAAAGCTCTATTCACCTTTGGGGCCCACATTGCCATTGTGATTTTGTTCTTTGTCCCATGTATATTTATATATGAAAGCTCATCATCTGCTTTCTCTTTTGATAAATTTGTGGCAATATTTTACACCATTCCAACTCCTTTGCTCAATCCTTTCATTTATGCTTTTAGGAATAAGGATACAAAAAAAAAATGCAATGAAGAAAGTTTGGAAGGGATCCATGGAGATTACTAATGGAAAGTGAGAGATAGAAAGATATCAGTAAAGAGCCCAAAATGATTTTGATAAAAAAGATTCTGCATTTTCCTTTTTATTGAACAAGTCATCTCTGTCACTAGCAAAACATCCTAAAAGGGTCAGAAATGTTATGTTCATATTGAGTACCAATTCTTGGCTGACAACTCATTCTTTTCAAATGTTTACTAAAGGGGCTTCAAATTTGTGCTTGCTTATACTGTAGTAATTTAAGAAATGGAAAGAGAATTTGTGTATCTAGTTATTTACTATTTACTCCACCCTGTGCATGAGGTCAAAACATTTTATGAATTTAAGCGACTCCAGGAAATAACCAGGGTTCAGGACACAGAGTCAGGACAACAGTCACAGAACCTCTGTTGTACATGTTCCTGTGTCATATGATGCCAGCATGCAGTGTGAGCTTATCACCAACAGATATATAGTGTTGAATTTCTTGAGAGATGTAATTTGATTAAATCAATTGTGTATGTTCCTCTGGTGACAGTTGAAATGCTTTTTTCATATTGATTTAGTATAAGAATGGACTGGGGAAGATTCCATAAGGAAATCAGCAGTGATTAGACTTATTCAAATAACAAGAAAGAGAACATTTGAGCAAATCTTACCCTAGCAACATAAGGAAATGGATTGACCTGACTTTCTACATTACCATGTGAAAAGGTAACCAGACCATCAAAACACAAAAAGTTGATTTTCAAAGTAAAGGCCATTTCAATTTTCTTTGTGATTTTAGTTTTTTTGACTATGGAAATGAAAACAATTATATTGGAAGTAATGTCAATACAATGACTTTTCAATTCAGCCACATATTACAAATCAACCCCTTAGCTGAGTTTCAGTAAGTATCAGCTGGTCATGTGGTTTCTGAAGTAAATGTGTCTTTTGAAATAAAGGCTAATTCCTCCTGTTATATCAACAGTGATTAAATGCTAATTAATCATGTAATGTAGGAACAATACTGAAAAATCCATTCCATTCTTTCCTTAATCTTTCATGCCAGTTCAAAGTAAAAGAGTACATTTTGTGGCATAACATTTCCCCAATATTTGGAAGGGAGAATTCATGGGGTGTTGTGACTGGGTTCCAAACAATCACTTGAAGCATGCATGTGCATTACATATATCCCTATTTGTAACAAAACCACAGGGAACCTAATAGAGCTTACCACTCCATTTATATGATTTATCATCTTTCTTCCTCATTACAGGGTTGAATTATTGATGTCTTTTCACTATATACAATGATTTTTGCTCTTGATAAGCTCATTTATTTATGAGTACAAATAAAAAAAACATTTTTTGTTCAATTGCTTTATGATTCTTTAAACTCACATTTTAAAATAAAAGTAAAACAAAAGAACAAAACCTCATTTGAGCCAGACTATAGTGATAGATACAGTTTTATATCTAAAATGCACATGCATTTAAAATCAAGTACTGGCTTTTATAAATTTGTCCTCTTCCCCCTCTGTATAGTCTCTCATAATAATCCATGATTTTATTTTAGACATTCTGGTGAGTGTTAGATGGAATCTCAGAGACTACCTTTATTATTATTATTATTATTATTATTATTATTATTGTTGTTGTTATTATTATGCCTGTTTTTTAATTCTTTCTTAATTACACTTTATTCACTTTGTATCCCCCCTGTGGTTCCCTCCCTCTACCTGTCCCAACACCTTTACTATTTTTAGGTATATCTGTTATATCCCTAATTGCTCTAGGACTTTTATCTTAGAGGGTTTCGAATTTTGTCACAGGCTTTTTTTTAAGCTAATGAGATGATCATGTGATGTACTTCTTTTATTTGTTTATGTAGTAGAATCAGAAAATGAACCAATACTTATCTTTGGTCTTTTTATTTTCTGTGGTCTACCCTGAAAACATTTTTATATAATAGTATTTGAGAAATAATAGTCCCCTTTTAAAGGCTCTCCTTCTTCACCAAAAGTAAAACAAAGTAATATTAACGTATAAATTTTATATCCCTGAAGGAACTGTATGTGTCCACACATGCATATGTATATGTATACACACACACGCACATTATACACACATATATGGATAACTACATATGTCAGTAAAATTTGCATTACATTGACAAAATGTCCAACATAAACAACAATGTAAGAAAAGTTTACATTGTTTCATAGTTTTACAGGTTTCATTTCATATTTCCTTGGCTATGTTGCTTTGGGCATGTAGCAGAACACTAAATTACATTGAAAGCATTAATAGAAGGAGTTAAAAGGGTTTATTAAATTCTTGAAACCTGGAAAAAGAGAGACAGACCAACATTTCCTTCAAGAGTACAAATATATGAAGCAACTTCCTTGTACAGCATAGACTTATCTTCTAAAAGTTCTGTCATTTCCCATTAGTGTCATAGGGTGATGACTAACCTTCAGTACAGGCGACTGTCAGGACACTTGTGATCAAAACTTTAAAACAAACCAATAGCACTATGCTATTATAGTTCTCTGTAGGACCTTTCATTAATTAGTTTGGACCAGGAGCATAAAACAGTATTCCATTGTTTCTCAACATGGTATTAATTTAAAACTGAAGAAGAGGAAGTTTGTACAATTTCTTTTTGCTTATGACCTTGTTCAGGTTTGACCCTGATTTGATCCACTGTCAGGTACAGTTATATTTGTTTTGATTATGCTTAAATGTTGGAAAACAGTTATTATTACTATTCTTGTTTTAATAATATAATCTGGCTAATGCCTAATATAAAATGACATTGACAAAAATAGAAAAATGAAGTCTACATTCCAGTTACATGCAGGTTGTTCATTAATATTGGAAAATACATATTTATAGATTGACAACAAATCTAATATATGAATAGTAGTAATAGTGCCATTGTGAAGCCTGGGAATGATAATAACATTGTCAGTTGTGTTGAAGGACAGAGGTATAAAAAATAAAGGTCATGAAGGCATTACAATTTCACCTCTCAAATGTTGAAGTCAAGTTTAAAAATTGGCTGAGGCTAAGATTTAGGACATCTCTATTTAAAGAACTTCAATAAGAACTCAAGATTTAAAAAAGCAGTGTGTACAAATCACAACATGTTCACAGATGCCTTGAATATAAATGTAAGAACTTCCTAGCAACACATAGGTTTTCAATGAGGTGGAGATGTGGTACATTCAGAAAGAGAGGAAGGGAAAAAAGCCATCTCATGAAGCTGTAATTATAAAAACAGAGTTAAGATTGATTCATGAACAGGAAGGAAAGAGGTAAACTGAATTAATGACAGAGCCTGACCGGACAGGACACTAAAGACAAAAATATCATAGAAGAATGCCGGCATAATGAGCTCAGAAAATCCTATATTATATTTGGGGAATCAGGCCCTGTTTGCAGGAGTCATTTTCAGTAGCCTAATTCTTGAAGCTTCTTGCTAAAATCTATTGGCTACAAGAAGTCATCATTGGGGAGTTGATAAACAACAGTGTCTGTTAGTGTACAAATGGTTTTGGCAGCAATTTTTCCAAACAATGGAAACATTGAATCAGCCTTGGAGACCAAGAGACCATGTTGGAAGAAGATATTGACCACAGTGTGCCAGGCATCTCTGTGGAAATGTTGTACCTTTGCTGCTGCACACACTCAAAGCAGAAGATTGCACTCTGAGGTTTCTTTGCTTAGGATTGATTTGAAGAATGCATCATCATGAGCAATACCTGAACACAATTTATAAGTTAGATAAATAATAGCATTGAGAAATAACTGGTATATACCTATCCATTTCTGACTATCTGTAAATTAGCTATTTCTAAATAATGACATTCAATGAAAATAATTTCTTAGGGAGCCCCTAATACAACTTTAAAAATGCCTCTCAAATATAAGGGAATTTGTAGGCAGAATATGACATTAGCACAGTTTTTTTTTAAAGAGATGGTTAGGAAGACTCATCTGTTTTATGTTTCAAGGTGACATTATAGGAAAAAAAAGAAGAAGAATGCTTTAAATGATTCATTTCATGCTTCTAGTAAGTAGCCTAGGTAAGTCATCAGTAATTAATGTATGCTTTTAAGAGTATAAGAAACTCCCATACTCATGGCTCAGTAGGATTGACACAGTGAAAATGGACATTTTACCAAAATTAATCTACAGATTCAATGCAATTTCCATCAAATTACCAACACCATTTTTACAGACCTTGGAAGAAAAATACTCAAATTCATATTCAATAAAAAGAATCCCAGAATAACTAAAACAATCCTCTAGAATTAAAGATCTTCTGGAGGTATCTCAGTTCCTGATCTCAAGCTGCATGGTACTGGCATAGAAAAACTGCATGGTACTGGAATAGAAACTGAGTGGTGAATCAATGGAGAGGAATGGAAGGCACAAAAATAAACTGAAACACCTATGGACACCTGATTTTGAAAAAGATACCAAAGCCATAAAACCAAAAAAAAAAAAAAAAAAAAAAGACATCTTCAACAAATGGTGCTGCTCTACTCGATGTCTACATGTATAAAACTGCAAAGAAGCTAAGCAAAAACGAGGATCCTGAAAAAAGATGCTCAATTCTCATTCAGAAAGGCAAACAATATAGACATTGGAAGAGGGAGAAAACAGGGAACAGAACAGAAGCCTACCACAGGGGGCCTCTGAAAGATTTTACCCAGAAGAATATCGAAGAAGATACTGAGACTCATAGCCAAACTTTGGGCAGAGTGCAGGGAATCTTACGAAAGGAGGGGGAGATAGAAAAACCTGGAAGGAACAGGAGCTCCACAAGGAGACCAACAGAACCAGAATATCTGTGCCTGGTGTCTTTTCTGAGACTGATACTCCAACCCAGGATCATGCATGGAGATAGCATGTAAACCATGGCAGATGTAAACCATGGCAGCTCAGTCTCCAAGTGGGTTCCCTAGTAAGGAGAACAGGGGTGTCTCAGACATGAACTCAGTCACTGGCTCTTTGGTCACCTCTCCCTGAGGGGGCATTCTTACCAGGCCACACAGGAAAACAATGCAGCCAATCCTGCATTGAGACCTGCTATGGTCAGATGGATGGGGAGGAGAACCTCCCCTATATTTGTTCTGGAGATGGGTCATGAAAGGAGAAGTAGGAAGAAGGGTGGGATTGGGAGGGGTAAAGGGAGTAACCTATAGCTGGGATACAAAGTGAATTAATTGTAATTAAAATGTATAAAAATATTTTTCTTTCAAAATGATAAAAGCTGGACCATTTGATATTTAAAATGAATATGGTTGTGCTGTTTATAGTAACCAAATATTTTCTGACAGGATAATACAGTTGTTTTGAAATAAACAAAACAGGTCTGCAAATATAATCTCAAGATGCTTATGTTTTTTTTTAATTCATCTGTTTTCCTATTTAGAACAACAAAAATTAATTCATTAAATCAATCATTTCCTCAGAGTATACAAGTTTCCCAGCTTGTTTATAAATAACCCAACCCTTTTTCTTTCTGACCCACAGACAAAATTTCTTTGACTCCATGTAGAATGTGTGATGTCACCTTAGACAGTTGCATGTTGCCATGTATTGCAGTCTATGAACTGCGTTCATAAGATACATACTTTAAAATGCTTATGGTTGTGCGGTTTACAGTAACCAAATGTTTCCTGACAGGATGATATAATATTTTTTGAAATAATCAAAATGTAATAAATAAAAAGTGAAACATATCCAAAATGATTTCCATTTTTCAAGCTGAAGTGAAATGTTGTTAGTGTTGTTGTTAAGTGTGGTGAACTCATTGAGACAGTTCTTATCATCCTTAAACAGCCTTGACATACATATCAGAATGTTTAAACATTATGTGGAAAAGAAAACCCAACAAATGTCCTCAAACTTCTAAGTACATTTTCTAAATGGATATTGTCACCTACAGTACAACATGAAGAATATTGTACTCTATTATGAGGGCATTCAACATTTACAATATTCCAGAATGGTTATTATTATTTTTAACTTTATTTTTAATATATGAATGATCTTATCTTCTACTACATGGGTAATATCCACTTATAAGTGAGTATACCATGGGTGTCTTTCTGTGTCTGGGTTACCTCACTCGGGACAATGTTTTCTAGTTCCATCAATTTTCCTGCAAGTTTCATGATTTCTTTGTTTTTATTTTTTATTTTTTATTTTAGTCACAGGTCATTCACTTGTATCCAAGCCGTAGCCCCCTCCCTCTTTCCCTCCCAATCCCACCCTTCCTCCCTCATCTCCCTGCCCTCTTGCAAGTCCACTGATAGGGGAGGTCCTCCTCCCCTTCCATCTGACCCTAGTCTATCAGGTATCTTCAGGACTCCTGCAATGTCCTCTGTGGCCTAGCAAGGCTGCTCCTCCCTCTCGGGGTGGGGGTGGGCGAGGATCAATGAGCCAGTCAATGAGTTCATGTCAGAAATAATCTTTGTCCCCAATACTAGAAAACCCACTTGGATACTGAGCTACCATGGGCTACATCTGAGCAGGGGTTCTAGGTTATATCCATGCATGGTCCTTTGTTGGAGAAACAGTCTCATAGAAGACCCTCTGTGCCCAGATATATTTGGTCTTGTGGAGCAACTGTCCCCTCTAGGTCATACTAACTTTCCTTTCTTTCACATGATTTCCTGCGCTCTGCTGAAGGTTGTGTTATTAGTGTCAGCATCTGCTTTAATACACTGCTAGTTAGAGTCTTTCAGATGCCCTCTGTGGTAGGCTCCTGTCCTGTTATTTGTTTTCTCATACTTCCAATGTCGATCCCCTTTGTCTTTCTAGGTAAGGACTGATCATCTTATCCCTGGTCCTCTTTCTTGTTTATCTTCTTTAGGTGTACAGATCCTATCTTATAGGTCTAGTACCCATTTATAAGTGAGTATATACCATGTGCGTCTTTCTGCTCCTGTTATACCTCACTCAGGATGATCTTTTCTAGATCCCACCATTTGACTGCAAAATTCATGATTTACTTGTTTTTAATTGCTAATTAGCAATTCATTGTGTAAAAGCACCACAATTTCTGTATCCATTCCTCTGTTGATGGACATCTGGGTTGTTTCCAGGATTTAGCTATTAGGAATAAAGCTGCTACAAGCATGGTTGAACAAATGTCCTTGTGTACTTGAGCATCTTTTGGTTATATACCTAGGAGTGGTATAGCTAGGTCTTGAGGAAGCAGTATTCCTGATTGTCTGAGAAAGCTAAGAAAGTGCCAGATTGATTTCCAAAGTGGTTGTACAAGTTTCAATTCCCACTAATAGTGGAGGATGGTTCCCCTTTCTCCACAACCATTCCAGCATGTGTTGTCACTTGAGTTTTTGAATTTAGCCATTCTGATGGGTGTAAGGTGAAATCTCAGGGTCGTTTTGATTTTCATCTCCCTAATGGCTAAGGATGTTGAGCATCTCTTTAGGTGTTTCTCTGCCATTCTATATTCTTCTACAGAGAATTCTCTGTTTAGCTCTGCTCCCCATTTTTTAATTAGATTACTTGAGTTATTGCTTTTTAACTTCTTTAGTTCTTTATATATTCCGGATATCAGCCCTCTGTCAGATGGACGGTTGGTGCAGATCCTTTTCCAATTTGTAGGCTTTCGTTTTGTTCTGACAACAGTGTCCTTTGCTTTACAGAAGATTTCAGTTTCACGAGGTCCCATTTATTGATTGTTGCTCTTAGAGCCTGTGCTGATGGTGTTCTGTTCAGGAAGTTGTTTCTTGTGCCAGTGAGTTCTAGGTTCTTCCCCACTTTTTCTTCTAACCAATTTAGTGTTTCTGGTTTTATATTGAGATCTTTGATCCACTTGGACTTTAGTATTATGCAGGGTGATAAATATGGATCTATTGTCATTTTTCTGCATCTATACATCCAGTTAGACTAGCACAATTTGTTGAAGATGCTGTATTTTTTCCGTTGAATGGTTTTGGTTTCTTTGTCAAAAATCAAGTATTCATAGGTGTGTGGGTTTATTTCTGGGTCTTCTATTCCGTTCCATTGATCAACATTTCTGTTTCTATACCAATGATTTCTTTATTTTTAATAGCTGAGTAATATGCCATTGTGTAAATATACCATTGTTTCTTTATCCGTTCTTCTGTTGAGGGACATCTAGGGTTGTTCTCAGAGTCTGGCTATTACTAATAAAGCACTGTGAACATAGTTGAGCAAGTATCCTTGTTTACAGTTTCTGACTATTGAAAATAAAGCTGCTACTTGAGCAAGTGTCCATATTGTATGGTGGAATGCCTTTTGGGTATATACCCAGGAGAGGTATACATGTGTCTTGAGGTAACACTATGCCCTGTGTTCTGAGAAAGCAACAGATTGATTTCCACAGTGGCTGTACAAGTTTACACTCCCATCAGCAATGGAAGAGTATAGTTTCTTAGCATATAAAATATAAAGACAGTACTTGCATGACAAGTTAGAATGATGTGAAATTGCTAGACTGAAATGCATTTTTTTTCAAAGGGGAACTGGGTTATTGTATGTACTCCATAAGAGGATTTAAAGACTGTCTGAAGGTTTGAAGAAAGGAGAGATGTATAGGAAAGTTAAAAATAGTTACAAAAGAAAGAGTTCTAAATAAATCCATTAAAGAAAATGGTCACTTTGATCAGTCTCCAGAGGAATGATTGTTTTTACTAGGATTAATCAAAATATTGATCTTGTCACAGATTCGTGAAACATACAAAAAAATTCTATTAGAGGAGGAGGCATATAAAAGACATTTGTCAGGTTGAATCCATCTATGTTGGAAAGGCATGTAAGGCTTATTTCCCTTATAGGTGTCTGTCTGAGCTGCCTAGCTTGGTTACAACTGTTCAGTGCTCTATGCTATAGCATAACTGTAGATGGCTCTCATTAAGCGCTCACAAACTTCATGTTTCCTGCTACTGTGATGCCTAGTGGATGTTTACCCAGCCTTCTTTTCTGAGTTCAAATCAATTTCACAAGTGTTGGATCCAGGTACCCCCTTTGGTGTCTGCTATATTTGTAGTGACATAGGTTGCCTCAACATAGTTACACCATTGAAATGTGCCTCTGTGTTTGTGTAAGTGGCTGTTTTCAGAGAAAAGACTTCTACTAACTCTGAGAAACACATTGCATGGGCCAGAGTCCCAAACTGAATAAACAACAAAATGAGCTGAACAACAACATTCATCTCTCTATTGTTAATTGTCAATACAGTGCTTCCTACTACCCTAAGCTTCTGATGTTTTTTTGTCTTCCCCATCATGGTGGATGGGACCCTGGAACCATAAGCCAAACCAACTTTTCAACCCTAAAAAAATTAATTATAGAAGTTGTTAATATGATAGACAAAGTTAGGCATGTTATACCGAATACCAGTAAAAGTACTAAAAATGTGAAAATTAAAAGAGATAAACAAAACACACACACACAAAAACCCCACAAAAACATAAAAAAAAAGAGATAAACACTAGAGGTCAGAATTAGCAAGGACATGATAGAATATTCCAGAACACTGAAGAAAAAGTTTGTCATTTCATGTAGTTACAATTATGAAAAGACTTGCTACACCCTCTCCAGTGTCATCAGTGTAGCATATCAATAGATTGTGCTACTAGACAGGAGATATGTTTTCTTCATAAATAAGCTCCCTGGAGGTCACTGACAAGAACCCTAACATGGCCACCTAAGCCAAAAAAGATTCTGAGAGTCCCACGCTTACTCAGTTTCAGGGTTGGATTGATGAGCTTTCTTGCTGTTTCTCTATGATTCTTGGAACAGCACAATTAACTATTCAAGGAAACACATTTCTGATAGATTACTAAAAGCTTAGCAAATAAGAGCGAAAGGAAAATAAAATTTTAGAAGAGGTAATAAATCAGATTCAGCATCAGAAATTGCTTGTAGAAAATCCAAACATTGTAGGTAATAAAAGAGTAAGAGCTTTACACAGATGTTTATGGTGAGGCAGAAAGAAGATAGGCAAACATAGGAGGTCAGAGAGTTTTATATTATACTATGAGTTTTATGGACAGGCTAGCTCAAGCATCTTATCTCTAGGGAAGATTGTAAATCCTTAGCAAGACAAACAGGAGGAATTCCTCCTGATGCTTATCTCTAGGGAGAATTGTAAATCTTTAGCTGACTTAGCTTGGAGGACTATTAACAGCCCCTAGCTAATAACAATAAACTATGTAAACAAACCACAAGTTTAACAGCCCCTGGCCCTCTACTCACTAAATTAGCAGCAATTACGCTGCGTAAATAGTCACTAGTTCTATTCTTGCTCTGCTTAAAAGGCTTTTAGGCCAAGATTTTTTGTAGAAACTGCCTGTTACCAGATTGCCTTTAAGTTAAAATACAAACTTTGTAAATGTTCCAGGAAATATGTCAACTTCAGGTGCTTCTATATGTATTCACTATAAAAGTGTTGGCTTGACTTCAGTAAAGCCCAGCAGATTCAAAACACTCCCTGGTGTGCACGTCTGTCTGTCAATTCACCTACCTGTGTCTAACCTAAAAATCCAAATCTCTGATTTCCCTGTGGTTGGGGACCCCTGGTTGGGCTGGTCTGCAGCAAGACTACAGGAGACTTCTGCATATTAAGTTTCAGACTGGGAATTTTTAATATGATAGAGAATTAAATTTGACTTATATGGCACCCAGCAAGTAGAAACTCATAAACTGCCCTTACTCTGGCAACCTTGGGGTGAGAGTGTAGTTACTGCCTCATAAAAGAAACTATTTTTCATCAACTACAAGTTGGGGTTGTAGAGTCTAGATGTCATGACTCTTTTTCACAATAATCTAGTCAAGAAATTTGCAAACCCTAAGCTTTATGTGTTGTATGTGTGTATGTGTGTTTCGCATGCAAATAAGTGTAATTATACAGTCCTTTAATGAACATTCATTCAAAAGGCAAGCAGGCTATCAGATGTCTTTGTCTGTCTCTATCCCTGTTATGACTTTGAGGCAGGGTCTCTTACAGGAACACAAGTTCACCATTTTTTTCCCTTTTCTATTGCATCTGCTGTCTTCACTAGCCAAATATCCTTGGATATTCCTACTTCTGCTTCCTAGTGCTGGGGTTACAGACATGCACAACTATACTTATTTATTTTTAGTAAAGGGGAGTGGTGATTTGAATAAACTGTTGTTTTATTAGTTCTGTTTTGTTTTACTTTTATTTATTAAAAATTTATTTATTTATTGAAATTTATTCACTTTGTATCCTTGTTGCAGCCCCCTCCCTCATCTCCTCTCAGTCACACACACCCTCCCTCTTCTCCCCCTATAATTCCCTTAATCCCCTGATGGGGGATAGCTTTCTCTCCTTCTATCTGACCCTAGTTTATCAGGTCTCATCAAGACTAGCTGCATCATCTTCCTGTGTGGCCTGGCATGGCTGCAGCCCCTAGGGGGAGGTGAATAAAGTGCTGGCCATTGAGTTCATGTTAGATACAGCTCCTATACCCCTTACTAGAGAACCTACATGGAAACTGAGGAGCCCATGTGCTTCCTCTGAGTAGGGGGTTTAGGTCCTCTTGATGCATAGTCCTTGGTTGGAGTATTGGTCTCTGCTGGCCCTCATAGATCCAGGCTTTTTTGGTTCTGTTGTTCTCCTTGGGGAGTTCCTGTCCCTTCAGATCTTTCTCTCTCTATCATCTTCCATAAGTTTTCTGGCACTCTGCCCAAAGTTTAGCTATGAGTCTAGGTATCTCTTTCTATACCCTGGTAGGTAGGGTCTTTCAGAGACCCTCTTTGGAAGGCTAATGTTCAGTTCCTCTTTAACTCCTACTTGTGATATCTATCCTGTTTGACTTTCTGTCTCACTTGAAAGAGTGGGGAATCTGCTTCTACATTAAAAGTTTATTAAAGCTGTTCCTAGTAGCTGCTTTGTATTCAGGCAAATGAGGCACATATTAATATTTTTTCTTTTTCTATTTTTCCAACAACCTTAAATAAATTTTAAAATGGCAATGACACACACTGTGTAAATATATACGAATACACATACATCATCATATGTATGGTATATACATACAAACACATATATGATATATATAATCCATTTATTTGAAAATTCTGTATAATAGTTAAAGCAAACCTGAGAAAACTAGATATACAAAATAGTTTTCCATTTAAAATTTTTCCTGAGTATATGATACATATACAATTAGCTCAAAATCTGTTGTGAGTCTTTCATATATGCTTTTCTGAAGCCAATATTTTAAATTTTGTATCTGTAAAATATTACTGAGGAAGGACTGGAAACTTCCAGAAAATTTCCATATAATTACAACAATGTAATGTATTCAAGTGTTGTCACTTTTCTCTTACAATGAAAGAAATAATATACAGACAGGATACTCACACAAAACTATAAAATACCATTACACCAAAAAAAAAAAAAAAAAAAGAATCCCTAAAGATTTACACTTTGGAATTTCTATACAGGAAAAATGATTTGCTATACTATGTGAACAAACTACAATTAATATAAAAGATGAAATTTAATTAAAAAAAGAAAACTGAAAAAAAAGATGACACAATGTGAAGATATTCCTCAGAATATGTTCAACATAAAATCAGCCAATCAGAATTAGCTTGCCACCTTTATGTGATTATAGCCAACAGAAGCAATAATTTGGAATGTGTACTGGGAGTGCTCCTTAGTATTAAGCATTTACACATTCTATGGCTGAAGGGAACAGTTCAGTAGTATTTGAGTTCTTCCTTGTGAGGCCAACAGATGACCCAGAACTTCAGGTCATCCACTCTGTTGTGTTTCTGTTCATCTATTAAATTACTGTCATGGGTAATATAGTAATGACTATTTTAATCCAAGTCAGTCCTCAGTTTCACACACCCATGTACTTTGTCTCTTAGTTTTTCATGATTTCTGTATACCCTAAGTTACCAAAAACAAAATTGTAAATTTTCTTTCAGAATTCAGAAGCATAAACTTCCATACATGTGCCACTCAATTGTTCTGTTTCATCACATCTGTTGTTTGTGAACTCTATATGTTGTCAATCATGTCTTATGATGAGTATATGGCCATCTGGAACCCTCTCCTGTATTCGGTCCTTATGTCTAGGAAATCTCCGTCTTCAAATGATCACCAGCACATACATTTATGGATTCTCAGTGGGGCTTGCACAGGCTGTGGCAAACTTCCCCATGTCTTTCTGTGGCTCCAATGTGGTCAACTACTTCTACCATGATGATGATCACTTTGTTGCTCTGGCCTGTTCTGACACTCATGTCCAAGAGCTGATGTTTCTAATCATTGCTGGAGTCAACAACTTTTGCTCCCTGGTGATTGTGGTCATTTCTTATGTCCACATTGTCTTTGCCATCCTGATGATTCATTCTGTTTAAAAGAGAAGGACCAGGGAAGAAATGAAAAGAAGTGAGGGTGATAAATATTGATAATTTTGCATTTTTCTACATAGAGACATCCAGTTAGACCAGCACCATTTGTTGAAGATGCAGCTTTTTTCCATTGTATGTTTTTGGCTTTTTTGTAAAAAAAAATCAAGTATCTGTAGGTGTATGGGTCTATTTCTAGGTTTTTTATTCAATTCCATTGATCCACCATTCTCTTTCTGTGCCAGTACCATGCAGTTTTTATTACTATTGCTATGTAACACAGCTTGAGATCAGGGATGGAGATACCCTCAAACAATCTGTTGTTGTGCTGGATTGTTTTGGAAATTCTGTTTTGTTGTTGTTTTTTTTTTTTTTTTCCATATGAAGTTGAGAATTGTTCTTTCAAGGTCTGTAAAGAACTGTGTTGGTATTTTGATGAGAATTGCACTGAATCTGTAGATTGCTTTTGGCAGGATGTTCATTTTCACTATGTTAATCTTACTGATCCATGAGCACGGGAGATCTTTCCATCTTCTGATATCTTCTTCAAAGACTTGAAAATTTTTTTGAACAGGTCTTTCACTTACTTGGTTAGAGTCACACGAAAGTACTACTTTTTGTTATTAGTGACAATTGAGAAGGGTGTTGTGTCCCTAATTTCTTTCTCTGCCCTTTTGTCTTTTGTATATAGGAAGTCTTTTTTTTTTTGAGTTAATTTTGTATCCTACCAATTTGCTGCAGGTGTTTATCAGATGAAGGAGTTCTTTGGTTGAATTTTTGGAATCTCTCATGTATAGTCTCATAGCATTTGCAAATAGTGATACTTTGATTTCTTCCTTTCTGATTTATATATCCTTGATCTCCTTTAGTCGTCTTATTGCTCTAGTACTTGAAGCTGGACTTGAAGCTAGGATTTCATGCACTATGTTGAAGAGTTATGGAGAGAGTGGGTTGCCTTGACTTGTCCCTGATTTCAGTGGGATTGATTTAAGTTTCTCTCCATTTAGTTTGATGTTGGCTATAGGTATGCTGTATATTGTCTTTACTGTGTTTATGGAAGTGACTTCTGTACCTGATCTCTCCAAGACTTTAAATAAAATCGGTGTTAGATTTTGTCAAATGCTTTTTTTTTTTTGCCATCTAAGGAGGTAATCATGTGGTTTTTCTCCTTCAGTTTGTTTATATGGTGGATTACATTGATGAATTTCCATATATTGAACTACACCTTCATGACTGGGATGAAGCCTACTTGATCATGTTAGATGATATCTTTGATGAGTTCTGGGATTCAGTTTGCAAGTATTTTATTGAGTATTTTTACATCAGTGTTCATAAGAGATGTAGGTCTGATGTTCTCATTTTTTGTTGGGTCTTCGTGTGGTTTAGTGGATGTCTACATGTAGAAAAATGCTAATAGATCCTTATTTATCAACCTGCACAAAACTAAAATCCAAAGACCTTAACATAAAATCAGACATACTAAATCTGTTAGAAGAAAAAGGTGGGGAAGAGCCTTGAACTCGTTGGCCTGGGAGACAACTTCCTGAACAGAAAACCAACAACACAGTTTGTTCATATGGTGACTTATGTTGATGGATTTCTGTGTATTCAACCATGCCTGCACACCTGGAATGAAGCTTACTGACTCCTCATGTATGATATCTTTGATGTGTTCTTGGATTCAATTTGTGAGTATTTTGGTGAGTATTGGTGCATCAATGTTCATGAGGGAGACTGGCCTGAAATTCTCTTTCTTTTTTTGGATCTTTGTGAGGTTCAGGTATCAAGGTGACCATGGCTTCATAAAATGAGTTTGGTAGTGTTCCATTTGTATTTATTTTGTGGAACATTTTGAAGAGTATTGGTGTTAGCTCTTCCTCGAAAGTCTGGTAGAATTGTGAACTGAAACCATTTGGCACTGGGATGTTTTTTTTTTTTTTCTGTTTGTTTGTTTTGTTTTGTTTTTTTTTTTTGTCTGCTTGTTTGTTTGTTTTTAATTAATTATTTATTTTTTATTAATTACACTTTATTCGCTTTGTATCTCCTCATAAGCCCATCCCTCCTCCCCTTCCAATCCTACCCTCTGTCCCCCTTCTTCACGCATGCCCTTCCCAAGTAAACTGATAGGGGAGGTCCTCCTCTCCTTCCTTATGATCTTAGTCTATCAGATCTCATCAGGAGTGACTACATTGTCATCTTCTGTGGCCTGGTAAGGTTGTTCCCCCCTCAGGGGGATGTGATCAAAGAGCAGGCAAATCAGATTATGTCAGAGGCAATCCCTCTTCCCATTACTATGGAACCCACTTAGACACTAAACTGCCATGGGCTACATCTGTGCAGGGGTTCTAGGTTATCTCCATGCATGGTACTTGGTTGGAGTATGAGTTTCTGGGAAGACCCCTGTGTTCAAATTTCTCCTTGTGGAGTTCCTGTCCTCTCCAGATCTTACTATTTCCCACTTCTTACATAAGATTCCATGCATACTGCCCAAAAGTTAGCCATAAGTCTCAGCATCTGCTTTGATAGCCTGCAGAGCAGAGCCTTTCAGAGGACCTCTCTGTTGCGGGTTTCTAGCTTGTTCCCTGTTTTCTTCTTCTTCTGATGTCCTTCCTCTTTGCCTTTCAGGATGGGGATTGAGCATTTAATTAAGGTCCTCT
The DNA here is from genome assembly GCF_030254825.1 of Meriones unguiculatus. Classification (NCBI taxonomy): domain Eukaryota; kingdom Metazoa; phylum Chordata; class Mammalia; order Rodentia; family Muridae; genus Meriones; species Meriones unguiculatus. The sequence continues at coordinate 116,370,053 of NC_083369.1, forward strand.
CTCTTGATTAGTTTCTTTTGATGTACAGATTTTAGTAGGTTTACCCTATATTACATGTCTATATGAGTGAATATATAATGTGTGTGTCTTTCTGCTTCTGATACAGCTCTCTCAGGATGATCCTTTCCAGTTCCCACCATTTACCTGCAAATTTCACGATTTCCTCATTTTTCATTGCTGAGTAATAATCCATTGTGTAGATGTACCACAATTTCTTCATCCATTCTTCAGTTGAGGGGCATATGCCAAAACCATACAATGGAAAAAAAGATCGCATCTTCAACAAATGGTGCTGGTCCAACTGGATTTCTACATGCAGAAAAATAAAAATAGATCTATACTTATCACCCTGCACAAAACTAAAGTCCAAGTGGATCAAAGACCTCAACATAAACCCAGACACATTAAATTGGTTAGAAGAAAAAGTGGGGAAGACCCTAGAACTCATTACTGCAGGAGACAATTTCCTGCATAGAACACCAACAGCACAGGCTCTAAGATCAACAATCAATAAATGGGACCTCATGAAACTGAAAAGCTTCTGTAAAGCAAAGGACACTGTCATCAAAGCAAAACGACTGCCTACAGATTGGGAAAGAATCTTCACCAACCCTTTATCTGACAGATGGCTAATATCCAGTATATATAAAGAAATAAAGAAGCTGAAAAGCAACAAACCAAGTAATACAATTAAAAAATGGGGAACAGAGCTAAACAGAGAATTCTCTGTAGAGGAATATTGAATGTTAGAGAAACACTTAAAGAAATGCTCAACCTCATTAGCCATTAGGGAAATGCAAATCAAAACGACCCTGAGATTTCACCTTACACCCATCAGAATGGCCAAGATGAAGAACTTGAGTGACAACACATGTTGGAGAGGTTGTGGAGAAAGGGGAACTCTACTCCACTGCTGGTGGGAATTGAAACTTGTACAACCACTTTGGAAATCAATATGGCTCTTTCTCAGACAACTAGGAATAGTGGTTCCTCAAGGTCCGGCCGTACCATTCCTAGGCATATATCCAAAGGAGGCTCAAGTACACAATAAGGACATTTGCTCAACCATGTTTGTTTGTTTTTTGATGGAAGAATTTTGATAGCAGCTTCTATTTCCTTAGGGGTTATAGGACTATTTGATTTATTTACTTGTTCTAGAGCCAGCTTTTGTATGTGGAATCTATCAAGAAAAATTTCTATTTTATTTAGATTTTCAAATTTTGTGGGATATAGGCTTTTGAAATAAGACCTACTGATTGTTTGCATTTCCTTAGTGTCTGTTGTTATGTCTCCCTTTTCATTTCTGATTTTATTAACTTGGATAGTGTCTCTCTGTCTTTTAGTTAGTTTGTATATGGGTTTGTATATTTTGTTGATTTTCTCAAAGAAAATTGTTTTCTTTTTTAATTTTTAAAAATCATTTTATTAATTATTCACTTTGTATCCCACTTGTAGTTCTCTTCCTCTTTCCCTCCCAATACGACCTTCCCTCCCTCTTCTCCACTCACACCCCTCTCCCAGTCCACTGAGAAGGGAGTACTGACTTCCTCCCCTTCTTTCTGATCCTAGTCTATCAGGTCTCATCAGGAGTGGCTGCATTGTCTTCCTCTGTGGTCTGGTAAGGATGCACCCCATTGACGGAAAGGTGATCAAAGAGCAGGCCAATCAGTTCATGTCAGAGACATCCCCTGTTCCCATTTCTGTAGAGCCCACTTGTACACTGAACTATCATGGGCTACCACTGTGCAGGGGTTCTAGGTTATCTCCCTGAATGGCCCTTGGTTGCAATATCAGTCTCAGAAAAGACCTATGTGCCCTTATTACATAGTTCTGTTGCTCTCCTTGTGGAGCTCCTGTCCTCTCCAGGTCCTACTATTTCCTACTTCTCCATAAGATTCCCTGCACTCTGCCCAAATTTTGGCTATAAGTATCAGCATCTGCTCTGATACCCTGCAGGTTAGAACCTTTCAGAGACCCTCTGTGGTATGCTCCTGTCCTGTTTTCCGTTTTCTCCCTCTTCTGATGTCCGTCTTTTCTGCTTTTCTGCGTGAGGATTGAACATCTTAGCCAGAGTCCTCCTTCTTGATTAGTTTCTTTAGGTGTACAGATTTTAGTATGTTTATCCTATATTATATGTTTAATATCCTCTTATTTTTTTATCGACATATAATTTATTTGAATTTTAGCATGCTCACCTGTTCACATTCAGTTATGCAATAATCATTGTTAGTGAACAACTAACCTACACATTCAGTCTTCCTTTTTTTGGAATGACTTTAATAATAGCTTCTATCACTAAGTATATAATTTTTAAAGTTAATACGTATTATATAATATGTATCAATTTTAGCTGCTGTCAAGTATTCTATTTTTCATTTATTTATTTACTTATTTACTTATTTATTTATTTATTATTAGTAGTTACATTTTATTATCTGGGTTCAGGGGTCTTTTCTGAGACTGACACTCCACCAAGGACCATGTATGGATATAACCTAGAATCTCTGCTCGGATGTAGCCCATGGTATATCAGTAATCAATTGGTTTACCATAGTAAGGGTAACAAGGACTATTTTTGACAGTAACTCAATGGCAGGCTCTTTGACTTCCTTATCCTCCAAGGGAGGAGCAGTCCTACTAGGCCACAGAGGAGGATTTTGTAGCCACTCCTGAAGATACCTGATAAAAACAGGGTCAGATGAAACAGGAGGAGGTCCTCCCCAAGCAGTGGACTAGGAAAGGGGAAGGGAGGAGATGAGGGACTGGGAATGGGATTGGGAGGGATTGAGGGAGCAGGATAAAGCTGGGATACAGAGTTAATAAAATGTAACTAATATCCACTTTTGAGTGAGATATACCCTATGTGTCTTTCTGTTTCTGTGATAGCTCACTCAGGATGATCTTTTCCAGTTCCCACAATTTACTTACAAATTTCATGATTTCTTTTTTTTTTCTGAGTAATATTCCGTTGTGCAAATATACCACAATTTCTGTATCTGTTTCTCAACTGAGTGGCGTCTGGGTTGTTTCCAGCTTCTGGCTATTACAAATAAAGCTGCTACAAACATGGCTGAGCAAATGTCCTCTTTGTATACTTGAGCATATTTTGGATATATGCCTAGGAGTGGGATCTCTCTTGAAGCAGCACTATTCCTAATTGTCTGAGAAAGTGCAAGATTGATTTTCAAAGTGGTTGTAGAAGTTCACATTCCCACTAGTAGTGGAGGAGGGTACCCCTTTCTCCACATCCTCTTCAGAAAGTGTTGTCACTTGAATTTTTGATCTTAGCCATTTTGCTGGGTGTAAGGTGAAATCTCAGGGTCAGTTTGATTTGCATTTCTCTAATGACATAAAGAAGTTGAACATTTCTTCAAGTGTTACTCTGGCATCCGATATTCCTCTATTGAGAATTCTCTGTTTAGCTCTGTACTCCATTTTTTAATGGGATTACTTGATTTTTTGCTGTTTAACTTCTTTAGTTTTTTTTTTTTTTTTATATATATACTGGATATTAGCCCTCTGTCAGATAGAGGGTTGGTGAAATCCTTCCCCATTCTGTAGGTAGTCGTTTTGTTCTGACTATAGTGTCCTTTGCTTTACAGAAAATTTTCAGTTTCATGAGGTCCCATTTATTGCCTGTTGACCTTAGAGCCTGTGCAATTCATGTTCTGTTCAGGAAGTTGTCTCCTGTGCCAATGAGTTCCAGGCTCTTCCACAGTTTTTCTTCTAACTGATTTAGTGTGTCTGGTTTTATTTTGAGGTCTTTGATCCACTTGGACTTTAGTTTTTGCCTGGTGATAAGTATAGATCTATTTGCATTTTTCTACATGTAGACACCAACTTCCACCAGCACCATTTGTTGAAGATGCTATCTTTTTTCAATTGTATGTTTTTTACATCTTTGTCAAAGATCAGGTGTCCATAAGTGTGTGGATGCATTTCTGGGTCTTCTGTTCGGTTCCATTCATTCACCATTCTGTTTCTATGCCAGTACCATGCAATTTTTATTACTGTTGTTCTATAGTACAGCTTGAGATCACGGATGGAGATACCTCCAGAATATCTTTAATAGGAGATAATTGTTTTAACAATTCTGGGTTTCTTGTTATTCCATATGAAGTTAATAATTTTTCTTTCAAGGTCTGTAAAGAATTGTGGTTGTAATTTGATGGGAATTGCACTGAATCTGTAGACAGCTTTTGATAAGATCGTCATTTTTACTCTGTTAATCCTGCCAAGCCACGAGCATGGAGATCTTTCCTTCTTCTGATATCTTCTTTTGATTCTTTCTTCAGAGACTGAAATTTTTTTTCATACAAGTCTTTGACTTGCTTTGTTAGGGTCACACCAACTTTATGTAGTTTGTGACTATTGTGAATGGTGTTGTTTTCTTAATTTTCTTTTTCATCCCTTTTTCTTTTGTATACAGGAAGGCTACTAATTTTTTGAATTGATTTTATATCCATCCACTTTGCTGAAGGTGTTTAACAGCTGTAGGAGTTCCCTGGTAGAATTTCTGGGGTCACTCAGATATATTATCATATCATCTACAAATAGTGATAATTTGACTTCATCCTTTCCAAGTTGTGTCCCCTCGATCTTCATTAATTGTTTTACTGTTCTAGCACAGACTTCAAAATCTATGTAGAAGATATATGGAAAGAGTGAGAAGCCTTGCCTTGTCTTTGATTTCAGTGGGACTTCTTTACGTTTCTCTCCATTTAGTTTGATTTGGCTATAGGCTTTCTGTATATTGCCTTTACTATAAGAAATTTCCCATCTCCAAGGCCTAATATTTTCAACAAAACTGTAGAAGAAAATTTTTCCAATTTAATGAGAGGCCTATATGTATACAAGAGCCTTCAGAACATCTAATAAATTATACCAGAAAAGAAAACCTTCCCTCCAAACAATAGTCAGAATAGTAATTTTTCAGAACAAAGAAAAATACTAAAAGCTGCAAGGGAAAAAAGCCAAGTAACATATAATGGCAAACCCATTAGAATCACACCTGACTTCTCAACAGAGACTATGAAAACCAGAAGGTCCTGGACAGATATCATGAAGACCATAATAGAACACAGATTTCAGCCAAGGACACTGTACGCAGCAAAACTCTCAGTCATCCTAGATGGAGAAATTATGATATTCAATGAGAAAAAAAAAATTCAAACAACACCTACATATAAATCCAGTGTAACAAAAGGAGGAAGGAATGTAGAAGGAAAAATGTAGCCCAAGAAAGCTAACTACATTCCGGAAAACACAGGAAATAAACATCCTCACTACAGCAAAACTAAAAATAATCAAGTGCAGGAACACACTACCACAACCAACATCAAAATCAAAGGATCTAATATAGACATATAATATAGGATAACCTACTACAATCTGTACATATAAAGGAAGTAATCAAGAGGGAGGATTCTGGCTATAATGCTCAATTCCCATCCCAAAAAGCAAAGAGGATGGACATCAGAAGAAGAAGAAAACAGGAAACAAGTTTAGAGCCTGCCACAGAGGGCTCTGAAAGGCTCTGCCCTGCAGACTATTAAAGCAGATGCTGAGACTTATGGCCAACTGTTGGGCAGAGTGCCTGGAATCTTATGAAAGAAGTGGGAAACAGTAAGATCTGGAGAAGACAGTAGCTCCACAAGGAGAGCAACAGAACCAAAAAATCTGAGCACAGGGTCTTTCCTGAGACTCATACTCCAACCAAGTACCATGCATGGAGATAACCTAGAACCCCTGCATAGTTGTAGCCCATGGCAGTTCAGTGTCCAAGTAGGTTCCATAGTAATGGAAACAGGGACTGTCTCTGACATGAACCAATTGGCCTGCTCTTTGATCACCTTCCCCTGAGAGGGGAACAGCTTTACCAGGCCACTCCTGATGAGATATGATAGACTAGGATCAGAAGGAAGGAGAGGAGGACCTCTCCTATTAGTGGACTTGGGGAGGGGCATGTATCGAGAAGGGGGAGGGAATGTGGCATTGGGATGTGATGAGGGAGGGGTTTATGAGGGGATACAAAGTGAATAAAGCGTAATTAATAAAAATTAAAAAAAAATCAAAAGATCTAATAGGCAATTGTCATTAATCTCTCTCTCAACATCAATGGACTCAACTCTCCAATAAAAAGGCACAGACTAACAGAATGAATTCATGAACGATATCCAACAATCTGTTGCATACAAGAAATACACCTAATTCACAAACATAGATATTACCTGAGAGTAAAGGGCTGGAAGATAGCTTTCTAAGCAAATGGAAACAAGAATAAAGCAGGAGTGGCCATTCTAAATTCTAATAAGATAGACTTTCAATCAAAATTAATCAAAAGAGATTGGGAAGGACACTTCATACCCATCAAAGAAAAATTCCACCAAGAAGACATCACAATTTTGAACATCTACATCCAAAATACAAGAGAACCCACATGTATAAAAAGAAAACAAAACATTAATAAAACTTAAACCACAGACAGATCCTCACACATTAATAGTGGGAGACTTCAACACCCCACTCTCAACAAAGGATAGGACAACATAACAGAAATTAAACAAACTATGACTCTAACAGTGGTCATGAATCAAATGGACATAACAGACATTTACAGATCCCTTCACCCAAACACAAAAAAAAAAATTACCTTCTCATCACTTCATGGGCATGCAAATTTTAAGAATGTTTTCAACAAAAAAAGTCAAACTCATAGGCAAACAAACACATGTATAATAAATATTTATACTTTTCCTCAAAAACTACTATATATATATTAGTTTTGTATATTATATGTATATATACATACATACACACACACAATTGCAGTTGTAATACCAGGCTGGCCTTGAACTAAGTAGATCCTCAGGCCTCTGCCTGCTGAGTGCTAGGATTAAAGGCACGTGCCACCACAGCCTTACTCACATAATTTTTTAATAAAATATTTAATGTAACTGACAGATATTTGGTGATTAATAATCCTTGCTCTCTATAGCTGCTACAAAGTATGTCCTGGATGTTTCTATTAGAATCATTTTCCAATTCATTTTTTTTATATGTATGGGTGTTCAAGTATGTCTTCAATTATGTCTGGATAACACATGTATATCTGGTGGCCCTGGAGGTCAGAAGAATGCATTGGATCCCCTGAGACTGGAGTTACACTTTAGTGAGGAATAAATGCTAGGAACTGAACCTGGGCCCTATGGAAGAGAAACTACTAGGCTTAATGGCTGAGCTATGTCTCCAGACATCTATCAGAAATTTCAAAGGTAACAAAAAGTCCTTTCCCTCAAGATAACTGAGAACTTCAAAAGGGATGTGGGGTTGGCACAACTGACCTGTTGAAAGTTTTAAATGTTTAAAGCCTTAACAATTATCTTGCAGTTGCCTTATGGAGTTGTTTCTACACCTCTCAAAATAAAATATTATATATTCTATGACATTTTTCAATGTAGTACAGAAACACTGTTTCCCCACTTTGCAAAACTCACAACATAGTCTTGAAATTTGAACAACAGTTTAAAGAAAGAAAAAACAAGAGGAACTGTCCTGGAATAGAAGAGCGGGCAAATGGCAACAGGAAATTTATGAATGTCAGTGCAGAGCTGCAACATTAAATTAAACCTAGAGGTATTAGAATTAAGTGATTTTGACCCTATTTCCAAGGAAAAGATGAGGAAGGTATTGTTGAAATGACATGCTACATAAAACTGAAAGGTTTACTAAGCTTACATCATAGTCTATTAATTTTGGTTTGTACACACCGAGATAGGCACGCGCTGTTTCTGTTCAACCAGTGCCAATCTTGCATATGAGAAGTTCAAATTTAGCAGAGCAGTGACATCTGAAAGAACTCTTGGCTAAAGCACGTGCTCATTTGGACGTAGACAATTTCTTCAGAGGATTCTTATATGCACAGCTTCTCTGGGCCAGTCAAGCCTTTTATCACTTCCCATCAGATTCCAGGCAAAAAGGAGTCACTGGGAAGCCTCTACCCTGCCAACTCTTCCCCCTTTTGAACAGGGCCTGTCCCATCTGGATCTAAGCTATAATCTCCTAGGAGAATGCATGATAAAGGAGGGAAACCTGGTACAGCAAAATCAAAACTTCCTTCTGCCCATTTGGGCAAAACCCTAAAGGCAACTGTCGCAAGAAAAAGCTGTGCAAATGGCACATACAAGCTTCCTTCGGATGGTTAGCTGTACCACTAAGTTAACATGACACAATTAAGTGTTCTTCCTTTAACAATACCATAATGTTGTCTGCACACCTGTAATTAAATATAATAGCCATAGTGGCTTTCTATACTCATTAAGCATGATTCAGAGTGATTTATGTGTCTTATCTCATTTTCACAACCATCCTACATGACAGAAAACCACACTCAGAGAGCTGAATGGTTCTTCCACTGATAAAAAGGGGGAGATGTGTAACTGAACTGCTGTCTGCCAAAACCCAGAGTTCAGGCCTTTATGCAACAGTATTTCAATAACAAATAATTTTATAAATAAAAGGGCTCCCCGTTTTACACTCTAGAACTGCAGTTCAGAAGAAGTAGACAGCAAGTTCAAATCTGCCAAGGCAGTGGGGACTACAGAGCTGGAAAATGCCTCAGGAGCATCTTGTAAGCATGAGAAGAAACACTGTTCAGAAAGAAGCAGTCATCCTGACTTCATTGGAAAAATAGTGGTGGCTTAGATGGCAATCACACAAACTCACATTGCTACAAGAAGGGAGTGCATCTTGCTTAGATGGACAAACATGATAGCTCCCACATCAGATTTATTGAATCCAACAATAGTCTAGTCACTTTCAAAGCACAAATAAAAGAGATATGACAAAAATAACTACAGTAACAATGAATAGTTGTTTTTGAGCTAAAAAAAATGAGTTAAAGAATTGGTGAAATAATAAACCTCATGTTAAAAATAAAACAATTATAGACTATTAGGGAGAAATATAAAATGTTAATACAATAATTTTCCTTTCCATAATCTGATTCAAGAAATAAAATATAACCCTTTGGAAATATAATACTAAATGTTTACCCTAGGTATATAAATATGACTGTCAGGCCAGGTATGAACAAGCACTTTGCTTGTTGCCTGGAACAGATGATCACACAGCATGCACACATACTCAAGGCAACCACATCTTCATTCATTTGGATCAGATGGAAAATTTTTTCTCAATTAACTGGATTTATTATGATGGAAACCTTCATGGGTATATATCTTGACTGCTGTTGTCATAAAAGGCCATAAGGAAAGATTTACAACAGAAATTTGTGTCCATACTGTCATACAGGATCAGAAAATCAGAAGGTCTGCTGTATAAGTCCATCCCATGACATGCAGCCATTCCCGTCATGGTCTCTCTTCTGTTTTTCTCATGGCAACAATGAATTATGACTGAGGCATTGCAAATTGCTACCAAGGCATAATCAGTGTTGTTAATGGAGAAGAGTTTTTTTCAGAAGTTGTGTCATCACACTGAGGTGACTGGTACAAATGAAATCCTAGGAAATGCATGGGAAGGAAATGGGTGTTCACTAAAAGCAACACTTCCTGTTTGGTGGGGAAGATGGGGACATATACAATGTTATCTGGGTAAGGCACAAGACTTCTTTTACAATATACAATGAGATAGTTGAGTATTCCATGAATGTGTCTGAATGGTACCATTACACAGATCTAAAAGAGTTTCCCTGCACAAAAGTATAGTTCATTCCTATACCTTAGCAGTTGCTTTTTTTAAGTGTTTGATTTCTTGCCACTAAAGCCTTTCCAAAAGGGCCTGTGACTTGGGTGGTGATAGGATGACTGGAGAAAGACCATCCTTGTTCCTAATGGCAAAAATTCAAAAAAAAAAAAAAAAAGCTTAGAAATTTGTTAAAAGATTGGGCTCCCTTCAGATTCAAGCAAAGATCTCCACACTTGGGCCACCCACTGGGCCAGTGTAAGCAAACACAATTGGTACAGCCTAGGACTTTGTCAAACTCTCCCAGGACAGCAACCTATAATCTGAGTAAACAGAAACTCTGCACAAGTTTCGACTAAGCTAACTGCCAAGATCCACAACTTCTCCTGGCTTCTAAGCCTGGACAGTGATAAATACTTTCAATTTAATAACGTGATGACTGATCACCACATTTTAAGTGCCTTAAGAACATTCCACAGTTGAGTTCTAGCTCCGAAACTCTACAGTGACAATACCAAAACTCCTAAGCAAGACTAAATCATTCTTGTTATATTTTTCCAGGACTATCAATTTGTAATTACTCTGCTTCATAGCTCATTCATTTCATATTTTCTTACCGTAAATGCATCCACTTAAAGCTAATATCATAGCAGATAAATGTTTGGCAAGACTTTTAAGAACAATCATAAGCATAATAAAAGAATACTTCTCTTAATATATGTGCATTTCTCTAATAACCCCTCTCAATCCATACATAACACTACAGTAAATTGACTGGTCTGTTATGGATGGTAATAATACAATTTATTTAAAAGACGGAAAAGTCCCAGTTTTACTTCTCTGTAGACCAGGCTGTGCCTCCTGAGTCCTGGGGCTAAACAAGTGTGCCCCAGCTTTTACAACCTAAGATGTCAGTACACAGGACTTGGGAAATACTGCATGGTGGTTTAACTCTGGGTCCTAACTGCAGCTTGCCATTCTTGATCTTTGGAAAGGAAGAGTTTTGGGCAAGCATGCCTGAAATCCAAGATGGTAGCATTCTTCTGTACATAAGATCACCGAGTGTTTGCTATGGCCAAGCTTGCTGATGAGCATACCCAGGGATCATTTGACTTAACTGTTATGACAGCTCTGCATGTGGAAGTCACAACTATGCTTACTTTACATATGAGAAATTTAGACTCAGATCAGTCAGTCACTCCATCCAGAGCTCCATAGCCAGTAAAACATTTCCAGGATTCAAATGTTAGCATGGTTTGGGTACTCACACCTTGTCATTTGGTCCAGAGGCCCCAAAGCCAGTTGAATTAAACAACCTTGCACTGCACATGCAGGTTGTTCTCTATGCAGATACACTGACATACATATTGTAGGCAAAAATGTATTCTGCTTCTTGGGTGGTTTGGACATGATTCTCTCCTAAGGATGTGCTTTTTCCAGGTGATCTCTTCCTTTTCTTCTGAAACATTCTTCCAGGGAAGCTGGGCAGAAGGAGTGATGAACTGCTGTAAGAGCACTGGAGCTACTTGACTTCACTATTCAAGACACTCATATGCCAGAGCCTTTAAATGACCCCCAGTCAGGAAGATCCTGATCAGCAAAGGGAGAAAGACAAAGAATTTTCTTGGCTGTGTTTTGTAGCTTCCATTAGCTTAACTGTCATCAAGAACAATTCAGGACCTGAATTATTACATTCTCTGCTTGAGTTCTTGCTTTTGGCATGCTGTCAGAAAGCATGAAGACATGTTTCCACCTCATCTATTCCTAAGCAAGGAGACAGATAGTGTATAGTCTGTATCAGGGAGCAATAGTGCTTATTGCTTGAGAGAGAGCATTCAAGTCCTGTATCTGACACTGCTGAGCTGTGTCCCTGAGAACACCACTTAATCAAAGGCCCATCTTTCTTCCTCTGCCAGGTATAGGTACTGAGGCTGCCTCCCTGTGATGACTGTGGTCAGGGTGCCATTAGACAAGCAGAGACAGCACTTAACGCCCTACACAGCCCTGGTGCTAACCTGGGCTATGGACGTTTCTGTGCCTGAGCTTCCTTTGACAAACTTCAGTGGTGTCATGGTTCTGTTCTGCCACATAATAACACACCCTTGAGTTCTCTTCCTAGACATATATACCAGTCAAAAGCTCAGAGAAGCCAAATTGAATCAATCAGCTTGGAGGAGGAGTTTGAGCCAGAATAGCTGAATTGAACCAGTCATCAAGAGTTTAGAAAGAGCTAGAAAGAGTGAGCTTATTCAATAGTGACTTGCAGGGGCAGAAAACATTCTAGTCCTACATTATGTTAAGTAGAGAATAGAATCTTCCAGGAGTAGGTCTAAGTTAGCAAAAGTAGGCAGTAAGCATCAGAAACAACAATTATATCAACGAAATAAAAGATACATTTACATTAACTCTGATAAAAAGGACCTTACTAAATATTCAAAGGAATATTCACGGCAACTTTGAAAGCATTTTAAAACTAAAAAAAAAATCTCTAAATACATACTAGTAACAAAGCAGGAATAGAGTATGATACATTTTTTTTCTGTGTAATGCAAAGCAGGCACTTCAGTAACATAATTGGGTCTGTATGACAGTAAGGCAAATCATATACTGCAATGATAAAACGTGAGGATTTTCAATGATGACTAAAATCTAACAAAGAGTATGTGAAAAAAAAAATCATACCCATCTAATTTCTTTGAGCAGCTAAGTGCATATAAATAAAATTTAAAAGGTGTGGAATGACATGTTTACATCTGAGGTTTAAAGGAGGTGATGGTCAAAGGATGTTATAATCAAACAGTTAATTCCTCTTCTATAGAGATTTTCCTTATTTCTTTAATTAAAAACTTAAGCCAAATTTCAGAGTCCAATTGGGTTACATAGTAATGTGAAGAGGGACTGCCTCTGACATAATCTGGTTGGCCTGCTCTTTGATCACCTCCCCCTGGGAGGGAGCAGCCTTACCAGGCCATAGTAGAGGACAATGCAGAAACTTTTGATGTGAACTGATGGACTGATATCAGAAAGGAGAGGAGAACCTCCCCTATCAGTGGACTTGGGGAGTGTCAGGTATGCAGAGGGAGGAGGAAGGGTGGGATTGGGAGGGGAGGAGGGAGGGGCTTATAGGGGGATGCAGAATGAATAAATTGTAATTGAGGAAAAATTAAAAAAAAAGGGAAAAAATAATTTAAGAACCTTAAATGACTTTCAAAAGTGGAGGAAAACATGGAGTTAGTCAATTTAGATGGAGCACGTCTCGCCCCTGGGGGCAATGGTCTCCTGAACCTACTCAGACCTCGGACACCACCACTGCTAGTTCTAGAACTGATGCAAGATGTTCCAACGAGGGGGTTAAGGCTTCTCATAATATTTCCTATAAGCCCACACCTGTTTGTTTATATCCCCCATTTTTATTCATTATTAGCCAGATAGAGCCAAGTAATTGTGGTGACGATACTTGATTTTTTGCCCAATGCTGGAATGCTAGTGAATTTAGGTATGCCCTGGTTACTCGCATGCCTCGCTGGGTTCCTGTACCCGTTGATGCCCCTCACGCTATGACTCTCTTCAGACAGAAAATGGATCTTGGAACTACAGCCGCCACTGTTACTGCCATCTCATTGGCGGCTGTTGGAGATACCACCAGGGCATTAGCCATGAGTCATACTGTGAAGACTGCTCAGACCCTGAATAATCTTTTAGCCAATGTAGCTCATGCCTTAGATGTACAAAAAGGAATCAATGCTCAACTGAAAGGAGGCTTGATGGTGTTCAATCAGAGGATTGACCTCGTGCAGGAGCAAATTGATACCCTATGGCAAATCGCTCAACTTGGCTGTCAATGAAAGTATGCTGGACTTTGTGTCACTAGCATACAACATGAGAATTTTTCCTGTGCTGCAAATCTGTCTAAACAATTGTCTAGCTATATTTTAGGTAATTGGACTGGAGAATTCGATACTATGATGAAGCAGCTGAGAGTGGCCATTATCACAGTAAATTCTACCAGAGTGGACGCAGGACTAGCCACAGGATTATCACCATGGATTGCTGCAGCCATGAATCATCTGAAGGAATGGGCAGGCATGGGAGCATTAGCAGGCCTTCTGGTGTTGGTCTCCTTGGTTTGCCTGTGGTGTATATGCAAGATTAGAGTCTCACAACAGCGTAATGCAGCCATGATCATTCAGGCCTTTACAGCCATTGAAGCAGGACAGTCTCCCCAAGCATGGTTGGCTACCATAAAAAGCTAAAATGTTATGCTCAGGATGCGAGGCTAAGCACTGCTCTCAGGGTCAGCTGCTTTCGACCCAGAGAAGAGCATGTCTGATTGCATGCGGGTTGATGCCCCAGGTCCCGCCTCTGAGAAAAAGGTATCAGACGGGTCTGATGCTCTTTGGGTGGATGACACCTAAATGAACATCGGTACAAAGTCCCAATTTATTTCTAATATCAGAGATCAGACCTCTACTCTTGCCTGATGCGTCTAAAACAAAAAGGGGGAACTGTAGAGAGCTGCGGAATGCTATGCCTTAAAGATGGAGCTGGTTTCTGCCTTCCACCTTCCCGATAGTGAATGCTCTCTGTCACGAACAACTCCACATTTGGCTAAGGCTGAGGATCTGGCTTGCTTCCATGTATGTGGACCTATCTGCATTGCCCACGTGGCACGCTGAGGTTGGCTACCCAGAGGCTATATAAGCTGTGGGCTGGCTTTCCCCAGGGTCCGATGATTGTTCAAGGTTCCTGAATAAACTGCATTGAAAAAAAAAAGAGAAAAAAAAAACTTAAGCCAATTATTTTAATGTTGCTTCAGAGGTATACTATATATATATATATATATATATATATTATATATTAATGGTGAAATTTAGATTCTAAAGAAGAAATCACAATTGTTCACTGAAATTCTGCAAAAACTTAAAGCAATTATTTCTTATTATTTAACACATCATTCCTTCCTTTACTATGGTAAATGGAGTTGAAAAAGAAACCCCCGATGAAAATATAACCTGTTATCAAATGCCTCCCATCCTCCCAAAAAGCTCAGGGCCAGACGGTTTCAGTGCAGAAGTAAGAGCTAACACCAATACTCTTCAAACTATTCCACAAAATAAAAACAGAAGGAAAATTACCAACCTCATTCTTTGAGGCCGCAGTCACCTTGATACCTAAACTGCACTGAAAGAGAACTTCACACCAATCTTGCTTATGAACATTGACACAAAACTACTGAATAATATACTCACAAACTGAATCCAAGAACATATTAAATATAACATCCAACTCTACCAAAGAGGTTTCATCCCAGGCATGCAGGCATGGTTCAATATCTGAAAATCAATAAATGTAATCCACCATATTAACAAACTGAAAGAAAAAAACACACATGATAATCTCCCTAGATGCTGAAAAATGCATTTAACGAAATCCAGCACCCATTCATATTTAAAGTTTTGGAGAGATCAGGGATGCAAGGCACATACCTAATCATAATAAAGACAATCTACAGCAAGCATATAGTCAACACCAAACTAAATGGAGAGAAACTTAAATCAACCCACTGAAATCAGGGACAGGCAAGCTTGCCCACTCTCTCCTTATCTCTTCAACATAAAATTCTTGAAGTTCTAGCTACAGTAATAAGACAAATAAAGGAGATCAAAAGCATAGAAATTAGAAAGGAAGAAATCAATGTATCACTATTCGCAGATAACATGGTAGTATATACCAGTGACCCTAAAAATTCTACTTTGGAATTCCTTCAGCTGATAAACACATTCAACAAATTGACTCGATACAAAATTAACTCAGAAATATCTGAAGCCCTCTTGTATACAAAAGACAAACTGGCTGAGAAAGAAATTAGGGAAACAACACCCTTCATAATAGCAACAAATAACATAAAGTATCTTGATTTGACTCTAACCAAGCAAGTCTAAGAACTGTATGAAAAAATTCAAGTCTTTGAAAAAAATTAAAGAAGACGACAGAAGATGGAAAGAACTTTCATGCTCATTGATTGGTAAGATTAATATAGTGAAAATGACCATCCTGCAAAAAGCAAGCTACAGATTCAATGCAATTCTCATCAAAATACCAAAACAATTCTTGACAGAACCTGAAAAAACAATTCTCAATTTCATATAGAAAAACAAACAAATGAACAAAACCCAGAATTGCTAAAACAATCCTGTACAACAACAGATCATCTTGAGGTAACTCCATCCCAGAACTCAAGCTGTACTACAGAGCAATAGTAATAAAAACTGCCTGGTACTGGCATAAGAACAGAATGGTGGATCAATGGAATAGATGACCCAGGAATAAACCTACATATCCATGGTTAGTTGATTTTTGACAAAGAAGCCAAAAGAATACAATGGAAAAAGGAAGCTTTTTCAACAAATGGGCTGATCTACATGTACAAAAATGAATATAGACCCATATTTATTACAAAGTTAAAGTCCAAGTGGATCAAAGACCTCAACATAAAGCCAGACACAATAAACATGTTAGAAGAAAAATGTGGGAAAAAGCCTTAACCTCATTGGCACAGCAGACACCTTCCTGAATAGAACACCAACAGCATAGGCTCTAAGAGCAACAGTCAGTAAGTGGTACCTCATGAAACTGAAAAGCTTCTGTAAAGCAAAGACACTGTCATCAAAACAAAACTACAGCGTACAGACTGGGAAAGGATCTTTACCAACCCCCCGAGAAAGGGCTAATATCCATAATGTATAAAGAACTGATGAAATTAAAAACCAACAAACCGAGTTTTCCAATTTAAAAAATTGGATAGAGAGGTAAACAGACATTTCTCAACAGGGGAATACTGAATGCCAGAGAAACAGTTAGAGAAAAGCTCAGCATCCTTGGTCATTCTGGAAATGCAAATCAAAACAACAATGAGATTTCAACTCACACCTATCAGAATGGCTAAGATCAGAAACTCAAGGGATCATGCATGTTGGAGAGGGTGTAGAGAAAGGGGAATCCCGCCCTTAATTGCTGGTGGGAATGTAACCTTGTATAACCACTTTGAAAATCAATCTGACATATTCTTAGAAAATTAGGAATAGTGCTCCTTCATGATCCAGCTATACCACTCCTAGGCATATACCGAAAAGATTTCCCACCATTCAATAAGGGCATTTGCTCAACTATGTTCTTAGCAGTTTTATTTGTAACAGCCAGAAACTGGAAACAACTAGATGTCCCTCAACCAAAGAATGGATTAAGAAACTGTGGCATATTTACACAATGTAATACTACTACTCAGCAATTAAAAATAAAGAATTTGCAATTTTAAAAAATTCTAAATGGAATTTTTATTGTTATTGCTTGTGTGTTAAGAGTAATATCTGTAATTACTTGAAGTTAACATATGAATTGCACAGTATTTAAAATAATCAAAATTCATCCATAAAAAAATTAATGAGTAAATCATAAAGTTGTAAGAAGAATGTCATGGAAATAAATACAAGCTTTTCTATGTATATATATATATATGTATATATATATATATATATATATAGAGAGAGAGAGAGAGAGAGTAATTTATAGGTAAAAGAAAATATTATCCTGAGTGAGGTAACTCAGAAGCAGAAAGACACATGTGGGTATACACTCACTTATAAGTGGATATTAGCCATATAATATAGGATTAACATGCTAAAATCTATAGAGCTGAAGTATCTAAACAACAAGGAGGACCCTAGGGAAGATGCTTAATCCTGACTCAGAATGCTAAACATGATAGACATCGGAATTAGGAGATGACAAGGCAAAGGACAGGAGCCTTCCTCAGAGGACCTCTGAAAGACTCTACACACCAGGGTATCAAAATAGATACTGAGACTCATAGCCAAACTTTGGGCAGAGTGACAGAATCCTTATGGAACAAAAGGGAGATAGAAAGACCTGGAGGGGACAGGAACTCCACAAGGCAAACAACTTTTGTATATCTTATATAACTCTAAGCTTTGATTTTTCTCATGTAATATAATACTGTCAAATGTTTCCTACCACGGGGATTCATATCAAAAATATCCACTTTAAACAGCCAAGTGTAGTCATATATCTCAATATGTTGTAAAAAACTACTAAAAATTAGCTTTTTATTTGCCAGGAGTAAGCTATTATTCTTAATTAGCTTGTTTATTTATTTATTTATTTATTTATTTATTTATTTATTTTACACTTTATTCACTTTGTATCTCCCCATAAGCTCCTCCCTTCTCCCCTCCGCATCCCACCCTCCCTCCCTCTTCTTTATGATTGCACCTCCCCAAGTCCACTGATAGGGGAGGTCCTCCTCTCCTACCTTCTGATCTTAGTCTATCAGATCACATCTGGAGTGGCTGCATTGTCATCTTCTGTGGCCTGGTAAGACTGCTCTCACTTAAGGGGAAGGCGATCAAAGAACAGGCCTATCAGATTATGTCAGAGGCAGTCCCTCTTCCCAGTACCATGTAACCCACTTAGACACTAAACTGCCATGGATTACATTTGTGCAGGGGTTCTAGGATATCTCCATGCCTGGTACTTGGTTGGAGTATGGGTCTCTGGGAAGGCCCCTGTGATCAAATCTTCTGGTTCTGTTGCTCTCCTTGTGGGGTTCCTGTCCTCTCCATAACCTACTATTTCCCACTTTTTACATAACATTCCATGCACTCTGCCCAACAGTTGGCCATAAACTCTCAGCGTCTGCTTTGATAGTCTGCATGGCATGGCAGACCCTTTCAGAGGCCGTCTGTGGCAGGTCCCTAGGTTGTTTCCTGCTTTCTTCTTCTTCTGATGTCCATCCTCTTTGACTTTCGGGATGGGGATTGAGCGTTTTAGTCAGAGTCCTCTCTCTTGATTAGTTTCTTTAGATGGATAGATTTTAGGTTTATCCTATAAGTCTATATGAGTGAGTATATACCGTGTGTGTCTTTCTGCTTCTGGGACAACTCACTCAGGATGATCCTTTCCAGATCCCACCATTTACCTGCAAATTTCATGATTTCCTTAGTTTTCATTGCAGAGTAATACTCCATTGTGTAGATGTACCACAATTTCTTCATCCATTCTTCAGTTGAGGGGCATCTGGGCTGTTTCCAGCTTCTGGCTATTACAAATAAGGCTGATACAAACATGGTTGAACAAATATCCTTATTGTGTACTTGAGACTCTTTTGGATATATGCCTAGGAGTGGTATGGCTGGATCTTGAGGAAGCACTATTCCTAGTTGTCTGAGAAAGAGCCAGATTGATTTCCAGAGTGGTTGTAAAAGTTTACATTCCCACCAGCAGTGGAGGAGGGTTCCCCTTTCTCCACAACCTCTAAAACATGTATTGTCACTTGAGTTTTTGATCTTGACCATTCTGATAGGTGTAAGGTGAAATCTCAGGGTTGTTTTGATTTGCATTTCCCTGATGGCTAAGGAGGTTAAGCATTTCTTTAAGTGTTTCTCTGCCCTTCAATATTCCTCTACAGAGAATTCTCTGTTTAGCTCTGTTCCCCATTTTTTAATTGGATTACTTGGTTTGCTGCTTTTCATTTTCTTTAGTTCATTATATATACTGGAAATTAGCCCTCTGTCAGATAAAGTGAATATACTTTCCCAATCTGTAGGCAGTCGTTTTGTTTTGATGATGGTGTCCTTTGCTTTACAGCAGCTTTTCAGTTTCATGAGGTCCCATTTATTGATTGTTGCTCTTAGAGACTGTGCTGTTGGTGTTCTGTTCAGGAAGTTGTCCCCTGTGCCAATGAGTTCTAGGGTATTCCCCACTTTTTTTTTCTAGCCGATTTAATGTGTCTGGTTTTATGTTGAGGTTTTTGATCTACTTGGACTTCTACATGTAGACATCCAGTTGGACCAGCACCATTTGTTGAAGATGCTATCTTTTTTCCATTGTATGGTTTTGGCATCTTTGCCAAAAATCAGGTGTCCATAAGTGTGTGGCTTTATTTCTGGATCTTCTGCTTAGTTCCATTGATCCACCATTCTGTTTGTATGCCAGTACCATACAGTTTTTATAACTGTTGCTCTGTAGTACAGCTTGAGATCAGGGATGGAGATACCTCCAGAAGATCTTTTATTGTGGAGGATTGTTTTAGCAATTCTTGGTTTCTTGTTATTACATACGAAGTTGAGAATTTTTCTTTCCAGGTCTGTAAAGAATTGTGTTAGCAATTTGATGGGAATTACATTAAATCTGTAGATTGCTTTTGTTAAGTTGGCCATTTTTATTGCGTTAATCCTGCCAAGCCATGAGCATGGAAGATCTTTCCATCTTGTCATATCTTCTTCTAATTCTTTCTTCACAGACTTTTTCATACAAGTCTTTGACTTGCTTGGTTAGGGTTACACCAAGGTACTTTATGTCATTTGTGGCTATTGTGAAGTGTGTTGTTTCCCTAATTTCTTTCTCAGTCCTTTTGTCTTTTGTATACAGAAGGGCTACTGATTTTTTTGAGTTAATTTTGTATCTGGCCACTTTGCTGAAGGTATTTATCATCTGTAGGATTTCCCTGGTAGAGTTTTTGGGGTCGCTCACATATACTATCATATCATCTGAAAATAGTGATAATTTAACTTCTTCCTTTCCAATTTGTATCCCCTTGATCTCCTTCAACTGTCTTATTGCTCTAGCAAGGACTTCCAGAACTATGTTGAAGAGATATGGAGAGAGTGTCTTGTCTATGATTTCAGTGGGATTGCTTTAAGTTTCTCTCCGTTCAGTTTGATGTTGGCTATAGGCTTGCTGTATATTACCTTTACTATGTTTAGATATGTGCCTTGTATCCCCGATCTCTCTAATACTTTAAACATGAATGGTTGTTGGATTTTTGTCAAATGCTTTTTCAGCATCTAGGGAGATTGTCATGTGTTTTTTTTTTTTTCTTTCAGTTTGTTAATATGGTGGATCACATTGATGGATTTCTGTATATTAAACCACCCCTGCATACCTGGGATGAAGCTTATTTGGTCATAGTGGATAATATCTTTGATGTGTTCTTGTATTTGGTTTGCAAGTATTTTGTTAAGTATTTTTGCATCAATGTTCATAATGGAGATTGTCCTGAAATTCTCTTTCTTTGTTGAGTCTTTGTGAGGTTTAGGTACCAAGGTGACTGTGGCTTCATCGAGTGAGTTGGTAATGTTCCTTGTGTTTCTATTTTGTGGAATAGTTTGAAGAGAGTTGGAGTTAGCTCTTGAAGGTCTGGTAGAATTCTGGGCTGAAGCCATCTGGTCCTGGACTTTTTTGGATGGGAGAATTTTGATGACTGCTTCTATTTCCTTGGGCGATATAAGACTGTTTAATTGATTTACCTGGTCCTGATTCAGCTTTGGTAAGTGAAATCGATCAAAAAATTGTCCATTTCATTTAGATTTTCAAATTTTGTGGCATATAGACTTTTGAAGTAAGTCCTAATGATTGCTTGGATTTCCTCAGTGTCTGTAGTTATGTCCCCCTTTTCATTTCTGATTATGTTGATCTGGGTGGTGTCTCTCTGCCTTTTAGTTAGCTTGGCTAAGGGTTTGTCCATCTTGTTGATTTTCTCACAGAACCATCTCTTGGTTTCATTGATTCTTTGAATTTTTTTATTTGTTTCTAATTGATTGATTTTAGCACTGAGTTTGATTATTTCCAGCCGTCTACTCCTTTTTGGTGTGTCTGCTTCTTCTTTTTCTAGGGTTTTTAAATGGGTAGTTAAGTTGCTTGAATGAGCTGTCTGGAATTTCTTCTTGAAGGCACTTAGTGCTATGAACATTCCTCTTAGCACTGCTTTCATTGTGTCCCACAAGTTTGAGTATGTTGTGTCTTCATTTTTATTGAGTTCTAGGAAGACTTTAATTTCTTTCTTTATTTCTTCCCTAACCCAGCGGTCATTTAGCAACAAGTTGTTCAATTTCCATGTGAGTGTAGGCTTTTTGCTATTTCTGTTGTTGTTGAGGTCCAGCTTTATTCCATGGTGATCAGACAGGATACAAGGGATTATTTCAATCTTCTATCTGTTAAGGCTTGCTTTGGACCAACTATATGGTCAATTTTTTGAGAAGGTTCCATGAGGTGCTGAGAAGAAGGTAAATTCTTTTGTGTTTGGGTGTAAGGTTCTGTAAATGTCTGTTAGGTCCATTTGATTCATGACCCCTGTTAGAGACATTGTTTCTTTGTTTAATTTCTGTTTTGTTGACCTGTCCTTTGTTGAGAGTGGGGTGTTGAAGTCTCCCACTATCAATGTGTGGGGGATCTATATGTTGTTTAAGTTTTATTAGTGTTTCTTTAACAAATGTGGGTGCTCTTGTATTTGGGGCATAGATGTTCAGGATTGTGATGTCTTCCTGGTGGAATTTTCCCTTGATGAGTATGAAGTGTCCTTCTCCATCTCTTTTGATTACTTTTGGTTGAAAGTCTATTTTATGAGATATTAGAATGGCTACTCCTGCTTGCTTCTTGGGCCATTTGCTTGGAAAGATGTCTTCCAACCCTTTACCCTCAGGTAATATGAATCTTTGTGCCTTACATGTGTTTCTTGTATGCAACAGATTGCTGGGTTTTGTTTACCTATCCATTCTGTTAGTCTGTGTCTTTTTATTGGAGAGTTTTGTCCATTGATGTTGAGAGAGATTAATGACCAGTGGCTGTTAGATCCTTTGATTTTGATGTTGGCTGTGTTAATAATGTTATGTGCTTGGTTGCTTTTTGTTTTACTGTAGTAAGTTTAATTATTTCCTGTGTTTTCTTGAAAGTAGCTAATTTTCTTGAGTTGTATTTTCCCTTCCAGTGTGTTCTGTAATGCTGGATTTGTGTGTAGGTATTGTTGAAATTTGTTTTTGTTATTGAATATCTTGTTTTCTTCGTCTATGAGGACTGAGAGTTTTGCTGGGTATAGTAGCCTGGGCTGACATCTGTGTTCTCTTAGGGTCTTCATGATATCCGTCCAGGCCCTTCTGGCTTTCATAGTCTCTGTGGAAAAGTCAGGTGTGATTCTAATAGATTTCCCATTATATGTTACTTGGCCTTTTTCCCTTGCAGACTTTAGTATTTTTTCTTAGTTCTGTATACTTACTGTTTTGATTATTATGTGGCAGGAGTATTTTCTTTTCTGGTCAAATTTGTTGGGTGTTCTGTAGGCTCTTGTATTCTTATTGGCCTCTCCTTTAAGTTGCAGAAATTTTCTTCAATGATTTTGTTTAAAATATTTTCTGGGCCTTGGAGCAGGGAATCTTCTTTTTCCTCTATTCCTATTATTCTTAGGTTTTGTCTTTTCATATTATCTTGGATTTCTTGGATAGTCTGTGTCAGGACGTTTTTGGATTTAGCATGTTCTTTGACAGATACATTGATTTCTTCCATTGTATCTTCTACACTTGAGATTCTTTCTTCCATCTTTTGTAGTCTGTTGGTTATGCTTCCCTCTGTATTTCCTGTTTTCTTCCCTAGATTCTTCCTGTCCATTATTTTCTCCATTTGTGTTTTCTTTAATTTTTCCAGTTCTATCTTCAGATCTTGAGTTGTTTTGTTTATTTCATTTACCTGTCTGATTGTATTTTCCTGTTTTTCTTTTAGTTCCTTCAACTCTGTTTCTTTTCTTTCTTTCAGTGATTTAATTATTTCTTTTCTGAAGGTTGCAAACTGTTTGGCAGCATCTTCCCGTATTTCTTTATGGTTGGCCATAATCTGCTTGTCTTTACCTTCCTCCATTTCTTTATGGATATCCATGATCTGTTTGTTTTTATCTTCCTCTAATTCTTTATGTATTTTTTTTCCTCTATTATCCTCTTCATCAGCATTGATATAAGGTCATCTTTTTGAATTTCTATTATGCTGGGTTGTCCAGGGCTGCTCGCCCCTGGATGGCTTGGCTCTGGAGATTCCATATTGCTCTGCCTTTTGTTGGGTGAGCTTTTACTCTGACCTCTACCCATTGGGTTGTTTTAGGTGTTGGCTGTTAGTTTCTGTGCTTCCTGGAGTCCTGAGGTATGGAGAATCCCCTTGGCCGAAAGATGAGTTTTCCTGAAGGAGGCCTCCTCTGCTTTTTGGGTATGGTCACTGTATGGCTAGTGTTTCTCAGAAATTGCCACTGCTCATCAGGTGTATAGACCTGAGTAGTAGTTGTGGTCTTGGTTAGTTAGGGGGGCTCTCCTTTCACCCATAGAAGTTCTCAAGACAGCTGCCCCGCTGCTCAGTTTCTCGTTCTGAATTTAGTGAGCTGCTGTTGTTTTTGTTACACTGTTTTCCAGGTACAGCCCTCTTGAAGTTCCTGCTGATTCCTTAGCTGTGGGGTTTCCTCCCAACAGGGAAACTCAGTCTGGTATCCTGGGGCACACAGTTCTGTTCCGGAAGATGAGTGGAGCACCAAGCAAGTCTCTGGGCCAGGGGGTTAGTGCTCTGCTCTGGACCTGGGGAATGTGTGCCTAGTTTGAGTTGGTGCCTTGGGGCGCTGCTCTGGTCTGGAGGCTATGCACTCCTCTCTAGGCTGGCAACTGAGGGTTCCTATCTGGTCTGGAGGCTGGGTGCCTCACTCTGGACAGAAGCTGTGTGTCCCTGTCTGGGATGGCGGCTGAAGGCGCCACTATGGCCGGATGCTGTGCACCCCAGTCTGGGATGATGGCTGGGGGTGCTGCTTTCATTCAGAAGCTGTGCACTTCTCTCTAGGCTGGCAACTGAGGGCTCCACTCTGGTCTGGAGGCAGGGTGCCTCACTCTGGACCAGAAGCTTTTTGTCCCTGTCTGGAATGGCGACTGCTGGCGCCGCTCTGGTCTGGATGCTGTGCACCTGGGTCTGGAATGATGGCTGTGGGCACCACTCTGGCCCAGAGGCTCTACGCTCTGATCTGGGCTGGCAGTGTGTGTCTCCTTCTGGGCCAGAGCCTGTGCACGCCTTTCTGGGCTGGCAACTAAGCGTTCTGCTTTGGGTAGGAGGCTTGGCGCCTCACTCTGGGCCAGAGGCTGTGTGTCCGGGTTCTGGATGGCGGCTTGGGAAGGCGCAGGAGGCTGTGTGCGCCGATCTCGGGCGTCATGTGTGCCCGCGGTCCCCAGGACCTTTAGCAGTTATTGACTAGGTGACCTGAGGTGGGTCCCAATTTCCACACCATAGGCTTTCCTCTCACCTGGCAATCACGAACGCTGGTGTTTTAGGTCCCTGGGTTCAGTCTCCTGGTCACTGTGCCAACACTGCTGTTCCGTTCCTCAGACACAGTGTCCTCCTGGCGCTGCCATCTTTGTTCTCCTACCAATTAGCTTATTTTTAAAAGGGCAAGAATTCTGAACATATCTGAAGCATTTCTAAAACAAGGGAAGCCACAAGGATATATTTTCTTCAATGGTTTTAATATGTCCCCAAATGTGGATTTGTATTTCTATTTTGACAACTACTTAGTAAAACTTTTATTAATAAGAACAAAAATTATACAGTAAGAACTGGCATCATAAGTGGAGGGATTGAAATCAGGTAACAAATTTAATCAAGAAACCCTAATCTAAAGCATACAAAAGAAAATCTCCATCATCATATTGAATAATCAGACCAAACAAGTACAGAAAATACTACTTTAATCTCTGTATTAGGATATGTTTTAAGCTATATAGGGATTTGTTGGATTTATTATGTATATTTATTTATTGTTCTTTGAATTACATGTTTATACTATTTCAAATGTTTGTCTTATCACCACTTTTTGTCTCGCGTAAGTAAAAGCATATTATTTAAGTCCAATTTACAATTAAGTCTTAAAAAACAAATTCCTGTGACAGATTTTCTGTTGGAATACATCCTCTAAAATTTTTTACCAAAGTATTAAAATATGAATTTACAATATAAATGAAAAGAATTCAATGTTATCAAACACACTTATAAGCTGCTGTATTTTCAAAATACATAGTCCATTAAAACTATAACTCTAAAAATTGTCACCATTCACAGATGATATGATAGCATACATGAGCGACCCCAAAAACTCAAACAGCGAATTCTTTCAGCTGATAAACACCTTCAGCAAAGAGGCAGGATACAAAATCAACTCAAAAAAAAAAAAATCAGAATACCAACGACAAAAGGGCCGAAAAAGAAATCCGGGAAACAACACCCTTCACAATAGCCACTAATAACAAAATATTTTGGGGTGACACTAACCAGGCATTTGAAAGCCCTGTTTGAAAAAAAAAAAAAACTTTAAATCTCTGAAGAAATTGAAGAAGATATCAGAAGATGGAAAGATCTCCCGTGCTCATGGATTAGTAGGATTAACATAGTGAAAATGGCCATCCTGCCAAAAGCAATCTACAGATTCAATGCAATTCTCATCAAAAGACCAACTCAATTTTTACACACCTTGAAAAAAAGATTCTCAACTTCATATGGAGAAACAAAAAATCCAGAATCTCCAAAATGATCCTGTACAGCTACAGATCATCTGGATGTATCTCCATCCCTGATCTCAAGGTGTACTGCAGAGCAATATCAATAAAAACTGCATAGTATTGGCATAGAAACAGAAAGGGGGATCAATGGTACTGAAGAAAGACCCAGAAATCAAGCCACATGATTATGAATACTTGCTTTTTGACAAAGAAGCCAAAACCATTCAATGGAAAAAACACAACATCTTCAACAAATGGTGCTGGTCTAACTCTATGTCTACATGGAGAAAAATGAAAATAGATCCATATTCATCACCCTGGACAAAACTTAAGTCCAAGTGGATCAAAGACTTCAACATAAAACCAGATACTCTAAATCAGTTAGAAGTAAAAGTGGCAAAGACCCTATAACTCATTGGCACAGGAAACTACTTCCTGAACAGAACACCAACAGCACAGGCTCTAAGAGCAACAATCAATAAATGGGACCTCATGAAACTGAAAAGCTGCTGTAAAGCAAAGGACATAGTCATCAAAACAAAACAACAGCCTACAGACTGGGAAAGGATCTTCATCAACCCTATATCTGACAGAGGGCTGATATCCAGAATATATAATGTACTAAAGAAGTTAAAAAGCAGCAAATCAAGCAATCCGATCAAAAAAAATGGGATACAGAACTAAACAGATAATTCTCTGTAGAGGAATACAGAATGGCAGAGAAACACTTAAAGAAATGCTCAACATCCTTAGCCATGGGAGATATGCAAATCAAAATGACCCTGAGATTTCACCTGACACCCATCAGAATGGCCAAGATAAATAACTCAGGTGACAACACATGCTGGAGAGGTTGTGGAGAAAGGGGAACCCTCCTCCATTGCTGGTGGGCATGTAAACTTGTACAACCACTTTGGAAATCAATCTTGCACTTTCTCAGACAATTAGGAATAGTGCTTCCTCAAGATCCAGCCATACCACTCCTAGGCATATATCCAAAAGATGCTCAAGTACACAATAAGGACATTTGCTCAAAGATGTTTGTAGCAGCTTTATTTGTAATAGCCAGAAGCTGGAAACAGCTCAGATGTCTCTCAGTTGAGGAATGGATACAAAAATTGTGGTACATCTACACTATGGAATATTACTCAGCAATAAAAAACAAGGAAGTCATGAAATTTGCAGGTAAATGGGAACTGGAAAGGATCATCCTGAGTGAGATATCCCAGAAGCAGAAAGACACACAAGGTATATATTCATATAAGCATATAATACATATACTCATATAGACTTATAATATAGGATAAACCTGCTAAAATCTGTTCACCTAAAGAAACTAACCAAGAGGAAGGACTCTGACTAAAATGACCAATCCCCATCCCAAATGGCAAAGAGGATGCACACTAGAAGAAGACTACAACAGGAAACAAGTTAGGAACCTGCGACAGAGGGCCTTTGAAAGGCTCTTCCCTGCAGACTATCAATGAAGATGCTGAGACTTATGGCCAACTATTGGACAGAGTGCATGGAATCTTTTGAAAGAAGTCGGAAACAGTAAGATCTGGAGAAGACAGGAACTCCATAAGGAGAGCAACAGAACCAAAAATTTTGAACACACAGGTCTTTCCAGAGACTCATATTCCAATCAAGTACCATGCATGGAGATAATCTAGAACCCCTGCACAGATGTAGCCCATGACAGTTCAGTGTCCAAGTTGGTCTCATAGTATTTGGAACAGGGACTGCCTCTGACACAAACTGATTGGTCTGCTTTTTGATTACCTCCCCCTGAGGTGACAATGCAGCCACTCCTGATGATATCTGATAGACTATAATCAGATCTGATAGACTAAGATCAGAAGGAAGGAGAGGAGGACCTCCCCTATCAGTAGAGTTGGTGAGGCCTATGTATGGAGAAAGGGGAGGAAATGTGGGATTGGGAGGGGAGGAGGAAAGGGTTTATGGGGGGATACAAAGTGAATAAAGTGTAATTAATAAAGGTTTTATATATATATATACATTAACACAAAATAACAAGTACATATTTCAAGAGATAAAATATGAAGTAAAATAATTACTATGCTCTGTGTATTGTTATTAAATTTTATTAAAAATAAATGTTAATTTTAAAACTTACCCTGTGAGTACTAAGAATGAGAATGAGAAGCATGTCAAATTTATGTGAAAAATATCATATGCATCTGGGCCTGTTGCCTTCCTTCCTCCTATGTGTCAGTAAAAGTTCAAGTACAGACCAGCACAGATCAAAGCTTCTGGAGAAGCTGGAGGCAAGTAAAGCAAAGTTTAAGGGCACTGGATGCAATCCCACAGAGAATCCCTGAAGACAGTCCTGAAGAAATCTGATTTTAACTAATTGTGTTTCAATTTTCAGGTGTACTTTTAAAAATATTTTAAATCATTTATATTTGCAACATACTGTACAACAGGATTCATCTTAAGGGAAAACATTCTAAAATATTTACCACTGTCTTCACAGAAAATAAATCTTTACATGTTTTTATATATTGATAGTCTTTCTACTTATATAAGGTTGTAATCTATTAATAATAAACAAATTTGTCTTTTTCTCAATATAATTAGTGTCAAACTTAGATGCATCTATTTCAAATACCTCATAAGATGCATCTCTTACACTGTCATTTCATGCTCCAAGTTTTCTCATCAGGTTTATTATATCTAATGTTTTAAGATGATGTAACTTTTTCATTTGATATCTTTTATTTAATATTGCTTAATACTATTGATTTCTTTTAATTATTCTTTTTGTTGTTTGAGATTATAATTACACCACCCCTTTCCCATTTCTTCTCTCTAAACCCTCCTATATAACTTTCTTTGTTCTCTTTCAAATTCATGGCCTTTTTTCATTAGTTATTGTAAAATGCATTGTATACGTATTTGTATATGTATATACATATATATCATATATAGAAATATATGTATATACATAAATATAACCTATATACATAAGTATAACTTAATCTGTGTAAAGTAAGTTGCACTTATGTATCCAAGGCTGACTATTTGGTATTGGCTAACCACTTAATAATAGTCTTCTTTGAAGAAGACCTTCTACCACTCCCAGCACTCCTTAGATGCCTGTATCTTTTTTTATTAATTACACTTTATTCACTTTGTATCCCCCCATAAGCCCCTCCCTCCTCCCCTCCTAATCCCACATTCCCTCCCCCTTCTCCATGCATACCCCTCCCCAAGTCTACTGATATGGGAAGTCCCCCTCTCCTTCCTTCTGATCTTAGTCTATCAGATCTCATCAGGAATAGCTGCCTGTATCTTTAACAAACAACTTATTGAATGAAATTAAAGCTAATGTTCCCTGGTTTTTAGGAAATTATTTCAATTATATGTTTGCAGGAGTAAAAGTTATAATTTTAAACACCAATTGCAATATGAATTTGTGATTGGGTTTTACAAGGAAGTTGTACTTAGTGTATGTATTTTGATTTAATTGATAGTATGGTATTTGATGTTTCCAAAGAGGTACAAGGAAGTAATTTGACCAGGCTGGACAAAACACAACAAATAAAACTAGAACTTGCTAAAGGATTTCACCAACAAGACTATGTGATTCTGACATAATAAATCCATGTTGCTTTACCAAATTGCTATTACTTTCTTATAGACAAAATATATAAAAAAATATTATGATCATTCTCTTATATATGACAGTAAGTGCCATCTTCCTGAGGATCTCAAAAAAATTTTTCCAATGAGTTTTCTAGGGTAGCCCTTAAGTACCAAGAGCTGGGTGATGTACTAAATAGTAATTCATTTTCTCAGAGTTCTGAAGGCCAAAGTTTGAGATTACACTACCAGTGTGCTAGGTTCCTGGTCAGGACTCTGAAGAGAATATGTGCCATGTACCTCCTAGAGCCTGAGAGTTCATTGGCATATGTGCAAGTTTTTTGGTTCATAAAAGTACCACTTCAGTCTGTCATCATTTTTTATTGCATTTCTCTACAATTGTCTATCTCTGTTCCTTAATTTCCCTTTATACAAGGGTTCATAGTAAGGACTCTTTTAACATTATTATCTCTGTAGGGACTCAATTTCTAAATAAAATCAGAGCCTGATGTATAGGGAATCAAGATTGATCCCATTGTTTTCTAGGGGTAAGCAACAGATACAGAGTAATATCCTTTTTTTTTTATCATGGTGGGATTTGTCATGTTACTTTCTTACTCTCTAGGCTTGTAACCTGACAACTTTTGTGAAAATCTGCAGAACTCACTCTCATACTGAAGTTCTCATCTGATTCATTCCTGCATCTACTAGCTAACTCCTATTATTTTCTGATATGGCTTATATTTCTGTAAAGTAATTCTGTACTTCTCTAGACAGGCTTTCCTGAGATGTTTCACTGAGTTTCTCTGGGAAGCAAAAAGTAGTGTAAAAAGTTGGTCATGCAGCAAGCAAACATGACTGTATATTGGGTTCTTCTCAGAGACAAAAACATTGTCTAGATGTGAAAACATATTTCTCTTTCTAGGAAGAGGATGCTTTTAGTGACAACCTAGGGAATAAGAAATAGTTCATCAGATCAAAGCCCTCATTTGACTGCACCAATGTTCCCATTTTACTGCTAAATTTCCATTCTTTCCTATATTATAGTGTTTGCTTTAACCAAAATATCTATTGCAGTTGCACATAAGTCTTACTTGCATCTTTATTGCAAGGTACTGGAAATGGTTTAATGTAATGTCACAATCTATTGGATATGTATGACAACAAACATGGGGGCTCTATGTTCTCTGCATGTCCAGAAGTAATATTAGACTATAAGAAGATACCTATAAGGTTGAGAAATGGTTCAGTGGTTAAAAGCATATGTAATTTTTGCAGAAGACATAAATATAATTCCCAGAACCTACACTAAGGTTAAAAATAACATCCATAACTACAATTACAGGAACTGAATTTTCTCTTCTGATGTCTGTGGGGTTACCAGGCACATGCATGTTATGCAGACACACATAAAGTCATGACTCGTATAATAAATCAAAATAAATAAAAAGTGTTTTTCTATATTCAGTGTGCATTATTTCCTTGTCTTAAAAAAGAAGGGACCAAGTATTCTGTCAACTGAAATTTAAAACTAATAATACTGCAACAACAGAGTTAAGCTGTAGGTATTGCATGAGGACAACATGTTCAAAATTTGAAGACTAAAGTCTAAAGAATATAAAAAGAAGTGACAAATACTATAAAAATCAGTTTATTTCATTGTAGTCTTTATAGATTTTTACCAGCACACAGAAATATGATTATTACTTTGGGCTAAAGGAATTCTAGGTTTGAGTTATGTCTTAATGGTAGAGCCCATCACCAGCATAAATAAAGAACTATTCTCAATCCCAGGCACTCAAGAAAACAAAACAAAACAACAACAAAACAAGGGAAATCAATACCTTGGCAATAGGCAAAGAGGTCAGGGGCAGAAGAGATGACCATTCTTGTTTCATCTTAGGTTGATGACAGGCTTGGTGTCTAAAGATTTTTATGCCTAGGACACATAAAATCCAAATCAAATCAAATGCAGAAGGCACAACATAGGAGGAGAAAGACAGACAGAGACATCTGGACAGCCAGGCCACCCACAGACTTATATTCCAGAACATTAAACAGGCAGGTCTTAGACAACTCACTTGCTCCCACACCACAGCAAGGATGGAGGATGTCACCAAGGGACCCAGCTGCTGAGAGACATGTCTGGGTCTGTGACTTTGCAGTGTCAGGGGTTGGTGTTGATGTTTGTTGCTCACAATACCACTAGAGAACAAGGAGACATCAGTGATAGGGGCAGCCTCTAGGGACAATGTATGTCCAAGGGTTGTGAAGAACTGGTCTGGTCCCACACTGGCTGGAGTACTCTGGAGAGCTGGTTGGTTCCACCTCTCACCTGAACAGCTACTGTGCCTCATTCAGAAAGCAGAGTGGAGCTGCCCTTGGTGTCATGGTTGTAGGTGATCCAGCTTGGAGGGCCCGAGTGTGGGAGAGCTGACCCTGCCATTGGTTTGCCATAGGTTGGTATGGGCACAGAGGTTCTGTTCTCCTTCCCTACCCCTCACTACCTCTTGCAGTTGGGAAAGGTGTCCACAGGGTCATGAAAGCTCGAGAGTTATGCCAGCCCCTAGCAGGGTGCAGTACTTGGGAGAGCAAACCCACGACCTCATCTGAGCAGTAAAATATATAACTGGTCCTCATGGAGTGGGTACAGATGAACCACCCTGAGAGCAACAGAGAGATTGCCACTGAGTTCATGCCAGAGACAGCCCCTGCTTTCCTTACTAGGGAATCAGATTGGAGACTGAGTCCATGGGCTACATCTGCACAGTGATTTTAGGTCCTATGCATACATAGAACTTGGTTGGGGTATCAGTCTCTGCAGAACCCCCAGGGCCTAGAATTTTTGGCTCCGATGGCCTCCTTTTGGAGTTCCTCTCCCATCTAGGTTTTTCTATCTCCTCCTTCTTTCATACAATTCCATATACTCTGCCCAAAGATTTTATTTGAGTCTCAGCAGCTACTTTTATACCTTGATCAGTAGCATCTTTTAGAGGTCCATATCCCTCATTGGAGGAATGGATACAGAAATTGTGGTACATGAACACAATGAATACTACTGAGCAATTAAGAAGAAAAAATTATGAATTTGCAGGCAAATGGTGGGAAATAGAAAAGATCATCTTTAGTGAGTTAACTCAGAAGCAGAAAGCATGGTATATACTCACTTATTATTTGTTATTAGACATATAATATAGGATAAACATACTAAAATCTATAGTCCTAAAGAAGCTAAACAACAATGAAGACCCTAGGGAAGGTGCTCAAACCTCATTCAAAGGGGCAAATGTGATAGACATCAGAAGCACGAGTTCTCAGACTTCTTATATAAAGAATAAAAGTACTGGATTTAATAAAATTGGTAAAAGTTATAGTTCTTGATCAAATACTTAATCATTATTTTTTTATCAAAAGTCAAAAAAACCCTATTCTCCCTGGAACTTCTTCAATTTATAACTCTCATGACAATCTTGACATTTTGAGACTCGGGTTTTTTTTTAAAGGAAAGAAAATTTTTCAATTAGTTTTTTTTTTTTCAATAAGGAAAATAATCTCTGATTTTTAAAAGGCTTTTCCTAGTAGATTGTGTTGTCCTCACCTAGGTACCTGATGTATTGCAATTGTCTGAATAGTTCATTAGTTTCCTCCTTAGAAGAAATATGTAGGAAATCTATGCTCACAAGACATCATGCTCCAGTATAGCAAACTCAACATCTTGAATATGTGAGCACCTAAAAGTTTAACTTGAACATTATCTTTTTTTGTGAGACTGATACTCCAAACAAGGACCATGCATGGAGATAATCTAGAACTCCTGCACAGATGTAGCCCATGGCAGCTCAGCATCCAAGAGGGTTCCCAAGTAATAGGAACAGGGACTGTCTCTGACATGAATTCGTGCTCTGACTCTTTGATAATCTCCACCTGAGGAGGGAACAGCCTTACCAGTCCACAGAGGAAGACAATGAAGCCTGTCCTGATGAGACCTGATAGACTAGGTTCAGATGGAAAGGGAGAAGGAACTTTTTATCATTGGACTGGAGTAGGGGCATAGGAAAAGAAGAGGGAGGGAGGGATTGGGAAAGGAGGGGAAGGAGGCTACAGTTGGAATGCAAAGTGAATAAACTGTAATTAATAAAAATAAAATAAAAATTAAAAAAAAATGTAATCCTTTCAGCTGGGGTTGTGTTTCAAAGCAAAAAGTTCTTGCTAGGAATGAGGAATTCAGCTCAGATCTTTGCCATGTAAAATGTTAAGCAGGGTGGAATGTACTTATAAATCAAGAGCTAATCATTGGAGACAGAGACATTTCAAGACTCAGCCTAGTAATTACAAGCACACTGAACTTAATAATATTAGGAGCAATTGAAGAAGCCATCCTGATGTCAACTTCTGGCCTTTGCACATGAGCAAAAACATCACCACACACACTTATAACTTAAATTTAGTATTTATCTAATTATTTTACTGATTTTTAACTTTAAATCATATTCAATTCTTGAGTCAGCTTGGCATTTGCATCCACTGTAGTATTAGTGTGGAAGTAGTATGGAAGACCAGAAAATATAATGCTAATTTATTTTTTTAAAGCCCCAAGAATTGAAAAAAAAACTTGTGAATTAACAGCAAGGACAGTATCACAATATTTGTGTTTTAAACACACTATGCTGTTATTACTGGGGGTCTAGCACCCATAAAATGAACATTTTCAGAATCTGGGGTGGTGTTTACCAGGAAAAACCTTGACATTTTCACATCCTCCTGATTCAAATCTACTCTTGTGTGGATGTCTGTACATACAACTCTACGACCATTTCCACTCCAGAATTGTTACATTTTTTTGAACAGGCTCTGAAAGGAATCTAGTATGAAAACTGTTGCCCTGCTATGAAAACAGCTGTATTGGAGAGACAGCTGGAAAGACACAAGGAAGACTCCAAAAGATCAACACAACAGTAAACAGACAATGAGTTCATGATGTTGTAGTTAATAGAAAAGAGGTGAAAGAAGAGCACACCAGATGTTGGGAAAAACAGAACCTGTCCACCAGAAAGTGTGGTAATTTTTCCTATAGCATGATGCTGCACTGGGTTACAAGAAGTGTCTGTGCTTGTCTATATTCTAGAAAATCCCTACACACCATGTGCTTATCTAATTAGGCTACATGTTCTATCTTATAAAGAATCTATATGCTCCTTTGATTTTCAAGAAGAGGTTATCAATTTCAGTTAAAAAAAACAAACAGAAGAGTTAAGGACACCACAAAAAAATCAATTAATCTGGCCTCATAGGGTCTTACAGAGACTGAACCCACAATCAAGGAACTTGCATGGGTCTGACCTAGGCTGTCTGCATATGTTTTATAGATGTGTAACTTGGTCTTCTTTTGGAAGCCCTAAAAGTGGGAGCAGGGACTGTCTCTGGTACTTTTGTCTGCTTTTGGGACATTTTTCTCCTATTATATTGCTGCATCCAGCCTTAATAAAAAAGAGATCAGATGCTGAGTTGTATTGCAATCTGACATGCCATATTTGGTCAATATCTCTGGGATGCCTACCATTTTCTGAAGGGAAACAGAGAAAGAATGTGTTTGGGGCAGAGACTGGGAGGGAAAAAGAGGGTATATGGAGGACTGGATGTAATATATAAGATAATAAATTAAAAAATAAAAAGAAAAATCAAAAATTACAAACAACAACAACAAAAATGACTATGCACAAATACTGAGGAAAAGAAAAGGCTTTTACCTCCAAATATTTTCAGGATTCCTGTTTCTATTCTTATTACATTTTCTTTGTTAGTGTATATACATATTTATATGCCATTAATTCATGCTATTATTAAATGGATTACATATTGCATACTCTTCTTTTAAGTATTTACTGTGAACATTCTCTGAAATGTAGTTGTTCATATTCCAAAAAAATCTTAGTTGTAAATGAAGTGCAAATTATAGTCTCACGGTATTTAAGAAGCATGGTGAAAGTATAGTATTCTATTCAAGTTTGTCAGTTAGAAATGGAAAAATTGATATATTCTATATTTCTTTCTTCAGAGACTGAAAGTTGTTTCATAGAAGTCTTTGACTTGTGTGGTTAGAGTTACACCAATGTACTTTATGTCCTTTGTGGCTATTGTGAAGGGTGTTGTTTCCCTAATTTCTTTCTCAGTCCTTTTGTCTTTTGCATACGGGAAGGCTACTGATTTTTTTTGAGTTTATTTTGTATCCAGCCACTTAGCTGAAGGTGTTTATCAGCTGTAGGAGTTCCCCGGTAGAATTTTTGGGATCACTCATGTACAGAAAGAAAGAAAGAAAGAAAGAAAGAAAGAAAGAAAGAAAGAAAGAAGGAAGGAAGGAAGGAAGGAAGGAAGGAAGGAAGGAAGGAAGGAAGGAAGGAAGGAAGGAAGGAAGGAAGGAAGGAAAGAAAGAAAGAAAGAAAGAAAGAAAGAAAGAAAGAAAGAAAGAAGGAAAGAAAGAAAGAAATGGAAAAATGGCATCCTTCAGATGAATTGGTAAGGAATTTGTTCACCTTCCTTTTATAGTTGATAAAGCACAAAACTCTCCTGTCAGTTTCTGGCTCTAAGTAATATCACATCTAATTCCAACACCTCAAAAGTAAAGTATTTGGGAATTTTTCTACATTCTTCTATAGCAATAAATTTTGGTCATGGTATTAGCATAAAGCTTTAATCACCAACAAAGATTTTTTATCCAAGTCTTTGTATTTCACTCAATTTATTTTCTTTATAACATTAAGTTTTTAAAAGTGTTGCGTTGGAATTCCAAGATGGCGGCGACCAGTGCACACTGCATCTGAGAGGCAAAGGATCCAAAAATTGGAAACTGGTGACTAGAGAGAGAGATGAAGCCCAAGCATCAATTTTTGAGGTTTCCTGGGCTAGAGGGGACAACCTATGACCTGGGACAAATTGTATCCAGCCCCTTGTGGATGTCTCCTGGGTCTGAGATTGGTTAAATATCCACCCCCTGCACTTTCAGCTGCACCTTCTCTGGCTTCAACAGAAGCAGCTGCAGCAGTGATGGGGAGTGCATAACTCCAGGTATGGGCCCCTCTTACTCTAATGACCAAACAGGGAGCCCAAATCTGAGACTAGAAAACTGTGCTCTCTGCTTCTCACACATGGTTGAAAATTGGTTCACAGGGCCTCTGCACTTTGCACATCCACCTTCTAGTGAGTGCACATGGACACTCTGAGATTTTCACATATGCCTGTGGGGCAGTGCTTCAGTAAGAGTGCCCTAGATTAGGGTCCTTCTATGCTAGAAGCCAAACAGACATCTGATCCCTCCCAAACACACCCCTGCTGTGGGCCACATAGGGATCACTGGGACAGCCTTCTCAACATTGAAGCTCTTATTTTGTGGGTCTCCCAGTGGAGTCCTGCCAAATAATTCCTGGAAACAAGATGGTGCAGCCTAGACAGATCTGTGTGCTTGGAGCACAATACTGAGAGAGACCTGTGGGCCACTGAGCCATTCAGAGCACCAAACAAGTGCATTATGACTGCAAAGTATGCATACACCACAAACCTGCCCTTATGCTCTTTGCTTACACTTCACCCTTACAGGCAGGAACACTTCCAAGCACACTCCTGCACTTGCGCACTTGCACCTGTGACCTTCCTCCCTTAGCTGCATCTGAAACAGCAACATCCACTCTCAAAACGGTAAACCATTCTCATCTTTCTGAAGAATACTTCAGACTCCAGAGACAGACAGACCCAGTCAGAAGTACAGGCTCCAGGAACAAAGAGCAAAGGCTGTTGAAGATCAGATGGATAAAGGCAGGGCTAAGAGCACATCCAAAATAAATCAGAACATCATGGGTTCACCAGGAACCTCCAAAATCAATGGATATCTTAAGTCATTAGAAACATAGGAAAATGATTTTAAATGCATGCTTATAGATTTATTAGAGGCATATAAAAAGGAAACAAAAACCTCTCAAAGATAAACAGGCAAGTATATCAAATAGAGGCATATAAAGAAAAAAAACAAATAAGGAAATAGATGTTTTCATGCTAAGACAGGAATCCACATTCAATCAGATGAAGGAAAATGTGCAAGACATGAAAACAGAATTAGAATCAATAAAGAAAACACAGAAAGGGCTGGAGAGGTGGCTTCCAGAGGTCCTGAGTTCAATTCCCAGCAACCACATGATGGCTCACAAACATCTATACCATCTACTGCCCTCTGGTGTGCAGATACACATGCAGATAGAGGACTAATATGCATAAAATAAATAAATAAGAACTTTTTAAAAAAGTAAAACACAGTGAAAACTCTGGAGCTAGAGAACTTAGAGGAAAGATCAGCAACCACAAAGGTAAGCATCACCAACAGAATACAATATATGGTAGAAAGAATCTCAGGCACTGAAAATAAGATTGCAGAAATTGATACATCTCTCAAATTAAAAATAAAATCTGAAAAGTTTCAAACACAAAACCTCCAAGAAATCAAGGATGCCATGAAAGGCAATATCTAAGACACAAAGGAATGGATGAAAAAGAATATTATCTTCTCCAAGGTCCAGAAAATATTTTCAAGAAAATCATAGAAGAAAATTTCTCCAACTCATTCTATGAAGGCCAAAATCAATCTATGAAGCCAAAGTAACCTTGATACCTAAACCACAAAAAGAGCCAACAAAAAAAAAAAAGCGAACTTCAGACTTATCTCTCTTATGAACATTGATGGAACAATAGTCAATAAAATACTTGCAAACCGAATCCAAGAACACATAAAATATATCATCCGACCTGACAAAATAGGCTTCATCCCAGGCATGCAGGGGTGGTTCAATATATGGAAATCCATCAATGAAATACACCATAAAAACAAACTGAAGGAGAAAAACCACATGATCATCAAATGCCAAAAAAGCATTTGACAAAAAAACCCAACATCCATTCATGTTTAAAGTCTTAAAGAGATCAGGGATACAAGGCACATACTTAAACATAGTATGGAAAATATATAACAAGCCTATAGCCAAAACCAAGCTCAGAGGAGAGAAACTTAAATCAATGCCACTTAAACCAGGGACAAGCCAAGGCTGCCTACTCTCTCACTATCTCTTCAACATAGTATTTGAAATCCTAGCTGGAGCAATAAGACAATTAAAAGAGAGAAGGGGGTACTAATTGGAAAAGAAGTCAAAGTATCAC
Organism: Meriones unguiculatus; assembly: GCF_030254825.1. Taxonomy (NCBI): domain Eukaryota; kingdom Metazoa; phylum Chordata; class Mammalia; order Rodentia; family Muridae; genus Meriones; species Meriones unguiculatus. The sequence goes on from NC_083369.1 coordinate 116,408,917, forward strand.
TATTTGTAGATAATGTGATAATATATATGAGAGACCCCAAAAATTCAACCAGAGAACTCCTTCAACTGATAAACACCTTCAGCAAAGTGGCAGGATACACAGTCAACTCAAAAAAATCAGAAGTCCTCCTGTATACCAAAGACAAAAGGGTTGAGAAAGAAATTAGAGAAACAATACCCTTCGAAATAGCCACTAATAACATAAAATACCTTGGTGTGACTCTACAAAAACAAGTGAAAGGCCCATTTGAAAAAAAAAATAGGCTAAAATCTCTCAAGAAAGAAACTGAAGAAGATTTCAGAAGATGGAAAGATCTCCCATGCTCATGGACCTGTAGGAAAAGCATAGTGAAAATGGCCATTTTGCCAAAATCAACCTACAGATTCAATGCAATTCCATCAAAATAACAACACGATTCTTTACAGACCTTGAAAGAAAAATTCTCAATTTCATATGGAGAAACAAAAACAAAACAAACAAACAAAGAAACAACAACAACAAAAGAACTACTAAATCAGTCCTGTACAACAACAGGTTGTCTAGAGATATCTCCATCCCTCATCTCAATCTGTACTATAGAGCAATAATAAAAACTGCATGGTATTGACATAGAAATAGAATGGTGAATCAATGGAGTTGAAAAGAAGACAGAAAAATTAACCCACACACTTATGGATATTTGATTTTTGGCAAAGAAACCAAAATTATACAATGGGAAAAAAAGACAGCATATTCAACAAATGATGCTGGCCTATCTGGGTATCTATATGCAGAGGAATGCAAATAGATTCATGATTATCAGCCTGCACAAAACAAGTGGATCAAAGACCTCAACATAAAACCAGACACACTAAACATGTTAGAAGAAAAGTTCGGGAAGGGCCTTGAACTCATTAGCTCAAGAGACAACTTCCTGAACAGAGGATTTTTCCTTCCTCATCAAAGGAAAAATCCACCATGAGGACATCACCATCCTGAACATCTCTGCCACAAATACAAGAGCACCTGCCTTCATAAATGAACCATTATTAAAGCTCAAATCACACATAGATCCCACATAAATCCACATATAAATCACACATACTGGGAGACTTCAACACTCTACTCTCAACAAGAGACAGATCATCTAGAGAAAAGCTAAAAAGGATAATAATGATACTTAAAAGGTTCCAAATCTAATGGACCTAATAAATGTCTACAGATCCTTTCACCCAAACTCAAAAGAGTATACCTTCTTCTCAGCACTTTACAGAACATTCTCCAAAATTGACCACACAGTCAGACACAAAGCAAGGCTCAGCAGATAAAAGAAGATAGAAACAATACCTTTTATCATTTCAGACCATGATGGCCTAAAACTAGACCTCAACAACAACAGAAATAACAAAAAGCATAAACATGCAAGGAAACTAAACAATTCTCTACTCAATGACAGATGGATCAGGGAAGAAATAAATTAGAGACTTCCTAAAATTCATTGAAAATGAAGGCACAACTTACACAAACTTGTGCAACACAATGAAAGCAATGCTAAGAAGAAATTTCATAGCAGTAAGTGCCATGAGAATGAAGTTTGAAACATCTCATGCAATCAACTTAACTGCACACTTGAAAACCCAAGAAAAAAAGAAGCAAACCAACCCAAGAGGAGTAGATGGTTAGAAATAATCAAACTCAGGGCTGAAATCAATAAATTAGAAACACATAAAACAAATCAAAGAATCAATGAAACAAAGAGCTGATTCTTTGATAAAATCAACAAGATAGACAAACCCTTAGTCAAACTAACTAAAAGGCAGAGAGATACTATCCAAATCAACAAAATCAGAAATGAAAACTGGGACATAATGACAAACAATGCAGAAATTCAAAGAATCATTAGGTCTCACGTCAAAACCTTATACAATACAAAATTTGAAAATCTAAATGAAATGTACAATTTTCTTGATAGATTCCATTTACCAAAGCTAGACTAAGATCAGGTAAAATTAAACAGTCCTATATCTGGTGAGGAAATAGAAGCAGTCATCAAAATCTTCCTGTAAAAAAAGCCCAGGGCCAGATGCTTTCAGCTCAGAATTCTACTAGACATTCAAAGAAGAACAGATGCCAATACTCTTCAAACTTTCCAAAAAATGGAAACAGAAGGAATATTACCAAACTCATTCTATGAGGCCACAGTAACCTTTACACCTAAACCACACAAAGACCACACAAAAAGGAGAGCTTCAGACCTACCTCTTTTATGAACTTTTGACTCAAAAATACTCAATAAAATACTTGCAAACTGAATCCAAGAATACATAAAAGATATCATCAACCACAACCGAATAGGTTTCATCCCAGGCATGCAGGGGTGGTTCAATATATGGAAATTTATCAATGTAATACACCACAGAAACAAACAGAAGGAAAAAAGAAAAACATGATCATCTCCCTAGATGCTGAAAGAGCATTTGACAAAATCCAACACCCATTAATGTTTAAAGGTTTTTTTTCTGTTATTTCAAAGTTCCTGAGTTCAATTCCCAATAGCCACATGGAGGCTCATAACCATCTACAATGATATCTGGTTCCATCTTCTGGCATGTAGTCATACATGCACACAGAGTACTGTATAAACAATAAATAAATAAATCTTTAGGGCTGGAGAGATGGCTCAGTGGTTAAGAGCACTGGCTGCTCTTCCAGAGGACCTGAGTTCAATTCCCAGCAAGCACATGGTGGTTCACAACCATCTATAGTGGGATCTGGTGTCCTCTTCTGGAATGCAGGCAGAAGACTGTATGCATAATCAAGAAATTAAAATATTAAAAAAATATCAGTTAAAGTTTTAGAGAGATCAGGAATAAATGGCATATATGTAAACAAAGTAAAGGCAATAAATATACAGTAAGCCTACTGACAACATCAAACTAAATGGAGAAAAACGGAATCGATCCCACTGAATTCAGGGAAAAGGCAAGTCTTTCCTTTCTCTCAGTATCTCTTCAAAATAGTACTTGAAGTCTCCTAGCCTCATCAATAAGACAACTAAAAAAGATAAAGAGGATACAATTTGTAAAGGCAGAAGTCAAAGTATCAGCATTAGGAGATGATATGACAGTACACATAAGTGACAGCAAAATTTCTATGAGAGAACTCCTTCAGCTGAAAATGCCTTTCACAAAGTGGATGGATACAGAATTAACTAAAAAAAATCAGTAGCCATCCTGTATACAAAAGACAAAAGGGCTGAAAAAGAAATTAGGGGAAAAAATACCCTTTACAATAGCTGCATATCACATAAAGTACCTTGGTGTAACAATAACCAAGCAAGTGAAAGACCTGTATGAAAAAAAAAAACAAAAAAAAAAAACAAAAAAAAACAAAAAACTTCAAGTCTCTGAAGAAAGAAGTTGAAGAAGATATCAGAAGATGGAAAGATCTCCTATTATCATGGGTTGGTAGGATTAACATGGTGAAAATGGCCACCCTAGTGAAAGCAATCTACAGTTTCAATGGAATTCCCATCAAAAGAGCAACACAATTCTTTACAGAAATTGAAACAACAATCCTCAATTTCATATGGAAATTCAAAACATGCAGAATTGGTAAAACAGTCCTGTTCAATGACAGATCCCTGATCTCAAGCTGAACTATAGAGCAAGAATAATAAAACCAGTATTGTATGGGCAGAGAAGCAGGCTGGAGGATCAATAGAATCAATTAGAAGACCCCCAAATAAACCCACACAAATATGCACACATGATTTTTGACACAAAATCCAAAAGAATACAATGGAACAAAGACTGCATCTTCAATAAATTGTGGTGGTCTAACTGGATTGTGCATATTAAAAAATGCAAGTAGATCCATATTTATCATCCTGCACAAAACTAAAGTCTACGAGGATCAAAGACCTCAACATAAATCCAGACACAGTAAACCTGTTAGAAGAAAAAGTGGGGAAGAGTCTTGAACTCATTGGCACAAGAGACAACACCCCGAACAAAGTACCATAGCACAGCTCTAAGATGAACAATCAATAATTGGGATCTCACAAAACTAAAAGGCTTCTATAAAGCAAAGCACATCATCATCAGAACAAAATGACAGCCTACAGATTGGGAAAGGATCTTCACCAACCCTATATCTGACAGAGGGTTAATATCCAGAATATACAAAGAACGTAAGAAGATAAACACCAACAAACTTAGTAATCCAAATAAAAAAATGGTGTACAGAGCTAAACAAAGGATTCTCAATAGAGGAATTTTGAATTTCAGAGAAACAGCTAAAGAAATGTTCAACATCTTTAGTCATCAGGGAGATGCAAATCAAAACAATCCTGAGATTTCACCTTACACCCATCAGAATGGCTAAGATCAAAAACTCAAAGGACAACACATGCTGGAGTGGCTGTGGAGGAAGGAGAACCCTCCTCCATTGCTGGTGGGAAAGTAATCTTGTACAATCAATTTAAAAATCAATCTGGTAATTTTTCATAAAATTAGGAATAGTTCTACCACAAGATCCAGCTATATGACCCCTAGGCAAATGCCCCAAAGATGTCCATCATTCAATAAAGACATTTGCTCAACTATGTGCATAGAAGCTTTGTTTGTAAATAGCCAAAATCTGGAAAAGACCTAGTTTTCCCTCAGCTGAGGAATGGATCCAGAAATTGTGTTTTTTTTACACAATGAATTACTACTCAGCTATTTAAAAAGGGGTGGGGGACTCATGAAACTTGCAGGCAAATGGTGGGGACTAGAAAAGTTCATCTTGAGTGAGGTAACCCATAAACACAAAGGCACACATGCTATATACTCACTCATAAGTGGTTTGTAGACATATAATATAGGATACACATACTAAAATCTATACTCCTAAATAAGCTAAACAACAAGGAATACCTTAGGAGAGATGGCCAATCCTCATTCAGAAGGGCAAACACGATAGACATTGGAAGCTGGCAAAGACTTGGAAGAAGACAGGAGTTTACCACAGATGGCCTCTGAAAGACTCTAGACACTGAGATTGATCACTAGAGGCTGAGACTTATATCCAAAATTTGGACAGAATACTTGGAATTTTATGAAAGAAGGGGGAGATTGAAAGACCTGGAGGGCATCAGAGCTCCAAAAGAAGACCAACAGAGAGAAAAAAACAACAACAACAAACAAACAAACAAAACCTGAGCTCTAAGGGCCCTTAAGAAAATGATACCCCCAACCAAGGACCATGCATGGAGAGGAACTAAAACCCCTGCTCAGATGTAGCCCATAGACTCAGTCTCCAAGTGCGTTCCCTATTAAGGGGAGCCTGAGATGTCTCTGGCATGAACATAGTGCAGGCTCTCTGATCACCTCCACCTGTTGGGTGTAGCCTTGCCTGGCCACAGACTAAGATAATGCAGCTAGTCCTGATGAGACTTGATAGGCTAGGGACAGATAGAAGGCAGAGGAGGACCTCCCTTATCAGTGGACCAGTGGAGTAACATAAGGGGAGAAGAAGAAGGGCAGGTGTGATTGGGAGGAGATAGGGGGTTACAGCCAGGGTACAAATTGAATAAATTGTAATAAGTGATAATAATAATAATAATAAGAGAGAAAATAAGGTGCAGAGTGATAGATAAAATGCTTGAGATCAACCTTTCTCCTCTATATGTGCATAAGTAGACAAGCATGCATGCACATTGCTGTGTTATAATAATTCTCCTAAGAAGAGATAACACACACATAGACTCACCCCATTTAAGGAGGCTACCACCAAATACCACTAAACAAAAGCCACCAAAGTCCAACTTGGTAAACCAATGGGCTTTATGAACACTACTTACAGGAATGTGATTGGGGCGTTACTTACAGAAGAAGAAATGACTCAAAAAAAGTTTCATCACCAACGCTAGCTGCAACCTTGGTTACAACTCACAGATTTGGGAACCTAGAGCAGACAGCACAGCCTGCAGGCAGCTCAACATTTTGGAGAGTGTCCTTCCAAGAGACTCAGTTGGTCTAACCCACTTCCAGGTAGCTCAGCTGCTCTCAGAGTCTTCTTTGCAGTTTACCTTGTCTGAAAGTGACTCTACAAACTTTTCTGTTCCCTCTGGAATGGAGGGGCCTAGTGAATCTTTTTGGTGGTGGGGATAAACAACTCAAATAGTTGCTTATCTCTTGTTTTAAGGAGCTTCCCTGCAGGATGGAATGTTCCATGCTTGGAGGAAACTGTTATATAACACTTGCACACATACAAACACACACACACAGAATTTATATGCATACACGTGCACATCTTCCACCTCCCTCAGCACACTTATTATTAAAGTTCTGTAGTAAGGTGGTCTGAAGAAAATCTCAGTTTCATTCCTTTGCTGATAGCACTGTTACATGCTCAGAACTTCATACATTCATTGTAGAATGCAGCCTTATTTGTCCAGTTCCTTGTCACCAATACAGATAATTTATATTTTGTAATAATGTTTTTGATTTTACATAATTAAAATGGGTAGGTTGAAATCAATTCAAAATTTGTATGTGAGTTATAATTCTGTTTTGGGGGAAAGTCTAACTGAGGAATACATATTTATTTTTTAAAAAAATAAGATAAAATATGAAACAATTCTATAATAATCAGAAAAAAATAAAGTGTTTATTTACATATTTCTGTACCTTGATGGTAAGATGTCACAATAATGCATATTTAGGACAGCAGATTTACTAAAATACACTAAATTAACCAGTGAGAATGACCTGAGCTAAAAAAGCAAAAAATCTGCCACCTACCAGCAATAGGGCTCAGCAAATTAACACCATTGTCTGTCCATTGCCTTTTGAAGGTTGCTTTTCTATAAAGTATTAGGTAAATAAATTTGTTTGGTATTCCAGAGGGAAATTTAAACACATAATGATATAACATAACAATATTCTAAAAGAAATTGTTCCCTAAAGTTACCATTATTTTGCAGATGAGACTCCTTAATGATATTATAAACTTAAGTTTGCGATCTGCTTAGCCCACAAGAATATCAAGGTAACCCCTATCTCACTGGAGAATAAGGTGAATTAAGCATGATAATTAGAAGCTTTGAGAGAACAAAACAAGAAATACAAGCGGGTGATGAAGAGGTTAGTAGAAGATAGGAAATAACAATACTATTATTGAAAATAGAAATGGGTAGTGAAAGAATATTACTGGTCTCACCAGTGTCTTAAATGATTATGAAAGGTGTTAGAAGATAAGCCTCTGAGCTCCTAGAATATATTGAGTTATGTTTTCCACTTTTACTTATTTTATTGCTTATTCAATTTTTATACAATATATTTAATCATGTTTTCCTCCATGAACTTCTCCCAGATCCTCCACAATTCCCTACTCACCAAACTTCATGTTCTTTCTTTCTCTCTCTCTCTCTCTCTCTCTCTCTCTCTCTCTCTCTCTCTCTCTCAAACAAAACCTCAATAATAGAAACATTGTCAAAAACATGACTGAATTCTCTGGGTCCCACATTAGCAACCATCACATTAGTATTAATATAGATAAATTTTATGTCAATCCAATTTGCTGTGTTCCAAGAGTATTTTTTTAATAGTATCATAGAAAAACACAGTTCTACCTGGACTTATATCTCATATTGTTGCACTCTTCCTGTCTTAGCTTTTCATCATCTGTAATAGAACATTTCACTATGGTAAAAAAAAAAAAGTGTTAAAAATTTAAAACAAAATGTTTTCCAAAACAGAGTTCTTTTTGTATTAGTTAACTACTCCTGGGGATGGGGCCTGCCCTATAGTGTGGTTGCTTTATACAGTAGCACTCTATGGGCATAAATCGGGTATGACTTTGCCAACTGGAAAGAACTACAAATAGCGCCTTGGTTATGGGTGGAAACCAGTGTCTACTTCCTCTTCTCAGTACTGAGGCCTCATATGGCTTGAACGTCTGCATATCTTAAGCATTCTCACTAAGTTTCTGTGAGTTCATGTGTAGATGAGCCCTGTGTTTTCTGAATGACACTGTTACCCATCACCTCCAACCATCTATACTTTTTTTCCTCTTCCTTATGGATCGCTGACCTTTGAAAGTAGATGTTTCATGAAGGAATTACATTTGTGACTGGGTGGTCAAAATTTTTCAGTCTTTACATTTGTTCCAGTTGTGGGTCTTTGTGTTAATTTCCATTCAGTGAAAAATGTTGCTTCTCTAATAAAGGTTGATTGAGGCATTCTCTATGAGAACCATAGGTGTTTTAGGAGTCATTTCATTGCTGTGTTCATTTAGCAAAATAATAATTGTAGATTTTTTCCATGGTCCATGACCTCAGGTTCTCAGTCATTTTATCAGTATCAAATACGGACTCATTTCATGGAATATGACCTAAATCTAATTTTTCATTAAAAAAATGTGGTAGATTACTACAATAATATATGGGCCACTATTGCACCAGTATTTCTTGTTTTAAAATCTAAATCAGGAAAATCAAAGTAAAGTAGAGTCTATTCCCTGTTTACAAACATATCCAAGCACAGACTCCAAGATTTATACTTAAGATTATTCTGAAGATGCTCTGATAATGTAAATGCTGAATGCCCTCATGATGGATTATAATCTTATTATAATCTTCCTCTTGTTGTACTGTGGATGGCAGCATCCATAAAGAAAATGTACTTAGTTAAAACTTTATGGACATTTGTAGGGTTTTATTTTCTATAATAGTGTTTAAACATTCTTGTAACTATGTCCACACAGTTTAAGGATGGTGATAAGAACTGCCTCAATGAGTCCTAAATGTTCACACCTAACAAGACTTCCACTTCAGTTTGAATAATTGAAATAATTTCTGATTGTTTTCCTTATTTTTATTACATTTTGATTATTTCAAAACAATTCTATTATCCTGTCAGAGAACATTTGATTAATATGAATAGCATAACCATAATCATTTTAAAATATATCTTATGAATGCAGTTCATAGGCAAGAATACATGACAACTTGCAGCTGCCTAAGGTGACCTCATACATTCTACATGTACTCAAGGAAATTGTGTCTATGTGTCAGAAAGAAAAAGGGCTGGGGTTGTACCATGAGAAAAAGAGTGTCTTAAAGAATGTTATATTGCATTTTTGTTGTTCTAAATAGGTAAACAGATGAATTAAAAACCCATAACAGGTTTTTTGGTTCTGTTGCTCTCCTTGTGGAGCATCTGTCCTCTCCAAGTCTTATCATCTTCCCGTTCTTTCATAAGATTCCCTGCACTCTGCCCAAAATTTGGCTATAAGTACCAGCATCTGCTCTGATACCCTGCAGGGGAGAGTCTTTCAGAGGCCCCCTGTGGTAGGCCCCTGTCCTATTCCCTGTATTCTCCCTCTTCTGATGTCCATCCTCTTTGCCTTTCTGAATGGGGATTGTGCAACTTTTAGTCCTCCTCCTTGATTAGTTTCTTTAGGTGTACAGATTTTAGTACGTTTATTCTATATTATAAATCTAATATCCACTTATGAGTATATACCCTGTGTGTCTTTCTGCTTCTGGGATACCTCTCTTAAGATGATCTTTTCCAGTTCCCACCATTTGCCTGCAAATTTCATGATTTCCTTGTTTTTTTTTTTTTTTTTTTTTTTTATTGCTGAGTAATATTCCATTGTGTAGATATACCACAATTTTTGTATCCATTCTTCAGTTGAGGGGCATCTGGGTTGTTTCCAGCTTCTGGCTATGACAAATAAAGCTGTTACAAACATGGTTGAGCAAATGTCCTTGTTGTATACTTGAGCTTCTTTTGGGTATATGCCTAGGAGTGGTATAGCTGGATCTTGAGGAAGCGCTATTCCTAATTGTCTGAGAAAGCACCGGATTGATTCCCAAAGTGGTTGTACAAGTTTCCATTCCCACCAGCAGTGGAGTAGGGTTCTGCTTTCTCTACATCCTCACCAGCATGTATTGTCACTTGAGTTTTTTATCTTAGCCATTTGGATGGGTGTAAGGTGAAATCTCAGGGTAGTTTTGATTTGCATTTCCTTGATGACTAAGGACACTGAAAATTTATGTGTTTCTCTGCCTTTCGATATTCTTCTATTCAGATTGCTCTGTTTAGCTCTGTGCCCCATTTTTAATTGGATGAACTGATTTGTCTCTGTTTAAAATCTGGGCACAGGGTTTTTTTCTGAGACTGCTACTCCAACCAGGGACCATTCTTGGAGATAACCTAGAACCCCTGCTCAGATGTAGCCCATGACAGTTCACTGTCCAAGTGGGTTCCACAGTAATGGGAACAGGGACTGTCTCTGATATGATCAGATTGGCTTGCTCTTTGATCACTGCTCCCTGAGGGGGGAGAAACCTTACCAGGCCACAGAGGAAGACAATGCAGCCACTCCTGATGAGACCTGATAGACCAGGATCAGAAAGAAGGAGAGGAGGACCTCCCCTATCAGTGGACTTGGGGAGGGACATGGGTGGAAAAGAGGCAAGGAGGGTCGGATTGGGAGAAGAGGAGTGAGGGAACTACAGGGGGAATACAAAGTGAATAAACTAATTAATAAAAATAAAATAAAATTAAAAAACCCATAACAATCTTGAGTTTATATTTTCATATCTATTTTGATTATTTCAACACAATTCTAATATTCTACAGAAAAATTTTGGTTGTTATGAACAGCACAACCATAAGCATTTAAAATGTCAATTTGTCCATGACATCAATTTGAAAAAACTAATAAGAAAGAAATTTTTCTTTTACTTTCAAAATCATAATTAATTACAGATGACTTGCCAAGGCTACTAGAAGCAAAAAATGAAACATTTAAAGCATTATAATTCTTTTTTTTCCTATGATGTCACTTGGGAACATTAAACAGATGGGTTTTTCTAAGCATTCTTTAATTAACCTGCACCTGTTAATGTCAGACTCTGCCTGCAAACTCCATCAGTTTGAAGAGAAGTTTTCAAAGGTTGTATTTGTAGCTCCCTAATAAAATTATTTTCAACATATATCAAAATTTAAAAGTCAACAATTTACAGATAATCATATATGAATAGGTATATGCCAGTTATTTCTCAAAGGTATTATTTATCTAGCTTATAAACTATATTCAGGTATTGTTTATTTTGATGCATGCTTAAAATCAGTCCTAAGCACAGAAACCTTAGAGTGTGAGCTTCTTTTCTGAGTGTGTGCAGCAGCAAAGGTATGGAGCTCCCCCAGAAATGTGTGGCATATCTTCTTCCTACATGACCCTTTGGTCTCCAAGGATGATGCAATGCTTTAATTGTTTGGAAAAATTGATGTCAAAACCATTTCTACACTAACAGACATTGTTGTTTATCAGCTCCCCAATGATGACTTCTTGTAGCCAATAGATTTTGACTAAAAGCTTCAGAATTGAGCTACTGAAAATGACTCCTGCAAACAGGGCTCAATTCCCTAAATATAATAAAATATTCTCTAAGCTCATTATTTTGTCAGTCTTTGATGGTGTTTTTGTCTTTAGTGTCCTGTCTGGTCAAGCTCTGTCATTAATTCAGTTTGCCTCTTTCCTTCTTGTTCATGAATCAATCTTAACCCTTTTTTACAATACATCTTCCTGAGATTGCTCTTTTCTCCTCCTTTCTTTCAGAATGTACCACATCTCCACCTCATTCAACACCTATGTGTTGCTAAGAGGTTCCTACATTTATATTCAAGGCATCTGTGAACATGTTGTGATTTGTACACACTGCTTTTTTAACCTGAGCTTTTATTGAAGTTCTTTAAATAAAGATGTTCTGAATCTTAGCCCTAGGCAATTATCTTTATGGACTGTGGCATCTATGAACATCTTGTGATTTGTACACATTGTTTTTTAAAACTTAAGTTCTTATTGAAGTACATTATCTAGAGATGTCCTGAATCTATACTTTTACAATTACAGCTTCCTGAGATGGTTCTTTTCCCCTCCTCTCTTTCAGAATGTACCACATCTCGACCTCATTGAAAACCTATGTGTTGCTAGGAAATTCTTACATTTATATTGAAAGCATCTATGAACATCTGATTTATACATATTGTTTTTTTTTTTAAACTTGAGTTCTTAATGAAGTTCATTAACTAAAGATGTCCTGAATCTCAGCCCCATCCAACTATCAATCTTTTCTTCAACATTTGAGAGGTGAAATTGTAATGCCTAAATGACTATTATTTTTTATACTTCTGTCCTTCAACACAACAACTGCCAAGGTTGTTATCATTTCCAGGCCTCACATGGCACAATTACTACTATTTATAGAGATTGGATTTGTTGTCAGTCTATAACTATGTATTCTCCAATTAATGAACTACCTGCATGTAATGAATGTAGGTCTTATTTTTATATTTTGTCAATGTTATTTTTATTAAGCATTAACCAGATTATATTCTTATAGCAAGAAGAGTAATAATAACTGTTTTCCAACACTTAAGCACAATCAAAACAAATATAACTGTACCTGACAGTGAATCAAATCAGGTTCAAATATGAATAGGGTAATAAGCAAAAAAAGTTTTACAACCTTCCTCTTCTTCAGGTTTAAACAATAACATGTTGCGAAACAATGGAATACTGTTTTATGCCCCTGTCCCAAGCTAATTAATAAAAGGTCCTATGGAGACTAGAATAGCATTGTGCTATCGGTCTGTTGTAAAGTTTTATTCCCCTTTCCCAGTCTGTAGGCTGTCGTTTTGCTTTGATAAGTGTTCTTTGCTTTACAGAAGTATTGCAGTTTCATGAGGTTCCATTTATTGATTGAAAGACAAAAGGGCTGATAAAGAAATTAGGGAACCTGCTGTCTTCACAATAGCCCTAATAACATAAAGTACCTTGGTGTGACTCTAACCACGCAAGTTAAAGACCAGTTTGAAAAAAAAAAAAAAAAAAAAAAAAAACCTTCAAGTGTCTGAAGAAAGAACTGAAGATATCAGAAGATGGAAAGATCTCCCATACTCATGGATCAGCAGGATTAACATAGTGAAAAAGGGCATCTTGCCAAAAGCAATCTACAGTTTCAATGCAATTCCCAACAAAATAACATCACAATTCTTTAGAGAACTTGAAAGAACAACTCTCAATTTCATAAGGAAAAATTTAAAAAAATAGAATTTCTAAAAAAATCTTGAACAACAACAGATCATCTGGAGGTACCTTCTCTTCTGCTACTTACTTTGCTTATCACTGTGCACCAATTCACTTATTATTTTTTTCTTTTTTTCACTCTTTCCTGAGATGGGGTCTCACATTGCCTGGCTGCCCTTAATCTTGGTCTGTAACTGAGGATGACCATGAGGCTTTCATCTTTGTTCTACATATAGTGCTGGGTTTACAGGCATGCAGCACCTGCCTGGCTTATGCAGTGCTGGGGGACTGAAGCCAGGGTTCTGTACAAGCTTGTCAAGTTCTCTACTTGCTGAGCCACATCCCAGCCCCAGCTCCTTTTCTAGACCAGGAAGTTCACTTTATCACCAAGCCACTCACAGGGTACTATACTTTTCAAAGAAAGGAGCCCTACTGGCACCTGTCAGTGCTGAACACCAGGCGATGCCCACTTATTCCCACTTGTATTTGAAGTCACACATATATGTGTGTGTGTGAGGGTTCCTGCACAGACCTCGGTAGAAGTACTGTGCTCCCTTTGAAACCTTGGGCTGCTCAAGGGGTCGTCTAGAAAATAAAACACAGGGGGGCAGTGCAACTCAGTGGTGCTCTGGAGAACCAATCCCTTCACAACTCTAGGATGTTAAGGTGCTTTCATCGCCCCTACCCATTAAACATGAGCTCTTTTTCCCTCCATCCAAAATTTGTACCACCACCTAACACTTAAAACTAAGATAACCTAATCTTGTAGTGGGGCTGTGGCATTTCCCAGAGATATAAAATGTTATCAAATGCTACTTTATTTGAGGTTTCCTTAAAGCTTATACTTCCCTTCCAGGTAGGGGATAAAGAAGGTTATAATGTAAAAGGTATGTTACCCTCTTTACTTCTTCCTGCTGGGTGGGGCCATTGTATTCTTTAGAGGGCATTAGCAATATCTGTTGTCAGGATATCTATATGTCCAGGTAACCAGCAAGCCAGCAAGCCAGCAAGCCAGCAAGCCAGCAAGCCAGCAAGCAAGCCAGCAAGCCAGCAAGCCAGCAAGCCAGCAAGCCAGCAAGCCAGCAAGCCAGCAAGCCAGCAAGCCAGCAAGCCAGCAAGCCAGCAAGCCAGCAAGCCAGCAAGCCAGCAAGCCAGCAAGCCAGCAAGCCAGCAAGCCAGCAAGCCAGCAAGCCAGCAAGCCAGCAAGCCAGCAAGCCAGCAAGCCAGCAAGCCAGCAAGCCAGCAAGCCAGCAAGCCAGCAAGCCAGCAAGCCACCAAGCAAGTGTGATAACTTGTCCTCCAACATCTCCTCCAAGCCACCTTGCTTTCTTCCTCTGGGCTATCATATTTATACCCCTCAAAGTCCTTAGAATTCAACTAATTACTGCTGACAAAGACTATGCTCTACAAAAGGCAATTAACATGTCTGAACAAAAGAAAATCCTCCACTTGGGATTATAACAAAACCATGTTTACCTATCATAAACCAAAATGTCCACAACGGAGAGATGACAAGGCCAGTGATGGGATAGGAGCTAGCACTGTGGTGGAGTTGCGGGCTGAGCAGGCACTTCCTGAAGAGTGTAGAAGAAGGTATAGGATTATATCCTGAGAATGAACCTTTCATGATCATGATGTGAGGATACCCAGGAGCAGGAGGTCCTACATAGCCTTCTGGCACAGTGATCAGTGATGCAGCATGGGAGAGGTCAGTGTGGCTGTGACAGAGCAGGTGGAGACTTAGCTATCAGTGGTTGGAGTTCAGACCAGACCATTCCCATAGAAGATGAGGAAAAGGCCTCATGCCATGATGGACTCATGATGATGACTGACTGGTCTTTAACCTTGAGATGAAAATGAAGTTTGGGGGACATGTACTGCACTCTGAACAGTGTGATCTTTGGGGGTTTGTTCTTCCTGGTGGAGGCTGGAACTTTCCTCCTAAAGATTCTGATTTCCAAAGGTGGAGAAGCTGAGGCTGGAGTACTGGGGAAAATGGAAGCCCCATTCAGTCCAGTGGATTGTAGCAAGGTCTCTGTCTACATGATTGGAAGGCAGTAACAATCCAGTTACTTGCTAGTTATGCAAACCATTCTCAACTTTCCGCATCTTTATTCTATCTCATGCATTTCTCCTCAATGAAATCACCAACATTCCTTCTGAAAGAAAATTCTGGTAATCCATTGTGCTAAGTTTTTCCTAGCCTCTTTAGATCTACTGTGTGTTGAAAAATCCCTAAGTTATTTAGAGTGTGGGATGTTCTTAGCTGAGTTTTTGAGGTGTGTTTGAGTCTTTTAGGTATCCAAGGACATCTTCTATTTCTTATGATTCCTGGGTTCTTCTCCTTGCCTGCTCCCAGGCTTGCCACTGAAGGCACATGGAAATCAGATTTTCTTTTTTTTTCTTTTCTTTTCTTTTCTTTTCTTTTCTTTTTCTTCTCTTCTCTTTTCTTCTCTTTTCTTTTCTTTTGCTGTTGATTTCTTTTTTTATTTTTATTAATTACAGTTTATTCACTTTGAATCCCCCTATAGCTCCCTCACTACCCTCCTAATTCTACATTCCCTCCATCCATCTCCCTCCCCAAGTCCACTGATAGGGGAGTTCCTCCTCTCCTTCCTCTAATACTCATCTATCAGATCTCATCAGGAGTAGCTGCACTGTCTTCCTGTGTGGCCTGGTAAGGCTGTTCCTCCCTCAGTGTGAGGTGACCAATCATTTCATACCAGAGACAGTCCCTGTTCCCATTACTATGTAACCCACTTGGACACTGAACTGCCATGGCCTACATCTGTGCAGGGTATCAGAGCA
This sequence comes from Meriones unguiculatus, assembly GCF_030254825.1. Classification (NCBI taxonomy): domain Eukaryota; kingdom Metazoa; phylum Chordata; class Mammalia; order Rodentia; family Muridae; genus Meriones; species Meriones unguiculatus. Next base: position 116,424,793 of record NC_083369.1, read on the forward strand.
GATACTAAAACTTATAGCCAAACTTTGGGCAGAGTTCAGGGAATCGTATGAAAGAAGAGGGAGATATTAAGACCTGGAGAGAACAGGAGCTCCACAAGGAGAGCAACAGAACTAAAAAAACTGGGCACAGGGGTCTTTTTTGAGACTCATGCTCCAACCAAGGACCATTCATGAAGATAACCTAGAACTCCTGCACAGAAATCAGATTTTCTAATCCAATTTCATTAGAAAGGAGATTTGTGGTGTCTATCAACTGATTCTTGAGTTTTCCAAATGTGTTTTATTTTATTTCTGCTGCCCCTGGGAAAGAACAAACATATTCTTTCCTTTTAAATTCAGTCCCCAATTCTTTGTGGTGTGGCCTTAGTTTGGGGACCACCACTTGCCTGGAAACTGCTGGTTGTCAGAATATCCATTGTACTTCCTGGCTTTTCTTATGTATTATTTGTTTTATTATGTCAGAGTAACATTCTTATCTCCAGTTAGGTGAAGGGTACCAGGCCACTCTACTCAGGCCACATGCTCACCTTCTTTAGCCTATGGGTCACCGACGTAATTTTCAGTAAGCTGGAATGAACATCTAAAGGAAACTTAGGCTCAATTTAAAATTTCCAAGTTCCACCAATTTGTCTTCTCTTTGTGTCACAATTCTACCCTCTGCCCAGTGGGAAGCCTTTGTAGAAAGCTGATGAGGCTGGGAGCCATTAATTCATTTTCTTTACCTTCTCAAGCTACAGGGTTATATTTTCTGCACTCTTGTGTATTATTTACACACAATATCTTTTTTTTTTTTTACCTTACATTGACCCTTTGAGTTCATTCCAAATATGTGAAATGTGTAGGCAACACTTCCTGATTCATAGATAATGAATTAGAGATAGAAAGAGGCAAGCAGCAAGTTAAATAATTAAAGAGATGCATATCCAGTAGAGTATAGGCCTTCCAACTTGTGAGAGTGAGAATCTATTAGCATTTACAAAGAATAAGAAGAGTTGGCATCGTTTGCCATGAGTATAACATTTAATTCTTGCAGTGTCACTGAGCAAAGGTCCAAGCTGGAGTACCATGACAATACTTCTCTCCAAGAACAGTTTACTGGCTGAGTGATGCCAAGATGTGAAGGATACTCACTTCATAGCAGATGTGGGGTAACTTCTTTCATGTCTAGATCTAGTGGGAAGTTTCCCTTGAACCTAGTCAAACTCACTCGAAAATTTCCAGGAGGTATAACATACTTTCATATTGCTCCTGGTATGTAGAGGCATCATTTAGGAGTTTGGTTTAGAGAAGCAGTGAGGACAGACAGAAGAGAGACATGGTTGCAGTATCATGCGGGAGATGTTAAAACCATGTGATGATTGATATAGGAATGTTCTTAGCATGTTGAACTACTGTGAGTGAGATGAATGCTAAAAAGGCTCAAATTGCCATAGGGAAGAGTCATCCATGTTTTTTGATTCATCTACCCTTACTCAAGGGGAAGTTGGTACTTTTTAAAAGGCCATGGAGATGCATAATACTTGCATCTCCTTTGTATTAACTCAGACATTCCATTAGGCCATACTGTATGGACTTTGGTTTTTCAAGGTCTCCAGCATGGAGATGTAAGTATAAAAGCCTCTGTTATGATGAATAATTGACCATAAGAAATAAACAAGTAATCCATATAAACTCTAATTTCAGTTGTGTTAAATGCTCTGACAAGAACAGAATTAGATGATTTGATGAGTCATAGAAGACTTGGGGGAATCTTTATGTGGGATTAAGAAGCTTTCCTGATGAGTTTGTTGGTTCTGGCAGCTAAGTACAATTCCAAGTGATAGTATCTAAAACCAGGAATATTAGAGGGTTTTTGAGGAACCTACTTGAGATTTAATTAAGACATGGAGATATATAGATAGTTTAAAGCTGTTGGCTTTTGGCTAAGGCAGTCTCTCATCCAGCTACTATCTAAACCCAACTTCTCATGATTCCATCTCTCCATGTGGTTTTCACTGTTTAACTCCCTGCTCTGTTCCACCTCCTTTCCATCTTCCTTCTTCATCAAATTGTATCTGACATCTCTCCTGTGCCTGCCCAAAAGAACCACTCCTTTACTCCCAGCCTCAGCTCCAGCTCTTAGCTCTTTATTACAAAAAAAGCCACTTTTCAGCCTTAACCTACCAGGGACAAGACAATTCCTTATCCATCTCTTGTGAGTTGCCCTTAGGTAGGTGAAGAAGGATAATCATTTACAAATACAAAACCTGGGATGAGCCATAGAAAGGACAATACCAAAATCCTCCCAGCACTTATCTCTCTTCTGGCACAGAAGTAACAACTGCAAATAATTCTCAATAAGATGGAAGGTCATCACAACATAGGAGATTGACTGAGATGTTGTAGCACAGCAGTTTTCAAACTTGAAGGTCCATCAAATGACAAAAAGGATTGTGAAAATTCTGTTTACTGGTCTCCTCCCTGGTGGTTTCTTTTTCAAAAAGTCAAGATTTTGCTTTCCCACAGAGCTCATGGGAAATATTGGGGCTCCAAGTTCCACACCACTGCGTCTGGAAAATGATTAAGTTCATATTTCAAGGTTAAGAGTGTGAAAAGGCCATTTGAGGTGGATGGAAAAACAAGAAGAGGGATTGTTCCTTAGTCCAGGTGATGGCAGTTGGAGAAAGGCAAGACTGATTGGTTGCATTGACTGTTAGCTGTAGAGTATGAGAGATGAGACATGTGAAATAATGTTGAATTTAATGAGAGATGGGTTAGTGATGATTTGGGGAAGGGCCAACAAAGTGGTGAGTAGAGATTGAACTTTTAATACAATGAGTTTAAAAAAATATCTTCCAAGAAGCCTTTGTATTCAAGAGAGACACAGTGGACACAGTGAGTGATGAGTGGGGAGCCAAAAAGTCTCCTGCTTTCTGGAGGTGGAATCATCAGCTGAGAAGAGAAGGAAAGAGTATGAAAAGTTTGTAGACAATCTCCTGCATTTATCCATGAATGGATATATTTACCAGAATTAGTGAGTAAGACTGATCATCAGTTCCAAAAAATAAGTGACTTGAAATAAGTGATAACATATATAAAAGAGAAATAGTCACATGGTTTAAGGAGTGGTCATAACAGTATCAGGACAGAGCAATGGGTTGAGAGGAGATTTGCTGGAATTAAGAAGGTACCGAGAGGACAAGTATATGAAGAAAGGAGAGAAGAGGTGGTTAGAGAGTGCTTTAAGAGTTACTGCCATAGACTCATGTGTTTGAATAGTTGGCCCATAAGGAGTGCTACTATTTGTAGGTGTGGCCATTTTTGGATAGTTGTGACCTTGATGGAGAAAATGCATCACTGTGGGGAAGGGGCTTGGAGGTCTCAAAAACTCAGGATGGGCCTAGTGGGGGCAGTTTCACTCTGCTGTATATGGATCCAGATGTAGAACTCTTATCTCTGTTTCCAGCACCATGTGTACCTGCATGCTGACATGCTTCCTATCAGACAGGAAAGGACTAAACCTCTGAAACTGTAAACCAAAGCAAATTAAATGTTTATCTTTATCAGAGTGCTGTGGGCATGCTGTCTCTTCACAGCAGTAAAACCCAAACAGAGAGAGAGATCATGATCCTTAGCATTAGTTGTGGATAATAGGTAGTGAAAATGTGACCATGAGAGTGGGTGTCAGAGATTGCAGATCTGAAAGTTAAGCAAAAGAAAAGGTAGAAAACTCAATTCACATCTACTCCCAATTGAATAGGGAACTATGAGGACCCCAGAGTCTCAAGAAACCAAGACAGAATTACTGGTAGGAAAGATGAGAACCAGGAGATAAGGACATAACAGGAATGTGGGCAGATTAGTGTAGCAGTAGGGCAATCATGTGTTCTCTTGTTCCATATCAGTGCTCAAAGTAAGTAGTAGAAATGGCACAAAATTCACTTGAAAGTTGAGAAAGAAGAAAAGACTTTTAGCTCTGAAAGAGGATGCTACAGGCAGGGTAGGTGGTGCTGTTAGGGGACATGAATGGTAGAAGGTGAGGACAGAGAGCTTTGTTGTCAGAATATAATGCAAAGGGGCAGTGGCAGTTGAAGTCATAGTAGAGGCTGACTATGTAGGTGAGACTATGTCTGACATGAAGCCTCTGAGACCTGCACTGCCATGGTGCTCGGGTATGTAGAACACAAAGACATTAGACTTGAGCTTTTCCTGGAAAATCCATTAACAGATTGGAGTTATTAATTCCTATCCTAGATGGAGTCAGAAGCAGGAATAAAGGAGGTGTCAATGATTTATAAACTTTTCAAAAGCAAGGAGGATTGAGTTATACAGTGTCAGGGTCTTTTACAGAGAGATGGCTCATAGCAGAGGGAAAAACATGATTACATTTAAAAAGTCTTCTTCAGAAAACAGGAAACAACCTAGGAACCTGCTACAGACAGCTTCTGAAAGCCAGAAGAAGAAAACAGGAACCAAACTAGGAACCTGCCACAGAGGGCCTCTGAAAGCCTTTGCCCTGCAGACTATGAAAGCAGATGCTGAGCCTGATGGCCAACTGCTGGGCAGAGTGAATGGAATTTTAAGTAAGAAGTGGGAAATAGTAAGAGCTGAAGAGGACAGGAACTCCACAAGGAGAGCAACAGAACAAGAAAATTTGAACACAGGGAACTTCCCATAGACTCATACTCCAACCAAGAACTATTCATGGAGACAACCTAGAACCCCTGCACAGATGTAGCCCAAGGAGTTCAGTGTCCAAGTGGGTTACTTAGTAATGGGAAGATGGACTGCCTCTGACATAATCTGATTGGCCTGCTCTTTGATCACCTCCCTCTGAGGGGTGAGAAGCCTTACCAGGCGACAGAAGAGGACAATGCAGCCACTTTGGATGAGAACTGATAGACTAAGATCAGAAAGAAGGAGAGGAGAACCTCCCCTAACAGTGGACTCGGGGAGGGACATGCATGCAGAAACGGGAGGAAGGGTGAGATCGGGAGGAGAAGAGGGAGGGGCTTATGAGGGGATACAAAATGAATAAAGTGTAATTAATAAAAAAATTAAAATAGGGCCAGTAAGTCTCAGAGGCTGAAAACATTCTAGGCTGAGATTAGATCGTATGGAGGCTAGAAGCTTCCAGAACTAGAAATAAGGTAGCAGATGAAGGAAGTAAGCACGGAGACAACAATTACATTATGTAAATAAAAGTTACTTTTACAAGAAAAAAAATAAAAAGTCTTCTTCACTTTATATAATTTTGGTGTGTGTACATCACCATTTTTGTGTGCATCTGAACTTGAAGGGCAGAAGTTGATATCGGGTGTCTCCCTCATTTACACTCCAAATTAGTATATTTGTTTTTCTTTTGTTCTTTTTTTTGACAGGGTCTCTCACAGAACAAGATGATTGCCAATGCAGCTATACTGGCTCGTTGGCAAGCCTCAGTGTTTTTGTCTTTGTGCCCCCACTACTGAGAATACAAGCACCTGTGTCATTCTTGGCCTTTTTCACAGGTAAGAGCCCACTGGATACACAAAGGAAAGGCACTAATTAGTATCAAGGGATAATGCTCACCATTCTCCAGTGCAACAGGAAGGGAAAAGGTATCATGTATCCGGGGACATAGGCTGGAGTACAAATGCATATTTACAGGGATTTGGCAGAAACCAAGGGGACAGCTGCTTATAAAGTTGTACTTCAGGGTCCACAGAGGCACCGATTCATGTGTATCTCCAAAACACATAAAGGACTGTGATTCAAGAGGGGAAAACAGGACAGTCTGGGAGGTATGGCAAGCTTGCTTCTCATCAGTACACCCAAGGTGTCAGTGACACCAAGGAATGAAAGGCCGCTCTCCCTCTTCCGGCCAACACCAGAAGTCTAGAAGTCTTTGATCTCAGAAATGTGAGAAAAGCAGAGATACTATTGTCTGCTGCTGCAGACAGTCAGCCCATGAGATTGGCAGACCTTTCTCATTAAGAGAATGTAGTCTCTGGGAGACTGGAGAATGGCTGAGAATATAAAGTGTTTCCTGCATGGGGTGAAAACATAAGTTCACCATCCAGTACTCATTTAAAAGAAAAGTGTATGGACAGGCATGTTTATTCTGTGCACTGGGGTGACAGAGACAGGAGGATGTAAAGAGCTGCCTGGATACCTCTTCTAGCACAATCAGTGAGCAACAGGTTCCATCAGAGATCCTGTCTCAAAAAGCAGAGAGAATAAGTGAAGGAGAAACCAGATTTTGACCTATGACATCCTCATGCTTGTTCACACATACAGAGAGAGAGGGAGGGAGGGAGGGAGGGAAAGAGATGGAGAGGTAGGGAGGAAGGTGCAGAAAGATGAGAGAGAGTAGAGAGAGAAGAATAACGGATGGGAAGGAGAAAGAGAGTGAGAGGTTTTAAAACGCAATACATCATGATCTTTGAAGTCAGACTAACTCCAGGAGTACATTCATTTCCTTTCTCTGGCTTTAACCAACTACCTCAATACACATATCTGTTCCTCTTCTTCATTGTGAGTGAGTGAAGAAGGAGGAAATGGAGAAAGAAAACAGTGGAAGCTAAGCTGGCTCCATCCATAGCATCTTAGAGAAAAGAGGACAGGAAGTGTGGGGAAGTCAGAGACAGGTGTCATCATTAACCTGATGTGATGGCTGGGTACATGGGGAAACTGCAGAGAGGGCAAGGCTATGCCAAGGTAGCCAATGCTCCACTCAGGGCTGGAAAGGTTCCAGGGAAGTGCACTCACAAGACTTGTGCACACCTAGGCACAGGCCAAAGAGGGCTGGCGTGGCCTGAAGCTAACAGAATCTGTCTGTAGAGCCCATGTAGACATCTGCACTGTCAAGCAGGAAAGAAAATATTAATTTCGAGGTGGAGAAAGAAACACTCAGCGAGCAGTTGTCCCAGTGCCCAAAGTACACCCCACAGTCTCCCAGATGTTCCTCTTTGGAGTTGCTTCCTGTCTCCTCTCTTGGGATTTGCAGGGGTGATGGCTGATAGCAGTGAGCACCCTTCTAAGGAATGGGTGCATGAGGGGCCCTGGCAGCCCCAATTCTGGCTGCTGACCTCTTCCGGGCTGCCTTTAAGAGGTTCTTTTCAAAGAGCTCTTTCTCACGGTAGTGCACTGGTGGGCCATGCAGGTACTTCTCTTCTGCTTCCTTGTAGCTGAGCTCATCCAGGGCAGCGATGGAACAGATGATTGCTTCTGGAAGAACCTCCATGGTAAACTGCACTTTATCTCCTCTAGTCAGGGAGAGCAGAGCCTCATCTGCTTCCTTGCATATTTCTTGCAAATGCCTGGCCACAAGATGCAACTGGTTGTCATCCTCCAGGTAGGTCTCAATACAGAAATCTTCCCCCCCCCCCTTGATTTCCAAAGATTGTCCACCCACCTGGATGGTTTTCTGCCCTGCACAATCTCCCGCAGGTGCTGGTCGGCCCCCTTTCTCTTCTCTACGAAGTCCATGAGCTTTTGGTAGGCTCTGTCCCAAGCAGCCTTCATACTGTCAGGCAGAACTTTCTTGTGGGGCCCTTTCCCACCTGGGGCATTCTCCTCCTCCCAATCTTCCAGTCCACATAGCTCGCCTTAGGGAAATCAATGTGCAGGTCTCCTTCCTGGATGGCCCTCCTTAGCGGGTAACTGACTTGGGCAGTGTAATACCCCATAAAGGAGCCCAGGTAGGCGCCACAGGCCAGGCCCTCTCTGTAGTGGTCGATCACTGTGAGGCACCAGATGACGCCTTGGCTGTACACTCTGCTGGCTCTTCTCATGAGTGATATTTTTTTCTCCACAGTCCAGATGTTTCAACTTGTGTAGAGGGGCACAGACACCCTTGTGCTCAAACTGCATGTTAGCTTCCATCAACAGCACCCTCGCCATCTTGTCATTTTGGCTGAAACTCTTTACCACCGCTTGTCAGAATGGAAGGTCCTGAAATTTGAACCAGACCAGCATTCCTCGTTCAATGGTATTCTGTAGCTGGGCAGAGGCCACCTTGGCAGCTTGGTGTGCTTTTTGAATCTTGGAACGCCTCCTCTTGAACCTGGTCTTAGTCACCTTTGAGTGAGCACACGGTTCCAGTTCTGGCACCCTGCAATGTGGACACAGCACGTGGATCTTCCTTTTCCTGTTAGCAATGCGGAGGGATCTTCGCAGCCTTGGGATTGGAGGCATGCAAGCTGCTGATGCCGAGTTTGCTGCTGGCTTCAGGGTGCCCGGGCCGTGGTCCTCCTTGCTCTCACAGATGGCATCCGTCCTTTGGCCTCCAGTAGCCCTGGTGTGTAGGTCAGCAAAACGTGCTTGTTGCTTGAGGGCTTTGGGCGAGCACCAGATGCACCTCAGTGGCCCAGAAGCAGCCTGCTGCTCTTTCTTAGCCTGGACACTCTGCCTGGAGGCTGAGGTAATCAAAGACTTGTGTTTGGATGGGTTTAGCTTTTTCATGCATGCATTACGACCAGAATTTCCTTCAAATGTTGTGTGACATGGCCGTACTCTGATGCCTCTTAGGACATTCTGTTTCATCTCAAAGTGTGGAGGCCCAACAGCAGTCTGTGCCTGGGCTTTTCCCTCTTGCACTGTGGGCACTTTCTGTGAGCCCACTGGCAACACAGGACCCTGACGGTGGCTCTGCTTTCCAGGACTCCTCTGGGAGAGCTCTTGGCCTTTCTGGTTGTGCTTTAGGAAGCACAGACGCACGCGCAGGCAAAAGCAAGGACGTGGTTTGGAGTTGGCCTGCTCTTTTGGAACCTTTTGAGGAGTTGTTCTTGTGCTGGTTCTTCGGCCACCTGTCCTGCCGCCTTGCAAACAGCCTCCCTCCCCCAGGATATCGAGAGCCATCTTGAGGGATCTTCTGTATGCTCTGGTCTGCCTTGGTGAGCCATTGCCCTGTGACACCTTCCCTGCCATGGAGGCAAGGTTCACAATTTCAGACTTGGTTAGGGGCCTTGCTTTGGTGCTCTTCACTCTTGTCTTCTCCCCCATAGGCAAGATTTGCACCTCCAGGAAAGGTGCCCTTCTCCTCTTACTATGGGCTGACATTCTGGGTCTGGACAATTCCCTTGCAGGCCACAGCTGACCCTTCCAGCCACACAGCACATACTCTGCAGAGTTCATGGTGACAGTACTCTGGGGCTGTGCTGATCACTACAGCGTGAACACTTTGATTTTGGTGGGTACTGTGACTGCCTGACAGTTGTCTCTGGCCAGGCTTTCCGGCCTGTGCTACTGGCCTCCTTGTAGATTCTTGTGGAGGAGCTGGAGCTGACTTCCCTCAGGGTTATGTGGGCTTCCCCTGCATGATGGAAGAAGGAAGCAGAGTTGCATTAGGAAGGAAATAAATAGGCTTTAGCCAGCATGGACACATCAGAGCGGTCAGGTGCGGCAAGGGTAATCAAGGGAGCTCATAAAGCCTGTTCTACAGATGTGGGAGAAGATATGCAAAAGGTCCAGAGCAGATGGGAAACAGTTGTAATATTGTATTTCCCCACCCTAAGTCTGGAGTGTTTAACTTCGTCCCAGAGAGGTGGATGTCATTACAAGGGCTGTGCATTTTCTTGCCCACCAGTCAGTACCTTAGGGCTCCCTGGGATTCTTTTGCCAAGGAAACCTCATTGTTCTCTTTCCTAGGGAGCTAGTCCTGCTCTGCCAACCCCAGGATTCCTATGGACAACCTAGTGCATGAGCCTTCCATACTTGTGTGATTCTAAGTTGATCAGCAAGGAGGTGGGGAACTCTTCATGGTGATTCACATAACATGGTAAGAGAAGATGGCTGCTTTCATAGCTTCTGGCTACCCCACCAGCCCACCACCAATCTTTCATCTTACTTCTGTTTCCATTGTGGACCTCACTATGGCATCAAGTGTCTACAGGGCACACTTGGCGAGATCCCCAAAGAGAAGCTACTTCTTCACTAAACAGACATGCTTACTAATTAATTGGAAGACTCAGTGATTTCAGATGGCAAGCAACAGGAATATGTGACATTACAGGGAGACAAGTGTCTCTGTTGGAACTGTGCACCCTCCTACTGCAATGTCAAGCCTATGGTAGACCCTGCACACCCATATCTGCCTGTGATGAGCACTATTCATCCAAGAGATTACAGACCACTGACCTCTCCTGTCTCCAACCTCTGTGCCCTAATGTTAATCCATAAAGTCTTAGACAGGAAATTAAAGTAGCTACTTGATGATATGGATGGTCATGTGCCCATCCCTAGGTCTCCTGATATTCAATCTCATCTGTATTGTAGATCTCCTCTTCATGTTCCTCCATATTGAGCCTCTCAATAGTCCTTTCCCCTTAACCATCTCAGTGTAATTTCAACCCTTTCTTCTCCTCTCTGTCCATCTGTCTGTTTGTCTCACTCTGTCTCTCCCTCTGTGTGTGTGTTTATGGTTGTAGCTAATCTGCTCTTGACTGCTTCTTCCTTGAGCTGGCCAGTTTCCTATCAGCAGTGTGCATGTCACCTGAGGGAAAACACATCTGTCTGATCCTCAAGAGGCTGTGCTTGCTGAGAAGAACTACAACACAGAGGAAGAACCAAGAAAGACCCGCATGCCACCTATGTTCACTATTCATGCTAGGATGCAAATTTGATTCTTGACATTACCAGGGCACCATGAGCCATAGTGAAGCAGAGCACTGTGAACTGGGGGCTCCTGTGACACAAATCATCTTGGGAACTCCCAATACAACAGGTCCCCTCTGTGAGTGTGGCCATACTGAGCATAGGGACCCCAGATCTTATCCTAGGAATTCCTAACCTTACAGAAGTAGGGGGTGGAGAGCAATGACATTCTCCTCAATTCCTCAGTCCTTTCCTTCTGAACCCCTGTATGCATAAACTACTGGTGGTACATGCTAGCCCCCTATTCACAATGCAAATGTGCAGTGTCTCTCCTGCAGCATTCCCTTCCAAGCATTACTGACTTCATATCTGATCTCACAATGCATAAAGTGGCTATCTACATAAAGCAGGCTAGGTGTGTCTCAGGCCACATCTGCTGGATGATGTAGCACTAAATGTGTATGGTGGAAGTATGAAGTTCATTTTAGTGATGACCAACAGGAACCCTTCCTCTGATGAGGCTGTGTCATCTAACATGGTTAGCTGGCTCCATCTGATGCAGCTCCCTTGGAGTCCTAGATGCTGGACATAGGTGTCTCCTGAGAACACAGAGGAAAATATAACCCCCTCAGGTACCTTAGGCTGTCTTCTGCTAGATTTTCCTTGTACTGGCCCTCCATCAAGGATGAATGAGCACCATCAGGCCCAACCACATCACAACCATCCAGACACCATGCCTCATAGTGTGCCCTTAGAAACCTCAGATATGTGAGTTATACTTACAAAATGCACCCTTATTACACTGCACAGGTCTGCACAATATTCAGCTTCCCTCGGGCAGTACGTTCTCAGATTCACATACTTCACTTAGAAATCATATCTGGGAATACAAAGTGTGTGCTCAAGCCCAAAAACCATGCTATTCAGGCATCATCTGTAACCCAGACATAGAGAAATGTGCATGCACTCATATCAGTCCACACTCTCCCACCCACACCCCCTTTGTGTAGTCTGTCTTTGTATGCCTGTTGCTCCAGGGCATATAAAAGTCCTTGCCCTTCCTACAGACTGCTTAAATGTTATTGGTATTGCCACCTGCCTCCACTGTTTCAGGCATCACCTGCCTTCAGACCACTACTTTCAACCAATGCTTTGTTGAAATTTCTGTGATAGTTACCTTTCTGGCAAAAACAGTGCTCTCTTTTCCAGAGGCACAAAGAGAAGTGTGGGAGGTAGAATACCGAAATCCCTGTCTCAGCACATGGTTCAGCCCTGGGACTAAAGGCCTTTTATCAAGACCTTGCACACAATTGCTGTATGTGAAGTCTATTCACATTTTCTCCAGATGGGAACAATAGCTTCCTTTCCTGTGGCAAGATAGACACATGGGTTAAAGGAAGTCTGATGAGAGGGTGCAAGAAGGGTATAGTGTATATTGGTCACACAGAGGAGCAGAGACACACAGAGGGATCCTGATGTGTTGGTGGGTTATGGGGAATCCATGGCTGCACACTCTGTAATTCCCAGCTGGTTCCTAACCCAACTCAGAGCACTATAAAGTCTCAGACACAGACACATACAAATGCCTGTTGGGGAAACAAAGTCTGGCCTCTCCTCAGGTATTCATGACACCAGATGTTTTACTTCAGTATACACAACTGCCATTAGTGGCCAGTATTAGGGACAGCTATCTTTTTGTAGGCCCGTGGCAGATATCCAGGCCCGGAGAGTATCACCACTTCCTATAAACAAACTTCCCAAAAAAAAAAAAAAAAAAACCCTGCAGGTCAGCACCTACCTCCCACTCATTAGTCTCCAACCCAGCCCCAAAGGGAGACCCAGATACACCTCTGCCTTAAATGCCTTCCAGCTTCTCTCTAAGACAACAAACGCCACAACTATCTAGGCATAAAGGTGCTGCCACACAGATGCAGTCATTCTGTCAAGCACACATGTGACAATCATCGCCAAAGAGAGAAAAGGTATCCATTCACATGTGTTGGGGAAATATGCTTTCATGGCCTGAAATGATAAAGCTGGCACCAAAGGGTTGTCATCTGAGGGCAAAGAGACAAGGCAGGGTCCTTTGGGCTTCACTTCAAACAGTAGTAGTGACAACAACTCCTGTCCCATGAACAAGCACACAGGCTCCCAGGGCACACTCAGAGGGTCAGCTCACAGAGTCACTCAGGTTGGCTGAAGGCACCTACCTACATGCTTCCTGTGGTTGTCTAGTGATCTTACCTCTTCAGTCTGTGAGTATCTGTGGAGAGCCAGGGTTTGGTCACCAGGGCGCTGGCTTCCACCCTCAAAACTGGTAAACAAATCCTAGAGCGCATGACCGTTCGGCAATAGCACGCCAAGTCATGAGCCCAGCCCGGGGCGTCATATGGCGTGATGGGTGAGCAGCCAATCAGGGGATGATATGTCATCTCACACCATGGGTGAGCAGCCAATCAGGGAATGATATGTCATCTCACACCACTCTGGTGGGAGCAGGGCTTATATAAACAGCGCCACTTCAGGGCTCGGGGTCTTCCTCCTTTCATAGCTTGACTGTAATAAAGCTTGCTGCAGAAGGATCTTGTTGTCCGTGTACGTTCTTGCTGGCGAGACAATTACGTGGGTTGCAACATCTGGTGCCGAAACCCGGGACCCCGGGAGGCTGCCATTGCCGGTGCCGAGGAGACCCCCTGTTCGCGGGGAGGATTCAGAACTACAGCATCGAGGTAAGTTCTGAGAGGTATGTTTGGTCTTGATTTATCTCATCTTTTACCTCAGCTAGCAGGAGCCCTTATTGCTTTCCCTGTTGTGACTGTTGCCCTCGTCCCTTTTCTTTTGGTTTTGTACAAGCTTGAGGGTGATCTTGAAAGGGAAGAGATTAACGGAAAGCTAAGAGCAGGTACTAGATCACTGTGGCTTTTGGTTAAATCTTGCTTGGAAAATGAAAACTGTCGTTCCTCTATTAAGGCTGGTCAGGAAGTGTTGGTGGAGATACAAGACAGCATGTCAGAAACAGAATGGGATAAAAGGTTAAGAGCTCTTACAAAAAAGGAAAAGGATGTCTCTAAAGATGTCCCTAAAGATAAAGACCCTTCCATGGACGGTAAAGCCGCGGGAGCGAAAGACAAGGGAAAGGACACCCTGGGAGAGAAACATGATAAGGAGAAGAAAAAATCTAAAAAGGAGCCTCTCTATCCGACAAAAGAACTAGAGGCTTTAGAAATTGACAATTCTGAGTCGGAGGAGTTAAGTCCCTCTGAGGAGTCAGATCTAGAGGTGGAAGCAGCCTCCTATGAGGAAGAATGATACCACCTGGATGAGCGGCCACTACTGAGATACAGGAAGCGTGCACTTTCTCGGTAGGCCGCTCCTGTTGTCCCTAGTGCTCCTCCTCTTCCCTACATCGGGAGGTACTGCCCTGACTCCTTCTTTTCAACAAAAGGTAGACATAAAATTTTTCAGACTTTTCCAGTATTCGAAGACGTGGAGTGAGGCCGTGTCTACGTACCTATAGACTACCCCCTACTCAAAGAACTGGCAGAATCAGTTAACAAGTACGGGGTGGATGCTAATTTTACAATAATGCAGCTTGAGATGCTGGGCTCTACAGCAATGACCCCAAATGATTGGCAGACTCTAGTAAAAGCTGCCCTCCCCAATATGGGAGTGTATTTGCAATGGAAAGCTTTATGGCATGATGCCTGTCAGTCCCAGGCTAAGGCTAATATTAATGCAGAGGACAATCAATGAAATTGTACCTTTGACCTACTAACAGGACAAGGTCCACATGTTCAGCGACAGACAAATTATGATTGGGGAGCGTAGGGCCAGATTTCTGCCACTGCAATTAAAGCATGGAAGGCCCTTTCAAAGAAGGGTGGGACCGAAAGCCATTTAACAAACATTATCCAGGGTCCTCAGGAGTCATTCCCAGAATTTGTGGCCAGAATGACAAACGCAGCAGGCAGAATATTTGGAGACCCGGAAAGGGTCCGAACAATGATAGAGCAACTGGTGTATGAGAATGCTTCGCCAGAATGCAAGGCAGTCATTATCCCCAGAAAGAGCAAAGGACTAACAGATTGGATAAAAGTTTGCCGAGGACTTGGAGGCCCGCTTACCAACGCCGGCCTGGCGGCAGTCATATTACAGAGCAAGAACCGCCCAAGTTCTGCAAACAATAAAGTTTGTTTTAATTGCGGCAAAATGGGTTATTTAAAAAGAGACTGTCGTATGTCTGCGCAAAAGAAAGTTCCTGGACTTTGCCCTAAGTGTAGAAAAGGCAATCACTGGGCTAATGAATGCCGCTCAGTCAGAGATATTCAGGGAAAACTTATACAGCATGACACCCCCTCTGAGGAGAGGGATAAAAATGTTCCAAAAAACGGGCATCAGGGCCCCAGGTCTCAGGGCCCCAAAAGATATGGGACACAGGTAGGCAACAGGACAGTTTATCCAGCTGTAGAGCAACAAGAGGATCAGCAGGGTTGGACCTCCATTCTACCTCCCAATTATTAATGCCACACATGGGGGTGCGACCTGTCCCAGTGGAGTTTGAAGGCCCCCTGCCTGAAGGAAGTGTCGGTCTTATTTTGGGTTGCTCCTCTCTCACTCTAAAAGGACTTATGGTCCATCCTGGAGTATTAGATCAACATTTTACGGGTCAGCTCCAGGTTCTTTGATCCTGCCCTCAAGGCATATTTTCTATTTCTCCTGGAGATAGGATTGCTCAATTGGTTCTCCTCCCAAGCCTTCATGACTGTTTTCCATCTACCGAAACACCAAGGGGTGCAAGAGGGCTTGGTTCCACAGGAACAGATTTTGCTCATCTGGTAGTTGATCTTAAAACTAGACCTACCCTACAACTACAAATAGAAGGGAAAAGTTTTACTGGTATTTTGGACACAGGGGCTGATAAAAGCATTATCTCTTCCACCTGGTGGCCTAAGGTGTGGCCTGTTACACAATCATCCCAGTCCTTACAAGGGTTGGGAGATGAGGCCGGCCTTGCGGTTAGTTCACGTTCTTTGATGTGGCAGGCACCAGAAGGTCAAACAGGAAGCTTCATACCACATGTTCTTCCTCTCCCTGTCAATCTCTGGGGAAGAGATATTTTGCAGGATTTAGGATTGGCATTGACCAATGAGTATTCTCAACAAGCAGTTGATATTATGAAAAGGATGGGGCATAAGGAAGGAAAAGGTCTTGGAAAGAAAGAACAAGGGAGAATAAACCCAATTTCACAAGAAAATAATAAAGGAGGACAGGGCTTGAGTTTTCATTAGCCGCCATTGAGGGTTCTATGCCCATATCCTGGCTCACAGAGCAGGCCGTATGGGTTCCTCAATGGCCCCTTTCCTCTGAAAAGTTAGAGGCTGCCACTCAATTAGTGGAAGAACAAACTCAGCTTGGTCATTTGGAGCCCACTGCCTCTTCATGGAATACACCCATTTTTGTTATAAAAAAGAAATCAGGAAAATGGAGACTTCTCCATGATTTGAGGGCTATTAATGCACAGATGTGATTATTTGGAACAGTGCAATGAGGCTTGCCTCTGCTTTCAGCCCTGCCTAAGCAATGGAGAATTATAATAATAGATATCAGGGATTGTTTTTTCTCCATTCCATTGTGCCCACAAGACAGACAAAGATTTGCCTTTACATTACCCTCTGTTAATCATCATAAACCAGAAAGATATCAATGGAGGGTTTTACCTCAAGGCATGGCTAATAGCCCCACCATGTGTCAATTGTATGTGCAGATGGCTCTTGAACCAGTTAGACAGCAATTTCCTTCCTTGTTGCTGATTCATTATATGGATGATATTCTCTTGTGCCATGAGGAGTTAGCCATTTTGCAAAATGTGTATCCTTTGTTGCAAAAAACCCTGCAGCAATGGGGATTGCATATTGCCACTGAAAAGGTCTAGATTTCAGAGGTAGGTTCCTTTTTGGGAACGGTCATTTACCTGGACAATATAGTTCCTCAAAAAATAGAAATTTGCAGGGACCATTTACATACCTTAAATGATTTTTAAAAATTATTAGGTGATATAAATTGGCTTATGCCATTTTTAAAGATTCCTTCTGCTGAATTAAAACCCCTATTTGATATTTTGGAAGGGGATGCTCATATTTCTTCACCCAGAGCCTTAACACCGGCTGCAATCCGTGCCCTGTAGAGCCTGATAGGCCTAAGGAAATGGTCAAATGGAAGGATGTCTTGACTGGTTAATGGAAAGGCCCGGATGCTATCTTAATAAGATCCAGGGGAGCTGTCTGTGTTTTCCCACAGGAAGAAAATAATCCATTCTGGGTACCGGAGCACCTCACGCGAAAGCTCACAGCAGCTGAAGATGATCTTTCAACGAATATATCTGCAACTACTTGAAGAGCTAAGGGCAGCGGTGGTGACCATTAATTCTACTCGAGTGGATTTATTGCTCACAGATGGGTTATTATCCTGGGTTTCTTCCACCTTTTCTTATTTTAAGGAATGGGTGGGCATTGGGATGTTTGGCGCTGCCCTGTGCTGTGGTTTAATATTTGTCCTCTGGTTGTTCTGCAAACTCAAAACCCAACAAAAATGTGACAAGGTGGTGATCACACAGGCGCTAGCCGCTCTGGAGCAAGCCACCTCCCCCAATATTTGGTTATCCATGCTGAAAAATTAATGTTTGACAAGGTGGCCTCTGTCTTTGCAGGCACATGCCACAATCTGGATTTACAGCCCTTGCACTCCCTGGGGATCGGTTTCCCATTGCACAGGGATGGGTATAAATCACAATTTTTCTCTTGCCAAATGATCTGGAAAGTCAGTGACGGAAGAGTGCAAATAAGTCTTCACCGACCTAAGACAGGACAGCCTCACAGTGAGGAGGTTGCTCCAATGATGGGCAACGACTGAAGCATTGCCTTCCACCAGGCTCAGACGTTGGCTTTCTGGCATAATGCTGTATTGACAGTAGGAAGCTTACTGTTCAAACAAAATAAAAAAAGGGGAGGTATGGAGAGCCGGGGTTTGGTCACCATGGTGCTGGCTTCCACCCTCAAAACTGGTAAACAAGTCCTAGAGCACATGACCGTTTGGCAATAGCGCGCCAAGTCATGAGCCCAGCCCGGGGCTTCATATGGGATGATGGGTGAGCAGCCAATCAGGGGATGATACGTCATCTCACATCATGGGTGAGCAGCCAATCAGGGAATGATACGTCATCTCACACCACTCTGGTGCAAGCAGGGCTTATATAAACAGCGCCACTTCAGGGCTCTGGGTCTTCCTCCTTTCATCGCTTGACTGTAATAAAGCTTGCTGCAGAAGGATCCTGTTTTTCGCGTGCATTCTTGCTGGTGAGACAATTATGTGGGTCGCAACAAGTATCCTTCACAAATACATCTGTGACCAGGAAAGAATGTCTTGTCCTCGTTGTCATGGCAACCACAGTGTCATAGAAAAAGTTTTCTACAAGTAGCCAATTCTTTGTGGAAACCAGGAAGTACTGTTCACTTACACCTCTGTCACCTAGTTCCCCCCAGCCAGACCCCTGTAGCTTCGGGCATGAAAGAAAGTAACCATGCACACACTACAGAAGATGTCTCTATCACTCCAGGGTACAGGGTCTTTAAGCACAGAGGCTCTGGGAGAAGGCAAGACAAGAGATGGCAGGTACCAATAGTATTTCAATTGTCCACACAAAAGAGGAACCAGAAACAGTTGGTTGAGTATGTGTCTGTACAAAATGAATTCAAGAGCTGAAATACTTATCTGGTGCTCTTATGGAAAAACTATCTGTGATTTTAAAGGGATGAATTATAACTAGAATTGTTAAAGACGTTTTAGCATAGCTGGTGTTCACATTTGATGTTTTTCCAGAAACCTCGCCTTTGAGCAGGCAAGCTATTTATAAACATCATTTTTACAGAAAAGTCTTATGAATTTCAAATCATATACCTTGAGGAATTTGGCTTGTATCAACATGGGAAACAATGAATAAATCATTGATACTTATAATGTTTCAAGACACTAAATCTTTTTCAACTTAGAGGTACACTTCTTTATGTGACTGCTGTTAATTTGTATCTGAGGCTGATTGGAACACTGACTTTTAATTCTCAACCATTTCTTCTGTTAGCATGGTCAACATAGCTCAGTCACAAATCAGCAAAGTAATAAAAATGTTTTGACTTTTATATCTGGACATAGAGTGTGAAAAGGCCACCACTCCTCTGTACTTCTTGTCTAAAAAGATGAAATTCTTTTCTTCTCTGTTCATCCCAAAGGAAAGCTCCTGTATGTTTGAACCAGAGAGTCTGTGTTAAAATAGCAGGTTAAGCATCTTTTGTTAGCTTAAAGTTAACACCTCTTATTAAAATGTTCACCAAGAAAATAGATATAATATAATACAGACATTGTTCCTTGTTACCTAACTTCTAAGCAGCTGCTTAACTTGTAGTCTTTCACTTACTATGACAACAGGCATTATATTCTGTTCTGGTAACAATTTAAATTAATGAATTAAAAGGAAATCTCAACAAATGGAACATATACATTACAAACAGAGACAAACTTTTCCTGTAGGTCTTTATAGTTTTTAAGAATAAAGTAACTCATCTGACATTCCAATTAATCTCAGGATCTTCACGACAATCTGAAATATGAAGACGGTTTTCAATTGCATTCTACAGTACATTTTGTCTTTTTTCTGTTGGTAAGTAAGAGTTCTGATCAGACATTGTAAACTATTTAAATGTACCTTGTTCCAAGCAGATTAGAAAAATGGTTAACACAAAGTGTTTTCTCTACATGTGTAATATGTAAATAGTTTCACAATGCTTTTCTGTTATTCTACTTCAGGACGCCACTAGAGAAAACAAATCAGCAATTCACTGTGAAAACACATGTGGATGCTCTGTGGAGTAAAAAAATAGCCAGCATTTTAATCATACATGATTTCTGAATACTGGTGACAGAAAATGATATTTTGTTAAAAACAAATTCATACATGTATATCATTTTTAAACCTAATTCCTTCCCCCTTCTGACTCATACTGTAATCATCTCTATAATTTATGAACTCTACTTATTAGTAAATCTATCTATCTATCTATCTGTCTGTCTGTCTGTCTATCTATCTATCTATCTATCTATCTGCCTATGTATATGCCTATCATCTATCTGTTTACACATTAGGCTCTCTATTACTGCACAAAGACATACTCACAAACACAGTTCAATTCGTGTTCATTGTATTAACATGTCTTGGGAAAAGCATGTTTTATCCAATTCCCACTGAAGATAAAATTATTTACTACCCAACTTCTTCATGATAATGTATACTTATTTGAAGCATTTTTCTCTAATAATTACAGATTATATAAACACAGTTACTTCTTCATCCTCCTTAAAATTATGCAAAAGCAGAGTTTTCTAACAGAGTTTATATTCCTCAGACTTTCACAGAACCCTAAAGTCCAGAAAATAGTTTTTATTGTATTTTCATTTGTCTACATTGCAAACTGTTGGGGGCAACATGATAATTGTGGTGACCACTATCTGTAGCCCAGAACATACAGACTGTTCCGTATATTCCTTCTTGGCATTTTTATCCCTATTGGATGCATTCTTCTCTTCGATAACCACACCAAAGCTTGTGTACTGCCTATATGAGAAGAAAACTATCTCCTTTGAAGGATGCATGATGCAGCTCTTTGCTGAACACTTCCTTAAAGCAGTAAAAGTGATTGTACTGACAACCAGGGCCTATGGCCACTAGGTAGCAATTTGTAAGCCCTTGCACTACCCTTCCATCATGAACTGGAAGTCCTGTGGCACACTGATGGGGGTACTATAAACAGGAGGATTCTTGTGTTCTATCATACAAATAATTTTTGCTTTGCAGTTAACCTTCTTTGCACCCAATGTTCTTGATCATTTCATTTGTGATTTGTTCCCATTACAAGAACTTGCCTGCACTGATACACATAGCTTCAGCCTTTTGGTGGTTGGCGAGAGTGGGTCTAACTGCATAATAATCTTTTCTAATTTGCTTGTATCCTATGGTGTCATCCTGTGCTCTCTGAAAGCCTACATTTGTAAAGGGCAATGGAAAACTCTCTCCACCTGTGGGTCCCACATTGCAGTTGTGCTTTTGTTCTTTGTCCCATGCTTATTTGTATATGCACACCCACCATCTGCTTTCTCCTCTGATAAAATGGTGGCCCTGATGTCTTGATTTTGTTGGATGTGTTCTTAAACCAACCTCTAACCATCTTCTTATCCATAACCTTAGCTATTTGTTCCTGGTGTCTGCACTTCATACTGGGCCCATCTGTCTCTGGTTTCTGGAGTACTCTTTAGGATGTTTAGAGAGGTCCACCAGTTTGAGCATTGATCTTTGTGTTTCAACTGTAACTAAGTGTAGAAGGTTGCTGGCACATGTACACAAGCATGGCAGTGTGCATGGAAGAGTGCCTTTAACGAGAGGGTGCTAGAGCCTGTAATGTGGAGCTTAAGTGTAGGAGTGGGTACAGGTCCTAGTGCTTTTTGCAGGCACAGTGTAGATGTGTAGGTGCCATGAATACATCAATGGCCTACAGGCCTCTAGTACTGTCCACCTGGTATTCTGATTTTTCTGGGCTCCAGGAATTGTTTGCCTGGACTCCACTGGTAGACTCACAGAACAGGGGCTTCAATGTTGGGAACACTGTCTCAAGGAACCCTATTTTGCCAACTGTGAGGATGTGGGTAGGAGGCATCTGATATCTGGCTGTTAGTGTAGAGGGACCTTGGATCTGCATGCACTCACTTGAAGGAACACTCACTTGCTCCTAGGACTAATCAGAAGTCACAGGGGTTCCCCCTGTTCTCTACTCTTATATTTTGGGCCTGCGGGGGCAAATGAGAGTGTAGGAGATCTGTCAGCTCAGTGGTGTCCCCTGTTTGGCTTCCAGGCAGCATAGGGAGACCCATACTTGTGGTAGCCACCTCTGCAGTCTCAGTCAGTGAGTATGGAGGATCCAGACCTGGGATGCCTGCCTCTGCTGTCTCATTCACTGAGAACAGAGGATTGTGCTTGGGGCAATCACTGCTGCTTCAGCTGAGCAGGGAGGTCTATGCTTGTGGCAAGGGGAGGTGAAGGTTGATTGAATATTTGGGATGCCTGCCTCTGCTGTCTCATTCACGGAGAACAGAGGATTGTGCTTGGGGCAATCACTGCTGCTTCAGCTGAGCAGGGAGGTCTATGCTTGGGGCAAGGAGAGGTGAAGGTTGATTGAATATTTACCACTCTCAGTCCATGGAGATGTCCAAGGGTGACTTGGAGCCTAACTGTCACAGCTCCCAGGTAGTAGCCTCTCACCCAGGAAGCCTCAATGTTTATGTTCTTCCTTCACCTGCCCCTTCACTCACTAATTTAGGAGTTTGGAATCCTTTGCCACTCAGACTGTATGGTGCATGCTGGTAGGTGCCATCTTCCTTTCCCCACAAGTATTCTTGAGGTGAAAGTTCAGGTGGCTTAGCTTAAACTGTGAAGTTAATCTTCTGCTGTGATATAGGAGTAACTCAGAAGGTACACTAAGAGTTCCTTTTTGGTTTTGTTGAAAGAAGTCATTGTGATGCTCATGCTAGCCTTCAATGGTAATTGATGATGTTCTTGAACCTCTTTTTCTCAACGGTTTAAAGTACATGTTTCTGCTGCCACATCCATCACTGTCTTTTTTCCCACACATGCAGGTGGGGAGGATCTCATTATGTGTTTTCAGAGTCACCATCCTTACCTTGCCTACAAGTTAGGTAGATCCAAACTGCCAGCACTCATGTAGCCACCAGCAGTGCCAATAGGAGAGGAAGCCAGCCTCCCAGCATGCTTCTCTCTTCAGGAAACAGCTCAGTCACCCTAACAAACTAAGCTACATTTGCCCTCTCTTTGTAAATTGATTTTTTTACTCCGCTTCTCAGAAATTTAAACCTTTTCAAACCAAGTGCTTAAAGGCCTTTCAGGGTCTCCTGTTAAGGGTTCCCAGTATCCAAGTTACTTAAAATTTATTACTGTGGGCTGGAGTGATGATTCATCCATTATAGGTAGGCTCACAAAAACAATAACAAAAAATGTATATAAATTCAGGCACACATGTGCCATAGTGTATGTGTGGAGGTCAGAGGACAACTTTAGGGCATTTGTTCTCTTCTATCATCATGGGATCTAGTTTGCAAGATCCAGATAGCAAGCGATTTTAAGCACTGAATTAGGGGCCATTCTCTAAACTCAGGTTTCTATTGCTTAAGCATAAAAGTATTTTCACTGTGGCAACTAGAATATGAATGCTGCTTTTTTTGTTGATTGAATAATTTTTGTTCCTCGAGATGAACATAGATACATAATGCACACAAAGCTGTGTGCCCACATAAAAGTCAAGGTATAGGGATAGTTATCTAAAGCTTGTAAGGGATCTAAAGTTATCTAAAGCTCATCGTTTGGTCCCACCCCTGGGGCTAGTTTCAGAACATAGTGTCAGCCCATTGTTAGTCAAAAGAACTGACATATCTCTAAATCCAGAGACATTTTTCAGAACATGCTGGTATCAGTGAGGTATCTTTTCTTGCCAATATTCCTGATTTGTTAATCAAATAGGATTCAGAGAGAATTGGAATGCCTTGAAATGTATACTCCCTCATGGACCGAGTCCCGGTTCTCATACCAGCCTTTGACTCCCATTCCATAGTATTGTGATACTTTCAACAACCATTTTGTTCTTTTTTCCCCTTCTGTATTTTCTGTTTGAAAAGCCTTTCTTTTTATTTGTTATGAGATCTCTGGGGTAGCATAGGCATTGGTTTGTTACATCAGATCAGAGTACACTGGCAGGGACCTCCTAATGCTCCTCACAGACATGGTATTATCAAAGGGGGTTTGTGTGTCTTGTCACTCTGACCATCCTGTGGTAATGACAGGTACTTACTGTTATCGGGAGGGAAGGGAGCACTTGTCTCTGAGCATAACACAAACGTTCCTTCACGTTGCATGCAGTCATTGCCACAGGTGCGTAAATACAGGGTCAACTAAGGAAAAGGCAAGGTCAGAAAGTGCCCAGGAGACGTTCTGCATCGTCCACATTTCTAACACAAATTCCCCCCTCTTTTCTGTTTGTTTGTTTTCACCTCTTGGCATGGTCAACAATTTTTCACTTGGTTAAAGTTCTTTAGTCCACAAATCCAACCTGGTGACCCAAGACGAAAATATCTACAATGCCCTTGAACTTTTTGCATGGTAATGACATGGTATTTTCCTTATCTAAAAAGGAGGCTACATCCTAATAAATATAGAAATATTCCCCCTAGACAATAGTAGGTGAGTTCCCTGGCACTAGAAAGGTCTATGACATCCTAAAACATGCAGTTACAGTGTTGCCAGTGTCTGCTTTCTTGGCCACCCTGAGCTCTTCATGTTAGAGGGCATGGAGAATGACTTGTGTGTGGCTTTGTTGCTCTGTGACCCTTCGAATCCTACAAGGGCCTCACCTCCTGTTTCTACATGGGCCACCTGAGGCCCCCAGAAGGCAAACAATTGCTCTCCAGAGTTCAGGCATTGACCTGCACTCCAGCCTTCCAGCAGCAAACCTTTGAAGAGTCTCTTTTAAATTAAAACTGAGGCTTTGGAGAAATAAAATGGCTGTCCTATCTCAGAATTACTCTGAGGATTACTCTGAGGATTACTCTCAGAATTACTCTGAGGATCTGTGGTAGAAAATAGAAGCAAAAGCACTTTGACAAGTCAGCAGTCACTAGTGCAAGAAAAGACAACAGAGAGGCAGAATCAGCCTCCTGATCCTACCACTGTAAAGAATAATAAGGTGTCCCTTATAGCACGCTTGACTATGACTATTGGTAAAAGGCTTGCCATCGTTTAAAAGATGAATCAGAGGGTTAGTATGTATCAGTTGTTGAATACTTACTTAGAACTCAAGAATTCCTAGGTTCAGTCCCTAGCATTCCACCACACATTCACATTCAGAAAGAATCCATGCTGGAACAACTAATTTTCTAGTGTCCTTCCCTTCCCAGATCACTGTAAATCACCTGAATGACAGCACCTTCACTTTCCTCATCCACCAAAATGGCTACAGATATCCATGTCAGTTTATTCTGGTGTGAATAAGTGAAACAAAGTCAAGAGCTATAAGGTCTAAGTGAGTAGACAGACCATCAATGAGGAAACCTGTCAGTCTTCTTGACTGACTTCGGATGCATCAGACTGTGTGAAATAGGACTCCCTTCAGAAGCTTAGAGTTTCTGCCTTTAGTTGATCCTAGACTTATTGTACCCAGGATGTGTACAGGGCCTTGTTTCTGCTACAGTGATCAAGATAGCCTAGAATGTTGAGACAGTACTTAGCATTGGGATATCTTGAAAGAAAACCTATTTAAAGTATGCAAAAGTGTATTTTCCTTCAAGATATCATAGCTAGAGATTGGGGATGTAGCAGTGATGAAGGGAATGAAGGGGAGAGTACCTCCAACACTCTAGAAAAACCCAACAACAGGTTCCTTTGAATGAGAACCATGTATATATTTCCAACTTGATTGTTTGTAAAATTCACTTCAACCATCTTCTCATTCTTCTTACAAGCAGTGATATTTGGATCCCACAGACTTCCTCCAAGTTGAGAGAAAACCTCATGGGTGACCTGATAATTCCTCCCTCATCTGAGCTCCCAGGGAGCTTTACAGAAACAAATCTAAATCATTAGGCACACACCCATGAGACAGGAACCAGACTGTAGTTTATCTTCTGACCCAGTTCCCAGAATCACAAAGTATCTAATGTCCAAGAATGTTTAGGAATTCCCCACCCAATGCCATTACTTTGCTAAAAATAGCTTCTTTAAGCTTGCAGTAGTAGGTATAGATCTCAGTCTTTGACTCAGTTCAATGCTCACCTTACATTTTGAGGTAAGAGAGCTGCTAGGACCTCTGTTTTCTCCTTTCAAGGGTAGGAGGAAAAGCCTTAGTTTAGGAGTTATGCCCGAAAATATGGAATAAGTGCACTGATGCTCAGGGCTTACAAGCACAAAGACATGCTGCCAGTTTTACTGGATACAATGAAGGAAGGAAATGCCAAACAGCTTACAGGAATCCCTGACAGAACAACTACAACAAAGTCCATTGTGTCACTCATGTGACTTGCAAATAAGAGTGGACAAATTTTCAGGAATGTGTATACGTAATAGCACAAATTATCTTCCCTACTCTTGGAACAATTTTGGGCTCTGGAAGGGAACTGGTTCTAGAAGAGAATCAGAGGGCCGATTCCAGGCCCTGGACCTCATAATTCTTACAGCTCCACTCTTTTACAGTGCTTCTGATGTGAAGAAAGATCTTTCCTAATATCATTAACTTAACTAATATCACTAGCATGACATTGTACTGCTCTGTAATTCATGTTCACCTTTAGAAGCAGGGATGATATGAGAAACTGTCCTAAAGCAGTTCCTTCATAAATCAAAGGAAATTCTAAGGGTCTACCATAGAGAAGGCAGTTTTTGAGAAGGAAAATAGGGCCTCCTTTGGAAAACTTTCACCCTGTGTGTTAATCCAAACAGAAGCTACCAGAGATTCCTCTGACCACAGGTCACTTGTGATAAGCAGGTGCATAGGCTATATGGACTCTCCTCCAATCACAAAACAGCTTACCATGAGTACTGCTGTTAAGTGGGATTTGGGATAAAGTGTTAGATAAGCCAAGGAACAGGAAAGGTTTTCTGTAGCTGTTACTGTACTATGTAAACCTAAGAGTCCGTCCCAGTCTGCATAGCTGCTTAGCCCAAAGCCACTCCTTTTCTGAGTTCAGTTATTTTTTTTATTTTTAATTTAATTTATTTTTTTATTATTAGTTACATTTTATTAACTCTGTATCCCAGCTGTATCCCTCTCCCTCATTCCCTCAAAAACCCTCCATCCCTCATCTCCTCCCTGCCCCTTTCCAAGTCCACTGATGGGGAGGACCTCCTCCCCTTTCATCTGACCCTGTTTTATCAGGTATCTTCCAGACTGGCTGCAAAGTCCTCCTCTGTGGCCTATCAGGACTGCTCCTCCCTTGGGGGGGGGAGGTCAAAGAGCCTGCCATTGAGTTCTTTTCAGAAATAGTCCCTGTTCCTGTTCCTATGGGAAACCAGTTGGTTACTGAGCTACCATGGGCTTCATCTGAGCCGAGGTTCTAGGTTATATCCATACATGGTCCTTGGTGGAGTGTCAGTCTCAGGAAAGACCCCTGTGCCCAGATATATTTGGTCCTTGAGCTCTTATCCTTTCCATGTCATACTAACTCCTCCTTCTTTCTTTGATTCCCTGCACTTTGCCGAAGGTTTGGTTATGAGTCTTAGTATCTGCTTTGATACACTGCTAAGTAGAGTCTTTCAGAGACCCTCTGCAGTAGCTCCTGTCCTGTTACTTGTTTTCTCTTAAGTCCAATGCACATCCTATTTGTCTTTCTAAGTGAGGATTGATCATCTTCCCCCGGGTCTTCTTTCTTGTTTATCTTCTTTAAGTATATAGATTTCATTATGTTTATCATATCTTATGATATATGAGTGAGTATATACCATGTGTGTCTTTCTCCTTCTGGGGTACCTCACTCAGAATGATCTTTTCTAGATCCCACCATTTGCCCGCAATTTCATGATTTCCTCATTTTTGATTGCTGATTAGTATTCCATTGTGTAAAAATACCACAATTTCTGTACCCATTCCTCTGCTGAGGGACATCTGGGTTCTTTCCAGGTTATGGCTATTACAAATAAAGGTTACAAACATGGTTGAGCAAATGTCCTTGTTGTGTACTTGAGCAAATTTTGGGTATATGGTTAGCAGTGCTATAGGAAAGCACCAGATTAACTTCCAAAGTGGTTGTACCAGTTTACATTCCCACCAGCAATGGAGGAGGGTTCCCCTTTCTCCACAACCTCCCCAGAATGTGTTGTCACTTGAGTTATTCATCTCAGCCACTCTGATGGGTATATGGTGAAATCTCAGGGTCATTTTGATTTGTGTCTCCCTGATGGCTAAGGATGTTGAGCATCTCTTTAAGTGTTTCTCTGCCATTCTATATTCCTCTACAGAGAATTCACTATTTAGCTCCAAACCCTGTTTTTTAATTGGGTTACTTGATTTATTGCTTTCTAACTTCTTTAGTTCTTTATATATGCTGGATATCAGCACTCTGTCAGATATAGGGTCAGTGAAGATCCTTTTCCAGTCTGCAGGCTGTCGTTTCGTTCTGATGACAGTGTCTTTTGCTTTACAGTTTTTCAGTTTCATGAGGTCCCATTTATTGATTGTTGCTTTTAGAGCCTGTGCTGTTGGCATTCTGTTCAGGATGTAGTCTCCTGTGCCAATGAGTTCTAGGCTCTTCCCCACTTTTTCTTCTAACCGATCTAGTGTATCTGGTTTTATGTGGAGGTCTTTGATCCACTTGGACTATAGTTTTATGCAGGATGATGAATATGGATCTATTTTCATTTTTCTGCATAGACGTCCAATTAAAACAACACACTTTGTTGAAGATGCCTACCACAGAGGACCTCTTAAAGACTCTACATATCAGTGTATCAAAGCAGATGATGAGACTCATCACAAAGTTTGGGCAGAGTGTAGGGAATCATATGAAAGAAGGAGGAATTTTTATGACCTGGATAGGATCGGAGATGCAAAAGGAGAGTAACAGAACCAAAATATCTGGGCACAGGGGACTTTTCTGAGACTCGTACTCCAACGAAGGTCCATTTATGGATATAACCTGGAACCCCTGATCTCACGTAGCCCGTGGCATCTCAATATCCAAGTGGGTTCCCTAGTAAGGAGAACAGGGACTGTCTCTGACATGAACTCAGTTGCTCTTTGACCCCCCAGGAAGAAGCAGCACTGCTAGACCACAGCGGAGGATATCGCAGCCAGTCCTGATGAGACCTGATAAGCTAGTGTCAGATGGAAGGGGAAGAAGAGCTCCCCTATCAGTGGACTTAGAGAGGGGCATGGAAGAAGGTAAGGGAGGTAGGGTAGGATTGGCCTACAACTTGGATACAAAGCTAATAAAATGTTATTAATGTAAAAAAATAAAATTTAATTAAAAAAAGAGTGCTCTTAGAAGAGGACCTGAGTTCCATTCCTAGCACCCACATTGGCAGCTCACAGGCACCTGCAATTCTAGCTCCAGGAAACCAGATGACCTCTTCTGAACTCTGTGGGCACCTGCACACACAAATTCACATACCTATACAGGCATACATATTTACACCTAATTTAGATGTAATATTTTAAAAAGAAGGGGCAAATGTATATTCCAACTAATGCTACTTTGTCTTGGGGGAATAACTGTCCAACAATGAGCTGGAATTCTGACCTAAACATTCACATTTTTCTCCGCAAATGCACATTCCTGATTTCATTTCTGCAAGTGTATCTTTGGCACCTTAGCCACTCTAACTAAAAGGCAGAGAGAATCTATCCAAATCAGCAAAATCAGAAATGAAAAGGGTAACGTAACTACAGACACTGATGAAATCCAAACAATCATTAGGTCATACTATAAAAGGATATATGGCACAAAATTTGAAAATCTAAATGAAATGGACAATTTTCTTGATAGAATCCATCTACCAACATTGAGTCAAGATCATGTAGGAAAGGTTGAGTAGCCCTATATCCCCAAAGGAAATTGAAATTGAAGCAGCCATTAACAGTCTCCCATCAAAAAAAAAAAAAAAAAAAAAAAAAAAAAAAAGCCCTGGGCCGGATGGTCTCAGCTCAGAATTCTACCAGACTTACAAGGAAGTGCTAACACCAATACTGCTCAAACTATTCTACAATATAGAAACAAAAGGAAATATTATCAAACTCATTCTATGAAGCCATAGTCACCTTCATACCTAAACCACACAAAGACCCAACAAAAAAGAGAACTTCAGACCTATTTATTTTTGTTGTTGTTGTTGTTAATTTTTTCTTTTCTTCCTTTTCATTAATTACACTTTATTCACTTTGTATCCCCCCATAAGCCTCTCCCTCCTCCCATCTCGATCCCACTTTCCCTCCCCTTCTTCATGCATGTAAGGCTCCTTCCCCTTTAGGGGCAGGTGATCAAAGAGCAGGCCAATCAGTTTGTGTTAGAGGCAGTCCCTCTTCCCATTACTATGGAACCCACGTGGACACTAAACTGCCATGGGCTACATCTGTGCAGGGGTTCTAGGTTATCTCCATGCATGGTACTTGGTTGGAGTATGAGTATCTGGGAAATCACCAGTGTTCAAATTTTCTGGTTTTCTTGCTCTCCTTGTGGAGCTCCTGTCCTCCCCAGATCTTACTATTTCCCACTTCCTACATAAAATTCAATGAGTACTGCCCAACAGTTGGCCATACGTCTCAGAGTCTGCTTTGATACCCTGCAGGGCAGAGCCTTTCAGAGGCCCTCTGTGGCAGGTTCCTAGGTTGTTTTCTGTTTTCTTCTTCTTCTGATTTCTTCTTCTTTGCCTTTCAGGCTAGGGATTGAGCGTTTTACTCAGGCTACTCTCTTGATTAGTTTATTTAGATGGACAGATTTTGGTAGGTTTATCTTATATTACATATCTATATGACTGAGTTTATACAGTGTGTGTGTTTCTGCTTCTGGGACAGCTCATTCAGGATGATCCTTTCCAGGTCCCACAATTTACCTGCAAATTTCATGATTTCCTTATTTTTCATTGCTGAGTAATATTCCTTTGTGAAGATGTACCACAGTTTTTGCATTCATTCTTCAGTTGAGGGGCATATGCCAAAACCATATAATGGAAAAAACATAGCATCTTCAACAAATGGTACTGGTCCAACTGGATGTCTACATGTAGAAAAATGCAAATAGATCCATACTTATGACCCTGCACAAAACTAAAGTCCAAGTGGATCAAAGACCTCAAC
This sequence comes from Meriones unguiculatus, assembly GCF_030254825.1. Lineage (NCBI taxonomy): Eukaryota > Metazoa > Chordata > Mammalia > Rodentia > Muridae > Meriones > Meriones unguiculatus. The sequence goes on from NC_083369.1 coordinate 116,455,293, forward strand.
ATAAAACCAGACACATTAAATTGGTTAGAAGAAAAAGTGGGGAAGACACTAGAACTCATTGGTACAGGAGACAACTTCCTGAACAGAACACCAACAGCATAAGCCCTAAGAGCAACAATCAATAAAAGGGACCTCATGAAACTGAAAAGCTACTGTAAAGCAAAGGACATCATCATAAAAACAAAAGGACTTCCTACAGATTGGGAAAGAATCTTCACCAACCCTTTATCTGACAGAGGGCTAATATCCAGTATATAAAGAACTAAAGAACCTGAAAAGTAGCAAACCAAGTAATCCAATTAAAAAATGGGGAACAGTGCTAAACAGAGAATTCTTTGTAGAGGAATATTGAATGGCAGAGAAACACTTAAAGAAATGCTCAAGGTCAATAGCCATTAGGGAAATGCAAATGAAAACAACCCTGAGATTTCACCTTATACCCACCAGAATGGCCAAAATGAAAAACTGAAGTGACAACACATGCTGAAGAGGTCGTGGAGAAAGGGGATCCCTCTTCCACTGCTGGTGGAAATGTAAACTTTTACAACCACTTTGGAAATCATTCATGCACTTTCTCAGATAACTAGGAATAGCACTTCCTCAAGATCCAGCCATACCACTCCTAGGAATATATCCCAAAGAGGCTCAAGTACACAATAAGGAAATTTCCTCAACCATGTTTGTTGCAGCTTTATTTGTAATAGCTTTATTTGGAAACAGACCTATCTCTTTTATGAACATTGATTCAAAAGTACTCAATAAAATACTGGCTAACAGAATCCAAGAACACTTAAAAGATATCATTCACCATGACCAAGTCAGTTTCATACCAGGCATGCAAGGGTGGTTCAACATACTGAAATCCATCAATTTAATCCACCATATAAACAAACTGAAGGAGATAAACCACATGATAATCTCCTTCGATGCTGAAAAAGCATTTGAAAAAACCCAACACCCATTCATGCTTAATGTCTTGGAGAGTTCAGGGATACAAAGCACATACCTAAAGATAGTAAAGACAGCATACAGCAAGCCTATAGCCAACATCAAACTCAATGGAGAGAAACACAAAAAAATCCCACTGAAATCAGGAACAGGGCAAGGCTGTCCACTCTTTCCATATCTCTTCAGTTTAGTGCTTGAAGTCCTAGCTAGAGCAATAAGACATCTAAAGGAGATCAAGGGGATACAAATTGGAATGGAAGAGGTTTAAATATTTAGGAAGGAAGAGGGATAATAAGAGTGGTAAGGTGTGGATATACCTAAGTGTTATTAATTATTCATAATATATTACTATTTTGTAACTCACAATGAAATCTACCAAAATGCAATTGCAATTATATTAGTAATGTTATGTGTGTATGTGTGTATATATATATATATATATATATATATATATATATATATATATATATATATACATATGTGTGTGTCGGTAACTTCTACTTACCATAATTAAGAAGTAGTTTAAAAGATGTAGAGACATTTTTGTTGTTACCGAGAAACTATTTTCTCAGTAATTCCTCTATGATCTAGATTTGTTCTGCTTTCCTTGCAAACCTTCAACCTTTTCCATTAGATCCAGGCAAGAAGAAGCTGACCACTGCATTCAAGGATTCCTCTTCCTCTGGCTACCAGTTGAATTTGGCCAATAGGAAGGCTGGCAAAAGACTGAAGAGAGGAAGGGACATGTGAGTTTCAGGTATTCACTTCACCAACTCCCTCCCTATTATCACCAAAGTTGATAAATAACCCAGCCTAGGACAAGAGCTCCTTGCAGGCAGCCCTCTGCTGTAGTTGCAGCTTCTCTGTTTTGATCAAATAACAAATCCTCTCTTGGTCTTTTATGTGTTCCTCTTCTTCACACATGCCCCTCCCCAAGTCCACTGATAGGGGAGGTCCCCCTCTCCTTCCTTCTGATCTTAGTCTATCAAATCTCATCATGAGTGGTTGCATTGTAAAATTCTGTGGCTTGGTAAGGCTGCTCTCCCCTCAGGGAGAGGTGATCAAAGAGCAGGCTAATCAGTTTATGTCAGAGGCAGTTCCTGTTCCCATTACTATGTAACCCACTTGGACACTGAACTGCCAAAGGCTACATCTGTGCAGGGGTTCTAGGTTATCTCCATGCATGGTACCTGGTTGGAGTATGAGTCTCTGGAAAGACTCCTGTGTTCAAATATGTTGCTTCTGTTGCTCTCCTTGTGGAGTTCCTGTCCTCTCCAGATCTTACTATTTCCCACTTCTTTCATAAGATTCCATGCACTCTGCCTAACATTTGGCCATATGTCTCAGCATCTGCTTTGATAGGAACCTGCCACAGAGGGCCTCTGAAAGGCTCTGCCCTGCAGACTATCAAAGCAGATGTTAGCTTTTTTATACCTGCAACACTTACAGTGTCAGTTACCCCATTACAATATGCCATCTACTTTCTACCATGAGAATTTATATCATAAAAGGTAATAAAAATAGAGTAGAGATGCTAAAGTCAGGAATAACAAGACTGACTAAAAAAGCTTGCTAGTGTGTCTCAGACTTTCTTTTATCACCTATAAAAATTAGTAACAATGCCTACTTCAAAATACTGTTTACAATGAATTGTATTTAATGTACATGAATTTCATTGGCATAAAGTTACAGACATTTGTGGGGGAGTACCTTTTTTTTAATTATACATTCAGTGCACAGTAAGAACCAGGTAACTTCCATATCCATATCCTCTATCTAGGACCAACAGCCTACTATCTGTTCTGATGCATTGATTTAACCGATGTCAACTATAGTCATCCTATTGTGCTATGTAGAATAATACCAGTTGTTCCTCCTAATGATAGTTATTCAATACAATAAGCTCAGGTTAGCAACTTACACAAAGCAAAGGAAAAATAAATAAATTATCATGATTATTGGTTATTCCCATTTACTTCAAAGGCATATTGCAAAATTAGCCACATAACTGTTGCCAATGTATTTAAAGATTTTCACTTCCTTTGTTGGATAACAGATCAAATTTCATACCAGAAATCTAGGCCACAGGCAAAATGTCCCTTTAACAAAACTATACTTTCTGTACTGCTAGATTAAAATATAAGTAGCATACATCAATTTTCTAAGTAGACAAACATTTCATGCTTTAGAGGAGCACATTCACAAAAGTGGTTCTGCTCCAACTCACCATTATTGTTGGAGGGGGCACAGTGGCATAAAGTGGGATAACTGTTACTTCAGCTGGCTACAGGCTGGAGTAAATTATAACTGGGTCAAGTCAAAGCAAATCATTTGAATACATCATATGCAATTGCCCTAAGCTCCACCCCACTGAAAAAAGGATGTATCAGAGAGAAATCCAATATATATTTCTCGCCAGATATACTGAAAAATAAGAGCAGTAATTTGAAAATTTAAACCAAGAACAGAAGAAAGACAGAGCATCAAAATACAGTATCCCTCTTTCTGTTTTAAAACTGTGACCGACAGTCTGGATATGCATGCCACTGGGTGTTAATGGGCAGATACAGCCAGCAAGAGAAACTGTGGTGTTAGACTGCCTGACCCATTGCATGTCCTTCAAAGACAACTGAGGCTGCTGTCTAAAATCATGCTTGGCAGCACCAGAGAGATGACTATTTTCCAAATGTTCCCTAAGTAAACAATAGTATCAATAACAATAGAAGACTGATGATTGCTAAGAAAACTTTTTTTTTCCAGGACAGCTGCGTACTGAGTCCATGGGTAGAGAGAGAAAGACTTAGTTCTCATGTACTGCAGAGTAAGGGGTTCCAGTTCATCCCAGCCGCTGTGTGGACTATCGTTTAAGTCATTGATTGAAGAAGCCACCACTAACTATGTTCCTGAATCTGGTTTTTTACAAACATTGTAAGAACAATTTTCAATTTCACATGGAAAAGCAAAAAACCCAGAATAGCTAAAACATTCCAGTAAAATAAAAGATCTTCTGGGGGTTACTCCCTCCCTGATCTCAAGCTGTACAATAGAGTAACAATAACAAAAATGGCATGGTAATGGCATAGACATAGACTGGTGGATCAATGGAATGGAATTTAAAACCCAGAAATAAACTCATACACCTAAGGAAACTTAAGTTTTGACAAAAATGCCCAAACCATACAATGAAAAAACAAATGTTGCTGGTCTAACTGGATGTCTACATATAGAAAAATGCAAATGGACCCATATTTATCACCCTGCAGAAAGTTAAAATCCACGATGAGCAAAGACCTCAACATAAAACCAAACACACTAAATGTGTTAGAAGAAAAAGTGGGGAAGTACCTTGACCTCATTGGCACAGGAGACAACTTCCTGAACAGAACACTAACAGCACAGGCTCTAAGATCAACAATTAATAAATGGGAACTCAGGAAACTGAAAAGCTTCTGTAAAGCAAAGGAACTATCATCAGAACAAAATGACAGCCTATATATGGAGAAACGTTCTTCACCAACCCTGTATCTGACATAGGGCTAATATTCAGAATATATAAAGAACTGAAGAAGTTAAACAACAAAAAACAAGTAATTGAAATTAAAAAATGGAGTAAAGAGGTAAACAGAAAATTCTCATTAGGGGAATATCCAATGGCAGAGAAATACTTAAAGAAACGCTCAATGTTCTTAATCATCAGGGAGATGAAAATCAAAAGAACCCTAAGATTCCACCTGAAACTCAGCAGAGTGACCAAGATAAAAAAAAATCACTCAAAGAATAGTGCATACTGGAGAGGTTGTGGAGAAAGAGAAACCCTCCTCCACTGCTGGCTGAAATTCATCCTTGTACAACTACTTTGGAAATCAGTGTGGCAGACAGGTGGGGATGGTGTTAACTCAAGATCCAGCTCTGCCACTCTAAGCCATATAACCAAAATATGCCCCATCTTTCAATAAGGATATCTACTTAGCTATGTTCATAGCAGCTTTATTTGTAATAGCCATCATCTGGAAACAACACAGATGTCCTTCAGTGGAGAAATGGTGCAGAAATTGTGTTACCTTTACACAATGGAATACTACTCAGCAATTAAAAACAAGAAAATCATGAAATTTGAAGGCAAATGGTGGGAACTAGAAAAGATCATCCTGAGTGAGGTAACCCAGAACGAGAAAGACACATATATGGTAGATACTCATTTATAAGTGGATATTAGCCATATTACATAGCATAAGCATACTAAATTCTATAGTCCTAAAGAAGCTAAACAACAAGGAGGACCCTAGGGAAGATGCTTAATCCTTATTCAGAAGGGCAAAAAGGATAGACATCAGAAGAAGAAGAAAAGGAACAGGACAGAAGCCTTCCACAGAGGACCTCTGAAAGACTCTACCCACCAGTGTATCAAAGGAGATACTGAGACTCATAGCCAAACTTTGGGCAGAGTGCTGGAATCCTTATGGATAAAGAGGAATATAGAAAGACCTGGCGGTGACAGGAACTCCACAAGGAGAAAAACAGAGTCAAACACTTTGGTCCAGATATCAATGCCTGTGCCTGCAGAGACTGATATTCCAACCAAGGACCATGCATGGAGAGGACCTTGACCACCTGCTCAGAGGAAACACATGGGATGCTCAGTTACCATGTGGATTCCTTAGTAAGGATTATGGGGTCTGTCACTGATGTGAATTCAGTGGCCAGCTCTTTTATCACCTCTCCGGGGGAGGGAGGCGTGCAGCCTTGCCAGGCCTCAGAGGAAGATGATGAAGCCAGCCTTGTTGAGACATGATAAGCTAGGGTCAGATAGAAGGGGAGGAGGTCTACTTCAGGGGACTAGGGAAAGGGCTGAGGGGAAGAAGAGAGAGGGTGTGTGGGACTGGGAGGAGACATGGAATGGATCTGAAGAGAGGATGCAAAGTGAATTAAATTTAATAAACACACAAACAAACAAACCTAAATTAAGAAAAAAAGAAAAAAGATTAAAAAAAAATCAAACTACCCCACAAACATTTTATAAGAGGTACCACCACCTAGTGGTGACAAAAATGAATTAATTTCCCCCAATGACTTTATTCTCTAAAGCATAAAAATCTATATAATATTTTATACAAATTAGCCAGTTCTTAGAAAAGTAAAGCAGTTTTGGACTAATGACATTACACTATATTTGTGGTGAAGGCAAAAGAATATATGTGTAGTTAGCTCTTATGCATCTATTCAGTCTCTATGGTTATCACTTAATTCTTGGAAATAAATAACTGGCTTGTATTTTGGCAAGCCAAGAATTGTTGAGAACAAGAAGCAGTGTTGAGAACAAGAAACGACAAGGTTTGTATTTGACAAAGGACTGCTTTTTTCTCTTATTTTCAGTATTTTTTTATTTATTACAATTTATTCACTTTGTATCCCAGCTGTACCCCTACTCTCACCCCCTCCCAATCCCTTACTCCCTGCACATCTCCTCCTATGCCTCTTCACCAGTCCACTGACACTAGGGTCCAGCTGACCATAGCTGATCATAGACAATCTCATAGGGACTGTCTTTCATAGTCTTCCTCTGTGGCCTGATAAGGCTGTTCCCCCCTTTATGGGGAGGTGATCAAAGAGCCAGCCACTGAATTCATGTCAGAAACAGCCTCTGTTCACCCTACTAGTGTACCCATTTGGAGACTAATCTGTCACGGGCTACCTCTGTGCAGGGGGTTTAGGTTATCTCCATGAATGGTACTTGGTTAGAGTATCAGTCTCAGAAAAAACCCCTAGGCCCAGAATATTTGATTGTGTTGCTCTATTTGTGGAGCTCCTGTCCTCTCCAGATCTTTCTCTCTCCCCCTTCTTTCATAAGATTTCATGCACTCTGCCCAAAGTTTGGTTATGAGTCTCAGCATCCATTGAATACCCTGCTGGGTAGAGTCTTTCAGAGGCCCTCTGTGGTACACTCCTGTCCTGTTCCCTGTTTTCTCCCTCTACCAATGTCCATCCCATTTACCTTTCTGGGCTAGAATTAATCATCTTACCCAGGGTCCTCGTTCTTGCTTAGCTTCTTTATGTGTACAGATTTTAGTATGATTATCCTATAGTACATGTCTAATATCTGCTTATAATTGAGTATATACCTTGTGTTTCTTTCTGCTTCTGATATACCTCACTCAGGATGATCTTTTGTATTTCCCACCATTTCCCTGCAAATATCATGATTTCCTTGTTTTTAATAACTGAGTAATATTCCATTATGTAAATGTACCTCAATTTATGAACTTTGTGTTCTCTATTGCAGATGGCCATTTGAGTTGATGCTTCAGTATCCATGCTGCCTTCATCTGTAGTCTCTGGAATGCCTTCATTTTCATCATCATCATGAAGAAATAAAGAAATTAAAATCTTCCTAGAACTCAATGAAAATGAAGACACAACATACCCAAACTTGTGGGACACAATGAAAGCAGTGCTAAGAGGAAAGTTCATAGCACTAAGTGCCTTCAAGAAGAAATTTGAGACAGCACATTCAAGCAAATTAATGGCTCACTTAAAAACACTAGAAAAAGAAGAAGCAGACACACCAAGAAGGAGCAGATGGCTGGAAATAATCAAACTCAGGGCTGAAATCAATCAATTAGAAAAAAATAAATCAATTCAAAGAATCAATGAAACCAAGAGCTGGTTCTTTGAGAAAATCAACAAGATAGAGAAACCCTTAGCCAAGCTAACTAAAAGGCAGCGAGACACTGTCCAAATCAACAAAATCAGAAATGAAAAGCGGGATATAACTACAGACACTGAGGAAATCCAAGCAATCATTAGGACTTACTTCAAAAGTCTATACGCAACAAAATTTGAAAATTTAAATGAAATGGACAATTTTCTTGATCGATTCCACCAACCAAAGCTAAATCAGGACCAGGTAAATCAATTAAATAGTCCTATATCCCCCAAGGAAATAGAAGCAGTCTTTGAAAGTCTCCAATCCAAAAAAAGCCCAGGACATGAAGGTTTCAGCACAGAATTCTACCAAACATTCAAGAAGAGCTAACTCCACGTCTCTTCAAACTATTCAACAAAATCGAAACAGAAGCAACATTACCAAACTCATTCTATGAAGCCACAGTCACCTTGGTACCTAAACCTCACAAAGACCCAACAAAAAAAGAGAACTTCAGGCCAATCACCCTTATGAACATTGATGCAAAAATACTCAACAAAATACTCGCAAACCAAATACAAGAACACATCAAAGATATCATCCACCATGACCAAGTAGGCTTCATCCCAGGAATGCAGGAGTGGTTGAATATACAGAAATCCATCAATGTGATCCACCATATTAATAAACTGAAAGAAAAAAACACATGATAATCTCCCTAGACGCTGAAAGAGCATTTGACAAAATCCAACATCCATTCATGTTTAAAGTATTGGAGAGATCAGGAATACAAGGCACATATCTAAACATAATAAAGACAATATACAGCAAACCTATGGCCAACATCAAACTGAACAGAAAGAAACTTAAAGCAATCCCACTAAAATCAGGACAAGACAAGGCTGCCCACTCTCTCCATATCTCTTCAACATAGTTCTGGAAGTCCTTGATAAAGCAATAAGACAGTTGAAAGAGATCAAGGGGATACAAATTGGAAAGGAAGAAGTCAAATTATCACTATTTGCAGATGATATGATAGTATATGTGAGTGACCCCAAAAACTCTACCAGGGAACTCCTACAGCTGATAAACACCTTCAGAAAGTGGCCGGATACAAAATTAACTCAAAAAAAAAAAAATCAGTAGCCCTCCTGTATACAAAAGACAAAAGGGCTGAGAAAGAAATTAGGGAAACAACACCCTTCACAATAGCCACAGATGACATAAGGTAGCTCGGAGTAACCCTAACCAAGGAAGTCATAGACTTGTATGAAAAAAATTTCAAGTCTCTGAAGAAAGAATTAGAAGAAGATATGAGAAGATGGAAGATCTCCCATGCTCATGGCTTGGCAGGATTAACATAGTAAAAATGGCCATCTTACCAAAAGCAATCTATGGATTCAATGCAATGCCCATCAAATTACCAACACAATTCTTTACAGACCTGGAAAGAAAAATTCTCAACTTCATATGGAATAAAAAGAAACCCAGAATTGCTAAAACAATCCTCTACAATAAAAGATCTTCTGGAGGTATCTCCATCCCTGATCTTAAGTTGTTGTACTGTAGAGCCACAGTTTTAAAAACTGCATGGTACTGGCATACAAACAGAATAGTGGATCAATGGAACCGAAAAGAGGACCCAGAAATAAACCCACACACTTATAGACACCTGATCTTTGACAAAGATGCCAAAACCACACAATGGAAAAAAGATAGCATCTTCAACAAATGGTGCTGGTCCAACTGGATGTCTACATATAGAAAAATAAAAATAGATCCATACTTATCACCATGAACAAAACTGAAGTCTAAGTGGATCAAAGACCTCAACATAGAACCTGACAAATTAAATCAGCTAGAAAAAAAAAAAAGTGGGGAATACCCTAGAACTCATTGGTACAGGAGAAAACTTCCTGAACAGAACCCCAACAGCACAGGCTCAATCAATAAATGGGAACTTATGAAACTGAAAAGCTTCTAGAATGCAAAGGAGACCATCACGAAAACAAAGTGACTGCCTACAGATTGGGAAAGAATCTTCCCAACCCTTTATCTGACAGAGGACTCATATCCAGTATATATAAAGAACTAAAGAAGCTGAAAAGCAGCAAACCAAGTAATCCAATTAAAAAAAATGGGGAACAGAGCTAAACAGAATTCTCTGTAGAGGAATACCGAATGGCAGAGAAGCACTTAAAGAAATGCTCAACCTCACTAGCCATTAGGGAAATGCAAATCAAAACAACTCTGAGATTTCACCTTACACCCATGAGAATGGCCAAGATCGAAAACTCAAGTGACAACACATTCTGGAGAGGTTGTGGAGAAAGGGGAACCCTTCTCCACTGCTGGTGGGAATGTAAACTTGTACAACCACTCTGGAAATCAATCTGGCACTTTCTCAGACAACTATGAATAGTGCTTCCCCAAGATCCAGCCATACCACTCCTAGGCATATATCCAAAAGAGGCTCAAGTACACAAAAAGGACATTTGCTCAACCATGTTTGTAGCAGCTTTATTTGTAATAGCCAGAAGCTGGAAACAACCCAGATGCCCCTCAACTAAAGAATGGATGCAGAAATTGTGGTACATCTACACAATGCAATATTACTCAGCAATGAAAAATAAGGAAATCATGAAATTTGCAGGTAAATGGTGGGATCTGGAAAGGAACATCCTGAGTGAGCTGTCCCAGTAGCAAAAAGACACACATGGTATATACTCACTCATATAGACATACAACATAGGACAAACCCATTAAAACCTGTGCATCTAAAGAAACTAAGCAAGAGAGAGGACCCTAAATAAAATGTCCCATCCCCATCCGGAAAGGCAAAGAGGATGGACATCAGAAGAAGAAGAAAACAGGAAAAAACCTAGGAACCTACCACAGAGAGCCTCTGAAAGCCTCTGCCCTACAGACTATCAAAGCAGATGCTGAGCCTGATGGGCAACTGTTGGGCAGAGTGAATGGAATTTTATGTAAGAACTGGGAAATAGTAAGAGTTGGAGAGGACAGGGTCTCCACAAGGAGAGCAACAGAGCAAGAAAATTTGAACACAGGGAACTTCCCAGAGACTCATACTCCAACCAAGGACTATTCCTGGAGATAACCCAGAACCCCTGCACAGATGTAGCCCAGGGCAGTTCAGAGTCCAATTGGGTTACATAGTAATGTGAAGAGGGACTGCCTCTGACATAATCTGATTGGCCTGATCTTTGATCACCTCCCCCTGGGGGGGGGGAGCACCCTTACCAGGCCATAGTAGAGGACAATGCAGCCACTTTTGATGTGAACTGATGGACTAATATCAGAAAGGATAGGAGAACCTCCCCTATCAGTGGACTTGGGGAATGGCATGCATGCAGTGGGAGGAGGGAGGGTGGGATTTGGAGGGAAGGAGAGATGGGTTTATGGGGGGACGCAGAATGAATAAAGTGTAATTGATGAAAAATTTAAAAAAAAGGGGAAAAATAATTTAAGAACCTTAAATGACTTTCAAAACTGGAGGAAAACATGGAGTTAGTCAATTTACATGGAGCACATCTCGCCCCTGGGGGCAATGGTCTCCTGAATCTACTCAGACCTCGGACACCACCACGGCTAGTTCTAGAACTGATGCAAGATGTTCCAACGAGGGGGTTAAGGCTTCTCATAATATTTCCTATAAGCCCAAACCTGTTTGTTTTTATTCCCCATTTTCATTCATTATTAGCCAGATAGAGCCAAGTAATTGTGGTAATGATACTTGCTTTTTTGCCCAATGCTGGAATGCTAGTAAATTTAGGTATGCCCTGGTTACTCGGATGCCTATCTATGTGCCTGTGCCCATTGATGCCCCTCACGCTATGACTCTCTTCAGACAGAAAATGGATCTTGGAACTACAGCTGCCATTGTTACTGCCATCTCATTGGCGGCTGTTGGAGCTACCACCAGGGCATTAGCCATGAGTCATACTGTGCAGACTCCTCAGTCCCTGAATAATCTTTTAGCCAATGTAGCTCATGCCTTAGTTGTACAAAAAGGAATTAATGCTCAACTAAAAGGAGGCTTGATGGTGTTCAATCAGAGGATTGACCTCGTGCAGGAGCAAATTGATACCCTATGACAAATCGCTCAACTTGGCTGTCAATGAGAGTATGCTGGACTTTGTGTCACTAGCATACAACATGAGAATTTTTCCTGTGCTGCAAATCTGTCTAAACAATTGTCGAGCTATATTTTAGGTAATTGGACTGGAGAATTCGATACTATGATGAAGCAGCTGAGAGTGGCCATTTTCACAGTAAATTCTACCAGAGTGGACGCAGGACTAGCCACAGGATTATCATCATGGATTGCTGCAGCCATGAATCATCTGAAGGAATGGGCGGGCATGGGAGCGTTAGCAGGCCTTCTGGTGTTGGTCTCCTTGGTTTGCCTGTGGTATATATGCAAGATTAGAGTCTCACAACTGCGTAATGCAGCCATGATCATTCAGGCCTTTACAGCCATTGAAACAGGATAGTCTTCCCAAGCATGGTTGGCTACCATAAAAAGCTAAAATGTTACGCTCAGGATGGGAGGGTAAGCACTGCACTCAGGGTCAGCCGCTTTGGACCCATAGAAGAGCAAGTCTGATTGCATGCGGGTTGATGCCCCAGGTCCCGCCTCTGAGAAAAAGGTATCAGACGGGTCTGATGCTCTTTGGGTGGATGACACCTAAATGAACATCGGTACAAAGTCCCAATTTATTTCTAATATCAGAGATCAGACCTCTACTCTTGCCTGATGCGTCTAAAACAAAAAGGGGGAACTGTAGAGAGCTGCATAATGCCGTGCCCTAAAGATGGAGCTGGTTTCTGCCTTCCACCTTCCCGATGGTGAGTGCTCTCTGTCACAAACAACTCCACATTTGGCTAAGGCTGAGGATCTGGCTTGCTTCCATGTATGTGGACCTATCTTCATTGCCCACGTGGCACGCTGGGTTTGGCTACCCAGAGGCTATTTAAGCTGTGGGCTGGCTTTCCCCAGGGTCAGATGATTGTTCAAGGTTCCTGAATAAACTGCATTTAAAAAAAAAAAAGCAAATACACAATCACCAGCAAAACAAGTAATCATTGATCACTAATATAAATTAATATCAATGGTTTCAACTGTCCAATAAAAAGACACAGACTAACAGAATGGTTGCGAAAACAGATTATATCTTTGTACTACATTTAAGATACATACCTCTGCAACAAAGACAGACACTACCTCAAAGAACAGAGCTGGGAAAAGGTTTTCTTTTTTTTTAAATTTTATTTTGTTTATATGCACTAATTTTTTCAAATTTTATTATATTAATTACACTTTATTCACTTTGAATCCCTCCATAAGTCCCTCCCTCTTCCCCTCACGATCTCACCCTCCCTCCCCCTTCTTCACAAACCCCCCCTCAAGTCTACTGATAGGGGAGGTCCTCCTGTCCTTCTTTCTGATCTTAATCTATCAAATATCATCAGGAGTGGCTGCACTATCATCTTCTGTGGCCTGGTAAGGCTGCTCCCCCTCAGGGGGAGGTGATCAAAGAACAGGCAAATCAGATTATGTCAGAGGCAGTCCCTCTTCCCATTACTATGGACCCCACTTTGACACTAAACTGCCATGGGCTTCATCTGTGCAGGAGTTCTAGGTTATCTCCATGCATGGTATTTAGTTGGAGTATGAGATTCTGGGAAGACACATGTGTTCAAATATTCTGGTTCTCTTGCTCTCCTTGTGGGGTTCTTGTCCTCTCCATATCTTACTATTTCCTACTTCTTACATAAGATTCCATGCACACTACCCAAAAGTTGGCCATAAGTTTCAGCATCTGCTTTGATAGTCTGCAGGGCAGATCCTTTCACAGGCCCTCTGTGGCATGTTCCTAACTTGTTTCCTGTTTTCTTCTTCTTCTGATGTCCATTCTCTTTTCCTTTCAGGATGGGGATTGATCATTTTAGTCAGGGGCCTCCCTCTTGATTAGTTTCTTTAGATTTACAGATTTTAGTAGGTTTATCCTAAATTATATGTCTATATGAGTGGGTTTAGACAGTGTGTCTTTCTGCTTCTGGGACAGCTCACTCAGGATGATCCTTTACAGTTCCCACCATTTACCTGCAAATTTTATGATGTCCTTATTTTTCATTGCAGAGTAATATTCCATTGTGTAGATGTACCACTTTCGATGACCACTTCTATTCTATTTCCTTGGGAGATATAGGACTATTTAATTGATTTACCTGGTCTTGACTCAGGTTTGGTAAGTGAAATCAATTAAGAAAATTGTCCATTTCATTTAGATTTTCAAATTTTGTGGCACATAGATTTTTGAAGTTAAGTCCTAATGATTGTTTGGATTTCCTCAGTGTCTGTAGTTATGTCCCCCTTTTCATTTCCAATTTTGATGATTTGGATGGTGTCTCTCTGCCTTTTAGTTAACTTGGCTAGGTGTTTATCTATCTTGTTGCTTTTCTCAAAGAACCAGCTCTTGGTTTGATTGATTTTTGAATTGTTTTATTTGTTTCTAATTGATTGATTTCAGCCCTGAGTTTGATTATTTCCAGCCGTCTACTCCGTTTTGGTTTGTCTGCTTCTTCTTTTTCTAGGGTTTTTAGGTGAGCCATTAAGTTGCTTGAATGAGCTGTCTCTAATTTCTTCTTAAAGGCACTTAGTGCTATGGACATTCCTCTTAACACTGTGTCCCACAAGTTTGGGTTTGACATAGCCATCTGAATAGCTAATTAATTAGACTTCCAACCACAATTAGTCATAAAAGATGGAGAGGGACACTTTATTGTTGTCAAGGGAAAAATCCACCAGGAGGACATCACAATCCTGGACATCTATGGACCAAATACAAGGGCTCCTGCATTTGTCAAAGAAACATTAATAAAACTTAAACACATTGATCCCAACACCTTCATAGTGTAAGACTCCAACTCTCCCATCTCACGAAGGGTCAGATGATTGAGACAGAAGCTAAACAGAGAAATGATGACACCTACAGAGGTGTTTATTTTTATGTTTCTTTTAAATTTTTATTTATATTTTTATACAGTATAGTTTATTCACTTTGTATTCTCAGTGCAGCCTCCTCCCTCCTCCCCTTCCAATCCCACACTCCCAACCCCATCTCCTCTCATGTCCCTCCCCAAGTCCACCTAAAACTTAGGTTTTCCTCCCCCTCTCTCTGACACCAGTCCATCAAGTCTCATCGGGACTGGCTTCATTGTCCACCTTTGTGTCCATGTACGGCTGCTCTCCCATCGAGGGAGATGATCAAAGAGCCAGACACTGAGTTCACACCAGAGACATTCTCTGTTATCATCATTAGGGAACCCACACAGAGACTGAGATATCATGGCCCACATCTTTGCGGGGGCTCTAAGGTTTAGAAAAACATTTACAGAGGTCTTAAATGAAATGGAACTAACAGATGTCTATAGAACATTTCATTCAAACACAAAAGAGTATACTTTCTTTTCAGCACCTCATGACACCTTCTCAAAAATTGATCATAGAGCAGGGCACAAAGCCAGCCTTAACAGATACCAGAATATAGAAATAATCCCTTGTAGCATATCAGACAACCATGGTCTAAAACTAGACTTCCACCTTAACAGAAATAACAAAAAGCCTACACACACATACGGAAACTGAACAACTCTCTACTCAATGACTTTTGTTTAGGGAGGAAATAATGAAAGGAATCAAAGACTTCCAAATATTCAATGAAAATGAAGGTACAACTTACCCTAACTTATGGGACACAATTAAAGCAGTGCTAAGAAGAATCTTCACAGCATTAAGTGTCTTTGTAAAAAATTCAGAGGCCTCTAATACAAGCAAATTAATGGTGTACCTGAAAGAACAAGAAAAAAAGAAGCAGATACACCCAAGAGGCGTAGATGGCTGGAAATAATCAAATTCAGGGCTGAAGTCAATAAACAACAAACAATGAAAACAATTCAAAGAATCAACAACACAAAGAGCTAATTCTTTGAGAAAATCAGCAAGACAGACAAACACATAGCCAAACTAAATCAAAGGAAGAAGGACACTGTCCAAATCAACAAAATCAGAAATGAAAAGGGAAACAAAATTACAGACACTGTGGAAATCAAAAGAATCATTAAGTCCTGCTTCAAAAGCCTATAAGCAACAAAATTTGAAAATCTAAATGAAATGGACAATTTTCTTGATAGATTCCATTTATCAAAGCTGAATCAAGATCAGGTAAGTAAATTAAATAGTCCTATATACCTGAAGGAAATAGAAGTTGTCATAAATAATCCTTCCACCTGACCTTCAAAGAAGAGGTAACACAAATATTCTTCAAACTATTCCACAAAATAGCAACAGAAGGAACATTACCAACTTCATTCTATGAGCTGACAGTCACATTGATACTTAAACCTCACAAAGACACTACAAAGAAAGACAACATCAGACCAATCCCACTTATGAACATTGATGCAAAAATACTGAATAAAATATTCACAAACAGAATCCAAGAACACATTAAAGATATCATCCAACACAACTAAGTAGGTTTGATCCTGGGCATGCAGGTGTATTTCAACATATGAAAATTCATCAATGGAATACAGCATATACACACACTAAAGGAGAAAAACCACATGATCATCTCATTAGGTGCTAAAAAAATTGACAAAATCCAAAACCCATTCATGTTTAAATTCTTGGAGAAATCAGGGATACAAGGCACATACCTAAACATTGTAAAAGCAACATAGAGGAATCATATAACTAACATCACACTAAACGGGGAGAAATGAAGTCAATCCCACTGAAATCAAGGACAAGGCAAGGCTCCCCACTCTCTCCTTATCTCTCCAACATAGTTCCTGAAGTCCTAGCTAGAGCAATAAGACAACTAAAGGAGATATAGGTGATAGAAATCAGAAAGGAAGAAGTCAAAATATCACTATTAGCAGATGATTAGTAGTTTACATGAGTGACCCCAAATATTCTACCAGAGACCTCCTTCAGCTGATAAACACCTTCAGGAAAGTGGCTGGATACAAAATTTACTCAAAAACAAAACAAAACAAAACAAAACAAAACCCTGAATCCATCCTGTATACAAAAGACAAATGGGCTGAGGAAGAAATTAGGGAAAAAATAATTTAACAATAACCACAAATAACATTAAAGTACCTTGGTGTGACTCTAACCAAGCAAGTAAAAGAACTGAAAAAAAAAAAAAAGCTTCAAGTCTCTGAAGAAAGAAACTGAAGAAGATATTTGAAGATGGAAAGCTACTACATGCTAATGGATCTGTATGAATAACAGTGAAAATGGCCACCCTACAAAAAGCAATCTATAGCATCAACACATTTCCCAACAAAATACCAACATAATATTTTACAGACCTTGAAAGAACAATTCTCAATTTCATATGGAAAAACAAAAACTCAGAATAGCTAAAACAATCTGGTACAATAACAGATCTTCAGGAGGTATCTCCATCCCTGATCTCAAGTTGTACTATAAAGCAACAGTAATAAAATTGGCATGTTTCTGGCATAGAAACAGACTGACAGATTTTATGGAATCAAATCAAAGACCCATAAATAAACCCACACACCCATGGGAACTTAATTTTGACACAAAAAAAGCCACAACCATACAATGGAAAAAAGACCACATCTTCATCAAATGGTGCTGGTCTAACTGGATGTCAATATGTAGAAGAATGCCAAAAGGCCCATATTATTACCCTGCACAAAAATCAAAGAAGAGAAGAGAAGAGAAGAGAAGAGAAGAGAAGAGAAGAGAAGAGAAGAGAAGAGAAGAGAAGAGAAGAGAAAAGAAAAAGAAAGAAAAGAAAGAAGGCAGGCCATATAATCTTTAAGCGATTTTTAGCACCTTTATTTTCCGTGTAACTGTTTTAGAAATATACCAATTCTTAGTAGTTCTCTCAAATACTACTACAGTATTTCACATAAGCCAGGAATTGTAAGTTAGCACTTAAAAGCTATTTCAACTTAGCTTTATTTGTTTGTTTGTTTGTTTGTTTATTTTTTTTAGATTATAGCAACTTATATTTTAGTGTTTCAGGGACTAAACGAAACATTTTGTGTACTTTTCATTCTAACGTGAAATACCTGTTTAAAGATATATAATCTGGCATAGACATTAAGTGGGCCTAAAGCTTCAGTTACGGAATGTCAGTGTCAAGATGGAACCTAAGCAGGGACATTTCAGAGGCGACATTTGTAAAAAATAGGTCATCTGGCTCATTGGGTAAGAATGTTTGCTATCAAGCATGTGGCCCTGAGTTTAAATCCCCAGCCTCTATGTAGAAATCCATGCACAGATGTTTGTGTATCTTTAACTGTGGCATTATATGGAAGGAAATCAGAGATTTCTGTAAGCTGGTCCACAGCCTAGCAAAAATGGTAAGCTTCCAGTAAATTAGAGACAGTCTCAAAGGATTAACATGTAATCCCTTGTGAAACCTGGTGTACAGATTATGCGCCATGACAAAGAGAGAGAGAGAGAGAGGAAGAGGAAGAGAGGAAGACACCCAACAGCCCCTGTCATCTCTACATGCCATTTTGTGGAACACTGATAAACATATACCATACACAATAAATAAGTAAATCATTTAATTAATAAATAGATAAATTTAGGTCAGAAAGTTAGAACTGAGAACATAAAGCTATGATAATTGCATGCTAATGGAGTTAAAAAGACCTATGGAATTGATCACATTATTCTCTCACTTCAATAGTATAAATTTAAAATTTACTTCAGAATCTTCACTTTCCCCAGGAGCCAGAGATGGTGATGACCTGTGAAGCTATTTCCAAGCACTTTGTAATTACTGCTTTCTTTTTTTCCCAATTCCACAATCCCCTTCCATCACTACAGATCCCTTCACTACTTATTTATTTTCATAAAAAGTCTTTGAAAATGTACATTAAGTAAGATCATTAATTACACTGTGATTTTGTTTTGTAGTCACCATTTCTTTAAATACTACAAAATCTCAGCACCAGCACTACTGAAAATGGTGATGCATTCCAGACCAGGAGGCAACCTGCAAGTGATGGGCTGAACCTGGGGCCCTGCATGCACTCACTTGAAGGCACACTCACTAGCCCTCAGGCCTAATCAGAATGCACAGGGGTACCCCCTATTCTCTACTCTCAGATTTGGACCATAGAGGAACCCGCACCCCCTCCTACATGTAAGCTCAACATTCCATGCATCTACATGCTCAGCACCCTGTTCTTCAAGGCACACTTCTGAGCACACACCTGTGCTTAATTGCTCGCACTTGCACAACTGTGACCTTCCTACCTTAGCTACAATGGAAACACCAATATCTGCTCTCAAAACTGTGTGGACCTCTCTTATCTTCCTGACACAAAAGAAAGACCTACCCAGTCTGAAATACAAACTAGGAATAAATTGAGCAAAGGTTACAGATAAACAGATAGCTAGAGGTTGGCATAAGAACACATCCAACAAAAATCAGGACATCATGGCTTCACCAGGAACCTCAAATGTTAATGGACATGCTAATTCATTGGAAAAACAGGAAAATTATCTCACTTCAAGGCTCATCAATATATTAGAGGCACAAAAAGAGAAAATGAACAAAGCTCTTAAGGGAACAGAGGCAAATACAGCCAAACAAATAGAGGCACAAGTAGAGGTATATAGAGAGGAAATGAACAAAGCTCTCAAAGAAATACTGGCAACTGCAGCCAAATTAATAGAGGTACAATTAGAGGCACAATTAATGGCATATAGACAGCAAACGAACAAAAAATCAGAGGTCATCATGGAAAGACAGGAATCCATATTCAAACGTATGAAGGAAATGATGCAAGACATGAAAACACAATTAGAATCAATAAAGAAAACACAAAAGAGAAAACCCTAGAGTTGGAGAACTTAGAAAAATGATCAGGAACCACAAAGGTCAGCATCACCAACAGGATACAAGAGATGGAATAGATAATCTCAGGCGCTGAAGATACACTTGCCAAAACTAATACATTTCTCAAAGAAAAAGTAAAATGAGAAAAGTTCCAAACACAAAACATCCAGGAAATCAAGGATAGCATGAAAAGACAATATCTAAGAATAATAAAAACAGATGAAAAAGAAGATTCCAAGGTTCAAGGTACACAAAGTATTTTCAAGAATATCATAGACAGATTTGCAGCGCAGGAAAAATTCTCATGTTGTATGCTAGTGACACAAAGTCCAGCATACTTTCATTGACAGCCAGGTTGAGCGATTTGCCATAGGGTATCAATTTGCTCCTGCAAGAGGTCAATCCTCTGATTGAACACCATCAAGCTTCCTTTTAGTTGAGCATTAATTCCTTTATGTACAACTAAGGCATGAGCTACATTGGCTAAATAATTATTCAGGGTCTGAGCAGTCTGCCCAGTATGACTCATGGCTAATGCCCTGGTGGTAGCTCCAACAGCCGTCAATGAGATGGTAGAAACAATGGTGGCTGTAGTTCCAAGATCCCTTTTCTGTCTGAAGAGAGTCATAGCGTGAGAGGCATCAATGGGCATAGGCATCCAGTGAGGCATGCGAGTAACCAGGGCATACCTAACTTTACTAGCATTGGGGTTTAAAAAAAAGCGAGTATCATTACCACAATTACTTGGCTCTATCTGGCTAATAATGAATAAAAATGGGGGATATAGACAAACAGGTGTGGGCTTATAGGAAATATTATGAGAAGCCTTAACCCCTCGTTGGAGCTATATTTTAGGTAATTGGACTGGAGAATTCGATACTACGATGGAGCAGCTGAGAGTGGCCATTGTCACAGTAAATTCTACCGGAGTGGACGCAGGACTAGCCACAGGATTATCAACATGGATTGCTGCAGCCATGAATCATCTGAAGGAATGGGCGGGCATGGGAGTGTTAGCAGGCCTTCTGGTGTTGGTCTCCTTGGTTTGCCTGTGGTATATATGCAAGATTAGAGTCTCACAACAGTGTGATGCAGCCATGATCATTCAGGCCTTTACAGCCATTGAAGCAAGACATTCTCCCCAAGCATGGTTGGATACCATAAAAAGCTAAAATGATACGCTCAGGATGCGAGGCTAAGCACTGCACTCAGGGTCAGCCGCTTTGGACCCAGAGAAGAGCATGTCTGATTGCATGCGGGTTGATGCCCCAGGTCCCGCCTCTGAGAAAAAGGTATCGGACGGGTCCGATGCTCTTTGGGTGGATGACACCTAAATGAACATCTGTACAAAGTCCCAATTTATTTCTAATATCAGAGATCAGACCTCTACTCTTGCCTGATGCGTCTAAAACAAAAAGGGGGAACTGTAGAGAGCTGCAGAATGCTATGCCTTAAAGATGGAGCTGGTTTCCGCCTTCCACCTTCCCGATGGTGAGTGCTCTCTGTCAGGAACAACTCCACATTTGGCTAAGGCCGAGGATCTGGCTTGCTTCCATGTATGTGGACCTATCTGCATTGCCCCCGTGGCATGCCTGGGTTGGCTACCCAGAGGCTATTTAAGCTGTGGGCTGGCTTTCCCCGGGGTCCGAGGATTGTTCAATGTTCCTGAATAAACTGCATTGAAAAAATAAAAAAATAAAAAAAAATAAAGGAAAAAAGAAATAAAAAAAAAAAAAAAAAAAAAGAATATCATAGAAGAAAAATTTCCCGACTTAAAGAAAGAGATGTCTATATGTCTATAAACATACAAGAGGCCTTCAGAACAACAAATAGACTAGATCAGAAAAGAAACTCCTCAAGTCACATCATAGTCAAAACACTAAATCTACAGAACAAAGAAAAAAAATATTAAAAGCAGTAAGGGGAAAGGGCCAAGTAACATACAAAGGTAGACCTATAAGAATCACACCAGACTTCTCCACTGTAACTATGAGAGCCAGAAGGGCCTGGACAGATGTCATGCAGAATCTAAAAGACCAAAGATGCCAATGCAGACTACTATACACAGCAAAGCATTCAATCAACATAGATGGAGAAAACAAAACATTCCATGACAAAACAAAACTTAAACAATATCTACACAGGAACCCAGCCCTACAGAAGGTACTAGAAGATAAACTCCAATCCAATGAAAACAGCTACACACAAGAAACCACAGGACATAGATAATTTCACAACAGGAAAATAAATAAAAGAAAGCAAGCATAGAAACACAGTAACATCACTAATTCCACAATAAAAGGAACTAATATTCATTGATCACTATTAACTATCAACATCAAGGGACTCAACTCTCCAATAAAAACACACAGACTAAAAAATGGTTGGAGAAACAGGATCCAACATTGAAATTTATCAACATTTTGAACGTCAACACTTTGAGTTGTCTCAAAATCTAAAATTAATATGCGCCTAGCCTATTTTAAGAAAGAGAAAAGCTGTACTGAATACAAGGACTTACAATAAAAGTTAAAATGATATATTTTAATTCTCAGGGGTATCATTGTATTGTTGAGGATATCATCAGTAATTATTCATTACATAAATCCTGTAAAAAACATTATCTTAGCTCAGGATTCTGAATTTCAACTTACAATAAAGTGGCAATCTCTCTCTTCTCTGCGTTCTCCTCTCTCTCCTTAAATGCAATTTTGTTTTTCCTCTTAATAAAGGGGAATGTTATATTCTCCTTTATGAAGTAAAAGCTGCTATTCACCAAAACTGACTTTCTATATGGACCTGGACCACTGTTCTAAGCCCAGCTACTGAAAAGGCTAGCAACAAATTGTCAATCCTGACTCATGATTTAATTTTAAAAAATGTGAAGAGTTCACAGTATCACTCAGTGGTAGAACACTTGCCTAATGTGTGCAAAGACCTAGGTTTTTCCTAATACCAAATAAATAAATAAAATTTAGATTGCTCATGGTGGCCCAAGGTTTTGTTCCTGTTTTCACTTGTTCTGTTCTCACAGTTCCTTCCTTCCCAGTCTCCTCAATCTGGCTACTCCTGAGGCCCAGAATATTCTTCAAGGGCTCCACAGGCTTAACTCCCTGTTTCTTCAAGTCTTTGTTCAGATGCTTGATTCTTTAGTTCTTGTCATTATTAATTTTTACTTTGTATTCAGAGAAGTGTTTCAAAATGATACTTTCACACATATGTATCATTGTAGTTCATTGTTCTATACCTTACTTCCCTTGTCCTCCCTTTCCTTCTTACTGGTCTCTTTGTTCTCCACTACTGCTCCAGTAACAAGCTCAATGCACCCTTCTGCTTCCCACACATGCACAGAATTTGACTCAATCTAACTGGGTCACACATTTGTGTAATGGTTCTCTTCTAAACTTAATGAAATGTAATCTCCATGGAGGGAAGGATTCGACCTAACTTACTCTTGTAGCCTCTGAATAGAAGTCACAGAGAAGGCACTTGATGAATATTTCTTCACTGAAAAAACAAATTCACAGCCGGGTGGTGGTAACACACACCTGTAATTCCAGCATTCAGGAAGCAGAGGCAGGAGGATCTCTGTGAGTTCAAGGCCAGCCTAGTCTACATAGTAAGTCTAGGAGAGCCAAGTCTACACAGAAAAACCCTGTCTCAAAACCCATCCTCCCGAAAAGAAAAAAATGGAAAAGCAAATTTACTAGACATTTCGAATCATCTCAAACATACAGCAAAATTAGAAGGTGTTTTTAGGTTGAAAGTAATTGTATTTGTCCCCTTTATGGAAATAAACATGCAAAACTATGAAGCAGTTTAAGCTTTCTTACATTGTTTATTTTGGACATTTTGTTAGTGTAATGCAAAGTTTATTAGCATATGTAGTTATCCATATATATGTGTGTGCACACACATACAATTCCTTCAGAGATATAAAATTTATATTGTAATAATAATTGATTTAGTTTTGGTAAAGAATGAGAGGCATTAAAAGGGAACTATTACTTTTTAATAATAATTCTGTAATAATATTCTATAAAAAATGTTTTCAAGGTAGTCTACAGAAAAGAAAAAGAGCAAAGATAAGTCTTGGCTCATTTTCTGCTTCTACTACATAAACAAATAAAAGAAGTACACCACATGATCATCTCATTAGATACAAAAAGGGCCTCTGACAAAATCCAATACTCTTCATTGGTAAATATCCTGGAGCAATTAGGGATATTAGAGATATACCTAAAAAATAATAGACATGGTCTGTGAGATTCTATCGAACACCGGCCATAATGTCTAAAACCAAAAACATTGATCATTGGCAGAGTCTATACAGAGGGGTAAGAGGATAGATTTATTAAAGCCAGTGCTTGATTTTTAAATCCATGTGCATTTAGATGTAAATCTTTATCTATCACTATGGTGTGGCCTGAATGAAGTATTGTTGTTTTCTTTTATTTGTATTTCAAAATGTGAAAACTAAAGAATCATAAAACAATTGAACCCAAATAAGCCTTTTTTCATTATTTCTCATAAATAAATGAAGTTATCAAGAGCAAAAATCATTGTGTATAAGGAAAAGACATCAATAATCCAAACCTGTTATAAGGAAGAAAGATGATAAAGCATGTTAATCGAGTGGTGAGCTCTATTAGGGTCCTTGTGCTTTTGTTACACATGGGGCATATGTAATGCATACTCATGTTTCAGATGATTGTTTGAAACCCAATCACAACACCCCATGAATACTCCCTTCCAAATATTGGGGAAATCTTCTCCCACAAAATGTACTCTTTTACTTTGTACTGGCATGAAAGATTAAGAAAATAATGGAATGTATTTTTCAGTATTGTACCTGAAATTACATGATTAATTCACATTTTATAACTGCTCATACAACAAGAGAAATACAGGTCTTTCTCCAGAAAATACGTTTATTCAGAAACCATATGACTAGCTGAAACTAATTAAACTCAACTAAGGGGCTGATATGTAAAATGTGGCTCAACTGAAAAGTCATTTCACGTACGATTATTCCATTAAAATTATTTTTATTTCCATAGTCAAAGGAAACTAAAGTCACCAAGAAAACTGGAATGACCCCTACTATTAAAACTGACTTTTTGTTGGTTGAAGGTTTGGTTATCTTGTTGCTATGGTAATGTGGAAAATAAAGTCACTCCTTTCCCTTATGTTGCTAGTATAAGATTTGCTAAAGTGTTCTCTTTCTTGATGCTTGAATAAGAAATAATCACTGCTGATTTCCTTATGGAGTCTCCCCCAGTCCTTTCCCATATCAAACCAGTATGTAAAGCATTTCATCTGTCACTAGAGGAACATAAACAGTTAATTTAACCAAATTATATCTCTGAATAAATTCAACATAGTACTTATAACATACACCTGCTGTGATAAATTCAGACAATAGGCTGACATCACATGACACAAAAATATCTACCACAGAGTTTCTGAGAATCTTCTGCTGTCTGTGTGTCCCTAATCCCGGTTGTTTCCAAGAGTCATTTAAATTGTAAATTACTATGACCTCATGTACAGGGTGGAATAATTAGTAACAAACTAGATACATAAATTATCTTTCCATTTTTTCTTAAATTACTACAATTTAAGCGAGGACAAATTTCAAATCTCCCTGGTAAACATTTGAAAAGTGTGAATTATCAGGTAAGAATTGGTACGCAAAATAACTTGAACACTACATTTCTGACCCTTTCTGACATATTGCTAGTGAGAGAGATGACTTAGTTAATAAAAAGGAGAATCCAGAATCTTTTTTATCAAAATCATTTTGGGCTCTTTACTGATATCTTTTTATCGCTCACTTCCCATCAGAAACCACCATGAATCTCTTCCAGGCTTTCTTAATGGTGTTTTTCATATCCTTATTCCTAAAAGTGCAAATAATAAATTGAACAAGGGAGTTATAATGTTGTAAAATATTGCCACCATTTTATCAGAGGAGAAAGCAGATGGTGGGTGTGCATATACAAATAAGCATGGGACAAAGAACAAAATCACAACTGCAGTGTGGGACCCACAGGTGGAGAGAGTTTTCCATTGCCCTTTACAAATGTAAGCTTTCAGAGAGCACAGGATGACACCATAGGATACAAGCAAATTAGAAAAGATTATTATGCAGTTAGACCCACTCTCGCCAACCACCAAAAGGCTGAAGCTATGCGTATCAGTGCAGGCAAGTACTTGTAATGGGAACAAATCACAAATTAAATGATCAAGAACATTGGGTGCAAAGAAGGGTAACTGCAAAGCAAAAATTATTTGTATGATAGAACACAAGAATCCTCCTGTTTATAGTACCCCCATCAGTGTGCCACAGGCCTTCCAGTTCATGATGGAAGGGTAGTGCAAGGGCTTACAAATTGCTACCTAGTGGCCATAGGACCTGGTTGTCAGTACAATCACTTTTACTGCTTTAAGGAAGTGTTCAGCAAAGAGCTGCATCATGCATCCTTCAAAGGAGATAGTTTTCTTCTCATATAGGCAGTACACAAGCTTTGGTGTGGTTATCGAAGAGAAGAATGCATCCAATAGGGACAAAAATGCCAAGAAGGAATATAAAGAACAGTCTGTATGTTCTGGGCTACAGATAGTGGTCACCACAATTATCATGTTGCCCCCAACAGTTTGCAATGTAGACAAATGAAAATACAATAAAAACTATTTTCTGGACTTTAGGGTTCTGTGAAAGTCTGAGGAATATAAACTCTGTTAGAAAACTCTGCTTTTGCATAATTTTAAGGAGGAGGAAGAAGTAACTGTGTTTATATAATCTGTAATTGTTAGAGAAAAATGCTTCAAATAAGTATACATTATCATCAAGAAGTTGGGTAGTAAACAATTTTATCTTCAGTGGGAATTGGATAAAACATGCTTTTCCCAAGACATGTTAATACAATGAACACTAATTGAATTGTGTTTGTGAGCATGTCTTTGTGCAGTAATAGAGAGACTAATGTGTAAACAGATAGATGATAGGCATATACATATGCAGATAGAAAGATAGATAGATAGATAGATAGATAGATAGATAGACAGACAGACAGAGAGATACATAGATAGATACATAGATTTACTAATAAGTAGAGTTCATAAATTATAGAGAGGATTACAGTATGAGTCAGAAGGAGAAGGGATGTAAGGGAAAGAATTAGATTTAAAAAAGATATACATGTATAAATTTGTTTTTAACAAAATATCATTTTCTGTCACCAGTATTCAGAAATCATGTATGATTAAAATGCTGGCTATTTTTACTCCACAATGCATCCACATGTTTTTGACAGTGAATTGCTGACTTGTTTTCTCTAGTGGTGCCCTGAAGTAGAATAACAAAAAAGCATTGTGAAACTATTTACATATTACACATGTAGAGAAAACACTTTGTGTTAACCATTTTTCTAATCTGCTTGGAACAAGGTACAGATAAATAGTTTACAATGTCTGATCAGAACTCTTACTTACCAACAGAAAAAAAGACAAAATGTACTGTAGAATGCAATTGAAAACCGTCTTCATATTTCAGATTGTCGTGAAGATCTGAGATTAATTGCAATGTTAGATGAGTTACTTTATTCTTAAAAATTATAAAGACCTACAGGAAATGTTTGTCTCTGTTTGTAATGTATATGTTCCATTTGTTGAGATTTCCTTTTAATTCATTAATTTAAATTGTTACCAGGACAGAATATAATGCCTGTTGTCATAGTAAGTGAAAGACAACAAGTTAAGCAGCTGCTTAGAAGTTAGGTAACAAGGAACAATGTCTGTATTATATTATATCTATTTTCTTGGTGAACATTTTAGTAAGAGGTGTTAACTTTAAGCTAACAAAAGATGCTTAACCTGCTATTTTAACACAGACTCTCTGGTTCAAACATACAGGAGCTTTCCTTTGGGATGAACAGAGAAGAAAAGAATTTCATCTTTTTAGACAAGAAGTACAGAGGAGTGGTGGCCTTTTCACACTCTACGTCCAGATATAAAAGTCAAAACATTTTTATTACTTTGCTGATTTGTGACTGGGCTATGTTGACCATGCTAACAGAAGAAATGGTTGAGAATTAAAAGTCAGTGTTCCAATCAGCCTCAGATACAAATTAACAGCAGTCACATAAAGAAGTGTAACTCTAAGTTGAAAAAGATTTAGTGTCTTGAAACATTATAAGTATCAATGATTTATTCATTGTTTCCCATGTTGATACAAGCCAAATTCCTCAAGGTATATGATTTGAAATTCTTAAGACTTTCCTGTAAAAGTGATGTTTATAAATAGTTTACCTGCTCAAAGGCGAGGTTTCTGGAAAAACATCAAAAGTGAACACTACCTACGCTAAAACGTCTTTAACAATTCTAGTTATAATTCATCCTTTTAAAATCACAGATAGTCTTTCCATAAGAGCACCAGATAAGTATTTCAGCTCTTGAATTCATTTTGTACAGACACATACTCAATCAACTGATTCTGAGTCCTCTTTCGTGTGGACAATTGAAATACTATTGGTACCTGCCATCTCTTGTCTTGCCTTCTCCCAGAGCCTCTGTGCTTAAAGACCCTGTACCCTTGATTGATGGAGAAATGTTCTGTAGTGTGTGCATGCTTACTTTCTTTCATGCCTGAAGCTACAGGGGTCTGGCTGGGGGGAACTATATGATAGAGTTTTAAGTGAACAGTACTTCCTGGTTTCCACAAAGAACTGGCTACTTGCAGAAAACTTTTCTATGACATTGTGGTGGCCATGACAACGAGGACAAGCCATTCTTTCCTGGTTACAGACGTATTTGTGAAGGATACTCACAGAATGGAGAGGTGAGATCACTTGACAACCACAGGAAGCATGTAGGTAGGTGCCTTGAGCCAACCTGGGTAACACTGTGAGCTGACCCTCTGAGAGTTCACTGGGAGCCTGTGTGCTTGTTCATGGGGCAGGAGTTGTTGTCACTACTACTGTTTGAAGTGAAGCCCAAAGGACCTTGCCTTGTCTCTTTGTCCTCAGGTGACAACCCTTTGGTGCCAGCTTTATCATTTCAGGCCATGAAAGCATATTTCCCCAACACATGTGAATGGATACCTTTTCTCTCTTTGGCGATGACTGTCATTTGTGTGCTTGACAGAATGACCGCATCTGTGTGGCAGCAACTTAATGCCTAGATAGTTGTGGCGTTTGTTGTCTTAGAGAGAAGCTGGAAGGCATTTAAGGCAGAGGTGTATCTGGGCAACCCTTTGGGGCAGGGGTGGAAGTTTTTGAGTGGGAGGTTTGTGCTGACCTGCAGTTTCATTGGAAGATTGTTTATAGGAAGTGGTGATACTCTTCATGCCTGGATATCTGCCACAGGCCTACAAAAAGATAGCTGCCTCTAATACTGGCCACTAATGGCAGTTGGGTATACTGAAGTAAAACATCTGGTTGTTATGAATACCCGAGGAGAGGCCAGACTTTGTTTCCCCAACAGGCATTTGTATGTGTCTGTGTCTGAGACTTTACAGTGCTGTGAGTTGGGTTAAGAACCAGCTGGGCGGAAACCAGCTCCATCTTTAAGGCATAGCATTCCGCAGCTCTCTACAGTTCCCCCTTTTTGTTTTAGACGCATCAGGCAAGAGTAGAGGTCTGATCTCTGATATTAGAAATAAATTGAGACTTTGTACCGATGTTCATTTAGGTGTCATCCACCCAAAGAGCATCAGACCCGTCTGATACCTTTTTCTCAGAGGCAGGACCTGGGGCATCAACCCGCATGCAATCAGACATGCTCTTCTCTGGTTTCTGCCTTCCACCTTCCCGATGGTGAGTGCTCTCTGTCACGAACAACTCCACATTTGGCTAAGGCCGAGGATCTGGCTTGCTTCCATGTATTTGGACCTATCTGCATTGCCCACGTGGCACGCCTGGGTTGGCTACCCAGAGGCTATTTAAACTGTGGGCTGGCTTTCCCCAGGGTCCGAGGATTGTTCAAAGTTCCTGAATAAACTGCATTGAAAAAAAAAAAAAAAAAAAAGAACCAGCTGGGAATTACAGAGTGTGCAACCATGGATTCCCCATAACCCACCAACACATCAGGATCCCTCTGTGTGTCTCTGCTCCTCTGTGTGACCAATATACACTATACCCTTCTTGCACCCTCTCATCAGACTTCCTTTAACCCATATGTCTGTCTTGCCACAGGAAAGGAAGCTATTGTTCCCATCTGCAGAAAATGTGTATAGATTTCACACACAGCAATTGTGTGCAAGTTCTTGATAAAAGGCCTTTAGTCCCAGGGCTGAAGCATGTGCTGAGACAGGGATTTCAGTATTCTACCTCCCACACATCTCTTTGTGCCTCTGGAAAAGAGAGCACTGTTTTTGCCAGAAAGGTAACTATCACAGAAATTTCAGCAAAGCATTGGTAGAAAGTAGTGGTCTGGATGCAGGTGATGCCTGAAACAGTGGAGGCAGGTGGCAATAGTGATAACATTTAAGCAGTCTGTAGGAAGGGCAAGGACTTTTATATGCCCTGGAGCAACAGGCATACAAAGACAGAATATACAAAGGGGGTGTGTAAGTGGGGGATTGTGGACTGATATGAGTGCATGCACATCTCTCTATGTCTGGGTTACAGATGATGCCTGAATAGCATGGTTTGTGGGCTTGAATACACACTTTGTATTCCAGATATGATTTCTAAGTGAAGTATGTGAGTCTGAGAACATACTTCCCGAGGGAAGCTGAACATTGTGCAGACCTGTGCAGCGTAAAAAGGGTGCATTTTGTAAGTATAACTCACATATCTGAGGTTTCTAAGGGTACCCTGTGAGGCATGGTGTCTGGATGGTGGTGATGTGGTTGGGCCTGATGGTGCTCGTTCATCCTTGCTGGAGGGCCAGTTCAAGGAAGATCCAGAAGAAGACAGCCTAAGGTACCTGAGGGGGTTATATTTTCCTCTGTGTTCTCAGGAGACACCTGTGTCCCAACGTCTAGGACTCCAAGGGAGCTGCATCAGAGGGAGCCAGCTAACCATGTTAGATGACACACCCTCATCAGAGGAAGGGTTCCTGTTGGTGATCACTAAAATGAACTCCATACTTCCACCATACGCATTTAGTGCTGCATCATCCAGCAGATGTGGCCTGAGACACACCTAGCCTCCTTTATGTAGATAGCCACTTTATGCATTGTGAGATCAGATTTGAAGTCAGTAAGGCTTGGAAGGGAATGCAACAGGAGAGACACTGCACATTTGCATTGTGAATAGGGGGCTAGCGTGGACCACCAGTAGTTTATGGATACAGGGGTTCAGAAGGAAAGAACTGAGGAATTGAGGAGAATGTCATTGCTCTCCACCCCCTCCTTCTGTAATGTTAGGAATTCCTAGGATAAGATCTGGGGTCCCTATGCTCAGTATGGCCACACTCACAGAGGGGACCTGTTGTAATGGGAGTTTCCAAGATGATTTGTGTCACAGGAGCCTCCAGTTCACAGTGCTCTGCTTCACTATGGCTCATGGTGCCCTGGTAATGTTAAGAAAAAAATTTGCATCCTAGCATGAATAGTGAACATGGGTGGCATGTGGGTCTTTCTTGGTTCTTCCTCTGTGTTGTAGTTCTTCTCAGCAAGCACAGCCTCTTGAGGATCAGACAGATGTGTTTTCCCTCAGGTGACATGCACACCGCTGATAGGAAACTGGCCAGCTCAAGGAAGAAGCAGTCAAGAGCAGATTAGCTACAACCATAAACACACACACACACACAGAGGGAGAGACAGAGAGAGACAAACAGACAGATGGACAGAGAGAAGAAAGGGTTGAAATTACACTGAGATGGTTAAGGGGAAAGGACTATTGAGAGGCTCAATATGGAGGAACATGAAGAGGAGAGCTACAATACAGATGAGATTGAATGTCAGGAGACCTAGGGATGGGCATGTGACCATCCATATCATCAAGTAGCTACTTTAATTTCCTGTCTAAGACTTTATGGATTAACATTAGGGCACAGAGGTTGGAGACAGGAGAGGTCAGTGGTCTGTAATCTCTTGGATAAATAGTGCTCATCACAGGCAGATATGGGTGTGCAGGTTATAGCATAGGCTTGACATAGCAGCAGGAGGGTGCACAGTTCCAACAGAGACACTTGTCTCCCTGTCATGTCACATAACCCTGTTGCTTGCCATCTGAAATCACTGAGTCTTCCAATTAATTAGTAAGCATGTCTGTTTAGTGAAGAAGTAGCTTCTCTTTGGGAATCTCGCCAAGTGTGCCCTGTAGACACTTGATGCCATAGTGAGGTCCACAATGGAAACAGAAGTAAGATGAAAGATTGGTGGTGGGCTGGTGGGGTAGCCAGAAGCTATGAAAGCAGCCATCTTCTCTTACCATGTTATGCGAATCACCATGAAGAGTTCCCCACCTCCTTGCTGCTCAACTTAGAATCACACAAGTATGGAAGGCTCATGCACTAGGTTGTTCATAGGAATCCTGGGGTTGGCAGAGCAGGACTAGCTCCCTAGGAAAGAGAACAATGAGGTTTCCTTGGCAAAAGAATCCCAGGGAGCCCTAAGGTACTGACTGGGTGGGCAAGAAAATGCACAGCCTTTGTAATGACATCCTCCTTTCTGGGACGAAGTTAAACACTCCAGACTTGGGGTTGGGAACAACAATAGTACAACTGTTTCCCACCTGCTCTGGACCTTTTGCATATCTTCTCCCACATCTGTAGAACAGGCTTTATGAGCTCCTTTGATTACCCTTGCATCACCTGACCATGCTGATGTGTCCATGCTGGTTAAGCCTATTTATTTCCTTCCTAATGCAACTCTGCTTCCTTCTTCCACCATACAGGGGAAGCCCACATAACCCTGAGGGAAGTCAGCTCCAGCTCCTCCACAAGAATCTGGATGGAGGCCAGTACCACAGGCAGGAGAGCCTGGACAGAGACAACTGTCAGGCAGTCACAGTGCCCACCAAAACCAAACTGCTCACGCTGTAGTGATCAGCACAGCCCCAGAGTACTGTCACCATGAACTCTGCAGAGTATGTGCTGTGTGGCTGGAAGGGTCAGCTGTGGCCTGCAAGGGTGTTGTCCAGACCCAGGACATCAGCCCATAGTAAGAGGAGAGGGGCACCTTTCTTGGAGGTGCAAATCTTGCCTATGGGGGAGAAGACAAGAGTGAGGAGCACCAAAGCAAGGCCACTAACCAAGTCTGAAATTGTGAACCTTGCCTCCATGGCAGGGAAGGAGTCACAGGGCAATGGCTCACCAAAGCAGACCAGAGCATACAGAAGAGCCCTCAAGGTGGCTCTCGATATCCTGGGGGAGGAAGGCTGTTTGCAAGGTGGAAGGACAGGTGGCCAAAGAACCAGCACAAGAACAAGTCCTCAAAAGGTTCCAAAAGAGCAGGCCAACTCCAAACCACGTCCTCGCTTTCGCCTGCGCGTGCGTCTGTGCTTCCAAAAGCACAACCAGAAAGGCCAAGAGCTCTCCCAGAGGAGTCCTGGAAAGCAGAGCCACCGTCAGGGTCCTGTGTTGCCAGTGGGCTCACAGAAAGTACCCACAGTGCGAGGGGGAAAAGCCCAGGCACAGACTGCTGTTGGGCCTCCACACTTTGAGATGAAACAGAATGTCCTAAGAGGCATCAGAGTACGGCCATGTCACACAACATCTGAAGGAAATTCTGGTCGTAATGCATGCATGAAAAAGCTAAACACATCCAAACCCAAGTCTTTGATTGCCTCAGCCTCCAGGCAGAGTGTCCAGGCTAAGAAAGAGCAGCAGGCTGCTTCTTGGCCACTGAGGTGCATCTGGTTCTCGCCCAAAGCCCTCAAGCAACAAGCACGTTTTGCTGACCTACACACCAGGGCTACTGGAGGCCAAAGGAAGAATGCCATCTGTGAGAGCAAGGAGGACCACGGCCCGGGCACCCTGAAGCCAGCTGCAAACTCGGCATCAGCAGCTTGCATGCCTCCAATCCCGAGGCTGCGAAGATCCCTCCGCATTGCTAACAGGAAAAGGAAGATCCACGTGCTGTGTCCACATTGCAGGGTGCCAGAACTGGAACCGTGTGCTCACTCAAAGGTGACGAAGACCAGGTTCAAGAGGAGGCGTTCCACCATTCAAAAAGCACGCCAAGCTGCCAAGGTGGCTTCTGCCCAGCTACAGAATACCATTGAACGAGGAATGCTGGTCTGGTTCAAATTTCAGGACCTTCCATTCTGGCCAGCGGTGGTAAAAAGTGTCAGCCAAAATGACAAGATGGCGAGGGTGTTGTTGATGGAAGCTAACATGCAGTTTGAGCACAAGGGTGTCCGTGCCCCTCTACACAAGTTGAAACATCTGGACTGTGGAGAAAAAATATCACTCATAAGAAGAGCCAGCAGAGTGTACAGACAGGGCATCATCTGGTGCCTCACAGTGATCGACCACTACAGAGAGAGCCTGGCCTGTGGCGCCTACCTGGGCTCCTTTATGGGCTATTACACTGCCCAAGTCAGTTACCCGCTAAGGAGGGCCATCCAGGAAGGAGACCTGCACATTGATTTCCCTAAGGTGAGCTATGTGGACCTGGAAGATTGGGAGGAGGAGAATGCCCCAGGTGGGACAGGGTCCCACAAGAAAGTTCTGCCTGACAGTATGAAGGCTGCTTGGGACAGAGCCAACCAGAAGCTCATGGACTTCGTAGTGAAGAGAAAGGGGGCCGACCAGCACCTGCGGGAGATTGTGCAGGACAGAAAACAGTCCAGATGGGTGGACAATCTTTGGAAATCAAGGGGGGAAGATTTCTGTATTGAGACCTACCTGGAGGATGACAACCAGTTGCATCTTGTGGCCAGGCATTTGCAAGAAATATGCAAGGAAGCAGATGAGGCTCTGCTCTCCCTGACTAGAGGAGATAAAGTGCAGTTTACCATGGACGTTCTTCTTCCAGAAGCAATCATCTGCTCCATCGCTGCCCTGGATGAGCTCAGCTACATGGAAGCAGAAGAGGAGTACCTGCATGCCCCACCAGTGCACTACCGTGAGAAAGAGCTCTTTGAAAAGAACCTCTTAAAGGCAGCCCGGAAGAGGTCAGCAGCCAGAATTGGGGCTGCCAGGGCCCCTCATGCACCCATTCCTTAGAAGGGTGCTCACTGCTATCAGCCATCACCCCTGCAAATCCCAAGAGAGGAGACAGGAAGCAACTCCAAAGAGGAACATCTGGGAGACTGTGGGGTGTACTTTGGGCACTGGGACAACTGCTCGCTGAGTGTTTCTTTCTCCACCTCGAAATTAATATTTTCTTTCCTGCTTGACAGTGCAGATGTCTACATGGGCTCTACAGACAGATTCTGTTAGCTTCAGGCCACGCCAGCCCTCTTTGGCCTGTGCCTAGGTGTGCACAAGTCTTGTGAGTGCACTTCCCTGGAACCTTTTCAGCCCTGAGTGGAGCATTGGCTACCTTGGCATAGCCTTGCCCTCTCTGCAGTTTCCCCACGTACCCAGCCAGCACATCAGGTTAATGATGACACCTGTCTCTGACTTCCCCATACTTCCTGTCCTCTTTTCTCTAAGGTGCTATGGATGGAGCCAGTTTAGCTTCCACTATTTTCTTCCTCCATTACCTCCTTCTTCACTCACTCACAATGAAGAAGAGGAACAGATATGTGTATTGAGGCAGTTGGTTAAAGCCAGAGAAAGGAAATGAATGTACTCCCTGAGTTAGTCTGATTTCAAAGATCATGATGTATTGCGTTTTACAACCTCTCATTCTCTCTCTCCTTCCCTTCCTTTATTCTTCCCTCTCTACTCTCTCTCATCTTTCTGCACCTTCCTCCCTCCCTTTCCCTCTCTTTCCCTCCCTGCCTCCCTTCCTCTCTCTCTCTCTGTATGTGTGCACAAACGTGAGGATGTCATAGGGCAAAATCTGGTGTTTATTCACTTATTCTCTCTGCTTTTTGAGACAGGATCTCTGATTGAACATGTTGCTCACTGATTGTGCTAGAAGAGGTATCCAGGCAGCTCTTTCCATCCTCCTGTCTCTGTCACCCTAGTGCACAGATTAGATATGCCTGTCCATATACTTTTCTTTTAAATGAGTACTGGATGGTGAACTCATGTTTTCACCCCATGCAGTTAAAACTTTATATTCTCAGCCATTCTCCAGTCCCCCAGAGACTACATTCTCTTAATGAGAAAGGTCTGCCAATCTCATGGGCTGACTGTCTGCAGCAGCAGACAATAGTATCTCTGCTTTTCTCACATTTCTGAGATCAAAGCCTTCTGATTTTGGCCAGAAGAGGGAGGGAGTTTTTCATTCCTTGGAGTCACTGACAAGTTGGGTGTATTGATGAGAAGCCGCCTTGCCATACCTCCCAGACTGTCCTGTTTCCCCCCTATTGGATCATAGTCCTTGATGTGTATTCTAGGTACACATGAATCAGTCCCTATTTAGACCGCAAAGTACAACTGTATAAGTACCTGAGTCCACTGTCCCCTACTTTTCTGCCAAATCCCTGTAAATGTCCATTTGTCCTCCAGCCTATATCCCTGAATACATGATACCTGTTCCCTTCCTGTTGCACTGGAGAATGGTGAACATTAGGCCTTGATACTAATTAGTGCCTTTCCTTTGTGCATCCAGTGGGCTCTTCCCTGTTCAAAAGGGCAAGAATGACACAGATGCTTGTATTCTCAGTAGTGGGTGCACAAAGACAAGAACACTGAGGCTTGCCAACCAGCCAGTAGAGCTGCATTGGCAAGCCTCTTGTTTTGTGAGAGATCTTGTAAAAAAAAAATGAAACAAAATAAAAAAAAAAAACCTAAGGTGGAGAGAAAATGAGGAAGACTGCTAATGTCTTCTGGCTTCACATTCAGGTGCAAATAAAAATGACAATGTATACACACCAAAAATATCTTAAGTGATGAAGACTTTTAAATGAAATCGCATTTTTTTCTGCTATGAGTCATCTCTCTATAAAAGCCACCAACACTGTATAATTCAATCCTCCTTGCTTTTTAAAAGTATATAAATCATTGACACCTCCTTTATTCCTGCTTCTGACTCCATCTAGGATAGGAATTGATAAATCCAATCTCTTAATGGCTTTTCCAGGAGAAGCCAATGTCTAAGCTCTTTTTCTTCTACATACCCAAGCACCATGCCAGTGCACTTCTCAGAGGCTTCCTATCAGACATAGTCTCACCTGCATAGTCAGCCTCTACTATGACTTTAAATGCCACTGCCCCTTTTGCATTATATTCTGACAACAAAATCTTCTGTCCTCAATTCTACCATTTCTTTGCCCTAACAGTACCACTTCCCCTTCCTGCAGCATCCTCTTTCAAAGCTAAAAGTCATTTCTTCCTTCGCAACTTACAAGGGAATTTTGTGCCATTTTTACTGTTTACTTTGAGCACTGACATAGAACAAGAGAGCACACAATTGTCCAAACTGCTGCACAAATCTCCTCAGTTTCCTATTATCTTCTTATCTCCTGTTTCTCATCTTTCCTACCAGTATTTCTTTCTTGGTTTCTTAAGACACTGGAGTCCTCATAATTTCCTATTCAATTTGGAGTATACCAGAATTTTCGACCTTTTCTTTTGCTTAACTCCTGAAAGTTTTTTGGTTTTTTGTTTTGATTTGTTTTGTTTTTGTTTTTCAACATTAAACCTCTGCCACCCACTCACATGATTACATTTCCACTACTTATTATCCATAACTGATGTTAAGGATCATGATCTCTCTCTCAGTTTGGGTTTTACTGCTGTGAAGAGACACCTTGACCACAGCACTCTGATAAAGAGACACATTTAATTTGTTTTGGTTTACAGTTTCAGAGGTTTAGTCCATGCTTGTCTTAATAGGAAGCATGTCAGCATGCAGGTAGATATGGTTCTGGAAATGGAGATAAGAGTTCTACATCTTGATCCATAGGCAGCAGAACGAAAATGTCCCCATAAGGCCCATCCTGAGTGTTTGAGACCTCAATGCCCACCCCCTCAGTGACACAGTTTCTCCATCAAGATCACACCTACTCCAACAAGGCCACACCTCCCAATAGTACCACTTCCTATGGGCCAACCATTCAAACACATGAGTCTATTAGGCATCACTCAGCCAGTGAATTGTTCTTGGAGAGAAATATAGTAACCATATTCCAGCTTGGACCTTTGCTCAGTGGCACTGCTAGAATTAAATGTTACACTCATGGCAAAAGATGCCAACTCTTCTTATTCTTTATAAATGCTAACAGATACTCACTAATTGGAAGGCCTATATTCTACTGGAGATGCATCTAATTAGCTACTTTAACTTGATGTTTGCTTCTTTGTTTCTCTACTTCTTTATCTATGAATCAGGAAGTGTTGCCTCCCACATTTCACATATTTGAAATAAAGGGATCAATGTAAGGTAAAAAGAAAAAAAGAATACTATATGTAAATAATCCACAAGAGTGCAGAAAAAATAACCCTGTGGCTTCAGAAGGTAAAGGAAATGAAGTAATGGCTCCTAGTCTTATCAGCTTTATCCAGAGGCTTCCCACTGGGCAGAGGGCAGAATTGTGTGACACAAAGAGAAGACAAATTAGTGGAACTTGGAAATTTTTTAACTGAGCCTAAGATTCCTTTAGATGTTCATTCCAGCTTAGTGAAAATTAGATTGGTGACCTGTAGGCTAAAAGAGATAAGCAGTTGTTTGAGTTGTTCATCCCCACCACCAAAAAGATTCACTAGGCCCCATCCATTCCAGAGGGAACAGAAAAGTTTGTAGAATCACTTTCAGACCAGGTAAACTGCAAAGAAGACTCTGAGAGCAGCTGAGCTGCCTGGAAGTGGGTTAGACCAACTGAGTCTCTTGGAAGGACACACTCCAACTGTTGAGCTGCCTGCAGGCTGTGCAGTCTGCTCTAGGTTCTCAAATCTGTGAGCTGTAACCAGGGCTGCAGCTAGCATTGGTGATGAATCATTTTTTGAGTCATTTCTACTCCTGTAAGTAGTGTTCATAAAGCTCATTGGTTTACCAAGTTGAACTTTGGTGGATTTGTTTAGTGGTATTTGGTGGTAGCCTCCTTAGATGGGGTGAGTCTATGTGTGTGTTATCTCTTCTTAGGAGAATTATTATAACACAGCAATGTGCATGCATGCTTGTCTACTTATGACCATACAAAAGAGAGAGGCTGAGCTCGAGTATTTTTCTATATCACTCTCCACCTTACCTTTTCTTTTATTATTATTATTATTATTATCATTTATTACAATTTATTCAATTTGTACCCTAGCTGTAGCCCTCTCCCTTGTCTCCTCCCAATCACAACTGCCCTCCATCTTCTCCACCTATGCCACTCCCTTAGGCCATGCCCCTAGTCCCCTAGAGAGGGGTTCCTCCTCTACCTTCTATCTGACCCTAGTTTATCAGGTCTCATCAGGACTGGCTGCATTTTCTTCCTCTGTGGCCAGCAAGACTGCACCCACCAGGTGGAGGTGATCAGAATCAGAGAACCTGCCACTATGTTCATGCCAGAGACAGACCCGGCTCCCATTAATAGGGAACCCACTTGTAGACAGAGTCTAGGGCTACATCTAAGGAGGGGTTTTAGGTCCTCTCCATGCATGGTTTTGTTTGGGGTACCATTTTCTTCAGGCCCATAGGGCTGAGGGGTTTTTTTTTTTTTTGGCTCTGTAGTTCTCCTTTAGGAGCTCTGATCTCTGATGCCTTCCAGATCTTTCAATCTCCCCCTTTTTCATAAAATTTCATGCATTCTGCCAAAATTTTGGATATAAGTCTCAGCCTCTGCTTCAATGCATTGATCAGTGGAGTCTTTCAGAGGTCCTCTGTGATAGGCTCCTGTCCACTTCCCTGTCTTTGCCTGCCTCTGATGTCTATCATGTTTGCCATTGAGGACTGACCATCTCTCCTAAAGTATTTCATGTTGTTTAGCTTATTTAGGAGTATAGCTTTTAGTATGTTTATTCTATATTATATGTCTAAAAACCACTTATGAGTGAATATATGCAATGTGTGTCTTTCTGTTTCTGGGTTACCTCACTCAGGATGATCTTTTCTAGTTACCACCATTTGCCTGCAAGTTTCATGAGTTCCTTTTTTTAAAATAGCTGAGTAGTATTTCATTGTGCAAATAAACCACAATTTCTGTATCCATTCCTCTGTCGAGGGAAATCTGAGTTGTTTCCAAATTCTGACTATTACAAACAAAGCTTCTATGCACATAGTTGCACAAATATCTTTAGTGAATTGTGGGGCATCTTTTGGGTATATGCGTAGGAGACATATAGCTGGATCTTGAGGTATCACTCTTCCTAATTTTATTGAAAAGCACAAGATTAATTTCCAAATTGGTTGAACAAGGTTACTTTCCCACCATTAATGGAGGAGGGTTCTCCTTTCTCCACATCCTCTCCAACATGTGCTGTCATGAGTTTTTGATCTTAGCCATTCTGATGGGTGTAAGGTGAAATCTCAGGGTTGTTTTGAGTTGCATCTCCCTGATGACTAAAGATGTTGAACTGAAATTCAACATCTGTTGAATTTCAGCTGTTTCTCTGAAATTCAAAATTCCTCTATTGAGAATTCTCTGTTTAGCTCTGTACACCATTATTTATTT
The DNA here is from genome assembly GCF_030254825.1 of Meriones unguiculatus. Classification (NCBI taxonomy): domain Eukaryota; kingdom Metazoa; phylum Chordata; class Mammalia; order Rodentia; family Muridae; genus Meriones; species Meriones unguiculatus. Next base: position 116,495,423 of record NC_083369.1, read on the forward strand.
GTATTACTAGATTTATTGGTGTTTATCTTCTTGAGTCCTTTTTACATTCTGGATATTATCCCCCTGTCAGGTATGGGGTTGGTGAATATCCTTTCCCAATCCACAGGATAATGTTTTGTTCTGACGACAGTGTCCTTTGCTTTACAGAAGCCTTTCAGTTTCATAAGGTCCCATTTATTGATTATCCATCTTAGAGCTGTGCTATGGTGCTTTGTTCTGGTTCTTGTCTCCTGTGCCAATGAGTTCAAGGCTCTTCCCCAATTTTCTTCTAACAGGTTTACTGTGTCTGGTTTTATGTTGAGGTGTTTGATCCTCTTAGAATTTAGTTTTGAGCAGGATAATAACTGTGGATCTACTTGCATTTTTCAACATGAAGGTATCCATTTGTTGAAGATGCAGTCTTTCTTCCCTCGTATTTTTCTGGACTCTATGTCAAAAATCAGGTGTGCATTTGTGTGAGGGTTTATGTGGAGGTCTTCTATTCGATTCCATTGATCATCCAGCCCTGCTTCTCTTCCAGTATGATGCTAGTTTTATTAATGTTGTTCTATAGTACAGATTGAGATCAGGGATGGAGATACCTCCAGAAGATCTGTCATTGAACAGGAATGTTTTAGCAAATCTACAATTGTTTCCTTGTTTTTTCGTATGAAAATGTGGATTATTCTTTAAAGTTCTGTAAATAATTGTGTTGATATTTTGATAGGAATTGCATTTAATCTGTAGATTGCTTTTGCTAGGGTGTCCATTTTCACTATGTTAATCCTACTAGTCTATGAGCATGGGAGATCATTCCATGTTCTGATATCTTCTTCAATTTCTTTCTTCAGAGATGTGAAGTTTTTTGTTTGTTTTGTTTTGCTTTTGATTTCTTTGGTTTTGTTTGTTTGTTTGTTTTTTATACACGTATTTCACTTGCTTGGTTAGTGTTATACCAAGGTACTTTATGTTATTTGTGGCTATTATAAAGGGTGTTCTTTCCCTAATTTCTTTTTCATCACTTTGGTCTTTTATATATCGGATGGCTATTTTTTGAGTTAATTTTGTATCCAGCCACTTTGTAGAAGGCATTTATCACCTGAAGGAATTCTCTGGTAGAATTTTTGTAGTCACTGTGTATACTATCCTCACATCTGCTAAGAGTGATACTTTGACTTCTGCCTTTCCAAATTGTATCCTCTTTATCTCTTTTAGTTTTCTGTTGCTGAATCTAGGAGACTTCAAGTGCTACTTTGAAGAACTACTGAGAGAGAGGACATGCTTGCCTTTTCCCTAATTTCAGGGGGATTGATTAAGTTTCTCTCCATTTAGTTTGATATTGGCTATAGGCTTACTGTATATTACCTTTGCTATGTTTAAGTATATGCCATGTATTCCTGACCTCTCTAAAACAAAAATATTAATGGGTGTAGGATTCTGTCAAATGCTTTTTTGGCATCTAAGATATTCATGTTTTTTTTTTCCTTCTGTTTGTTTATTTGGTGGATTTCATTGATTTATTTCCATATTTGAACCACTCCTGCATGCCTGGGAAGAAGTTTAATTGGTCATGGTGGATGATATCTTTTATGTGGTCTTGGATTTGTTTTGCTAATATTTTATTGAATATTTTTGAGTCAAAGTTCATAAAAGAGGTAGGTCTGAAATTCTCTCTTTTTGTTGGGTCTTCTTCAACCTCTGGGTTCTGAGAAAGACAGCAGAAAATGAATTCAGTGACATAGTTTACTCCTTCCATGGAATAAGTACTTGAACTATATTTCCAAGAGGCGACTAAATTATCTGAAGAACAAATAAATAAACCACCAGAAGTCATTTCTCTTTTAAAACAATAAATAATTATACTGGCTGGTGGTTGAAGTTGAGCTTACATTTTTCATACTCAGGTTTCAGTTTAAGTCATCTATTCTAAACAAATTACCTCAACATTAAATTCTGTGGTTTTTCAGTTCAGGTGGGAATTGAAGTCCAAAGACATAAGAAAGCTTCTTTCAGGGTCATGTGACAATTGAAGAATGTACTTTTCTCTTATTGTGTGTAAGATTTATACTACATTTCAAAAAGACTTCTCTGTTTGAAGCTATGCTAATATTTATATATCAGCAAATGCTTGCTGCATTTCTACACAGAAATGAGAATGTTTGCTCAGATTTGCCCCTCTTCATGCTGCCCTTCCTGGATGTCATATCTGCTCAGAATTCTTAGGCAGCACAGCCACAGTGACTTCTGCAGATTTCTCCTCTCCTAAAAGCTGGATCATCTTGAAGTGAAGTTATAGCCTCTCATCTGATCTCAAGAGTTCAATATCACTATGTGGTGCTATAGGAAGAGATGTAAATTATATATCTTTGATTCTGTAATAATACCATTGAAACTCAACTAAATTATTTAACATTATAAGACTTCTTTTATATAATTAGTGATATAGTAATTTTTTTAATTTTTATTTTTATTAATTACACTTTATTCACTTTGTATCCCCCCATAATCCCTTCCCTCCTCCCTTACAGGTCCCACCCTCTCACCTCCTTCTTCACGAATGCCCCTCCCCAAATCCACTGATAGGGAAGGTCCTCCTCTCCTTCCTTCTGATCTTAGTCTATCAGATCTGATTATAGTCTATCAGATATCAGCAGGATGGCGCTATCACCTCAGGGGGAGGTGATCAAAGAAAAGGCAAATCACATTATGTCAGAGGCAGTCCCTCTTCACAATACTATGTAACCCACATGGACGCTAAACTGCCATCTGTGCAGGGGTTCTAGGTTATCTCTATGCATGGTACTTTGATGGAGTATGAGATTCTAGGAAGACATCTGTGTTCAAATTTCTGGTTCTGTTGCTCTCCTTGTGGAGTTGCTCTCCTCTCCAGATCTTAATATTTCCCACTTCTTACATAAGATTCTGTGAACACTGCCTAACATTTGGCCATAAGTCCCAGAATCTGCTTTGATAGTCTGCAGGGCAGAGCCTTTCAGAAGCCCTCTGTGGCAGGTTCCTAGGTTGTTTCCTCTCTTCTTCTTCTTCTTCTTCTTCTTCTTCTTCTTCGGATGTCCATCCTCTTTGCCTTTCTGGGTGGGGATTGAGCATTTTAGCCGGAGTCCTCATTCTTGATTAATTTCTTTAGGTGTAGAGATTTTCATAAGTTTATCCTATATTACATGTCTATATGAGTGAGTATATACCGTGTGTGTCTTTCTCCTTCTGGGACAGCTCACTCAGGATGATCCTTTCCAGGTCCCAAAAATTACCTGCAAATTTCATGATTTCCTCATTTTTCATTGCTGAGTAATATTCCATTGTGTAGATGTACCACAATTTCTGCATCCATTCTATAGATGAGGAGCATCTGGGCTGTTTCTAGCTTCTGGCTATTCCAAATAAGGCTGCTACAAACATGAAGCAAATGTCCTTATTGTGTACTTGAGCCCATTTTGGATATATGCCTAGGAGTGGCATGGCTGGATCTTGAGGAAGCATTATTCCTAGTTGTCTGAGGAAGCGCCAGATTGATTTCCAGTGTGGTTGTACATGTTTACATTCCCACCAGCAGTAGAGGAGTGTTCCCCTTTCTCCACAGCCTCTCCAGCATGTATTGTCACTTGAGTTTTTCATCTTGGTCATTCTGGATGGGTGTAAGGTGAAATCTCAGGGTCGTTTTCATTTGCATTTCCCTGATGGCTAATGACATTGAGCATTTCTTTAAGTGTTTCTCTGTCATTCTATATTCCTTTACAGAGAATTCTCTGTTTAGCTCTGTTCCCCCTTTTTTAATTGGATTACTTGGTTTGCTGTTTTTCAGCTTCTTTAGTTCTTTATATATACTGGATATGAGCCCTCTGTCAGAAAAAGGTTTGGTGAAGATTCTTTCCCAATCTGTAGGCCATCATTGTGTTTGGATGACAGTGTCCTTTGCTTTCAGAAGCTTTTCAGTTTCATGAGGTCCCATTTATTGATTGTTGTTCTTAGAGCCTGTGCTGTTGGTGTTCTGTTCAGGAAGTTGTCTCCTGTACCAATGAGTCTAGGGTCTTCCCCACTTTTTCTTCTAACTGATTTAATGTGTCTGGTTTTATTTTGAGGTCTTTGATCCACTTGGACTTTAGTTATGTTCAGGGTGATAAGTATGGATCTATTTGTACTTTTCTACATGTAGACATCCAGTTATCCCAGTACCATTTATTGACAATGATATCTCTTTTCCACTGTATGGTTTTTGCATCTTTGTCAAAGATCAAGTGTCCATAAGTGTGAGGTAACTCCAGTTCTCTTCAAACTATTCCACAAAGTAGAAACAGAAGGAACACTACCAAACTCGTGCTATGAAGCCTCGGTCACCTTGGTACCTAAACCTCACAAAGACCCAACAAAGAAAGCAAATTTCAGGCCAATCTCCTTTATGAACATTGATACAAAAATACTCAACAAAATACTTGCAAACCGAATACAAGATGACATCAAAGATATCATCCACTATGACCAAGTAGGCTTCATCCCAGGTATGCAGTGGTGGTTCAATATATGGACATCCATCAATGTGGTCCACCATATTAACAAACTGAAAGAAAAAAAAAAAACATATGATAATCTCCCTAGATGCTGAAAAAGCATTTGACAAAATCCAACTTCCATTCATGTTTAAAGTCTTGGAGAGTTCAGGGATACAAGGCAAATATCTAAATATAGTAAAGGCAATATATACAGCAATCCTATAGCCAACATCAAACTAAACGGAGAGAAACTTAAAGTAATACCACTAAAATCAGGGACAAGACAAGGCTCCCCACTCTCTCCATATCTCTTCAACATAGTTCTGGAAGTCCTTGCTAGAGCAATAAGACAGTTGAAGGAGATCAAGGGGATACAAATTGGAAAGGAAGAAGTCAAAGTATCACTATTTGCAGAAGTTATGATAGTATACTTGAGTGACCCCAAAATTCTACCAGCGAACTCTTATAGCTGATAAACACCTGCAGCAAAGTGGCCAGATACAAAATTAACTCAAAAAAAATTCAGTATCCCTCCTGTATACAAAACACAAAAAGGCTAAGAAAGAAATTAGGGAAACAACACCCTTCACAATAGCCACAAGTGACATAAAGTACCTTGGTGCAACCTTAACCAAGCAAGTCAAATTTATATGAAAAAAATTTCATGTCTCTGAAGAAAGAATGAGAAGAAGATATCAGAAGATGGAAAGATCTCCCATGCTCATGGCTTGGCAGGATTAACATAGTAAAAATGGCCATCTAACCAAAGGCAATCTACAAATTCAATGCAATTCCCACCAAATTAGCAACACAATTCTTTACAGACCTGGAAAGAAAAAATTCTCAACTTCATACAGAATAACAAGAGATCCAGAATTGCTAAAACAGTCTTCTACAATGAAAAAGCTTCTGTAGGTATCTCCATCCCTGATCTTAAGCTGTACTATATAGCAACAGTAATAAAAACTGCATGGTACTGGCATAGAAATAGAATGGTGGATCAATGGAACTGAACAGAAGCCCCAGAGACATAATAAATTTTTAATTCAGTATTATTTATCATTAAAGGTCACATCCATGATTCAATTAAATTACCCCAGAAGCATAGAAGAGCCACAAAACCCTGAGGAAGAGCAAAGATAAGAATTAATGATAATAGGAGAAGAATCTTCAGGAAATGAATTCAGCTCTACATGCTTGATCAGGACAGAATTAAATTACCAGCTCATTTCTTCAGCTGAAAATGGAGTCATTCTAGGATTCTCCTTACTTTCCTTGATTTGATATTTAAATGCCTACATGAATCAAAGAAAAAACAAAACAAAAGAGGAAATACTCTGCACTTTAATATCAGTGCTTTCTTTTTGCATTCTCATATTTCCTGTTTCCTGTTAGCTACACCACACTACTCAATGTGGGAAACTTTGAGTTCCATATTTCTGGAAGAGGTTGTCATTTAATTGGGCTGGAATGAGTCTAAGGAGAGGATCAACTTTACTTTCAATAGAAGTATCTTTAGTGGTAGAATTGCAGGCATTCTAATGAGAGGTCATTGACATAAGATAACAGATATGGTTAAGTAGTGATTAATAGTTTTCAAAATTCTTTCCCAAATCAACACCTGGGTATAAATAATCCGTGCAGTGGTAGGCTGTTCTTTTGTGAACACATCTCTCAAGGTCAATTATGTTTAGTTCTTGCAAACAACAGAACCCTACGTTTTCAATCATCTTTTGCAAAAAAGAATGATCCAACCATGAACTTCTGGAAAGTCATGTATGCTGTGAGCTTCCAGGTGTTTGTCCTAGCATTGTATAAAAGTCAGAATAGACCTGTCTCCTTTTTTTGTAAAGAGGATTTGAACCCTGAACTTTCAGATTCAGGGTCTGGAGCTTTATCAATTCAGGTATGCATGCCTTCTTATCTATCTCCTTTTGGGTATTACAGAGTAATGTGGAAAATGTAGTAGGGAGCAGCAGCTTTACAATCAAGGTCAATCCCATGGCATTATGAGCTGGTACTCATTTGGTCCCTGACTGGCTTAAGATTGCAAATTATTGAACATGATTGAGCTCGTATCAGAGAAGTTTAGAGAATTTCTTATGTTATTTGATTTCCTAGAACAGAGAGATACTTAACACACAAACTAATACTATCCCGCTAAGTTCAGTGTGCTTCTAAGACAGTGCATTTAGACAGCATCTAAAAGACTTTGTGTACTTTTTAAGCACTTCAGACTTAATTATGTTATTTCCAATGACTGGCATTTTTTTTACTCCCATTCATAACTTACTATCTCTAAGGTACTATATATACAGGAATAAGTTATCCTTATATCATTGTCTTTGTAACCCCATAATTTCTTTCCTCATAAAAAACCAGGGCATGGAGACTCCAAGATGGCAGTGAACAGAGCACACCGTTTTGGAGAGGCAGAAGACATGAATCTCCAGAATTGGTGAGTGGAGAGTCACTCAAGCTAGAATTTGGACTTTTGGGCTTTCTAAAGGAGAGGGGCCTCCACAGAAGCATGGAGTGCTACTAGATTTATATCGGGAAAGCTAACTAAAAAGCAGAGAGAATCTATCCAAATCAGCAAAATCAGAAATGAAAAAGAGGACATAACTAAAGACACTGAAGATATCCAAACAATCATTAGGTCATACTACAAAAGCCTATATGCCACAAAATTTGAAAACCTAAACGAAATGGACAATTTTCTTGATAGATTCCATCTACCAACATTAAATCAAGATCAGGTAGAAAGACTGAATAACCCTATATCCCCCAAGGAAATTGAAGCAAGTCATTAACAGTCTCCCCTCCAAAAACAATCCTTGGGCTCTATGGTTTCAGCACAGAATTCTACCAGACATTCAAAGAAGTGCTAATACCAATTCTCCTCAAACTATTCCACAAAAAAGAAAAATAAGGGACACTACAAAACTCATTCTATGAAGTGACAGTCACCCTGATACCCAAACCACACAAAATCCCCCCAAAAAAAAGAGAACGTCAGAACTATCTCTCTTATGAATATTGATGCAAAAATACTCAATAAAATACTTGCAAAACGAATCAAAGAACACATCAAAGATATCATCCACCATGACCAAGTAGGCTTCATTCCAGGCATGCAAGGGGGGGGTTCAACTTAAGGAAATCAATCAATGTAATCCACCACATAAGCAAACTGAAGGAGAAAAACCACATGATCATCTCCTTGGAAACTGAAAAAGCATTTGACAAAGGCCAACACCCATTCATTTTTAAAGTCTTGGAGTGATCAGGGATACAAGGCATATACTTAAACATGGTAAAGGCAATATACAGCAAGCCTACAGCCAACATCAAACTCAATGAAGAGAAACTTAAATCAGTCCCACTGAAATCAGGGACAAGACAAGGCTACAAACTCTCTCCATATCTCTTCATCATAGTACTTGAAGTCCTAGCCAGAGCAATAAGACAACTAAAGGAGATCAAGGGGATACAAATTGGAAAGGAATAAGTCAAAGTGTCACTATTCGCAGATGATAAGATAGGTTACATGAATGACACCAAAAATTCAACCAAAGAACTCCTTCAGCTGATAAACACCTTAAGCAAAGTGGCAGGATACAAAATCAACTCAAAAAACGCAGAAGCCCTCCTGTACACAAAAGACGAAAGGGCTGAGAAAGAAATTAGGGAAACAACACCCTTCACAATAGCCACTAATAACATAAAGTACCTTGGGGTGACATTAACCAAACAAGTGAAAGACCTGTTTGAGAAAACTTCAAGTCTCTGAAGAAAGAAATTGAAGAAGATCTCAGAAGATGGAAACATCTCCCTTGCTCATGTATTAGTAGGATTAACATTGTGAAAATGGCCACCCTGCCAAAAGCAATCTACAGATTCAACGCAATTCCCATCAAAATAACAACTCAGTTCTTTTCAGACCTTGAAAAAAAGATTCTCAGCTTCATATAGAGAAACAAATAACCTAGAATCTCCAAAACAACCCTGTACAACAACAGATGATCCGGAGTTATCTCCATCCCTGATCTCAAGCTGTACTACAGAGCAATAGTAATAAAAACTGCATGGAATTGGCAGAGAAATAGAAAGGAGGATCAATGAAACCAAATAGAAGACCCAGAAATAAACCTATGTACCTATGAATACTCGATTTTTGACAAAGCAGCCAAAACAATTCAATGGAAAAAAGATAGGATCTTCAACAGGTGGTGCTGGTGTAATTGGATGTCTACATGCAGAAAAATGAAAATAGATCCACATTTATCATCCTGCACAAAACTAAAGTCTAAGTGGATCAAAGACCTCAACATAAAACCAGATATGCTAAATCTGTTAGTAGAAAAAGTGGGGAACAGCCTAGAACTCATTGGCACAGGAGACAACTTCCTGAACAGAACTCCAACAGCACAGGCTTTAAGAGCAACAATCAATAAACAGGACCTCATGAAATTGAAAACCTTCTGTAAAGCAAAGGACACTGTCATCAAAACAAAACGACTACCTACAGATTGGAAAGAGTCTTCACCAACCCTTTATCTGACAGAGGGCTAATATCCAGTATATATAAAGAACTAAAGAAGCTGAAAAGCAACAAACCAAGTAATCCAATTAAAAAAGGGGGAACAGAGCTAAACAGAGAATTCTCTCTAGAGGAATATAGAATGACAGAGAAAGACTTAAAGAAATGCTCAACGTCATTAACCTTTTGGGAAATGCAAATGAAAAGGACCCTGAGATTTCACCTTACACCCATCAAAATGACCAAGATGAAAAACTCAAGTGACAACATATGTTGGAGAGGTTGTGGAGAAAGGGAAACCCTCCTCCACTGCTGGTCAGAATGTAAACTTGTACAACCACTTTTGAAGTCAATCTGGTGCTTTCTCAGACAATTAGGAATAGTGCTTCCTCAAGACCTACCTATACCTCTGCTAGGCATATACCCAAAATTTGCTCAAGTGTACAATAAGGACATTTGCTCAACCATGTTTGTAGCAGCTTTATTTGTAATAGCCATAACCTGGAAACTACCCCGATGTCCATCAACGGAGGAATGGGTACAGAAATTGTGGTATTTTTACACAATGGAATACTACTCAGCAATCAAAAAGGAGGAAATCATGAAATTTGCAGGCAAATGGTGGAATCTAGAAAAGATCATTCTGAGTGAAGTATCCCAAAACGAGAAAGACAAACATGGAATATACTCGCTTATATAGACCTAAAAGATAGGATAAACATAATGAAATCTATACACCTAAAGAAGATAATCAAGAAAGCAGACATGGGGTATGATGATCTATCCTCATTTAGAAAGACAAATGGCATATGCATTGAACATATGACAGGAGTCTACCCCAGAAATCATCTGAAAGACTCTACCTAGCAGTGCTCCAAATTAGATACTAAGATTCATAACCTCATAACCAAACTTTCGGCAGAGTGCAGGGAATCATATGAAAGAAGGGGAGTTTGATGTGGAAAGGATAGGAGCTCCACAAGGACCAAACATATCTGGGCACAGGGTCTTTTCTGAGATGGACACTCAGTCAAAGTCCATGAGAGGATAAAACCTAGAACCTCTGCTTGGATGTGACTCGTTATAGCTCAGTAATCAATTGGTTTCCCATAGTAAGGGGAACAAGGACTATTTCTAACAGGAACTCAATGACTGGCTCTTTGACCTCCCCACCTCCCAAGTGAGGAGCACTCCTGTTAGGCCACAGAGGAGGACTTTGCAGCCAGCCCTGAAGATACCTGATAAAACAGGGTCAAATGAAAGGGAAGGAGATCCTCCCCTATCAGTGGACTTGGAAAGGGGCAGGGAGGAAATCAGGGAAGGAGTGTGGGGTTGGGGAGGGAATGAGGGAACAGGATACAGCTGGGACACAGAGTTAACAAAATGTAACTAATAAGAAAAATAATTTTTTTTTAAAAAAAGCAAAAAGAAAAAAATCCCCAAATTGAATAATATTTTAAAACCTGTTATAAAAAAAATCTCATTGACAGAAAATAAGAATAAAGAAAATTAAAAATAAAGGTAAAACAAAGTTTCTGGAATAAGATGATACAATTTTATGTGTCTATGTTATAATTGTAGCCTAATGTTTTTGAAGTTTACCATGTAATTGCATTATTGGTGAGTTGTTCTTGTTTTTCACCTGATGGTATTCTATTTTGTCACCATTCCTTTGTGGATATTTGGATATTTGTATTCCCAGCCTACAGCTATAATAAACAGTGCTTCTGTGAACATTTATGTTCAATTCATGTACACATACACTTTCACTTCTCTTGCATAGCAACCTAAAATTTTAAACATAAGAGGATGAAATTCTATAATTTGCAGGAACATGAATGAAGCTGGATATCATTATAAAAAAAATGAGCGAAACAGAGGGAAAACAATCACATTTTATCTCTAATGATGCATATCTAAGTAGATATCTGTCTGTCTATCTACCTATCTATGCACACACAAACACACACACACACATATATGTGTATATACACCTATCTATTATCTATCGATTGTTTATTTATCTGTCTAGAAAGGAACTATGTATATGAAGACTCAAAAGGAACAAAATAGAGTTACAGTTGGAAGAAAAATAAAATACCAAACATTGTCAGCATATCTCTGTACACAAAACCAAGTGTTGACAGACAGACAGACAGACAGACAGACAGACAGACAGATAGATAGATAGATAGATAGATAGATAGATAATGAGACAGAAAGGGGAGAGAGGTCAGAGGGTGTGATGAAAGAATAATGGTGGAGTAAATATGATCAAGGTACAATGAAACATTCATACATACATGTGTGCATGTGTGAATGTCATAATAAATATCATTAATTAATTTTAATTATATTTGATTAATTTATTCTAGAGTGGCATAAAGTGAAGGCAGGCACAACAGGAGAGTGAAGGTCAGTGTCCAATTTGCAGGAATAGTTTCTCCCCTATTACTTTGGTCCTGGGAATCATTGCTCTTCAATCTTGAAAGCAGTGGCATCACACCAGCACCTAAAACTCATTATTTTGTATAATACCAAAAAATTTTAAGTAAGAAAATGCTTGATGAGTCTTATTTTTTCATTATTATAATTATCATTATTTAAAATTTGTTCACTTTGTATCTTAGTCATAGCCCCCTCCCTCATCTCCTCCTGGTCCCACATTCCCTCCCTTTTCCTCCCCTATCCCTCTTACTTAGTACAAAGATAGGGGAAGTCTTCTTACCCTACTGTCTGACCCAAGCCTATCTGGTCCTAACAGGTCTGCTGGATCATTTTCCTCTGTGTGAAGTAATCAAGGAGCAGGCAATCTAGTTCATTTTGGAAACTGTCTCTATTCCCCTTTTTAGGGAAACCACTGAGCTGTCTATCGGCTACCTCTGAGTAGAGGGTCTATGTCCTTTCTATATATGGTCTTTAGTTGATGCATCCGTTTCTATAGTCTTGCCTGGACCCAGTTTAGTGTTTTGATTGTCTCCTCCTGGAGCTCTTTTCCCCTCCATGTTCTTTTATTTCCCCCTTCTTCTATAAGACTACCTATGTTCTGTCCAAAGTTTGGCTGTGAGTCTCTGCATCTGCTTCAATCCTCTCCTGGGTGGAGTCTTCTATTGGAGTATTAGAGGTTGGTCTGATGCATGTTACTTGTCCTCAAGATCTAGGAACACCTATATGTGTTGTGTAAACCTACCTGATTGGCTAATTAAATGGCCTATACCGGGGCAAGGCAGAATAGGATAGGTGTGGGTAAGTTTCCTGGGCTTTGAGAAGACAGAGAATCAAGCAAAGGAGATGGATAGGAAGAGAGAAGGAAGGAGGACTTAAGGATGGGTTAGCCTGGAGAAGGACTCTAATAATGGCATGAAAGGACCCTGAGGAAGAATAAAAGCAAAATTTATAAGATTATGGATGGAAAATAGGATAGATAAGGAAAATTGCATGGGATGGTGGCTGAGAGATGGATGGTCAAGGGATTCTGACAGTGTAGGTTGCAAGATCTGCTAGCCCAAGGTATATGAGGCAACTATAAAATCTAACAGGTGTTTTATTTTTTTTATTTGTGATAGTGGGTTAAATAATACTGCTATGATAATCTGAGGACTAATAATGAATAACGTATAGCCCAATAATTATCTTTTTAAATTTACTACAACAGAGGAGATCTTTGATAGATGCCTGTCCTGTTCTCACTCTTCTACCACTTTAGGTGTCCTGATTTCCCTTCTGAATGAGAATTAAGCATATTTGTTAGTATCCTCCTCGTTGATAAGTTTCTTTAGAACTGTAGATTTTAGTATGTTTATCCATTTACAAAAGGGAATATTACTCAGCTATTAAAAACAAGGAAATTTTGAAATTTGCAGGCAAATGGTTAGAACTAGGAAAAAATCATAACCCAGATGAAGAAAGACAGCATGGTATATACACACTCATAGGGGAATATTAGCCATATAATATTGGGTCTTATTTTATTTTATTAATTTTTTAATAATTAAATTTTATTTGCTTTGCATCCTAGCTGTAGCAACCTCTCTCATTCCCTCCCAATCCCACCCTCCTTCCCTCATCTCCACCCATGCCCCTCTCCAAGTAAACCGATAGGGGAGGTCCACCTCTGCTTCTAATCGACTCTAGCTTGTCAGGCCTCATCAGGACTGGATCCAATGTCCTCCTCTGTGGCCTGGCCAGGCTCCCTGCCCCTCAGGGGGGGTGGTCAAAGAGGCAGCCTCTGAGTTCATTACACAGACATTCCTTGTTCCCATTACTGGGGAACCCACTTGAATACTGAGCTGCTATGAGCTACATATGAGCAGGGGTTCTAGGTTATATCCATGAATGTACTTGGTTGGAGGATCAGTCTAAGAAAATACACCTGAACCCAGACATTTTGGTTCTGTTGCTCTCTTTGTGGCGCTCCTGTACTCTCCAGGTCTTACTAACTACCTCTTCTTTCACATGATTCCCTGCACTCTGCCCAAAGTTTGTTTATAAGTCTCAGCATCTGCTTTGATACATTATTAGGTAGAGTCTTTCAGAGGCCCTCAGTGGTAGGCTCCTGTCCTGTTTCTTGCTTTCCCCTACTTCCAATATCCTTTCCCTTTGTCTTTCTAAGAGAGGATTGATCTTCTTACCATCGGTCCTCCTTCTTCTTTAGATTGCAGAGGTTTTTATGTTTATCCTATCCTATAGATCTAGTTTCCACTTATAAGTGAGTATATAATGTGTGTTTTTCTGCTTCTAGGATACCTCACTCAGGGTGATCTTTTCTAAATCCCACCATTTGCCTGCAAATTTCATGATTTCCTCGTTTTTATTGCTGACTAGTATTCCATTGTGTAAATGTAACAGAATTTCTGTATCCATTCCTCAGGTGAGGGACATCTGGGTTGTTTCCAGATTCTACCTATTATGAATAAAGCTGCTACGAACATGATTGACCAAATGTCCTTGTGTACTTGAGCATATTTTGGATGTATGCCTAGGAATGGTATAGCTGGATCTTGAGGAAGTGCTATTCCTAATTGTCTGAGAAAATTCCAGATTGATTTCCAAAGTGGTTGTACAAGTATAAACTCCCAGCAGCAATGGAGGAGGGTTCCCCTTTCTCCACGAACTATCCAGCCTGTGTTGTCACTTGAGTTTTTGATCTTGGCTATTCTGATGGGTGTAAGGTGAAATCTCATGGTCATTTTGATTTGTATCTCCCTGATGGCTAAGGATGTTGAGCATTTCTTTTAGCGTTTATTCTCCATTCTTTATTACTCTACAGAGAATTATCTGATTAGCTCCATACCCCATTTTTTAATTGGATTACTTGATTTATTGCGTTTTAACTTCTTTAGTTCTTTATATATTCTGGATATCAGCCCTCAGTCAGATATAGGGTTGGTGAAGATCCTTTCCCAGTCTGTAGGCTGTCAATTTCTTCTGAGGACAGTGTCTTTTGCTTTACAGAAGCTTTTCAATTTCATGAGGTTCAATTTATGGTTTGTTGCTCTTAGAGCCTGAGCTGATGATGTTCTGTTCAGGAAGTAGTCTCATGTACCAATGAGTTCTAGGAACTTTTCCACTTATCCTTCAAAAACATTTAGTGTTTCTGGTTTTATGTTGAGGTCTTTGATCCACTTGGACTTTAGTTTTTTGCAGTGTAATAAATATGGATCTATTTTCATTTTTCTGCATGTAGACATCCAGTTGGAACAGCAAAATTTGTTGAAGATGCTGCCTTTTTTCCACTGAATGGTTTTGACTTCTTTGTCAAAAATCAAGTATCCATAGGTACATGGGTTTATTTCTGGGTCCTCTACTCTGTTCAATCAATCCACCCTTCTGTTTCTATGCCAATATCATGCAGGAGGGCTTCTGGTTATTTTTGAATTAATTTTGTATCCGGCCAAATTGCTGAAGGTGTTTATCAACTGAAAGAGTTCTCTGGTTGAATTTTTGGGGTCCCTGATATATACTATCATATCATATGCGAGTAGTGAATTTTGATCTCTTACATTCCAATTTGTATCCACTTGATTTCTTTTAGTTTTCTTATTGATCTAGCTATGACTTCAAGTAATATGTGGAAGAGAAATGGAGAGAGTGAGCAGCCTTGCCTTATTCCTGATATCACTGGGATAGCTTTAAATTTCTCTCAGTTGAGTTTGATGTTGGCTATAGGCTTGCTGGATATTGCTTTTATGATGTTTAGATATGTGACTTGTATCCCTGATCTCTCCAAGACTTAAACCTGAATGGGTGTTGGATTTTGTCAAATGCATTTTTGGAATCTAAGGAGAAGATCATGTGGTTTATCTCCTTCAGTTTATTTACATGATGTATTTCCATATATTCAACCACACTTGCATGCCTGGGAAGAAGCCTACTTGTTCATGATGGATGATATCTTTTATGTGTTCTTGAATTCGGTTTGCAAGTATTTTATTGAGTATTTTTGCTTTAATATTCATAAGAGAGATAGGTGTGAAGTTCTCTTTATTGGTTAGGTATTTGTGTGTTTTAGGTATCAAGGTGCCTTCATAGAATGAGTATGGTAATGTTCCTTCTGTTTCTATTTTGTGGAATATTTTTAGAGATTTAGCATTAGCTCTTTACTGAAGGGCTGGTAGAATTTTGCACTGAAACCATCTGGCCCTGGTTTTTTTCTTTTTAAAGGAGACTTTTGATGACTACTTCTCTTTCCTTGGGGGATAGAGGACTGTTTAATTGATTTTCCTGTTCTTGATTTAATTTTGGTAAATGGAATCTATCAAGAAAATTGTCCATTTTATTTAGAGTTTCAAATTTTGTGGTGTATAGGCTTTTGTAGTAGGACCTATTGATTGTTTGAATTCCCTTCGTGTCTGTTGTTATGTCCCTTTTTTCATTTCTGATTTTGCTGATTTGGACAGTTTCTCTGAGGCTTCTATTTAGTTTGGCTAAGGATTTGTCTATCTTTTTTATTTTCTCGAAGAACCAGCACATGGTTTTATTGATTCTTTGAATTGTTTTATTTGTTTTTCATTTATTGATTTCTGCCCTGAGCTTGAGTATTTTGAGCCATCTACTCCTCTTGGGTGTGCCTGCTTCTTTTCTTTCTTGGGCTTTCAGATGAGCTACTAAATTGCTTGTATTCAGTGTTTCAAATTTCTCCTTGAAGGCACTTATGAACTTTCCAGTACTGCTTTCATTGTGTCGCATAAGTTTAGGTATGTTGTGCCTTCATTTCCATTGAATTCTAGGGAGTCTTTTATTTCTTCCTTTATTTCCTCCCTAACTCACCTGCTGTTGAGTAGCAAGTTTTCCAATTTCCATGTGCTTATATGTAGGCTTTTTGCTATTTCTGTTGTTGTTGAAGTCGAGCTTAGTCCATGGTGGTCAGACAGATTACAAGGGATTATTTCAATCTTCTTCTATCTTCTGAGGCTTGCTTTATGACCAACTATATGGTCTATTTTGGAAAAGGTTCCATGAGGTGCTTAAAAGAAGGTATAATCGTTCGAGTTTGGGTAAAAAGATCTGTAGACGTCTATTAAGTCCATTTGATTTAGGGAATCTGTAAGTGCTCTTATTTCCCTGTTTAGCTTCTGTATGGATTTTCTGTCCATTTCTGTGAGTGGAGTGTTGAAGTCCCCCACTATTAAGGTGTTGTGATCGATGTATAATTTCAGCTTTACTAATAGTTAATTTACAAACGTAGATGCTCTTGAATTTGAGGCATATGTTCAGAATTGTGATGTTCTCCTGGTGGATTTTTCTTTTGATGAGAATGAAGTGCCCCTCCTCATCATTTTTGATTAATGTTGGTTGAATGTCTATTTTATTAGATATTAGGATAGCTACTCGATTTTGTTTTCTGGGTCCATTCGCTTGAAAGACATTTTTCCAGCCCTTTTTCTGAGGTAGTGTTTAATCTTTGCTGCATAGTTGTATTTCTTGGATGCAGCAGAATGTTGGATCCTGTTTCCACAACAATTCTGTTAATCTGTGCCTTTTTATTGGAGAGTTGAGTCTATTGATATTGATAGATAATAGTGATCAATGGCTGTTAGTTCCTTTTACTGTGGAGTTGGTGGTATTACTGTTGTTCATTGGTTGTTTTCTTGCAATTTCTCTTGAGAGATTATGTATATCCTGTCTTTTCTTGGGTGTATTTGTTTTCAATGCATTGGAGTTTTCCTTCTAGTAACTTCTGTAGGGGTGGGTTGCTGAGCAGATATTGCTTAAATTTAGTTTTGTCATGGTGTATTTTGTTTTCTCCATCAATGTAGGTTGAAAGCTTTGCTGGGTATAGGAGTCTGGGTTGATATCTGTGGTCCCTTAAAGTCTTCATGATATCTGCCCAGGCCTTTCTGGCTTTTATAGTTTCTCATGAGAAGTCTGGTGTGATTCTGATAGGTCTTCCTCCATGTGTTACTTGGCCCTTTTCCTTGCTTCCTTTAATATCTTTTCTTTGTTCTTTAGATTTAGTGTTTCGACTATGATGTGACATAAGGAGTTTCTTTTCTGGTCTAGTCTATTTGGTGTTCTGTAGGCCTCTTGTATATTTATAGACATCTTTTTCTTTAAGTTGGGAAATTTTCTTCTAAGGGTCTTATTTTAACTATGTACATTTTCTTTCCTTTTTAAAGAATTCATTTAATGTGTAAAACCAATTGTGCCATTGTTTACCACAACCTGAAACATGACATTATCAATCCTTCAGTGTAGTGTTGAGCTGTTTATACTCTTCCCTTATATTATCTTTCATTTCTGTTAGCTCTAAGGAACTAAAGTGTAACTCTTTATGTATAATGTGTGTATGTGTGTGTGTGTATCACTGTTTTTATTTTTTTTTCAATTTTCTTCTTTTACTCATTTTTTAATTTTATTTTTTATATCAATTATAGTTTATTCACATTTAACTCAGCTGTAACCCCGTGACTCAATCCCTCCCAATACCACATTTCCTCCCTCATCTTCTCCCATGCTCTCATCCAAGTTTACTGATAGGGGAGATCCTCCTCCCTTTCCATTTGACCCTAGCCTATCAGGTCTCAATAGAATTGTCTGTATTGTCTTCCTCTGTGGACTAGAAAGGCTGCTCCCTTATCAGGAGGAGATGATCAAAGAGTTAGCCACTGAGTTCATATCAGAAACAGTCCTATTCCAATTACTAGGGAACACACTTGGACACTGAACTGCCATGGGCTACATCTTTGCAAGGTTTCCAAGTTAACTTTGATACATGGACCTTGGTTGGAGTATTAGTCTCAGAAAATAGCCCTGTGCCCGTATTTCTTGGTTCTGATGCTCTCCTTGTGAAGCTCCTGGCCCCTGCAGGTCTTTCTATCTCCCCCTCTTTTCAAAAGATTCCGTGCACTCTGCCCAAGGTTCGGCTATGAGCCTTACAATCTGCTTTGACACCCTGCAGTGTAGACTCTTTTATTTTAATAGTTTTTTTTTTTTAATTTTATTTTTCTCATTAGTTACATTTTGTTAATTCTGTATCCCAGCTGTATCCCTCATTCCCTCCCCAATCCCACCCTCCCTCCCTCATCGCCTCCCTGCCCCTTTCCAAGTCCACTGATAGGGGAAGACCTCCTCCAATTTCATATGATTCCCTTTTGTCAGGTATTTTCAGGACTGGTTGCAAAGCCCTCCTCTGTGGCCTAACAGTACTGCTCCTCACTTGGGAGGTGGGGAGGTCAAAGAGCCAGTCATTGAGTTCCTGTTAGAAATAGTCCTTGTTCCCCTTACTATGGGAAACCAATTGATTACTGAGCTATCACAGGTCACATCCGAGTAGAGGTTCTAGGTTTTATCCTCTCATGGTCTTTGGTTGAGTGTCTATCTCAGAAAAGACCCTGTGCCCAGATATGTTTGGTCCTTGTGGAGCTCCTATCCTTTCCACATCAAACGTCCCTTCTTTCATATGATTCCCTGCACTCTGCCGAAGGTTTGGTTATGAGTCTTAGTATCTAATTTGGAGCACTGCTAGGTAGGGTCTTTCAGATGATTTCTGTGGTAGACTCATGTCATACATTCAATGCATATGCCATTTGTCTTTCTAAATGAGGATAGATCATCATACCCCGTGTCTGCTTTTTTGATTGTCTTCTTTAGGTGTATAGATTTCATTATGTTTATCTTATCTTTTAGGCCTATATAAGCGAGTATATTCCATATTTGCCTTTCTCGTTCTGGGATACTTCACTCAGAATGATCTTTTCTAGATCCCACCATTTGCCTGCAAGTTTCATGACTTCCTCCTTTTTGATTGCTGAGTAATAATCCATTGTGTAAAAATACCACAATTTCTGTACCCATTCCTCCGTTGATGGACATCTGGGTTGTTTCCAGGTTCTGGCTATTACAAATAAAGCTGCTACAAACATGGTTGAGCAAATGTCCTTATTGTACACTTGAGCAAATTTTGGGCATATGCCTAGCAGAGGTATAGCTAGGTCTTGAGGAACCACTATTCCCAATTGTCTGGGAAAGCACCAGATTGACTTCCAAAGTGGTTTTACCAGTTTACATTCCCACCAGCAATGGAGGAGTGTTCCCCTTTTTCCACAACCTCTCCAACATGTGTTGTCATTTGAGTTTTTCATCTTGGCCATTCTGATGGGTGTAAGGTGAAATATCAGGGTCCTTTTCATTTGCATTTCCCTAAAGGCTAATGACGTTGAGCATCTCTTTAAGTGTTTTTCTGCCATTCTATATTCCCCTACAGAGAATTCTCTGTTTAGCTCTGTTCCCCATTTTTTTTTAATTGGATTACTTGGGTTGCTGCTTTTCTGCTTCTTTAGTTCTTTATATATACTGGATATTAGCCCTCTGTCAGATAAAGGGTTGGTGAAGTTTCTTTCCAATCTGTAGGTAGTCGTTTTGTTTTGATGACGGTGTCCTTTGCTTAACAGAAGCTTTTCAGTTTCAAGAGGTCCCATTTATTGATTGTTGCTCTTAAAGCCTGTGCTGTTGGGGTTCTGTTCAGGAAGTTGTCTCCTGTGTCAATGAGTTCTAGGCTGTTCCCCACTTTGTCTACTAACAGATTTAGCATATCTGGTTTTATGTTGAGTTCTTTGATCCACTTAGACTTTAGTTTTGTGCAGGGTGATAAATGTGGATATATTTTCATTTTTCTGCATGTAGACATCCAATTACACCAGCACCATCTGTTGAAGATGCTATCTTTTTTCCATTGAATGGTTTTGGCTGCTTTGTCAAAAATCGGGTATTCATAGGTACATAGGTTTATTTCTGGGTCTTATATTTGGTTCCATTGAACCTCGTTTCTGTTTCTATGAAAATACCATGCAGTTTTTATTACTATTGCTCTGTAGTACAACTTGAGATCAGGGATGGAGATACCTCCAGATGATCTGTTGTTGTACAGGGTTGTTTTGGAGATTCTAGGTTATTTGTTTCTCCATATGAAGCTGAGAATCTTTTTTTCAAGGTCTGAAAAGAACTGCGTTGGTATTGTGATGGGAATTGCATTGAATCTGTAGATTGCTTTTGGCAGGATGGCCATTTTCACAATGTTAATCCTACCAATCCTTGGGCAAAGGATATGTTTCCATCTTCTGAGATCTCCTTTAATTTCTTTCTTCAGAGACTTGAAGTTTTCACAAATAGGTCTTTCACTTGTTTGGTTAATGTCACCCCAAGGTACCTTATGTTATTAGTGGCTATTGTGAAGGGTGTTGTTTCACTAATTTCTTTCTCAGCCCTTTTTTCTTTTGTGTACAGGAGGGCTTCTGATTTTTTTTAGTTGATTTTGTATCCTGCCACATTGCTTAAGGTGTTTATCAGCTGAAGGAGTTCTCTGGTAGAATTTTTGGGGTCACTCATGTATACTATCATATCATCTGTGAATAGTGACACTTTGACCTCTTCCTTTCCAACTTGTATCCCCTTGATCTCCTTTAGTTGTTTTATTGCTCTGGCTAGGACTTCAAGTACTATGTTGAAGAGATATGGAGAGAGTGCGCAGCCTTGTCTTGTCCCTGATTTCAGTGGGATTGATTTAAGTTTCTCTCCATTGAGTTTGATGTTGGCTGTATGCTTGCTGTATATTGCCTTTACTATGTTTACGTATGTGCCTTGTATCCCTGATCTCTCCAAGGCTTTAAACATGAATGGGTGTTGGACTTTGTCAAATGCTTTTCGGAGTCCAAGGACATGATCATGTGGTTTTTCTCCTTCAGTTTGTTTATGTGGTGGATTACATTGATGGATTTCTGTATGTTGAACCACCCTTGCATGCCTGAGTTGAAGCCTACTTGGTCATGGTGGGTGATATCTTTGATGTGTTCTTGGATTCCATTTGGAAGTAATTTATTGAGTATTTCTGCATCAATGTTCATAAGAGAGATAGGTCTGAAGTTCTCTATTTTTGTTGGGTCTTTGTGTGGTTTAGGTATCAGTGTGACTGTGGCTTCATAGAATGAATGTGGTAATGTTCCTTCTGTTTATATTTTGTGGAATAGTTTGGAGAGAATTGGAGTTAACACTTCTTTGAATATTGGTAGAATTCTGCACTAAATCCATCTGGCCCAGGGCTTTTATTGAAAGTGAGAGTTTTGATGACTGCTGTTACTTCCTTCGGGGATATAGGACAATTCAGTCTTTCTACCTGATCTTGACTTAGTTTTGGTAGATGGAATCTTTCAAGAAAATTATCCATTTCATTTAAATTTTCAAATTTTGTGGCATATAGGCTTTTGTAGCATGACCTAATGATTGTTTGGATTTCTTCAGTGTCTTTAGTTATGTCCCCCTTTTCATTTCTGATTTTGATGATTTGGATAGATTCTGCTTTTTAGTTAGCTTGCCTAAGGGTTTGTCTATCTTGTTGATTTTCTCAAAGAACCACTTTTTTGTTTCATTGATTCTTTGAATAAATTTATTTGTTTCTAATTGATTGATTTCAGCCCGAGTTTGAATATTTCCAGCCTTCTGCTCCTCTTGGATGTATCTGCTTCTTTTTTTTTTTTTCTAGTGTTTTCAGTTGGGCCATAAAGTTACTTGTATGTGATGTTACAAATTTCTTCTTGAAGGCGCTTAGTGTTATAAATTTTCCTCTGAGCACTGCGTTCAATATGTCCCATAAATTTGGGTATGTTGTGCCTTCATTTTCATTGAATTCTAGGAAGTCTTTAATTTCTTTCTTTATTTCTTCCTTAGCCCAGCTTTCATTGAGTAGTAAGTTGTTCAGTTTCCATGTGCGTGTCGGCTTTTTGTTGTTTCTATTGTTGTTGATGTCCAGCTTTATTTCATGGTGATCCAATAGAATACAAGGTATTATCTCAATCTTTTTATATCTGTTGAGGCTTGCTTTGTGACCAACTATATGGTCTATTTTGAAGAAGGTTCCATGAGGTGCTGAAAAGAATGTATACACTTTTGAGTTTGGGTGGAAAGGTCTGTAGACATCTATTAGGTCCATTTGATTTAGGGACTCTGTAAATGCTTTTATTTCCCTATTTGGTTTCTGTCTAGTTGATCTGTCCCTTGGTGAGAGTGGGGTGTTGAAGTCACCCACTATTAGGGTATTGTGATCAATGTGTTTTTTAAGCTTTAATAATGTTTCATTTATGAATGTGGGTGCTCTTGATATGGGGCATAGATGTTTAGAATTGTGATGTCTTCTTGGTGAATTTTTCCTTTGATGAAAATGTAGTGCCCCTCTATGTCTTTTTTGATTAGTTTTGGTTGAAAAATCTATTTTATTAGATATTAGGATAGCCATTCCTGCTTGTTTTTTGGGTCCATTGGCTTGAAAAACTGTTTGCCAGACTTTTACTCTGAGGTAATGTTTATCTTTGTTGCGTAGGTGTTTCTTGGATGCAGCAGAATATTGGTTTCTGTTTCCACATCCATTCTGTTAGTCTGTCTCTTTTTATTGAATAGTTGAGTCTATTGATGTTGATAGATAATAATGACCATTGAATGTTATTTCTTATTATTGTGGAGTTGGCGATGTTACTGTGAATTGTTGCTTGTTTGCTTTTGATTTTTGTTGGAAATTATCTTTAACCTATGTTTTCTTGGGTGTATTTGTTTTCATTTGATAGGAATTTCCCTTCTAGTATCTTCTGTAGGGCTGGGTTGCTGTTCAAATATTGCTTAAATTTAGTTTTGTGATGGAATATTTTATTTTCTCCATCTATGTTGATTGAAAGCTTTGCTGGGTAAAGTAGTCTAGGTTGGCATCTGTGGTCCCTTAGGGCCTGAATGATATCTCCCCAGGCCCTTCTGGCTTTCATAGTTTCTGATGAGAAGTCTGGGGTGATTCTGATAGGTTTGCCTTTGTATGTTACTTGGCCTTTTTCCCTTGCTGCTTTTAGTATCTTTTCTTTGTTCTGTAGATTAAGTGTTTTGACTATGATGTGGAGTGAGGAGTTTCTTCTCTGGTCTAGTCTATTTGGTGTTCTGTTGGCCTGTTGTATGCTTGTGGAAATCTCTTTCTTTAGGTTGGGAAAATTTTCTTCTATGATTTTCTTGAAAATATTTTCTGGACCTCGTAACCTGGACTCCTCTTCTTCTTCAATTCCTATTATTCTTAGATTTTGCCTTTTCATGGCCTCTTTGATTTCTTGGATGGTTTGTGTTTGGGATTTTTCTGATTTTATTTTTGCTTTGAGTACCAATTTCTGTGAGTGTATCTTCAGCACCTGAGATCCTCTCTTCCATCTCTTGTATTCTATTAGTGATGCTTACCTTTGTGATTCCTTCTCTTTTCTCTAAGTTCTTCAGTGCCAGGGTTTTCTCGGTTTGTGTTTTCTTTATTGATTCTAATTCTGTTTTCATATCTTGCAACATTTCCTTCATCTGTTTGAGTGTGGATTCCTGTGTCTCCAAGATGGTCTCTATTTTTTGTTTGTTTCCTCTCTCAGGGCCTCTGCTTCTGCCTCCAATTGTTTGGCTATATTTGCATGTGTTTCTTTATGAGCTTCTTCGTTCACTTCGTTTTTCTTTGTTTCTCTTTGGGAGGCCAAATCTTTAAGGGATTTTTTTGTATCCTCTTTAACTGCTTGAATCTCTATGACTATTAGAGATTCAAACAGTTTCCTCTTTATGTGCCTCAAATAACTGGATAATCATAGCTTTATAATCATTTTCTTTTTCTGTTTCTGCTGAGTTGGAGTGTCCAATAATTTTGGAGGTTGCCGATGAAGCCATGATATCTTGATTTGGGTTGGTTGTGTTCTTTCGCTGATCTCTGGCCATTTGGTTATCTCTTGTGTTCACTGTTTGTTCCTGGATTCTGCAGGTCAGACTGGTTTTTCTCTGGTATCTGGAGAATTCTTCAGGAAAATGAAGGTCTAGTGAGGTCTAGTGGTTTCAGTGTGTGCGTTGGTTATTCAGCTATACCTGTAGAAGGAAAGTTCGCAGGCTCAGAAGGACAAATTCGTTTAGTGTGTGTTTGAGCTTTTGATTGTGGGTGTTTCTAAGGGACATTGTGTTGGTGGATGAAGAGGCCTTCAGTGTGTGAGAGGGGTGCTTTGTAGGCACTGAAGTTGTTGCAGGCGCTAAGGGATCGTAAACGCTGTTGAAGAATGCACGTGTGTATTGATTTTACAGGTCTGCTGGTCTTTGGTGTCTATTCAGCTGGTTTTCTGCCACTGAGGGGTTGGATGGCCTGTTCAATCACTGGCTGGGCAGACCTGTGTAGTACATGCTGCCACTAGCAGTCTTGGGGCCTGAGATGGGTTGCACTGTGTGTCTGAGTCTCTGTGGTTAGCACTGTATTGGGCGTATGCTCTGGCGGGGTGGAGTTTCAGCGGTGTGTGCACTCCTGCAGAGCAGGGTGGTGTTGGTAGTGGGGAGTGTGTTCAGTGGGTCAAGAGTTCGGCGAGAGGGCCCTAGGTTGGGTGTGTTTTCCTCTGAGTGGTGGCGTTCAGCAGGTCATTATTGCTCTCCGCTGTGGCAGTGGGGTCTGGAGCCCTGCCTCCCTGCTTCCACCTGTCTTGGGTCCCAGACACTGAGCTTTGCTGCTTTGGTATCCAGGAAGAATTGTATTGTGGATCTGAGTCTTTGTGGTTAATGCTCAGTGGTTGGAGCTCTGTGATTGGGCCTGTGCTCCTCCTGTGAGGAGGTTTCTGGGGTTATTGCGCTCTGGCAGCTTGGGATGTGTGCTCAGCTGCACTTCCTGCTGCAGTCTAGCTTGGGATCTCCTCAGAGGGATGGGGAAGGGGATGCTCCGTGGGTCTGGAGGGCCCTGATTGGGACGTATGTCCAAGGAGGGGACGGGAGTTCAAACGGTGGTTACAGCAGACCACTGCTGTAAGGGGCCCGGAGCACTGTCTCTGCTGCCTTGATCTCCTGGATGTGAGCTTTGCACTCAGCTGCCTGGTGCTGTGTGCCGGTTTCCCCACAGGAGGCCTGGACAAGGGAAAATCCCTATTTCCTTCCCGGAGAAGTCTGTGCCCGATCTAAATCTACTAGCACTCCACGCTTCTGTGGTGGCCCCTCTCCTTTAGAAAGCCCAAAAGTCCAAATTCTAGCCTGAATGACTCTCCACTCACCAATTCTGGAGATTCATCTCTTCTGCCTCTCCAAATTGGTGTGCTCTGCTCCCCGCCATCTTGGAGTCTCCTCCTGGGTAGACTCTTTCAGAAACCTTCTGTAGTAGGATCCTGTCCTATGTCCTGTTTTCCCCCTCTTCAGATATCTGCTACAAACATGATTCAGCAAATCTCTATGTGGATTACTTGAGCATATTTTGTATATATGCTCAGGAGTGTTGTAGCTGAATCTTGAGGTAACTGTTCCTAACTGTCAGACAAAGCACCAGATTGATTTCAAAAGTGGTTGTACAAGGTTACATTCCCACCAGCAATGGAGGAGTTTTCCAATTTCTCCACAGCCTCTCCAGCATATGTTGCCATTGGAGTTTTATTTCTAGTTATTTTGATGGGTTTAAAATGGAATCTCATGGTCAATTTGATTTGCATTTCCAACCAAGGACTATTCATGGAGATAACCCAGAACCCCTGCACAGATGTAGCCCAGGGCAGTTCAGAGTCCAATTGGGTTACATAGTAATGGGAAGAGGGACTGCCTCTGACATAATCTGATTGGCCTGCTCTTTGATCACCTCCCCCTGGGGGGGAGCAGCCTTACCAGGCCATAGTAAAGGACAATGCAGCCACTTTTGATGTGAACTGATAGACTAAGATCAGAAAGGAGAGGAGAACCTCACCTATCAGTGGACTTGGGGAGTGGCATGCAAGCAGAGGGAGGAGGGAGGGTGGGATTGGGAGGGGAGGAGGGAGGGGCTTATGGGGGGATGCAGAATGAATAAAGTGTAATTGATGAAAAATTAAAAAAAAAAAAGGGGAGGAAATAATTTAAGAACCTTAAATGACTTTCAAAAGTGGAGGAAAACATGGAGTTAGTCAATTGGCATGGAGCACATCTCGCCCCTGGGGGCAATGGTCTCCTGAACCTACTCAGACCACGGACACCACCACTGCTAGTTCTAGAACTGATGCAGGATGTTCCAAAGAGGGTGTTAAGGCTTCTCATAATATTTCCTATAAGCCCACACCTGTTTGTTTATATCCCCCATTTTTATTCATTGTTAGCCAGATAGAGCCAAGTAATTTTGGTAATGATACTTGCTTTTTTACCCAATGCTGGAATGCTAGTAAATTTAGGTATGCCCTGGTTACTCGCATGCCTCGCTGGGTACCTGTGCCCGTCGATGCCCCTCACGCTATGACTCTCTTCAGACAGAAAAGGGATCTTGGAACTACAGCCACCATTGTTACTTCCATCTCATTGGCGGCTATTGGAGCTATCACCGGGGCATTAGCCATGAGTCATACTGGGCAGACTGCTCAGAGCCTGAATAATCATTTAGCCAATGTAGCTCATGCCTTAGTTGTACAAAAAGGAATTAATGCTCAACTAAAAGGAGGCTTGATGGTGTTCAATCAGAGGATTGACCTCGTGCAGGAGCAAATTGATACCCTATGGCAAATTGCTCAACTTGGCTGTCAATGAAAATATGCTGGACTTTGAGTCACTAGCATATAACATGAGAATTTTTCCTGTGCTGCAAATCTGTCTAAACAATTGTCGAGCTATATTTTAGGTAATTGGACTGGAGAATTCGATACTACCATGGAGCAGCTGAGAATGGCCATTATCACAGTAAATTCTACCAGAGTGGACGCAGGACTAGCCACAGGATTATCATCATGGATTGCTGCAGCCATGAATCATCTGAAGGAATGGGCGGGCATGGGAGCATTAGCAGGCCTTCTGGTGTTGGTCTCCTTGGTTTGCCTGTAGTATATATGCAAGATTAGAGTCTCACAACAGTGTAATGCAGCCAAGACCATTCAGGCCTTTACAGCCATTGAAACAAGACAGTCTCCCCAAGCATGGTTGGCTACCATAAAAAGCTAAAATGTTACGCTCAGGATGCCAGGCTAAGCACTGCACTCAGGGTCAGCCACTTTGGACCCAGAGAAGAGCAAGTCTGATTGCATGTGGGTTGATGCCCCAGGTCCCGCCTCTGAGAAAAAGGTATCGGACAGGTCTGATGCTCTTAGGGTGGATGACACCTAAATGAACATCGGTACAAAGTCCCAATTTATTTCTAATATCAGAGATCAGACCTCACTCTTGCCTGATGCGTCTAAAACAAAAAGGGGAAACTGTAGAGAGCTGTAGAATGCTGTGCCTTAAAGATGGAGCTGGTTTCCACCTTCCACCTTCTCGATGGTGAGTGCTCTCTGTCATGAACAATTCCACATTTGGCTAAGGCTGAGGATCTGGCTTGCTTCCATGTATGTGGACCTATCTGCATTGCCCACGAGGCATGCTGGGGTTGGCTACCCAGAGGCTATTTAAGCTGTGGGCTGGCTTTCCCCAGGGTCAGATGATTGTTCAAGGTTCCTGAATAAACTGCATTGAAAAATAAAATAAAATAAAATAAAATAAAATGAAATCTCATGGTCGATTTAATTTGCATTTCCTTGATGATTTAGGATGTTGAGCATTTGTTTAAGTGTTTCCCTACCGTCAATATTCTTCTATTGAGACTTCTCTGTTTAGCTCTGTACCCCATTTTATAATTGGATTACTTGGTTTCTTGCTTTTTAACTTCTTGTGTTCTTTATATATTCTGGTTATTAGCATTCTGTTGCCAGTAGCCAAAGCTATCTACTGAAGCAAAAGTCAATTAGCGAGCCAAAGCTATCTAGTGGAGACAAAGGTATTTACTGAAGCCAAAGCCAAGTAGTGAGCAAAGGTCATTTAGTGGAGACCTAAAGCTATTTAGTGAAAGAGTTATCTAAGACCCTAAATCATGGGTGATAGATTGTTAGAGCATCTGTAAGATATCTTAAGAAAACATCATTATGGTATCTTGCAGGTACAATATTTAACCTATGAAAGCCCTCTTCCTATCTCCTCCAACAGTAAATTAACCTTCCCTCTTTCCTGCCTTCTCCCTATATAAGTTGGGTAAAAATCTCTAAAAAAACAAGGCTTTGATCAGACAAACAGACTTAGCCTTCATTCCTGTGTTTCTCGTCCTTTCCCACCCATTCCTTCCATTCTCCTACTTTAGGAACCCGTTAAAGTCCCATGGGTCGGGACATTCTGTCAGATATAGGCTTGGTGAAGCTACTTTCCTAGGCTGTAGGCTGTCATTTTGTTCTGATGACAGTATCCTTTGCATTATAGAAGGTTTTCAGATTCCTGAGGTCCCATTTATTGATTCTTGGTCTTAGAGCATGTGCTGTTTAAATTCTGTAAAGGAGGTTAGCTCTTGAACCAATGAGTTCAAGGCTCCTCCCGACTTTTTCTTCTAACAGGTTTAGTTCGTCTAGTTGTATATTAAGGTCTTTGATCCACTTGTACTTTAGTTTTTTGCAGGGTGATAAATATGGATCTATTTGCATTTTTCTATATGTAGATATCCAGTTTGACTAACACGATTTGTTTAAGATGATATCATTTTTTCATTGTACGATTTTAACATCTTTATCAAAAATTGGGTATCCATAAATGTGTGGGTTTCTTTCTGGGGCTTTTATTTGATTCCATTGATCCACCAGCCTGTTTCTATGCCAGTACCATGCAGTTTTTATTACTGTTGCTCTGTAGTGCAACTTGAGATCAGGTATGGATATACCTCCACAAGATTTTTTTTTTTATTGTAGAAGATTGTTTTAGACATTCTGGGTTTCTTTTTATTCCTTATGAAGTGCAGAATTTCTCTTTCAAGGTCTGTAAAGAACTGTGTTAATAATTTGATAGGAATTTCATAGAATCTATAGATTGATTTTGGTAAGATGGTCACTTTCACTTCGTGTACACTGCCAAGCCATGAGCATGGAGATATTTCCATCTTCTGATATTTTATTCCTCACTTCAGAGACTAGAAGTTTATTTTTGTTGTTTAATTTTTTTCATACTAGTCTTTGACTTGCTTTGTTAGAGTTACACCAAGGTTTCTTATGTTTTTTGTCCCTATTGTGAAGGGTGTTGTTCCCTAACTTCTTTCTAAGACCATTTGTCTTTTATATGCAATAGGGCTACTGAATTTTTTTAGTTAATTTAGTATCCAGCCACTTTGCTAAAGGTCTTTATCAGCTGTAGCAGTTCCCTGATAGAATGTTTATGGTCACTATGTATACTCTCATATCATCTGCAAATAGTGATACTTTGATTTCTTACCTTCCAAATGGAATCTCCTTGATCTTCTTAACTTTCTTTATTGATCCAGCAAGGACTTCAAAACTACTTTGAAGAGATATATAGAGGGAAGGTAGCCTTACCTTTTTCCTGATTTCCATGGGATTGTTTTGAATTTCCCTCTGTTTAGTTTAGTGTTGGCTATAGGCTTGCTGTATGTTGACTTCCATGATCTCTCCAGGACATTAAACATGAATGGGTGCTGGATTTTATCATATGTTTTTTAGCATCTAAGGAGATTATCATGTGTTCTTTTATTCCTTTCAGTTTGTCTATATAGTGGATTACATTGGTGGATTTCCATATATTTCACAATCCCTTGGATGAAGTTTACTTGGTCCTAGTGGATGATATTTTTGATGTCTTTTGGATTTGGTTTGCAAAGATTTTGTTGAGTATTTTTGCATCAATGTTCATAAGGGAGATTGGCCTGAAATTTTCGTTTTTTGTTGGGTCTTTGTGATGTTTAGGTATCAAGGTGACTATGTCTTCGTTGAATGAATTTGGTAATGTTCCTTTTGTTTATATTTTGTGAAATAGTTTGAAGAGTATTGGTGTTAGCTCTTCTTTGAAGTTTTGGTAGAATTCTGCACTGAAACCATCTAGTCCTGGGCTTTTTTTTGCTGGGAGATTTTGATGACCATTTCTATTTCCTTAGGGTATATAGGATTATTTAATCTATTTACCTGGTCTTGATTCAGCTTTGGTAAATTGAATCAATCAAGAAAAATTTCAATTTCATTTAGATTTCAAATTTTGTGGTGTATAGGTTTTGAATTAAGACCTAATGATTGTTTGGATTTCCTCAGTGTCTGCTGTAATTTCCCCTTTTCATTTCTCACTTTGTTGATTTGGATAGTGTCTCTTTACCTTTTTTATTAGCTTGGCTAAGAGTTTGTCTATCTTGTTGATTTTCTCAAAAACCTAGCTCTTGGTTTCATTGAGTCTTTGGATTGTTTTATCTGTCTCTAATTTATTGATTTCAGCCCCACGTTTGATAATTTCCAGCCATCTACTACCCTTGGTGTGTCTGCTTCTGTTTTTGTTCCCTAGGGCTTTCAGGTGAACTGTTAAGTTGCTTGTATGAGATGTCTCCAACTTCTTTCAGGAGGCACTTAGTGATATTCACTTACCTCTTATCACTGATGTCATTGTGTTCCATAAGTTTGGTAATGTGCCTTCATTTTCACTGGATTCTAGGAAGACTTTAAATTCTGTATTTCTTCCCTGATACAGCTGTCATTGAGTAGAGAGTTGTTCAATTTCCATATGTGTGCAAGCTTTTGCTATTTCTGTTGCTGTTCAGGTCAAGCTTTAGTCCATGGTGAACAAATAGGATACAAGGCATTATTTCAATCTTCTTGTATCTGTTCAGGCATGCTTTGTGACCAACTATATGGTCTATTTTGGAGAAGGTTCCATGAGGTGCTGAGAAGAAAGTAAATTCTTTTCTTTGGGTGAAAGGCCCTGTAGATGTCTGCTGGTCCACTTGATTCATGACCTCTGTTAGAGTCATTTTTTCTTCATTTAATATGTTTTTTTTGACCTTGCCTAATATAGTCCAATTCATTTTTGAGACAATAATTATCCTGATATAAAAAATGTGTATCCTGTTTGCCTTTTTGAATGAGGATTTAGCATCTTTCCTAAGGTCCTCCTTGCTGTTTAGCTTCTTAAGATATATAGATTTTAGAGTTTTTATCCTATGTTATATGCCTAATATACACTTATAACTGATAATAGATCATATTTGTCTTTCTGCTTCTAGGATACCTCACTCAGGATGATCTTTTCTATTTCCAACCATTTGCCTGCAACATTCATGATTTCTTTGTTTTTAATTTCTGAGTAGTATTTCATTGTGTAAGTATACCACACTTTCTGTATCCATTCTTCCATTGAGGGGCATCTGGGTTGTTTTCAGATTCTGGCTATTATGAAGAAAGCTGCTATGAACATAGTTGAGCAAATATCCTTATTAAATGTTGTGGCATATTTTGGGTATATGCCTAGCAGTGTAATAGCTGGATCTTGAGGTAGGATTATTCCCAATTTTCTGAGAAAGTGGAAGATTGATTTCCTGTGGAGGGCCGTGATTCTTTCAGCCTTTTGTGTTCCATCTTATTACTCTGGATGAGCTTGCCCTGCTAGAAAATTTTTTTTGAAGAAAGTAAGGTTATCCTCTCATACTCAGTAGAACAGTGCATAGAGACCTGACCTTACTCCCGTTTCCATGGCATCAGTATCTATTCTTACAGACAGCCTGTATCCTGTCTAGAAGTAGTGATTAATCATTATCAACCGAAGGTTGCCAAGTAAGAGATTTTGTGGTGTATTAATAAGGAAGAGGAAAAACTAACTTGCCTCAGTTCTTTTGTTAGGCCCAGCAAGAGCCTAATTTCTGGGGAGACAGTTGAGGGGATCTGAGAAGACTCAACTGATGCAAATGCAAGAGGTTTATTCAAGCCATTGCATGATGGGGTTAGCTCTACAATCAGGCTAGAGTCAGCACCAAGTCAGGGGGCTAGCTCTGCAATCAGGCTAGTGTCAGCACCAAGTTAGGAAAGCCTCAGGTTTTTAAAGGAAACACTGTAGGGATAGAGGGGTTTACAGGTTTCACAGCATGGTAGTATATATATGGTCTATTTGGGGAACCAGGTCAGGTCTGTCCCAGACATCTGGGGGATATCAGATCTTTCCTGATACGTGCAGATTCAGCCACTGTTAAATGTGGGAAAAGGATTATTACATCCTGTGGTCAGACTAGGCCATTGTTAAACGTGGGAAAAGTAATTTGCTCATCCTGTGGTCTCTCCGAAAAGCAGGGGTACATGCCTTTGGTCAAAAAATCAGGGATTATTTGGGAGGGGAGTTAGGACCATCTGGATCGGCTGCTAGATGACATTATCTTCTTTTGCAACCGGGTGGAGGTCTTTCTTTGTTCATTTCCTTATCTCCATCAGTGCAAATGGCTAGGATCAGGAGGGCTGTTACATTCTCCTGTTCTCTGGAAAAGTACTGATAGACTT
The DNA here is from genome assembly GCF_030254825.1 of Meriones unguiculatus. Classification (NCBI taxonomy): domain Eukaryota; kingdom Metazoa; phylum Chordata; class Mammalia; order Rodentia; family Muridae; genus Meriones; species Meriones unguiculatus. Next base: position 116,528,173 of record NC_083369.1, read on the forward strand.
TAGTTTGACATGGGCCTACAATTTAAAATTATAAGTTTCATGACAATTAAAAGAAATATAAGTAATAGGGTTAGTCTGATTCTTTCACTTTCTGAAGTCCTGAGATTTACTGGTCTAACTTTTCTCTTTTACTCCCCACACCTCCTCTTGTATTCCCTGTTGCATGACCAAGAGGGTTTGGTCATACTTGGCACCCTATATAGGAGAATGGAGAGTACTGTAAGCAACACCACTGGATACTAAAAGAGAGTTTGAAATAGAGAAGAGAAGCAGTGAGGTTTTTGTTTGTTTGTTTGTTTTTGTTTTTGTTTTTTTTTTTTAACATGGAACAGGGGAATAGTATAAAAATATTTGTGCAAATGTTGATAAATATGTTAAAATCCTGAGAAGCAAGTGTTAGTCAGCAACAGTTGTTGAAATTTTTGCAATTTATTGAAGAAGTGTGTCCATGGTTTCCCAAAGAGGGGACAGTGAATTTACCCAACTGGGAAAAAGATGGGGGCTAAGTTGCAAGATCATTTTGATGGTTTGGGACATGAAAAGGTTCCTGTAAATACATTTACTTCATGGGCCTTAGTTAGAAGACCCTCCACATGAAAGAGAGAAGGTTCCAAATCTAGAAAAGGTTGCAGCCACTTTCACAAATGATGGAGAAGAAAATGAAACTTTCTGCACTGGCAGAACATCTTTATAAAACAAAACTAACAGATAAATTACTATTGATATAAATGGATGATCCTCTTGACCCAGAGCATTCAGAGGAGTTGGAAGAAGAGGCATCTGAATATCATAGTAAGGAAACCCCCCACCCACCCACACACTTTTAACTATGAATGTGGCCGAGTGTGTTGAAAAAGATAAATACAAAAAGGAGATATGAAAGTTGACTGGTGAGGCCAAGATGACTGTAAAAAGCACTCTCCATGTCTGAGGGGCACAGGAACCAAAATGCTGAAATTGGTGAGTGGAGAGGCAGCTGAAGCAAGAACATCTACATTGAGGCTTCGTGGGAAAGAGGAGAAAACCCATAAGCTGGAAAAATTTGGATCTATATCACCCATGGATGTCTCCTGAGAAGGAGAGTAGCCATCATTCAACCCCCCTGCACTTCCCCTTACCCCAAGAATGGGCATCCCTGCTCATCTGGATCCAGGCAGCATGCAGTAGCAGCTGCCTCAAACACAGGCGGGGGTGGCAGTGGTTGCCCCAAGGATGAACCTCTGAGCTCAGGGAATGAAACAGTAATACAAGCCTCTCTGGTCTGCAGCTGTGAGGGGTTGGAGGAGACAGCTAGGCCAAGCAGGAGCCTCCATGCTAATTGACTAAGAAAGCAGAGGCTGCTGCCCCAAACAGGATTCTCTCTGCTCAGTGATTGAGACAATAGAGGCAAATACCCCAAGATCTGGTATCCCCACCCACCGACCAAACAGTGGACACCACTGAGCTAACAGATTTCCTACACTCTCATTTTCTCCTGAGGGATGATATCTGAGAAAAGAGAACAGGAGGAACCCATGTCCTTCCTGATTAGACCTATAAGATAGTGAGTGCACTTCCAAGTGAGTGCATGTAGAGCCCTAGATCCAAGATCCCTCTACAGTAGCAGCCAGATATCACTTTCCTTTCATCCACACCCTCACAGTGGGCAACATGGGGATTCTTAGGAGAGCATTCTCAAAATTGAAGCACCTGTTCTGTTGGTCTACCAGTGGAGTCCAGGAAAACATTTCCTGGAGCACAGAAATATCTGATCACCAGGAGTATAGTATAACAGGCCTGTAGAACACTGAGGTATTCAGGACAGCTGTGAATGTACATTGCACATGAATAATGCGAGCACACACTCGTAACAGTAAAGCTCTACATTATGAGGCATCTCCATGCTCTAACACCCTGTCCTTCCAGTACACTTCCACACATATCCCCTTACTTACACGTATGTGCCTGAAAACTTCCTTCCTTGGCTACAGCTGAAACACCAACTCACACCGTCAAAACAGTGGATCTCTCTGATCCTCCTGAAGAACAGCCCAGACACCAGAGACAGTTGGACCCTGTTTGAAGTGTAGACTCAAGAAATAAACATCAAAATTAAGATAAGCAGATGGCTAAAGGTCCATATAAAAACACATCCAATAAAAATCAGGACACCATGGCTCCACCAACAACCCCAAATATCAAGATATATACTAATTCATTGGAATCAGAGGAAAATTATCTCAAATTTATTCTTACTCATTTATTAGAGGCACATAAAGAGGAAATGAATAAAGGTCTCAAAGAAATACAAGCAAATACAGCCATACAAATAGAGATACATGTAAAGGCACAAGGGGTGGCATATTGAGAGGAAATGAACAATGACAACACCAAAATAGAGGCGATCATAGAAAGACAGGAATCCACATTCAAACACATGAAAGAAATGGTGCAAGACACTAAAACAGAATTAGAATCAATAAAGAAAGTACAAACAAAGAAAACCCAGGAGCTGAGGAACTTAGAAAATAGGTCAGGAACCACAAAGTTAAACATTATCAACAGGCTACAAGACATAGAATAGATAATCTCAGGCGCTGAAGATACAATTGCAGAAATTAATACATCTTTCAAAGAAAAAGTAAAATTGAAAAAGACCCAAACACAAATTATCGAAGAAATCAAGGATGCGATGAAAGAACGAAATCTAAGAATATTATGAATAGATAAAAAGTAGATTCTGGGTTCCAAAGTGCAGGAAATATTTTCCAGAAAAAAATAGGAGAAAATTCTCCCAACTTAAAGACTGAAATGTCCATAAACATACGAGAGGCCAACAGAATACCAAAGAGACTAGACCAGAAAAGAAACTCCTCATGTCACATAATAGTCAAAACACTAAATCTACAGAACAAAGAAAAACTATTAAAAGCAGCAAGGGAAAGAAGCCAAGTAACATATAACTACCTATCAAAATCACACAAGATTTCTCAACAAAAAGTATGGGTGGGCCACAAGGGCCTGGGCAGATGTCATGCAGACTCTAAGGGACCACAGATGCCAATCCCAACTATCATACTCAGCAAAGATTTCAATCAAAATTGATGGAGAAAACAAAATATTCCATGACAAAACTATATTTAAACAATATCTACACAGGTATTGTAGGGCTGAGGCACTACAGAAGATACTAGAAGGAAAACTCCAATGCAGCGAAAACAACTACACCTAAGAAAGCACAGGATATAGATAAATTCACAACAAAGAATTAAAACAAAACAAGAATTGAAACACTGTAACACGACCAAATCACAATAAAAGAAAATAACACTCATTGGTCACTAATTTCTATCAACATCAATTACTGAACTTTAGAATAAAAAGTCACAGACCAACAGAATGGTTGTGGAAACAGGATCCAACATTCTGCTGCATCCAAGAAACACCCCTCTGCAACAAAGACAAACACTACCTCAGAGTAAAGGGCTGGAAAAATGTCTTTCAAGCAAATGAACCCAGAAAACAGGCTGGGGTAGTTATCTTAATATCTAATAAAGTAGATATTCAACCAAACTTTAATCGAAAAAGATGTGGAGGGGCACTACATTCTCATCAAAAGAAAAATCCACCAAGCAGACATCACAACTCTGAACATCTATGCCCCAAATACAAGAGCGCATACATTCATAAAGGAAACATTATTAAAACTCAAATCACACACGGATCCCAACGCCTTAATAGTGGGAGACTTCAACATTCCACTTTCACCAAGGGACAGATCATCTAGACAGAAGCCTAATAAAGAAAGGCACTTACATGGGTTCTAAATCAAATGGACCTAAGAGATGTCTATAGAACTTTCCACCCAAACTCAAAAGAGTATACATTCTTTTCAGAACCGCATGGAACCTTCTCCAAAATAGACCATATAGTTGGTCACAAAGCAAGCCTAAACAGATACAAGAAGATTGAAATAATTCCCTGTATTCTATCTGACCACCATGAACTAAAGCTGTACCTCAACAAAAATAGGATTAGAAAAAAGCCTACAAGCAAATGGAAACTGAACAACTTGCTGCTCAATGACAGGTGGGTTAAGGAAGAAATAAAGAAAGGAAATAAAGACTTCCTAGAATTCATTGAAAACGAAGGTACAACATAACCTAATTTATGGGACACAATGAAAGCAGTGCTCAGAGGAAAATTCATAGCACTAAGTGTCTTCAAGAAGAAATTTGTGACGTCTCATACAAGCAACTTAATGGCCCAACTGAAAGTCCTAGAAAAAAAAAAAAGAACAAATGCATCTAAGAGGAGCAGACAGCTGGAAATAATGAAGCTCAGGGCAGAAATCAATCAATTAGAAACAAATAAAACTATTCAAAGAATCAATGAAAGCCAGAGCTGATTCTTTGAGAAAATCAACAAGATGGACAAACCTTTAGCCAAATAAACTAAAAGACAGAGAGAAACTATCCAAATCAGCAAAATCAGAAATGAAAAGGGGGACATAACTACAGACACTGAAAAAAATCCAAGCAATCATTAGATCTTACTACAAAAGCCTATATGCCACAAATTGGAAAATTTAAAAGAAATGGAGAATTTTCTAGATGGAGTCCATCTACCAAAATTAAGTCAAGATCAGGGAGAAAGACTAAGTAGTCCTATATCCCTGAAGGAAATAGAAGCAGTCCCTTCCAAAAAAAGCCCTGGGCCAGATGGATTTAGTGCAGAATTCTACCAATATTCAAAGAAGTGTTAACTCCAATTCTCTCCAAACTATTCCACAAAATAGAAACAGAAGGAACATTACCACACTCATTCTATGAAGCCACAGTCACACTGATACCTAAACCACACAAAGACCCAACAAAAATAGAGAACTTCAGACCTATCTCTCTTATGAACATTGATGCAGAAATACTCAATAAATTACTTCCAAATGGAATCCAAGAACACATCAAAGATATCACCCACCATGACCAAGTAGGCTTCAACCCAGGCATGCAAGGGTGGTTCAACATACAGAAATCCATCAATGTAATCCACCACATTAACAAACTGAAGGAGAAAACCACATGATCATCTCCTTAGATGCCGAAAAAGCATTTGACAAAGTCCCACACCCATTCATGTTTAAAGTCATGGAGAGATCAGAGATACAAGGCACATACCTAAACATAGTAAAGGCAATATACACCAAGCCTATAGCCAACAACAAACTCAATGGAGAGAAACTTAAATCAATCCCACTGAAATCAGGGACAAGGCAAGGCTGCTCACTCTCTCCATATATCTTCAACATACTACTTGAAGTCCTAGCTAAAGCAATAAGGCAACTAAAGGAGATCAAGAGGATACAAATTAGAAAGGAAGAGGTCATAGTGTCACTATTCGCAGATAATGATAGTCTGCATGAGTGACCCCCAAAATTCAACCAGAGAACTCCATCAGCTGATAAACACCTTCAGCAAAGTGGCAGGATACAAAGTCAACTCAAAAAAATAAGAAGCTCTCCTTTATACCAAAGACAAAAGGGCCAAGAAAGAAATCAGGGAAACAACACACTTCACAATAGCCACTAATAACATAAAATACCTTGGGGTGACTCTAACCAAGCAAGTGAAAGACCTGTTTGAAAAAAAAAAGAAAAAAATACTTTAAATCCCTGAAGAAAGAAATTGAAGAAGATATAAGATGGAAAGATCTCCCATGCTCATGGATTGGTAGGATTAACATAGTGAAAATGGCCATCCTGCCAAAAGCAATCTACACATTCAATGCAATTACCATCAAAATACCAACTCAGTTCTTTACAGACCATGAAAGAAAAATTCTCAGCTTCATATGGAGAAACAAAAAACCGAGAATCAATTCTGCACAACAACAGATAACCATGAGGTATCTTCATCCCCCATCTCAAGCTGTACTACAGAGCAATAGTAATAAAAACTGCATGGTATTGGCATAGAAACAGAAGAAGATCAGTGATACTGAATAGAAGACCCAGAAATAAACCCACACACACCTATGAATACTTGATTTTTGACAAAGAAACCAAAACCATTCAATGGAAAAAAGACAGCATCTTCAACAAATTGTGCTTAGCCAACTGGATGTCTACATGCAAAAAAAATAAAAAAATAAAAAAAAATAAAGAAAGAAAGAAAGAAAGAAAGAAAGAAAATAACTCCATATCCACACGCAAAAAAATAAATAAGTAAATAAAGAGAAAGAAAAAAGAAAATAACTCCATATCTATCACCCTGCACAAAACTAAAGTGCAAGTGGATCAAAGACCTCAACATAAAACCTGATACACTAGATCGGTTAGAAGAAGAAGTAGGGAAGACCCCAGAACTCATTGGCACAGGAGACAACTTCCTGAAAGGAACAACCAAAGCACAGGCTCTAAGAGCAACAATCGATAAATGGGACATCATGAAACTGAAAAGCTTCTGTAAAGCAAAAGACACTGTCATCAGAACAAATTGACAGCCTACAGACTGTGAAAGTATCTTCACCAACCCTATATCTGACAGAGGGCTGATATCCTGCATATATATAAAACTAAAGAAGTTAAAAAGCAATAAATCAAGTAATCCAATTAAAATATGGGGTATACATCTAAACAGATAATTTTCTCTAGAGGATTGTAGAGTGGGAGAGAAACACTTAAAGACATGATAAACATGCTCAGCCATCAGGAAGATGCAAATCAAAACGACCCTGAGATTTCACCTGACACCCATCAGAAGGACTAAGATCAAAAACTCAAGTGACAACACATGCTGGAGAGGTTGTGGAGAAAGGGGAACTCTCCTCCATTGCTGGTGGGAATGTAAACTTGTACAACCACTTTGGAAGTCAATCTGGCACTTTCTCAGACAATTAGGAATATTGATTCCTTAAGATCCAGCTATACTACTCCTAGGCCTATATCCAAAATTTGCTTAAGTACACAATGAAGACATTTGCTCAACCATGTTTGGAGCATCTTTCTTTGTAATAACCAGAACCTGAAAACAACCCAGATGTCCCTCAGTTGAGGAATGGATACAGAAATTGTGGCACTTTTACACAATGGAATACTACTCAGCAATTAAAAATGAGGAAATCATGAAATTTGCAGGCAAATGGTGGGACCTAGAAAGGATCATCCTGAGTGAAGTATCCCAAAAATAGAAAGATACACATGGTACGTATTCTCTTATACAGACCTATAAGATAGGATAAACATAGTGAAATCTATACACCTAAAGAAGATAAACAAGAAAGAGTACCCTGGTTAAGATGATCAATCCTCACTCAGAAAGACAATGTGATGGACCTTGGAGGTAGAAGAAAACAAGTAACAGGATAGGAGCCTTCCACAGAGGGCCTCTGAAAGACTACCTAGCAGTGTATCAAAGCAGATACTAAGATTCATATCCAAACTTTCAGCAGAGTGCAGGAAATCATAGGAAAAAAGGGGGGTTTGTATGACATGGAAGGAATAGGAGCTCCACAAGAACCAAATATATCTGGGCACAGGGGTCTTTTCTGAGACTGACACTTCACCAAAGACCATGTATGGATATAACCAATACCTCTGCTCAGATGAAACCTGTGGTAGCTCAGTAACCCACTGGATTTCTATAGTAAGGGGAACAGGAACTATTTCTGTCCGGAACTCAATGGCAGGCTCTTTGACCTCCCCAACCCCCAAGGTAGGAGCAGTCCTGCTAGGCCACAGAGGATGACTTTGCAGCTAGTCTGGAAGATACCTGATAAAACAAGGTCAGTTGAAAGGGGAGGAGGTCCTCCCCCATCAGTGGACTTGGAAAGGTGCAGGAAGGAGATGAGGGAAGAAGGGAGGATTTGGGAGGGAATGAGGGAGTGGGATACAGCTGGAAAAATGTTTTTCAAGCAAATAGACCCAGATAATAAGCTGTAGAATTTATAATATCTAAAAAAATAGCCTTTCAACCAAAATTAATTAAAAAACATGAGGAAGGGCATTTCATTCTCATGAAAGGAAACATCCATCAGGAGGTCATCATAGTCCTGAACATATATGACCCAAATACAAGAGCAACTGCATTTGTAAATGAAACATTATTAAAGTTTAAATCACAAATAGATCCCAACACCTTAATAGTGGGAGAGTTCAACTCTCCTCTCCTACCAAGGCAAGATGTTCTAGACAGAAGCTAAATAGCGAAATAATAACAGTTACAGAGGTCCTAAATCAAATGGAAATAATAGCTGTCTACTGAAATTTTCACCCAAGCACAAAAGAGTAGACCTTCTTTTCAGCACCTCATAGAACCTTCTCAAAAATTTGCCATATAGTTGGGCACAAAGCAAGCCTCAATGATACAAGATTATTTAAATCTTGTATCCTATCAGACCACCATGGCCTAAAACTACACCTCAACAACAACAGAATATTTTAAAAGCCTACATACATATGGAAATTGAACACCTCTCTACTCACTGACAGCTTGGTCAGGGAAGAAATGAAAAAAGAAATTAGATATTTCCTAAATTTCAATGAAAATGCAGGTACAACTTATCCAAACTCATGGGACATAATGAAAGCAGTGCTATCAGGAAATTTCATAGCATTAAGTGCCTCCAGAAAGAAGTTTAAGAAATTTCTTACAAACAACCTAAAGCACACCTAAAAGCCGAAGAAGAAGAAGAAGAAGAAGAAGAAGAAGAAGAAGAAGAAGAAGAAGAAGAAGAAGAAGAAGAACAAGAACAAGAAGAAGAAGAAGAACAAGAAGAAGAAGAACAAGAACAAGAAGAACAAGAAGAAGAACAAGAAGAAGAACAAGAAGAAGAACAAGAAGAAGAAGAACAAGAAGAAGAACAAGAAGAAGAAGAAGAAGAACAAGAACAAGAAGAAGAAGAAGAAGAAGGAGAAGAAGACTCACCCAAGAGGAGGAATAGATAACTGGAAATAATCATACTCAGAGCTGAAATCAATGAAGTAGAAGTAAAGAGAACAATTCAAAGAATCAATGAGACCAAGAGCTGGTTGTTAGAGAAAATCAACAAGACAGACAAACCCTTAGCCATACTAACTAAAAGGCAGAGAGAAATTATCCAAATTAGCAAAATAAGAAATGAAAAGGGGACATAACGATAGGCACTGAGGAAATACAAACAAATATTAGGTCTTACTACAGAAGCCTATATAAAACAAAATTTGAAAATTTAAGTCAAATGGACAATTTTCTTCATAGATTCCATTTAACAAAATTAAATCAAGATCAGACACATATATTACATAGTCCTATATCCCACAAGTTAATAGATGCAGTCATCAAAAGTCTCCCTTTCAAAAAAAGCCCTGGGCCAGATGGATTCAGTGAAGAATTCTACCAGACCTTCAAAGAAATGCTAACTCCAATTCTCTTCAAACTATTCCACAAAATAGAAACAGAAGAAACTTTACCAAACTCATTCTATGAAGCCACAGTCACCTTGATACCTAAACCACAAAAAGACCAATCAAAAAAGAGACCTTCAGACCTATCACTGTTATGTAAATTTCTGCCAAAATACTCAATGTAGTACTTGCAAACCACATCCAAAAACATATAAAAGTTCTCATCCACCATGACCAAGTAGGCTTCATCCCAGGCATGCAGGGGTGATTCACTATGTGGAAATATAACAATGTAATCCATCATATAAACAAATGAAGGAGAAATACCACAGCATCATCTCCTTAGATGTTGACAAATCATTTGACAAAATACAACACCCGTTCATGATCGAAGACTTGGTGAAATCAGGGATACAAGGCACATATGTAAACATAGTAAAAACAATATACAGCAAGCCTATAGCAAACATCAAACTACATGTAGAGAAACTTAAATCAGTCTTGATGAAACCAGTGACAACGAAAGGCTGTCCACTCTCTCTGCATCTCTTCAACATAACAATTGAATTAAGACAACTATTGGAGAGCAAGGGAATATACAGATTCAATGCAATTCCCATCAAAATACCAACTCAATTCTTTACAGACCTTATAAAAAAGAATCTCAGCTTCCTATGGAGAAACAAAAACACAGAATCTCCCAAACAATCCTGTACAACAGATCATCTGTATGTATGCTGAAAAACAGCAAACCAAGTAATCCAATTAAAAAATGGGGAACAGATCTAAACAGAGAATTCTTGACAGAGGAATATCGAATGGCAGAGAAACACTTAAAGAAATGCTCAACATCATTAGCCATTAGGGAAATGCAAATCAAAACGACCCTGAGACCTTACACCAATCAGAATGGCCAAGATGAAAATTCAAGTGACAACACATGCTGGAGAGGTTGTGGAGAAAGGGGAACACTCCTCCACTGATGGTGGGAATGTAAACTGGTACAACCACTCTGGAAATCTATCTGGCACTTTCTAAGACAATTAGGAATAATGCTTCCTCAAGACCCAGCTATACCACTGCTAGGTATATATCCAAAATTTGCTCAAGTATACAACAGGGATATTTGCTCTATCATGTGTATAGCAGCTTTTTTTGTAATAGCCAGAACCTGGAAACAACCTAGATATCCATCAATGGAGGAATGGATGCAGAAATTGTGGTATTCTTACACAATGGAATACTACTCAGCAATCAAAAAGGAGGAAATCATGAAATTGGCAGGCAAATGGTGGGATCTAGAAAAGATCATTCTGAGTGAATTATCCCAGAAGGAGAAAGACAAACACGGTATATACTTGCTTATATAAACCTATAAGTTATGATAAACACAATGAAATCTATACACCTAAAAAAGATAATCAAAAGAGTGGACACAGGGTAAGATGATCAATCCTTATTTACAAAGACAGATGGGGTGTGCTTTGAACATATGACAGGAGTCTACCGCAGAAGGCATCTGAAAGACTCTACCTAGCAGTGTTTCAAAGCAGACACTAAGACGCATAACCAAACTTTCGGCAGAGTACAGGGAATCATATGAAAGAAGGGGAGTTAGTATGATGTGGAAAAGATAGGAGCTCCACAAGGACCAAATATATCTGGGCACAGAATCTTTTCAGACTGACATTCAACCAAGGACCATGTACAGATATAACCTAGAACCTCTGCTCAGATGCAGCCTGTGGTAGCTCAGTATCCAATTGGTTTCCCATAGTAAGGGGAAAAAAAGAATATTTCTAACAGGAACTCAATGGCTGGCTCTTTGACTTCCCCACCCCCTAAGGGAGGAGCAGGCCTGTTAGGCCACAGAGGAGGATTTTACAGCCTGTCCTGAAGATACCTGATAAAACAGGGTCAGATGAATGGGGAGGAGGTCCCCAACCCTATCAGTGGACTTGGAAAGGGGCAGGGTGGAGATGAGGGAGTGAGGGTGGGATTGGGAGGGAATGAGGAATACAGAGTCAATAAAATGTAACTAATGAGAAAAAATGAAATTAAAAAAAGAAAATGTAAAAAAAGAGAAAAGAATGGGTATAGGATTATAGAATAAAAGGTAGATTATTGAATCTAATTGTATCAAAAAAAAGATGAAATGATTTCCCGTGCTCATGGGCTGACAGGATAAAGATGGTAAAAATGGTCATCTTAGATAAAGCAATCTACAGATTAATTGCAATTCTCCTCAAAATACCAACACAATTATTTTCACAACTTGATGGAACAAGTCTCAACTTCAAAGGGAAAAAATAAAAAAAATAAAAAAAACAGAATTGCGAAAATAATCCAGCACAACAACAGGTCATCTGAAGGTATCTCCATCCCTGATCTCTAGCTGCACTACAGAGCAATAGTAATAAAACCTGCATGGTACTGGCCTAAAAAAAGAATGGTGGATCAATGGCATAGAATAAATGACCCAGAAATAAAAACAAACACCTATGGATATTTGATTATTGACAAAAAATCATAAACCTTACATTATCAACAAGACAGCATTTTCAACAAGTGGTGCTTGTCTAACTAGAAGTCAACATGTAGAAAAAAATGCAAGTACTTCCATTTTTATCATCTTGCACAAAACTAAATTCCAAGTGGATCAAAGACCTCAACATAAAACAAGACAAAAAATATATTAGAAATGGGAAGAGTTTAGAACTCATTGACACATGAGACAACTTTCTGATCAGAACACCAACAGCACAGGCTCTAAGATCAACAGTCAATAAGTGGCCTAGGCATATATCCAAAATATGCTCAAGTACACAACAAGGACATTTGTTCAACCATGTTGAAAGCATCTATATTTGTAATAGCAAGAACCAGAAAATGACCCAGACGTCCCTCAGTTGAGAAATGGATACAGAAATATCGTGGTACATTTACACAATGGACTACTACTCAGCAATTAAAAACAAGTAAATCTTTAAATTTGCAGGCAAATGTTGGGATAGAGAAAAGATTATCCCGAGTGAGGAATGCCAGAAGCAGAAAGACACACTTGGTATATATAAGTGAATATTAGACAAACAATATACGAAAAACGTACTATAATCTGTATACCTGAAGAAACTAAGGAAGAAGGAGGTTCTGGGTAAGGTAATTAATCCTCACTCAGAAAGACAAATAGTACAGACATTGGAAGGAGAAAACAGGAAACAGGACTGGAGCCATACAAAGAAGGCCTCTGAAAGACTCTACCCAGCAGTGTATCAAAGCAGATACTGAGGTTCATAAACAACTTTGGGCAGAGTGCCAGAAAAATTATGAATAAAAGGAGACATAGAAAGACCTGGAAGAGACAGGAGCTCCACAATGACATCAACACAACCAAAAAATCAGGGCCCAGGGGTGTTTTTTGAGACTGATACTCCAACCAAGGGCCATTCATGGAGATAACTTAGAACCCCTACACAGATGTAGTTCATGGCAGCTCAGTAGCCAAGTGGATTTTGCAATAGGGGAACAGAGACTGTCTGTGACATGAACTCAGTAGGTGGCTGTTTTATCACCTCCCCCTGATTGGGAAACAGCTTTACCAGGCAAAGAGGAAGACAACGCAGCCAGTCATGATGAGACTTTATAGGCTAAGTTCAGATGGAAGGAGAGGAAGATCTCCCCTATCAGTGTACTTGGGAAGGGGCATGGGAGGAGATGAATGAGGGGTGGTGGGATTGGAAGGGATGAGGGAGGGAGCTACAGCTGGCATACAAGTGAAAAAAACTGTAATTAATATAAAAATAAAAATAAAAATAAAAAAACAATCAATAATTGGGTCCTCATGAAAGTGAAAAGCTCCTGTAAAATAAAAGACACTGTCATCAGAACCAAGGGACAGACTGCAGTCTGGGAAAAGATCTTCACCAACTCTGTATCTGAGAGAGAGTTAATATCCAGAATATATAAAGAACTCAATAAGTTAAAAAGCAACAAATGAAGTAATCCAATTTAAAAATGGGGGACGGAGCTAAACAGAGAATTCTCAATAGAGGAATATCAAATTGCAGAGAAACATTTAAAGAAATGCTCAACATCCTTAGTCATCAGGGAACTGCATATCAAAATGACCCTGAGATTCACCTTACACCCATCAGAATGGCTAAGAGAAACAACTCAAGTGACAAGACATACAGGAGATGATGTGGAGAAAGGGGAAACTTCCTTTGTTGCTTGCTGAGAATGTAAACATATACAACCTCTTTGGAAAGAAATCTGGTGTGTTCTCAGTTGGGGATTGTTCTAACTCAAAATGCAGCTACTAGGCACATATCCAAAATATGCTCAAGTACACCACAAGGACATGCTCAAACATGTTCCCATCAGCATTATCTGTAATAGCCCAAATCTGGAAAAAAAAAAAACCAGATGTCCCTCAGTTAAGGAAAGGATACAATAATTGTGTTACATTCACACAATGGAATAATATTCAGCAATTGGAATCAAAGAAATCATGGAATGTGCAGGCTAATGGTGGGACCTAGAAAAGATCATCCTGAGTGAGGTATCCCAGAAGAAGAAAGCCACACATTGTATATACTCACTTAGAAGTGGATATTATACATATAATATAGGATAAGCATACTAAAATCTGTATACCTGAAGAAGCTAAACAAGAAGGAGTACCCTGGGTAATATGATCTATTGTCACTCAGAAAGGTGAACAGGATGGATGTCAGAAGAAGGAGAAAGCAGGGAACAGGACAGGAGCTTATCACAGAGGGCCACTAAAAGACCCTGTCCAGCAGGGTATCAAAGCAGATGCTGAAACACATAGCCAAATTTTCAACAGAGTGCATCGAATCTTATGAAAGAAGGGGGAGATAGAGAGACCTGGACAGGCCAGGTGGTACACAAGTAGAGCAGCAGAAGCAAAACTTCTGTGCACATGGGGTCTTCTTTGAGACTGATATTCCAAACAAGGACCATGCATGGTGATAACCTAGAACCGCCCCAGAGAAATATCCTATGGCAGCTCAGTCTCCAAGTGGGTTACCTAGTAAGGGGAAGAGGGACTGTCTCAGACATGAACTCAGTGGCTGGATCTTTGATCATCTCTCCCTGAGCAGGAAACAGTCTTACCAGGCCACAGAGGAAGATAATGCAACCAGTCCTGATGAGACCTGATAGACTAGGATTAGAAGGAAGGAGGGGAAGACCACCCCTATCAGTGGACTTGGGGAAGGGCATGCAAAGAAATGAGGGAGGGATGGTGGGATTGGGATGGAATGAGGGAAGGGGATACAGGTGGCATACAAAATGAATAAATGCAATTAATAAAAAATGATTTTAAATATAAGGAATGTTGACTAGTGTGGTAAAGTCTCTTTCCATACAATCGCAGAAGTCACAAAAGGATGCTGGATGATGCTCCAAGATCCCAGAGAGATTCTATGAGACTCTCAGCAAGTTCTGAGAGGGCCTGGTGCTCCAAACTCCCAGTGAGAGTCTGATGTCTTTCATTTAGTTTTTGAACCTGCATAGAGCCTCTTTGCCTCTCATGCACAGATATAAAAGTCAAGAGATGCTGGTCTGATGTTTTGTTTGTCTCCTGGGAGTATTTATTTGTACATGTCATTTGAGTTATGTTTGTCATTGGCTCATTTTGGACTCTTCTGGATTAATATGTAGTAATCATGAACCAAACATTATCTGTTGGCCATCTGTTTACCCCTTAACTTGGTTTAGCTTGTTTCAAAAATTTTCAGAAAAAAAAAAATACAGCTTCTCTAGTAAAAAAAATGAATAAATAAAAATAAAAAAGCAGCTCATTTGACAAAGACTGATAATACTGGCTCTGTCCTTGAAGGTCTGCATTTTTGCAACTGAGTCTCCTGCCTGGGTTAACCTGGCAGCCAGCCAGTTATGGCATGTTCAGCCTGCTCTTGAAAGGGCACCAGTGGCTTCTCCGTTTCTCCATAAGAAATCTAATGTTTAATTCTGCTACAAAGCCTCTGTGCTCATAAGAAATTGGATTCAACAGGTAGCAAGATGCTCCTCCTTTGAAATAACAGCTTAAAAGTACAAAGAGTATTGTTTGTATAAGTTTGCAATGTTATATAAGTCTTGGTTATAGGTTAATGGTTATTGGGTATGTTTAAAATCTGTAACGTAAAGTTAACTTAAAACTTAGGATTGGAGCCATTCTAAATAACAAATGGCATGAGCTCAATAAAAAAAAGTCTCCAAAGGTAATATAAATTTGTATAAGATTTTACATAATTTCTGTCCTGTCTTAAAAACAAGGATCATAAAAAAAAAACGTTTAAAACTTTGTTTGTATGAGATATTAGAGATACACCTCCATGTGTCTGTATATCAGAACTTTTCTTGTTGGCAGTCAAACTTTGTAACATCAAAATAATACATTTGGTATTGATTTTAAAGACACTGATTTGTCTGAATTTTTAACACTGATAAAATTTGGATTTGACTTCTAAAAACTATGGTTATGCTCTAACACTTCACTCTGGGCATTTTAATATTGCAAAAGCAGATTTTGAAGAATGTTTGAATGTTTAAGGCTATAAAACATTTTAAAATTTTTCAGGTATTTAAAAATAATGACCCTCTGCAACCTAACAAGGAAATTGGAACAGTTTCTCAGTGCTTTCAGGGAGGTAAAAAGGCCTTGTTATTTATTTTATTAATTTTACCAAATTAAACCAAGCCATACTGTTTAAGGCAATTGAAGAAACTAGAGTTTTTAAAATGTATCATTTCAGGATGGTAAAAACCCATGGAATGAGTGAGTAAAAATAAAAATGAAAAGGATTTTAAAGGAAGTTTTTATGTTGTCTATAAAACAAAACAAAAAAAAAAGCAAGAGACTGGGATGGAAAAAAAAGCTTGTCTAAAGTAAAAATGTTCTCTTTTTTTTAATTTTATTTTTTTTTCTTATCAGTTACATTTTATTAACTCTGTATCCCAGCCATATCCCGCTCCCTCATTCGCTCCCAATCCCACCCTCACTCCCTCATCTACACCCTGCCCCTTTCCAAGTCCACTGATGTGGGGGGCTCCTCCCCATTCATCTGATCCTGTTTTACCAGGTATCTTCAGAACTGGCTGCAAAGCCCTCCTCTGTGGCCTAACAGGACTGCTCCTCTCTTGGGGGGTGGGGTGGAGAGGTCAAAGAGCCAGTCATTAAGTTCCCGGTAGAAATAGTCCTTGTTCCCCTCACTATGGGAAACCAATTGGTTACTGAGCTACCACAGGTTACATCTGAGCAGAGGTTCTATGTTATATCCATAAATGGTCTTCTTCCGTAGAATTGGGGTACTATGTAGATATTGTTTAAATTTGGTTTTGTCATGGAATATTTTGAATTCTCCGTCTATGTTGATTGAAAGTTTTGCTGGGTATAGTAGTCTGGGTTGGAATCTGTGGTCCCTTAAGGACTGTATGATTTCTGTCCAGGCCCTTCTGGCTTTCATAGTTTCTGTTGAGAAATCTGGTGTGATTATGATAGGTCTACCTTCATATGTTACTTGGCTTTTTCCCTTGCTGCTTTTATAATTTTTTCTTTGTTCTGTAGGTTCAGTGTTTTGACTGTGATGTGACGTGAAGAATTTCTTTTCTGGTCTAGTCTACTTGGTATTCTGTAGGACTCTTGTATGTTTATGGCCGTCTCCTTCTTTAAGTTGGGAAAGTTTTCTTCTATAATTTTCTTGAAAATATTTTCTGGACCTTTGAGCCTGATGTCTTCTTTTTCTTCTACTCCTATTATTCTTAGATTTTGTCTTTTCATGGTGTCCTTGATTTCTTGGATGTTTTGTGTTTGGAACTTTTTTGATTTTATTTTTTCTTTGAGAGATGTGTCAATTTCTGCAAGTGTATCTTCGTCTCCTGAGATTCTTTCTTCCATCTCTTGTATTCTGTTGGTGATGCTTACCTTTGTAGTTCCTGATCTTTTCTCTATGTTCTCCAGCTCCTGGTTTTTCTCTATTTGTATTTTCTTTATTGATTCTAATTCTGTTTTCATGTCTTGTACAATTTCCTTCATCTGTTTGAATGTGGAGTCCTGCTTTTCAATGACCGCTTCTATTTTTTTTTCCGTTTCCTCTCTATGTATCACTAATTGTGCCTCTACTTTTTTGGCTATAATTGCGTGTATTTCTATGGGAGCTTTGTTTATTTCTTCTTTATTTGCCTTCATTTGTGTGGACATTTCTTTGAAAGCTTTGTTCATTTCTTCTTTGTTTCCCTCAATTCTCGTGGTCATTTCTCTGAGAGTTCTATATGTTTCCTCTTTGTTCGTCTCGATTTCCTTGGCTATTTTTCTGAGGGCTTTGTTCATTTCATCTTTATGGGCCTCTAATAGCTGGAGAAGCATAGTTTTGAGGTCCTTTTCTTGTCTATCTAGTGAATTGAAGTGTCCATTGATTTGTGGGGTTGCTGGTGAGGTCATTATGTCCTGATTTTTATTGGGTGTGTTCTTATGTCTGCCTCTAGCCATCTGGTTATCTATAGCCCTCACTGTTTGTTCCTTGGTTTATAGCTCAGGCTATGATCATCTCTTTCTGTTTTCTGGACCGTTTTTTTTTTTTTTCAGGAAGATGAGAGAGGTTCAGTGGTTTTGGAGTGTGCACTGTGGTTTCAGTTTTGCCTAAGTAAGGAATGTGGCACAGTGTGCATGTGCGGATTCTTTGACTATTGCAGTGGTCTGTAGGCCACTATTATGCATTTCTGTCTGAGATCCAGGGATTGTTTGCCTGGATTACACTGGTGGACCCACAAGGCAGAGGCTGCAACATTGGGGTCGCTATCCCAAGAATCCCTATGATGCCCACACTAGGGTTGAGGGTGGCAGGGATCTCGTCTGGTTGCTTCTGTGGAGAGGCCCTGGGTCTGGGGCAAACTCTCCCTAGAATGCTCACTCACTCTCTTGCAGGACCAGTTGGAATGCACAGGGGTTCCCCTTTCTCTCTACTCTCTGATTTGGTCCTGCTGCAGAAAATGCACGGGTAGGCTAACAGTCAGCTCTGTGACACTGTGGCCACAGGACTCGGTGTCCACCATTCCTGTGTGCTGCCTCTCTGTCCTTTCCCTCTACCAGGAAGGATTATGATGACTGGTTCCAGGGTAGCGTGGGAAAGAGTTAGGTTGAGTGTTCTCAATCCCAGGTCCCAGGCCCAGATCTCTCTGCAAGAAGCAGCCTGGCGGTAGAACCTATGTTTGCTGATGCCGAGATTGTACCAGGTAGGGTTGAGTGTCCTAAGATCCAGAGCTTGGGTTTCTCTGCCAGGGGCCGCTGGGTGAGCTGAAGACGGGGTGCTGTGTCCTGTGGCAGGCTCCCTCTCTGTCCTTCCCCTCTGACCTGCCCCTCCACCAGGGCAAGCTTATGGCTGTGCTCTCAGGGGAGTGCCAGAAGGGGTTGGGAATTCTCAGTCCCGATCCTGAGCCAGGGTTTTTCTGCCAGGGGTCAGGGGGCTGCCGGTGATAGGACTTGGTGCTAGACCTTATTGTGCAGGATGCAGGAGATTCTCAGGATGTGTTGAATGACCACAGTCCCAGATCCTGAGCTGAAGTTTGTTTGCTAGGAGCCTCTGGCAGCACTGGGGTCCGAGCACTGTGAAGCCACTGTGCACCTCTTTATCTTTCCTCTCCACCATGGCAGGGTTATGGTGGCATTTGCGGGAGTGCTCGAAAGGATTGGGTTTTCTCAGTCCCAATCTCGGGTTGGGGTAAAGACAATGTGGTCTGTGGCAGATTCTGGTGGATGCCCCCTGCCTCCTCCGAAGAGGAAGTAGGGATTTTGAGCTGGGCGCGCAGCAGCTCTCTGCACAGTGGATCTCAGCTGTGAAGGTGGCGGGTACCCATGGTCAGTGAGACCTTCCAGGGAAAGACCGGGTAACCCATGATAAGTCTCTCAACCTTCCTTCCCCATGGGGTTTTCTTGGAACTGGAACTCTCAGTCTCTGGCACCCTTGTGCCCACCAATCAGCCTGGGAAAGTGATCAGGACACGCAAGCGTGCGGCTCCAGCCTGGAGAACCAAAGCCCGCATTAGCTGGGATCTCTTCTGGGTTCTAGCTGTGTGGCCTGAGAGTGGACCCGACCAATTCCCATGCTGTGGGAGCCTCCCCTCACCTGGGAAACATGATAGCTGTAGTTTTAGGGCCCAGAGTTCAGCCTCCTGGTCGCTGCACGGAGAGTTTTGTCCTGTTTCTCAGACACAGTGTTCTCCTGGCGCCGCCATCTTGGCCCCCCAAAAATGTTTTCTTAAACCTAAAAATCAGAGCTAGAAAAAAATCATAACCTAAACATGTATAAAATGTTGTAAAATGTCAAAGTATATAAAAATTTATAAAAGGCCAGAGTATGTAAAAATTACAAGAAGCTAGAGGGCATATGAACTTTATTTGCTTTGGTTGTATACCTGGAAATACAAGAAAAAATAAACTGTAAAGTATGCCAAAATTTAAACCATATTAAGTTAATTCTGGTTGGTTTTGCCCCAGATCCAAGGTCCCTGTTTGCTAGCAGGCAGATATCAGATCCCTCCCAACCACATCCACACTGTAGGCAACATAGACATCATTGGGACAGTGTTCTCAACATTGAAGCCCGTCTTCTGTGGGTCTCCTAGTGGAGTCCAGGCAAAAAATTCCTAGATCCCAGACAGATCTGAATAATGGGAGGACAGTACCACAGGCCTATATGCATTTAGAGCACCCATGCAGGCACATTGTGCCCATGAACTGCACCCGCACCCAATCCTGCACTTATGCTCCACCATTCCAGGCATCTAAACACTCAGGCACACTGTCCTTCAAGGCACACTTCCACACACTCCCATGATTTTGTGTATGTACCTGCATCTTTCCTGCCTTAGCTACAGCTAAAACACCAACATCTGCTCTCAAAGTGGTGGACTTCTCTCATCTTCCTGAAGTATACTCCAGATACCAGAGACAAACAGACCCAGTTTGGAAGTACAGACTAGAGGAAAAAACAGCCAAAGCCACTGATAAGCAATGGCTAAAGATTGGCATAAGAACACATCCAAAAATATCAGGACAACTTGCCTTCATCACCAACCCCAAATATCAACGGATATTTTAATAACATCAGAAGCACAGGAGAATGATCTCAAGTGTGTGCTTTTCCAGTTATTAGAGGCCCATAAGAAAATATCAGAAAAAGGATAGATATCCCATGCTCATGGATTGATAGGATAAACATAATGAAAATGGCCATCCTGCTAAAAGTAGTCTACAGATTCAAGGTAATTCCCATCAAAATACCAACATAATTCTTTACAGAACTTGAAAGAACAATTCTCAATTTCATATGGAAAATAAAAAACCCACAGTTGTTTAAAAAAAAATCCTGTACAACAACAGATCATCTGGAGTTATCTCTATCCTTGATCTCAATCTGTACTATAGAACCACAGTAATAAAAACTGCATGGTACTGGCAGAGAAACAGTCTGGAGGATCAACACAATCAAATAGAAGACCCAGAAATAAACCCACACACCTACGGATATTTGATTTTTGACAAAAATCCAAAACCATACAATGGAATATTGATAGCGTCTTCAACAAATGCTTCTGGCTTAACTAGATATCTACATGTAGAAAAATGTAAATAGATCCATACTTATGACCCTGCCCCAAACTAAAGTCCCAGTGCATCAAAGACCTCCACATAAAACCAGACACACTAAATCTGTAAGAAGATCAAGTGGGGAAGATCCTTGAACTCATTGGCATAGGAGTCAACTCTTAAACACAACATCAACAACACAGGCTCTAAGATCAACAGTTAATAAATGGGACCTCATGAAACTGAAAAGGTTCTGTAAAGCAAAGAACACTGTCATCAGAACAAAACGACAGCCTACAGATTGGGAAGGATCTTCACCAACCCTCTATCTGACAGAGGGCTAATATCCAGAATATATAAAGAACTTAAGAAGTTAAACACCGGGAGAATCCAAGATTGGGGCGACCAGCATGCACCATATTCAGAGGAGCTGAAACTCTGAATTGGTGAGTCTAGGGGCTGTAAAACCCAAAACAATGGTAGAAGAGTCTGGGGAGAAGGGAGACAAACCCTGATCTGAGTCCAATAGGATACAGTTTGTCAGCGAACATCTCCTTGGACTTCACCTGGGGAATCGATTCCCAGGCACTTCCATAATAATGGGTGGAAGCAGAAGTGGAGGTAGCCAAGCCTACAGCAGAGGAAGCAGCGGAGGTACCGCAGCAAACATGGAGGCAGCAGTGGAGGCACCACAACTAGCAGCTGAAGCAGAGGAAGCACCCCGCAGTGCAAACAGCTTGCCTAAACACAGTGCTACCTGTTCCAAGCACAAATCCTCCTCCTTGAGATTTGAGACTAAGTACACTCAAACCCCTGGCATTTTCCCCAGGAACTCTGATCACCAGCCTTGCCTGAGGGGGAGGAGGCAGAGGAAGCACATAGCGCTTCCCAAATCAGAGAGCACAGCACAGCCTGCTGTGTTCACAGCTTCTAGCACAGAGCAGAGGGCTGGGCACACAGAGCCCACGACAGAGTACTTGTCCAACCTGCAGTGTCAGCCACAGACCTCATAGTCCAGCCTGCAGAGCCTTCCAAAGATTGGAGACCACTGGCTATTCAGGAAACCTGCACAGGGATTTGTGTCCACAATCTGTGCTTGCTAACACCATTAGCATCCACATCCCCTCCTGTGCTTCCTCCCAACCCCCATATCCCAATTACACTCTCTAGCACTACCCATCAAGACACACTTAGACATGCGTGGGAGCACACACACACACACACACTTACTCCCCCGCAATAATGAATCTGTGCCAGCAGCTTTTCCTCTCTAGGGTACAACTGAAGCAACAACACACACTCTCAAAACATTGGACTTCCCTGATTTTCCTGAAGAATATTCCAGACACCAGAGAAAGACAGTTCCAGTCTGAAGTTCAGACTCAAGGAAAAGACAGTGAAGATCACATATAAGCAAATGGACAAAGGTAGGAGTAAGAACTCACCCAACAAAAATCAAGACACCATGGCCCCACCAGCAACCCCCAAGCTGTCATTGAGTAGCAAGTTGTTCAGTTTCCATTTATGTACAGGCTTTTTGCTGTTTCTCTTGTTGGTGAGGTCCAGCTTTAAACCATGATGGTCAGATAGGATACAAAGGATTATTTCAATCTTCTTGTATCTGCTGAAGCTTGCTTTGTGACAAACTACATGGTCTATTTTGGAGAATGTTCCATGAGGTGCTGAAAAGGTATACTCTTGGTTTTGGGTGCAAAGTTCTGTAGACATCTATTAGGTCCATTTGATTTAGGGCCTCTGTAAGTGCCCTTTTTTTCCTGTTTTACTTGTGAATGGATGACCTGTCCCTTGGTGAAAGCAGAGCGTTGAAGTCTCCCACTATTAAGGCTTCCAATCAATGTGTGATTTCAGCTTTAATCATGTTTCTTTTACAGATGTAGGTGGTCTTTTATTTGGGGATTAGATGTTCAAAATTGTGATGTTCTCCTGTTGGAATTTTCCCTGATGAGAAGGAAGTGCCCCTCCTCATCTTTTTTTATTAATTTTGGTTGAAAGCCTATTTTATTAGATATTGGGATCGCTCCCTCAGCTTGTTTTCTGGGTCCATTTGCTTGATAAACATTTTTCCAGCCCTTTACTCTAAGGTAGTGTTTACCTTTTTTGCATAGGTGTGTTTCTTGGATGCAGCAGAATTCTGGATCCTGTTTGCACAACTGTTCTATTAGTCTGTGTCTTTTTATTGGAGAGTTGAGTCCATTGATATTGATAGATAATAGTGACCAATGACCGATAGTTCCTTTTACTGTAGAGTTGGTGGTCTTACTATGATTCATTGCAGGTTTTTTTTCTTTTAATTTTTTTGGGAAATTATCTGTACACTATTTTTTCTTTAGTGTAGTTGTTTTCATTGGATTGGAGTTTTCCTTCTAATATCTTCTTTCGGGCTGGGTAGCTGTGTAGATATTGCTTCAATTTAGTTTTATCATGGAATATTTTGATTTCTCCATCTATGTTGATTGAAAGCTTTGCTGGGTATAGTAGTCTGAGTTGACATCTGTGTTCCCTTAAAGACTGAATGATTTCTGTCCAGACCCTTTTGGCTTTCATAGTTTCTGATGAGAAGTCTGGTGTGATTCTGATTGGTCTACCTTCATATGTCACTTGGCCTTTTTCCCTTTGTTTTGTAGGTTTAGTGATTTGACTATGATGTGACACGAAGTATTTCTTTTCTGGTCTAGTCTATTTGGTGTTCTGTAGGCTTCTTGTATGTTTATGGACATCTCTTTCTTTAAGTTGGGAAATTTTTCTTCTATTATTTTCTTAAAAATATTTTCCAGTTCTTGGAGCATGGAGTCTTCTTTTTCATCTATTCCTATTATTCTTAGGTTTCATCTCAGCAATTAAAAACAATCCTACTCAACAATTAAAAACAAGGAAATTATGAAATTTGCAGGCAAATTTTGGGACCTAGAAACGATCATCCTGAGCGAGGTATCCCAAAAGCAGAAAGACACACATGGTATATACTCACTTATATAGACCTATAAGATAGGATAAATATCCTGAAATCTTTACACCTAAAGAAGATAAACAAGAAAGAAGACCAAGGGTTAGATGATCAATCCTCACTTAGAAAGACAAATGGGATGGACCTTGGATGTAGGAGACAACAAATAACAGGACAGGAACCTACCACAGAGGGCCTCTGAAACACTCTACCTAGCAGTGTATCAAAGCAGATATTAAGACTCATAACTAAAATTTGGGCAGAGTGCAGGGAATCATATGAAATTAGGGGGAGTTAGTAAGACCTGGAGAGGACAGGAGCTCCACAAGGACCATATATATCTGGGCACAGGCGTCTTTCATGAGACTGTTTCTCCAACCAAGAACCACGTATGCATATAACCTAGAACCCCAGTTCAGATATAGCTCATGGTAGCTCAGTATCCAAGTGGATTCTATATTAAGGGGAACAGGGGCTATTTCTGACATGAACTCAATGGTGAGCTCTTCACACACACACACACACACACACACACACACACACACACACCCGCAAGGGAGCAGCAACCTTGCTAGGTCACAGTAGGGGACATTGCAGCCAGTCCTGAAGAGACCTGATAAACTAGGGTCAGATGGAAGGGGAGGAGGTCCTCCCCTATCAGTGGATTTGGAAAGGAGCATGGAGGAGATGAGGGAGGGGGGGTGGGAATGGGAGGGAATAAGGACGGGGTCTACGGCTGGAATACAAAGTAAATAACCTGTGATTAATATAAAAAATTTAAAAATTTTAAAAAATAATAAAATTTAAAAAAGAAACTTAGAAAACAAGAAGTTAAACACCAGCACATCAAATGATCCAATTTAAAAAAATGGATTTCAAAGCTAAACAGAGAATTCTCTGTAGAGGAATATCGAATGGCAGAGAAACACTTAAAGAAATCCTCAGCCTCATTATCCATCAGGGAAATGCAAATCAAAATGACCCTGAGATTTCACCTACACCCATCAGAATGGCCAAGACCATAAATTCAAGTGACAACACATGCTGGAGAGGCTGTGAAGAAAGGGGAACCCTCCTCCACTTCCATTGGGAATGTAAACCTGTACAACCTCTCTGGAAATTCAATCTGGCACATTCTCAGACAACTAGGAATAACTCTTCCTCAAGATCCATCCATACCACTCCTAAGCGTGTATCCAAAATACACTCAACTATACAACAAGAACATTTGCTCAACAATGTTCCTAGAAGCTCTATTCATAATAGCCACAATCTGGAAATGACGTAGGTGTCCCTCAATGGAGGAATAGATACAGAAATTGTGGTACATTTGCACAACGGAATACTACACATCTATTAAAAACAAGGAAATCATGAAATTTTCAGGCAAATGGTGGGAACTATAAAAGACCATCTTGAGTGAAGTGACCCAAAGAAAAAAAATATACTCTATACAATGTTATTTTTAATTTTTTAATTTTTTTAATTAATTTATTTTCAATTAATTACAGTTTATTCACTTTGTATCCCACCTGCAGCCCCTACTTTGTCCTCGTCTAATCCCACCCTCGTTCCCTTATCTCCTCCCATTCCCCTCCACAAGTTCACTGATAGTGGAAAGCATCCTCCCCTTCCATCTGACCCTAGCATATCAGGTCTCATCAGGAGTGGCTGCATTGTCTTCCTCTGTGGCATAGTAAGGCTGCTCCCCACTCAAGGGAAGAGCCGGGTGAGTTCATGTCAGAGACAGTCCCTGTTCCAGTTACTAGGGAACCACTTGAATAATGAGGTTCCATGGATTACATATCTGCAGGAGTTCTAGGTTATCCCCATGCATGGGCCCAGGTTGGAGCATCAGTCTTGGAAAAGACCCTTTTGCCCAGATCCTTCAGTTCTGCTGCTCTCTTTGTGGAGTTTCTGTCCCCTCCTACCACCGAGGTCCTTCATCTCCCCCTTCTTTCACAAGACACTCTGCACTCTGCCCAAAGTTTGGCCAGCAGTCTCAGCATCTGCTTTGATACCCTGCTGGGTAGAGTCCTTCAGAGGTCCCCTGTGGTAGGCTCCTGTCCTGTTCCCTACACTCTCCCTCTTCTGACGTCCATCTTGTTTGCCTTTCTGAGTGATTATTAATGATTTTATCCAGGGTCCTCCTTCTTGCTTAGCTTCTTTGGGTGTACAGATTTTAGTATGTTTATCCTATATTCTAAGTCTAATATCCACTTTTAAGTTAGTGAAAAAATTTATTTATATGTTTTTAGTTTGCATTTTCTGAATCAGCAGAGCCTAACCCCTCTTCTAGAGCCTGTTTCCATTCCCCTCTTAGAAAGTTTCTTTAACTGAATTGTCTCTCCAGGGAGTGTAAGGGATGACTTACGATGTCATGTTCTCAACATGATTATTTTCATAAATTTCATAATTCTGCCTTGAACCTGGTGACTACATGCACCTTGTTGCAGCTATAAGTGACTTCCAAACTGAGGAGCACAGCTGTTTTCAGAAATCAAATTTACAAGCCAGTGATTTAAAAAAAAAATGAAGGGAAAGAAGGCACTCCATAAGCACTTTTTTAAATCACTTTTTTTCATGAAACTGTACACCAAGTCGTACTAGTTTTCTAAAATACCACTACAACAATTCACAGAAGTCAGAAATTTTAAAATAGAGCTTAAAAGGGGCAAGATGGCGGCGCCGGGAGAACTCTCATTCTGAGCAGCAGCACAGCAGGATCAGCACAGTGAACAGCAATCAGAACTCTCGGCCATAAAACACAGTCATTGTGTTTCCCAGGTGAGAGGATACCCCACGGTGGGGGATTCAATCAGCTTTTAACTCACCCGGCTAAACCGCGGAAGAGATCCCGGTTCCGCCAGACGCTTGGCTGCCGGCCACCAGACGCTTGGCTGCCGGCCGCCAGCCCCAGCCCCAGCCCAGAGCCACAAGCCAGTGTCTCTGGTCACGGTCCCAGACTGAACCTTGGGCACCACACTATCAGAGACTGGAATTTTCAGTCGAGAGATAACCCCAGGGTACAGGAAACGATTGGGACCGGCCTTAGGTCACCCAGACATCCCCTGGAAAAGACTCGGGCGGGTTCCACGGGCACCCCAGGAGCCAGCCCGGAGCCAGAGCCGGGGACCCAGGTTCCGGCACAGAGCCCTGCCTGCCTGCGCGCCTGATTCGCCGCCAGAGATAGAAACGGCGGGTCTGATCTCAGAGCACTCAGCTCACCCCCAACCTGAAAAGGTCCCCGGAAAATTACCCACCTTAGGGAGCCACTCAGACTCCCAAAAGCCACAAAGGCAGACACAGGCAGTTTCTGCGCACCAGACAGCTGGCAGAGACTGAGCCGCCATCACACAGCTGTGCTCCAGGCACAGGCAAATTTCTGTGGCCAGCCAGCTGGCGGACACTGAGCAGTGTGCACCAGGGCAAAAAAAGACACTAGGAGTCCGTGTCTCCAGAGAATCCACGGGGAAGGAAGGAAACTGTACTGATCTAAATCACCCAATCCTTCCCTAGAAAAAGTCTAGCAGTCTAGTGGGGCCGAGGCGCCAGCACTCAGCTGTGCTCCAGACACAAGCACAAACAGTAGAGGCACGCCTGATGTCCAACTGGGTCACAGCAGCTGATCATTAAATTTGCAACAAGAAACCCAGAAACAGGGCAGCTGCCCTCAGGACTTTCCTAGGTGAGAGGAGAACCCTCTCGACTAACAAAGACCACAGTTACCACTCAGGTCTATATCCCTGAGGTGAGTAACTCCTGAAAAAACACCAGCCATCCAGGGACTATACCCAAAAAGCTGAGAAGACATCCTTCAGGAAAATCCAGCTTTCTGCAAAGGGGATTCTCTCCCCCACAGGATCCCCAGGAACCACCAGAAAATAACCCCAAACTCCTAAGATAACACAATGGGTAGAGGCCAGCGTAAAAGCTCAAGCAACAAAAGACAGAGCAATATGGCATCTCCAGAACCCAGTTACCCAAGGGCAAGTAGCCCTGGACACCCCACCATAACTGAAATCCAAGAAGATGACCTAACAAGTATGCTCATGAAGATGATAACAGAGGAAACAAATAAGATTCGTAAAGACATAGAGGAAGATAAACTCAAACAGAATATTGCCATCCGTAAAGAAATAGAGGAAGCTGCAGCCAAACAGTTTATGGCCTTTAGAAAGGAAATGCTTAAAACACTGAATGAAATGAAAGAAACAGAGTTGAAGGAACTAAAAGAAAAACAGGAAAGTACAATCAGACAGGTGAAGGAAGTAAACAAAACAACTCAAGACCTGAAGATAGAATTAGAAAAATTAAAGAAAACACAAATGGAAGAAATAATGGAAAGGAAGAATCTAGGGAAGAAAACAGGAACTACAGAGGTAAGCATAACCAACAGACTACAAGAGATGGAAGAAAGAATCTCAGGTGTAGAAGATACAATGGAAGAAATCGATGTATCTGTCAAAGAAAATGTTAAATCTGAAAAATTCCTGACACAGACCATCCAAGAAATGCAAGACAATATGAAAAGACAAAACCTAAGAATAATAGGTATAGAGGAAAAAGAAGACTCCCTTCTTCAAGGCCCAGAAAATATTTTCAACAAAATCATTGAAGAAAATTTCCCCAAGCTAAAGGAGAGGCCAATTAGAATAAATGAGGCCTACAGAACACCCAGCAAATTTGACCAGAAAAGAAAATCCTCCCGCCACATAATAATCAAAACAGTAAGTATACAGAACAAAGAAAAAATACTAAAAGCTGCAAGGGAAAAAGGCCAAGTAACATATAATGGCAAACCCATTAGAATCACACCTGACTTTTCAACAGAGACTATGAAAGCCAGAAGGGCCTGGACAGATATCATGCAGACCCTAAGAGAACACAGATGTCAGCCCAGGCTACTATACCCAGCAAAACTCTCAGTCCTCATAGATGGAGAAAACAAGATATTCAATGACAAAAACAAATTTCAACAATACCTACAAACAAATCCAGCATTACGGAAGACACTGGAAGGGAAAATACAACCCAAGAAAGCTAGCTACATTCAAGAAAACACAGGAAATAAATAACCTCACTTCAGTAAAACAAAAAGCAACCAAACACACAACCTGATGACCACAGCCAACATCAAAATCAAGAGATCTAACAGCCACTGGTCATTAATCTCTCTCAACATCAATGGACTCAACTCTCCAATAAAAAGACACAGATTAACAGAATGGATATGTAAACAAAACCCAGCAATCTGTTGCATACAAGAAACACTCCTAAGACACAAAGATAGACATTACCTGAGGGTAAAGGGTTGGAAGACGACTTTCCAAGCAAACGGACCCAAGAAGCAAGCAGGAGTAGCCATTCTAATATCTGATAAAATAGACTTTCAACCAAAATTAATCAAAAGAGATGGGGAAGGACACTTCATACTCATCAAGGGAAAATTCCACCAGGAAGACATCACAATCCTGAACATATATGCCCCAAATACAAGGGCACCCACATTTGTGAAAGAAACATTGATAAAATTTAAAGCACATATAGATCCACACACATTAATAGTGGGAGACTTCAACACCCCACTCTCAACAAATGACAGGTCAACAAAACAGAAATTAAACAAAGAAACAATGTCTCTGACAGAGGTCATGAATCAAATGGACCTAACAGACATTTACAGAACTTTACACCCAAACAAAAAAGAATTTACCTTCTTCTCAGCACCTCATGGAACCTTCTCCAAAATAGACCACATAGTGGGTCACAAAGCAAGCCTCAGCAAATACAAGAAGAATGAAATAATCCCATGTATCTTGTCTGATCACCATGGAATAAAGCTGGACCTCAACAATAACAGAAATAACAAAAAGCCTACACACACATGGAAACTGAACAACTTGTTACTAAATGACAGCTGGGTCAGGGAAGAAATAAAGAAAGAAATTAAAGTCTTTCTAGAAATCAATGAAAATGAAGACACAACATACCCGAACTTATGGGACACAATGAAAGCAGTGCTAAGAGGAAAGTTCATAGCACTAAGTGCCTTCAAAAAGAAATTCGAGACAGCTCATTCAAGCACCCTAATGGCTCACTTAAAAACCCTAGAAAAAGAAGAAGCAGACACACCAAGAAGGAGTAGACGGCTGGAAATAATCAAACTCAGGGCTGAAATCAATCAATTGGAAACAAATAAAACAATTCAAAGAATCAATGAAACCAAGAGCTGGTTCTTTGAGAAAATCAACAAGATCGACAAACCCTTAGCCAGGCTAACTAAAAGGCAGAGAGACACCACCCAAATCAACAAAATCAGAAATGAAAAGGGGGATATAACTACAGACACTGAGGAAATCCAAACAATCATTAGGACTTACTTCAAAAGTCTATATGCCACAAAATTTGAAAATCTAAATGAAATGGACAATTTTCTTGATCGATTTGACTTACCAAAGCTGAACCAGGACCAGGTAAATCAACTAAATAGACCTATATGCCCCAAAGAAATAGAGGCGGTCATCAAAAGTCTCCCATCCAAAAAAAGCCCAGGACCAGATGGCTTCAGCGCAGAATTCTACCAGACCTTCAAAGAAGAGCTAACACCAATTCTCTTCAAACTATTCCACAAAATAGAAACAGAAGGAATATTACCAAATTCATTCTATGAAGCCACAGTCACCTTGGTACCTAAACCTCACAAAGACTCAACAAAGAAAGAGAATTTCCGGCCAATCTCCCTTATGAACATTGATGCAAAAATACTTAATAAAATACTTGCAAACCGAATCCAAGAACACATCAAAGATATTATCCACTATGACCAAGTAGGCTTCATCCCAGGTATGCAGGGGTGGTTCAATATACGGAAATCCATCAATGTGATCCACCATATTAACAAACTGAAAGAAAAAAACCACATGATAATCTCCCTAGATGCTGAAAAAGCCTTTGACAAAATCCAACATCCATTCATGTTCAAAGTATTGGAGAGATCAGGGATACAAGGCACATATCTAAACATAGTAAAGGCGATATACAGCAAGCCTATAGCCAACATCAAACTGAATGGAGAGAAACTTAAAGCAACCCCACTGAAATCAGGGACAAGACAAGGCTGCCCACTCTCTCCATATCTCTTCAACATAGTGTTGGAAGTCCTTGCTAGAGCAATAGGACAGTTGAAGGAGATCAAGGGGATACAAATTGGAAAGGAAGAAGTCAAATTATCACTATTTGCAGATGATATGATAGTATACGTGAGTGACCCCAAAAACTCTACCAGGGAACTCCTACAGCTGATAAACACCTTCAGCAAAGTGGCAGGATACAAAATTAACTCAAAAAAATCAGTAGCCCTCCTGTATACAAAAGACAAAAGGGCTGAGAAAGAAATTAAGGAAACAACACCCTTCACAATAGCCACAAATGACATAAGGTACCTCGGAGTAACCCTAACCAAGGAAGTCAAAGACTTGTATGAAAAAAATTTCAAATCTCTGAAGAAAGAATTAGAAGAAGATATGAGAAGATGGAAAGATCTCCCATGCTCATGGCTTGGTAGGATTAACATAGTAAAAATGGCCATCTTACCAAAAGCAATCTACAGATTCAATGCAATGCCCATCAAATTACCAACACAATTCTTTACAGACCTGGAAAGGAAAATTCTCAACTTCATATGGAATAACAAGAAACCCAGAATTGCTAAAACAATCCTCTACAATAAAAGATCTTCTGGAGGTATCTCCATCCCTGATCTTAAGTTGTACTATAGAGCAACAGTTTTAAAAACTGCATGGTACTGGCATAGAAACAGAATGGTGGATCAATGGAACCGAACAGAGGACCCAGAAATAAACCCACAAACTTATGGACACCTGATCTTTGACAAAGACGCCAAAACCATACAATGGAAAAAAGATAGCATCTTCAACAAATGGTGCTGGTCTAACTGGATGTCTACATGTAGAAAAATGAAAATAGATCCATACTTGTCACCCTGCACAAAACTGAAGTCCAAGTGGATCAAAGACCTCAACATAAAACCAGACACATTAAATCGGCTTGAAAAAAAAGTGGGAAATACCCTAGAACTCATTGGTACAGGGGGAAACTTCCTGAACAGAACACCAACAGCACAGACTCTAAGAGCAACAACCAATAAATGGGACCTCATGAAACTGAAAAGCTTCTGTAAAGCAAAGGACACCGTCATCAAAACAAAGCGACCACCTACAGATTGGGAAAGAATCTTCACCAACCCTTTATCTGACAGAGGACTCATATCCAGTATATATAAAGAACTAAAGAAGCTGAAAAGCAGCAAACCAAGTAATCCACTTAAAAAATGGGGAACAGAGCTAAACAGAGAATTCTCTGTAGAGGAATACCGAATTGCAGAGAAGCACTTAAAGAAATGCTCAACCTCATTAGCCATTAGGGAAATGCAAATCAAAACAACCCTGAGATTTCACCTTACACCCATGAGAATGGCCAAGATCAAAAACTCAAGTGACAGCACATGCTGGAGAGGTTGTGGAGAAAGGGGAACCCTTCTCCACTGCTGGTGGGAATGTAAACTTGTACAACCACTCTGGAAATCAATCTGGCGCTTTCTCAGACAACTAGGAATAGCGCTTCCTCAAGATCCAGCCATACCACTACTGGGCATATATCCAAAAGAGGCTCAAGTACACAAAAAGGACATTTGCTCAACCATGTTTGTAGCAGCTTTATTTGTAATAGCCAGAAGCTGGAAACAACCCAGATGCCCCTCAACTGAAGAATGGATGCAGAAATTGTGGTACATCTACACAATGGAATATTACTCAGCAATGAAAAATAAGGAAATCATGAAATTCGCAGGTAAATGGTGGGATCTGGAAAGGATCATCCTGAGTGAGTTGTCCCAGAAGCAAAAAGACACACATGGTATATACTCACTCATATAGACATACAACATAGGACAAACCCACTAAAACCTGTGCATCTAAAGAAACTAAGCAAGAGAGAGGACCCTAACTAAAACGTCCAATCCCCATCCAGAAAGGCAAAGAGGATGGACATCAGAAGAAGAAGAAAACAGGAAACAACCTAGGAACCTACCACAGAGGGCCTCTGAAAGCCTCTGCCCTTCAGACTATCAAAGCAGATGCTGAGCCTGATGGGCAACTGTTGGGCAGAGTGAACGGAATTTTAGGTAAGAACTGGGAAATAGTAAGAGCTGGAGAGGACAGGGTCTCCACAAGGAGAGCAACAGAACAAGAAAATTTGAACATAGGGAACTTCCCAGTGACTCATACTCCAACCAAGGACTATTCATGGAGATAACCTAGAACCCCTGCACAGATGTAGCCCAGGGCAGTTCAGAGTCCAATTGGGTTACATAGTAATGTGAAGAGGGACTGCCTCTGACATAATCTGATTGGCCTGCTCTTTGATCACCTCCCTCGGGGGGGGGGGGGGGTTGCAGCCTTACCAGGCCACAGTAGAGGACAATACAGCCACTTTTGATGTGAACTGACAGACTAAGATCAGAAAGGAGAGGAGAACCTCCCCTATTAGTGGACTTGGGGAGTGGCATGCAAGCAGAGGGAGGAGGGAGGGTGGGATTGGGATGGGAGGAGGGAGGGGCTTATAGGGGGATGCAGAATGAATAAAGTGTAATTGATGAAAAAATTAAGAAAAAAAGGGAAAAAAATAATTTAAGAACCTTAAATGACTTTCAAAATTGGAGGAAAACATGGAGTTAGTCAATTGGCATGGAGCACGTCTCGCCCCTGGGGGCAATGGTCTCCTGAACCTACTCAGACCTCGGAAACCACCACTGCTAGTTCTAGAACTGACGCAGGATGTTCCAACGAGGGGTTAAGGCTTCTCATAATATTTCCTATAAGCCCACACCGGTTTGTCTATATCCCCCATTTTTATTCATTATTAGCCAGATAGAGCCAAGTAATTGTGGTAATGATACTCGCTTTTTTTTAAACCCCAATGCTAGTAAAGTTAGGTATGCCCTGGTTACTCGCATGCCTCACTGGGTGCCTATGCCCATTGATGCCCCTCACGCTATGACTCTCTTCAGACAGAAAAGGGATCTTGGAACTACAGCCACCATTGTTACTACCATCTCATTGACGGCTGTTGGAGCTACCACCAGGGCATTAGCCATGAGTCATACTGGGCAGACTGCTCAGACCCTGAATAATCATTTAGCCAATGTAGCTCATGCCTTAGTTGTACATAAAGGAATTAATGCTCAACTAAAAGGAAGCTTGATGGTGTTCAATCAGAGGATTGACCTCGTGCAGGAGCAAATTGATACCCTATGGCAAATCGCTCAACCTGGCTGTCAATGAAAGTATGCTGGACTTTGTGTCACTAGCATACAACATGAGAATTTTTCCTGCGCTGCAAATCTGTCTAAAAAATTGTCGAGCTATATTTTAGGTAATTGGACTGGAGAATTCGATACTACGATGGAGCAGCTGAGAGTGGCCATTGTCACAGTAAATTCTACCGGAGTGGACGCAGGACTAGCCACAGGATTATCAACATGGATTGCTGCAGCCATGAATCATCTGAAGGAATGGGCGGGCATGGGAGTATTAGCAGGCCTTCTGGTGTTGGTCTCCTTGGTTTGCCTGTGGTTTATATGCAAGATTAGAGTCTCACAACAATGTGATGCAGCCATGATCATTCAGGCCTTACAGCCATTGAAGCAAGACATTCTCCCCAAGCATGGTTGGATACCATAAAAAGCTAAAATGATACGCTCAGGATGCGAGGCTAAGCACTGCACTCAGGGTCAGCCGCTTTGGACCCAGAGAAGAGCATGTCTGATTGCATGCGGGTTGATGCCCCAAGTCCCGCCTCTGAGAAAAAGGTATCGGACGGGTCCGATGCTCTTTGGGTGGATGACACCTAAATGAACATCTGTACAAAGTCCCAATTTATTTCTAATATCAGAGATCAGACCTCTACTCTTGCCTGATGCGTCTAAAACAAAAAGGGGGAACTGTAGAGAGCTGCAGAATGCTATGCCTTAAAGATGGAGCTGGTTTCCGCCTTCCACCTTCCCGATGGTGAGTGCTCTCTGTCAGGAACAACTCCACATTTGGCTAAGGCCGAGGATCTGGCTTGCTTCCATGTATGTGGACCTATCTGCATTGCCCCTGTGGCACGCCTGGGTTGGCTACCCAGAGGCTATTTAAGCTGTGGGCTGGCTTTCCCCGGGGTCCGAGAATTGTTCAATGTTCCTGAATAAACTGCATTGAAAAAAAAAAAAAATAGAGCTTAAAGGCTATTTAGCTCCTACACAAATGCCACAAATCCATGTATCTTTGGGACTAAATACAAGTCAAAAGATTTTTCATGGAGCTGCTTGTGTTAAGGAGAGTAAAGAAAACTCACCAATGGATGCTGTCTAAACTGTCTCACTATTTTCAGGTGTTTTGTTTTGGTAGCAAAGCTGGCTTTAATTGGCATTATTCAATTTTCAAAGTATTTATTGAATACTTACCGTGGCCTAGCACTGGATTAAAGATTTTCATGTCGTTTAATAATCATGGCAGTCCAGTACTGTACTTTCATTCCTTTTCTGTAAATAGGGAAATAAACAAATGCATTCAGAAATTCACCTCATTATCATACTACAGTAATGAACTCAGGAGCACCAAACTGAAAATCACCTCTGAACAGTTAAACTGTTGACTGGCATTAGGAAACTGAAGTATCTAAACTTACCTACCTGTAAGATAAAAGTAAATCTAGCTATTGATGATGTTATGAAGATTAGATGAGGTAATTTATTTAAAGCTTCTAGATGAGCCATATGCAATGAGCCATAGTAGTGATTATCTTTCTCTCTTTTCCCTGTAAACAGAAGAGCCAAATTTTTAACTTATGTTTTGATTTCCAAGATGGTCTCTGTTCTTTCAGCTTGTGGTTGCAATTTAATTAATAAATCAATAA
This sequence comes from Meriones unguiculatus, assembly GCF_030254825.1. Lineage (NCBI taxonomy): Eukaryota > Metazoa > Chordata > Mammalia > Rodentia > Muridae > Meriones > Meriones unguiculatus. The sequence goes on from NC_083369.1 coordinate 116,564,089, forward strand.
ATTTAGGTCATAAAGTTAGAACTGAGAACATAATCAAAGCTATGATGATTACATGTTAATGGAGATAAAAAGGCCTATCGAGTTGATCATATTATTCCTTCACTTCAATAGGATATTAAAGTTTACTTTGTAATCTTCAATTTCCCTGGGGGCCAGAGATGATGATGACTCGTGAAGCTATTTCCCAGTGCTTGTAGATGCTGTTTTATTCCCCCCCAGCCCCCCATTCTACAGTCCTCTTCCATCACTACAGATCCCTTCAGTATTTATTTATTTTCATAAAAAATCTTTTGAAATTGTATATTATGTAAGAACCTTGATTGTACTGTGATTTTGTTTTATAGTCAGCATTACTTTAAATACTGCAAAATCTCAACATTGGCTCTACTGAAAATCGTGATGCATGCCAGATCAGGAGGCAACCTGGAAGTGATGGGCTTGGTGCTTGGTAAAGAGGACAGTGGGACCATGATCATCATGGGCAGTTTTGTTTTGTCTGTAGAGGTCACTGAAACCAAAATAAATTCTCAGGCTGCCACATATGAGGAAATGGCTGCAAACACAGAAAATGACAAACAGGTAAAAATATGGTTTCTTAGAACTTAGTAACTCTTAAGAGTCTCAAGATGACTTTTGGGTTTCTGAGCTTAAAACTGTCCTTTTCACATTAAAATTTACAATTAAAATTGAATAATTTTCATGTAAAGTATTAAAAATCTTGTGAGGTTTATAGTACTAGGTTGGAGGAAGGAGTCCTTCTCAATTAAATTTTCATAGTCAGTGTCAGTTGTGTTTCAAATTGAAAAAAAAATATGTAGGCTTGGCATTCATGAGCCCAGAGTTCAATATCTCCAGAATCCCTCAACACTGGAAAAAAAAATGAAGAAATTTAGGAATTAACTATTCCTGAGAAGAGTGAATCTAATTTTTTCTAAGTAATTTTATTTATTTATTTATTTATTTATTTATTTATTACAATTTATTCACTTTGTATCCCAGCTGCAGCCCCCTCTCTTGTCCCAGTCCCACCAACCTTCCCTCATCTCCTTCTATGTCCTTTCCCTATTCACCTGATAGGGGAGTAACTTCTCCCATTCTAACTGACCTTAGAGTATCAGGTCTCATCAAGGCTCACTGCATCATCTTCCTCTGTTGCCTGGCAAGGCTCCACCCACCAAGGGAATGTGATCAGAGAGCCTGCCACTGTGTTAATGTCAGAGACAGCCCCTGCACCCCTTGCTAGGGAACCCACTTGTATACTGACCAGCCGATTGGCTTTCTCTAAACAGGGGTTCTAGGTCCTCTCTATGAATGGTCCATAGTTGGAGTATAGGTCTCTACAGTCCCCACTCAGCCAAGGAAGTTTGGCAATGTTTTCCTCCTTGTGGAGTTCCTGTCCCCTCCAGGTCTTTCTATCTCCCTCTTCTTTCTATCTCTTTTTCTTAATAATTCTGCCACTCTTCCCAAAATTAGGCTATGAGTTTAAGTTTCTCCTTCAATATCCAGGTAGGTAGAGTCTATCCGAGGTCCCTTGTGGACCTCCTGTCTTGTTCCTTCTACTACTTTCAAATCAATACTGTTTGCCCTTCTGAATATGGATTAAGCATCTTCCCTAGGGTCCTCCTTGTTGTTAAGCTTCTTGAGGGCTATAGATTTAGTATGTTTATCCTATATTATATGGTTAATATCCGCTTATAAGTGAGTATATAACATTTGTGTCTTTCTGCTTCTGGGTTATCTCACTCGGGATGATCTTTCCTCGTTCCCATCATTAGCCTGCAAATTGTATGATTTCCTTGTTTGAATTACTGAGTACTGTTCCATTGTGTAAATGTACCACAATTTCGGCATCCATTACTTCATGAGAGACATCTAGGTTGTTTCCAGATTCTGGCTATTACGAATAGAGCTGCTACAAACGTGGTTGAGCAAATGTCGTTAGTGAGTGGTGGGGTATCTTTTGGATATATGCCTAGGAGTGGTATAGCTGGATCTTGAGGTACCATTATTCCTAAATTTTGGCAGAAGCACCAGATTGATTTCCAAAGTGATTGTACTAGGTTACATTCCCACCAACAGTGGAGGAGGGTTCCACTTTCTCCATATCCTCTCCAGCATGCATCATTCCTTAAGCTTTTTATCTTAGCCATTCTGATGAGTGTGAGGTTGAAATCTAATGGACTAGGATATTTTTCTTCCTTAAGTTACTTATATACTTACACAGAACAAGATCAAGATTTTTTGTTCAATTTTTTAAGTATGTTGTATGTGATATGCATCTATGTGCAGATATGTTTTATAATCTACAGCATATTCCTGCGAAGGTATATCAGATGTTAGTGATAATGTCTGGGCTGAGAAAGAGAGAGATGAGGGAAAAGGTACAGAAAGAGAGTGGATTGCCTTGATCTGGTACCTTGATAATTTTACACTGCATGCATGTGTGTCTTTTCAGAAATTCTTTAGCTTCAAAGAAGCATGTGCTTCACACTGCTACTAGACCACAGTGCTTCATAAAACCTGTAAATGACAATATCTGAGATTCTACCACACCTCAAGCAAGCTTTTTCTTTCATGTATTAAGGTGGCCACCTTGAAAATGCAATTAGCTTATACCAGAGCTACCCAGGTTAAAGCTCTTGGCTCTCTGGGATTGATGTTAGTAGGCAGATGCTTAACTTGCACTCCCAGTAACCATTCATGGCAGTGGTGGTACGTGCATTAAAAAAACAAAACAAAACAAAACAAAACAAAAAGTGTCTCTGCTTTAGCAAAGAACTAAAGAACTCTAGTTTGATTCTTATCACCCATATGAAGGCTTACAACCTAGATCCAGGGTATCTGAAACCTTTCTCTGACCTCCAAGGACACGATATAAGACATATATTCAAGGAGTCATACATAAGGTAAAAATAAATAAGCGAATGAATGAATGAGGGTCTCATGTGTTTCAGGCTGGTCATTACCTCCTGAAATTGAACTCCTGATTCTCCTATTATGTGCTTAGCATACTAGGACTATAAGTGTAGAGTACCACATTCTTTTTAGCATTTTTTTATTTCAGTTTTAATTTTTGTTGTTTGTCTTCCTTCTTGTACGTTTGTATCAGGAGCTGGGGGAGAGACATACACATGCTATGACCCATGTACATAGGTGAGAAGACAGCTTGTTGGGGTCCATTCTCTCCCTCCACCATGTCGGTCTCAGGGACCAAATTCAGGTCCTCAGGCTTGACAGTAGGCACGTTTACCCATAGGACCATCCTAGTGGCTCCACTTTTTTTGTTTCATTTTACCTTTTGTTTTTATGGTGTCAGGGTTTCATATGCTATTTAAGAGTTCTCTCTACCATGAAGCTATATCCTCAGTCCTCTAGCTTCAGTAAATATTTAAAAATTTGTATCTTTATGAGTGTTTGCATGTTATCTTTGTGCACCACACATGTGCTTGGTGCCTGTAGGGTCCAGAAGTAGCAGTGGGATACCCTGGAATTGGAGTTAGATGTGAGTGCTGGGAACCAAACCCATTTCCTTCTGCCAGAGCAGCAACTACCCTTAACTTCTGAGGTATCCCTCCAACCTATATAAGTTTTGTATGGGTTTAATTTTGTTTTGTTTTGTTACTGTTTTTGGCACAGAGTCTCTCTGTTATGTAGCTCTGTCTATCCTAGAACTGGATATGTTGACCAGGCTGTCCTTGAACTCCCAGACAGCCTCTGCCTGAGTGTTCAGGTTAATGCCATATACCACCACACCAAGCTTGTTTTATGTTTCTGTGTGTGTGTGTGTGTGTGTGTGTGTGTGTGTGTGTGTGTGTGTGTGTTTTAAGTTGTTCAGAAAGATTTGCTAAAGAAAGAATACTGAAAAATTAAAACACTGTGATAAAGGCTTAAGCTCTGGTGTCTTAACCCTCTTGCACCTCACACTTCACTCCTGTGATAAGAAGTTAAATCATAGAACCCATGTCATCTTCTTTGCTCTGCATAGGCATTTAATCAGGGTGGACTGAATTGGAGAAGCAGAAATGGCTAGAACCTGTCTTCTTCTATGTCCAGGGTGCTTTAGATGCAATCTGGATTTTATTAGGAGGAAACTAATAGTTGTTCATCTATTAAAGTATTTGGGTAAGGGAGGGAAGATTCTCAGTTGATTTGTTTGTTTCAAAAATATGTCCTTGTTGAATAGCATGCACAGCTTAAATAATAATAATAAATACTCTTTGATGATATGGTAACTAAATCTAATCTGTAAAATAACTGAATATTCCCATTTTATTGAACTTTTCTGGTTATTTTGGTTATCTTTTTCAGATGGTTTGCTAGTTTAGTTTACAAATATATAGTGCTATATTTACTTGCTTGTTTTGGGTTTCTGATCTTGACTCACTAGAACATATGGTTTATGTTGACCAATATTAAGCATATATCTCTTCTAGATTAACCCAACCAGAACAATATCTTCAGGAAAAGTGAATCTTGATACCCTTTGGACATATCCAAAGGTAATTTGGATGGAGAAGATAAGCAGGACATTCACAGTCTCAGGTAGTTTATACTAGCCATGAAATTACTTACCTGTGAAGCACTGGGAGTAGAGATGTGAGTCACCACAGGAGTGGCATGTGTTCATGAGTACAAGCACTGGTGTGCAGGTCAGAAGACAGCCTTTGGTGCCAGTCTTCTCCTTCCTCCTTGTTTGAGGCAGGTTCTTTTAGTTTTCACTGCAAATGTGCTACCAGCCACCAGGCTTATACAGCTGGCTTCTGTGGAATCTGTCTCCAGCTCCCCCGACTATAAGTATTAACTAGTCCTTCTTTGTGTGGGTTTTGGGATCCAAATTTAGCTTCTCATATTTTTATACAATCTTTTTTTTTAAAGTTCTAAGGGATAGAGGCAAGCTATATGTCCATCCTGTTTGATATTTTTTTAGTGTAGAAAACTTTTCAAATACAAAATTGCAAACTGCCACAGTTCAAATAAAAAGATAACATAGTTGTTAAATATTAATCTTGGCAGACAAAGGGTTTTATCCGGGCACAGGGTCTTTTCTGAGACTGACACTCAAACAAGGACCGTCCATGGATATAACCTAGAACTTCTGCTCGGATGTGGCCCATGGTAGCTCAGTAACCAAGTAGTTTTCCAAAGTAAGGGGAACAAGGACTATTTCTAACAGGATCTCAAGGGTAGGCTCTTTGACCTCCCCCCCCCAGGGGAGGAGCAGTCCTGTTAGACCACAGAGGAGGACTGTGCAGCCTGCCCTGAACATACCTGATAAAACAGGATCAAATGAAAGGGGAGGAGGTCCTCCCTTATCAGTAGACTTGGAAAGGGGCAGGGAGGAGACCAGGGAGGGAGTGTGGGGTTGGGGAGGGAATGAGGGAGCGAGATACAGCTGGGACACAGAGTTAACAAAATGTAACTAAAAAGAAAAATTAAAATTAAAAAAAAAGAGAAATGCTTGTGAGACCTTTGCAGCTTGACAAGTACTAGAGAAATAAGCTGAATCCATCTCTTTCCATGAAGGGAGCCTGTAGTCAGCAATCGATATTACTAGCATATGTAAACATCACCTAAACACAAGAGAATTTAAGCCATATGCCAAATCCTGCCTAGAGAAACTAATGGCTTTGGAGGTGAGTAGGAGGAATGTTTTTTCCTTCTTGGATTTGTTATTTGCTTTGGTTTTGCTTTTAAGATAAAATCACACTCTGTATAGCCCATGCTTTCCTGGAGCTGAATACATGCTGTCCTCACAACTGTCAGTAGTCCTTTTGTCTCTGCCTCCCAAGTACTGAAATTGACATGTATGAGCCACCAGGCCCAGCTGTTATTAAAATATTGATGCTTACTAATTGGTTTTCCAGATTTTCATCCCATCCATAATAAGCTATAGAATATGCTAAGGGGATTTTCTTTCCTTCTCTCTTTCTTTCTTTCTTTCTTTCTTTCTTTCTTTCTTTCTTTCTTTCTTTCTTTCTTTCTTTCCTTCTTTCCTTTCCTTCTTTCTTTCTTCTTTGTCTTTCTTTCTTCCTTTCTGGCTACAAATCTCCTGATGAAGAACGTTCTGAGTATCAGACTATACCACTTAATAAAATAGAAGACTTTTTTGTGCACTGCAAACAGTGAGTAGTCGACCAGACATCAGGGCCAAGGATGTAACACAACAGCAGAATACATGCCTGTCACTCCCATGGCCTTGAGTTCAACCCCAGCACCAAAAACTCAGAAATGATTTAGTCAAAGATTTTTTTAACACATAAGAAAACTCAGACAGAATGCATTTGATAATATATAGTACCTTTGAAATAGTAGTAAAAATTGATTTAGGATAATAGTCAAATTATTTAGGTAATAATTACTCTTTTATTTATGTTTATTCCTCAGTAATTATATTAATATAGCTCATATCTTTCACATAAACATAAACATTTTTTATTGCACAGGATACTGTGTCCACAAAAAATTAACAGTGGAGACAAATACTACAGGTCTACAGTAACATGTTTGCTGACCTTCAAATACACAATTTTGGGATGGCAAGGTGGTTCAGTGAATAAAGGTCCTTGATGCCAAGGCTGAAAACCTAAGATCATTGTTCATGTGCTAACCTGATTTCCACCCTGGAGCATAAAACAACCTAAGATCAATCCCCAGGACCATACAAGAGAAAGAATTAATTCCTGCCTGTTGTACTCTGACTTCCATATAGTATATTCATCCACATGGTACTCATACACACACAATACATAAATGTAAGGTTTAGGTTTGGGGGGTTTAATTTTTTTGACAGTGTTTCTCTGTGTAGCCTTGGCTGTCCTGGACTCACTTTGTAGATCAGGATTTCCTCCAACTCAAAGAGATCCACCTGCCTATCCCTCCCATGTACTGGGATTGAAGGAGTACACCACCATGCCTGACAGCCATAGCAATTTTTAAAAGCTTCTTTTATTTATTTGTTTGTAAGTGTGTATGTGATTGTGTACATGTATGTGGGCTCAGGCACTGTGGTCAGAAGAAAATATGAAAGTGTCAAGTTTCCTTCTTCCATCAAGCAAGTCCTGGGAATCCAACTCAGGACAAAACAAGTATCTTTTGTCTTTGCTCTTACTTGGTTTACAGCTTTTTGTTAGCTTCCATTATTGTGGCAAAATACCTGAGATAATGAGTTTATAAGAAAGAAAGTTTTATTTTTGCTCAAAGTGTCAGGTTTTATTCTTCATTAAGATTGGTCCAGTTGTTTCTAACCCAGTATACATGCTGAGAGTGTCTTAAAATGAAACGCTCTTATTTTTTGGTGGCTGGGAAGCATAGTCAGTTAAAAACACTTTAAGGAAGCTGGTGTGCCTAGTCACCTCACTTCCTTCCACTACATCCCACTGCCTAAAGTTTCTACCAATCTCACTATGTTAGTATAGTATAGTAAGTACACTATCTATATATGTACTTCTTTCTCAGTCACCTGACCTTAGTTGAACTTTGTTTCTCATCTGCTCTCACACCAGAGATGATGGTGAACCAGAGATGTGGTAGAGCACAACACCATCCCTTTTCATGCTTGTGCAGCACAACTGAGTTGTTGGCCTACCTTCATGATCACAGAGTTTTGCCTTCTGGCCTCTATGGCCTATGATTGCTATGTGGATATTTGTAGCCCCCTGTATTATTTAACACTGATATCTAGGAGAGTCTGCATTCAATTAGTGACAGTTTCTAGTTGCTCTTTTCCATACGCTCATCACCTTTTGCTTGACATAGTGTGGGCCTAAAGTAATCACCCACTTCTGCTGTGATGACCTTTCTTGATCAGGCCAGCTCTGAACACAACAGTGTTTTTCCTCTTCAAAGCAGTGTCAACCAGTTTAGACTTGCCCATAGGGCAAAATTGTGCTTTTCTCAAAAAGCAAACTGAAACTCTGTGTAGAGGAATTTTAATTCAGAACATGGCTGCTATGGCAAGAAACCACATCCAAGCACTTTGTAGGTCTGTGTGGTCTAACTAGAATACAGACACCTCTTTAATCCCAGAAAACAGAGGCAAACAGATTTCTGAGTTCAAGGCCAGCCTGGAATAGAGCAAGTTTCAGGTAAAGAAAACCTTAGATCCAGGCGTGGTAGTATATGCCTTTAATTCTAGCACTCAGGAGGCAAGGGTATGCAGACTTTACAGTTCTAGTCAGTTCTGTTCAAGCAGTTCAGATGAGTCAGTGAGTTGAGAGGCAGTGCAGTGGAGCTGAGTTTGTGAAATACAGAGGCAGTTTCACTGGGAGAGTTTTACAGAGACAGGTTGAAAAGAGAACAAACTAGACACACGTAAAGACAGAACAAGCCAGAGAAAGAGAAAGAGCCAGAAGCTTAGAACATATTGCCAGAATTAGTATGAGGCTAAGCAGAACAATTTAGTCAGAAACTGAGAAAACAAAAACAAAAACAAAAACAAAAACGTATTTAATCAGTCAGCTTGGAGAACAGTTTGAGTCAGAACAGCAGACGTGAACTAGCCAGCAAGAGTTGAGATAGGAGCAGAAAGGGTGAGCTTATTCATCAGTAAGTCTCAGAAGCTGAAAACATTCTAGGCCTGGGTTAGATTGGATGGAGTCTAGAAGTTTCCAGGACTTGGCCTAGGTTCGCAGATGGAAGCAGAAAGCCTGTGAAAGGAAAATTACATCAGGAGAATAAAAGTTACTTCAACACCTGTATGGCACACCAGGCCTTAGTGTCAGTTGTGGAGGTGTAATGGACCATTGGGCACCTTGTTAGAGGCCTGTCCTTTGATATGAGGATGTGCCTAGTGGATATTTTTAAATCAGTGTCCCCCCTTTTTTGGTTTGGAGCCAAATGTCTGGACAATCCTGGTGACCAAATGTGTATCTAAGCATTCTAATCTCTAACAGTCCTGGTTAGCATACTACTTATCTGTGGGATGTTTTAGAGGCAGTCTTCCCTCAGCAAAATTCTACTTGGTGTCACTATTTCCTAAGCATTGCTAAATCCTTTTTGTCATCTAGTCTAGTCTTGTACATCACAGCTTAATAATGGAGTGCTACCTAACACACGAGATTCCTTTCACAGCCTCCAGAGAATTAACTCCAAATGTGTCTTACACATAAATGTTAAAAGAATGCTAAGGGTAGAATCTGTAGAAGATAGTAGAAATACTAGGGTTCTCTGAGTTTGGCTTTCTGCCAAGGATGTTTCTACACACAAACTCCTGCTTCAAATGCTTTGCTTAGATCCAGCCCCCAAAGTTTAGTTATGCAGAGCCTTCCAGATCCAGGGACTGACTAGGATTAAAAGGGACCTTACTACCCAGCCCCAGGGATGACCCACCATACCATCTCCTGTTGTTCAACCACATGCTCCTCCCTGTTGTGGGCAGTGACCCTGGGCTCACCATGTTGCAGCTTCAGAGCTTGCCTGAGTTCCCCTCACAGTACCCAGCAGCAGCATGCAGAGAACACCACAAGGAATCATTCAGACCTGCTCAGTGAGAGCACTGAAACTGCAGCTAGGCACCCAGAACACTCCTCCTCCACAGGACTTTGGCTAAGTAGAAAGGTCACCTGGGTGCTTTCTCTGCCTCTCTGAGCTAATAGGCTTTCATTCAGCGTCTGGCTCCTGAGTCTTTATTGGTAAAATTGAATTTATGGGATTTTTCTTAAATACAACCAATCCAGTAATGTTTTAATCCATGTGTCTGGATGTTTCAAGTGGCTTTATATGCCAGAATTAAAAAAAAAACACAACAACAACAAACTGTGGCACCTAGATTAAAGGTGAATCGTATCACCTCAAAAGATCTAGATTAAAGAAGGGGTTTTCCCTTCAAAAGTTATAATCAAGATAAATCCCCACAATTCCCAACTGTTAGTGTTTTAGTTAATTCTAGAGGTAGCTAATTTGACTACCAAGAATAACCATCACGACAGCCAATACAGAAGACCTGAGAAAGATATTTTCCCCCTGTGGTGGGCAAGAAGAAAATGGGAGTTATTTCCAAAGAAATGATGTTCTTCAACCAAGGAAACATTGGGATTTTTCTTAGGGCGTCTGGATATCTTTACATATAGGTTTGCCTACTCTTAAGCATGCTAAGTAAAATCCTCTTCTGAAAGTGGTCACTTTGTAAAAGCAGAGATATTTAAGGGTACTCTTAGGACAATGTCACACAGAAACATATGTAATTTATAAAAATGACGGACAGAAATGCCTCTGGAATGTTCATCTTGTACTATAAGGTCATAGCTGAAAATTCGTAAAAGACACTGTGATTTCTAAGAAGCCAATGCTACCTGTCAGTCATGATGCTTGATGTTACAAATAAATGCATTAATGCCACAATTCTCACATATACAAAGGACAGAGAACAGAAATTTAGAAAACACCAAAGAAGTCAGCTCTTAGCTCTGTGGACACTGTTCTTAGAGGAATAGCTTTGCTGAGCTATTCTAACATCATGCTGAGGCTGTTTTTGCCTCTGATGAGGCTGTCTCAGAGGAAGGCCACAGCTGCTTCCAAACAGGACCAAAAGGAGTGCATTTTAACTAGCCCTAGTTTCTGCCTGTCTCATGGCTATGCCATTATTGTAGAGATAACATTTTAAAGCTTTATTTTTATTTTATCTATAAAGGTGTTTGCTGGCATGTTTCTGGGTGCAGTAACAACAGAGGGCAGAGATGTTTGTAATTGGAATGACAGTAAATGGCTACCTACCATGTGGTTAATTGAGATGGAACCTATGCCTTCAGTAGCAACATCCATTGCTACTAACTGCTGAGCTATCTCTCTAGCTCCTTTTTAATTTAAAATTTATTTTATTCATTTTAATTAGAATATATTACATTGCTTTCCCCCTTTCTTCTCCTCTCTCTATCCCTCCTTATTCTTCCAAGGCAATTTCTTCCATATTAAGTATGTTAGAGTAAGTATGCTAAAAAAATATTAAGAAAAATTGTTGGGGCTGTAGAGATGGCTCAGAGATTAAGAGGACTGGCTGTTCTTTGAAAGGTCCTGAGTTCAATTCACAACAACCACAGGTAGGCTCATAACTTCCTATAGTGTGATCTGGTACACTCTTCTGGCCTGCAGGGACACATGGAGGCAGAATACTGTATACAAAATAAATAGATAGATAGATAGATAGATAGATAGATAGATCTTTTAAAAATCTTGTGAAGTTCTTTTTTGTTGGTTGTGTGAATATGTTTTCAGGACTGACCACAGTGGGCTCAATAATCAGTTAGGAAGCTAATCCTTGCCTGAGGATAATTCTCCCACTTGAAGGAGAGTTCCACTCTTTAACAGGCAACCCGATGCTGAGGGCACAAAGGTCCTTACACACCCAGATCATTAGGCAAAACATGAATATTAAGAAAACAGGGGAATCTACTCAATCAAAGAGATAAAATAACTGCATTCAAACCAAAAGGCTGGACATGGATTTTGCTAATGTCCTGGTGACCTCTTAGCTATCTGTGGAGGCAGACCTCAGCAACCTCTTGCTTGAAAGGCAGATTTTACACCAAATTTCCAGAATGATTATCCCAGACTCTTTCTTCCCTAGACTGTTACAACTCCTTAGAAGAAATGCCCTATGTACTTTATAACCAGCTGACCTCTAAGCTATTGTTCAGAGACCACACTGAATTCTAAGCCTATTAGCTACATAACCCAACCTCATGGTCACATGTACTTTTCAAATGAGTTTCTTTGTAGATACACTTTAGGCTTCATTGTGCACCTGCAATTGGACTGATTGTTGCCTGGAATTTTTATTCATAATTGTACTGTTTTAAATATGTTAAAACTGCTTATCTTGTTAACAAAAATAGCTTGAGTCATAGATAACTACTAACTTACTTACCTCACTTGAAGACAAACAGTTTAAAGGCTAGCTGATAATACCTAGCCTAGTTAGTCAAAATGAATTATAATGTATTAGTGCTCCCCCTTGTCTTCTGAACTTGATTTTCCTATAATAAGACTGCCCCAAGAAGAGATTGATATCACAGTTTGTCTACTGAGTTCATTCTGTGTCTCACATCATGATTAGTCTTGGGGTGTGTGTTTAATAAACCAAAAATATCTAACTGAGATTGGTGTCTGAGTGGTTTGTGCAGTTATTCTCTAGAACAAGTATTTGTAAGTGATGAAAGGTTCTAGTAACTGAGGATGATTTCAAAAGCAAACAAACAAAAATTCTAGGGGCTAAAGCGATAGCTCATTAGAATTAACTTCTTCTGATAAGACATAAATTTCATTCCCAGAATCCACATCACTCACAATTACCTGCAACAACAACTCCAAAAGTTTAAAAGCCTCTGTCCTTCTTGAGCACCTGTTTTCATACACAAACACACACATATTCATATACAGAAAGATAGATAGGTAGAGAGAGAGAGAGAGAGAGAGAGAGAGAGAGAGAGAGAGAGAGAGCTCTAAAGCTAGGTGTAGTGGTGAACACATATAAGTGGTTGATCAGAACAGAGTTATTGCCAAGATCTGAATGCTTGATATGGAGCATCACCACACTGCCATTTAATTAGCCCCATGGCTGTGTTTACCACTGCATCCCCCACAGTACCTGACTTTTTCTGGTTTGTGCCCTGCACAGTAAACGATTTCAAGATAGGCCTTGTTTCCCAACTTCATATGTTCTTCCCCTCCATGAACTGTTGTTGAGATCTGTGTCACCTTGAGTGAGAGTGAGATAGACTTAGAGGAAGTCTGTGTATGGAAAAAAGTTTGTGTGTGGAAGTCTTTACCATGGCGTGCCTATGGATACCAGAGGACAACTTGTGAAGTTGGTTCTCTTCTTCCACAATGTGAGTGGTAGAAATCAAACTAACTTATTGGGCTTGGCAGTAAGCCCTTTACCTACTAAGCCATCTTGTAAATTTCTGTAATCAAAGACTCAAAGGCTCTCAAAGCCTGCACAGGTTAGCCCTGTGGTAGATGCAGAACTCTCAAAGTACCAAAAGTGTCGATTCACGAGGCACCCAGGGCTTCTATTGCCTCTGTGATGTGCAATATTCAGGATCCTCACCTGGTCTCCTCTCAGATATTCTGTATTTGCCCTGTGTCATGAAGAAACTACAGCTTTGGATCTGTAGGACCAGCTCCTTCATGTGCTTCATCATATTGTACATGATGTAGATCTTGGAGTGGCCCAAGTCACAGCCTTGGATCTCAGCATGGGTGGAAGCTGAGTTGGACAGCCTACCATCACTCCTGCTGTCCTGCCATCAGGGCCAGCTCTCCTGCTTTGCCCAGCTGAGGGACAAGGCCGAATCTCTCACTCTCATACCCTGGGGTCAGCTCATTCTTGCCCACACCACCAGGGCCAGTTCTACCTTGCTGCTAAGGGGAGGTACAGGACCCACTCTGTTGACTGCTGCAGTTGGCCCGGGGTGGGGCCAGCTCTCCCACCTGTTACAGCAGTGAGGGGGCCATCTCTCCTGTGGCCATGCCATGGCAAGCAGACAAATGGCAGAGCTAGATATCCTTAGTTGCCACAGCCAGCAAAGGGCAGGGACAGCCTTTCTAATGAATATGAGAACTGGGGCCAGCTCTTGAGCTGCACCATACCAACTTTGATTCTGTATGGTTCTTTTCTTTGGTTTATAACATTGAATAGTCCCTTTACTTTATGTTGTTGTTTGGAGATAGGGTCTTCTATACAGGCCTATGGATCCTGAGTTCCAGGCCAGCCTTGCCTACAAAGCAAGACTGTCCCAAAATTCAAATCAACCAGAGAGTCAGGCATTCTAGACACAAGGTATGTATATAGGTGTTTAACTGCCACTGAACTGAGAGCATTGGTTGTTTCTGTCTAGCCAAATAATCACACCAGGCAACTTTCGCCTGTGAGGCTGTGGCCTTCCTCGGCATAACCTGCACTGCTGGCTACACTGAGCTGCCTTGACCCTCTCTGGTCCTTTTCTGTATAGATGAAATTCTTGTCACTGCCTGAAGAGTTCTGTTCAAAGTCCTCCCAATTAATTCCAAGCCGGCTTAATTACATGGCAGTCGTTTTGTTTTGATGACAGTATCCTTTGCTTTACAGAAACTTTTCAGTTTCATGAGGTCCCATTTATTGATTGTTGCTCTTAGAGCCTGTGCTGTTGGTGTTCTGTTCAGGAAGTTGTCTCCTGTGCCAATGAGTTCTAGGCCGTTCCCCACTTTTTTTTCCAATTGATTTAGGGTATCTGGTTTTATGTTGAGATCCTTGATCCACTTTGACTTTAGTTTTGTGCAGGGTGATGAATATGGATCTATTTTCATTTTTCTGCATGTAGACATCCAGTTGGTCCAGCACCATTTGTTGAAGATGCTGTCTTTTTTCCATTGAATGGAATTGGCTTCTTTGTCGAATATCGAGTATTCATAGGTGTGTGGATTTATTTCAGGGTCTTCTATGCGGTTCCATTGATCCTCCTTTCTGTTTCTATGCCAGTACCATGCAGTTTTTATTACTGTTGCCCTGTAGTACAGCTTGAGATCAGGAATGGAGATACCTCCAGATGATCTGTTGTTGTACCGATTGGGAAAGAATCTTCACTAACCCTTTATCTGACAGAGGACTAATATCCAGTATATACAAAGAACTAAAGAAGCTGAAAAGCAGCAATCCAAGTAATCCAATTAAAAAATGGGGAACAGAGCTAAACAGAGAATTCTCGACAGAGGAATATCGAATGGCAGAAAAACACTTAAAGAAATGCTCATCCTCATTAGCCATCAGGGAAATGCAAATCAAAACGACCCTGAGATATCACCTTACACCCATCAGAATGGCCAAGATGAAAAACTCAAGCGATAACACATGCTGGAGAGGTTGTGGAGAAAGGGGAACCCTGCTCCACTGCTGGTGGGAATGTAAACTGGAACAACCACTCTGGAAAGCTATCTGGCGCTTTCTAAGACAAATAGGAATAGTGCTTCCTCCAGACTCAGCTATACCACTGCTAGGTATATACCCAAAGTTTGTTCAAGTACACAAAAAGGACACTTGCTCAACCATGTTTATAGCAGCTCTATTTGTAATAGCCAGAACCTGGAAACAACCCAGATGTCCATCAACGGTAGAATGGGTACAGAAATTGTGGTATTTTTATACAATGGAATACTACTCAGCAATCAAAAAGGAGGAAATCATGAAATTTGCAGGCAAATGGTGGGATCTAGAAAAGATCATTCTGAGTGAAATATCCCAGAAGGAGAAAGACAAACATGGGATATACTCACTTATATAGACCTATAAGATATGATAAACATAATGAAATCTATACACCTAAAAAAGATAATCAATTGAGCGGACATGGGGTAAGATGATCAATCTTCATTTAGAAAGACAGATGGGATGTGCATTGAACGTATGACAGGAGTCTACTGAGCGCATCTGAAAGACTAACTAGCAGTGTTTTCAAAGCAAAGACTCATGACCAACCCTTTGACAGAGTACAGGGAATCATAAGAAAGAAGGGGAGTTAATCTGATGGGGAAAGAATAGGAGCTCCACAAGGACCAAATATATCTGGGCACAGGGTCTTTTCTGAGACTGACATTCAACCAAGGACCATGTATGGATATAACCTAGAACCTCCACTCAGATATAGCCTGTGGTAGCTCAGTAACCAATTGGTTTCCCAAAGTGAGGGGAACAGGGACTATTTCTAACAGGAACTCAATGACTGGCTCTTCGGTCTTCCCACCCCCGAAGGGAGGAGCAGTCCTGTTAGGCCACAGAGGAGGGCTTTGCAGCCAATCCTGAAGATACCTGATAAAACAGGATCAGATGAATGGGGAGGAGGTCCCCCCTATCAGTGGACTTGGAAAGGGGCATGGTGGAGATGAGGGAGGGAGGGAGGGAGGGACTGGGAGGGAATGAGGGATCGGGACATGGCTGGGATACAGAGTTAATAAAATGTAACTGATAAAAAAATTAAAATAAAATAAAATAAAAATAAATAAAAAAATAAATTGGGACTTTGTACCGATGTTCATTTAGGTGTCATCCACCCAAAGAGCATCAGACCCGTCTGATACCTTTTTCTCAGAGGCAGGACCTGGGGCCTCAACCCACATGCAATCAGACATGCTCTGCTCTGGGTCCAAAGCGGCTGACCCTGAGTGCAGTGCTTAGCCTCGCATCCTGAGCGTAACATTTTAGCTTTTTATGCTATTCAACCATGCTTGGGGAGAATGTCCTGCTTCAATGGCTGTAAAGGCCTAAATGATCATGGCTGCATCAAACTGTTGTGAGACTCTAATTACTTAATTACATGGATACACGGCTTAATTACATGAATAAGTCATATATATATATATATATGATTTATATATATATATATATATATATATATATAGAGAGAGAGAGAGAGAGAGAGAGAGAGAGAGAGATGGAAGAGACACTTGACTAACATAAACTGATTTTCACAATCTGTGGGGAAGAAAACAAGCATGAAAAGACCTAATTAGGAAATGTTTGAAATTAAGCATTTAAATGCCCACTCCCATGAGCAGTCAGCACTTTTGTATATACCACTCAACTTCAGAAGCAGTTTTCTTTTTTTAACTATTATTTTTTATATTAAATACAGGTTATTTACTTTGTATGCCAGCTTTAGCCCCCTCCTTCTTTCCTTCCCAATCCCACCCTCCCTCTCTCATCTCCTCCTGCCCCTCTCTAAGTCCACTGCTAAGGGAGATCCTACTACCCTTCCATCTGACCCTAATTTATGAGGTCTCATCAGGAATGGCTGCAATGTCCTCCTCTGTGTTCATGAGCCCTCCACTGAGTTCATGTCAAGGACAGACCATGTTTACTTACTAGGAAAATCCATGGAATACTACACAACAATTAAAAACAAGGAAATCATGAAATTTGCTGGCAAATGGTAGAATCTGGAAAAGATCATCCTGAAGAAGGTATTCCAGAAACAGAAAAGACACACATGGTATATACTCACTTAAGGATACTAAATATATCAGATAGGATAAACATACTAAAATCTGTACACCTAAAGAACCTAAACAAGAAGGAAGTCCTGGTGATCAATCCTCACTTAGAAAGACAAACGTGATGGACATTTGAAGTAGGAGAAAACAATTAACAGGAGAGCAGCCTACAGTAGAGGGGCATATGAAAGACTTTACCTAGCAGGGTATCAAAGCAGGTGCTGAGACTCATAACCAAACCTTGGACAGAGTGCAGGGAATCATATGAAAGAAGGAGATGTTAGTAAGACCTGGAGAGGACAGGAGCTCCACAAGGATCAAATATATCTGGGCACAGGTGTCTATTCTGATACTGATTCTCAAAACAGGAATCAGGCATGGAAATAACCTAGAACCCCTGCTTAGACGTAGCCCATGGTAGCTCAGACTGCACTTGGGAGGCATACCTCCATGATCTGTTGGGATCTGTGACCACTCACCCAATGTTATACACAAAGAACTTCTCAGCTACTTATTTCTAAAGAAACATAAAGAGTAAAGATCATGGACTTGAAATGTCATTCAGGCCCAGAAGACCAACCATCATGCAGCCCAGGGCATTTCTTTGTCAGTGTTGGCAGAGATGAAGAAGATGTGGGGTGACATCACTGTGTGCTTCTTCCACTTGTACATGTTGGGCACCCTACCCCATAAATGGGCAGCCACCTATAAGGGCTACATGAGGAACAGTCCTGCATAGGTGTGGTGAAAAGAAATGAAGATGTTGAGCTGAGGTTAGGTAGTTCCCTTAGCTGTGCCTATCAATGTCTGAGCTAACTTACTATGCCACTTGGTTGTCTATGTGAGAAGCAGAGAAGAAAATTTCCCAAATTTAAAGGAGGAGCTTATAAGAATAGAAGAGTCCTACAGAATACTTAAAAAATTAGGCCAGAAAAGAAAATCCTCCCAATACATAATAATCAAAACAGTAAGTAAACAGAACAAAGAAAAAAATACTAAAAGCTACAAGGGGAAACGCCAAGTATCATATGGAAAACCCATCAGAATCACACCTTACTTCTCAACAGAGACTAAGAAAGTGAGAAGGGCCTGGACAGATATCATGCAGAACCTAAGAGAACACAGATGTCAGCCCAGGCTACTCTACCAAGAAAAACTCTTACTCTTCATAGATATGAAAAAAAAAGATATTCAATGACAAAAACAAATTTAAACTTTTCTTTACACCAATACAGCATTACAGAAGTTACTAGAAGAAAAATACAAGCCAAGAAAGCTAACTACATTCAGAAAAAAACAAAGGAAAAAAATAACCTCACTACAGCAAAATGGATAGTAGCCAAGCACACAAACTACCACAACCAACAGCAAAATGATAGCCTCAAAGAGCCACTGGTCATGAACCTCTCTCAACATCAATGGACTCAATAAAAAGGCACACACTAACAAAATGATTATGTAAACAAGACCCAACAATCTGTTGCATACAGGAAACATACCTAAGTCACAAAGATAGACATTACCTGAGAGTAAAGGGCTTGAAGACAGTTTTCCAATCAAAATGGACCAAATGAAGCAAGCAAGAATAGCCATTCTCACATTGAATAAAACAGATTTTCAACCAAAATTCATCAAAAGAGATGTGGAAGGACACTTCATACCCATCAAAGGAAAATTCCACCAAGAAGACATCACAATTCTGAACATTTGTGCCCCAAGTACAAGGGCACAGACATTTGGAAAGGAAACATTAATAAATTTGAAGCCACACATAGAATCCCACATATTAATAGTGGGATACTTCAATATCCCACTTCCAACAAAGAACAGGTTAACAAAACATAAACAAAGAAACATTGACTCTGACACAGGTTCATGAATCAAATGGACCTAACAGACATCTACAGAACCTTTCACTTAAACACAAAAGAATTTACTTTCTTCTCAGCACCTCATGCAACCTTCTCCAAAATAGAACATATATTGGGACAAAGCAAGCCTCAACACATACAAGAAGACCGCAATAATCCCACGTATCCTATCTGACCACCATGGATTAAAGCTGGACCTTTACAGCAATAGAAATACCAAAAGCTTACTCACTATTCAATGACAGGTAGGTCAGGAAAGAAATAAAGGGCAAAATTAAAGGCTTCCTATAATTCAATGAAAATAAAGGCACAATATACCCATTCTATGGGACACAGTGAAAGCAGTGCTAAGAAAAGAATGCATAGCACTATGTTCCTTTAAGCAGAAATTTGAAACATCTCATTCAAACAACTTAATGGCTCACCTGAAAGCCCTAGGGGGAAAAAGAAGCAGACACACCCAAAAAAAGTAGACAGCTGGAAATAATCAAATTCAGGGCTGAAATCAATAAAATAGAAACAAATAAAACAACTCAAGACTCAAGAAAACAGAGAGCTGGTTCTTTAAGAAAATCAACAAGATAGACAAAACCTTAGCGAAAATAACTGAAAGGCAGAGATACTCTATCCAAATCAACAAAATCAGAAATGAAAAGGGAGATATAACAGCAGAGACTGAGGAAATCCAAACAAACATAAGGCCTTACTTCAAAAGCCTATACACCATAAAATTTGAAAATCTAAATGAAATGGATATTTTTTTTATGATCAATTCCACTTAACAAAGTCAAATCAAGTCCAGGTAAACCAAATAAATAGTCCTATATCCCCTAAGGAAATAGAAGCTGTCATCAAAAGTCTCCCATTAAAAAAAAAACAAAAAACCAGTGTTAGAACGTTTCAGGGCAGAATTCTACTGGACCTGCAAAGAAGAGCTAGCTACCAATACTCTTCAAATCTTTTATATAAAACTGAAACAGAAGAACAGTATCAAACTCAATCTATGAAGCCAGAGTCACCTTGATAACGAAGCCTCTCACAGACCAAACAAAGAAAGAGAATTTCAGGCCAATCTTCCTTATGAAAATTGATGCAAAAAATAGTCAACAAAATACTCATAAACTGAATCCAAGAACACATTAAAGATATCATCCACTATAACCAAGTAGGCTACCTCCAAGGTATGCAGGGGTGATTCCATATACAGAAATCCATCCATTTAATCACCATATAAACATACTGAAAGAAAAAAAAAAAAAAAACATGATCATCTCCTTAGATGCTGAAAAAGCATTTGATAAAATCCAACATTCGTTTGTTTAAAGTCATGGAGAGATCAGGTACACGGATACTTACCTAAACATATTAAAGGCAACATATAGCAAACGTATAGCCAACATCAACTAAAAGGAGAGAAATTTAAATCAATCCCACTGAAATCAGGGACAAGGCAACGATGTTCACTCTCTCCATATCTCTTCAACAAAGCTCCTTAAGTCCTTGCTAGAGCAATAAGACAATTAAAAGAGATCAAAGGGATTCAGTTTGGAAAGGATTTATGTCAGGGTCTTCTATTCAATTCCACTGATCCATGAGTCAGTTTCTATGCCAGTACCATGCAGTTTTTAGTATTGTTGCTCTATAGTATAGCTTGAGATCAAGGATGGAGATACCACCTGAAGATCTTTTACTGTAGAGAATTGTTTTAGCAATTCTGGGTTTCTTGTTGTTCCATATGAAGGTGAGAATTTTTCTTTCAAAGTCTGTAAAGAATTGTGTTGGTAATTTGATGGGAATTGCATTGAATCTGTAGATTGCTTTTGGTAAGATGGCCAATTTTACTATATTGATCCTGCCAAGCCATGAACATGGGAGATCTTTCCATTTTATGATATCTTCTTCTAATTCTTTCTTCAGAGACTGGAAATTTTTTTTCATACAAGTCTTTGACTTGTTTGGTTAGGTTCACACCAAGGTACTTTATGTCCTTTGTGGCTATTGTGAAGTGTGTTGTTTCCCTAATTTCTTTCTCAGCCCTTTTATCCTTTGTATACAGGAGGATACTGATTTTTTTTTTTTTGAGTTAATTTTGTATCCAGCCACTTTGATGACGGTGTTAATCAGCTGTAGGAGTTCCCTGTTAGAGTTTTTGGGGTTACTCAGGTATACTATCATATCATCTGCAAACAGTGATACTTTGACTTCTTCCTTTCCAATTTGTATTCCCTTGATCTCCTTCAATAGTCTTATCGCTCTGGCTAGGACTTCAAGAACAATGTTGAAGAGATATGGAGAGATTGGACAGCTTTGCCTTGTCCCTGATTTCAGTGGGAATGATTTAAGGTTCTCTCCATTGAGTTTGATGTTGGCTATAAGCTTGCTGTATATCGCCTTTACTATGTTCAGGTATGTGCCTTGTATACCTGATCTGTCCAATAGTTTAAACATGAATGGATGTTGGATTTTGTCAAATGCCTTTTCAGCATCTAAAGAGATGATCATGTGGTTTTTCTCCTTCATTTTGTTTATGTGGTGGATCACATTGATGGATTTCCGTATATTGAACCACCCCTGTATGCCTGGCATGAAGCATACTTGTAGGAAGAAGTCAAATTAGCTGTATTTGCAGATGATATTATAGTATACATAAGTGACTTCAAAAATTCTGCCAAGGAATTCCTATAGCTGATAAACAACTTCAGCAAGTGGCTGGATACAAAATTAACACAAAAATAATCTATAGCTCTCCTGTATACAAAAGACAATTGGGCTGAGAAAGAAATTAGGGAAACATCACCTTTCACAATAGCCACAAAGAACATAAAGTACCTTGGTGTAACTTAACCAAGCAAGTCAAAGGCTTGTATGAAACAAAACAAAACAAAACTTGAAGTCTCTGAAGATAGAAATAGTATACGATACTGGAAGATGAATAGAGCAGGATTAACATAATGAAAATGGCCATCCTGCCAAAAGTAATCTACAGAGTCTATGCAATTCCCATCAAAATACCAACACAATTCTTTACAGACCTTGAAAGAAAAATTCTCCATTTTATATGGAACAACAAGAAATCCAGAATCACTAAACCTATCCTATAAAATGAAAGACCTTCTGGAGGTTTCTACATCCCTGATCTCAAGCTGTACTACACAGCATTAGTAATAAAAACTGCATGGTACTGGCAAAGAAAAAGAATAAGTCAAAAAGCAACAAATCAAGTAATCCAAATAAAAAAATAGTACAGAGCTAAGCAAAGAATTCTCAAGAGGAGTATCGAATGGCAGAAATGCTCAATATCTTTAGTTATCAGGGAAATGCATATCAAAATGACCCTGAGATTTCAAATTACAACCACCAGAATGGCGAAGTTCAAAAACTCAAGTAACCACACATGCTGGAGATGATGTGGAGAAAGAGGAACCTACGTTCACTGCTGGCAGGAATGTAAACTTGTAAAACAAGTTTGGAAAACATTCTGGCAGTTTCTCAGACAATTAGGAATTGTGCTACCTCCAGATCCAGCTGTACCACTCCTAGGCCTATATCTATAAGTCGCTCAAGTATATAACTAGGACATTTGCTCAAGCATGTTTGTAGCACTTTTATTCCTAATAGCCAGATGTCTGTCCCTTAACTGAAGAATGGATACAAAAATGCTGGTACATTTACACAATAGATTACTACTTGGCAAATAAAAATAAGTAAATCATGAAATTTCCAGGCAAATGGTGATCTTCCTGAGTGAGGTATCCCAGAAGCAGTAAGATGCACATGGTATATACTCACTTATAAGTGTGTATTAGACATATAATATAGGATAATCATACTAAAATCTGCACATCTAAAGAAGCTAATCAAGGAGGACCTGGTGTAAGGTGCTCAATCCTTATTCACAAAGGCAAATGGAATAGACATTGGAAGAGTGTGAAATCAAGGAAAAAGACACTAGCCTACTTAGAGAGGACCTCTGAAAGATCCTACCAAGCAGGGTATTAAAGCAAATGCTGAGACTCATAGTTAAACTTTGGGCAGAGCTCAGGGAATCTTATGAATGAAGAGGGAGATAGAAAGCCCTGGAGGTGACTTGAAATCCACAAGGATAGCAACTGAACCAAGAAATCTGGGCACAGAGGTCTTTTCTGAGATGGATACTCCAACCAAGGACCACGCATGGAGTTAACCTAGAACCCCCACTCAGATACAGCCCATGGCAGTTCAGTGTCCAAATGGGTTCCCTTGGCAAAAGGGAATATCTCTGACATGATCTCATTGGCTGGCTCTTTGACCATCTCCACTGAGGGGTAGCATCCCTACCAGGCCACAGAGGAAGACAATGTAGCCAGTCCTGATGAGACCTGAAAAGCTGGGATCAGATGGAAGTGGTAGATGTCCTCCCCTGTCTTTGGATTGGGGAAGGGGAATGAGAGGAGAAAAAGGAGGGACCACAGGATTAGGAAGGGATGAGGGAGGGAGCTATAGTTGGGATACAAAGTGAATAAATTATAATAAATAGTTTTTAATATAATATAAAATATAAAAAATAAAAGATTATTGAAACAGGGTTTCTCTCTCTAGCCTTGGCTGTACTGAAACTGATTCTATAGACCTGGTATAGTCCACTATAACTCTTGGCCTAAGTCAGTGCTGGAGCACTCTCTCTGTGTAATCTTTACCTTTCTACTTCTCATCTCTTTTAAGGAATTTGCAGCAGCATGTGCAAAACTGGCCCATTGAGTCTCAGTTCAATTTTAAGAATGCTAGTGTATGTGTGCAGGTGTATTCATACATGCATTTTCAGATACGTGTTATGTGTGAGCATATGTGTTTGTGTGCACAGGTGAAAATACATATGGCGGCCAGAGGACAACTGTTCATCAGGAGTTGTGCATCCTCTCTTTTGGCGCCAAATTTATGCTAAACTCCATGGACAGTGAGCCTTAGGGATCCAACTGTCTCTGCATCTACCATGCCCAGGTTTTTGGAAGGGATCTCAGAGTCAAAGTCAGTTTCTCATTCTTGTTCATTGCTTTACAGACTGAGTTATCTTGTAACTGCTTTACAGACTGAGTCATCTTCCCAGACTGTTGTGGTCATTCGTTCTCTCTCTCTCTCTCTCTCTCAACCCATACTTTTTCTCCTTGCAAAATCATGGTCAGAGACTGAGAATGAGGCGGAACCTGATAATGCAGCACAAACTAAAGAGGGTTGCTGCATAGGAATGTCTTCTGATCTCAGGTTCTACAGACTCACAACTTAATGGCTTCTGGATCAAAGATAAGCCTGCAGTGGTGCAAGGAGGTAATCCTAACACTTGGGAGGTGGAGACAGGAGGAAAGGGAATTCAAGACCATAATTTGAGGTCAGCCTGGAGTCTCTGAGAGCCTGTCTCAAACAACAACTTTGGATATGGAATACTTATGAGGACCAATTTTGATTTCCAGCCAGTTTTGTGTTGCTTGCTTGAAATCTGTCTCTAGGTCAGTAGAGACAGATTGATCCTCAGAATTTGCTAGCCAGATGTTCCATTCAAATCAATGAGCTCCTGGTTCAGTAAGAGATACCATCTCAAGAGAGAGAGAGATTAAAAAGACAGTCAACATTGACTTCTTGTTTCTGCCAGTACATGCATACACTAACACACATACACAAAAATGAAACAAAAAGAAAACCAGGCATGGTGATGCATGCTTAGAAGATTTAGCATTTAGAAGATAAGGCATGAGAAGAACACCTTGAATTCAAAACCAGCCTTCTCTATTAAGTGAGTTCCAGGCCATTTAGGGGTACATAGCAAGGCCTTGTCTCATAAATATAAAATAAGAGCAGAGTAGTTTGGGCTAAGTTGCATGCATGAACCCCAGGGTTCCATCACCAAGATCGCACAAACCAAGCATGGTGCTATCTGTCTAAAGACTTATAACTGAGGAGGGAAGGGAGAGAGGATCAGAAATTCAAGGCCATTCTTTACAGTGAGTTTGAAGCCAACCTGGGCTATGGATCCTGCCACAATATCACTGATTGTCAGATTGGAACATATTTGTTACCTCTCAGGAAGAATGACAATGAAGATTAGGCCTGCCTGATGGTCTGATGAAATGCTGAATTGATAAAACTATCCTCAGTGTAGAGATGAGGTAAGGAATCCCTTTAGATGGTTGAGATAAGCAACATTAGGAGGAACCTTAAAACTAGCTGGAGAATATGGAGCCTGCATCAGGGTCCACATGCATCTGCTGGAGAGTGTGTATGTGCAAGGCTAGGAAGAGAGAGATAGTTGATGCTGCTCTTTTACCATAGCAGATCTCAGAGTATATTGAGGAAATGTTTCTTCCTCTTGACTGCTTTATTCTTGTGAAGATATGTGGAACAGATCTGACTTCTGGCACTGACAGTGTGTAGGAAGTAACTCTTTGAGTCTCAAGATTAGGGTGGTCAAATCAAAGGTAAAAAGTTCTGTCTTCTACTCTTCATATGGGTTGAGTTTCAGGTCTTGGCCCACGGAAGCAAGGCATTTGGATTTTCATTCTTCATTTAAGTGGGAACCTCTCTATCTTGCACACACATATAATTATATTAATGTGTTCCATATTGAATAACAGAACCTAAAGAATCATCCTCTCTATACAGAAAGTTTCTTTTTTTTTTAATGACTTAGAGGCTGTGGTCCAGTCATTTGAGCTATGGCCATCTATGATGACAAAGTTCTTGAACCAAGTAGTTGCTCAGTCCATAAGGCTGGATGTCTCAGGTCATCTTTAGTCTAGGTTGGAATCTCAAAGAAGTAGTGAAGGAATGGGCTTGCTTAAAAAGTGATAGTAAGCAGCTAAAGAAAAAAAAGCTTCTTCTACGCCATTATATAGGCTTCTAGAAGAAGGTGTGGCCCAGACTAGAGGTGGGGTTTTCTTGCTCAAAACACTGTATTAAGGTGTATCTTCCTCCAGCATGGTCCAAGTTAAAGACATGCCTTCCTACCTCAAATTCTAGATTATGTGTAGATATTCTAACTTCAAATCAAGAAAAAAAAAATCCTCTTGGGGGTATCCATCCATTTTAGGGTTTTAGTTAATTCTAGTGTAATAAAGTTGACAACCAAGAAAACCCATCACAACTGCAACCTGTGTTGACTTGACACACAGTCACATTTATGCCATAATTAATTTCCAAATGTAAACATTAACCAGGTCATAATAATGCCTAAACATGATATAAGTAACTATTCTAAGTACAAGGCAATCTATATAAATATAGACCAGGTCGTAATTATGCCTAAGGTGAATTAACTACTTTTTGTACAGCTTAGGGTTAGGGTGTGCTCAGGGACACAGCACAGTGGTTACTGGTTTAGGTATTTAGTCCCTCTTGCAAATTCTGCCTCCTCTGGCCATTGTTTGCATGAACTTGTCAAACACCTAGAATGTCTCCAATTTGAATTTGTCTGATGCTTGTTTCATATGTAGGCCATAAATATGAGGTTTAGGTACAAATCCCACAGAAGGTATTGAATCCTCCTCTTTATGTCCTCTCTGGGGTGTGTGATGATGTCAGTGATGGTCATGCCTACTAAGCCTTTAGGTACACTCTACATACAGCTTCACGTGTGTGAGAAGCAGAGTTTATATGTATTATCAGCTCTCAATTTTTGGTTTCCAAAACACCCCATAGAGACTGTTTTGATAAAGGTTGTACTTATATTAGAGTACTTACAGCTTCCATGGGATTTTAATGATTAACATTAAAATGTTAATCATAGTGTCCTGTTTAGATCTGCTGTCTCTCTTACAACAAAAGTGTGTGTTTCTGTGTGTACCAGGCAAGGGTTTATAATATAGATACCTTTCACTCAAATGTAACAACTTTCATTCAAACACCCAGGCTACCTAAATCATGTAATAAAATATAAGAAGCAATGCATTGAGGCCTGTAAGTAGATGTAGCTTTTTTTTTTTTTTTTTTTTTTTTTCATTTAGCGATATTCCTTACTGGGACCAATGATGCTTCATCAATCCTCAGACAGATAAAGAACTGAACTCAGTGAACATTGATACAAATATACTCAATAAAATCCTTGCAAACCGAACCCAAGAGCACATCAAAGATATCACCCACCATGACCAAGTAGGCTTCTTCCCAGGCATGCAAGGATGGTTCAACATATGGAATTCCATCAATGTAATCCACCACATTAACAAAGTGAAGGAGAAAAACCACATGATCATCTCCTTAGATGTTAATAAAGCATTTGACAAAGTCCAACACCCATTCATGTTTAAAGTCTTGGAGAGATCGGGGATACAAGGCACATACCTAAACATAGTAAAGGCAATATACAGCAAGCCTATAGCCAACAACAAACTCTGAAACTGTAAACCAAAGCAAACTAAATGTTTATATTTCTCAGAGTGCTATGGGCATGGTGTCTCTTCACAGCTGTAAAACCCAAACTGAGAGAGAGATCATGATCTTTAGCATTAGCTGTGGATAATAGGTAGTGAAAATGTGACCATGAGAGTGGGTGTCAGAGATTGCAGATCTAAAAGTTAAGCCAAAGAAAAGGTGGAAAACTCAATTCACATCTATTCCCAAATGAATAGGGAACTTTGAGGACCCCAGAGTCTCAAGAAACCAAGACAGAACTACTGGTAGGAAAGATAAGAACCAGGAGATAAGGAGATAACAGGAATGTGGGCAGTTTAGTGTAGCAGTAGGGCAATCATGTGTTCTCTTGTTCCATGTCAGTGCTCAAAGTAAGTAGTAGAAATGGCACAAAATTCACGTGAAAGTTGAGAAGGAAGAAAAGACTTTTAGCTCTGAAAGAGGATGCTACAGGCATGGTAGGTGGTGCTATTAGGGGACATGAATGGTAGAAGGTGAGGACAGAGGGTTTTGTTGTCAGAACATAATGCAAAAGGGGGCAGTGTCAGTTAAAGTCATAGTAGAGGCTGACTATGCAGGTGAGACTATGTCTGACATGAAGCTTCTGAGACCTGCACTGGCATGGTGCTTGGGTATGTAGAACACAAAGAATTTAGATTTTAGCTTCTCCTGGAAAATCCATTAACAGATTGGAGTTATTAATTCCTATCCTAGATAGAGTCAAAAGCAGGACTAAAGGAGATGACTATGATTTATAAACTTTTCAAAAGCAAGGAGGATTGAGTTATACAGTGTTGGTGTCTTTTACAGAGAGATGGCTCATAGCAGAGGGAAAAATATGATTACATTTAAAAAGTCTTTTTCATTTATATATTTTTGGTGTGTGTACATGATAATTTTTGTGTGCACCTGAACTTGAAGGCCAGAAGTTGATATCAGGTGTCTCCCTCATTTACACTCCAAATTAGTATATTTGTTTTTCTTTTGTTCTTTTTTTGACAGGGTCTCTCACAGAACAAGATGCTTGCCAATGCACCTATACTGGCTGGTTGGCAAGCCTCAGTGTTTTTGTCTTTGTGCCCCCACTACTGAGAATACAAGCACCTGTGTCATTCTTGCCCTTTTTCACAGGTAAGAGCTCACTGGATACACAAAGGAAAGGCACTAATTAGTATCAAGGGCTAATACTCACTATTCTCCAGTGCAACAGGAAGGGAAAAGGTATCATGTATCCAGGGACATAGGCTGGAGTACAAATGCATATTTGCAGGGATTTGGCAGAAACCAAGGGGACAGCTGCTTATAAAGTTGTACTTCAGGGTCCACAGACGCAACAGTTCATGTGTATCTCCAAAACACATAAAGGACTGTGATTCAAGAGGGGAAAACAGGCCAGTCAGGGAGGTATGGCAAGCTTGCTTCTCATCAGTACACCCAAGGTGTCAGTGACTCCAAGGAATGAAAGGCCGCTCTCCCTCTTCTGGCCAACACCAGAAGTCTAGAAGTTTTGATCTCAGAAATGTGAGAAAAGCAGAGATACTATTGTCTGCTACTGCAGACACTCAGCCCATGAGATCGGCAGACCTTTCTCATTAAGAGAATGTAGTCTCTGGGGGACTGGAGAATGGCTGAGAATATAAAGTGTTTCCTGCATGGGGTGAAAACATGAGTTTACCATCCAGTACTCATTTAAAAGAAAAGTATATGGACAGGCATGTTTAATCTGTGCACTGGGGTGACAGAGACAGGAGGATGGAAAGAGCTGCCTGGATACCTCTTCTAGCACAATCAGTGAGCAACACATTCCATCAGAGATCCTGTCTCAAAAAGCAGAAAAAATAAGTGAAGAGACACCAGATTTTGACCTATGACATCCTCACGTTTGTGCACACATACAGAGAGAGAGGGAGGGAGGCAGGGAGGGAAAGAGAAGGAGATGGAGGGAGGAAGGTGCAGAAAGATGAGAGAGAGTAGAGAGGGAAGAATAAAGGAAGGGAAGGAGAGAGAGAGTGAGAGGTTGTAAGACACAATACATCATGATCTTTGAAATCAGACTAACTCCGGGAGTACATTCACTTCCTTTCTCTGGCTTTAACCAACTGCCTCAATACACATATCTGTTCCTCTTCTTCATTGCGAGTGAGTGAAGAAGGAGGTAATGGAGAAAGAAAATTGTGGAAGCTAAGCTGGCTCCATCCATAGCACCTTAGAGAAAAGAGGACAGGAAGTGTGGGGAAGTCAGAGAAAGGTGTCATCATTAACCTGATGTGCTGGCTGGGTATGTTGGGAAACTGCAGAGAGGGCAAGGCTATGCCAAGATAGCCAATGCTCCACTCAGGGCTGGCAAGGTTCCAGGGAAGTGCACCCACAGGACTTGTGCACACCTAGGCACAGGCCAGAGAGGGCTGGTCTGGCCTGAAGCTAACAGAATCTGTCTGTCTGTAGAGCCCATGTAGACATCTGCACTGTCAATCAGGAAAGAAAATATTTATTTCGAGGTGGGGAAAGAAACACTCAGCGAGCAGTTGTCCCAGTGCCCAAAGTACACCCCACAGTCTCCCAGATGTTCCTCTTTGGAGTTGCTTCCTCTCTCCTCTCTTGGGAGTTGCAGGGGTGATGGCTGATTCCTTCTAAGGAATGGGTGCATGAGGGGCCCTGGCAGCCCCAATTCTGACTGCTGACCTCTTCCGGGCTGCCTTTAAGAGGTTCTTTTCAAAGAGCTCTTTCTCACGGTAGTGCACTGGTGGGCCATGCAGGTACTTCTCTTCTGCCTCCTTGTAGCTGAGCTCATAGAGGGCAGCGATGGAGCAGATGATTGCTTCTGGAAGAAGAACGTCCATGGTAAACTGCACTTTATCTCCTCTAGTCAGGGAGAGCAGAGCCTCA
The DNA here is from genome assembly GCF_030254825.1 of Meriones unguiculatus. Classification (NCBI taxonomy): domain Eukaryota; kingdom Metazoa; phylum Chordata; class Mammalia; order Rodentia; family Muridae; genus Meriones; species Meriones unguiculatus. The sequence goes on from NC_083369.1 coordinate 116,594,178, forward strand.
TCTGCTTCCTTGCATATTTCTTGCAAATGCCTGGCCACAAGATGCAACTGGTCGTCATCCTCCAGGTAGGTCTCAATACAGAAGTCTTCCCCCCTTGATTTCCAAAGATTGTCCACCCACCTGGACGGTTTTCTGCCCTGCACAATCTCCCGCAGGTGCTGGTCGGCCCCCTTTCTCTTCACTATGAAGTCCACGAGCTTCTGGTTGGCTCTGTCCCAAGCAGCCCTCATACGGTCAGGCAGAACTTTCTTGCGGGGGCCTTTCCCACCTGGGGCATTCTCCTCCTCCCAATCTTCCAGGTCCACATAGCTCACCTTAGGGAAATCAATGTGCAGGTCTCCTTCCTGGATGGCCCTCCTTAGCGGGTAACTGACTTGGGCAGTGTAATAGCCCATAAAGGAGCCCAGGTAGGCGCCACAGGCCAGGCCCTCTCTGTAGTGGTCGATCACTGTGAGGCACCAGCTGATGCCCTGGCTGTACACTCTGCTGGCTCTTCTTATGAGTGATATTTTTTCTCCACAGTCCAGATGTTTCAACTTGTGTAGAGGGGCACGGACACCCTTGTGCTCAAACTGCATGTTAGCTTCCATCAACAACACCCTCGCCATCTTGTCATTTTGGCTGACACTTTTTACCACCGCTGGCCAGAATGGAAGGTCCTGAAATTTGAACCAGACCAGCATTCCTCGTTCAATGGTATTCTGTAGCTGGGCAGAAGCCACCTTGGCAGCTTGGCGTGCTTTTTGAATCTTGGAACGCCTCCTCTTGAACCTGGTCTTCGTCACCTTTGAGTGAGCGCACGGTTCCAGTTCTGGCACCCTGCAATGTGGACACAGCACGTGGATCTTCCTTTTCCTGTTAGCAATGCGGAGGGATCTTCGCAGCCTCAGGATTGGAGGCATGCAAGCTGCTGAGGCCGAGTTTGCAGCTGGCTTCAGGGTGCCCGGGCCGTGTTCCTCCTTGCTCTCATGGAAGGCATTCTTCCTTTGGCCTCCAGTAGCCCTGGTGTGTAGGTCAGCAAAACGTGCTTGTTGCTTGAGGGCTTTGGGCGAGGACCAGATGCACCTCAGTGGCCCAGAAGCAGCCTGCTGCTCTTTCTTAGCCCGTACACTCTGCCTGGAGGCTGAGGCAGTCAAAGACTTGGGTTTGGATGTGTTTAGCTTTTTCATGCATGCATTACGACCAGAATTTCCTTCCAGTGTTGTGTGACATGGCCGTACTCTGATGCCTCTTAGGACATTCTGTTTCATCTCAAAGTGTGGAGGCCCAACAGTGGTGTGTGCCTGGGCTTTTCCACCTCGCACTGTGGGCACTTTCTGTGAGCCCACTGGCAACACAGGACCCTGACGGTGCTGCTTTCCAGGACTCCTCTGGGAGAGCTCTTGGCCTTTCTGGTTGTGCTTTTGGAAGCACAGACGCACGCGCAGGCGAAAGCGAGGACGTGGTTTGGAGTTGGCCTGCTCTTTTGGAACCTTTTGAGGACTTGTTCTTGTGCTGGTTCTTTGGCCACCTGTCCTTCCACCTTGCAAACAGCCTCCCTCCCCCAGGATATCGAGAGCCACCTTGAGGGCTCTTCTGTATGCTCTGGTCTGCTTTGGTGAGCCATTGCCCTGTGACTCCTTCCCTGCCATGGAGGCAAGGTTCACAATTTCAGACTTGGATAGTGGCCTTGCTTTGGTGCTCCTCACTCTTGTCTTCTCCCCCATAGGCAAGATTTGCACCTCCAAGAAAGGTGCCCCTCTCCTCTTACTATGGGCTGATGTCCTGGGTCTGGACAACACCCTTGCAGGCCACAGCTGACCCTTCCAGCCACACAGCACATACTCTGCAGAGTTCATGGTGACAGTACTCTGGGGCTGTGCTGATCACTACAGCGTGAGCACTTTGGTTTTGGTGGGCACTGTGACTGCCTGACAGTTGTCTCTGTCCAGGCTCTCCTGCCTGTGGTACTGGCCTCCTTCCAGATTCTTGTGGAGGAGCTGGAGCTGACTTCCCTCAGGGTTATGTGGGCTTCCCCTGCATGGTGGAAGAAGGAAGCAGAGTTGCATTAGGAAGGAAATAAATAGGCTTAACCAGCATGGACACATCAGCGTGGTCAGGTGAGGCAAGGGTAATCAAAGGAGCTCATAAAGCCTGTTCTAAAGATGTGGGAGAAGATATGCAAAAGGTCCAGAGCAGGTGGGAAACAGTTGTACTATTGTTGTTCCCAACCCCAAGTCTGGAGTGTTTAACTTCGTCCCAGAAAGGTGGATGTCATTACAAAGGCTGTGCATTTTCTTGCCCACCAGTCAGTACCTTAGGTCTCCCTGGGATTCTTTTGCCAAGGAAACCTCATTGTTCTCTTTCCTAGGGAGCTAGTCCTGCTCTGCCAACCCCAGGATGCCTATGGACAACCTAGTGCATGAGCCTTCCATACTTGTGTGATTCTAAGTTGAGCAGCAAGGAGGTGGGGAACTCTTCATGGTGATTCGCATAACATGGTAAGAGAAGATGGCTGCTTTCATAGCTTCTGGCTACCCCACCAGCCCACCACCAATCTTTCAGCTTAGTTCTGTTTCCATTGTGGACCTCACTATGGCATCAAGTGTCTACAGGGCACACTTGGCGAGATCCCCAAAGAGAAGCTACTTCTTTATTAAACAGACATGCTTATTAATTAATTGGAAGACTCAGTGATTTCAGATGGCAAGCAACAGGGTTATGTGACATGACAGGGAGACAAGTGTCTCTGTTGGAACTGTGCACCCTCCTGCTGCAATGTCAAGCCTATGGTAGACCCTGCACACCCATATCTGCCTGTGATGAGCAGTATTCATCCAAGAGATTACAGATCACTGACCTCTCCTGTCTCCAACCTCTGTGCCCTAATGTTAATCCATAAAGTCTTAGACAGGAAATTAAAGTAGCTACTTGATGATATGGATGGTCATGTGCCCATCCCTAGGTCTCGTGATATTCAATCTCATCTGTATTGCAGCTCTCCTCTTCATGTTCCTCCATACTGTCCCTCTCAACATAGTCCTCCCCTTAACCATCTCAGTGTAATTTCAACCCTTTCTTCTCCTCTCTGTCCAATTGTCTGTTTGTCTCTCTCTGTCTCTCCCTCTGTGTGTGTGTGTTTATGGTGGTAGCTAATCTGCTCTTGACTGCTTCTTCCTTGAGCCGGCCAGTTTCCTATCAGCAGTGTGCATGTCACCTGAGGGAAAACTCATCTGTCTGATCCTCAAGAGGCTGTGCTTGCTGAGAAGAACTACAACACAGAGGAAGAACCAAGAAAGACCCACATGCCACCCATGTTCACTATTCATGCTAGGATGCAAATTTGATTCTTGACATTACCAGGGCACCATGAGCCATAGTGAAACAGAGCACTGTGAACTGGGGGCTCCTGTGACACAAATCATCTTGGGAACTCCCATTACAACAGGTCCCCTCTGTGAGTGTGGCCATACCGAGCATAGAGACCCCAGATCTTATCCTAGGAATTCCTAACCTTACAGAAGTAGGGGGTGGAGAGCAATGACATTCTCCTCAATTCCTCAGTCCTTTCCTTCTGAACCCCTGTATCCATAAACTACTGGTGGTCCACGCTAGCCCCCTATTCACAATGCAAATGTGCAGTGTCTCTCCTGTTGCATTCCCTTCCAAGCCTTACTGACTTCAAATCTGATCTCACAATGCATAAAGTGGCTATCTACATAAAGGAGGCTAGGTGTGTCTCAGGCCACATCTGCTGGATGATGCAGCACTAAATGCTTATGTTGGAAGTATGGAGTTCATTTTAGTGCTCACCAACAGGAACCCTTCCTCTGATGAGGCTGTGTCATCTAACATGGTTAGCTGGCTCCCTCTGATGCAGCTCCCTTGGAGTCCTAGACGTTGGGACACAGGTGTCTGCTGAGAACACAGAGGAAACTATAACCCCCTCAGGTACCTTAGGCTGTCTTCTTCTGGATCTTCCTTGAACTGGCCCTCCAGCAAGGATGAATGAGCACCATCAGGCCCAACCACATCACCACCATCCAGACACCATGCCTCACAGGGTACCCTTAGAAAGCTCAGATATGTGAGTTATACTTACAAAATGCTCCCTTTTTACGCTGCACAGGTCTGCACAATGTTCAGCTTCCCTCAGGCAGTACGTTCTCAGACTCACATACTTCACTTAGAAATCATATCTGGGAATACAAAGTGTGTGTTCAAGCCCACAAACCATGCTATTCAGGCGTCATCTGTAACCCAGACATAGAGAGATGTGCATGCACTCATATCAGTCCACACTCCGCCACCCACACCCCCTTTGTGTATTCTGTCTTTGTATGCCTGTTGCTCCAGGGCATATGAAAGTCCTTGCCCTTCCTACAGACTGCTTAAATGTTATCGGTATTGCCACCTGCCTCCACTGTTTCAGGCATCACCTGCCTCCAGACCACTACTTTCAACCAATGCTTTGCTGAAATTTCTGTGATAGTTACCTTTCTGGCAAAAACAGTGCTCTCTTTTCCAGAGGCACAAAACAGAAGAAGTAGAATACTGAAATCCCTGTCTCAGTACATGCTTCAGCCCTGGGACCAAAGGCCTTTTATCAAGAACTTGGGCACAATTGCTGTGTGTGAAGTCTATTCACATTTTCTGCAGATGGGAACAATAGCTTCCTTTCCTGTGTGCAAGACCGACACATGGGTTAAAGGAAGTCTGATGAGAAGGTGCAAGAAGGGTATAGTGTATATTGGTCACACAGAGGAGCAGAGACACACAGAGGGATCCTGATGTGTTGGTGGGTTATGGGGAATCCATGGCTGCACACTCTTTAATTCCCAGCTGGTTCTTAACCCAACTCAGAGCACTGTAAAGTCTCAGACACAGACACATACTAATGCCTGTTGGGGGAACAAAGTCTGGCCTCTCCTCTCTCCTCGGGTATTCATGACACCAGGTGTTTTACTTCAGTATACCCAACTGCCATTAGTGGCCAGTATTAGAGGCAGGTATCTTTTTGTAGGCCCGTGGCAGATATCCAGGCCCGGAGAGTATCACCACTTCCTATAAACAATCTTCCAAAAATAGCCTGCAGGTCAGCACCCACCTCCCACTCATAAGCCTCCACCCCAGTCACAAAGGGAGGCCCAGATACACCTCTGCCTTAAATGCCTTCCAGCTTCTCTCTAAGACAACAAACACCACAACTATCTAGGCATTAAGGTGCTGCCACACAGATGCAGTCATTCTGTCAAGCACACAAGTGACAATCATCTCCAAAGAGAGAAAAGGTATCCATTCACATGTGTTGGGGAACTATGCTTTCATGGCCTGAAATGATAAAGCTGGCACCAAAGGGTTGTCACCTGAGGACAAAGAGACAAGGCAGGGTCCTTTGGGCTTCACTTCAAACAGTAGTAGTGACAACAACTCCTGTCCCATGAACAAGCACACAGGCTCCCAGGGCACACTCAGAGGGTCAGCTCACAGAGTCACTCAGGTTGGCTGAAGGCACCTACCTACATGCTTCCTGTGGTTGTCTACTGATCTCACCTCTTCAGTCTGTGAGTATCCTTCAGAAATACATCTGTAACCAGGAAAGAATGGCTTGTCCTCGTTGTCATGGCAACCACAGTGTCATAGAAAAAGTTTTCTGCAAGTAGCCAATTCTTTGTGGAAACCAGGAAGTACTGTTCACTTACACCTCTGTCACCTAGTTCCCCCCAGCCAGACCCCTGTAGCTTCAGGCATGAAAGAAAGTAACCATGCACACACTACAGAAGATGTCTCTATCACTCCAGGGTACAGGGTCTTTAAGCACAGAGGCTCTGGGAGAAGGCAAGACAAGAGATGGCAGGTACCAATAGTATTTCAATTGTCCACACAAAAGAGGAACCAGAAACAGTTGGTTGAGTATGTGTCTGTACAAAATAAATTCAAGAGCTGAAATACTTATCTGGTGCTCTTATGGAAAAACTATCTGTGATTTTAAAGGGATGAATTATAACTCGAATTGTTAAACACGTTTTAGTATAGGTAGTGTTCACATTTGATGTTTTTCCAGAAACCTCGCCTTTGAGAAGGCAAGCTATTTATAAACATCATTTTTACAGAAAAGTCTTATGAATTTCAAATCATATACCTTGAGGAATTTGGCTTGTATCAACATGGGAAACAATGAATAAATCATTGATACTTATGTTTCAAGACATTAAATCTTTTTCAACTTAGAGTTACACTTCTTTATGTGACTGCTGTTAATTTGTATCTGAGGCTGATTGGAACACTGACTTTTAATTCTCAACCATTTCTTCTTTTAGCATGGTCAACAAAGCTCAGACACAAATCAGCAAAGTAATAAAAATGTTTTGACTTTTACATCTGGACGTAGAGTGTGAAAAGGCCACCACTCCTCTTTACTTCTTGTCTAAAAAGATGAAATTCTTTTCTTCTCTGTTCATCCCAAAGGAAAGCTCCTGTATGTTTGAACCAGAGAGTCTGTGTTACAATAGCCGGTTAAGCATCTTTTGTTAGCTTAAAGTTAACACCTCTTACTAAAATGTTCACCAAGAAAATAGATATAATATAATACAGACATTGTTCCTTTTACCTAACTTCTAAGCAGCTGCTTAACTTGTAGTCTTTCACTTACTATGACAACAGGCATTATATTCTGTTCTGGTAACAATTTAAATTGATGAATTAAAAGGAAATCTCAACAAATGGAACATATACATTACAAACAGAGACAAACATTTCCTGTAGGTTTTTATAATTTTTAAGAATAAGTTAACTCATGTGACATTGCAATTAATCTCAGGATCTTCACGACAATCTGAAATATGAAGACGGTTTTAAATTGCATTCTACAGTACATTTTGTCTTTTTTCTGTTGGTAAGTAAGAGTTCTGATCAGACATTGTAAACTATTTATCTGTACCTTGTTCCAAGCAGATTAGAAAAATGGTTAACACAAAGTGTTTTCTCTACATGAGTAATATGTAAATAGTTTCACAATGCTTTTTTGTTATTCCACTTCAGGACGCCACTAGAGAAAAAAAATCAGCAATTCACTGTGAAAACACATGTGGATGCTTTGTGGAGTAAAAATAGCCAGCATTTTAATTATACATGATTTCTGAATACTGGTTACAGAAAATGATTTTTTTTTTTGTTAAAAACAAATTTATACATGTATATCTTTTTTAAACCTAATTCCTTCCCTTACATCCCTCCCCCTTCTGACTCATACTGTAATCCTCTCTATAATTTATGAACTCTACTTATTAGTAAATCTATCTATCTATCTATCTATCTATCTATCTATCTATCTATCTATCTATCTATATATCTGCCTATGTATATGCCTATCATCTATCTGTTTACACATTAGTCTCTCTATTACTGCACAAAGACATTCTCACAAACACAATTCAATTAGTGTTCATTGTATTAACATGTCTTGGGAAAAGCATGTTTTATCCAATTCCCACTGAAGATAAAATTGTTTACTACCCAACTTCTTCATGATAATGTATACTTATTTGAAGCATTTTTCTCTAACAATTACAGATTATATAAACACAGTTACTTCTTCCTCCTCCTTAAAATTATGCAAAAGCAGAGTTTTCTAACAGAGTTTATATTCCTCAGACTTTCACAGAACCCTAAAGTCCAGAAAATAGTTTTTATTGTATTTTCATTTGTCTACATTGCAAACTGTTGGGGGCAACATGATAATTGTGGTGACCACTATCTGTAGCCCAGAACATACAGACTGTTCTGTATATTCCTTCTTGGCATTTTTGTCCCTATTGGATGCATTCTTCTCTTCGATAACCACACCAAAGCTTGTGTACTGCCTATATGAGAAGAAAATTATCTCCTTTGAAGGATGCATGATGCAGCTCTTTGCTGAACACTTCCTTAAAGCAGTAAAAGTGATTGTACTGACAACCAGGGCCTATGGCCACTAGGTAGCAATTTGTAAGCCCTTGCACTACCCTTCCATCATGAACTGGAAGGCCTGTGGCACACTGATGGGGGTACTATAAACAGGAGGATTCTTGTGTTCTATCATACAAATAATTTTTGCTTTGCAGTTACCCTTCTTTGCACTCAATGTTTTTGATCATTTTATTTGTGATTTGTTCCCATTTCAAGTACTTGCCTGCACTGATATGCATAGCTTCAGCCTTTTGGTGGTTGGCGAGAGTGGGTCTAACTGCATAATAATCTTTTCTAATTTGCTTGTATCCTATGGTGTCATCCTGTGCTCTCTGAAAGCTTACAGTTGTAAAGGGCAATGGAAAACTCTCTCCACCTGTGGGTCCCACACTGCAGTTGTGATTTTGTTCTTTGTCCCATGCTTATTTGTATATGCACACCCACCATCTGCTTTCTCCTCTGATAAAATGGTGGCCATGATGCCTTGATTTTGTTGGATGTGTTCTTAAACCAACCTCTAACCGTCTTCTTATCCATAAGCTTAGCTAATTTTTCCTGGTGTCTGCACTTCATACTGGGCCCATCTGTCTCTGGTTTCTGTTGTACTCTTTAGGATGTTTAGAGAGGTCCACCAGTTTGAGCATTGATCTTTGTGTTTCAACTGTAACTAAACGTAGAAGGTTGCTGGCACATGTGCACAAGCATGGCAGTGTGCATGGAAGAGTGCCTTTAACGAGAGGGTGCTAGAGCCTGTAATGTGGAGCTTAAGTGTAGGAGTGGGTACAGGTCCTAGTGCTTTTTGCAGGCACAATGTAGATGTGTAGGTGCCATGAATACATCAATGGCCTACAGGCCTCTAGTACTGTCCACCTCGTATTCTGATTTTCTGGGCTCCAGGAATTGTTTGCCTGGACTCCACTGGTAGACTCACAGAACAGGGGCTTCAATGTTGGGAACACTGTCTCAAGGAACCCTATTTTGCCAACTGTGAGGATGTGGGTAGGAGGCATCTGGTAGCTGGCTGTTAGTGTAGAGGGACCTTGGATCTGCATGCACTCACTTGAAGGAACACTCACTTGCTCCTAGGACTAATCAGAAGTCACAGGGGTTCCCCCTGTTCTCTACTCTCATATTTGGGCCCGCAGGGGCAAATGAGAGTGTAGGAGATCTGTGAGCTCAGTGGTGTCCTCTGTTTGGCTTCCAGGCAGCATAGGGAGACCCATACTTGTGGTAGCCACCTCTGCAGTCTCAGTCAGTGAGTACGGAGGATCAGACCTGGGATGCCTGCCTCTGCTGTCTCATTCACTGAGAGGTCTATGCTTGGGGCAAGGGGAGGTGAAGGTTGATTGAATATTTACCACTCTCAGTCCCTGGAGATGACCAAGGGTGACTTGGAGCTTAACTGTCACAGCCCCCAGGTAGTAGCCTCTCACCCAGGAAGCCTCAATTTTATGTTCTTGCTTCACCTGCCCCTTCACTCACTAATTTCGGGGTTTGGAATCCTGTGCCACTCAGACTGTATGATGCATGCTGGTAGGTGCCATCTTCCTTTCCCCACAAGATTTCTTGAGGTGAAAGTTCAGGTGGCTTAGCTTAAACTGTGAAGTTAATCTTCTGCTGTGATATAGGAGTAACTCACAAGGTACACTAAGAGCTCCTTTTTGGTTTTGTTGAAAGAAGTCATTGTGTAGCTCATGCTAGCCTTCAATGGTAATTGATGATGTTCTTGAATCTGTTTTTCTCAAGGGTTTAAAGTACAGGTTTCTGCTGCCACATCCAACAATGTCTTTTTCCCACACATACAGGTGGGGAGGATCTCATTATGTGTTTTCAGAGTCACCATCCTTACCTTGCCTACAAGTTAGGTAGATCCAAACTGCCAGCACCCATGTAGCCACCAGCAGTGCCAATAGGAGAGGCAGCCAGCCTCCCAGCATGCTTCTCTCTTCAGGAAACAGCTCAGTCACCCTAACAAACAAAGCTATGTTTGCCCTCTTTTGTAAATTGATTTTTTTACTCCGCTTCTCAGAAATTTAAACCTTTTCAAACCAAGTGCTTAAAGGCCTTTCAGGGTCTCCTGTTAAGGGTTCCCAATATCCAAGTTACTTAAAATTTATTACTCTGGGCTGGAGTGATGGTTCATTCATTATAGGTAGGCTCACAACAACAATAACAAAAAATGTATATAAATTCAGGCACACATGTGCCATAGTGTATGTGTGGAGGTCAGAGGACAACTTTAGGGCATTTCTTCTCTTCTATCACCATGGGATCTAGGTTGCAAGATCCAGATAGCAAGAGATTTTAGGCATTGAATTAGGGGCCATTCCCTAAACTCAGGTTTCTATTCCTTAAGCATAAAAGCATTTTCACTGTGGCAACTAGAATATGAATGCTGCTTTTTTGTTGATTGAATAATTTTTGTTCCTCGGGATGAACATAGATACATAATGCACACAAAGCTGTGTACCCACATAAAAGTCAAGGTATAGGGATAGTTATCTAAAGCTTGTAAGGGATCTAAAGTTATCTAAAGCTCATCGTTTGGTCCCACCTCTGGGGCTAGTTTCAGAACATAGTGTCAGTCCATTGTTAGTCAAAAGAACTGACATATCTCTAAATCCAGAGACATTTTTCAGAACATGCTGGTATCAGTGAGGTATCTTTTCTTGCCAATATTCCTGATTTGTTAATCAAATAGGATTCAGAGAGAATTGGAATGCCTTGAAATGTATACTCCCTCATGGACCGAGTCCCTGTTCTCATACAAGCCTTTGACTCCCATTCCATAGCATTGTGATACTTTCAACAACCATTTTGTTCTTTTTTCCCCTTGTGTATTTTCTGTTTGAAAATCCTTTCTTTTTACTTAGTTATGAGATCTCTGGGGTACCATAGACATTGGTTTGTTACATCAGATCAGAGTACACTGGCAGGGACCCCCTAATGCTCCTCACAGACATGGTATAACCTGTTATTATCAAAGGGGATTTGTGTGTCTTGACACTCTGACCATCCTGTGGTAATGACAGGTACTTACTGTTATCGGGAGGGAAGGGATCACTTGTCTCTGAGCATAACACAAACGTTCCTTCATGTTGCATGCAGTCATTGCCACAGGTGCGTAAATACAGGGTCAACTAAGGAAAAGGCAAGGTCAGAAAGTGCCCAGGAGACATTCTGCATTGTCCACATTTCTAACACAAATTCCTCCCTCTTTTCTTTTTGTTTGTCTTGGCATGGTCAACAATTTTTCACTTGGTTAAAGTTCTTTAGTCCACAAATCCAACCTGGTGACCCAAGACGAAAATATCTACAATGCCCTTGAACTTTTTGCATGGTAATGACATGGTATTTTCCTTATCTAAAAAGGAGGCTACATCCTAATAAATAGAGAAATATTCCCCCTAGACAATAGTAGGTGAGTTCCCTGGCACTAGAAAGGTCTATGACATCCTAAAACGTGCAGTTACAGTGTTGCCAGTGTCTGCTTTCTTGGCCACCCTGAGCTCTTCATGTTAGAGGGCATGGAGAATGACTTGTGTGTGGCTGTGTTGCTTTGTGACCCTCCGAATCCTACAAGGGCCTCACTTCCTGTTTCTACATGGGCCACCTGAGGCCCCCAGAAGGCAAACAATTGCTCTCCAGAGTTCAGGCATTGACCTGCACTCCAGCCTTCCAGCAGCAAACCTTTGAAGATTCTCTTTTAAATTAAAACTGAGGCTTTGGAGAAATAAAATGGCTGTCCTATCTCAGAATTACTCTGAGGATCTGTGGTAGAAAATAGAAGCAAAAGCACTTTGACAAGTTAGCAGTCACTAGTGCAAGAAAAGACACCAGAGCAGCAGAATCAGCCTCCTGATCTTACCACTGTAAAGACTAATAAGGTGTCCCTGATAGCACGCTTGACTAGGACTATTGGTAAAAGACTTGCCATCGTTTAAAAGATGAATCAGAGGGTTAGTATGTATCAGTTGTTGAATGCTTACTTAGAACTCAAGAAGTCCTAGGTTCAGTCCCTAGCATTCCACCACACATTCACATTCAGAAAGCATCCATGCTGGAACAACTAATTTTCTACTGTCCTTCCCTTCCCAGATCACTGTAAATCACCTGAGTGACAGCACCTTCACTTTCCTCATCCACCAAAATGGCTACAGATATCCATGTCAGTTTATTCTGGTGTGAATAAGTGAAACAAAGTCAAGAGCTATAAGGTCCAAGTGAGTAGCCAGACTATCAGTGACGAAACCTGTCAGTCTTCTTGACTGACTTCAGATGCATCAGACTGTGTGAAATAGGACTCCCTTCAGAAGCCTAGAGTTTCTGCCTTTAGTTGATCCTAGACTTATTGTACCCAGGATGTGTACAGGTCCTTTTTTCTGCTACAGTGATAAAGATAGCCTAGCATGTTGAGACAGCAGTTAGCTTTGGGATATCTTGAAAGAAAACGTATCCAAAGTGTATTTTCCTTCAAGATATCATAGCTAGAGATTGGGGATGTAACAGTGGTGAAGGGAATGAAAGGGAGAGTACCTCCAACACTCTAGAAAAACCCAACAACAGGTTCCTTTGAATGAGAACCGTGTATGTATTTCCAACTTGATTGGTTGTAAAATTCACTTCAACCATCTTCTCATTCTTCTTACAAGCAGTGATATTTGGATCCCACAGACTTCCTCCAAGTTGAAAGAAAACCTCATGGGTGACCTGATAATTCCTCCCTCATCTGAGCTCCCAGGGAGCTTTACAGAAACAAATCTAAATCATTAGGCACACACCTATGAGACAGGAACCAGACTGTAGTTTATCTTCTGACCCAGTTCCCAGAATCACAAAGTATCTAATGTCCAAGAATGTTTAGGAATTCCCCACCCAATGCCATTACTTTGCTAAAAATAGCTTCTTTAAGCTTGCAGTAGTAGGTATAGATCTCAGTCTTTGACTCAGTTCAATACTCACCTTACATTTTGAGGTAAGAGAGCTGCTAGGACCTCTGTTTTCTCCTTTCAAGGGTAGGAGGAAAAGCCTTAGTTTAGGAGTTATGCCCGAAAATATGGAATAACTGCACTGATACTCAGGGCTTGCAAGCACAAAGACATGCTGCCAGTTTTACTGGATACAATGAAGGAAGGAAATGCCAAACAGCTTACAGGAATCCCTGACAGAACAACTATCAGAAAGTCCATTGCGTCACTCATGTGACTTGCAAATAAGATTGGACAAATTTTCAGGAATGTGTATATGTAATAGCACAAATTATCTTCCTTACTCTTGGAACAATTTTGGGCTCTGGAAGGGAACTGGTTCTAGAAGAGAATCAGAGGGCTGATTCCAGGCCCTGGACCTCATACCTCTTACAGCTCCACTCTTTTACAGTGCTTATGATGTGAGGAAAGATCTTTCCCAATATCATTAACTTCACTAACATCACTAGCATCATGAGATTATACTGCTCTGTAATTCATGTTCACCCTTAGAAGAAGGGATGATATGAGAGACTGTCCTAAAGCAGTTCCTTCATAAATCAAAGGAAATTGTAAGGGTCTACCATAGAGAAGGCAGTTTTGAGAAGGAAACTAGGGCCTCCTTTGGAAAACTTTCACCCTTTGTGTTAATCCAAACAGAAGGTACCAGAGATTCCTCTGAGCACAGGCCACTTGTGATAAGCAGGTGCATAGGCTATGTGGACTCCCCTCCAATCACAAAACAGCTTACCATGGGTACTGCTGTTAAGTGGGATTTGGGATAAAGTGTTAGATAAGCCAAGGAACAGGAAAGGTTTTCTGTAGCTATTACTGTACTATATAAACCTAAGAGTCGGTCCCAGTCTGCATAGCTGCTTAGCCCAAAGCCACTCCTTTTCTGAGTTCAGTTCTTTTTTTTTTCTTTTTATTTATTTATTTTTTTTTATCAGTTACATTTTATTAACTCTGTATCCCAGCCATGTCCCGATCCCTCATTCCCTCCCAGTCCCTCCCTCCCTCCCTCATCTCCACCGTGCCCCTTTCCAAGTCCAAGTCCAAGGACCTCCTCCCCATTCATCTGATCCTGTTTTATCAGGTATCTTCAGGACTGGCTGCAAAGCTCTCCTCTGTGGCCTAACAGGACTGCTACTCCCTTCGGGGGTGGGGAGACCAAAGAGCCAGTCATTGAGTTCCTGTTAGAAATAGTCCCTGTTCCCCTCACTTTGGGAAACCAATTGGTTACTGAGCTACCACAGGCTACATCTGATTGGAGGTTCTAGGTTATATCCATACATGGTCCTTGGTTGAATGTCAGTCTCAGAAAAGACCCTGTGCCCAGATATATTTGGTCCTTGTGGAGCTCCTATCCTTTCCCCATCAGACTAACTCCCCTTCTTTCTTATGATTCCCTGTACTCTGCCAAAGGTTTGGTCATGAGTCTTTGCTTTGAAAACACTGCTAGTTAGAGTCTTTCAGATGCGCTCAGTAGACTCCTGTCATACGTTCAATGCACATCCCATCTGTCTTTCTAAATGAGGAATGATCATCTTACCCCATGTCCACTCAATTGATTATCTTTTTTAGGTGTATAGATTTCATTATGTTTATCATATCTTATAGATCTATATAAGTGAGTATATCCCATGTTTGTCTTTCTCCTTCTGGGATATTTCACTCAGAATGATCTTTTCTAGATCCCACCATTTGCCTGCAAATTTCATGATTTCCTCCTTTTTGATTGCTGAGTAGTATTCCATTGTATAAAAATACCACAATTTCTGTACCCATTCCAGCGTTGATGGACATCTGGGTTGTTTCCAGGTTCTGGCTATTACAAATAGAGCTGCTATAAACATGATTGAGCAAGTGTCCTTTTTGTGTACTTGAACAAACTTTGGGTATATACCTAGCAGTGGTATAGCTGGGTCTGGAGGAAGCACTATTCCTATTTGTCTTAGAAAGTGCCAGATATCTTTCCAGAGTGGTTGTACCAGTTTACATTCCCACCAGCAGTGGAGGAGGGTTCCCCTTTCTCCACAACCTCTCCAGCATGTGTTATCGCTTGAGTTTTTCATCTTGGCCATTCTGATGGGTGTAAGGTGATATCTCAGGGTTGTTTTGATTTGCATTTCCCTGATGGCTAATGAGGATGAGCATTTCTTTAAGTGTTTTTCTGCCATTCGACATTCCTCTGTCGAGAATTCTCTGTTTAGCTCTGTTCCCCATTTTTTAATTGGATTACTTGGTTTGCTACTTTTCAGCTTCTTTAGTTCTTTATATATACTGGATATTAGTCCTCTTTCAGATAAAGGGTTAGTGAAGATTCTTTCCCAATCTGTAGGCAGTCGTTTTGTTTTGATGATGGTATCCTTTGCTTTACAGAAACTTTTCAGTTTCATGAGGTCCCATTTATTGATTGTTGCTCTTAGAGCCTGTGCTGTTGGTCTCCTGTGCCAATGAGTTCTAGGCTGTTCCCCACTTTTTTTTCCAATTGATTTAGGGTATCTGGTTTTATGTTGAGGTCCTTGATCCACTTTGACTTTAGTTTTGTGCAGGGTGATAAATATGGATCTATTTTCATTTTTCTGCATGTAGACATCCAGTTGGTCCAGCACCATTTGTTGAAGATGCTGTCTTTTTTCCATTGAATGGAATTGGCTTCTTTGTCGAATATCGAGTATTCATAGGTGTGTGGATTTAGTTCTGGGTCTTCTATGCGGTTCCATTGATCCTCCTTTCTGTTTCTATGCCAATACCATGCAGTTTTTATTACTGTTGCCCTGTAGTACAGCTTGAGATCAGGAATGGAGATACCTCCAAATGATCTGTTGTTGTACAGGATCGTTTTGGAGATTCTGGGTTTTTTGTTTCTCCATATGAAGCTGAGAATCTTTTTTTCAAGGTCTGTAAAGAATTGAGTTGGTATTTTGATGGGAATTGCATTGAATCTGTAGATTGCTTTTGGCAGTATGGCCATTTTCACAATGTTAATCCTACCAATCCATGAGCACGGGAGATCTTTCCATCTTCTGATATCTTCTTCGATTTCTTTCTTCAGAGACTTGAAGTTTTCCTCAAACAGGTCTTTCACTAGCTTGGTTAGAGTCATACCAAGGTACTTTATGTTATTAGTGGCTATTGTGAAGGGTGTTGTTTCCCTAATTTCTTTCTCAGCCTTTTTGTCTTTGGTATATAGGAGGGCTTCTGATTTTTTTGAGTTGATTTTGTATCCTGCCACTTTGCTGAAAGTGTTTATCAGCTGAAGGAGTTCTCTGGTTGAATTTTTGGGGTCGCTCATGTATACTATCATATCATCTGCAAATAGTGACACTTTGAACTCTTCCTTTCCGATTTGTATCCCCTTGATCTCCTTTAGTTGTCTTATTGCTCTGGCTAGGACTTCAAGTACTATGTTGAAGAGATATGGGGACAATGGACAGCCTTGTCTTGTCCCTGATTTCAGTGGGATTGATTTAAGTTTCTCTCCATTGAGTTTGATGTTAGCTATAGGCTTGCTATATATTGCCTTTACTATGTTTAGGTATGTGCCTTGTATCCCTGATCTCTCCAAGACTTTAAACATGAATGGGTGTTGGACTTTGTCAAATGCTTTTTCGGCGTCTAAGGAGATGATCATGTGGTTTTTCTCCTTCAGTTTGTTTATGTGGTGGATTACATTGATGGATTTCCGTATGTTGAACCACCCTTGCATGCCTGGGATGAAGCCTACTTGGTCATGGTGGATGATATCTTTGATGTGTTCTTGGATTCGGTTTGCAAGTATTTTATTAAGTATTTTTGCGTCAATGTTCATAAGAGAGATAGGCCTGAAGTTCTCTTTTTTTGTTGGGTCTTTGTGTGGTTTAGGTATTAAGGTGACTGTGGCTTCATAGAATGAGTTTGGTAGTGTTCCTTCTGTTTCTATTTTGTGGAATAGCTTGAGGAGAATTGGAGTTAGCACTTCTTTGAAGGTCTTGTAGAATTCTGTGCTGAAGCCATCTGGTCCAGGGCTTTTTTTGGAGGGGAGACTGTTAATAACTGCTTCGATTTCCTTGGGAGATATAGGGCTATTCAGTCTTTCTACCTGATCTTGACTTAGTTTTGGTAGATGGAATCTTTCAAGAAAATTATCCATTTCATTCAGATTCTCAAATTTTGTGGCATATAGGCTTTTGTAGTATGACCTAATAATTGTTTGGATTTCCTCAATGTCTGTGGTTATGTCCCCATTTTCATTTCTGATTTTGCTGATCTGGATAGTTTCTCTCTGCTTTTTAGTTAGTTTGGCTAAGGGTTTGTCTATCTTGTTGATTTTCTCAAAGAACCAGCTTTTTGTTTCATTGATTCTTTGGATAGTTTTATTTGTTTCTAGTTGATTGATTTCAGCCCTTAGTTTGATTATTTCCAGCCGTCTGCTCCTCTTGGGTGTATCTGCTTCTTTTTTTTCTAGGGTTTTCAGTTGGGCCATTAAGTTGTTTGTATGTGATGTTACGAATTTCTTCTTGCAGGCACTTAGTGCTATAAATTTTCCTCTGAGCACTGCTTTCAATGTGTCCCATAAATTTGGGTATTGTGTGCCTTCCTTTTCATTGAATTCTAGGAAGTCTTTAATTTCTTTCTTTATTTCTTCCTTAACCCAGCTGTCATTGAGTAGTAAGTTGTTCACTTTCCATGTGCGTGTCGGCTTTTTGTTGTTTCTGTTGTTGTTGAGGTCGAGCTTTAGTCCATGGTGGTCAGATAGTATACAAGGGATTATTTCAATCCTTTTGTATCTGTTGAGGCTTGCTTTGTGGCCCACTATATGGTCTATTTTGGAAAAGGTTCCATGCGGTGCTGAAAAGAAGGTGTACTCTTTTGAGTTTGGGTGAAATGATCTGTAGACGTCTATTAGGTCCATTTGATTTAGGGATTCTGTGAGTGCTTTTATTTCCCTATTTGGTGTCTGTCTAGTTGATCTGTCCCTTGGTGAGAGTGGAGTGTTGAAGTCTCCCACTATTAAGGTATTAGGATCAATGTATGATTTAAGCTTCAATAATGTTTCATTTACGAATGTCGGTGCTCTTGTATTTGGGGCATAGATATTCAAGATTGTGATGTCCTCTTGGTGGATTTTTCCTTTGATGAGAATATAGTGGCCCTCCTTATCTTTTTTGATTAACTTGGGTTGAAAGTCTATTTTATTAGATATTAGGATGGCTACTCCAGCTTGTTTTCTGGAACCGTTTGCTTGAAAAACAGTTTTCCAGCCCTTTACTCTGAGGTAGTGTTTGTCTTTGTTGCATAGGTGTGTTTCTTGGATGCAACAGAATGTTGGATCCTGTTTCCTTAACCATTCTGTTAGCCTGTGTCTTTTTATTGGTGAGATGAGTCCATTGATATTGATAGATAATAGTGACCAATGCATGTTAGTTCCTTTTGTAATGGAGTCGATGATCTAACCCTGTTTCATTGCTTGTTTTCTTTTCATTTTTGTTGGGACATTATCTGTATGCCCTGTTTTCTTGGGTGAATTTGTTTTCATTGGATTGGAGTTTTCCTTCTAGTATCTTCTGTAGGGATGGTTTGCTGTGTAGATATTGTATAAATTTAGTTTTGTCATGGAATATTTTGTTTTCTCCATCTATGTTGATTGAAAGCTTTGCAGGGTATAGTAGTCTGGGTTGACATTTGTGATCTCTTAGAGTCTCCATGATACTTGCCCAGGCCCTTCTGGCTTTCATAGTTTCTGATGAGAAGTCCGGCGTGATTCTGATAGGTCTACCTTCATATGTTACTTGGCCTTTTTCCCTTGCTGCTTTTAATATCTTTTCTTTGTTCTGTAGATTTAGTGTTTTGACTATGATGTGACGTGATGTGTTTCTTTTCTGGTCTAGTCTATTTGGAGTTCTGTAGGCCTCTTGTATATTTATGGACATCTCTTTCTTTAAGTTGGGAAAATTTTCTTCTATGATTTTCTTGAAAATATTTTCTGGACCTTGGAGTCTGGAGTTTTCTTTTTCGTGAATTCCTATTATTCTTAGATTTTGTCTTTTCATAGCATCCTTGATTTCTTGGATATTTTGTGATTGGAACTTTTCTGATTTTACTTTTTCTTTGAGAGAAGTATCCATTTCTGCAAGTGTGTCTTCAGCTCCAGAGATTCTCTCTTCCATCTCTTGTATTCTGTTGGTGATGCTTACTTTTGTGGTTCCTGATCTTTTCTCCAAGTTCTCCAGCTCAAGGGTTTTTTCATTTTGTGTTTTCTTTATTGATTCTAATTCTGTTTTCATGCCTTGCACCATTTCTTTCATGTGTTTGAATTTGGATTCCTGTCTCTCTACGAAGGCCTCTATTTCTTTTTTCATTTCCTTCTTATATGCCACTAATTTTTCCTCTACTTGTGTATCTATTTGTTTGGCTATGTTTGCCTGTGTTTCTTTAAGGATATTGTCTATTTCTTCTTTCTTTGCCTCCAATTGACTGGCCATCTCTTTGAAAGACTTGTTCATTTCCTCCTTATGAGCCTCAAATAATTGGGCAAGCATGGCTTTAAAATCATTTTCCTGTGCTTCTGCTGAATTTGTGTATCCACCGATTTTGGGGTTTGCTGGTGAAGTCATGATGTCCTGATTTATGTTGGAAGTGTTCTTTCGCCTACCTCTGGCCATTGGCTTATCTGAAACCTTCCCTGTTTGTTTTTGGATTCTGCAGATCAGACTGGTGCTGTCTCTCTCTGGTGTCTGGAGAGTTCTTCAGGAAGCTGAGCACTCTCAGCGCGTGCTGAGGACTAGCTGTACCTGTGGGAGGAAAATATGCAGGCACAAAAGAGGCAGATGCAAGTGTGTGTGTGCACGCGCATGTGTGTGTCCGTGTGTGTAAGTGTGCGTGGACGTGTGTCTCGAGGGACAGAGTGATGGCTAATGTTGAACCTTTGAGTGTGTGCAAGGGGCTCTGCACTGTATATGTCACAGGCGCTAATGATGATCGCAGTGCAATTTCTGGCATTAAATGCCTTGACTCCTCAATTAGGCCCACAGGGCAGGAACTTCGATGTCCCTAGTGCCCCTCTGTTTCCCAAAGTGGGTATGTGGGTGGGAGGGGGGTTTGATGCTTGGCTTCTGATTTAGAAGGGCCCAGGATCTGGGGAACTGCAGATTCTCAAGGGTGCACTCACTTACAGGCAGGTCTTTTGGCAGAGATCGTGGTATCTGGGGCTCTCTGCTCTCTGGTTTGGCCCTGCTTCTTTGATGTGCTCTGCCAGTTCTGTGCTGCTGTCACTGCCAGGTTCTGAGGTCTTGCTGCACCTGGAGATTTCAGGGTGGTCACTTCAGCAGGGATGGGGTAACCAGGCTCTCTGTTCTCTGGTTTGGTCCTGGTTAGTCATAAACTGGAGTGCTGTGGTGCCCTGCTAGTTCAGTGCTGCCAGTTCAGTATGGCGTCTAGCAGACTCAGGCCCTGGGAGGATGGTGCAGCTGCTGAGAGAATCTTGGACTCCAGGACACATACTGCTGGCTTTTGTCTGCCGCTAAAGTGCTTGGGGCTCCATCTCAGTGGCTGTATATCCCAGGCAGTTAGGTCTGCGCTGAGAAAGATGAGTCCGCTGTGCTGCTGTGCCCAGGAGGAAGCAGGTCTGGGGGAAGGGAGTGCTGCAAGATCAAAGGATCGTTTCTCTCCTTCCCCAAACAAGTCCCCGGGTGACCAGAGACCAAAGGTTTCACCTCCTGCGATGTTCCCTGTTGTTCAGAAAGCCTCACCGTGGTTTTCCTGGGTTAGGGGTCCTTCCATTCACCAACTCAGAAGTTCAGGTATCCCACCACTCAGAAACTGTGTGTGCTAGTCGCCATCTTGGCTCTGCCCCGTTCTGTATTTCCATATATTCAACCACACTTGCATGCCTGGGATGAAGCCTACTTGTTCATGATGGATGATATCTTTTATGTGTTCTTGAATTCAGTTTGCAAGTATTTTATTGAGTATTTTTGCTTTAATATTCATAAGAGAGATAGGTGTGAAATTCTCTTTATTGGTTAGGTATTTGTGTGTTTTAGGTATCAAGGTGCCTTCATAGAATGAGTATGGTGATGTTCCTTCTGTTTCTATTTTGTGGAATAGTTTGAAGAGATTTAGCATTAGCTCTTTTCTGAAGGTCTGGTAGAATTTTGCACTGAAACCATCTGGCCCTGGGCTTTTTCTTTTTAAAGGAGACTTTTGATGACTATTTCTCTTTCCTTGGGGGATAGCGGACTGTTTAATTGATTTTCCTGTTCTTGATTTAATTTTGGTAAATGGAATTTGTCAAGAAAATTGTCCATTTTATTTAGAGTTTCAAATTTTGTGGTGTATAGGCTTTTGTAGTAGGACCTATTGATTGTTTGAATTCCCTCCGTGTCTGTTGTTATGTCCCCTTTTTTTTTCATTTCTGATATTGGTGATTTGGACAGTTTCTCTGAGGCTTCTATTTAGTTTGGCTAAGGATTTGTCTATCTTTTTTTATTTTCTCGAAGAACCAGCACATGGTTTTATTGATTCTTTGAATTGTTTTATTTGTTTTTCATTTATTGATTTCTGCCCTGAGCTTGAGTATTTTGAGCCATCTACTCCTCTTGGGTGTGCCTGCTTCTTTTCTTTCTTGGGCTTTCAGATGAGCTATTAAGTTGCTTGTATTCAGTGTTTCAAATTTCTCCTTGAAGGCACTTATGAACTTTCCCCTCAGTACTGCTTTCATTGTGTCGCATAAGTTTAGGTATGTTGTGCCTTCATTTTCATTGAATTCTAGGGAGTCTTTTATTTCTTCCTTTATTTCCTCCCTAACTCACCTGCCGTTGAGTAGCAAGTTTTCCAATTTCCATGTGCTTATATGTAGGCTTTTTGCTATTTCTGTTGTTGTTGAAGTCGAGCTTAGTCCATGGTGGTCAGACAGATTACAAGGGATTATTTCAATCTTCTTCTATCTTCTGAGGCTTGCTTTATGACCAACTATATGGTCTATTTTGGAAAAGGTTCCATGAGGTGATTAAAAGAAGGTATAATCGTTCGAGTTTGGGTAAAAGATCTGTAGACGTCTATTAAGTCCATTTGATTTAGGGAATCTGTAAGTGCTCTTATTTCCCTGTTTAGCTTCTGTATGGATTTTCTGTCCATTTCTGTGAGTGAGTGTTGAAGTCCCCCACTGTTAAGGTGTTGTGATCGATGTGTAATTTCAGCTTTACTAATAGTTAATTTACAAACGTAGATGCTCTTGAATTTGAGGCATATGTCCAGAATTGTGATGTTCTCCTGGTGGGTTTTTCTTTTGATGAGAATGAAGTGCCCCTCCTCATCATTTTTGATTAATGTTGGTTGAAAGTCTATTTTATTAGATATTAGGATAGCTACTTGATTTTGTTTTCTGGGTCCATTTGCTTGAAAGACATTTTTCCAGCCCTTTTTCTGAGGTAGTGTTTATCTTTGCTGCATAGTTGTTTTTCTTGGATGCAGCAGAATGTTGGATCCTGTTTCCACAACAATTCTGTTAATCTGTGCCTTATTATTGGAGAGTTGAGTCTATTGATATTGATAGATAATAGTGATCAATGGCTGTTATTTCCTTTTACTGTGGAGTTAGTGGTATTACTGTTGTTCATTGGTTGTTTTCTTGCAATTTCTCTTGAGAGATTATGTATATCCTGTCTTTTCTTGGGTGTATTTGTTTTCAATGCATTGGAGTTTTCCTTCTAGTAACTTCTGTAGGGGTGGGTTGCTGAGCAGATATTGCTTAAATTTAGTTTTGTCATGGTGTATTTTGTTTTTTCCATCAATGTAGGTTGAAAGCTTTGCTGGGTATAGGAGTCTGGGTTGATATCTGTGGTCCCTTAAAGTCTTCATGATATCTGCCCAGGCCTTTCTGGCTTTTATAGTTTCTCATGAGAAGTCTGGTGTGATTCTGATAGGTCTTCCTCCATATGTTACTTGGCCTTTTTCCTTGCTTCCTTTAATATCTTTTCTTTGTTCTTTAGATTTAGTGTTTCGACTATGATGTGACATAAGGAGTTTCTTTTCTGGTCTAGTCTATTTG
This sequence comes from Meriones unguiculatus, assembly GCF_030254825.1. Classification (NCBI taxonomy): domain Eukaryota; kingdom Metazoa; phylum Chordata; class Mammalia; order Rodentia; family Muridae; genus Meriones; species Meriones unguiculatus. The sequence continues at coordinate 116,617,104 of NC_083369.1, forward strand.
GTGTGCTGTAGGCCTCTTGTATATTTACAGACATCTTTTTCTTTAAGTTGGGAAATTTTCTTCTATGGGTCTTATTTTAACTATGTACATTTTCTTTCCTTTTTAAAGAATTCATTTAATGTGTAAAACCAATTGTGCCATTGTTTACCGCAACCTCAAACATGACATTATCAATCCTTCAGTATAGTGTTGAGCTGTTTATACTCTTCCCTTATATTATCTTTCATTTCTGTTAGCTCTAAGGAACTAAAGTGTAACTCTTTATGTATAATGTGTGTGTGTGTATCACTGTTTTTAAATTTTTTTCAATTTTCTCCTTTTACTCATTTTTTAATTTTATTTTTTATTTTTTTATATCAATTATAGTTTATTCACATTTAACTCAGCTGTAACCCCGTGACTCAATCCCTCCCAATACCACATTTCCTCCCTCATCTTCTCCCATGCCCTCATCCAAGTTTACTGATAGGGGAGATCCTCCTCCCTTTCCATTTGACCCTAGCCTATCAGGTCTCAATAGAACTGTCTGTGTTGTCTTCCTCTGTGGACTGGAAAGGCTGCTCCCCTCTCAGGAGGAGATGATCAAAGTGTTAGCAACTGAGTTCATATCATAAACAGTCCTATTCCAATTACTAGGGAACACACTTGGACACTGAACTGCCATGGGCTACATCTGTGCAAGGTTTCCAAGTTAACTTTGATACATGGACCTTGGTTGGAGTATCAGTCTCAGAAAATAGCCCTGTGCCCGTATTTCTTGGTTCTGATGCTCTCCTTCTGAAGCTCCTGGCCCCTGCAGGTCTTTCTATCTCCCCCTCTTTTCAAAAGATTCCGTGCACTCTGCCCAAGGTTCGGCTATGAGCCTTACCATCTGCTTTGACACCCTGCGGGGTAGACTCCTTTATTTTAATAGTTTTTTTTTTTTAATTTTATTTTTCTCATTAGTTACATTTTGTTAATTCTGTATCCCAGCTGTATCCCTCATTCTCTCCCCAATCCCACCCTCCCTCCCTCATCGCCTCCCTACCCCTTTCCAAGTCCACTGATAGGGGAAGACCTCCTCCAATTTTATATGATTCCCTTTTGTCAGGTATTTTCAGGACTGGCTGCAAAGCCCTCCTCTGTGGCCTAACAGTACTGCTCCTCACTTGAGAGGTGGGGAGGTCAAAGAGCCAGTCATTGAGTTCCTGTTAGAAATAGTCCTTGTTCCCCTTACTATGGGAAACCAATTGATTACTGAGCTATCACGGGTCACATCCGAGCAGAGGTTCTAGGTTTTATCCTCTCATGGTCTTTGGTTGAGTGTCTATCTCAGAAAAGACCCTGTGCCCAGATATGTTTGGTCCTTGTGGAGCTCCTATCCTTTCCACATCAAACTCCCCTTCTTTCATATGATTCCCTGCACTCTGCCGAAGGTTTTGGTTATGAGTCTTACTATCTAATTTTGAGCACAGCTAGGTAGAGTCTTTCAGATGACTTCTGTGGTAGACTCATGTCATACATTCAATGCATATCCCATTTGTCTTTCTAAATGAGGATAGATCATCATACCCCGTGTATGCTTTCTTGATTATCTTCTTTAGGTGTATAGATTTCATTATGTTTATCATATCTTTTAGGCCTATATAAGCGAGTATATTTTATATTTGCCTTTCTCGTTCTGGGATACTTCACTCAGAATGATCTTTTCTAGATCCCACCATTTTTCTGAAAATTTCATGATTTCCTCCTTTTTGATTGCTGAGTAGTATTCCATTGTGTAAAAGTACCACAATTTCTGTACCCATTCCTCCGTTGATGGACATCTGGGTTGTTTCCAGGTTCTGGCTATTACAAATAAAGCTGCTACAACCATGGTTGAGCAAATGTCCTTATTGTACACTTGAGAAAATTTTGGGTATATGCCTAGCAGAGGTATAGCTAGGTCTTGAGGAACTACTATTCCTAATTGTCTGAGAAAGCACCAGATTGACTTCCAAAGTGGTTGTACCAGTTTACATTCCCACCAGCAATGGAGGAGTGTTCCCCTTTCTCCTCAACCTCTCCAACATGTGTTGTCATTTGAGTTTTTCATCTTGGCCATTCTGATGGGTGTAAGGTGAAATCTCAGGGTCCTTTTCATTTGCATTTCCCTAAAGGCTAATGACGTTGAGCATTAGTGTTTCTCTGCTATTCTATATTCCTCTACAGAGAATTCTCTGTTTAGCTCCGTTCCCCATTTTTTAATTGGATTACTTGGTTTGCTGCTTTTCTGCTTCTTTAGTTCTTTATATATACTGGATATTAGCCCTCTGTCAGATAAAGGGTTGGTGAAGTTTCTTTCCAATCTGTAGGTAATCGTTTTGTTTTGATGATGGTGTCCTTTGCTTAACAGAAGCTTTTCAGTTTCAAGAGGTCCGACTTATTGATTGTTGCTCTTAAAGCCTGTGCTGTTGGGGTTCTGTTCAGGAAGTTGTCTCCTGTGCCAATGAGTTCTAGGCTGTTCCCCACTTTTTCTACTAACAGATTTAGCATATCTGGTTTTATGTTGAGTTCTTTGATCCACTTAGATTTAATTTTGTGCAGAGTGATAAATGTGGATATATTTTCATTTTCTGCATGTAGACATCCAATTACACCAGCACCATCTGTTGAAGATGCTATCTTTTTTCCATTGAATGTTTTTGGCTGCTTTGTCAAAAATCGAGTATTCATAGATACATAGGTTTATTTCTGGGTCTTATATTTGGTTCCATTGAACCTCGTTTCAGTTTCTATGAAAATACCATGCAGTTTTTATTACTATTGCTCTGTAGTACAACTTGAGATCAGGGATGGAGATACCTCCAGATGATCTGTTGTTGTAAAGGGTTGTTTTGGAGATTCTAGGTTATTTGTTTCTCCATATGAAGCTGAGAATCTTTTTTTCAATGATCTGAAAAGAACTGTGTTGGTATTTTGATGGGAATTGCATTGAATCTGTAGATTGCTTTTGGCAGGATGGCCATTTTCACAATGTTAATCCTACCAATCCTTGGGCACAGGATATGTTTCCATCTTCTGAGATCTCCTTTAATTTCTTTTTTTTTTATTTTTTTTTCTTCTTTTTTTTTTCAATGCATTTATTCAGGAACATTGAACAATCCTCGGACCCCGGGGAAAGCCAGCCCACAGCTTAAATAGCCTCTGGGTAGCCAACCCAGGCGTGCCACGGGGGCAATGCAGATAGGTCCACATACATGGAAGCAAGCCAGATCCTCAGCCTTAGCCAAATGTGGAATTGTTCATGACAGAGAGCACTCACCATCGGGAAGGTGGAAGGCAGAAACCAGCTCCATCTTTAAGGCATAGCATTCCGCAGCTCTCTACAGTTCCCCCTTTTTGTTTTAGACGCATCAGGCAAGAGTGAGGTCTGATCTCTGATATTAGAAATAAATTGGGACTTTGTACAGATGTTCATTTAGGTGTCATCCACCCAAAGAGCATCAGACACGTCCAATACCTTTTTCTCAGAGGCGGGGCCTGGGGCATCAACCCACATGCAATCAGACATGCTCTTCTCTGGGTCCAAAGCGGCTGACCCTGAGTGCAGTGCTTAGCCTGGCATCCTTAGTGTAACATTTTAGCTTTTTATGGTATCCAACCATGCTTGGGGAGAATGTCCTGCTTCAATGGCTGTAAAGGCCTGAATGATCATGGCTGCATCACACTGTTGTGAGGCTCTAATCTTGCATATATACCACAGGCAAACCAAGGAGACCAACACCAGAAGGCCTGGTAACACTCCCATGCCCGCCCATTCCTTCAGATGATTCATGGCTGCAGCAATCCATGTTGATAATCCTGTGGCTAGTCCTGCGTCCACTCCGGTAGAATTTACTGTGACAATGGCCACTCTCAGCTGCTCCATCGTAGTATCGAATTCTCCAGTCCAATTACCTAAAATATAGCTCGACAATTGTTTAGACAGATTTGCAGCACAGGAAAAATTCTCATGTTGTATGCTAGTGACACAAAGTCCAGCATACTTTCATTGACAGCCAGGTTGAGCGATTTGCCATAGGGTATCAATTTGCTCCTGCACGAGGTCAATCCTCTGATTGAACACCATCAAGCTTCCTTTTAGTTGAGCATTAATTCCTTTATGTACAACTAAGGCATGAGCTACATTGGCTAAATGATTATTCAGGCTCTGAGCAGTCTGCCCAGTATGACTCGTGGCTAATGCCCTGGTGGTATCTCCAACAGCCGCCAATGAGATGGTAGTAACAATGGTGGCTGAGTTCCAAGATCCCTTTTCTGTCTGAAGAGAGTCATAGCGTGAGGGGCATCAATGGGCACAGGCACCCAGTGAGGCATGCGAGTTACCAGGGGAGACCTAAATTTACTAGCATTCCAGCATTGGGCAAAAAAGCAAGTATCATTACCACAATTACTTGGCTCTATCTGGCTAATAATGAATAAAAATGGGGGATATAGACAAACAGGTGTGGGCTTATAGGAAATATTATGAGAAGCCTTAACCCCTCGTTGGAACATCCTGCGTCAGTTCTAGAACTAGCAGTGGTGGTATCCGAGGTCTGAGTAGGTTCAGGAGACCATTGCCCCCAGGGGCGAGACGTGCTCCATGCCAGTTGACTAACTCCATGTTTTCCTCCAATTTTGAAAGTCATTTAAGGTTCTTAAATTATTTTTCCCTTTTTTCTTAAATTTTTCATCAATTACACTTTATTCGTTCTGCATCCCCCCATAAGCCCCTCCCCCCTCCCAATCCCACCCTCCCTCCTCCCTCTGCTTGCATGCCACTCCCCAAGTCCACTAATAGGCGAGGTTCTCCTCTCCTTTCTGATCTTAGTCTGTCAGTTCACATCAAAAGTGGCTGTATTGTCCTCTACTGTGGCCTGGTAAGGCTGCTCCCCCCCCCAGAGGGAGGTGATTAAAGAGCAGGCCAATCAGATTATGTCAGAGGCAGTCCCTCTTCCCATTACTATGTAACCCAATTGGACTCTGAACTGCCCTGGGCTATATCTGTGCAGGGGTTCTAGGTTATCTCCATGAATAGTCCTTGGTTGGAGTATGAGTCTGCTGAGCCGGATGGGCAACTGTTGGGCAGGTGAACGGAATTTTAGGTAAGAACTGGGAAATAGTAAGAGCTGGAGAGGACAGGGTCTCCACAAGGAGAGCAACAGAACAAGAAAATTTGAACATAGGGAACTTCCTTTAATTTCTTTCTTCAGAGACTTGAAGTTTTCACAAATAGGTCTTTCACTTGTTTGGTTAATGTCACCCCAAGGTACTTTATGTTATTAGTGGCTATTGTGAAGGGTGTTGTTTCCCTAATTTCTTTCTCAGCCCTTCTTTCTTTTGTGTACAGGAGGGCTTCTGATTTTTTTGAGTTGATTTTGTATCCTGCCACATTGCTTAAGGTGTTTATCAGCTGAAGGAGTTCTCTGGTTGAATTTTTGGGGTCACTCATGTATACTATCATATCATCTGTGAATAGTGACACTTTGACCTCTTCCTTTCCAACTTGTATCCCCTTGATCTCCTTTAGTTGTTTTATTGCTCTGGCTAGGACTTCAAGTACTATGTTGAAGAGATATGGAGAGAGTGCACAGCCTTGTCTTGTCCCTGATTTCAGTGGGATTGATTTAAGTTTCTCTCCATTGAGTTTGATGGTGGCTGTATGCTTGCTGTATATTGCCTTTACTATGTTTAAGTATGTGCCTTGTATCCCTGATCTCTCCAATACTTTAAACATGAATGGGTGTTGGACTTTGTCAAATGCTTTTCGGAGTCCAAGGACATGATCATGTGGTTTTTCTCCTTCGGTTTGTTTATGTGGTGGATTACATTGATGGATTTCCTTATGTTGAGCCCCCCCCTTGCATGCCTGGGATGAAGCCTACTTGGTCATGGTGGATGATATCTTTGTTGTGTTCTTTGATTCGGTTTGCAAGTATTTTATTGAGTATTTTTGCATAAATATTCATAAAAGAGATAGGTCTGAAGTTCTCTTTTTTTTTGTTGGGTCTTTGTGTGGTTTGGGTATCAAGGTGACTGTTGCTTCATAGAATGAGTTTGGTAAAGTTCCTTCTGTTTCTATTTTGTGGAATAGTTTGAGGAGAATGGTATTAGTGCTTCTTTGAAGGTCTGGTAGAATTCTGTGCTGAAACCATCGGGCCCAGGGCTTTTTTTGGTGGGGTGACTGTTAATGACTGCTTCAATTTCCTTGGGTGATATAGGGCTATTCAGTCTTTCTATCTGATGTTGACTTAATGTTGGTAGATGGAATCTATCAAGAAAATTATCCATTTCATTTAAATTTTCATATTTTGTGGCATATAGGCTTTTGTAGCATGACCTAATGATTGTTTGGATTTCTTCAGTGTCTTTAGTTATGTCCCCCTTTTCATTTCTGATTTTGATGATTTGGATAGATTCTGCTTTTTAGTTAGCTTGCCTAAGGGTTTGTCTATCTTGTTGATTTTCTCAAAGAACCACCTTTTTGTTTCATTGATTCTTTGAATAAATTTATTTGTTTCTAATTGATTGATTTCAGCCCGAGTTTGAATATTTCCAGCCTTCTGCTCCTCTTGGATGTATCTGCTTCTTTTTTTTTTTTTTCTAGTGTTTTCAGTTGGGCCATAAAATTACTTGTATGTGATGTTACAAATTTCTTCTTGAAGGCGCTTAGTGTTATAAATTTTCCTCTGAGCACTGCTTTCAATATGTCCCATAAATTTGGGTATGTTGTGCCTTCATTTTCATTGAATTCTAGGAAGTCTTTAATTTCTTTCTTTATTTCTTCCTTAGCCCAGCTTTCATTGAGTGTTAAGTTGTTCAGTTTCCATGTGCATGTCGGCTTTTTGTTGTTTCTATTGTTGTTGGTATCCAGCTTTAGTTCATGGTGATCCAATAGAATACAAAGTATTATCTCAATCTTTTTATATCTGTTGAGGTTTGCTTTGTGACCAACTATATGGTCTATTTTGGAGAAGGTTCCATGAGGTGCTGAAAAGAAGGTATACTCTTTTGAGTTTGGGTGGAAAGGTCTGTAGACATCTATTAGGTCCATTTGATTTAGGGACTCTGTAAATGCTTTTATTTCCCTATTTGGTTTCTGTCTAGTTCATCTCTCCCTTGGTGTGAGTGGGGTGTTGAAGTCACCCACTATTAGGGTATTTTTATCAATGTGTGGTTTAAACTTTAATAATGTTTCATTTATGAATATGGGTGCTCTTGATATGGGGCATAGATGTTTAGAATTGTGATGTCTTCTTGGTGAATTTTTCCTTTGATGAAAATGTAGTTCTCCTCTATGTCTTTTTTGATTAGTTTTGGTTGAAAATCTATTTTATTAGATATTAGGATAGCCACTCCTGCTTGTTTTTTGGGTCCATTGGCTTGAAAAACTGTTTGCCAGACTTTTACTCTGAGGTAATGTTTACCTTTGTTGCGTAGGTGTTTCTTGGATGCAGCAGAATATTGGTTTCTGTTTCCACATCCATTCTGTTAGTCTGTCTCTTTTTATTGAATAGTTGAGTCTATTGATGTTGATAGATAATAATGACCATTGAATGTTATTTCTTATTATTGTGGAGTTGGCGATGTTACTGTGAATTGTTGCTTGTTTGCTTTTGATTTTTGTTGGAAATTATCTTTAACCTATGTTTTCTTGGGTGTATTTGTTTTCATTTGATAGGAATTTCCCTTCTAGTATCTTCTGTAGGGCTGGGTTGCTGTTCTAATATTGCTTAAATTTAGTTTTGTGATGGAATATTTTATTTTCTCCATCTATGTTGATTGAAAGCTTTGCTGGGTAAAGTAGTCTAGGTTGGCATCTGTGGTCCCTTAGGGCCTGAATGATATCTCCCCAGGCCCTTCTGGCTTTCATAGTTTCTGATGAGAAGTCTGGGGTGATTCTGATAGGTTTGCCTTTGTATGTTACTTGGCCTTTTTCCCTTGCTGCTTTTAGTATCTTTTCTTTGTTCTGTAGATTAAGTGTTTTGACTATGATGTGGAGTGAGGAGTTTCTTCTCTGGTCTAGGCTATTTGGTGTTCTGTTGGCCTGTTGTATGCTTGTGGAAATCTCTTTCTTTAGGTTGGGAAAATTTTCTTCTATGATTTTCTTGAAAATATTTTCTGGACCTCGTAACCTGGACTCCTCTTCTTCTTCAATTCCTATTATTCTTAGATTTTGCCTTTTCATGGCCTCTTTGATTTCTTGGATGGTTTGTGTTTGGGATTTTTCTGATTTTATTTTTGCTTTGAGAGAAGTACCAATTTCTGTTAGTGTATCTTCAGCACCTGAGATCCTCTCTTCCATCTCTTGTATTCTATTAGTGATGCTTACCTTTGTGATTCCTTCTCTTTTCTCTAAGTTCTTCAGTTCCAGGGTTTTCTCGGTTTGTGTTTTCTTTATTGATTCTAATTCTGTTTTCATGTCTTGCAACATTTCCTTCATCTGTTTGAGTGTGGATTCCTGTGTCTCCAAGATGGTCTCTATTTTTTTGTTTGTTTCCTCTCTCAGGGCCTCTGCTTCTGCCTCCAATTGTTTGGCTATGTTTGCATGTGTTTCTTACGAGCTTCTTCGTTCACTTCGTTTTTCTTTGTTTCTCTTTGGGAGGCCAAATCTTTAAGGGATTTTTTGTATCCTCTTTAACTGTTTGAATCTCTATGACTATTAGAGATTCAAACAGTTTCCTCTTTATGTGCCTCAAATAACTGGATAATCATAGCTTTATAATCTTTTTTTTTTCTGTTTCTGCTGAGTTGGAGTGTCCAATAATTTTGGAGGTTGCCGGTGAAGCCATGATATCTTGATTTGGGTTGGCTGTGTTCTTTCGCTGATCTCTGGCCATTTGGTTATCTCTTGTGTTCACTGTTTGTTCCTGGATTCTGCAGGTCAGACTGGTTTTTCCCTGGTATCTGGAGAATTCTTCAGGAAAATGAAGGTCTAGTGAGGTCTAGTGGTTTCAGTGTGTGCGTTGGTTATTCAGCTATACGTGTAGAAGGAAAGTTCGCAGGCTCAGAAGGACAAATTCGTTTAGTGTGTGTTTGAGCTTTTGATTGTGGGTGTTTCTAAGGGACATTGTGTTGGTGGATGAAGAGGCCTTCAGTGTGTGAGAGGGGTGCTTTGCAGGCACTGAAGTTGTTGCAGGCACTAAGGGATCGTAAACGCTGTTGAAGAATGCACGTGTGTATTGATTTTACAGGTCTGCTGGTCTTTGGTGTCTATTCAGCTGGTTTTCTGCCACTGAGGGGTTGGAAGGCCTGTACAATCACTGGCTGGGCAGCCCTGTGTAGTACATGCTGCCACTAGCAGTCTTGGGTCCTGAGAAGGGTTGTACTGTGTGTCTGAGTCTCTGTGGCTAGCACTGTATTGGGCGTATGCTCTGGCTGGGTAGAGTTTCAGCGGTGCGTGCACTCCTGCAGAGCAGGGTGGTGTTGGTAGTGGGGAGTGTGTTCAGTGGGTCAAGAGTTCGGCGAGAGGGCCCTAGGTTGGGTGTGTTTTCCTCTGAGTGGTGGCGTTCAGCAGGTCATTATTGCTCTCCGCTGTGGCAGTGGGGTCTGGAGCCCTGCCTCCCTGCTTCCACCTGTCTTGGGTCCCAGACACTGAGCTTTGCTGCTTTGGTATCCAGGAAGAATTGTATTGTGGATCTGAGTCTTTGTGGTTAATGCTCAGTGGTTGGAGCTCTGTGATTGGGCCTGTGCTCCTCCTGTGAGGAGGTTTCTGGGGTTATTGCGTTCTGGCTGCTTGGGATGTGTGCTCAGCTGCACTTCCTGCTGCAGTCTAGCTTGGGATCTCCTCAGAGGGATGGGGAAGGGGATGCTCCGTGGGTCTGGAGGGCCCTGATTGGGACGTGTGTCCAAGGAGGGGACGGGAGTTCAAAGGGTGGTTACAGCAGACCACTGCTGTAAGGGGCCCAGAGCACTGTCTCTGCTGCCTTGATCTGGATGTGAGCTTTGCACTCAGCTGCCTGGTGCTGTGTGCCGGTTTCCCCACAGGAGGCCTGGACAAGGGAAAATCCCTATTTCCTTCCCAGAGAAGTCTGTGCCCGATCTAAATCTACTAGCACTCCACACTTCTGTGGTGGCCCCTCTCCTTTAGAAAGCCCAAAAATCCAAATTCTAGCTTGAATGACTCTCCACTCACCAATTCTGGAGATTCATCTCTTCTGCCTCTCCAAAATGGTGTGCTCTGCTTGCCACCATCTTGGAGTCTCCTCCTGCATAGACTCTTTCAGAAACCTTCTGTAGTAGGATCCTGTCCTATGTCCTGTTTTCCCCCTCTTCAGATATCTGCTACAAACATGATTCAGCAAATCTCTATGTGGATTACTTGAGCATATTTTGTATATATGCTCAGGAGTGTTGTAGCTGAATCTTGAGGTAACTGTTCCTAACTGTCAGACAAAGCACCAGATTGATTTCAAAAGTGGTTGTACAAGGTTACATTCCCACCAGCAATGGAGGAGTTTTCCAATTTCTCCACAGCCTCTCCAGCATATGTTGCCATTGGAGTTTTATTTCTAGTCATTTTGATGGGTTTAAAATGGAATCTCATGGTCGATTTGATTTGCATTTCCAACCAAGGACTATTCATGGAGATAACCCAGAACTCCTGCACAGATGTAGCCCAGGGCAGTTCAGAGTCCAATTGGGTTACATAGTAATGGGAAGAGGGACTGCCTCTGACATAATCTGATTGGCCTGCTGTTTGATCACCTCCCCCTGGAGGGGAACAGCGTTACCAGGCCATAGTAGAGGACAATGCAGCCACTTTTGATGTGAACTGATAGACTAAGATCAGAAAGGAGAGGAGAACCTCCCCTATCAGTGGACTTGGGGAGTGGCATGCAAGCAGAGGGAGGAGGGAGGGTGGGATTGGGAGGGGAGGAGGGAGGGGCTTATGGGGGGTGCAGAATGAATAAAGTGTAATTGATGAAAAATTTTTAAAAAAAGGGAAAAAATAATTTAAGAACCTTAAATGACTTTCAAAAGTGGAGGAAAACATGGAGTTAGTCAATTAGTATGGAGCACATCTCGCCCCTGGGGGCAATGGTCTCCTGAACCTACTCAGACCTCGGACACCACCATTGCTAGTTCTAGAACTGATGCAGGATCTTCCAACGAGGGTGAGGAGGTGGCGGCTTATCATAATATTTCCTATAAGCCCACACCTGTTTGTTTATATCCCCCATTTTTATTCATTGTTAGCCAGATAGAGCCAAGTAATTGTGGTAATGATACTTGCTTTTTTGCCCAATGCTGGAATGCTAGTAAATTTAGGTATGACCTGGTTACTCGAATGCCTCACTGGGTGCCTGTGCCCGTCGATGCCCCTCACGCTATGACTCTCTTCAGACAGAAAAGGGATCTTGGAACTACAGCCACCATTGTTACTTCCATCTCATTGGCGGCTATTGGAGCTACCACCAGGGCATTAGCCATGAGTCATACTGGGCAGACTGCTCAGAGACTGAATAATCATTTAGCCAATGTAGCTCATGCCTTAGTTGTACATAAAGGAATTAATGCTCAACTAAAAGGAGGCTTGATGGTGTTCAATCAGAGGATTGATCTCGTGCAGGAGCAAATTGATACCCTATGGCAAATCGCTCAACTTGGCTGTCAATGAAAATATGTTGGACTTTGAGTCACTAGCATATAACATGAGAATTTTTCCTGTGCTGCAAATCTGTCTAAACAATTGTCAAGCTATATTTTAGGTAATTGGACTGGAGAATTCGATACTACGATGGAGCAGCTGAGAGTGGACATTATCACAGTAAATTCTACCAGAGTGGACGCAGGACTAGACACAGGATTATCATCATGGATTGCTGCAGCCATGAATCATCTGAAGGAATGGGCAGGAATGGGAGCATTAGCAGGCCTTCTGGTGTTGGTTTCCTTGGTTTGCCTGTAGTATATATGCAAGATTAGAGTCTCACAACAGCGTAATGCAGCCATGACCATTCAGGCCTTTACAGCCATTGAAGCAAGACAATCTCCCCAAGCATGGTTGGCTACCATCAAAAGCTAAAATGTTACACTAAGGATGCCAGGCTAAGCACTGCACTCAGGGTCAGCCGCTTTGGACCCAGAGAAGAGCATGTCTGATTGCATGTGGGTTGATGCCCCAGGTCCCGCTTCTGAGAAAAAGGTATCGGACGGGTCTGATGCTCTTTGGGTTGATGACACCTAAATGAACATCGGTACAAAGTCCCAATTCATTTCTAATATCAGAGATCAGACCTCTACTCTTGTCTGATGTGTCTAAAACAAAAAGGGGGAACTGTAGAGAGCTGCGGAATGCTGTGCCTTAAAGATGGAGCTGGTTTCTGCCTTCCACCTTCCCGATGGTGAGTGCTCTCTGTCACGAACAATTCCACATTTGGCTAAGGCTGAGGATCTGGCTTGCTTCCATGTATGTGGACCTATCTGCATTGCCCACGTGGCACGCTGGGGTTGGCTACCCAGAGGCTATTTAAGCTGTGGGCTGGCTTTCCCCAGGGTCAGATGATTGTTCAAGGTTCCTGAATAAACTGCATTGAAAAATAAAATAAAATAAAATAAAATAAAATGGAATCTCATGGTCGATTTGATTTGCATTTCCTTGATGATTTAGGATGTTGAGCATTTGTCTAAGTGTTTCCCTACCGTCAATATTCCTCTATTGAGACTTCTCTGTTTAGCTCTGTACCCCATTTTATAATTGGATTACTTGGTTTCTTGCTTTTTAACTTCTTGTGTTCTTTATATATTCTGGTTATTAGCATTCTGTTGCCAGTAGCCAAAGCTATCTACTGAAGCAAAAGTCAATTAGTGAGCCAAAGCTATCTAGTGGATACAAAGGTATCAACTGAAACCAAAGTCAATTAGCGAGCCAAAGCTATCTAGTGGAGACAAAGGTATTTACTGAAGCCAAAGCCAAGTAGTGAGCAAAGGTCATTTAGTGGAGACCTAAAGCTATTTAGTGAAAGAGTTATCTAAGACCCTAAATCATGGGTGATAGATTGTTAGAGCATCTGTAAGATATCTTAAGAAAACATCATTATGGTATCTTGCAGGTACAATATTTAACCCATGAAAGCCCTCTTCCTATCTCCTGCAACAGTAAATTAACCTTCCCTCTTTCCTGCCTTCTCCCTATATAAGTGGGTAAAAATCTCTAAAAAACAAGGCTTTGATCAGACAAACAGACTTAGCCTTCATTCCTGTGTTTCTCGTCCTTTCCCACCCATTCCTTCCATTCTCTTACTTTAGGAACCCCGTTAAAGTCCCATGGGTCGGGACATTCTGTCAGATATAGGATTGGTGAAGCTCCTTTCCTAGGCTGTAGGCTGTCATTTTGTTCTGATGACAGTATCCTTTGCATTATAGAAGGTTTTCAGATTCCTGAGGTCCCATTTATTGATTCTTGGTCTTAGAGCCTGTGCTGTTTAAATTCTGTAAAGGAGGTTGGCTCTTGTACCAATGAGTTCAAGGCTTCTCCCGACTTTTTCTTCTAACAGGTTTAGTTCGTCTAGTTTTATATTAAGGTCTTTGATCCACTTGTACTTTAGTTTTTTGCAGGGTGATAAATATGGATCTATTTGCATTTTTCTATATGTAGATATCCAGTTTGACTAACACGATTTGTTTAAGATGATATCATTTTTTCATTGTACGATTTTAACATCTTTATCAAAAATTGGGTATCCATAAGTGTGTGGGTTTCTTTCTGGGGCTTTTATTTGATTCCATTGATCCACCAGCCTGTTTCTATGCCAGTATCATGCAGTTTTTATTACTGTTGCTCTGTAGTGCAACTTGAGATCAGGTATGGATATACCTCCACAAGATTTTTTTTTTATTGTAGAAGATTGTTTTAGACATTCTGGGTTTCTTTTTATTCCTTATGAAGTGCAGAATTTCTCTTTCAAGGTCTGTAAAGAACTGTGTTAATAATTTGATAGGAATTTCATAGACTATATAGATTGAATTTGGTAAGATGGTCACTTTCACTTCGTTTACACTGCCAAGCCATGAGCATGGAGATATTTCCATCTTCTGATATTTTATTCCTCTCTTCAGAGACTAGAAGTTTATTTTTGTTGTTTAATATTTTTCATACTAGTCTTTGACTTGCTTTGTTAGAGTTACACCAAGGTTTCTTATGTTCTTTGTCCCTATTGTGAAGGGTGTTGTTCCCTAACTTCTTTCTCAGACCATTTGTCTTTTATATGCAATAGGGCTACTGAATTTTTTGAGTTAATTTAGTATCCAGCCACTTTGCTAAAGGTCTTTATCAGCTGTAGCTGTTCCCTGATAGAATGTTTATGGTCACTATGTATACTCTCATATCATCTGCAAATAGTGATACTTTGATTTCTTCCCTTCCAAATGGAATCTCCTTGATCTTCTTAACTTTCCTTATTGATCCAGCATGGACTTCAAAACTACTTTGAAGAGATATATAGAGGGAAGGTAGCCTTACCTTTTACCTGATTTCCATGGGATTGATTTGAATTTCCCTCTGTTTAGCTTAGTGTTGGCTATAGGCTTGATGTATGTTGACTTCCATGATCTCTCCAGGACATTAAACATGAATGGGTGCTGGATTTTATCATATGTTTTTTAGCATCTAAGGAGATTATCATGTGTTCTTTTATTCCTTTCAGTTTGTCTATATGGTGGATTACATTGGTGGATTTCCATATATTTCACAATCCCTTGGATGAAGTTTACTTGGTCCTAGTGGATGATATCTTTGATGTCTTCTTGGATTTGGTTTGCAAAGATTTTGTTGAGTATTTTTGCATCAATGTTCATAAGGGAGATTGCCCTGAAATTTTCGTTTTTTGTTGGGTCTTTGTGAGGTTTAGGTATCAAGGTGACTATGTCTTCATTGAATGAATTTGGTAATGTTCCTTTTGTTTATATTTTGTGAAATAGTTTGAACAGTATTGGTGTTAGCTCTTCTTTGAAGTTTTGGTAGAATTCTGCACTGAAACCATCTGGTCCTGGGCTTTTTTTTGCTGGGAGATTTTGATGACAATTTCTATTTCCTTAGGGTATATAGGATTATTTAATCTATTTACCTGGTCTTGATTCAGCTTTGGTAAATTGAATCAATCAAGAAAATTTTCAATTTCATTTAGTTTTCAAATTTTGTGGTGTATAGGTTTTGAATTAAGACCTAATGATTGTTTGGATTTCCTCAGTGTCTGCTGTAATTTCCCCTTTTCATTTCTCACTTTGTTGATTTGGATAGTGTCTCTTTACCTTTTTTATTAGCTTGGCTAAGAGTTTGTCTATCTTGTTGATTTTCTCAAAAACCTAGCTCTTGGTTTCATTGAGTCTTTGGATTGTTTTATCTGTTTCTAATTTATTGATTTCAGCCCCACGTTTGATAATTTCCAGCCATCTACTACCCTTGGTGTGTCTGCTTCTGTTTTTGTTCCCTAGGGCTTTCAGGTGAACTGTTAAGTTGCTTGTATGAGATGTCTCCAACTTCTTTCAGGAGGCACTTAGTGATATTCACTTACCTCTTATCACTGATGTCATTGTGTTCCATAAGTTTGGTAATGTGCCTTCATTTTCACTGGATTCTAGGAAGACTTTAAATTCTGTATTCCCTGATACAGCTGTCATTGAGTAGAGAGTTGTTCAATTTCCATATGTGTGCAAGCTTTTGCTATTTCTGTTGCTGTTCAGGTCAAGCTTTAGTCCATGGTGAACAAATAGGATACAAGGCATTATTTCAATCTTCTTGTATCTGTTCAGGCATGCTTTGTGACCAACTATATGGTCTATTTTGGAGAAGGTTCCATGAGGTGCTGAGAAGAAAGTAAATTCTTTTCTTTGGGTGAAAGGCTCTGTAGATGTCTGCTGGTCCACTTGATTCATGACCTCTGTTAGAGTCATTTTTTCTTCATTTAATATGTTTTTTTTTGACCTTGCCTAATATAGTCCAATTCATTTTTGAGACAATAATTATCCTGATATAAAAAATGTGTATCCTGTTTGCCTTTTTGAATGAGGATTTAGCATCTTTCTTAAGGTCCTCCTTGCTGTTTAGCTTCTTAAGATATATAGATTTTAGAATTTTTATCCTATGCTATATGCCTAATATACACTTATAACTGACAATAGATCATATTTGTCTTTCTGCTTCTAGGATACCTCACTCAGGATGATCTTTTCTATTTCCAACCATTTGACTGCAACATTCATGATTTCTTTGTTTTTAATTTCTGAGTAGTATTTCATTGTGTAAGTATACCACACTTTCTGTATCCATTTTTCCATTGAGGGGCATCTGGGTTGTTTTCAGATTCTGGCTATTATGAAGAAAGCTGCTATGAACATAGTTGAGCAAATATCCTTATTAAATGTTGTGGCATTTTTTGGGTATATGCCTAGCAGTGTAATAGCTGGATCTTGAGGTAGGATTATTCCTAATTTTCTGAGAAAGTGGAAGATTGATTTCCTGTGGAGGGCCATGATTCTTTCAGTCTTTTGTGTTCCATCTTATTACTCTGGATGAGCTTGCCCTGCTAGAAAAATTTTTTTGAAGAAAGTAAGGTTATCCTCTTATACTCAGTAGAACAGTGCATAGAGACCTGACCTTACTCCTGTTTCCATGGCATCAGTATCTATTCTTACAGACAGCCTGTATCCTGTCTAGAAGTAGTGATTAATCATTATCAACCGAAGGTTGCCAAGTAAGAGATTTTGTGGTGTATTAATAAGGAAGACGAAAAACTAACTTGCCTCAGTTCTTTTTTTTTTTTTTTTTTTGTGATGTTTTGTCAGAACCCAATTTCTTTTTTTTTTTTTTTTTTTTTTTTTTTTTTGAGTGCAGTTTATTCAGGAACATTGAACAATCCTCGGACCCCGGGGAAAGCCAGCCCACAGCTTAAATAGCCTCTGGGTAGCCAACCCAGGCGTGCCACGGGGGCAATGCAGATAGGTCCACCTACATGGAAGCAAGCCAGATTCTCAGCCTTAGCCAAATGTGGAATTGTTCATGACAGAGAGCACTCACCATCGGGAAGGTGGAAGGCGGAAACCAGCTCCATCTTTAAGGCATAGCATTCCGCAGCTCTCTACAGTTCCCCCTTTTTGTTTTAGAAGCATCAGGCAAGAGTAGAGGTCTGATCTCTGATATTAGAAATAAATTGGGACTTTGTACAGATGTTCATTTAGGTGTCATCCACCCAAAGAGCATCAGACCCGTCCGATGCCTTTTTCTCAGAGGCGGGACCTGGGGCATCAACCCGCATGCAATCAGACATGCTCTTCTCTGGGTCCAAAGCGGCTGACCCTGAGTGCAGTGCTTAGCCTCGCATCCTGAGCATATCATTTTAGCTTTTTATGGTATCCAACCATGCTTGGGGAGAATGTCCTGCTTCAATGGCTGTAAAGGCCTGAATGATCATGGCTGCATCACACTGTTGTGAGACTCTAATATTGCATATATACCACAGGCAAACCAAGGAGACCAACACCAGAAGGCCTGCTAACACTCCCATGCCCGCCCATTCCTTCAGATGATTCATGGCTGCAGCAATCCATTTTGATAATCCTGTGGCTAGTCCTGCGTCCACTCTGGTAGAATTTACTGTGACAATGGCCACTCTCAGCTGCTCCATCGTAGTATCGAATTCTCCAGTCCAATTACCTAAAATATAGCTCGACAATTGTTTAGACAGATTTGCAGCACAGGAAAAATTATCATGTTGTATGCTAGTAAGAGATTTTGTGGTGTATTAATAAGGAAGAGGAAAAACTAACTTGCCTCAGTTCTTTTGTTAGGCCCAGCAAGAGCCTAATTTCTGGGGAGACAGTTGAGGGGATCTGAGAAGACTCAACTGATGCAAATGCAAGAGGTTTATTCAAGCCATTGCATGATGGGGCTAGCTCTACAATCAGGCTAGAGTCAGCACCAAGTCAGGGGGCTAACTCTGCAATCAGGCTAGTGTCAGCACCAAGTTAGGAAAGCCTCAGGTTTTTAAAGGAAACACTGTAGGGATAGAGGGGGTTACAGTTTTCACAGCATGGTAGTATATATATGGTCTATTTGGGGAACCAGGTCAGGTCTGTCCCAGACATCTGGGGGATATCATATCTTTCCTGATACGTGCAGATTGAGCCACTGTTAATTGTGGGAAAAGGATTATTACATCCTGTGGTCAGACTAGGCCATTGTTAAACGTGGGAAAAGTAATTTGCTCATCCTGTGGCCTCTCCAAAAAGCAGGGGTACATGCCTTTGGTCAAAAAATCAGGGGTTATTTGGGAGGGGAGTTAGGACCATCTGGATCGGCTGCTAGATGATGTTATCTTCTTCTGCAACCGGGTGGAGGTCTTTCTTTGTTCATTTCCTTATCTCCATCGGTGCAAATGGCTAGGATCAGGAGGGTTGTTACAATCTCCTGTTCTCTGGAAAAGTACTGATAGACTTTAGTTTATCATGGGCCTACAATTTAAAATTATAAGTTTCATGACAATTAAAAGAAATATAAGTTATAGGGTTAGTCTGATTCTTTCACTTTCTGAAGTCCTGAGATTCACTGGTCTAACTTTTCTCTTTTACTCCCCACACCTCCTCTTGTATTCCCTGTTGCATGACCAAGAGGGCGTGGTCATAGTTGGCACCCTATATAGGAGCCTGAGAATGGAGAGTATTGTAAGCGACACCACTGGATACTAAAAGAGAGTTTGAAATAGAGAAGAGAAGCAGTGAGGATTTTTTTTTGTTTGTTTGTTTTTGTTTTTGTTTTTTTAACATGGAACAGGGGAATAGTATAAAAATATTTGTGCAAATGTTGATAAACAGTGGACACCACTGAGCTAACAGATTTCCTACACTCTCATTTTCTCCTGAGGGATGATATCTGAGAAAAGAGAACAGGAGGAACCCATGTCCTTTCTGATTAGACCTATAAGATAGTGAGTGCACCTCCAAGTGAGTGCATGCAGAGCCCTAGATCCAAGATCCCTCTACAGTAGCAGCCAGACATCAGTTCCTTTTCATCCACACCCTCACGGTGGGCAACATAGGGATTCTTAGGAGAGCATTCTCAAAATTGAAGCACCTGTTCTGTTGGTCTACCAGTGGAGTCCAGGAAAACATTTCCTGGAGCACAGAAATATCTGAACACCAGGAGTATAGTAAAACAGGCCTGTAGAACACTGAGGTATTCAGGACAGCTGTGAATGTACATTGCACATGAATAATGCCAGCACACACTCGTACAGTAAAGCTCTACATTATGAGGCATCTACATGCTCTAACACCCTGTCCTTCCAGTACACTTCCACACATACCCCCTTACTTACACGTATGTGCCTGAAAACTTCCGTCCTTGGCTACAGCTGAAACACCAACTCACACCGTCAAAACAGTGGATCTCTCTGATCCTCCTGAAGAACAGCCCAGACACCAGAGACAGTTGGACCCTGTTTGAAGTGTAGACTCAAGAAATAAACATCAAAATTAAGATAAGCAGATGGCTAAAGGTCCATATAAAAACACATCCAATAAAAATCAGGACACCATGGCTCCACCAACAACCCCAAATATCAAGATATATACTAATTCATTGGAATCACAGGAAAATTATCTTAAATTTATTCTTAATCATTTATTAGAGGCACATAAAGAGGAAATGAATAAAGGTCTCAAAGAAATACAAGCAAATACAGCCATACAAATAGAGATACATGTAAAGGCACAAGGGGTGGCATATTGAGAGGAAATGAACAATGACAACACCAAAATAGAGGCCATAGAAAGACAGGAATCCACATTCAAACACATGAAAGAAATGGTGCAAGACACTAAAACAGAATTAGAATCAATAAAGAAAATACAAACAAAGAAAACCCAGGAGCTGAGGAACTTAGAAACTAGGTCAGGAACCACAAAGGTAAACATTACCAACAGGCTACGAGACATGGAATAGATAATCTCAGGCACTGAAGATACAGTTGCTGAAATTAATACATCTTTCAAAGAAAAAGTAAAATTGAAAAAGACCCAAACACAAATTATCCAAGAAATCAAGGATGCGATGAAAGAACGAAATCTAAGAATATTATGAATAGATAAAAAGTAGATTCTGGGTTCCAAAGTGCAGGAAATATTTTCCAGAAAAAAATAGGAGAAAATTCTCCCAACTTAAAGACTGAAATGTCCATAAACATACGAGAGGCCAACAGAATACCAAAGAGACTAGACCAGAAAAGAAACTCCTCATGTCACATAATAGTCAAAACACTAAGTCTAAAGAACAAAGAAAAACTATTTAAAGCAGCAAGGGAAAGAAGCCAAGTAACATATAACTACCTATCAAAATCACACAAGATTTCTCAACAAAAAGTATGGTGGGCCACAAGGGCCTGGGCAGATGTCATGCAGACTCTAAGGGACCACAGATGCCAATCCCAACTATCATAATCAGCCAAGATTTCAATCAAAATTGATGGAGAAAACAAAATATTCCATGACAAAACTATATTTAAACCATATCTACACAGGTATTGTAGGGCTGAGGCACTACAGAAGATACTAGAAGGAAAACTCCAATGCAGCGAAAACAACTACACCTAAGAAAGCACAGGATATAGATAAATTCACAACAAAGAATTAAAACAAAACAAGAATTGAAACACTGTAACACGACCAAATCACAATAAAAGAAAATAACACTCATTGGTCACTAATTTCTATCAACATCAATTACTGAACTTTAGAATAAAAAGTCACAGACCAACAGAATGATTGTGGAAACAGGATCCAACATTCTGCTGCATCCAAGAAACACACCTCTGCAACAAAGACAAACACTACCTCAGAGTAAAGGGCTGGAAAAATGTCTTTCAAGCAAATGAACCCAGAAAACAGGCTGGGGTAGTTATCTTAATATCTAATAAAGTAGATTTTCAACCAAACTTTAATCGAAAAAGATGTGGAGGGGCACTACATTCTCATCAAAAGAAAAATCCACCAAGCAGACATCACAACTCTGAACATCTATGCCCCAAATACAAGAGCGCATACATTCATAAAGGAAACATTATTAAAACTCAAATCACACACGGATCCCAACTCCTTAATAGTGGGAGACTTCAACACTCCACTTTCACCAAGGGACAGATCATCTAGACAGAAGCCTAATAAAGAAAGGCACTTACATGGGTTCTAAATCAAATGGACCTAAGAGATGTCTACAGAACTTTCCACCCAAACTCAAAAGAGTATACATTCTTTTCAGAACCGCATGGAACCTTCTCCAAAATAGACCATATAGTTGGTCACAAAGCAAGCCTAAACAGATACAAGAAGATTGAAATAATTCCCTGTATTCTATCTGACCACCATGAACTAAAGCTGTACCTCAACAAAAATAGGATTAGAAAAAAGCCTACAAGCAAATGGAAACTGAACAACTTGCTGCTCAATGACAGGTGGGTTAAGGAAGAAATAAAGAAAGGAAATAAAGACTTCCTAGAATTCAATGAAAATGAAGGTACAACATACCCTAATTTATGGGACACAATGAAAGCAGTGCTCAGAGGAAAATTCATAGCACTAAGTGTCTTCAAGAAGAAATTTGTGACGTCTCATACAAGCAACTTAATGGCCCAACTGAAAGTCCTAGAAAAAAAAAAAAAGAACAAATGCATCTAAGAGGAGCAGACAGCTGGAAATAATGAAGCTCAGGGCAGAAATCAATCAATTAGAAACAAATAAAACTATTCAAAGAATCAATGAAATCCAGAGCTGACTCTTTGAGAAAATCAACAAGATAGACAAACCTTTAGCCAAATTAACTAAAAGACAGAGAGAAACTATCCAAATCAGCAAAATCAGAAATGAAAAGGGGGACATAACTACAGACACTGAAAAAAATCCAAGCAATCATTAGATCTTACTACAAAAGCCTATATGCCACAAATTTAAAAATTTAAAGGAAATGGAGAATTTTCTAGATAGAGTCCATCTACCAAAATTAAGTCAAGATCAGGGAGAAAGACTAAATAGTCCTATATCCCCGAAGGAAACAGAAGCAGTCATCAACACTCTCCCTTCCAAAAAAAGCCCTGGGCCAGATGGATTTAGTGCAGAATTCTACCAATATTCAAAGAAGTGTTAACTCCAATTCTCTCCAAACTATTCCACAAAATAGAAACAGAAGGAGCATTACCACACTCATTCTATGAAGCCACAGTCACACTGATACCTAAACCACACAAAGACCCAACAAAAATAGAGAACTTCAGACCTATCACTCTTATGAACATTGATGCAGAAATACTCAATAAATTACTTCCAAATGGAATCCAAGAACACATCAAAGATATCATCCACCATGACCAAGTAGGCTTCAACCCAGGCATGCAAGGGTGGTTCAACATACAGAAATCCATCAATGTAATCCACCACATTAACAAACTGAAGGAGAAAACCACATGATCATCTCCTTAGATGCCGAAAAAGCATTTGACAAAGTCCCACACCCATTCATGTTTAAAGTCGTGGAGAGATCAGAGATACAAGGCACATACCTAAACATAGTAAAGGCAGTATAAACCAAGCCTATAGCCAACAACAAACTCAATGGAGAGAAACTTAAATCAATTCCACTGAAATCAGGGACAAGGCAAGGCTGCTCTCTCTCTCCATATATCTTCAACATACTACTTGAAGTCCTAGCTAAAGCAATAAGGCAACTAAAGGAGATCAAGAGGATACAAATTAGAAAGGAAGAGGTCAAAGTGTCACTATTCGCAGATAATGATAGTCTGCATGAGCGACCCCCAAAATTCAAACAGAGAACTCCATCAGCTGATAAACACCTTCAGCAAAGTGGCAGGATACAAAGTCAACTCAAAAAAATAAGAAGCTCTCCTTTATGCCAAAGACAAAAGGGCCAAGAAAGAAATCAGGGAAACAACACCCTTCACAATAGCCACTAATAACATAAAATACTTTGGGGTGACTCTAACCAAGCAAGTAAAAGACCTGTTTGAAAAAAAAGAAAAAAATACTTTAAATCTCTGAAGAAAGAAATTGAAGAAGATATAAGATGGAAAGATCTCCCATGCTCATGGATTGGTAGGATTAACATAGTGAAAATGGCCATCCTGCCAAAAGCAATTCAACGCAATTTCCATCAAAATACCAACTCAGTTCTTTACAGACCGTGAAAGAAAAATTCTCAGCTTCATATGGAGAAACAAAAAAACGAGAATCAATCCTGCACAACAACAGATAACCTTAAGGTATCTTCATCTCACATCTCAAGCTGTACTACCGAGCAATAGTAATAAAAACTGCATGGTATTTGCATAGAAACAGAAGAAGATCAGTGAAACTGAATAGAAGACCCAGAAATAAACCCACACACACCTATGAATACTTGATTTTTGACAAAGAAACCAAAACCATTCAATGGAAAAAAGACAGCATCTTCAACAAATTGTGCTCAGCCAACTGGATGTCTACATGCAAAAAAAAAAAAAAAAAAAAAGAAAGAAAGAAAGAAAGAAAGAAAGAAAGAAAATAACTCCATATCTACACGCAAAAAAAAAAATAATAAGTAAATAAAGAGAAAGAAAAAGAAAATAACTCCATATCTATCACCCTGCACAAAACTAAAGTCCAAGTGGATCAAAGACCTCAACATAAAACCTGATACATTAGATCGGTTAGAAGAAGAAGTAGGGAAGACCCCAGAACTCATTGGCATAGGAGACAACTTCCTGAAAAGAACAACCAAAGCACAGGCTCTAAGAGCAACAATCGATAAATGGGACATCATGAAACTGAAAAGCTTCTGTAAAGCAAAAGAACAAATTGACTGCCTACAGACTGTGAAAATATCTTCACCAACCCTATATCTGACAGATGGCTGATATCCTGCATATATAAAAAACTAAAGATGTTAAAAAGCAATAAATAAAGTAATCCAATTAAAATATGGGGTATACATCTAAAGAGAGAATTTTCTCTAGAGGATTGTAGAGTGGGAGAGAAACACTTAAAGACATGATAAACATGCTCAGCCATCAGGGAGATGCACACGCTGAGAGTGCTCAGCTTCCTTTTTTTATTTTTAATTTAATTTAGTTTTTTATTATTAGTTACATTTTATTAACTCTGTATCCGAGCTGTATCCCTATCCCTCATTCCCTCCCAAACCCTCCGACCCTCATCTCCTCCCTGCCCCTTTCCAAGTCCACTGATGGGGAGGACCTCCTCCCCTTTCATCTGACCCTGTTTTATCAGATATCTTCCAGACTGGCGGGAAAGTCCTGCTATGTGTCCTAGCAGGACTGCTCCTCCCTTGGGAGGGGGGGTGGGGAGATCAAAGAGCCTGACATTGAGTTCCTGTCAAAAATAGTCCCTGTTCCTGTTCTTATGTGAAACCAGTTGGCTACTGAGCTACCATGGGCTTCATCTGAGCCGAGGTTCTAGGTTATATCCATACATGGTCCTTGGTGGAGTGTCAGTCTCAGGAAAGACCCCTGTGCCCAGATATATTTGGTCCTTGAGCTCTTATCCTTTCCACATCATACTACCTCCCCCTTCTTTTCCTATGATTCCCTGCACTTTGCCGAAGGTTTGGTTATGAGTCTTAGTATCTGCTTTGATACACTGCTAGGTAGAGTCTTTCAGAGACCCTCTGCAGTAGGCTCTTGTCCTGTTACTTGTTTTCTCTTAAGTCCAATGTACATCCTATTTGTCTTTCTAAGTGAGGATTGATCATCTTCCCCCGGGTCTTCTTTCTTGTTTATCTTCTTTAGGTATATAGATTTCATTATGTTTATCATATCTTATGATATATGAGTGAGTATATACCATGTGTGTCTTTCTCCTTCTGGGGTACCTCACTCAGAATGATCTTTTCTAGATCCCACCATTTGCCCGCAATTTCATGATTTCCTCATTTTTGATTGCTGATTAGTATTCCATTGTGTAAAAATACCACAATTTCTGTACCCATTCCTCTGCTGAGGGACATCTGGGTTCTTTCCAGGTTCTGGCTATTACAAATAAAGCTGCTACAAACATGGTTGAGCAAATGTCCTTGTTGTGTACTTGAGCAAATTTTGGGTATATGCCTAGCAGTGCTATAGGAAAGCACCAGATTAACTTCCAAAGTGGTTGTACCAGTTTACATTCCCACCAGCAATGGAGGAGGGTTCCCCTTTCTCCACAACCTCTCCAGAATGTGTTGTCACTTGAGTTATTCATCTCAGCCATTCTGATGGGTATACGGTGAAATCTCAGGGTCATTTTGATTTGTGTCTCCCTGATGGCTAAGGATGTTGAGCATCTCTTTAAGTGTTTCTCTGCCATTCTATATTCATCTACAGAGAATTCTCTATTCAGCTCCATTCCCCGGGTTTTAATTGGGTTACTTGATTTATTTCTTTCAAACTTCTTTAGTTCTTTATATATGCTGGATATCAGCTCTCTGTCAGATATAGGGTCGTTGAAGATCCTTTCCCCGTCTGTAGGCTGTCGTTTCGTTCTGACGACAGTGTCTTTTGCTTTACAGTTTTTCAGTTTCATGAGGTCCCATTTATTGATTGTTGCTTTTAGAGCCTGCGCTGTTTGTTTTCTGTTCAGGAAGTAGTCTCTGTACCAATAAGTTCTAGGCTCTTCCCCACTTTTTCTTCTAACCTATCTAGTGTATCTGGTTTTATGTGGAGGTCTTTGATCCACTTGGACTTTAGTTTCGTGCAGGATGATGAATATGGATCTATTTTCATTTTTCTGCCTGTAGACGTCTAGTTAGAACAGCACCCTTTGTTGAAGATGCCTACCACAGAGGACCTCTTCAAGACTCTACCTATCAATGTATCAAAGCAGATGATGAGACTCATCACAAAGTTTGGGCAGAGTGTAGGGAATCATATGAAAGAAGGGGGAGTTTTTAAGACCTGGATAGGATAGGAGATGCAAAAGGAGAGTAACAGAACCAAAATATCTGGGCACAGGGGACTTTTCTGACACTCATACTCCAACGAAGGTCCATTTATATATATAACCTGGAACCCCTGATCTCATGTAGCCCGTGGCAACTCAATATCCAAGTGGGTTCCCTAGTAAGGAGAACAGGGACTGTCTCTGACATGAACTCAGTGGCTTGCTCTTTGACACCCCCAGGAAGAAGCAGCACTGTTAGACCACAGAGGAGGATATCGCAGCCAGTCCAGATGAGGCCTGATAAGCTAGTGTCAGATGGAAGGGGAGGAAGACCTCCCCTAT
The DNA here is from genome assembly GCF_030254825.1 of Meriones unguiculatus. NCBI lineage: Eukaryota > Metazoa > Chordata > Mammalia > Rodentia > Muridae > Meriones > Meriones unguiculatus. Next base: position 116,643,363 of record NC_083369.1, read on the forward strand.
CAGTGGACTTAGAGAGGGGCATGGAAGGAGGTAAGGGAGGTAAGGTAGGATTGGGCTACAACTTGGATACAAAGCTAATAAAATGTTATTAATGTAAAAAAAATAAAATTTAATCAAAAAAAGAGTGCTCTTATAAGAGGACCTTAGTTCCTTTCCTAGCACCCACATTGGCAGCTCACAAGCACCTGCAATTCTAGCTCCAGGAAACCAGATGACCTCTTCTGAACTCTGTGGGCATCTGCACACACAAATTCACATACCCATACAGGCATACATATTTACACCTAATTTAGATGTAATATTTTAAAAAGAAGGGGCAAATGTATATTCCAACTACTGCTACTTTGTCTTGGGGGAATAACTGTCCAAAAATGAGCTGGAATTCTGACCTAAACATTCATATTTTTCTCTGCAAATGCACATTCCTGATTTCATTTCTGCAAGTGTATCTTTGGCACCTTAACCACTCTAACTAAAAGGTAGAGAGAATCTATCCAAATCAGCAAAATCAGAAATGAAAATGGTGACATAACTACAGACACTGATGAAATCCAAACAATCATTAGGTCATACTATAAAAGGATATACGGCACAAAATTTGAAAATCTAAATGAAATGGACAATTTTCTTGATAGAATCCATCTACCAACATTGAGTCAAGATCATGTAGAAAGATTGAGTAGCCCTATATCCCCAAAGGAAATTGAAATTGAAGCAGCCATTAACAGTCTCCCCTCAAAAAAAAAAAAAAAAAAAAAAAAAAAAAAAGCCCTGTGCCGGATGGTCTCAGCTCAGAATTCTACCAGACTTACAAGGAAGTGCTAACACCAATACTGCTCAAACTATTCTACAATATAGAAACAAAAGGATACTCATAGAAACTCATTCTATGAAGCCATAGTCACCTTCATACCTAAACCACACAAAGACCCAACAAAAAAAGAGAACTTCACACCTATTTCTTTTTTGTTGTTGTTGTTGTTAATGTTTTCTTTTCTTCCTTTTTATTAATTACACTTTATTCACTTTGTATCCCCCCATAAGCCTCTCCCTCTTCCCATCTCGATATGACTTTCCCTCCCCTTCTTCATGCATGCCCTTCCCCAAGTCCACTGATAGTGGAGCTCCTTCTCTCCTTCCGTCCGATCTTAGTCTATCAGATCTCATCAGAAGTGGCTGCCCTGTTATCTTCTGTGGCCTGGTAAGGCTCCTTCCCCTTTAGGGGCAGGTGATCAAAGAGCAGGCCCATCAGTTTGTGTTAGAGGCAGTCCCTCTTCTCATTACTATGGAATCCACATGGACACTAAACTGCCATGGGCTACATCTGTGCAGGGGTTCTAGGTTATCTCCATGCATGGTACTTGGTTGGAGTATGAGTCACTGGGAAGACACCTATGTTCAAATTTTCTGGTTCTCTTGCTCTCCTTGTGGAACTCCTGTCCTCCCCAGATCTTACTATTTCCCACTTACTACATAAGATTCAATGAGTACTGCCCAACAGTTGGCCATAAGTCTCAGAGTCTGCTTTGATAGCCTGCAGGGCAGAGCCATTCAGAGGCCCTCTGTGGCAGTTTCCTAGGTTGTTTTCTGTTTTCTTCTTCTTCTGATGTCCTTCTTCTTTGCCTTTCAGGATAGGGATTGAGCATTTTACTCAGGCTCCTCTCTCGATTAGTTTACTTAGATGGACAGATTTTGGTAGGTTTATCTTATAGTACATATCGATATGAGTGAGTTTATACAGTGTGTGTCTTTCTGCTTCTGGGACAGCTCACTCAGGATGATCCTTTCCAGGTCCCACAATTTACCTGCAAATTTCATGATTTCCTTATTTTTCATTGTTGATTAATATTCCTTTGTGAAGATGTACCACAGTTTTTGCATCCATTCTTCAGTTGAGGGGCATATGCCAAAACCATATAATGGAAAAAACATAACATCTTCAACAAATGGTGCTGGTCCAACTGGATGTCTACATATAGAAAAATGCAAATAGATCCATACTTATGACCCTGCACAAAACTAAAGGCCAAGTGGATCAAAGACCTCAACATTAAACGAGACACATTAAATTGGTTAGAAGAAAAAGTGGGGGAGACCCTAGAACTCATTGGTACAGGAGACAACTTCCTGAACAGAACACCAACAGCATAAGCCCTAAGAGCAACAATCAATAAAAGGGACCTCAAGAAACTGAAAATCTGCTATAAAGGAAAGGACACCATCATAAAAAAAAACAACTTCCTACAGATTGGGAAAGAATCTTCACCAACCCTTTATCTGACAGAGGGCTAATATCCAGTACATATAAAGAACTAAAGAACCTGAAAAGTAGCAAACCAAGTAATCCAATTAAAAAATGGGAACAGTGCTAAACAGAGAATTCTCTGTAGAGGAATATTGAATGGCAGAGGAACACTTAAAGAAATGCTCAAGGTCATTAGCCATTAGGGAAATGCAAATGAAATGGACCCTGAGATTTCACCTTACACCCACCAGAATGGCCAAAATGAAAAACTGAAGTGACAACACATGCTGAGGAGGTTGTGGAGAAAGGGGATCCCTCTTCCACTGCTGGTGGAAATGTAAACTTTTACAACCACTTTGGAAATCATTCATGCACTTTCTCAGATAACTAGTAATAGCACTTCCTCAAGATCCAGCCATACCACTCCTAGGTATATATCCCAAAGAGGCTCAAGTACACAATAAGGAAATTTCCTCAACCATGTTTGTGGCAGCTTTATTTGTAATAGCTTTATTTGGAAACAGACCTATCTCTTTTATGAACATTGATTCAAAAGTACTCAATAAAATACTGGCTAACAGAATCCAAGAACACCTAAAAGATATCATTCACCATGACCAAGTCAGTTTCATGCCAGGCATGCAAGGGTGGTTCAACATACTGAAATCCATCAATTTAATCCACCATATAAACAAACTGAAGGAGAAAAACCACATGATAATCTCCTTTGATACTGAAAAAGCATTTGAAAAAACCCAACACCCATTCATGTTTAATGTCTTGGAGAGTTCAGGGATACAAAGCACATGTCTAAAGATAGTAAAGACAGCATACAGCAAGCCTATAGCCAACATCAAACTCAATGGAGAGAAACTCAAAGAAATCCCACTGAAATCAGGAACAAGGCAAGGCTGTCCACTCTTTCCATATCTCTTCAGTTTAGTGCTTGAAGTCCTACCTAGAGCAATAAGACATCTAAAGGAGATCAAGGGATACAAATTGGAATGGAAGAGGTCAAAGTTTCACTATTCGCAGATGATATGATACTATACATGAGGGACCCCAAAAATTCAAACAGAGAACTCCTTCACCTGATAAACACCTTCAGCAATGTAGCAGGATACAAAATTAACTAAAAAATTCAGAAGCCCTCCTGTATACCAAAGACAAAAGGGCCAAGAAAGAAATTTGGGAAACAATACCCTTCACAATGACCACTAATATCAAAAAGTACCTTGGAATGACTCTAACCAAACAAGTGAAAGACCTGTATGAGAAAAACTTCAAGTCTCTGAAGAAAGAAATTGAAGAAGATATCAGAAGATGGAAAGATCTCCCATGCTCATGCAATGGCACGATTAACATAGTGATAATGGCTATTCTGCCAAAAGCAATCTATGTATTAAATGCAATTCCAATAAAAAAAAAAAACAAAAAAATTCTTCATAGATCTTAAGAGAAAAATTTTCAACTTCATATGGTAAAATAAAAACCCAGGATTTCCAAAAAGATCTTGTACAACAACAGATAACCTGGAGGTATCTCCATCCCCGATCTCAAGCATTACTACAGAGCAATAGTAATAAAAATTGCATGGTATTGGCATAGAAATAGAAAACAAGATCAATGGAACCAAATAGAAGACCCAGAAATAAACCCACACACCTATGAATACTTGATTTTTTACAAAGAACCCAAAACCATTCAATGGAAAAAAGACATCATCTACAACAAATGGTGCTGGTAAAACTGGATGTCTACATGCAGAAAAATGAAAATAGATCAATATTTATCATCCTTCACAAAACTAAAGTCCAAGTAGATCAAAAACCTCAACATAAAACCAGATACTCTAAATCGCTTAGAAGAAAAAGTGGGGAAGAAACTAGAACTCATTGGCACAGGAGATTACTTCCTGAACAGAACACCAAGAGCACAGGCTCTGAGAGCAACAATCAATAAATGGGACCTCATGAAACTGAAAATCTTTTGTAAAGCAAAGGACATATTCATCAAAACAAAACAACAGCCTACAGACTGGGAAAGGATCTTCACCGACCCTATATCTGACAGAGGGCTGATATCCAGTATATATAAAGTACTCAAGAAGTTAAAAAGCAGCAAATCAAGCAATCTGATTAAAAAATGGGATACAGAACTAAACAGATAATTCTCAGTAGAGGAATACAGAATGGCAGAGAAACACTTAAAGAAATGCTCAATGTCCTAAACCATCAGAGATATGCAAATCAAAATGACCCTCAGATTTCAACTTACACCCAGCAGAATGGCTAAGATCAAAAACTCAGGTGACAACACATGCTGGAGAACTTGTGGAGAAAGGGGAACCCTACTCCATTGCTGGTGGGCATGTAAACTTGTACAACTACTTTGGAAATTAACCTGGTGCTTTCTCAGACAATTAGGAATAACGCTTCCTCAAGATCCAGCTATACCTCTGCTAGGCATATATCCAAAAGACTCTCAAGTACACAACAAGGACATTTACTCAACCATGTTTGTAGCAGCTTTATTCATAATAACCAGAACCTGGAAACAACCCAGATGTCCCTCAGTTGAGGAATGTATACAGTAATTGTGGTACTTTTACACAATGGAATACTACTCAACAATTAAAAATGAGGAAATCATGAAATTTGCACGGAAATGGTGGGATCTAGAAAAGATTATCCTGAGTGAGGTATCCCAAAAGCAGAAAGACACATGGTATATGCTCACGTATATAGACTTATAAGATAGCCTAAACATAATGAAATCTATACACCTAGAGAAGATAAAGAAGAAAGAGGTTCCAGGATATGATGATCAATCCTTACTTAGAAAGACAAATAAATGGACATTGGATGTAGGAGCAGACAAGTAACAGAACGGGAGCCAACCACAGAAGGCCTCTAAAAGACTCTACCTAGCAGTTTATCAAAGCAGATATTAAGACTCATAACCAAACCTTCGGCAGAGTGCAAGGAATCATAAAAAAGGGTGGGGGAGTTAATGTGAGCTGGAGCAGACAGGAGTTTCACGAGGACCAAATATATCAGGGCAAGGGGATCTTTTATGAGACTATTTCTCCAAACAAGGACCATGTATGGAGGCAACATAGAGCCCCTGCTCAGATGTAGCCCTTGGTACCTCAGTATCCAAGTGGGTACCCTAATAAGGGGAACAGGGACTGTTTCTGAAATGAACTCAATGGTGGGCTCTTTGACCTCCCACACCCCCTACCGAGGGAGAGAGTGTGGAATTGGGAGGAAAAGAGGAAGTGGGATAAAGCAGGGATATAAAGTTAACAAACTGTGATTAATATTAAAAATAAAAATTAAGAAAAAAAGAAAAGACAAAGTGGAACAAAAGAGAATATTATCTCAATAGCTCGGACATTTACAGTCCTTATGTTTTCCAAGATTTTAAGATTCATAATTGAGCCACTTGCATAAAGGTGAAAACTAAAACAATTCAATGAGTGAGTTCTAGGCTCTTTCCCACTTTTTCTTCTAACCGATTTAGAGTATCTGGTTTTATGTTGAGGACTTTGATCCACTTGCACTTTTGGAGTTTTGTGCAGGGTGATAAATATGGATCTATTTTCATTTTTCTGCATGTAGACATCCAGTTGGACCAGCACCATTTTTTGAAGATGCTATCTTTTTTTCCTTTGAATGCTTTGGATTCTTTGTCAAAAATCAAGTCCACATAAGTGTGTGGGTTTATTTCGGGGCCTTCTATTCGGTTCGATTGATCCACCATTGTGTTTCTATTCCAATACCATGCAGTTTTTATTACTATTGCACTGTAGTACAGCTTGAGATCAGGGATGGAGCTGCCTCCAGAAGATCTGTTGTTGCACAGGATTGTTTTGCTAATCCTGCTTTTTTTTTTTCTTTCTCCATATGAAGTTGAGAATTTTTCTCTCAAGGTCTATAAATAATTGTATTGGTGTTTTCATGGGAATTGCATTGAATCTGTAGATTGTTTTTGCAGGATGACCATTTTCACGATGTTAACCCTGCCATTGCATGAGCATGGGAGATCTTTCCATCTTCTGATATCTTCTTCAATTTCTTTCATCAGAGACTTGAAGTTTTTCTCAAACAGGTCTTTCACTTGCTTGCTTAGAGTCACACCAAGGTTCTTTCTGTTGTTGCTGGCTATTGTGAAGGGTGTCGTTTCTATGATTTCTTTCTTGGCCTTTTTTTCTTGGTTTTACAGGAGGGCTTTCTGAATTTTTTCAATTAATTTTGTATCCAGCCAATTTGCTGAAGGTGTTTATCAGGTGAAGGTGTTCTCTGGTTGAATTTTTGGGGTCACTCATATATACTATCATATCATCTGTGAATAGTGAAACTTTGACCTCTTCCTTTCCTATTTGTTTCCCCTTGATCTCCATTTCTTGTATTATTGCTCTAGCTAGGACTTCCAGTAATATGTTGAATAGATATGGAGAGAGTGGGCAGCCTTGCCTTGTTCCTTATATCAGTGGGATTGGTTTGAGTTTCTATTCATTGAGTTTGATGTTGGCTATAAGATTGCTGTATTTTGCCTTTACTATATCTATGTATGGGCTTTTTATCCCTAATCTCTCCAAAACTTTAAACATGAATGGGTGTTGGATTTTGTCAAATGCTTTTTTGGCATCTAAGGAGAGGTTCATGTGGTTTTTCTCCTTCAGTTTATTTATATGGTGGATTACATTGATGGATTTCCATGCAGTAACCACCCTTGCATGCCTGGGATGAAAACTACTAGGTCATGGTGGATGATATCTTTGATGTGTTCTAGGGTTCGGTTTGCTAGTATTTTATTGATTATTTTGCATCAGTGTTCTTTAGAGTGATAGGTCTGAAGTTCTCTTTTTTGTTGGGTCTTTGTGTGGTTTAAGTATCAAGGTGATTTTGGCTTCATAGAATGAGTTTGGTAATGTTCCTTCTGTTTCTATTTTGTGGAATACTTTGAAGGCTTTTTTTTTTTTTGACAGGAGACTTAAACAAATGCTCAATATCCTTAGCCATCAGAGATATGCAAATCAAAACTACCCTGAGATTTCACCTAATACCTGTCAGAATGGCTAAGATCAAAAACTCAAATGACAACACATACTGGAGAGGTTGTGGAGAAAGAGGAACCCTACTCCATTGCTGTTGGGAATGTAAACATGTACAACCACTTTGGAAATCAATATGGCATTTTCTCAGAAAATTAGGAATAATGCTTCCTCATGATCCAGGTATACCACTCCTAGGCTTATAGCCAAAGATGCTCAAGTACACAAAAAGACATTTGCTCATCCATGTTTGTAGCAGGTTATTTGTAATAGCCAAAACCTGGAAACAACCCAGATGTCCCTCAGTTGGGGAATGGATAAAGAAATTGTCATACATTTACACAATGGAATATTACTCAGCAATGAAAAACAAGGGAATCATGAAATTTGCAGGGAAATGGTGGGGCCTGGAAAGGATCATCCTGAGTGAGCTATCCCAGAATCAGAAAGACATGCTTGGTATATACTCACTCATATATATAGACATATAATATAAGATAAACCTACTAAAATCTGTACACTTAAATAAACTAATCAAGAGGAAGGATTCTGGCTAAAATGCTCCGTCTCCATCCCAAAAGGCAAAGAGAATGGAAATCAGAAGAAGAAAACAGCAAGCAAGTTAGGAACCTGCCACAGAGGGCCTCTGAAAGGATCTGCCCTGCAGATTATCAAAGCAGATGTTAAGACTTATGGCCAACTCTTGGTCAGAGTGCATGGAATTTTATGAAAGAAATGGGAAATAGTAAGACCTGGAGAGGACAGGAGCTCCACAAGGAGAGCAATAGAAGCAAAATTTTTAACACAGTGGTCTTTCCAGAGACTCATACTCCAACCAAGTACCATGCATGAAGATAACCAAAACCCCTGCACACATGTAGCCCATGGCAGTTTAGTGTCCAAGTAGGTTCCATAGTAATGGGAAGAGGGACTGCCTCTGACATAATCTGATCAGCCTGCTCTTTGATCACCTCCCCCTTAGGGGGGAGAAGCTTTACCAGGCCACAGAGGAAGACAATTCAGCCACTCCTTATGAGAACTGATAGACTAAGATCAGAAGAGAGAACTAACTCCACTATCAGTGGATTTGGGCAGGGGCATGTGTGGAGAAGAGGGAGCTAAGGTGGGATTAGGAGGGGAGGAGGGAGGGGCTTATGGGGGGATACAAAGTGAATATAGTGTTATTAATAAAAGTTAAAATTAAAAAAGCACAGTTAATGACTCAGGAACCTAAAGCAGAAGTTCAAAAATTAATAATTAGCAAAAAAGGGATAATGATATAAAGCTCAGTTATAAAGCTTCTGGCTAGCATGTATGAGGCCCTGGGTTGGCAGATAGCAGAGTTTTAAATATTTCGGAGGGAAGAGAGGTAATAAGAGTGGTAAGGTGTGGACATACCTAAGTATTATTAATTATTCATAATATATTACTATTTTATAACTCACAATGTAATCTACCAAAATGCAATTGCAATTGTATTAGTAATGTTATGTTTGTGTGTGTGTGTATATATACAAATGTGTGTGTCGGTAACTTCTCCTTACCATAATTAGGAAAAGAAGCAGTTTAAAAGATGTAGAGACAGTTTTTGCTGTTACCGAGAAACTATTTTCTCAGTAATGCCTCTATGATCTAGATTTGTTCTGATTTCCTTGCAAACCTTCAACTTTTTCCATTAGATCCAGGCAAGAAGAAGCTGACCACTGCATTCAAGGATTCCTCTTCCTCTGGCTACCAGTTGAATTTGGCCAATAGGAAGGCTGGCAAAAGACTGGAGAGAGGAAGGGACATGTGAGTTTCAGGTATTCACTTCACCAACTCCCTCCCTATTATCACCAAAGTTGATAAATAACCCAGCCTAGGACAAGAGCTCCTTGCAGGCAGCCCTCTGCTGTAGTTTCAGCTTCTCTGTTATGATCAGATAATAAATCCTCTCTTGGTCTTTTATGTGCAGAAATAATGAAATTTATTGGTGTCAGCATCAAGATGCATCTCCTTCTCTTGTTAGCTTTCTTTTTATTCCAATGTTTTTTTTATTAGTTACACTTTGTTCACGTTGTATCCCCCATAAACCCCTCCTTCCTCCCCTCCTTTAGTGGCTATTGTGAAGGATGTAGTTTGTCCACTTTTTTTCTCAGCCCTTTTGTCTTTCAATCAATAAATGGTACCTCATGAAACAGAAAGCTTCTGTAAAATGAAGGACACTGTCATTAGAACAAAATGACAGCCTACAGACTGGGAAAAATGATCAAAACCTTAAAATGGACCAACCAGCACAATGCTATTCTAGTCTCAGTAGGACCTTTTATTAATTAGCTTGGGACAAGAATATAAAAGAGTATTCCATTGCTTCTCACCACGGTATTGTTTTAAACCTGAAGAGAGTAAGGTTGTACAATTTCTTTTTTATTATGACCCTATTCAGGTTTGACCCTGATTTGATTCACTGTCAGTTACAGTTATATTTGTTTTGATTATGAGTAAATGTTGGAAAACAATTATTATTACTATTCTTTTTATAAGAATATAATCTGGGGTTGCTCATGTAGACTGTCATTTCATCTGCGAATACTGACACTTTGAACTCTTCCTTTCCAGTTTGTATCCTCTTGATCTCCTTTAGTTGTCTTATTGCTTTAACTAGGAGTTCAAGTACTATGTTCAGTAGATACGGAGAGAGTGAGTAGCCTTTTCTTGTCCTTGATTTCAGTGGGATTGATTTAAGTTTCTCCTCATTGAGTTTGAGGTTGGCTATAGGCTTGCTGTATATTGCCTTTACTATGTTTAGGTATGTGCCTTGTATTGGAGATCGCTCCAAGACTTTAAACATGAATGGGTGTTGAACTTTGTCAAATGCTCTTTTGGATTCTAAGGAGATGATCATGTGGTTTTTCTAATTTGCTCAACTATGTTTATAAGGCATACTTATTCGTAATAGCCAGCACCTGGAAACAACTCAGATGTCCCTCAGTTGAGGAATGGATACAGAAATTGTGGTATTTTTACACAATGGAATACTACTCAGCAAATGAAAATGAGGAAATCATGAAATTTGCAGGCAAATGGTGGGACCAAGAATTGATCATCCTGAGAGAGGTATCCCAAAAGCAGAAAGACACAAATGGTATATATTCACTTATATAGACCTATAAGATACGATAAATATAGTGAAATCTATACACCTAAAGAAAATAAACAGGAAAGAGGACTCGGGGTAACATACCCAATCATCACTTAGAAAGACAAATGGTTTGGACATTGGATGTAGGAGAAAACAAGTAACAGAACAGGAGCCTACAGCACAGGGCCTCTGAAAGACTTTACCTAGAAGTGTATCAAAGCAGATATTAAGACTCATAACCAAAACTTTCACAGACTGCAGGAAATCATATGAAAGAAGGGGGAGTTAGTAAGACCTGGAGAGTACAGGAATGCCACAAAGACCAAATATATCAGGGCACAGGGGTCTTTCATGAGACTGTTTCTCCAAACAAGATCCATGTATGGATATAACCTAGAACCCCTGCTCGGATATAGCCCATGGTAGCTCAGTGTCCAAATGTGTTCTCGAATAAGGGGAACAGGGATTATTCCTGACACGAACTCAATAGAGAGCTCTTCGACGCCCCCTCCCCAAGGGAGGAGCAGCCTTGCTAGGCCACAGAAGAAGACATTGCAGCCAGGCCTGAAGAGACTTGATAAGCTAGGGTCTAATGGATGGGGAGGAGGTCTTCCCCTATTAGTGGACTTGGAAAGGGGCAGGGAGAAGATGAGGGACGGAGGGTAGGATTGGGAGAGAAGGTGGGAGGGGGCTACGGCTGGGATACAAATTAAATAACCTGTGATTAATATAAAAATAAATAAATAATTCTACTGTAAAAAAAGTATAAGAAAATAAACAAAAGTACAACTCATATTTAAAACCTTTAAAAAAAAGAGTATAATCTGGCTAATGCTTAATATAAAGCAACATTGACAAAATATAAAAATGAAACCTCCATTCAAATTACAATTGGAGAATACATATTCATAGATTGGCAACAAATCCAATCTGTATGAATAGTAGCAATACTGCCATTGTGAAGCCTGGAAATGATAATAACCTTGGCAGTTCTGTTGAAGCACAGAGGTGTAAAAAATGACAGTCATGTAGGCATTACAATTTCACCTCTCAGATGCTGCAGTCCATACTGATAATTGGCTAAGGCTAAGTAAAATTCAGAATATCTCTATTTAAAGAACTTCAATAATAAATCAGCTTAAAAAAACAGTGTGTACAAATCACAGCATGTTCGTAGATGCCTTGAATATAAATGTAAGAACTTCCTAGTAATACATAGATTTTGAATGAGGTAGAGATGTGGTACATTCTGAAAGATAGGAGGGGAAAAGAGTCATCTCAGGAAGCTTTAATTGTAAAAAAATAGATTTGGCAATGATTTATGAACAGTAAGGAAAGAGGTAAAGTGAATTAATGACAGAACTTGACCAGACAGGAGAATGAAGACAAAAACATCATCAAAGACTGAGAAAATAATGAGCTTAGAGAATATTTTATTATATTTAGGGAATTGAGCCCTGTTTGCAGGAGTCATTTTCAGTAGCCCAATTGTGAATCTTCTAGTCAAAATCAATTGGCTACAAGAAGTCATCATTGGGGCATTGATAAACATCAATGTCTGGTGGTGTACAAATGGTTTTGGCATCAATTGATCCAAACAATTAAAGCACTGCCTCAGCCTTGGAGACCAAGGGGCCATGTTGGAAGAAGATATTGGCCACAGTGTGCCATGCATTTCTGGGGGAGCTCCATACCTTTGCTGCTGCACACACGCAGAGAAGAAGCTCACACTCTAAGGTTTCCGTACTTAGCACTGATTTGAAGAATGCATCAAAATGAGCACTACCTGAATATAGTTTATAAGCTAGATAAATAATACCATTGAGAAATAACTGGCATATACCTATTCATCTGTGATTGTCTGTAAATTACTGATTTTTAAATTATGATATACATTGAAAATAATTTCTAGGTAACCTAGAACCTCCACTCAGATGTAGCCTGTGGTAGCTCAGTAACCAATTGGTTTCCCAAAGTGAGGGGAACAGGGACTATTTCTAACAGGAACTCAATGACTGGCTCTTTGGTCTCCCCACCCCCGAAGGGAGGAGCAGTCCTGTTAGGCCACAGAGGAGGGCTTTGCAGCCAGTCCTGAAGATACCTGATAAAACAGGATCAGATGAATGGGGAGGAGGTCCCCCCTATCAGTGGACTTGGAAAGGGGCACGGTGGAGATGAGGGAGGGAGGGAAGGACTGGGAGGGAATGAGGGATCGGGACACAGCTGGGATACAGAGTTAATAAAATGTAACTGATAAAAAAAAATAAAAAAATAAAAATAAATAAATAAATAAATAAAAAGAAAATAATTTCTATTAGGGACTCCTAATACAACCTTTGAAAACTTCTCTTCAAACTGAAGGAATTTTCAGGCAGAGTCTGACATTAACAGGTGCAACTTTATTAAAGAGTGAATCTGAAGACCCATCTTTTTAATGATCCAAGGGGACATCATAGGAAAAAAAAAGTATAATGCTTAAAAAGTTTCATTTTATGCTTCTAGTAGCCTTGGCAACTCATCTGTACTTAATGTATGTTTTTAAGAGTATATGAAAATTTTCTTTTTTCTTTTTTTCAAATTAATGACCAGGACAAATTGACATTTAAAATTCTTATGGTTGTGCTCTTCATAGTAACCAAATATTTTCTGGCAGGATAATAGAATTGTTTTGAAATAATCAAAATATAAATTAAAATATAAACTCAAGATTGTTATGGGCTCTTGATTCATCTGTTTACCTCTTTATAACAACAAAAATGCAATATGTCACTCATTTCCTCATGCTACACAAGTTACCCAGTTGGTTTACAAATACCTCAGCCCTTTTTCTTTCTGACACACAGACAAAATTTTCTTGACTACATGTAGAATGTATGATGTCACCTCAGGTAACTGCCTGTTGCCATGTATTGCTGTCTATAAATTGCATTCATAAGAGACATATTTTAAAATGATTATGTTGTGCTCTTCATAGTAATCAAATGTTTTCTAACAGGATAATAGAATTGTTTTGAAATATTCAAAATATAATGAATAAATAGTGAAAACAATCTGAAATTGTTTCAGTTATTAAATTTGAAGTGATGTGCTGTTAAGTGTGACCATTTAGGACTCATGGAGACAGTTTTATCACCATCCTTAAAGAGGCTTGACATAGGTACAAGAGTGTGTAAATGCTATTTAGAAAATAAAACTGTCGGGGGAGCCAAGATGGCGGCGCCGGGAAAACAGCGCGTCTGAGGAGCAGGACAGCACTTTCCGTGCAGAGACCAGGAGACTGAACTGTAAGTATACAGAACAAAGAAAAAATACTAAAAGCTGCAAGAGAAAAAGGCCAAGTAACATATAATGGCAAACCCATTAGAATCACACCTGACTTTTCAACAGAGACTATGAAAGCCAGAAGGGCCTGGACAGATATCATGCAGACCCTAAGAGAACACAGATGTCAGCCCAGGCTACTGTACTCTGCAAAACTCTCAGTCCTCATAGACGGAGAAAACAAGATATTCAATGACAAAAACAAATTTCAACAATATCTACAAACAAATTCAGCATTACAGAAGACACTGGAAGGGAAAATACAACCCAAGAAAGCTAGCTATATTCAAGAAAACACAGGAAATAAATAACCCCACTACAGTAAAGCAAAAAGCAACCAAGCACACAACCATATGATCACAGCCAACATCAAATTCAAAGGATCTAACAGCCACTAGTCATTACTCTCTCTCATTATCAATGGACTTAATTCTCCAATAAAAAGACACAGACTAACAGAATGGATGCATAAACAAAACCCAGCAATCTGTTGTATACAAGAAACACACCTAAGTCACAAAGATAGACATTACCTGAGGGTATAGGGATGGAAGACGGCTTTTCAAGCAAATGGACGCAAGAAGCAAGCAGGAGTAGCCATTCTAATATCTGATAAAATAATCTTTCAACCAAAATTAAACAAAAGATTTGGGGAAGGACACTTCATACTCATCAAGGGAAAATTCCACCAAGAAGACATCACAATCCTGAACATCTATGCCCCAAATACAAGGGCACCCCCATTTGTGAAAGAAACATTGATAAAACTTAAACCACATATAGATCCCCACACACTAATAGTGGGAGACTTCAACACCCCACTCTCAACAAAGGACAGGTCAACAAAACAGAAATTAAACAAAGAAACCATATCTCTAACAGAGGTCATGAATCAAATGGACCTAACAGACATTTACAGAACCTTACACCCAAACACAAAAGAATTTACCTTCTTCTCAGCACCTCATGGAACCTTCTCTAAAATAGACCACATAGTTGGTCACAAAGCAAGCCTCAACAAATACAGGAAGATTGAAATAATCCCTTGTATCCTGTCTGATCACCATGGAATAAAGCTGGACCTCAACAATAACAGAAATAACAAAAACCCTACACACACATGGAAACTGAACAACTTGTTACTAAATGACAGCTGGGTCAGGGAAGAAATAAAGAAAGAAATTAAAGTCTTTCTAGAACTCAATGAAAATGAAGACACAACATACCCAAAATTGTGGGACACAATGAAAGCAGTGCTAAGAGGAAAGTTCATAGCACTAAGTGCCTTCAAGAAGAAATTTGAGACAGCGCATTCAAGCAACTTAATGGCTCACTTAAAAACCCTAGAAAAAGAAGAAGCAGACACACCAAGAAGGAGCAGACGGCTGGAAATAATCAAACTCAGAAGTGAAATCAATCAATTAGAAACAAATAAAACAATTCAAAGAATCAATGAAACCAAGAGCTGGTTCTTTGAGAAAATCAACAAGATAGACAAACCCTTAGCCAAGCTAACTAAAAGGCAGCGAGACACCATCCAAATCAACAAAATCAGAAATGAAAAGGGGGACATAACTACAGACACTGAGGAAATCCAAGCAATCATTAGGACTTACTTCAAAAGTCTATACGGAACAAAATTTGAAAATTTAAATGAAATGGACAATTTTCTTGATCGATTCCACTTACCAAAGCTAAATCAGGACCAGGTATATCAATTAAATGGTCCTATTCCCCCAAGGAAATAGAAGCAGTCATCGAAAGTCTCCCATCCAAAAAAAGCCCAGGACCTGATGGCTTCAGCGCAGAATTCTACCAGACCTTCAAAGAAGAGTTAACTCCAATTCTCTTCAAATTATTCCACATGATAGAAACAGAAGGAACATTACCAAACTCATTCTATGAAGCCACAGTCACCTTGGTAACTAAACCTCACAAAGACTCAACAATTAGAAAGAGAATTTCAGGCCAATCTTTCTTATGAACATTGATGCAAAAATACTCAACAAAATACTCACAAACCGAATACAAGAACACATCAAAGATATCATCCATCATGACCAAGTAGGCTTCATCCCAGGTATGCAGGGGTGGTTCAATATATGGAAATCCATCAATGTGATCCACCATATTAACAAATTGAAAGAAAAAAAAACCACATGATAATCTCCCTAGATGCTGAAAAAGCCTTTGACAAAATCCAACATCCATTCATGTTTAAAGTATTGGAGAGATCAGGGATACAAGGCACATATCTAAACATAGTAAAGGCGATATACAGCAAACCTATAGCCAACATCAAACTGAACGGAGAGAAACTTAAAGCAATCCCACTGAAATCAGGGACAAGACAAGGCTGCCCACTCTTTCTATATCTCTTCAACATAGTGCTGGAAGTCTTTGCTAGAGCAATAAGACAGTTGAAGGAGAACAAGGGATACAAATTGGAAAGGAAGAAGTCAAATTATCACTATTTGCAGATGATATGATAGTATCCGTGAGTGATCCCAAAAACTCTACCAGGGAACTCCTACAGCTGATAAACACCTTCAGAAAAGTGGCCCGATACAAAATTAACTCAAAAAAAATCAGTAGCCCTCCTGTATACAAAAGACAAAAGGGCTGAGAAAGAAATTAGGGAAACAACACCCTTCACAATAGCCACAAATGACATAAGGTACCTCGGAGTAACCCTAACCAAGGAAGTCAAAGACTTGTATGAAAAAAAATTTCAAATCTCTGAAGAAAGAACTAGAAGAAGATATGAGAAGATGGAAAGATCTCCCATGCTCATGGCTTGGCAGGATTAACATAGTAAAAATGGCCATCTTACCAAAAGCAATCTATAGATTCAATGCAATGCCCATCAAATTACCAACACAATTCTTTACAGACCTGGAAAGAAAAATTCTCAACTTCATATGGAATAACAAGAAACCCAGAATAGCTAAAACAATCCTCTACAATAAAAGATCTTCTGGAGGTATCTCCATCCCTGATCTTAAGTTGTACTTTAGAGCAACAGTTTTAAAAACTGCATGGTACTGGCATAGAAACTGAATGGTGGATCAATGGAACATTTTTCAAATGGGTTTGGACTCACATCGTTTTTTAGCTTCTCCTTAGATAGTGCAGAAATCACTATCTCCTTGGTATAACCAATACCAGAGAAGCCTTGGTCTCCCAAATACAGGGTGGCAGAACTTTGTCTTTTGTGTTAAGCATCATCTCAACTGCTGAAATATGCCATGTCGTTTTGTCCTTCTTCTTTTACTTCTTATGTAGTCTAGTTAAGGAGAGAAAATAAAATGGTAATGACCTTGGAGCAAATGTATTCCCAGAATCTTTTTCCATGGTCAAAATAAAATTGCAGGCTTAAAATGAACTTTAAATTCTAGTGCTTATTGAATTTAAAACTAAATAAATATTTTAAATTTAAAACTTAAACAATTCTCAGTTCATGACTATAATCTAGAAAAAAATGGGAAGACAGAAGTAATGTTTTCATTATAACTTGATTACTTAAGTAAGTAATGTACATTGATTCATATGCTAAATAATGTGTTTACTGTACTGAATTACATTACCTGATTCATCTCATTTTCTAGGTTTTAATTGCTGTCTTTATAGTAAAATTGGAAAGCTACATGTAAAAAAATAACTAGAGAAATATTCACTCTTAAAGTGTTTGGACTAACATTATTGTGCACGGTTTTAATTTTAGCACTTGGTAGACTGAGCCATGAGTTTCTCTATGAGTTAAAGGCCAGCCTGCTTTACACAGAAAGTTTCAGTCCAGGTATAGTGACATAGTGAGACCCTATCTCAGATTAAATAGCAAACAAACAAACAATGACAATGATAACAACAATAAAGAAGCCTGCAGGTGGAAGACAGACGTGGAGCTAAACTGAGCTGTGTTGCAGCTAACTAATTCACCCCTAAACTTATTAGCAAATGTACCCATAGACAGTTGATTATCCAAGCTTCATTAGGGTAGGCTCTTTGACCCCCCCACCCAGGGGAGGAGTAATCCTGTTAGGCCACAGAGGAGGACTTCGCAGCCAGCCCTGAAGATACCTGATAAAACAGGGCCAAATGAAAGGGAAAGAGGTCCTCCCCTATCAGTGGACTTGGAAAGGGGCAGGGAGGAGATCAGGGAGGGAGTGTTTGGTTGGGGAGGGAATGAGGGAACAGGATACAGCTGGGACACAGAGTTAACAAAATGTAACTAATAAGAAAAATAAATTTTTTTAAAAAAGCAAAAAGAAAAAAAAATCCTCAAATTGAATAAAATTTTAAAACCTGTTATAAAAAAAATCTCAATGACAGAAAATAAGAATAAAGAAAATTAAAAATAAAGATAAAACAAAGTTTCTGGAATAAGATGATACAATTTTATGTGTCTATGTTATAATTGTAGCCTAATGTTTTTGAAGTTTACCATGTAATTGCATTATTGGTGAGTTGTTCTTATTTTTCACCAGATGGTATTCTATTTTGTCACCATTCCTTTGTGGATATTTGGATATTTGTATTCCCAGCCTACAGCTATAATAAACAATGCTTCTGTGAATAATTATGTTCAATTCATGTACACATACACTTTCACTTCTCTTGCATAACAACCTAAAATTTTAAATATAAAAGGATGAAATTCTATAATGTGCAGGAACATGAATGAAGCTGGATGTCATTATAAAAAATGAGCGAAACAGAGGGAAAACAATCACATTTTATCTCTAATGATGCATATCTAAGTAGATATCTGTCTATCTACCTATCTATGCACACACACACACACACATATATGTGTATATACACCTATCTATTATAAATCGATTGTTTATTTATCTGTCTAGAAAGGAACTATGTATACGAAGACTCAAAAGGAACAAAATAGTTACAGTTGGAAGAAAAATAAAATACCAAACATTGTCAGCATATCTCTGTACACAAAACCAAGTGTTGACAGACAGACAGACAGACAGACAGACAGATAGATAGATAATGAGACAGAAAGGGGAGAGAGGTCAGAGGGTGTGATGAAAGAATAATGGTGGAGTAAATATGATCAAGGTACAATGAAACATTCATACATACATGTGTGCATGTGTGAATGTCATAATAAATATCATTAATTAATTTTAATTATATTTGATTAATTTATTCTAGAGTGGCATAAAGTGAAGACAGGCACAACAGGAGAGTGAAGGTCAGTGTCCAATTTGCAGGAATAGGTTCTCCCCTATTACTTTGGTCCTGGGAATCATTGCTCTTCAATCTTGAAAGCAGTGGCATCACACCAGCACCTAAAACTCATTATTTTGTATAATACCAAAAAAATTTAAGTAAGAAAATGCTTGATGAGTCTTATTTTTTCATTATTATTATTATCATTATTTAAAATTTGTTCACTTTGTATCTTAGTCATAGCCCCCTCCCTCATCTCCTCCTGGTCCCACATTCCCTCCCTTTTCCTCCCCTATCCCTCTTACTTAGTACAAAGATAGGGGAAGTCTTCTTACCCTACTGTCTGACCCAAGCCTATCTGGTCCTAACAGGTCTGCTGGATCATTTTCCTCTGTGTGAAGTAATCAAGGAGCAGGCAATCTAGTTCATTTTGGAAACTGTCTCTATTCCCCTTTTTAGGGAAACCACTGAGCTGTCTATCGGCTACCTCTGAGTAGAGGGTCTATGTCCTTTCTATATATGGTCTTTAGTTGATGCATCCGTTTCTATAGTCTTGCCTGGACCCAGTTTAGTTTTTGGGTTTTTTTTATTTTTTATTTTTATTTTTTGCTTTGATTGTCTCCTCCTGGAGCTCTTTTCCCCTCCATGTTCTTTTATTTCCCCCTTCTTCTATAAGACTACCTATGCTCTGTCCAAAGTTTGGCTGTGAGTCTCTGCATCTGCTTCAATCCTCTCCTGGGTGGAGTCTTCTATTGGAGTATTAGAGGTTGTTCTGATGCATGTTACTTGTACTCAAGATCTAGGAACACCTATATGTGTTGTGTAAACCTACCTGCTTGGCTAATTAAATGGCCTATACCTGGGCAAGGCAGAATAGGATAGGTGTGGGTAAGTTTCCTGGGCTTTGAGAAGACAGAGAATCAAGCAAAGGAGATGGATAGGAAGAGAGAAGGAAGGAGGATTTAAGGATGGGTTAGCCTGGAGAAGGACTCTAATAATGGCATGAAAGGACCCTGAGGAAGAATAAAAGCAAAATTTATTAGATTATGGACGGAAAATAGGATAGATAAGGAAAATTGCATGGGATGGTGGCTGAGAGATGGATGGTGAAGGGATTCTGACAGTGTAGGTTGCAATATCTGCTAGCCCAAGGTAAATGAGGCAACTATAAAATCTAACAGGTGTTTTTTTTTTTTTTTTTATTTGTGATAGTGGGTTAAATAATACTGCTATGATAATCTGAGGACTAATAATGAATAACGCATAGCCCAATAATTATCTTTTTAAATTTACTACAACAGAGGAGATCTTTGATAGATGCCTGTCCTGTTCTCACTCTTCTACCACTTTAGGTGTCCTGATTTCCCTTCTGAATGAGAATTAAGCATATTTGTTAGTATCCTCCTCGTTGATAAGTTTCTTTAGAACTGTAGATTTTAGTATGTTTATCCATTTACAAAAGGGAATATTACTCAGCTATTAAAAACAAGGAAATTTTGAAATTTGCAGGCAAATGGTTAGAACTAGGAAAAAAATCATAACCCAGATGAAGAAAGACAGCATGGTATATACACACTCATAGGGGAATATTAGCCATATAATATTGGGTCTTATTTTATTTTATTAATTTTTTTAATAATTAAATTTTATTTGCTTTACATCTCAGCTGTAGCACCCTCTCTCATTCCCTCCCAATCCCACCCTCCTTCCCTCATCTCCACCCATGCCCCGCTCCAAGTAAACCGATAGGGGAGGTCCACCTCTCCTTCTAATCGACCCTAGCTTGTCAGGCCTCATCAGGACTGGATCCAGTGTCCTCCTCTGTGGCCTGGCAAGGCTCCCCGCCCCTCAGGGGCAGTGGTCAAAGAGCCAGGCTCTGAGTTCATTACACAGACATTCCTTGTTCCCATTATTGGGGAACCCACTTGAATACTGAGCTGCTATGAGCTACATCTGAGCAGGGGTTCTAGGTTATATCCATGAATGTACTTGGTTGGAGGATCAGTCTAAGAAAATACCCCTGAACCCAGATATTTTGGTTCTGTTGCTCTCTTTGTGGCGCTCCTGTACTCTCCAGGTCTTACTAACTACCTCTTCTTTCACATGATTCCCTGCACTCTGCCCAAAGTTTGTTTATGAGTCTCAGCATCTGCTTTGATACACTATTAGGTAGAGTCTTTCAGAGGCCCTCAGTGGTAGGCTCCTGTCCTGTTTCTTGTTTTCCCCTACTTCCAATATCCTTTCCCTTTGTCTTTCTAAGAGAGGATTGATCTTCTTACCATCGGTCCTCCTTCTTCTTTAGATTGCAGAGGTTTTTATATGTTTATCCTGTCCTATAGATCTAGTTTCCACTTATAAGTGAGTATATAATGTGTTTTTTTCTGCTTCTAGGATACCTCACTCAGGGTGATCTTTTCTAAATCCCACCATTTGCCTGCAAATTTCATGATTTCCTCGTTTTTATTGCTGAATAGTATTCCATTGTGTAAATGTAACAGAATTTCTGTATCCATTCCTCAGGTGAGGGACATCTGGGTTATTTCCAGATTCTACCTATTATGAATAAAGCTGCTAAGAACATGATTGACCAAATGTCTTTGTGTACTTGAGCATATTTTGGATGTATGCCTAGGAATGGTATAGCTGGATCTTGAGGAAGTGCTATTCCTAATTGTCTGAGAAAATTCCAGATTGATTTCCAAAGTGGTTGTACAAGTATCCACTCCCAGCAGCAATGGAGGAGGGCGCCCCTTTTTCCACGACCTATCCAGCCTGTGTTGTCACTTGAATTTTTGATCTTGGCTATTCTGATGGGTGTAAGGTGAAATCACATGGTCATTTTGCTTTGTATCTCCCTGATGGCTAAGGATGTTGAGCATTTCTTTCAGCGTTTTTCCTCCATTCTCTATTACTCTACAGAGAATTCTCTGCTTAGCTCCGTACCCCATTTTTTAATTGGATTACTTGATTTATTGCGTTTTAACTTCTTTAGTTCTTTATATATTCTGGATATCAGCCCTCAGTCAGATATAGGGTTGGTGAAGATCCTTTCCCAGTCTGTAGGCTGTCAATTTCTTCTGAGGACAGTGTCTTTTGCTTTAGAGAAGTTTTTCAGTTCCATTAGGTTCAATTTATTGTTTGTAGCTCTTAGAGCCTGAGCTGTTCTGTTCAGGAAGTAGTCTCCTGTACCAATGAGTTCTAGGATCTTTTCCACTTATCCTTCAAACCCATTTAGTGTTTCTGGTTTTATGTTGAGGTCTTTGATCCACTTGGACTTTAGTTTTGTGCATTGTAATAAATATGGATCTATTTTCATTTTTCTGCATGTAGACATCCAGGTGGAACAGCAAAATTTGTTGAAGATGCTGCTTTTTTTCCACTGAATGGTTTTGACTTATTTGTCAAAAATCAAGTATCCATAGGTACATGGGTTTATTTCTGGGTCCTCTACTCCGTTCAATCAATCCACCCTTCTGTTTCTATGCCAATATCATGCAGGAGGGCTTCTGGTTATTTTTGAATTAATTTTGTATCCGGCCAAATTGCTGAAGGTGTTTATCAACTGAAAGAGTTCTCTGGTTGAATTTTTGGGGTCCCTGATATATACTATCATATCATATGCGAGTAGTGAATTTTGATCTCTTCCATTCCAATTTGTATCCACTTGATTTCTTTTAGTTTTCTTATTGATCTAGCTATGACTTCAAGTAATATGTGGAAGAGAAATGGAGAGAGTGAGCAGCCTTGCCTTATTCCTGATATCACTGGGATAGCTTTAAATTTCTCTCAGTTGAGTTTGATGTTGGCTATAGGCTTGCTGGATATTGCTTTTATGATGTTTAGATATGTGACTTGTATCTCTGATCTCTCCAAGACTTAAACCTGAATGGGTGTTAGATTTTGTCAAATGCTTTTTTGAAATCTAAGGAGAAGATCATGTGGTTTATCTCCTTCAGTTTATTTACATGATGTATTTCCATATATTCTTTTTTTTGAGATTCTTTGAAGGATTATTTTCCATTGCATTTGAACAAATTCAAAGATTCATGAAGTACAATAAAGTTTGCAAAAAAATGATCACAATACAATACCAGCATTGCAGACACACACTGGAGGCATCATACACATAAAACACAAACCCTGATGTAGATTTCTTTTCATGCTGCACTATGCTGCTTCTTACAGTTGGTGATCTATGTGAGGTTACTATTCAAAGTGTGTCTTCAGCAGTGAAGTTCAGTATCTCCTGGTTCTTTCATGGAATGTGCTGAAATCCCAGATATTTATTTCTAAGCTTGTCACAAATTGACAAAAAGTAAAAACATCTGAATCATTTCTTAGTACATAACCTGGGAAAATGTGCAAAATACACAGAGCAAAAAAGATTGCATATGAGTGCCTGGACAAATATCAAGTAATCATAAATAACTAAATGATGACAAAAAGATTATGATATATGCACTTCAGTTTTATTTTATTGTAACAGATTTTCTGAAGTGAGCATTTAAGATATCCAGTTAAAATACTTTTAATGATATCAATTTATTTATTTTTTTAATATAGGCAGTCTGACTCATTGAGTCATGCACTTTACTCTGATCTAATTCTTTTTTTTAATTTAATTTTATTTTTTTTATCAGTTACATTTTATTAACTCTGTAACAGATTTTCTGAAGTGAGCATTTAAGATATACAGTTAAAATACTTTTAATGATATCAATTTATTTATTTTTTTAATATAGGCAGTCTGACTCATTGAGTCATGCACTTTACTCTGATCTAATTCTTTTTTTTAATTTTATTATTATTTTTTTATCAGTTACATTTTATTAACTCTGTATCCCAGCCGTGTCCCGATCCCTCATTCCCTCCTAGTCCCTCTCTCCCTCCCTCATCTCCACCGTGCCCCTTTCCAAGTCCACTGATAGGGGGGACCTCCTCCCCATTCATCTGATCCTGTTTTATCAGGTATCTTCAGGACTGGCTGCAAAGCCCTCCTCTGTGGCCTAACAGGACTGCTCCTCCCTTCGGGGGTGGGGAGACCAAAGAACCAGTCATTGAGTTCCTGTTAGAAATAGTCCTTGTTCCCCTCACTTTGGGAAACCAATTGGTTACTGAGCTACCACAGGCTACATCTGAGTGGAGGTTCTACGTTATATCCATAAATGATCCTTGGTTGAATATCAGTCTCAGAAAAGACCCTGTGCCCAGATATATTTGGTCCTTGTGGAGCTCCTATCCTTTCCCCATCAGACTAACTCCCCTTCTTTCTTATGATTCCCTGTACTCTTTGCTTTGAAAACACTGCTAGTTAGAGTCTTTCAGATGTGCTCAGTAGACTCCTGTCATATGTTCAATGCACATCCCATCTGTCTTTCTAAACGAGGATTGATCATCTTACCCCATGTCCGCACAATTGATTATCTTTTTTAGGTGTATAGATTTCATTATGTTTATCAAATCTTATAGGTCTATATAAGTGAGTATATCCCATGTTTGTCTTTCTCCTTCTGGGATATTTTACTCAGAATGATCTTTTCTAGATCCCACCATTTTTCTGCAAATTTCATGATTTCCTCCTTTTTGATTGCTGAGTAGTATTCCATTGTGTAAAAATACCACAATTTCTGTACCCATTCCTCCGTTGATGGACATCTGGGTTGTTTCCAGGTTCTGGCTATTACAAATAAAGCTGCTATAAACATGGTTGAGCAAGTATCCCTTTTGTGTACTTGAACGAACTTTGGGTATATACCTTGCAGTGGTATAGCTGGGTCTTGAGGAAGCACTATTCCTAATTGTCTTAGAAAGCGCCAGATAATTTTCCAGAGTGGTTGTACCAGTTTACATTCCCACCAGCAGTGGAGGAGGGTTCCCCTTTATCCACAACCTCTCCAGCATGTGTTATCACTTGAGTTTTTCATCTTGGCCATTCTGATGGGTGTAAGGTGATATCTCGGCGTTGTTTTGATTTTCAGTTCCCTGATGGCTAATGAGGTTGAGCATTTCTTTAAGTGTTTTTCTGCCATTCGATATTCCTCTGTCGAGAATTCTTTGTTTAGCTCTGTTCCCCATTTTTTAATTGGATTACTTGGTTTGCTGTTTTTCAGCTTCTTTAGTTCTTTGTATATAGTGGATATTAGTCCTCTGTCAGATAAAGGGTTAGTGAAGATTCTTTCCCAATCTGTAGGCAGTCGTTTTATTTTGATGACAGTATCCTTTGCTTTACAGAAACTTTTCAGTTTCACGAGGGCCCATTTATTGATTGTTGCTCTTAGAGCCAGTGCTGTTGGTTTTCTGTTCAGGAAGTTGTCTCCTGTGCCAATGAGTTCTAGGCTGTTCCCCACTTTTTTTCCCAATTGATTTAGGGTATCTGGTTTTATGTTGAGGTCCTTGATCCACTTTGATTTTAGTTTTGTGTAGGGTGATAAATATGGATCGATTTTCATTTTTCTGCATGTAGACATCCAGTTTGTCCAGCAACATTTGTTGAAGATGCTGTCTTTTTTCCATTGAATGGTTTTGGATTCTTTGTCAAATATCGAGTATTCATAGGTGTGTGGATTTATTTCGGGGTCTTCTATGCGGTTCCATTGATCTTCCTTTCTGTTTCTATGCCAATACCATGCAGTTTTTATTACTGTTGCCCTGTAGTACAGCTTGAGTTCAGGGATGGAGATACCTCCAGATGATTTGTTGTTGCACAGGATCGTTGTGGAGATTCTGGGTTTTTTGTTTCTCCATATAAAGCTGAGAATCTTTTTTTCAAGGTCTGTACAGAATTGAGTTGGTATTTTGATGGGAATTGCATTGAATCTGTAGATTGCTTTTGGCAGTATGGCCATTTTCACAATGTTATTCCTACCAATCCATGAGCACGGGAGATCTTTCCATCTTCTGATATCTTCTTCGATTTCTTTCTTCAGAGACTTGAAGTTTTTCTCAAACAGGTCTTTCACTTGCTTGGTTAGAGTCACACCAAGGTACTTTATGTTATTAGTGGCTATTGTGAAGGGCGTTGTTTCCCTAATTTTTTTCTCAGCCTTTTTGTCTTTGGTATATAGGAGGGCTTCTGATTTTTTTTAGTTGATTTTGTATCCTGCCACTTTGCTGAAGGAGTTCTCTGGTTGAATTTTTGAGGTTGCTCATGTATACTATCATATCATCTGCAAATAGTGACACTTTGACCTCTTCCTTTCCGATTTGTATCCCCTTGATCTCCATTAGTTGTCTTATTGCTCTGGCTAGGACTTCAAGTACTATGTTGAAGAGATATGGGGACAATGGACAGCCTTGTCTTGTCCCTGATTTCAGTGGGATTGATTTAAGTTTCTCTCCATTGAGTTTGATGTTAGGTATAGGCTTGCTGTATATTGCCTTTACTATCTTTAGGTATGTGCCTTGTATCCCTGATCTCTCCAAGACTTTAAACATGAATGGGTGTTGGACTTTGTCAAATGCTTTTTCGGCATCTAAGGAGATGATCATGTGGTTTTTCTCCTTCAGTTTGTTTATGTAGTGGATTGCACTGATGGATTTCCGTAGTTGAACCGCCCTTGCATGCCTTGGATGAAGCCTACTTGGTCATGGTGGATGATATCTTTGATATGTTCTTGGATTCGGTTTGCAAGTATTTTATTGAGTATTTTTGCGTCAATGTTCATAAGAGAGATAGGCCTGAAGTTCTCTTTTTTTGTTGGGTCTTTGTGTGGTTTAGGTATTAAGGTGACTGTGGCTTCATAGAATGAGTTTGGTAGTGTTCCTTCTGTTTCTATTTTGTGGAATAGCTTGAGGAGAATTGGGGTTAGCACTTCTTTGAAGGTCTTGTAGAATTCTGCACTGAAGCCATCTGGCCCAGGGCTTTTTTTGGAGGGGAGACTCTTAATGACTGCTTCGATTTCCTTGGGAGATATAGGGCTATTCAGTCTTTCTACCTGATCTTGACTTAGTTTTGGTAGATGGAATCTTTCAAGAAAATTATCCATTTCATTTAGATTTTCAAATTTTGTGGCATATAGGCTTTTGTAGTATGATCTAATAATTGTTTGGATTTCCTCAGTGTCTGTGGTTATGTCCCCATTTTCATTTCTGATTTTGCTGATCTGGATAGATTCTCTCTGCTTTTTAGTTAGTTTGGCTAAGGGTTTGTCTATCTTGTTGATTTTCTCAAAGAACCAGCTTTATGTTTCATTGATTCTTTGGATAGTTTTATTTGTTTCTAGTTGATTGATTTCAGCCCTTAGTTTGATTATTTCCAGCTGTCTGCTCCTCTTGGGTGTATCTGCTTCTTTTTTTTCTAGGGTTTTCTGTTGGGCCATTAAGTTGTTTGTATGTGATGTTACGAATTTCTTCTTGCAGGCACTTAGTGCTATAAATTTTCCTCTGAGCACTGCTTTCAATGTGTCCCATAAATTTGGGTATGTTGTGCCTTCATTTTCATTGAATTCTAGGAAGTCTTTGATTTCTTTCTTTATTTCTTCCTTAACCCAGCTGTCATTAAGTAGTAAGTTGTTCAGTTTCCATGTGTGTGTCAGCTTTTGTTTTTTCTGTTGTTGTTGATGTATAGCTTTAGTCCATGATGGTCAGATAGTATACAAGGGATTATTTCAATCCTTTTGTATCTGCTGAGGCTTGCTTTGTGACCCACTATATGGTCTATTTTGGAAAAGGTTCCATGTGGTGCTGAAAAGAAGGTGTACTCTTTTGAGTTTGGGTGAAACGATCTGTAGACGTCTATTAGGTCCATTTGATTTAGGGATTCTGTAAGTGCTTTTATTTCCCTATTTGGTGTGTGTCTAGTTGATCTGTCCCTTGGTGAGAGTGGAGTGTTGAAGTCTCCCACTATTAAGGTATTAGGATCAATGTATGATTTAAGCTTTAATAATGTTTCATTTACGAATGTTGGTGCTCTTGTATTTGGGGCATAGATATTCAAGATTGTGATGTCCTCTTGGTGGATTTTTCCTTTGATGAAAATATAGTGGCCCTCCTTATCTTTTTTGATTAACTTGGGTTGAAAGTCTATTTTATTAGATATTAGGATGGCTACTCCAGCTTGTTTTCTGGAACCATTTGCTTGAAAAACAGTTTTCCAGCCCTTTACTCTGAGATAGTGTTTATCTTTGTTGCACAGGTGTGTTTCTTGGATGCAACAGAATGTTGGATCCTGTTTCAGCAACCATTCTGTTAGCCTGTGTCTTTTTATTGGTGAGTTGAGTCCATTGATATTGATAGATAATAGTGACCAGTGCATGTTAGTTCCTTTTGTAATGGAGTCAGTGATCTAACCCTGTTTCATTGCTTGTTTTCTTTTCATTTTTGTTGGGATATTATCTGTATGCCCTGTTTTCTTGGGTGAATTTGTTTTCATTGGATTGGAGTTTTCCTTCTAGTGTCTTCTGTAGGGATGGTTTGCTGTGTAGATATTGTGTAAATTTAGTTTTGTCATGGAATATTTTGTTTTCTCCATCTATGTTGATTGAAAGCTTTGCAGGGTATAGTAGTCTGGGTTGACATTTGTGATCTCTTAGAGTCTCCATGATACTTGCCCAGGCCCTTCTGGCTTTCATAGTTTCTGATGAGAAGTCCGGTGTGATTCTGATAGGTCTACCTTCATATGTTACTTGGCCTTTTTCCCTTGCTGCTTTTTTTTTTTTTTCAATGCAGTTTATTCAGGAACAATCATCTGACCCTGGGGAAAGCCAGCCCACAGCTTAAATAGCCTCTGGGTAGCCAACAAAGGCGTGCCACGTGGGCAATGCAGATAGGTCCACATACATGGAAGCAAGCCAGATCCTCAGCCTTAGCCAAATGTGGAATTGTTCGTGACAGAGAGCACTCACCATCGGGAAGGTGGAAGGCGGAAACCAGCTCCATCTTTAAGGCACAGCATTCCGCAGCTCTCTACAGTTCCCCCTTTTTGTTTTAGATGCATCAGGCAAGAGTAGAGGTCTGATCTCTGATATTAGAAATAAATTGGGACTTTGTACCGATGTTCATTTAGGTGTCATCCACCCAAAGAGCATTAGACCCGTCTGATACCTTTTTTCTCAGAGGCGGGACCTGGGGTATCAACCCGCATGCAATCAAACATGCTCTTCTCTGGGTCCAAAGCGGCTGACCCTAAGTGCAGTGCTTAGCCTCGCATCCTGAGCATAACATTTTAGCTTTTTATAGTATCCAACCACGCTTGGGGCGAATGTCCTGCTTCAATGGCTGTAAAGGCCTGAATGATCATGGCTGCATCATACTGTTGTGAGACTCTAATCTTGCATATATACCACAGGCAAACCAAGGAGACCAACACCAGAAGGCCTGCTAACGCTCCCATGCCCGCCCATTCCTTCAGATGATTCATGGCTGCAGCAATCCATGATGATAATCCTGTGGCTAGTCCTGCGTCCACTCTGGTAGAATTTACTGTGACAATGGCCACTCTCAGCTGCTCCATCGTAGTATCGAATTCTCCAGTCCAATTACCTAAAATATAGCTTGACAATTATTTAGACAGATTTGCAGCACAGGAAAAATTCTCATGTTATATGCTAGTGACTCAAAGTCCAGCATATTTTCATTGACAGCCAAGTTGAGCGATTTGCCATAGGGTATCAATTTGCTTCTGCACGAGGTCAATCCTCTGATTGAACACCATCAAGCTTCCTTTTAGTTGAGCATTAATTCCTTTATGTACAACTAAGGCATGAGCTACATTGGCTAAATGATTATTCAGGGTCTGAGCAGTCTGCCCAGTATGACTCATGGCTAATGCCCCGGTGGTAGCTCCAACAGCCACCAATGAGATGGTAGTAACAATGGTGGCTGTAGTTCCAAGATCCCTTTTCTGTCTGAAGAGAGTCATAGCGTGAGGGGCATCAACGGGCACAGGCACCCAGTGAGGCATGCGAGTAACCAGGGCATACCTACATTTACTAGCATTCCAGCATTGGGCAAAAAAGCAAGTATCCCTTGCTGCTTTTAATATCTTTTCTTTGTTCTTTAGATTTATTATTTTGACTATGATGTGACATGATGTGTTTCTTTTCTGGTCTAGTCTATTTGGAGTTCTGTAGGCCTATTGTATATTTATGGACATCTCTTTCTTTAAGTTGGGAAAATTTTCTTCTATGATTTTCTTGAAAATATTTTCTGGACCTTGGAGTCTGGAGTCTTCTTTTTCATGAATTCCTATTATTCTTAGATTTTGTCTTTTCATAGCATCCTTGATTTCTTGGATATTTTGTGATTAGAACTTTTCTGATTTTACTTTTTCTTTGAGAGAAGTATCCATTTCTGCAAGTGTGTCTTCAGCTCCAGAGATTCTCTCTTCCATCTCTTGTATTCTGTTGGTGATGCTTACTTTTGTGGTTCCTGATCTTTTCTCCAAGTTCTCCAGCTCAAGGGTTTTCTCATTTTGTGTTTTCTTTATTGATTCTAATTCTATTTTCATGCCTTGCACCATTTCTTTCATGTGTTTGAATTTGGATTCCTGTCTCTCTACGATGGCCTCTATTTCTTTTTTCATTTCCTTTTTATATGCCACTAATATTTCCTCTACTTGCGTATCTATTTGTTTGGCTATATTTGCCTGTGTTTCTTTAAGGATATTGTCTATTTCTTCTTTCTTTGCCTCCAATTGACTGGCCATCTCTTTGAAATGCCTGTGTTTCTTTAAGGATATTGTCTATTTCTTCTTTCTTTGCCTCCAATTGACTGGCCATCTCTTTCCTCCTTATGAGCCTCAAATAATTGGGCAAGCATGGCTTTAAAATCATTTTCCTGTGCTTCTGCTGAATTGGGGTATCCATCGATTTTGGGGTTTGCTGGTGAAGTCATGATGTCCTGATTTATGTTGGAAGTGTTCTTTCGCCTACCCCTGGCTATTAGCTTATATGAAACCTTCCCTGTTTGTTTTTGGATTCTGCAGATCAGACTGGTGCTGTCTCTCTCTGGTGTCTGGAGAGTTCTTCAGGAAGCTGAGCACTCTCAGCACGTGCTGAGGACTAGCTGTACCTGTGGGAGGAAAGTATGCAGGCACAAAAGGGGCAGATGCAAGTGTGTGTGTGCACGCGCATGTGTGTTTTCGTGTGTGTAAGTGTGCGTGGACGTGTGTCTCGAGGGACAGAGTGATGGCTAATGTTGAACCTTTGAGTGTGTGCAAGGGGCTCTGCACTGTATATGTCACAGGCGCTAATGATGATCGCAGTGCAATTTCTGGCATTAACTGCCTTGACTCCTCAATTAGGCCCACAGGGCAGGAGCTTCGATGTCCCTAGTGCCCCTCTGTTTCCCAAAGTGGGTATGTGGGTGGGAGGGGGGTTCGATGCTTGGCTTCTAATTTAGAAGGGCCCAGGATCTGGGGAACTGCAGATTCTCAAGGGTGCACTCACTTACAGGCAGGTCTTTTGGCAGAGATCGTGGTATCTGGGGCTCTCTGCTCTCTGGTTTGGCCCTGCTTCTTTGATGTGCTCTGCCAGTTCTGTGCTGCTGTCACTGCCAGGTTCTGAGGTCTTGCTGCACCTGGAGATTTCAGGGTGGTCACTTCAGCAGGGATGGGGTAACCAGGCTCTCTGTTCTCTGGTTTGGTCCTGGTTAGTCATAAACTGGAGTGCTGTGGTGCCCTGCTAGTTCAGTGCTGCCAGTTCAGTATGGCGTCTAGCAGACTCAGGCCCTGGGAGGATGGTGCAGCTGCTGAGAGAATCTGGGACTCCAGGACACATACTGCTGGCTTTTGTCTGCCGCTAAAGTGCTTGGGGCTCCATCTCAGTGGCTGTATATCCCAGGCAGTTAGGTCTGCGCTGAGAAAGATGAGTCCGCTGTGCTGCTGTGCCCAGGAGGAAGCAGGTCTGGGGGAAGGGAGTGCTGCAAGATCAAAGGATCGTTTCTCTCCTTCCCCAAACAAGTCCCCGGGTGACCTGAGACCAAAGGTTTCACCTCCTGCGATGTTCCCTGTTGTTCAGAAAGCCTCACCGTGGTTTTCCTGGGTTAGGGGTCCTTCCATTCACCAACTCAGAAGTTCAGGTATCCCACCACTCAGAAACTGTGTGTGCTAGTCGCCATCTTGGCTCTGCCCCGTTCTGTATTTCCATATATTCAACCACACTTGCATGCCTGGGATGAAGCCTACTTGTTCATGATGGATGATATCTTTTATGTGTTCTTGAATTCAGTTTGCAAGTATTTTATTGAGTATTTTTGCTTTAATATTCATAAGAGAGATAGGTGTGAAATTCTCTTTATTGGTTAGGTATTTGTGTGTTTTAGGTATCAAGGTGCCTTCATAGAATGAGTATGGTGATGTTCCTTCTGTTTCTATTTTGTGGAATAGTTTGAAGAGATTTAGCATTAGCTCTTTTCTGAAGGTCTGGTAGAATTTTGCACTGAAACCATCTGGCCCTGGGCTTTTTCTTTTTAAAGGAGACTTTTGATGACTACTTCTCTTTCCTTGGGGGATAGAGGACTGTTTAATTGATTTTCCTGTTTTTTTTTTTTTTTTTTTTTTTTTTTTTAATGTTTTATTTTATTTTTTTTCAATGCAGTTTATTCAGGAACATTGAACAATCCTCGGACCCCGGGGAAAGCCAGCCCACAGCTTAAATAGCCTCTGGGTAGCCAACCCAGGCGTGCCACGGGGGCAATGCAGATAGGTCCACATACATGGAAGCAAGCCAGATCCTCGGTCTTAGCCGAATGTGGAGTTGTTCCTGACAGAGAGCACTCACCATCGGGAAGATGGAAGGCGGAAACCAGCTCCATCTTTAAGGGATAGCATTCCGCAGCTCTCTACAGTTCCCCCTTTTTGTTTTAGATGCATCAGGCAAGAGTAGAGGTCTGATCTCTGATATTAGAAATAAATTGGGACTTTGTACAGATGTTCATTTAGGTGTCATCCACCCAAAGAGCATCAGACCCGTCCAATACCTTTTTCTCAGAGGCGGGACCTGGGGCATCAACCCGCATGCAATCAGACATGCTCTTCTCTGGGTCCAAAGCGGCTGACCCTGAGTGCAGTGCTTAGCCTCGCATCCTGAGCGTATCATTTTAGCTTTTTATGGTATCCAACCATGCTTGGGGAGAATGTCCTGCTTCAATGGCTGTAAAGGCCTGAATGATCATGGCTGCATCACACTGTTGTGAGACTCTAATTTTGCATATATACCACAGGCAAACCAAGGAGACCAACACCAGAAGGCCTGCTAACACTCCCATGCCCGCCCATTCCTTCAGATGATTCATGGCTGCAGCAATCCATGTTGATAATCCTGTGGCTAGTCCTGCGTCCACTCCAGTAGAATTTACTGTGACAATGGCCACTCTCAGCTGCTCCATCGTAGTATCGAATTCTCCAGTCCAATTACCTAAAATATAGCTCGACAATTGTTTAGACAGATTTGCAGCACAGGAAAAATTCTCATGTTGTATGCTAGTGACACAAAGTCCAGCATACTTTCATTGACAGCCAGGTTGAGCGATTTGCCATAGGGTATCGATTTGCTCCTGCAAGAGGTCAATCCTCTGATTGAACACCATCAAGCTTCCTTTTAGTTGAGCATTAATTCTTTTATGTACAACTAAGGCATGAGCTACATTGGCTAAATGATTATTCAGGGTCTGAGCAGTCTGCCCAGTATGACTCATGGCTAATGCCCTGGTGGTAGCTCCAACAGCCGTCAATGAGATGGTAGTAACAATGGTGGCTGTAGTTCCAAGATCCCTTTTCTGTCTGAAGAGAGTCATAGCCTCTGCCCTTCAGACTATCAAAGCAGATGCTGAGCCTGATGGGCAACTGTTGGGCAGAGTGAACGGAATTTTAGGTAAGAACTGGGAAATAGTAAGAGCTGGAGAGGACAGGGTCTCCACAAGGAGAGCAACAGAAAAAGAAAATTTGAACATAGGGATCTTCCCAGAGACTCATACTCCAACCAAGGACTATTCATGGAGATAACCTAGAACCCCTGCACAGATGTAGCCCAGGGCAGTTCAGAGTCCAATTGGGTTACATAGTAATGTGAAGAGGGACTGCCTCTGACATACTCTGATTGGCCTGCTCTTTGATCACCTCTCTCTGGGGGGGGAGCAGCCTTACCAGGCCACAGTAGAGGACAATACAGCCACTTTTGATGTGAACCGACAGACTAAGATCAAAAAGGATAGGAGAACCTCCCCTATTAGTGGACTTGGGGAGTGCCATGCAAGCAGAGGGAGGAGGGAGGGTGGGATTGGGATGGGAGGAGGGAGGGGCTTATGGGGGAATGCAGAATGAATAAAGTGTAATTGATGAAAAATTTTAAAAAAAAGGGAAAAAATAATTTAAGAACCTTAAATGACTTTCAAAATTGGAGGAAAACATGGAGTTAGTCAATTGGCATGGAGCACGTCTCGCCCCTGGGGGCAATGGTCTCCTGAACCTACTCAGACCTCGGACACCACCACTGCTAGTTCTAGAACTGACGCAGGATGTTCCAACGAGGGGTTAAGGCTTCTCATAATATTTCCTATAAGCCCACACCTGTTTGTCTATATTCCCCATTTTTATTCATTATTAGCCAGATAGAGCCAAGTAATTGTGGTAATGTTACTTGCTTTTTTGCCCAATGCTGGAATGCTAGTAAAGTTAGGTATGCCCTGGTTACTCGCATGCCTCACTGGGTGCCTGTGCCCATTGATGCCCCTCACGCTATGATTTTCCTGTTCTTGATTTAATTTTGGTAAATGGAATTTGTCAAGAAAATTGTCCATTTTATTTAGAGTTTCAAATTTTGTGGTGTATAGGCTTTTGTAGTAGGACCTATTGATTGTTTGAATTCCCTCCGTGTCTGTTGTTATGTCCCCTTTTTTTTTCATTTCTGATATTGGTGATTTGGACAGTTTCTCTTAGGCTTCTATTTAGTTTGGCTAAGGATTTGTCTATCTTTTTTATTTTCTCGAAGAACCAGCACATGGTTTTATTGATTCTTTGAATTGTTTTATTTGTTTTTCATTTATTGATTTCTGCCCTGAGCTTGAGTATTTTGAGCCATCTACTCCTCTTGGGTGTGCCTGCTTCTTTTCTTTCTTGGGCTTTCAGATGAGCTATTAAGTTGCTTGTATTCAGTGTTTCAAATTTCTCCTTGAAGGCACTTATGAACTTTCCCCTCAGTACTGCTTTCATTGTGTCGCATAAGTTTAGGTATGTTGTGCCTTCATTTTCATTGAATTCTAGGGAGTCTTTTATTTCTTCCTTTATTTCCTCCCTAACTCACCTGCCGTTGAGTAGCAAGTTTTCCAATTTCCATGTGCTTATATGTAGGCTTTTTGCTATTTCTGTTGTTGTTGAAGTCGAGCTTAGTCCATGGTGGTCAGACAGATTACAAGGGATTATTTCAATCTTCTTCTATCTTCTGAGGCTTGCTTTATGACCAACTATATGGTCTATTTTGGAAAAGGTTCCATGAGGTGCTTAAAAGAAGGTATAATTGTTCGAGTTTGGGTAAAAAGATCTGTAGACGTCTATTAAGTCCATTTGATTTAGGGAATCTGTAAGTGCTCTTATTTCCCTGTTTAGCTTCTGTATGGATTTTCTGTCCCTTTCTGTGAGTGAGTGTTGAAGTCCCCCACTGTTAAGGTGTTGTGATCGATGTGTAATTTCAGCTTTACTAATAGTTAATTTACAAATGTAGATGCTCTTGAATTTGAGGCATATGTCCAGAATTGTGATGTTCTCCTGGTGGATTTTTCTTTTGATGAGAATGAAGTGCCCCTCCTCATCATTTTTGATTAATGTTGGTTGAAAGTCTATTTTATTAGATATTAGGATAGCTACTCGATTTTGTTTTCTGGGTCCATTTGCTTGAAAGACATTTTTCCAGCCCTTTTTCTGAGGTAGTGTTTATCTTTGCTGCATAGTTGTGTTTCTTGGATGCAGCAGAATGTTGGATCCTGTTTCCACAACAATTCTGTTAATCTGTGCCTTATTATTGGAGAGTTGAGTCTATTGATATTGATAGATAATAGTGATCAATGGCTGTTAGTTCCTTTTACTGTGGAGTTAGTGGTATTACTGTTGTTCATTGGTTGTTTTCTTGCAATTTCTCTTGAGAGATTATGTATATCCTGTCTTTTCTTCGGTGTATTTGTTTTCAATGCATTGGAGTTTTCCTTCTAGTAACTTCTGTAGGGGTGGGTTGCTGAGCAGATATTGCTTAAATTTAGTTTTGTCATGGTGTATTTTGTTTTCTCCATCAATGTAGGTTGAAAGCTTTGCTGGGTATAGGAGTCTGGGTTGATATCTGTGGTCCCTTAAAGTCTTCATGATATCTGCCCAGGCCTTTCTGGCTTTTATAGTTTCTCATGAGAAGTCTGGTGTGATTCTGATAGGTCTTCCTCCATATGTTACTTGGCCTTTTTCCTTGCTTCCTTTAATATCTTTTCTTTGTTCTTTAGATTTAGTGTTTCGACTATGATGTGACATAAGGAGTTTCTTTTCTGGTCTAGTCTATTTGGTGTGCTGTAGGCCTCTTGTATATTTACAGACATCTTTTTCTTTAAGTTGGGAAATTTTCTTCTATGGGTCTTATTTTAACTATGTACATTTTCTTTCCTTTTTAAAGAATTCATTTAATGTGTAAAACCAATTGTGCCATTGTTTACCGCAACCTCAAACATGACATTATCAATCCTTCAGTATAGTGTTGAGCTGTTTATACTCTTCCCTTATATTATCTTTCATTTCTGTTAGCTCTAAGGAACTAAAGTGTAACTCTTTATGTATAATGTGTGTGTGTGTATCACTGTTTTTAATTTTTTTTCAATTTTCTCCTTTTACTCATTTTTTAATTTTATTTTTTATTTTTTTATATCAATTATAGTTTATTCACATTTAACTCAGCTGTAACCCTGTGACTCAATCCCTCCCAATACCACATTTCCTCCCTCATCTTCTCCCATGCCCTCATCCAAGTTTACTGATAGGGGAGATCCTCCTCCCTTTCCATTTGACCCTAGCCTATCAGGTCTCAATAGAACTGTCTGTGTTGTCTTCCTCTGTGGACTGGAAAGGCTGCTCCCCTCTCAGGAGGAGATGATCAAAGTGTTAGCAACTGAGTTCATATCATAAACAGTCCTATTCCAATTACTAGGGAACACACTTGGACACTGAACTGCCATGGGCTACATCTGTGCAAGGTTTCCAAGTTAACTTTGATACATGGACCTTGGTTGGAGTATCAGTCTCAGAAAATAGCCCTGTGCCCGTATTTCTTGGTTCTGATGCTCTCCTTCTGAAGCTCCTGGCCCCTGCAGGTCTTTCTATCTCCCCCTCTTTTCAAAAGATTCCCTGCACTCTGCCCAAGGTTCGGCTATGAGCCTTACCATCTGCTTTGACACCCTGCGGGGTAGACTCCTTTATTTTAATAGTTTTTTTTTTTTTAATTTTATTTTTCTCATTAGTTACATTTTGTTAATTCTGTATCCCAGCTGTATCCCTCATTCCCTCCCCAATCCCACCCTCCCTCCCTCATCGCCTCCCTACCCCTTTCCAAGTCCACTGATAGGGGAAGACCTCCTCCAATTTTATATGATTCCCTTTTGTCAGGTATTTTCAGGACTGGCTGCAAAGCCCTCCTCTGTGGCCTAACAATACTGCTCCTCACTTGAGAGGTGGGGAGGTCAAAGAGCCAGTCATTGAGTTCCTGTTAGAAATAGTCCTTGTTCCCCTTACTATGGGAAACCAATTGATTACTGAGCTATCACGGGTCACATCCGAGCAGAGGTTCTAGGTTTTATCCTCTCATGGTCTTTGGTTGAGTGTCTATCTCAGAAAAGACCCTGTGCCCAGATATGTTTGGTCCTTGTGGAGCTCCTATCCTTTCCACATCAAACTCCCCTTCTTTCATATGATTCCCTGCACTCTGCCGAAGGTTTTGGTTATGAGTCTTACTATCTAATTTTGAGCACAGCTAGGTAGAGTCTTTCAGATGATTTCTGTGGTAGACTCATGTCATACATTCAATGCATATCCCATTTGTCTTTCTAAATGAGGATAGATCATCATACCCCGTGTATGCTTTCTTGATTATCTTCTTTAGGTGTATAGATTTCATTATGTTTATCATATCTTTTAGGCCTATATAAGCGAGTATATTTTATATTTGCCTTTCTCGTTCTGGGATACTTCACTCAGAATGATCTTTTCTAGATCCCACCATTTTTCTGAAAATTTCATGATTTCCTCCTTTTTGATTGCTGAGTAGTATTCCATTGTGTAAAAGTACCACAATTTCTGTACCCATTCCTCCGTTGATGGACATCTGGGTTGTTTCCAGGTTCTGGCTATTACAAATAAAGCTGCTACAACCATGGTTGAGCAAATGTCCTTATTGTACACTTGAGAAAATTTTGGGTATATGCCTAGCAGAGGTATAGCTAGGTCTTGAGGAACTACTATTCCTAATTGTCTGAGAAAGCACCAGATTGACTTCCAAAGTGGTTGTACCAGTTTACATTCCCACCAGCAATGGAGGAGTGTTCCCCTTTCTCCTCAACCTCTCCAACATGTGTTGTCATTTGAGTTTTTCATCTTGGCCATTCTGATGGGTGTAAGGTGAAATCTCAGGGTCCTTTTCATTTGCATTTCCCTAAAGGCTAATGACGTTGAGCATTAGTGTTTCTCTGCTATTCTATATTCCTCTACAGAGAATTCTCTGTTTAGCTCCGTTCCCCATTTTTTAATTGGATTACTTGGTTTGCTGCTTTTCTGCTTCTTTAGTTCTTTATATATACTGGATATTAGCCCTCTGTCAGATAAAGGGTTGGTGAAGTTTCTTTCCAGTCTGTAGGTAATCGTTTTGTTTTGATGACGGTGTCCTTTGCTTAACAGAAGCTTTTCAGTTTCAAGAGGTCTGACATATTGATTGTTGCTCTTAAAGCCTGTGCTGTTGGGGTTCTGTTCAGGAAGTTGTCTCCTGTGCCAATGAGTTCTAGGCTGTTCCCCACTTTTTCTACTAACAGATTTAGCATATCTGGTTTTATGTTGAGTTCTTTGATCCACTTAGATTTAATTTTGTGCAGAGTGATAAATGTGGATATATTTTCATTTTCTGCATGTAGACATCCAATTACACCAGCACCATCTGTTGAAGATGCTATCTTTTTTCCATTGAATGGTTTTGGCTGCTTTGTCAAAAATCGAGTATTCATAGATACATAGGTTTATTTCTGGGTCTTATATTTGGTTCCATTGAACCTCGTTTCAGTTTCTATGAAAATACCATGCAGTTTTTATTACTATTGCTCTGCAGTACAACTTGAGATCAGGGATGGAGATACCTCCAGATGATCTGTTGTTGTAAAGGGTTGTTTTGGAGATTCTAGGTTATTTGTTTCTCCATATGAAGCTGAGAATCTTTTTTTCAATGGTTTGAAAAGAACTGCGTTGGTATTTTGATGGGAATTGCATTGAATCTGTAGATTGCTTTGGGCAGGATGGCCATTTTCACAATGTTAATCCTACCAATCCTTGGGCACAGGATATGTTTCCATCTTCTGAGATCTCCTTTAATTTCTTTTTTTTTAATTTTTTTTTCTTCTTTTTTTTTTTCAATGCATTTATTCAGGAACATTGAACAATCCTCGGACCCCGGGGAAAGCCAGCCCACAGCTTAAATAGCCTCTGGGTAGCCAACCCAGGCGTGCCACGGGGGCAATGCAGATAGGTCCACATACATGGAAGCAAGCCAGATCCTCAGCCTTAGCCAAATGTGGAATTGTTCATGACAGAGAGCACTCACCATCGGGAAGGTGGAAGGCAGAAACCAGCTCCATCTTTAAGGCATAGCATTCCGCAGCTCTCTACAGTTCCCCCTTTTTGTTTTAGACGCATCAGGCAAGAGTGAGGTCTGATCTCTGATATTAGAAATAAATTGGGACTTTGTACAGATGTTCATTTAGGTGTCATCCACCCAAAGAGCATCAGACACGTCCAATACCTTTTTCTCAGAGGCGGGGCCTGGGGCATCAACCCGCATGCAATCAGACATGCTCTTCTCTGGGTCCAAAGCGGCTGACCCTGAGTGCAGTGCTTAGCCTGGCATCCTTAGTGTAACATTTTAGCTTTTTATGGTATCCAACCATGCTTGGGGAGAATGTCCTGCTTCAATGGCTGTAAAGGCCTGAATGATCATGGCTGCATCACACTGTTGTGAGGCTCTAATCTTGCATATATACCACAGGCAAACCAAGGAGACCAACACCAGAAGGCCTGGTAACACTCCCATGCCCGCCCATTCCTTCAGATGATTCATGGCTGCAGCAATCCATGTTGATAATCCTGTGGCTAGTCCTGCGTCCACTCTGGTAGAATTTACTGTGACAATGGCCACTCTCAGCTGCTCCATCGTAGTATCGAATTCTCCAGTCCAATTACCTAAAATATAGCTCGACAATTGTTTAGACAGATTTGCAGCACAGGAAAAATTCTCATGTTGTATGCTAGTGACACAAAGTCCAGCATACTTTCATTGACAGCCAGGTTGAGCGATTTGCCATAGGGTATCAATTTGCTCCTGCACGAGGTCAATCCTCTGATTGAACACCATCAAGCTTCCTTTTAGTTGAGCATTAATTCCTTTATGTACAACTAAGGCATGAGCTACATTGGCTAAATGATTATTCAGGCTCTGAGCAGTCTGCCCAGTATGACTCGTGGCTAATGCCCTGGTGGTATCTCCAACAGCCGCCAATGAGATGGTAGTAACAATGGTGGCTGAGTTCCAAGATCCCTTTTCTGTCTGAAGAGAGTCATAGCGTGAGGGGCATCAATGGGCACAGGCACCCAGTGAGGCATGCGAGTAACCAGGGCAGACCTAAATTTACTAGCATTCCAGCATTGGGCAAAAAAGCAAGTATCATTACCACAATTACTTGGCTCTATCTGGCTAATAATGAATAAAAATGGGGGATATAGACAAACAGGTGTGGGCTTATAGGAAATATTATGAGAAGCCTTAACCCCTCGTTGGAACATCCTGCGTCAGTTCTAGAACTAGCAGTGGTGGTATCCGAGGTCTGAGTAGGTTCAGGAGACCATTGCCCCCAGGGGCGAGACATGCTCCATGCCAGTTGACTAACTTCATGTTTTCCTCCAATTTTGAAAGTCATTTAAGGTTCTTAAATTATTTTTCCCTTTTTTCTTAAATTTTTCATCAATTACACTTTATTCGTTCTGCATCCCCCCATAAGCCCCTCCCCCCTCCCAATCCCACCCTCCCTTCTCCCTCTGCTTGCATGCCACTCCCCAAGTCCACTAATAGGCGAGGTTCTCCTCTCCTTTCTGATCTTAGTCTGTCAGTTCACATCAAAAGTGGCTGTATTGTCCTCTACTGTGGCCTGGTAAGGCTGCTCCCCCCCCCCCCAGAGGGAGGTGATCAAAGAGCAGGCCAATCAGATTATGTCAGAGGCAGTCCCTCTTCCCATTACTATGTAACCCAATTGGACTCTGAACTGCCCTGGGCTATATCTGTGCAGGGGTTCTAGGTTATCTCCATGAATAGTCCTTGGTTGGAGTATGAGTCTGCTGAGCCGGATGGGCAACTGTTGGGCAGGTGAACGGAATTTTAGGTAAGAACTGGGAAATAGTAAGAGCTGGAGAGGACAGGGTCTCCACAAGGAGAGCAACAGAACAAGAAAATTTGAACATAGGGAACTTCCTTTAATTTCTTTCTTCAGAGACTTGAAGTTTTCACAAATAGGTCTTTCACTTGTTTGGTTAATGTCACCCCAAGGTACTTTATGTTATTAGTGGCTATTGTGAAGGGTGTTGTTTCCCTAATTTCTTTCTCAGCCCTTCTTTCTTTTGTGTACAGGAGGGCTTCTGATTTTTTTGAGTTGATTTTGTATCCTGCCACATTGCTTAAGGTGTTTATCAGCTGAAGGAGTTCTCTGGTTGAATTTTTGGGGTCACTCATGTATACTATCATATCATCTGTGAATAGTGACACTTTGACCTCTTCCTTTCGAACTTGTATCCCCTTGATCTCCTTTAGTTGTTTTATTGCTCTGGCTAGGACTTCAAGTACTATGTTGAAGAGATATGGAGAGAGTGCACAGCCTTGTCTTGTCCCTGATTTCAGTGGGATTGATTTAAGTTTCTCTCCATTGAGTTTGATGGTGGCTGTATGCTTGCTGTATATTGCCTTTACTATGTTTAAGTATGTGCCTTGTATCCCTGATCTCTCCAATACTTTAAACATGAATGGGTGTTGGACTTTGTCAAATGCTTTTCGGAGTCCAAGGACATGATCATGTGGTTTTTCTCCTTCGGTTTGTTTATGTGGTGGATTACATTGATGGATTTCCTTATGTTGAGCCCCCCATTGCATGCCTGGGATGAAGCCTACTTGGTCATGGTGGATGATATCTTTGTTGTGTTCTTTGATTCGGTTTGCAAGTATTTTATTGAGTATTTTTGCATAAATATTCATAAAAGAGATAGGTCTGAAGTTCTCTTTTTTTTTGTTGGGTCTTTGTGTGGTTTGGGTATCAAGGTGACTGTTGCTTCATAGAATGAGTTTGGTAAAGTTCCTTTTGTTTCTATTTTGTGGAATAGTTTGAGGAGAATGGTATTAGTGCTTCTTTGAAGGTCTGGTAGAATTCTGTGCTGAAACCATCGGGCCCAGGGCTTTTTTTGGTGGGGAGACTGTTAATGACTGCTTCAATTTCCTTGGGTGATATAGGGCTATTCAGTCTTTCTATCTGATGTTGACTTAATGTTGGTAGATGGAATCTATCAAGAAAATTATCCATTTCATTTAAATTTTCAAATTTTGTGGCATATAGGCTTTTGTAGCATGACCTAATGATTGTTTGGATTTCTTCAGTGTCTTTAGTTATGTCCCCCTTTTCATTTCTGATTTTGATGATTTGGATAGATTCTGCTTTTTAGTTAGCTTGCCTAAGGGTTTGTCTATCTTGTTGATTTTCTCAAAGAACCACCTTTTTGTTTCATTGATTCTTTGAATAAATTTATTTGTTTCTAATTAATTGATTTCAGCCCGAGTTTGAATATTTCCAGCCTTCTGCTCCTCTTGGATGTATCTGCTTCTTTTTTTTTTCTAGTGTTTTCAGTTGGGCCATAAAATTACTTGTATGTGATGTTACAAATTTCTTCTTGAAGGCGCTTAGTGTTATAAATTTTCCTCTGAGCACTGCTTTCAATATGTCCCATAAATTTGGGTATGTTGTGCCTTCATTTTCATTGAATTCTAGGAAGTCTTTAATTTCTTTCTTTATTTCTTCCTTAGCCCAGCTTTCATTGAGTGTTAAGTTGTTCAGTTTCCATGTGCATGTCGGCTTTTTGTTGTTTCTATTGTTGTTGGTGTCCAGCTTTAGTTCATGGTGATCCAATAGAATACAAAGTATTATCTCAATCTTTTTATATCTGTTGAGGTTTGCTTTGTGACCAACTATATGGTCTATTTTGGAGAAGGTTCCATGAGGTGCTGAAAAGAAGGTATACTCTTTTGAGTTTGGGTGGAAAGGTCTGTAGACATCTATTAGGTCCATTTGATTTAGGGACTCTGTAAATGCTTTTATTTCCCTATTTGGTTTCTGTCTAGTTCATCTCTCCCTTGGTGAGAGTGGGGTGTTGAAGTCACCCACTATTAGGGTATTTTTATCAATGTGTGGTTTAAACTTTAATAATGTTTCATTTATGAATATGGGTGCTCTTGATATGGGGCATAGATGTTTAGAATTGTGATGTCTTCTTGGTGAATTTTTCCTTTGATGAAAATGTAGTTCTCCTCTATGTCTTTTTTGATTAGTTTTGGTTGAAAATCTATTTTATTAGATATTAGGATAGCCACTCCTGCTTGTTTTTTGGGTCCATTGGCTTGAAAAACTGTTTGCCAGACTTTTACTCTGAGGTAATGTTTACCTTTGTTGCATAGGTGTTTCTTGGATGCAGCAGAATATTGGTTTCTGTTTCCACATCCATTCTGTTAGTCTGTCTTTTTTATTGAATAGTTGAGTCTATTGATGTTGATAGATAATAATGACCATTGAATGTTATTTCTTATTATTGTGGAGTTGGCGATGTTACTGTGAATTGTTGCTTGTTTGCTTTTGATTTTTGTTGGAAATTATCTTTAACCTATGTTTTCTTGGGTGTATTTGTTTTCATTTGATAGGAATTTCCCTTCTAGTATCTTCTGTAGGGCTGGGTTGCTGTTCTAATATTGCATAAATTTAGTTTTGTGATGGAATATTTTATTTTCTCCATCTATGTTGATTGAAAGCTTTGCTGGGTAAAGTA
This sequence comes from Meriones unguiculatus, assembly GCF_030254825.1. NCBI lineage: Eukaryota > Metazoa > Chordata > Mammalia > Rodentia > Muridae > Meriones > Meriones unguiculatus. Next base: position 116,687,587 of record NC_083369.1, read on the forward strand.
GTCTAGGTTGGCATCTGTGGTCCCTTAGGGCCTGAATGATATCTCCCCAGGCCCTTCTGGCTTTCATAGTTTCTGATGAGAAGTCTGGGGTGATTCTGATAGGTTTGCCTTTGTATGTTACTTGGCCTTTTTCCCTTGCTGCTTTTAGTATCTTTTCTTTGTTCTGTAGATTAAGTGTTTTGACTATGATGTGGAGTGAGGAGTTTCTTCTCTGGTCTAGGCTATTTGGTGTTCTGTTGGCCTGTTGTATGCTTGTGGAAATCTCTTTCTTTAGGTTGGGAAAATTTTCTTCTATGATTTTCTTGAAAATATTTTCTGGACCTCATAACCTGGACTCCTCTTCTTCTTCAATTCCTATTATTCTTAGATTTTGCCTTTTCATGGCCTCTTTGATTTCTTGGATGGTTTGTGTTTGGGATTTTTCTGATTTTATTTTTGCTTTGAGAGAAGTACAAATTTCTGTGAGTGTATCTTCAGCACCTGAGATCCTCTCTTCCATCTCTTGTATTCTATTAGTGATGCTTACCTTTGTGATTCCTTCTCTTTTCTCTAAGTTCTTCAGTGCCAGGGTTTTCTCGGTTTGTGTTTTCTTTATTGATTCTAATTCTGTTTTCATGTCTTGCAACATTTCCTTCATCTGTTTGAGTGTGGATTCCTGTGTCTCCAAGATGGTCTCTATTTTTTTGTTTGTTTCCTCTCTCAGGGCCTCTGCTTCTGCCTCCAATTGTTTGGCTATGTTTGCATGTGTTTCTTTACGAGCTTCTTCGTTCACTTCGTTTTTCTTTGTTTCTCTTTGGGAGGCCAAATCTTTAAGGGATTTTTTGTATCCTCTTTAACTGTTTGAATCTCTATGACTATTAGAGATTCAAACAGTTTCCTCTTTATGTTCCTCAAATAACTGGATAATCATAGCTTTATAATCATTTTCTTTTTCTGTTTCTGCTGAGTTGGAGTGTCCAATAATTTTGGAGGTTGCCGGTGAAGCCATGATATCTTGATTTGGGTTGGTTGTGTTCTTTCGCTGATCTCTGGCCATTTGGTTATCTCTTGTGTTCACTGTTTGTTCCTGGATTCTGTAGGTCAGACTGGTTTTTCTCTGGTATCTGGAGAATTCTTCAGGAAAATGAAGGTCTAGTGAGGTCTAGTGGTTTCAGTGTGTGCGTTGGTTATTCAGCTATACCTGTAGAAGGAAAGTTCGCAGGCTCAGAAGGACAAATTCGTTTAGTGTGTGTTTGAGCTTTTGATTGTGGGTGTTTCTAAGGGACATTGTGTTGGTGGATGAAGAGGCCTTCAGTGTGTGAGAGGGGTGCTTTGCAGGCACTGAAGTAGTTGCAGGCACTAAGGGATCGTAAACGCTGTTGAAGAATGCACGTGTGTATTGATTTTACAGGTCTGCTGGTCTTTGGTGTCTATTCAGCTGGTTTTCTGCCACTGAGGGGTTGGAAGGCCTGTACAATCACTGGCTGGGCAGCCCTGTGTAGTACATGCTGCCACTAGCAGTCTTGGGTCCTGAGAAGGGTTGTACTGTGTGTCTGAGTCTCTGTGGCTAGCACTGTATTGGGCGTATGCTCTGGCTGGGTAGAGTTTCAGCGGTGCGTGCACTCCTGCAGAGCAGGGTGGTGTTGGTAGTGGGGAGTGTGTTCAGTGGGTCAAGAGTTCGGCGAGAGGGCCCTAGGTTGGGTGTGTTTTCCTCTGAGTGGTGGCGTTCAGCAGGTCATTATTGCTCTCCGCTGTGGCAGTGGGGTCTGGAGCCCTGCCTCCCTGCTTCCACCTGTCTTGGGTCCCAGACACTGAGCTTTGCTGCTTTGGTATCCAGGAAGAATTGTATTGTGGATCTGAGTCTTTGTGGTTAATGCTCAGTGGTTGGAGCTCTGTGATTGGGCCTGTGCTCCTCCTGTGAGGAGGTTTCTGGGGTTATTGCGTTCTGGCTGCTTGGGATGTGTGCTCAGCTGCACTTCCTGCTGCAGTCTAGCTTGGGATCTCCTCAGAGGGATGGGGAAGGGGATGATCCGTGGGTCTGGAGGGCCCTGATTGGGACGTGTGTCCAAGGAGGGGACGGGAGTTCAAAGGGTGGTTACAGCAGACCACTGCTGTAAGGGGCCCAGAGCACTGTCTCTGCTGCCTTGATCTCCTGGATGTGAGCTTTGCACTCAGCTGCCTGGTGCTGTGTGCCGGTTTCCCCACAGGAGGCCTGGACAAGGGAAAATCCCTATTTCCTTCCCAGAGAAGTCTGTGCCCGATCTAAATCTACCAGCACTCCACGCTTCTGTGGTGGCCACTCTCCTTTAGAAAGCCCAAAAATCCAAATTCTAGCTTGAATGACTCTCCACTCACCAATTCTGGAGATTCATCTCTTCTGCCTCTCCAAAATGGTGTGCTCTGCTTGCCACCATCTTGGAGTCTCCTCCTGCATAGACTCTTTCAGAAACTTTCTGTAGTAGGATCCTGTCCTATGTCCTGTTTTCCCCCTCTTCAGATATCTGCTACAAACATGATTCAGCAAATCTCTATGTGGATTATTTGAGCATATTTTGTATATATGCTCAGGAGTGTTGTAGCTGAATCTTGAGGTAACTGTTCCTAACTGTCAGACAAAGCACCAGATTGATTTCAAAAGTGGTTGTACAAGGTTACATTCCCACCAGCAATGGAGGAGTTTTCCAATTTCTCCACAGCCTCTCCAGCATATGTTGCCATTGGAGTTTTATTTCTAGTCATTTTGATGGGTTTAAAATGGAATCTCATGGTCGATTTGATTTGCATTTCCAACCAAGGACTATTCATGGAGATAACCCAGAACCCCTGCACAGATGTAGCCCAGGGCAGTTCAGAGTCCAAATGGGTTACATAGTAATGGGAAGAGGGACTGCCTCTGACATAATCTGATTGGCCTGCTGTTTGATCACCTCCCCCTGGAGGGGAGCAGCGTTACCAGGCCATAGTAGAGGACAATGCAGCCACTTTTGATGTGAACTGATAGACTAAGATCAGAAAGGAGAGGAGAACCTCCCCTATCAGTGGACTTGGGGAGTGGCATGCAAGCAGAGGGAGGAGGGAGGGTGGAATTGGGAGGGGAGGAGGGAGGGGCTTATGGGGGATGCAGAATGAATAAAGTGTAATTGATGAAAAATTTTTAAAAAAAGGGAAAAAATAATTTAAGAACCTTAAATGACTTTCAAAAGTGGAGGAAAACATGGAGTTAGTCAATTGGCATGGAGCACATCTCGCCCCTGGGGGCAATGGTCTCCTGAACCTACTCAGACCGCGGACACCGCCATTGCTAGTTCTAGAACTGATGCAGGATGTTCCAACGAGGGGGAGGAGGTTGAGGCTTCTCATAATATTTCCTATAAGCCCACACCTGTTTGTTTATATCCCCCATTTTTATTCATTGTTAGCCAGATAGAGCCAAGTAATTGTGGTAATGATACTTGCTTTTTTGCCCAATGCTGGAATGCTAGTAAATTTAGGTATGACCTGGTTACTCGCATGCCTCGCTGGGTACCTGTGCCCGTCGATGCCCCTCACGCTATGACTCTCTTCAGACAGAAAAGGGATCTTGGAACTACAGCCACCATTGTTACTTCCATTTCATTGGCGGCTATTGGAGCTACCACCGGGGCATTAGCCATGAGTCATACTGGGCAGACTGCTCAGAGCCTGAATAATCATTTAGCCAATGTAGCTCATGCCTTAGTTGTACAAAAAGGAATTAATGCTCAACTAAAAGGAGGCTTGATGATGTTCAATCAGAGGATTGATCTCGTGCAGGAGCAAATTGATACCCTATGGCAAATCGCTCAACTTGGCTGTCAATGAAAATATGCTGGACTTTGAGTCACTAGCATATAACATGAGAATTTTTCCTGTGCTGCAAATCTGTCTAAACAATTGTCAAGCTATATTTTAGGTAATTGGACTGGAGAATTCGATACTACGATGGAGCAGCTGAGAGTGGACATTATCACAGTAAATTCTACCAGAGTGGACGCAGGACTAGCCACAGGATTATCATCATGGATTGCTGCAGCCATGAATCATCTGAAGGAATGGGCAGGAATGGGAGCATTAGCAGGCCTACTGGTGTTGGTCTCCTTGGTTTGCCTGTAGTATATATGCAAGATTAGAGTCTCACAACAGCGTAATGCAGCCATGACCATTCAGGCCTTTACAGCCATTGAAGCAAGACAATCTCCCCAAGCATGGTTGGCTACCATAAAAAGCTAAAATGTTACACTAAGGATGCCAGGCTAAGCACTGCACTCAGGGTCAGCCGCTTTGGACCCAGAGAAGAGCATGTCTGACTGCATGTGGGTTGATGCCCCAGGTCCTGCTTCTGAGAAAAAGGTATCGGACGGGTCTGATGCTCTTTGGGTTGATAAAACCTAAATGAACATCGGTACAAAGTCCCAATTCATTTCTAATATCAGAGATCAGACCTCTACTCTTGTCTGATGTGTCTAAAACAAAAAGGGGGAACTGTAAAGAGCTGCGGAATGCTGTGCCTTAAAGATGGAGCTGGTTTCTGCCTTCCACCTTCCCGATGGTGAGTGCTCTCTGTCACGAACAATTCCACATTTGGCTAAGGCTGAGGATCTGGCTTGCTTCCATGTATGTGGACCTATCTGCATTGCCCACGTGGCACGCTGGGGTTGGCTACCCAGAGGCTATTTAAGCTGTGGGCTGGCTTTCCCCAGGGTCAGATGATTGTTCAAGGTTCCTGAATAAACTGCATTGAAAAATAAAATAAAATAAAATAAAATGGAATCTCATGGTCGATTTGATTTGCATTTCTTTGATGATTTTGGATGTTGAGCATTTGTCTAAGTGTTTCCCTACCGTCAATATTCCTCTATTGAGACTTCTCTGTTTAGCTCTGTACCCCATTTTATAATTGGATTACTTGATTTCTTGCTTTTTAACTTCTTGTGTTCTTTATATATTCTGGTTATTAGCATTCTGTTGCCAGTAGCCAAAGCTATCTACTGAAGCAAAAGTCAATTAGTGAGCCAAAGCTATCTAGTGGATACAAAGGTATCAACTGAAACCAAAGTCAATTAGCGAGCCAAAGCTATCTAGTGGAGACAAAGGTATTTACTGAAGCCAAAGCCAAGTAGTGAGCAAAGGCCATTTAGTGGAGACCTAAAGCTATTTAGTGAAAGAGTTATCTAAGACCCTAAATCATGGGTGATAGATTGTTAGAGCATCTGTAAGATATCTTAAGAAAACATCATTATGGTATCTTGCAGGTACAATATTTAACCCATGAAAGCCCTCTTCCTATCTCCTGCAACAGTAAATTAACCTTCCCTCTTTCCTGCCTTCTCCCTATATAAGTTGGGTAAAAATCTCTAAAAAACAAGGCTTTGATGAGACAAACAGACTTAGCCTTCATTCCTGTGTCTCTCGTCCTTTCCCACCCATTCCTTCCATTCTCTTACTTTAGGAACCCCTTTAAAGTCCCATGGATCGGGACATTCTGTCAGATATAGGATTGGTGAAGGTCCTTTCCTAGGCTGTAGGCTGTCATTTTGTTCTGATGACAGTATCCTTTGCATTATAGAAGGTTTTCAGATTCCTGAGGTCCCATTTATTGATTCTTGGTCTTAGAGCCTGTGCTGTTTAAATTCTGTAAAGGAGGTTGGCTCTTGTACCAATGAGTTCAAGGCTCCTCCAGAATTTTTCTTCTAACAGGTTTAGTTCGTCTAGTTTTATATTAAGGTCTTTGATCCACTTGTACTTTAGTTTTTTGCAGGGTGATAAATATGGATCTATTTGCATTTTTCTATATGTAGATATCCAGTTTGACTAACACGATTTGTTTAAGATGATATCATTTTTTCATTGTACGATTTTAACATCTTTATCAAAAATTGGGTATCCATAAGTGTGTGGGTTTCTTTCTGGGGCTTTTATTTGATTCCATTGATCCACCAGCCTGTTTCTATGCCAGTATCATGCAGTTTTTATTACTGTTGCTCTGTAGTGCAACTTGAGATCAGGTATGGATATACCTCCACAAGATTTTTTTTATTGTAGAAGATTGTTTTAGACATTCTGGGTTTCTTTTTATTCCTTATGAAGTGCAGAATTTCTCTTTCAAGGTCTGTAAAGAACTGTGTTAATAATTTGATAGGAATTTCATAGAATCTATAGATTGATTTTGGTAAGATGGTCACTTTCACATCGTTTACACTGCCAAGCCATGAGCATGGAGATATTTCCATCTTCTGATATTTTATTCCTGACTTCAGAGACTAGAAGTTTATTTTTGTTGTTTAATATTTTTCATACTAGTCTTTGACTTGCTTTGTTAGAGTTACACCAAGGTTTCTTATGTTCTTTGTCCCTATTGTGAAGGGTGTTGTTCCCTAACTTCTTTCTCAGACCATTTGTCTTTTATATGCAATAGGGCTACTGAATTTTTTGAGTTAATTTAGTATCCAGCCACTTTGCTAAAGGTCTTTATCAGCTGTAGCAGTTCCCTGATAGAATGTTTAGGGTCACTATGTATACTCTCATATCATCTGCAAATAGTGATACTTTGATTTCTTCCCTTCCAAATGGAATCTCCTTGATCTTCTTAACTTTCTTTATTGATCCAGCAAGGACTTCAAAACTACTTTGAAGAGATATATAGAGGGAAAGTAGCCTTACCTTTTTCCTGATTTCCATGGGATTGTTTTGAATTTCCCTCTGTTTAGTTTAGTGTTGGCTATAGGCTTGCTGTATGTTGACTTCCATGATCTCTCCAGGACATTAAACATGAATGGGTGCTGGATTTTATCATATGTTTTTTAGCATCTAAGGAGATTATCATGTGTTCTTTTATTCCTTTCAGTTTGTCTATATGGTGGATTACATTGGTGGATTTCCATATATTTCACAATCCCTTGGATGAAGTTTACTTGGTCCTAGTGGATGATATCTTTGATGTCTTCTTGGATTTGGTTTGCAAAGATTTTGTTGAGTATTTTTGCATCAATGTTCATAAGGGAGATTGGCCTGAAATTTTCGTTTTTTGTTGGGTCTTTGTGAGGTTTAGGTATCAAGGTGACTATGTCTTCATTGAATGAATTTGGTAATGTTCCTTTTGTTTATATTTTGTGAAATAGTTTGAAGAGTATTGGTGTTAGCTCTTCTTTGAAGTTTTGGTAGAATTCTGCACTGAAACCATCTGGTCCTGGGCTTTTTTTTGCTGGGAGATTTTGATGACCGTTTCTATTTCCTTAGGGTATATAGAATTATTTAATCTATTTACCTGGTCTTGATTCAGCTTTGGTAAATTGAATCAATCAAGAAAAATTTCAATTTCATTTAGATTTCAAATTTTGTGGTGTATAGGTTTTGAATTAAGACCTAATGATTGTTTGGATTTCCTCAGTGTCTGCTGTAATTTCCCCTTTTCATTTCTCACTTTGTTGATTTGGATAGTGTCTCTTTACCTTTTTTATTAGCTTGGCTAAGAGTTTGTCTATCTTGTTGATTTTCTCAAAAACCTAGCTCTTGGTTTCATTGAGTCTTTGGATTGTTTTATCTGTTTCTAATTTATTGATTTCAGCCCCACGTTTGATAATTTCCAGCCATCTACTACCCTTGGTGTGTCTGCTTCTGTTTTTGTTCCCTAGGGCTTTCAGGTGAACTGTTAAGTTGCTTGTATGAGATGTCTCCAACTTCTTTCAGGAGGCACTTAGTGATATTCACTTACCTCTTATCACTGATGTCATTGTGTTCCATAAGTTTGGTAATGTGCCTTCATTTTCACTGGATTCTAGGAAGACTTTAAATTCTGTATTTCTTCCCTGATACAGCTGTCATTGAGTAGAGAGTTGTTCAATTTCCATATGTGTGCAAGCTTTTGCTATTTCTGTTGCTGTTCAGGTCAAGCTTTAGTCCATGGTGAACAAATAGGATACAAGGCATTATTTCAATCTTCTTGTATCTGTTCAGGCATGCTTTGTGACCAACTATATGGTCTATTTTGGAGAAGGTTCCATGAGGTGCTGAGAAGAAAGTAAATTCTTTTCTTTGGGTGAAAGGCTCTGTAGATGTCTGCTGGTCCACTTGATTCATGACCTCTGTTAGAGTCATTTTTTCTTCATTTAATATGTTTTTTTTGACCTTGCCTAATATAGTCCAATTCATTTTTGAGACAATAATTATCCTGATATAAAAAATGTGTATCCTGTTTGCCTATTTGAATGAGGATTTAGCATCTTTCTTAAGGTCCTCCTTGCTGTTTAGCTTCTTAAGATATATAGATTTTAGAATTTTTATCCTATGTTATATGCCTAATATACACTTATAACTGACAATAGATCATATTTGTCTTTCTGCTTCTAGGATACCTCACTCAGGATGATCTTTTCTATTTCCAACCATTTGACTGCAACATTCATGATTTCTTTGTTTTTAATTTCTGAGTAGTATTTCATTGTGTAAGTATACCACACTTTCTGTATCCATTCTTCCATTGAGGGGCATCTGGGTTGTTTTCAGATTCTGGCTATTATGAAGAAAGCTGCTATGAACATAGTTGAGCAAATATCCTTATTAAATGTTGTGGCATTTTTTGGGTATATGCCTAGCAGTGTAATAGCTGGATCTTGAGGTAGGATTATTCCTAATTTTCTGAGAAAGTGGAAGATTGATTTCCTGTGGAGGGCCATGATTCTTTCAGCCTTTTGTGTTCCGTCTTATTACTCTGGATGAGCTTGCCCTGCTAGAAAAATTTTTTTGAAGAAAGTAACGTTATCCTCTTATACTCAGTAGAACAGTGCATAGAGACCTGACCTTACTCCTGTTTCCATGGCATCAGTATCTATTCTTACAGACAGCCTGTATCCTGTCTAGAAGTAGTGATTAATCATTATCAACTGAAGGTTGCCAAGTAAGAGATTTTGTGGTGTATTAATAAGGAAGACGAAAAACTAACTTGCCTCAGTTCTTTTTTTTTTTTTTTTTTTTGTGATGTTTTGTCAGAACCCAATTTCTTTTTTTTTTTTTTTTTTTTGAGTGCAGTTTATTCAGGAACATTGAACAATCCTCGGACCCCGGGGAAAGCCAGCCCACAGCTTAAATAGCCTCTGGGTAGCCAACCCAGGCGTGCCACGGGGGCAATGCAGATAGGTCCACATACATGGAAGCAAGCCAGATCCTCAGCCTTAGCCAAATGTGGAATTGTTCATGACAGAGAGCACTCACCATCGGGAAGGTGGAAGGCGGAAACCAGCTCCATCTTTAAGGCATAGCATTCCGCAGCTCTCTACAGTTCCCCCTTTTTGTTTTAGAAGCATCAGGCACGAGTAGAGGTCTGATCTCTGATATTAGAAATAAATTGGGACTTTGTACAGATGTTCATTTAGGTGTCATCCACCCAAAGAGCATCAGACCCGTCCGATGCCTTTTTCTCAGAGGCGGGACCTGGGGCATCAACCCGCATGCAATCAGACATGCTCTTCTCTGGGTCCAAAGCGGCTGACCCTGAGTGCAGTGCTTAGCCTCGCATCCTGAGCGTATCATTTTAGCTTTTTATGGTATCCAACCATGCTTGGGGAGAATGTCCTGCTTCAATGGCTGTAAAGGCCTGAATGATCATGGCTGCATCACACTGTTGTGAGACTCTAATCTTGCATATATACCACAGGCAAACCAAGGAGACCAACACCAGAAGGCCTGCTAACACTCCCATGCCCGCCCATTCCTTCAGATGATTCATGGCTGCAGCAATCCATTGATAATCCTGTGGCTAGTCCTGCGTCCACTCTGGTAGAATTTACTGTGACAATGGCCACTCTCAGCTGCTCCATCGTAGTATCGAATTCTCCAGTCCAATTACCTAAAATATAGCTCGACAATTGTTTAGACAGATTTGCAGCACAGGAAAAATTCTCATGTTGTATGCTAGTAAGAGATTTTGTGGTGTATTAATAAGGAAGAGGAAAAACTAACTTGCCTCAGTTCTTTTGTTAGGCCCAGCAAGAGCCTAATTTCTGGGGAGACAGTTGAGGGGATCTGAGAAGACTCAACTGATGCAAATGCAAGAGGTTTATTCAAGCCATTGCATGATGGGGCTAGCTCTACAATCAGGCTAGAGTCAGCACCAAGTCAGGGGGCTAACTCTGCAATCAGGCTAGTGTCAGCACCAAGTTAGGAAAGCCTCAGGTTTTTAAAGGAAACACTGTAGGGATAGAGGGGGTTACAGGTTTCACAGCATGGTAGTATATATATGGTCTATTTGGGGAACCAGGTCAGGTCTGTCCCAGACATCTGGGGGATATCATATCTTTCCTGATACGTGCAGATTGAGCCACTGTTAATTGTGGGAAAAGGATTATTACATCCTGTGGTCAGACTAGGCCATTGTTAAACGTGGGAAAAGTAATTTGCTCATCCTGTGGCCTCTCCAAAAAGCAGGGGTACATGCCTTTTGTCAAAAAATCAGGGGTTATTTGGGAGGGGAGTTAGGACCATCTGGATCGGCTGCTAGATGATGTTATCTTCTTCTGCAACCGGGTGGAGGTCTTTCTTTGTTCATTTCCTTATCTCCATCGGTGCAAATGGCTAGGATCAGGAGGGTTGTTACAATCTCCTGTTCTCTGGAAAAGTACTGATAGACTTTAGTTTATCATGGGCCTACAATTTAAAATTATAAGTTTCATGACAATTAAAAGAAATATAAGTTATAGGGTTAGTCTGATTCTTTCACTTTCTGAAGTCCTGAGATTCACTGGTCTAACTTTTCTCTTTTACTCCCCACACCTCCTCTTGTATTCCCTGTTGCATGACCAAGAGGGCGTGGTCATAGTTGGCACCCTATATAGGAGCCTGAGAATGGAGAGTATTGTAAGCGACACCACTGGATACTAAAAGAGAGTTTGAAATAGAGAAGAGAAGCAGTGAGGATTTTTTTTTGTTTGTTTGTTTTTGTTTTTGTTTTTTTTAACATGGAACAGGGGAATAGTATAAAAATATTTGTGCAAATGTTGATAAACAGTGGACACCACTGAGCTAACAGATTTCCTACACTCTCATTTTCTCCTGAGGGATGATATCTGAGAAAAGAGAACAGGAGGAACCCATGTCCTTCCTGATTAGACCTATAAGATAGTGAGTGCACCTCCAAGTGAGTGCATGCAGAGCCCTAGATCCAAGATCCCTCTACAGTAGCAGCCAGACATCAGTTCCTTTTCATCCACACCCTCACGGTGGGCAACATAGGGATTCTTAGGAGAGCATTCTCAAAATTGAAGCACCTGTTCTGTTGGTCTACCAGTGGAGTCCAGGAAAAAATTTCCTGGAGCACAGAAATATCTGAACACCAGGAGTATAGTAAAACAGGCCTGTAGAACACTGAGGTATTCAGGACAGCTGTGAATGTACATTGCACATGAATAATGCCAGCACACACTCGTACAGTAAAGCTCTACATTATGAGGCATCTACATGCTCTAACACCCTGTCCTTCCAGTACACTTCCACACATACCCCCTTACTTACACGTATGTGCCTGAAAACTTCCGTCCTTGGCTACAGCTGAAACACCAACTCACACCGTCAAAACAGTGGATCTCTCTGATCCTCCTGAAGAACAGCCCAGACACCAGAGACAGTTGGACCCTGTTTGAAGTGTAGACTCAAGAAATAAACATCAAAATTAAGATAAGCAGATGGCTAAAGGTCCATATAAAAACACATCCAATAAAAATCAGGACACCATGGCTCCACCAACAACCCCAAATATCAAGATATATACTAATTCATTGGAATCACAGGAAAATTATCTTAAATTTATTCTTAATCATTTATTAGAGGCACATAAAGAGGAAATGAATAAAGGTCTCAAAGAAATACAAGCAAATACAGCCATACAAATAGAGATACATGTAAAGGCACAAGGGGTGGCATATTGAGAGGAAATGAACAATGACAACACCAAAATAGAGGCCATAGAAAGACAGGAATCCACATTCAAACACATGAAAGAAATGGTGCAAGACACTAAAACAGAATTAGAATCAATAAAGAAAATACAAACAAAGAAAACCCAGGAGCTGAGGAACTTAGAAACTAGGTCAGGAACCACAAAGGTAAACATTACCAACAGGCTACGAGACATGGAATAGATAATCTCAGGCACTGAAGATACAGTTGCTGAAATTAATACATCTTTCAAAGAAAAAGTAAAATTGAAAAAGACCCAAACACAAATTATCCAAGAAATCAAGGATGCGATGAAAGAACGAAATCTAAGAATATTATGAATAGATAAAAAGTAGATTCTGGGTTCCAAAGTGCAGGAAATATTTTCCAGAAAAAAATAGGAGAAAATTCTCCCAACTTAAAGACTGAAATGTCCATAAACATACGAGAGGCCAACAGAATACCAAAGAGACTAGACCAGAAAAGAAACTCCTCATGTCACATAATAGTCAAAACACTAAGTCTAAAGAACAAAGAAAAACTATTAAAAGCAGCAAGGGAAAGAAGCCAAGTAACATATAACTACCTATCAAAATCACACAAGATTTCTCAACAAAAAGTATGGTGGGCCACAAGGGCCTGGGCAGATGTCATGCAGACTCTAAGGGACCACAGATGCCAATCCCAACTATCATAATCAGCCAAGATTTCAATCAAAATTGATGGAGAAAACAAAATATTCCATGACAAAACTATATTTAAACCATATCTACACAGGTATTGTAGGGCTGAGGCACTACAGAAGATACTAGAAGGAAAACTCCAATGCAGCGAAAACAACTACACCTAAGAAAGCACAGGATATAGATAAATTCACAACAAAGAATTAAAACAAAACAAGAATTGAAACACTGTAACACGACCAAATCACAATAAAAGAAAATAACACTCATTGGTCACTAATTTCTATCAACATCAATTACTGAACTTTAGAATAAAAAGTCACAGACCAACAGAATGATTGTGGAAACAGGATCCAACATTCTGCTGCATCCAAGAAACACACCTCTGCAACAAAGACAAACACTACCTCAGAGTAAAGGGCTGGAAAAATGTCTTTCAAGCAAATGAACCCAGAAAACAGGCTGGGGTAGTTATCTTAATATCTAATAAAGTAGATTTTCAACCAAACTTTAATCGAAAAAGATGTGGAGGGGCACTACATTCTCATCAAAAGAAAAATCCACCAAGCAGACATCACAACTCTGAACATCTATGCCCCAAATACAAGAGCGCATACATTCATAAAGGAAACATTATTAAAACTCAAATCACACACGGATCCCAACTCCTTAATAGTGGGAGACTTCAACACTCCACTTTCACCAAGGGACAGATCATCTAGACAGAAGCCTAATAAAGAAAGGCACTTACATGGGTTCTAAATCAAATGGACCTAAGAGATGTCTACAGAACTTTCCACCCAAACTCAAAAGAGTATACATTCTTTTCAGAACCGCATGGAACCTTCTACAAAATAGACCATATAGTTGGTCACAAAGCAAGCCTAAACAGATACAAGAAGATTGAAATAATTCCCTGTATTCTATCTGACCACCATGAACTAAAGCTGTACCTCAACAAAAATAGGATTAGAAAAAAGCCTACAAGCAAATGGAAACTGAATAACTTGCTGCTCAATGACAGGTGGGTTAAGGAAGAAATAAAGAAAGGAAATAAAGACTTCCTAGAATTCAATGAAAACGAAGGTACAACATACCCTAATTTATGGGACACAATGAAAGCAGTGCTCAGAGGAAAATTCATAGCACTAAGTGTCTTCAAGAAGAAATTTGTGACGTCTCATACAAGCAACTTAATGGCCCAAGTGAAAGTCCTAGAAAAAAAAAAAAAAAAAAAAAAAAGCAAATGCACCTAAGTGGAGCAGACGGCTGGAAATAATGAAGCTCAGGGCAGAAATCAATCAATTAGAAACAAATAAAACTATTCAAAGAATCAATGAAAGCCAGAGCTGACTCTTTGAGAAAATCAACAAGATAGACAAACCTTTAGCCAAATTAACTAAAAGACAGAGAGAAACTATCCAAATCAGCAAAATCAGAAATGAAAAGGGGGACATAACTACAGACACTGAAAAAAATCCAAGCAATCATTAGATCTTACTACAAAAGCCTATATGCCACAAATTTGAAAATTTAAAGGAAATGGAGAATTTTCTAGATAGAGTCCATCTACCAAAATTAATTCAATATCAGAGAGAAAGACTAAATAGTCCTATATCCCCGAATGAAACAGAAGCAGTCATGAACACTCTCCCTTCCAAAAAAAGCCCTGGGCCAGATGGATTTAGTGCAGAATTCTACCAATATTCAAAGAAGTGTTAACTCCAATTCTCTCCAAACTATTCCACAAAATAGAAACAGAAGGAACATTACCACACTCATTCTATGAAGCCACAGTCACACTGATACCTAAACCACACAAAGACCCAACAACAATAGAGAACTTCAGACCTATCACTCTTATGAACATTGATGCAGAAATACTCAATAAATTACTTCCAAATGGAATCCAAGAACACATCAAAGATATCATCCACCATGACCAAGTAGGCTTCAACCCAGGCATGCAAGGGTGGTTCAACATACAGAAATCCATCAATGTAATCCACCACATTAACAAACTGAAGGAGAAAACCACATGATCATCTCCTTAGATGCCGAAAAAGCATTTGACAAAGTCCCACACCCATTCATGTTTAAAGTCGTGGAGAGATCAGAGATACAAGGCACATACCTAAACATAGTAAAGTCAATATAAATTAGCCTATAGTCAACATCAAACTCAATGGAGAGAAACTTAAATCAATCCCACTGAAATCAGGGACAAGGCAAGGCTGCTCACTCTCTCCATATATCTTCAACATACTACTTGAAATAATTGCTAAAGCAATAAGGCAACTAAAGGAGATCAAGAGGATACAAATTAGAAAGGAAGAGGTCAAAGTGTCACTATTCGCAGATAATGATAGTCTGCATGAGTGACCTCCAAAATTCAAACAGAGAACTCCATCAGCTGATAAACACCTTCAGCAAAGTGGCAGGATACAAAGTCAACTCAAAAAAATAAGAAGCTCTCCTTTATACCAAAGACAAAAGGGCCAAGAAAGAAATCAGGGAAACAACACCCTTCACAATAGCCACTAATAACACAAAATACTTTGGGGTGACTCTAACCAAGCAAGTGAAAGACCTGTTTGAAAAAAAAGAAAAAAATACTTTAAATCTTTGAAGAAAGAAATTGAAGAAGATATAAGATGGAAAGATCTCCCATGCTCATGGATTGGTAGGATTAACATAGTGAAAATGGCCCTCCTGCCAAAAGCAATCTACACATTCAACGCAATTTCCATCAAAATACCAACTCAGTTCTTTACAGACCGTGAAAGAAAAATTCTCAGCTTCATATGGAGAAACAAAAAACCGAGAATCAATCCTGCACAACAACAGATAACCTTGAGGTATCTTCATCCCACATCTCAAGCTGTACTACAGAGCAATAGTAATAAAAACTGCATGGTATTTGCATAGAAACAGAAGAAGATCAGTGAAACTGAATAGAAGACCCAGAAATAAACCCACACACACCTATGAATACTTGATTTTTGACAAAGAAACCAAAACCATTCAATGGAAAAAAGACAGCATCTTCAACAAATTGTGCTCAGCCAACTGGATGTCTACATGCAAAAAAAAAAAAAAAAAAAAAAAAAAAAGAAAGAAAGAAAGAAAATAACTCCATATCTACACGCAAAAAAAAAAAAATAAGTAAATAAAGAGAAAGAAAAAGAAAATAACTCCATATCTATCACCCTGCACAAAACTAAAGTCCAAGTGGATCAAAGACCTCAACATAAAACCTGATACATTGAATCGGTTAGAAAAAGAAGTAGGGAAGACCCCAGAACTCATTGGCATAGGAGACAACTTCCTGAAAAGAACAACCAAAGCACAGGCTCTAAGAGCAACAATCGATAAATGGGACATCATGAAACTGAAAAGCTTCTGTAAAGCAAAAGAACAAATTGACTGCCTACAGACTGTGAAAATATCTTCACCAACCCTATATCTGACAGAGGGCTGATATCCTGCATATATAAAAAACTAAAGATGTTAAAAAGCAATAAATCAAGTAATCCAATTAAAATATGGGGTATACATCTAAGGAGAGAATTTTCTCTAGAGGATTGTAGAGTGGGAGAGAAACACTTAAAGACATGATAAACATGCTCAGCCATCAGGGAGATGCAAATCCAAACAACCCTGAGATTTCACCTGACACCCATCAGAAGGACTAAGATCAAAAACTCAAGTGACAACACATGCTGGAGAGGTTGTGGAGAAAGGGGAACTCTCCTCCATTGCTGGTGGGAATGTAAACTTGTACAACCACTTTGGAAGTAAATCTGGCACTTTCTCAAACAATTAGGAATAGTGCTTCCTTAAGATCCAGCTATACCACTCCTAGGCCTATATCGAAAATTTGCTTAAGTACACAATGAAGACATTTGCTCAACCATGTTTATAGCAGCTTTATTTGTAATAACCAGAACCTGAAAACAACCCAGATGTCCCTCAGTTGAGGAATGGATACAGAAATTGTGGCACTTTTATACAATGGAATACTACTCAGCAATTAAAAATGAGGAAATCATGAAATTTGCAGGCAAATGGTGGGACCTAGAAAGGATCATCCTGAGTGAGGTATCCCAAAAATAGAAAGACACACATGGTATGTACTCACTTATACAGACCTATAAGATAGGATAAACATAGTGAAATCTATACATCTAAAGAAGATAAACAAAAAAGAGTACCCTGGTTAAGATGATCAATCCTCACTCAGAAAGACAATGTGATGGACCTTGGAGGTAGAAGAAAACAAGTAACAGGATAGGAGCCTTCCACAGAGGGCCTCTGAAAGACTCTACCTAGCAGTGTATCAAAGCAGATACTAAGATTCATATCCAAACTTTCAGCAGAGTGCAGGAAATCATAGGAAAAAGGGGGAGTTTGTATGACATGGAAAGTATAGGAGCTCCACAAGGACCAAATATATCTGAGCACAGGGGTCTTTTCTGAGACTGACACTCCACCAAAGACCATGTATGGATATAACCAACACCTCTGCTCAAATGAAACCTGTGGTAGCTCAGTAACCCACTGGATTTTTATAGTAAGGGGAACAGGGACTATTTCTGTCAGGAACTCAATGGCAGGCTCTTTGACCTCCCCAACCCCCAAGGTAGGAGCAGTCCTGCTAGGCCACAGAGGAGGACTTTGCAGCCAGTCTGGAAGATACCTGATAAAACAAGGTCAGATGAAAGGGGAGGAGGTCCTCCCCAATCAGTGGACTTGGAAAGGTGCAGGAAGGAGATGAGGGAAGAAGGGAGGATTTGGGAGGGAATGAGGGAGTGGGATACAGCTGGAAAAATGTTTTTCAAGCAAATAGACCCAGATAATAAGCTGTAGAATTTATCATAATATCTAAAAAAATAGCCTTTCAACCAAAATTAATTAAAAAACATGAGGAAGGGCATTTCATTCTCATGAAAGGAAACATCCATCAGGAGGTCATCATAGTCCTGAACATATATGACCCAAATACAAGAGCAACTGCATTTGTAAATGAAACATTATTAAAGTTTAAATCACAAATAGATCCCAACACCTTAATAGTGGGAGAGTTCAACTCTCCTCTCCTACCAAGGCAAGATGTTCTAGACAGAAGCTAAATAGCGAAATAATAACAGTTATAGAGGTCCTAAATCAAATGGAAATAATAGCTGTCTACTGAAATTTTCACCCAAGCACAAAAGAGTAGACCTTCTTTTCAGCACCTCATAGAACCTTCTCAAAAATTTGCCATATAGTTGGGCACAAAGCAAGCCTCAATGATACAAGATTATTTAAATCTTGTATCCTATCAGACCACCATGGCCTAAAACTACACCTCAACAACAACAGAATATTTTAAAAGCCTACATACATATGGAAATTGAACACCTCTCAACTCACTGACAGCTTGGTCAGGGAAGAAATGAAAAAAGAAATTAGATATTTCCTAAATTTCAATGAAAATGCAGGTACAACTTATCCAAACTCATGGGACATAATGAAAGCAGTGCTATCAGGAAATTTCATAGCATTAAGTGCCTCCAGAAAGAAGTTTAAGAAATTTCTTACAAACAACCTAAAGCACACCTAAAAGCCAAAGAAGAAGAAGAGGAAGAAGAAGAAGAAGAAGAAGAAGAAGAAGAAGAAGAAGAAGAAGAAGAAGAAGAAGAAGAAGAAGAAGAAGAAGAACAAGAACAAGAACAAGAAGAAGAAGAACAAGAAGAAGAACAAGAAGAAGAAGAACAAGAAGAAGAACAAGAAGAAGAACAAGAAGAAGAACAAGAAGAAGAACAAGAAGAAGAAGAACAAGAAGAAGAAGAAGAAGAACAAGAACAAGAAGAAGAACAAGAAGAAGAAGAAGAAGAAGGAGAAGAAGCCTCACCCAAGAGGAGGAATAGATAACTGGAAATAATCATACTCAGAGCTGAAATCAATGAAGTAGAAGTAAAGAGAACAATTCAAAGAATCAATGAGACCAAGAGCTGGTTGTTAGAGAAAATCAACAAGACAGACAAACCCTTAGCCATACTAACTAAAAGGCAGAGAGAAATTATCCAAATTAGCAAAATAAGAAATGAAAAGGGGACATAACGATAGGCACTGAGGAAATACAAACAAATATTAGGTCTTACTACAGAAGCCTATATAAAACAAAATTTGAAAATTTAAGTCAAATGGACAATTTTCTTCATAGATTCCATTTAACAAAATTAAATCAAGATCAGACACATATATTACATAGTCCTATATCCCACAAGTTAATAGATGCAGTCATCAAAAGTCTCCCTTTCAAAAAAAAGCCCTGGGCCAGATGGATTCAGTGAAGAATTCTACCAAACCTTCAAAGAAATGCTAACTCCAATTCTCTTCAAACTATTCCACAAAATAGAAACAGAAGAAACTTTACCAAACTCTTTCTATGAAGCCACAGTCACCTTGATACCTAAACCACAAAAAGACCAATCAAAAAAGAGACCTTCAGACCTATCACTGTTATGTAAATTTCTGCCAAAATACTCAATGTAGTACTTGCAAACCACATCCAAAAACATATAAAAGTTCTCATCCACCATGACCAAGTAGGCTTCATCCCAGGCATGCAGGGGTGATTCACTATGTGGAAATATAACAATGTAATCCATCATATAAACAAATGAAGGCGAAATACCACAGCATCATCTCCTTAGATGTTGACAAATCATTTGACAAAATCCAACACCCGTTCATGATCAAAGACTTGGTGAAATCAGGGATACAAGGCACATATGTAAACATAGTAAAAACAATATACAGCAAGCCTATAGCAAACATCAAACTACATGTAGAGAAACTTAAATCAGTCTTGATGAAACCAGTGACAACGAAAGGCTGTCCACTCTCTCTGCATCTCTTCAACATAACAATTGAATTAAGACAACTATTGGAGAGCAAGGGAATATACAGATTCAATGCAATTCCCATCAAAATACCAACTCAATTCTTTACAGACCTTATAAAAAAGAATCTCAGCTTCCTATGGAGAAACAAAAACACAGAATCTCCCAAACAATCCTGTACAACAGATCATCTGTATGTATGCTGAAAAACAGCAAACCAAGTAATCCAATTAAAAAATGGGGAACAGATCTAAACAGAGAATTCTTGACAGAGGAATATCGAATGGCAGAGAAACACTTAAAGAAATGCTCAACATCATTAGCCATTAGGGAAATGCAAATCAAAACGACCCTGAGACCTTACACCAATCAGAATGGCCAAGATGAAAATTCAAGTGACAACACATGCTGGAGAGGTTGTGGAGAAAGGGGAACCCTCCTCCACTGCTGGTTGGAATGTAAACTGGTACAACCACTCTGGAAATCTATCTGGCACTTTCTAAGACAATTAGGAATAATGCTTCCTCAAGACCCAGCTATACCACTGCTAGGTATATATCCAAAATTTGCTCAAGTATACAACAGGGATATTTGCTCTATCATGTGTATAGCAGCTTTATTTGTAATAGCCAGAACCTGGAAACAACCTAGATATCCATCAATGGAGGAATGGATGCAGAAATTGTGGTATTCTTACACAATGGAATACTACTCAGCAATCAAAAAGGAGGAAATCATGAAATTGGCAGGCAAATGGTGGGATCTAGAAAAGATCATTCTGAGTGAATTATCCCAGAAGGAGAAAGACAAACACGGTATATACTTGCTTATATAAACCTATAAGTTATGATAAACACAATGAAATCTATACACCTAAAAAAGATAATCAAAAGAGTGGACACAGGGTAAGATGATCAATCCTTATTTACAAAGACAGATGGGGTGTGCTTTGAACATATGACAGGAGTCTACCGCAGAAGGCATCTGAAAGACTCTACCTAGCAGTGTTTCAAAGCAGACACTAAGACGCATAACCAAACTTTCGGCAGAGTACAGGGAATCATATGAAAGAAGGGGAGTTAGTATGATGTGGAAAAGATAGGAGCTCCACAAGGACCAAATATATCTGGGCACAGAATCTTTTCAGACTGACATTCAACCAAGGACCATGTACAGATATAACCTAGAACCTCTGCTCAGATGCAGCCTGTGGTAGCTCAGTATCCAATTGGTTTCCCATAGTAAGGGGAAAAAAAGAATATTTCTAACAGGAACTCAATGGCTGGCTCTTTGACTTCCCCACCCCCTAAGGGAGGAGCAGGCCTGTTAGGCCACAGAGGAGGATTTTACAGCCTGTCCTGAAGATACCTGATAAAACAGGGTCAGATGAATGGGGAGGAGGTCCCCAACCCTATCAGTGGACTTGGAAAGGGGCAGGGTGGAGATGAGGGAGTGAGGGTGGGATTGGGAGGGAATGAGGAATACAGAGTCAATAAAATGTAACTAATGAGAAAAAATGAAATTAAAAAAAGAAAATGTAAAAAAAGAGAAAAGAATGGGTATAGGATTATAGAATAAAAGGTAGATTATTGAATCTAATTGTATCAAAAAAAAGATGAAATGATTTCCCGTGCTCATGGGCTGACAGGATAAAGATGGTAAAAATGGTCATCTTAGATAAAGCAATCTACAGATTAATTGCAATTCTCCTCAAAATACCAACACAATTATTTTCACAACTTGATGGAACAAGTCTCAACTTCAAAGGGAAAAAATAAAAAAAATAAAAAAAACAGAATTGCGAAAATAATCCAGCACAACAACAGGTCATCTGAAGATATCTCCATCCCTGATCTCTAGCTGCACTACAGAGCAATAGTAATAAAACCTGCATGGTACTGGCCTAAAAAAAGAATGGTGGATCAATGGCATAGAATAAATGACCCAGAAATAAAAACAAACACCTATGGATATTTGATTATTGACAAAAAATCATAAACCTTACATTATCAACAAGACAGCATTTTCAACAAGTGGTGCTTGTCTAACTAGAAGTCAACATGTAGAAAAAAATGCAAGTACTTCCATTTTTATCATCTTGCACAAAACTAAATTCCAAGTGGATCAAAGACCTCAACATAAAACAAGACAAAAAATATATTAGAAATGGGAAGAGTTTAGAACTCATTGACACATGAGACAACTTTCTGATCAGAACACCAACAGCACAGGCTCTAAGATCAACAGTCAATAAGTGGCCTAGGCATATATCCAAAATATGCTCAAGTACACAACAAGGACATTTGTTCAACCATGTTGAAAGCATCTATATTTGTAATAGCAAGAACCAGAAAATGACCCAGACGTCCCTCAGTTGAGAAATGGATACAGAAATATCGTGGTACATTTACACAATGGACTACTACTCAGCAATTAAAAACAAGTAAATCTTTAAATTTGCAGGCAAATGTTGGGATAGAGAAAAGATTATCCCGAGTGAGGAATCCCAGAAGCAGAAAGACACACTTGGTATATATAAGTGAATATTAGACAAACAATATACGAAAAACGTACTATAATCTGTATACCTGAAGAAACTAAGGAAGAAGGAGGTTCTGGGTAAGGTGATTAATCCTCACTCAGAAAGACAAATAGTACAGACATTGGAAGGAGAAAACAGGAAACAGGACTGGAGCCATACAAAGAAGGCCTCTGAAAGACTCTACCCAGCAGTGTATCAAAGCAGATACTGAGGTTCATAAACAACTTTGGGCAGAGTGCCAGAAAAATTATGAATAAAAGGAGACATAGAAAGACCTGGAAGAGACAGGAGCTCCACAATGACATCAACACAACCAAAAAATCAGGGCCCAGGGGTGTTTTTTGAGACTGATACTCCAACCAAGGGCCATTCATGGAGATAACTTAGAACCCCTGCACAGATGTAGTTCATGGCAGCTCAGTAGCCAAGTGGATTTTGCAATAGGGGAACAGAGACTGTCTGTGACATGAACTCAGTAGGTGGCTGTTTTATCACCTCCCCCTGATTGGGAAACAGCTTTACCAGGCAAAGAGGAAGACAACGCAGCCAGTCATGATGAGACTTTATAGGCTAAGTTCAGATGGAAGGAGAGGAAGATCTCCCCTATCAGTGTACTTGGGAAGGGGCATGGGAGGAGATGAATGAGGGGTGGTGGGATTGGAAGGGATGAGGGAGGGATCTACAGCTGGCATACAAGTGAAAAAAACTGTAATTAATATAAAAATAAAAATAAAAATAAAAATAAAAAAACAATCAATAATTGGGTCCTCATGAAAGTGAAAAGCTCCTGTAAAATAAAAGACACTGTCATCAGAACCAAGGGACAGACTGCAGTCTGGGAAAAGATCTTCACCAACTCTGTATCTGAGAGAGAGTTAATATCCAGAATATATAAAGAACTCAATAAGTTAAAAAGCAACAAATGAAAAATCCAATTTAAAAATGGGGGACGGAGCTAAACAGAGAATTCTCAATAGAGGAATATCAAATTGCAGAGAAACATTTAAAGAAATGCTCAACATCCTTAGTCATCAGGGAACTGCATATCAAAATGACCCTGAGATTCACCTTACACCCATCAGAATGGCTAAGAGAAACAACTCAAGTGACAAGACATACAGGAGATGATGTGGAGAAAGGGGAACCTTCCTTTGTTGCTTGCTGAGAATGTAAACATATACAACCTCTTTGGAAAGAAATCTGGTGTGTTCTCAGTTGGGGATTGTTCTAACTCAAAATGCAGCTACTAGGCACATATCCAAAATATGCTCAAGTACACCACAAGGACATGCTCAAACATGTTCCCATCAGCATTATCTGTAATAGCCCAAATCTGGAAAAAAAAACCAGATGTCCCTCAGTTAAGGAAAGGATACAATAATTGTGTTACATTCACACAATGGAATACTATTCAGCAATTGGAATCAAAGAAATCATGGAATGTGCAGGCTAATGGTGGGACCTAGAAAAGATCATCCTGAGTGAGGTATCCCAGAAGAAGAAAGCCACACATTGTATATACTCACTTAGAAGTGGATATTATACATATAATATAGGATAAGCATACTAAAATCTGTATACCTGAAGAAGCTAAACAAGAAGGAGTACCCTGGGTAATATGATCTATTGTCACTCAGAAAGGTGAACAGGATGGATGTCAGAAGAAGGAGAAAGCAGGGAACAGGACAGGAGCTTATCACAGAGGGCCACTAAAAGACCCTGTCCAGCAGGGTATCAAAGCAGATGCTGAAACACATAGCCAAATTTTCAACAGAGTGCATCGAATCTTATGAAAGAAGGGGGAGATAGAGAGACCTGGACAGGCCAGGTGGTACACAAGTAGAGCAGCAGAAGCAAAACTTCTGTGCACATGGGGTCTTCTTTGAGACTGATATTCCAAACAAGGACCATGCATGGTGATAACCTAGAACCGCCCCAGAGAAATATCCTATGGCAGCTCAGTCTCCAAGTGGGTTACCTAGTAAGGGGAAGAGGGACTGTCTCAGACATGAACTCAGTGGCTGGATCTTTGATAACCTCTCCCTGAGCAGGAAACAGTCTTACCAGGCCACAGAGGAAGACAATGCAACCAGTCCTGATGAGACCTGATAGACTAGGATTAGAAGGAAGGAGGGGAAGACCACCCCTATCAGTGGACTTGGGGAAGGGCATGCAAAGAAATGAGGGAGGGATGGTGGGATTGGGATGGAATGAGGGAAGGGGATACAGGTGGCATACAAAATGAATAAATGCAATTAATAAAAAATGATTTTAAATATAAGGAATGTTGACTAGTGTGGTAAAGTCTCTTTCCATACAATCGCAGAAGTCACAAAAGGATGCTGGATGATGCTCCAAGATCCCAGAGAGATTCTATGAGACTCTCAGCAAGTTCTGAGAGGGCCTGGTGCTCCAAACTCCCAGTGAGAGTCTGATGTCTTTCATTTAGTTTTTGAACCTGCATAGAGCCTCTTTGCCTCTCATGCACAGATATAAAAGTCAAGAGATGCTGGTCTGATGTTTTGTTTGTCTCCTGGGAGTATTTATTTGTACATGTCATTTGAGTTATGTTTGTCATTGGCTCATTTTGGACTCTTCTGGATTAATATGTAGTAATCATGAACCAAACATTATCTGTTGGCCATCTGTTTACCCCTTAACTTGGTTTAGCTTGTTTCAAAAATTTTCAGAAAAAAAAAAAAAATACAGCTTCTCTAGTAAAAAAAATGAATAAATAAAAATAAAAAAGCAGCTCATTTGACAAAGACTGATAATACTGGCTCTGTCCTTGAAGGTCTGCATTTTTGCAACTGAGTCTACTGCCTGGGTTAACCTGGCAGCCAGCCAGTTATGGCATGTTCAGCCTGCTCTTGAAAGGGCACCAGTGGCTTCTCCGTTTCTCCATAAGAAATCTAATGTTTAATTCTGCTACAAAGCCTCTGTACTCATAAGAAATTGGATTCAACAGGTAGCAAGATGCTCCTCCTTTGAAATAACAGCTTAAAAGTACAAAGAGTATTGTTTGTATAAGTTTGCAATGTTATATAAGTCTTGGTTATAGGTTAATGGTTATTGGGTATGTTTAAAATCTGTAACGTAAAGTTAACTTAAAACTTAGGATTGGAGCCATTCTAAATAACAAACGGCATGAGCTCAATAAAAAAAAGTCTCCAAAGGTAATATAAATTTGTATAAGATTTTACATAATTTCTGTCCTGTCTTAAAAACAAGGATCATAAAAAAAAACGTTTAAAACTTTGTTTGTATGAGATATTAGAGCTACACCTCCATGTGTCTGTATATCAGAATTTTTCTTGTTGGCAGTCAAACTTTGTAACATCAAAATAATACATTTGGTATTGATTTTAAAGACACTGATTTGTCTGAATTTTTAACACTGATAAAATTTGGATTTGACTTCTAAAAACTATGGTTATGCTCTAACACTTTACTCTGGGCATTTTAATATTGCAAAAGCAGATTTTGAAGAATGTTTGAATGTTTAAGGCTATAAAACATTTTAAAATTTTTCAGGTATTTAAAAATAATGACCCTCTGCAACCTAACAAGGAAATTGGAACAGTTTCTCAGTGCTTTCAGGGAGGTAAAAAGGCCTTGTTATTTATTTTATTAATTTTACCAAATTAAACCAAGCCATACTGTTTAAGGCAATTGAAGAAACTAGAGTTTTTAAAATGTATCATTTCAGGATGGTAAAAACCCATGGAATGAGTGAGTAAAAATAAAAATGAAAAGGATTTTAAAGGAAGTTTTTATGTTGTCTATAAAACAAAACAAAAAAAAAAGCAAGAGACTGGGATGGAAAAAAAAAGCTTGTCTAAAGTAAAAATGTTCTCTTTTTTTTAATTTTATTTTTTTTCTTATCAGTTACATTTTATTAACTCTGTATCCCAGCCATATCCCGCTCCCTCATTCGCTCCCAATCCCACCCTCACTCCCTCATCTACACCCTGCCCCTTTCCAAGTCCACTGATGTGGGGGGCTCCTCCCCATTCATCTGATCCTGTTTTACCAGGTATCTTCAGAACTGGCTGCAAAGCCCTCCTCTGTGGCCTAACAGGACTGCTCCTCTCTTGGGGGGTGGGGTGGAGAGGTCAAAGAGCCAGTCATTAAGTTCCTGGTAGAAATAGTCCTTGTTCCCCTCACTATGGGAAACCAATTGGTTACTGAGCTACCACAGGTTACATCTGAGCAGAGGTTCTATGTTATATCCATAAATGGTCTTCTTCCGTAGAATTGGGGTACTATGTAGATATTGTTTAAATTTGGTTTTGTCATGGAATATTTTGAATTCTCCGTCTATGTTGATTGAAAGTTTTGCTGGGTATAGTAGTCTGGGTTGGAATCTGTGGTCCCTTAAGGACTGTATGATTTCTGTCCAGGCCCTTCTGGCTTTCATAGTTTCTGTTGAGAAATCTGGTGTGATTATGATAGGTCTACCTTCATATGTTACTTGGCTTTTTCCCTTGCTGCTTTTATAATTTTTTCTTTGTTCTGTAGGTTCAGTGTTTTGACTGTGATGTGACGTGAAGAATTTCTTTTCTGGTCTAGTCTACTTGGTATTCTGTAGGACTCTTGTATGTTTATGGCCGTCTCCTTCTTTAAGTTGGGAAAGTTTTCTTCTATAATTTTCTTGAAAATATTTTCTGGACCTTTGAGCCTGATGTCTTCTTTTTCTTCTACTCCTATTATTCTTAGATTTTGTCTTTTCATGGTGTCCTTGATTTCTTGGATGTTTTGTGTTTGGAACTTTTTTGATTTTATTTTTTCTTTGAGAGATGTGTCAATTTCTGCAAGTGTATCTTCGTCTCCTGAGATTCTTTCTTCCATCTCTTGTATTCTGTTGGTGATGCTTACCTTTGTAGTTCCCGATCTTTTCTCTATGTTCTCCAGCTCCTGGTTTTTCTCTATTTGTATTTTCTTTATTGATTCTAATTCTGTTTTCATGTCTTGTACAATTTCCTTCATCTGTTTGAATGTGGAGTCCTGCTTTTCAATGACCGCTTCTATTTTTTTTTCCGTTTCCTCTCTATGTATCACTAATTGTGCCTCTACTTTTTTGGCTATAATTGCGTGTATTTCTATGGGAGCTTTGTTTATTTCTTCTTTATTTGCCTTCATTTGTGTGGACATTTCTTTGAAAGCTTTGTTCATTTCTTCTTTGTTTCCCTCAATTCTCGTGGTCATTTCTCTGAGAGTTCTATATGTTTCCTCTTTGTTCGTCTCGATTTCCTTGGCTATTTTTCTGAGGGCTTTGTTCATTTCATCTTTATGGGCCTCTAATAGCTGGAGAAGCATAGTTTTGAGGTCCTTTTCTTGTCTATCTAGTGAATTGAAGTGTCCATTGATTTGTGGGGTTGCTGGTGAGGTCATTATGTCCTGATTTTTATTGGGTGTGTTCTTATGTCTGCCTCTAGCCATCTGGTTATCTATAGCCCTCACTGTTTGTTCCTTGGTTTATAGCTCAGGCTATGATCATCTCTTTCTGTTTTCTGGACCTTTTTTTTTTTTTTTTCAGGAAGATGAGAGAGGTTCGGTGGTTTTGGAGTGTGCACTGTGGTTTCAGTTTTGCCTAAGTAAGGAATGTGGCACAGTGTGCATGTGCGGATTCTTTGACTATTGCAGTGGTCTGTAGGCCACTATTATGCATTTCTGTCTGAGATCCAGGGATTGTTTGCCTGGATTACACTGGTGGACCCACAAGGCAGAGGCTGCAACATTGGGGTCGCTATCCCAAGAATCCCTATGATGCCCACACTAGGGGTGAGGGTGGCAGGGATCTCGTCTGGTTGCTTCTGTGGAGAGGCCCTGGGTCTGGGGCAAACTCTCCCTAGAATGCTCACTCACTCTCTTGCAGGACCAGTTGGAATGCACAGGGGTTCCCCTTTCTCTCTACTCTCTGATTTGGTCCTGCTGCAGAAAATGCACGGGTAGGCTAACAGTCAGCTCTGTGACACTGTGGCCACAGGACTCGGTGTCCACCATTCCTGTGTGCTGCCTCTCTGTCCTTTCCCTCTACCAGGAAGGATTATGATGACTGGTTCCAGGGTAGCATGGGAAAGAGTTAGGTTGAGTGTTCTCAATCCCAGGTCCCAGGCCCAGATCTCTCTGCAAGAAGCAGCCTGGCGGTAGAACCTATGTTTGCTGATGCCGAGATTGTACCAGGTAGGGTTGAGTGTCCTAAGATCCAGAGCTTGGGTTTCTCTGCCAGGGGCCGCTGGGTGAGCTGAAGAGGGGGTGCTGTGTCCTGTGGCAGGCTCCCTCTCTGTCCTTCCCCTCTGACCTGCCCCTCCACCAGGGCAAGCTTATGGCTGTGCTCTCAGGGGAGTGCCAGAAGGGGTTGGGAATTCTCAGTCCCGATCCTGAGCCAGGGTTTTTCTGCCAGGGGTCAGGGGGCTGCCGGTGATAGGACTTGGTGCTAGACCTTATTGTGCAGGATGCAGGAGATTCTCAGGATGTGTTGAATGACCACAGTCCCAGATCCTGAGCTGAAGTTTGTTTGCTAGGAGCCTCTGGCAGCACTGGGGTCCGAGCACTGTGAAGCCGCTGTGCACCTCTTTATCTTTCCTCTCCACCATGGCAGGGTTATGGTGGCATTTGCGGGAGTGCTCGAAAGGATTGGGTTTTCTCAGTCCCAATCTCGGGTTGGGGTAAAGACAATGTGGTCTGTGGCAGATTCTGGTGGATGCCCCCTGCCTCCTCCGAAGAGGAAGTAGGGATTTTGAGCTGGGCGCGCAGCAGCTCTCTGCACAGTGGATCTCAGCTGTGAAGGTGGCGGGTACCCATGGTCAGTGAGACCTTCCAGGGAAAGACCGGGTAACCCATGATAAGTCTCTCAACCTTCCTTCCCCATGGGGTTTTCTTGGAACTGGAACTCTCAGTCTCTGGCACCCTTGTGCCCACCAATCAGCCTGGGAAAGTGATCAGGACACGCAAGCGTGCGGCTCCAGCCTGGAGAACCAAAGCCCACATTAGCTGGGATCTCTTCTGGGTTCTAGCTGTGTGGCCTGAGAGTGGACCCGACCAATTCCCATGCTGTGGGAGCCTCCCCTCACCTGGGAAACATGATAGCTGTAGTTTTAGGGCCCAGAGTTCAGCCTCCTGGTCGCTGCACGGAGAGTTTTGTCCTGTTTCTCAGACACAGTGTTCTCCTGGCGCCGCCATCTTGGCCCCCCAAAAATGTTTTCTTAAACCTAAAAATCAGAGCTAGAAAAAAATCATAACCTAAACATGTATAAAATGTTGTAAAATGTCAAAGTATATAAAAGTTTATAAAAGGCCAGAGTATGTAAAAATTACAAGAAGCTAGAGGGCATATGAACTTTATTTGCTTTGGTTGTATACCTGGAAATACAAGAAAAAATAAACTGTAAAGTATGCCAAAATTTAAACCATATTAAGTTAATTCTGGTTGGTTTTGCCCCAGATCCAAGGTCCCTGTTTGCTAGCAGGCAGATATCAGATCCCTCCCAACCACATCCACACTGTAGGCAACATAGACATCATTGGGACAGTGTTCTCAACATTGAAGCCCGTCTTCTGTGGGTCTCCTAGTGGAGTCCAGGCAAAAAATTCCTAGATCCCAGACAGATCTGAATAATGGGAGGACAGTACCACAGGCCTATATGCATTTAGAGCACCCATGCAGGCACATTGTGCCCATGAACTGCACCCGCACCCAATCCTGCACTTATGCTCCACCATTCCAGGCATCTAAACACTCAGGCACACTGTCCTTCAAGGCACACTTCCACAAACTCCCATGATTTTGTGTATGTACCTGCATCTTTCCTGCCTTAGCTACAGCTAAAACACCAACATCTGCTCTCAAAGTGGTGGACTTCTCTCATCTTCCTGAAGTATACTCCAGATACCAGAGACAAACAGACCCAGTTTGGAAGTACAGACTAGAGGAAAAAACAGCCAAAGCCACTGATAAGCAATGGCTAAAGATTGGCATAAGAACACATCCAAAAAAATCAGGACAACTTGCCTTCATCACCAACCCCAAATATCAACGGATATTTTAATAACATCAGAAGCACAGGAGAATGATCTCAAGTGTGTGCTTTTCCAGTTATTAGAGGCCCATAAGAAAATATCAGAAAAAGGATAGATATCCCATGCTCATGGATTGATAGGATAAACATAATGAAAATGGCCATCCTGCTAAAAGTAGTCTACAGATTCAAGGTAATTCCCATCAAAATACCAACATAATTCTTTACAGAACTTGAAAGAACAATTCTCAATTTCATATGGAAAATAAAAAACCCACAGTTGTTTAAAAAAAATCCTGTACAACAACAGATCATCTGGAGTTATCTCTATCCTTGATCTCAATCTGTACTATAGAACCACAGTAATAAAAACTGCATGGTACTGGCAGAGAAACAGTCTGGAGGATCAACACAATCAAATAGAAGACCCAGAAATAAACCCACACACCTACGGATATTTGATTTTTGACAAAAATCCAAAACCATACAATGGAATATTGATAGCGTCTTCAACAAATGCTTCTGGCTTAACTAGATATCTACATGTAGAAAAATGTAAATAGATCCATACTTATGACCCTGCCCCAAACTAAAGTCCCAGTGCATCAAAGACCTCCACATAAAACCAGACACACTAAATCTGTAAAAAGATCAAGTGGGGAAGATCCTTGAACTCATTGGCATAGGAGTCAACTCTTAAACACAACATCAACAACACAGGCTCTAAGATCAACA
Organism: Meriones unguiculatus; assembly: GCF_030254825.1. Taxonomy (NCBI): domain Eukaryota; kingdom Metazoa; phylum Chordata; class Mammalia; order Rodentia; family Muridae; genus Meriones; species Meriones unguiculatus. Next base: position 116,718,380 of record NC_083369.1, read on the forward strand.
GTTAATAAATGGGACCTCATGAAACTGAAAAGGTTCTGTAAAGCAAAGAACACTGTCATAAGAACAAAACGACAGCCTACAGATTGGGAAGGATCTTCACCAACCCTCTATCTGACAGAGGGCTAATATCCAGAATATATAAAGAACTTAAGAAGTTAAACACCGGGAGAATCCAAGATTGGGGCGACCAGCATGCACCATATTCAGAGGAGCTGAAACTCTGAATTGGTGAGTCTAGGGGCTGTAAAACCCAAAACAATGGTAGAAGAGTCTGGGGAGAAGGGAGACAAACCCTGATCTGAGTCCAATAGGATACAGTTTGTCAGCGAACATCTCCTTGGACTTCACCTGGGGAATCGATTCCCAGGCACTTCCATAATAATGGGTGGAAGCAGAAGTGGAGGTAGCCAAGCCTACAGCAGAGGAGGCAGCGGAGGTACCGCAGCAAACATGGAGGCAGCAGTGGAGGCACCACAACTAGCAGCTGAAGCAGAGGAAGCACCCCGCAGTGCAAACAGCTTGCCTAAACACAGTGCTACCTGTTCCAAGCACAAATCCTCCTCCTTGAGATTTGAGACTAAGTACACTCAAACCCCTGGCATTTTCCCCAGGAATTCTGATCACCAGCCTTGCCTGAGGGGGAGGAGGCAGAGGAAGCACATAGCGCTTCCCAAATCAGAGAGCACAGCACAGCCTGCTGTGTTCACAGCTTCTAGCACAGAGCAGAGGGCTGGGCACACAGAGCCCACGACAGAGTACTTGTCCAACCTGCAGTGTCAGCCACAGACCTCATAGTCCAGCCTGCAGAGCCTTCCAAAGATTGGAGACCACTGGCTATTCAGGAAACCTGCACAGGGATTTGTGTCCACAATCTGTGCTTGCTAACACCATTAGCATCCACATCCCCTCCTGTGCTTCCTCCCAACCCCCATATCCCAATTACACTCTCTAGCACTACCCATCAAGACACACTTAGACATGCGTGGGAGCGCACACACACACACACACACACACACACACACACACACACACTTACTCCCCCGCAATAATGAATCTGTGCCAGCAGCTTTTCCTCTCTAGGGTACAACTGAAGCAACAACACACACTCTCAAAACATTGGACTTCCCTGATTTTCCTGAAGAATATTCCAGACACCAGAGAAAGACAGTTCCAGTCTGAAGTTCAGACTCAAGGAAAAGACAGTGAAGATCACATATAAGCAAATGGACAAAGGTAGGAGTAAGAACTCACCCAACAAAAATCAAGACACCATGGCCCCACCAGCAACCCCCAAGCTGTCATTGAGTAGCAAGTTGTTCAGTTTCCATTTATGTACAGGCTTTTTGCTGTTTCTCTTGTTGGTGAGGTCCAGCTTTAAACCATGATGGTCAGATAGGATACAAAGGATTATTTCAATCTTCTTGTATCTGCTGAAGCTTGCTTTGTGACAAACTACATGGTCTATTTTGGAGAATGTTCCATGAGGTGCTGAAAAGGTATACTCTTGGTTTTGGGTGCAAAGTTCTGTAGACATCTATTAGGTCCATTTGATTTAGGGCCTCTGTAAGTGCCCTTTTTTTCCTGTTTTACTTGTGAATGGATGACCTGTCCCTTGGTGAAAGCAGAGCGTTGAAGTCTCCCACTATTAAGGCTTCCAATCAATGTGTGATTTCAGCTTTAATAATGTTTCTTTTACAGATGTAGGTGGTCTTTTATTTGGGGCTTAGATGTTCAAAATTGTGATGTTCTCCTGTTGGAATTTTCCCTGATGAGAAGGAAGTGCCCCTCCTCATCTTTTTTTATTAATTTTGGTTGAAAGCCTATTTTATTAGATATTGGGATCGCTCCCTCAGCTTGTTTTCTGGGTCCATTTGCTTGATAAACATTTTTCCAGCCCTTTACTCTAAGGTAGTGTTTACCTTTTTTGCATAGGTGTGTTTCTTGGATGCAGCAGAATTCTGGATCCTGTTTGCACAACTGTTCTATTAGTCTGTGTCTTTTTATTGGAGAGTTGAGTCCATTGATATTGATAGATAATAGTGACCAATGACAGATAGTTCCTTTTACTGTAGAGTTGGTGGTCTTACTATGATTCATTGCAGGTTTTTTTTCTTTTAATTTTTTTGGGAAATTATCTGTACACTATTTTTTCTTTAGTGTAGTTGTTTTCATTGGATTGGAGTTTTCCTTCTAATATCTTCTTTCGGGCTGGGTAGCTGTGTAGATATTGCTTCAATTTAGTTTTATCATGGAATATTTTGATTTCTCCATCTATGTTGATTGAAAGCTTTGCTGGGTATAGTAGTCTGAGTTGACATCTGTGTTCCCTTAAAGACTGAATGATTTCTGTCCAGACCCTTTTGGCTTTCATAGTTTCTGATGAGAAGTCTGGTGTGATTCTGATTGGTCTACCTTCATATGTCACTTGGCCTTTTTCCCTTTGTTTTGTAGGTTTAGTGATTTGACTATGATGTGACACGAAGTATTTCTTTTCTGGTCTAGTCTATTTGGTGTTCTGTAGGCTTCTTGTATGTTTATGGACATCTCTTTCTTTAAGTTGGGAAATTTTTCTTCTATTATTTTCTTAAAAATATTTTCCAGTTCTTGGAGCATGGAGTCTTCTTTTTCATCTATTCCTATTATTCTTAGGTTTCATCTCAGCAATTAAAAACAATCCTACTCAACAATTAAAAACAAGGAAATTATGAAATTTGCAGGCAAATTTTGGGACCTAGAAACGATCATCCTGAGCGAGGTATCCCAAAAGCAGAAAGACACACATGGTATATACTCACTTATATAGACCTATAAGATAGGATAAATATCCTGAAATCTTTACACCTAAAGAAGATAAACAAGAAAGAAGACCAAGGGTTAGATGATCAATCCTCACTTAGAAAGACAAATGGGATGGACCTTGGATGTAGGAGACAACAAATAACAGGACAGGAACCTACAACAGAGGGCCTCTGAAACACTCTACCTAGCAGTGTATCAAAGCAGATATTAAGACTCATAACTAAAATTTGGGCAGAGTGCAGGGAATCATATGAAATTAGGGGCAGTTAGTAAGACCTGGAGAGGACAGGAGCTCCACAAGGACCATATATATCTGGGCACAGGCGTCTTTCATGAGACTGTTTCTCCAACCAAGAACCACGTATGCATATAACCTAGAACCCCAGTTCAGATATAGCTCATGGTAGCTCAGTATCCAAGTGGATTCTATATTAAGGGGAACAGGGGCTATTTCTGACATGAACTCAATGGTGAGCTCTTCACACACACACACACACACACACACACACACACACACACACACACACCCGCAAGGGAGCAGCAACCTTGCTAGGTCACAGTAGGGGACATTGCAGCCAGTCCTGAAGAGACCTGATAAACTAGGGTCAGATGGAAGGGGAGGAGGTCCTCCCCTATCAGTGGATTTGGAAAAGAGCATGGAGGAGATGAGGGAGGGGGGGTGGGAATGGGAGGGAATAAGGACGGGGTCTACGGCTGGAATACAAAGTAAATAACCTGTGATTAATATAAAAAATTTAAAAATTTTAAAAAATAATAAAATTTAAAAAAGAAACTTAGAAAACAAGAAGTTAAACACCAGCACATCAAATGATCCAATTTAAAAAAATGGATTTCAAAGCTAAACAGAGAATTCTCTGTAGAGGAATATCGAATGGCAGAGAAACACTTAAAGAAATCCTCAGCCTCATTATCCATCAGGGAAATGCAAATCAAAATGACCCTGAGATTTCACCTACATCCATCAGAATGGCCAAGACCATAAATTCAAGTGACAACACATGCTGGAGAGGCTGTGAAGAAAGGGGAACCCTCCTCCACTTCCATTGGGAATGTAAACCTGTACAACCTCTCTGGAAATTCAATCTGGCACATTCTCAGACAACTAGGAATAACTCTTCCTCAAGATCCATCCATACCACTCCTAGGCGTGTATCCAAAATACACTCAACTATACAACAAGAACATTTGCTCAACAATGTTCCTAGAAGCTCTATTCATAATAGCCACAATCTGGAAATGACGTAGGTGTCCCTCAATGTAGGAATAGATACAGAAATTGTGGTACATTTGCACAACGGAATACTACACATCTATTAAAAACAAGGAAATCATGAAATTTTCAGGCAAATGGTGGGAACTATAAAAGACCATCTTGAGTGAAGTAACCCAAAGAAAAAAATAGACTCTATACAATGTTATTTTTAATTTTTTAATTAATTTATTTTTAATTAATTACAGTTTATTCACTTTGTATCCCACCTGCAGCCCCTACTTTGTCCTCGTCTAATCCCACCCTCGTTCCCTTATCTCCTCCCATTCCCCTCCACAAGTTCACTGATAGTGGAAAGCATCCTCCCCTTCCATCTGACCCTAGCATATCAGGTCTCATCAGGAGTGGCTGCATTGTCTTCCTCTGTGGCATAGTAAGGCTGCTCCCCACTCAAGGGAAGAGCCGGGTGAGTTCATGTCAGAGACAGTCCCTGTTCCAGTTACTAGGGAACCACTTGAATAATGAGGTTCCATGGATTACATATCTGCAGGAGTTCTAGGTTATCCCCATGCATGGGCCCAGGTTGGAGCATCAGTCTTGGAAAAGACCCTTTTGCCCAGATCCTTCAGTTCTGCTGCTCTCTTTGTGGAGTTTCTGTCCCCTCCTACCACCGAGGTCCTTCATCTCCCCCTTCTTTCACAAGACACTCTGCACTCTGCCCAAAGTTTGGCCAGCAGTCTCAGCATCTGCTTTGATACCCTGCTGGGTAGAGTCCTTCAGAGGTCCCCTGTGGTAGGCTCCTGTCCTGTTCCCTACACTCTCCCTCTTCTGACGTCCATCTTGTTTGCCTTTCTGAGTGATTATTAATGATTTTATCCAGGGTCCTCCTTCTTGCTTAGCTTCTTTGGGTGTACAGATTTTAGTATGTTTATCTTATATTCTAAGTCTAATATCCACTTTTAAGTTAGTGAAAAAATTTATTTATATGTTTTTAGTTTGCATTTTCTGAATCAGCAGAGCCTAACCCCTCTTCTAGAGCCTGTTTCCATTCCCCTCTTAGAAAGTTTCTTTAACTGAATTGTCTCTCCAGGGAGTGTAAGGGATGACTTACGATGTCATGTTCTCAACATGATTATTTTCATAAATTTCATAATTCTGCCTTGAACCTGGTGACTACATGCACCTTGTTGCAGCTATAAGTGACTTCCAAACTGAGGAGCACAGCTGTTTTCAGAAATCAAATTTACAAGCCAGTGATTAAAAAAAAAAATGAAGGGAAAGAAGGCACTCCATAAGCACTTTTTTAAATCACTTTTTTTCATGAAACTGTACACCAAGTCGTACTAGTTTTCTAAAATACCACTACAACAATTCACAGAAGTCAGAAATTTTAAAATAGAGCTTAAAGGCTATTTAGCTCCTACACAAATGCCACAAATCCATGTATCTTTGGGACTGAATACAAGTCAAAAGATTTTCATGGAGCTGCTTGTGTTAAGGAGAGTAAAGAAAACTCACCAATGGATGCTGTCTAAACTGTCTCACTATTTTCAGGTGTTTTGTTTTGGTAGCAAAGCTGGCTTTAATTGGCATTATTCAATTTTCAAAGTATTTATTGAGTACTTACCGTGGCCTAGCACTGGATTAAAGATTTTCATGTCGTTTAATAATCATGGCAGTCCAGTACTGTACTTTCATTCCTATTCTGTAAATAGGGAAATAAACAAATGCATTCAGAAATTCACCTCATTATCATACTACAGTAATGAACTCAGGAGCACCAAACTGAAAATCACCTCTGAACAGTTAAACTGTTGACTGGCATTAGGAAACTGAAGTATCTAAACTTACCTACCTGTAAGATAAAAGTAAATCTAGCTATTGATGATGTTATGAAGATTAGATGAGGTAATTTATTTAAAGCTTCTAGATGAGCCATATGCAATGAGCCATAGTAGTGATTATCTTTCTCTCTTTTCCCTGTAAACAGAAGAGCCAAATTTTTAACTTATGTTTTGATTTCCAAGATGGTCTCTGTTCTTTCAGCTTGTGGTTGCAATTTAATTAATAAATCAATAAATTTAGGTCATAAAGTTAGAACTGAGAACATAATCAAAGCTATGATGATTACATGTTAATGGAGATAAAAAGGCCTATCGAGTTGATCATATTATTCCTTCACTTCAATAGTATATTAAAGTTTACTTTGTAATCTTCACTTTCCCTGGGGGCCAGAGATGATGATGACCCGTGAAGCTATTTCCAAGTGCTTGTAGTTGCTGTTTTCTTTTTCCCCCCATTCTACCGTCCTCTTCCATCACTACAGATCCCTTCAGTATTTATTTATTTTCATAAAAAATCTTTTGAAATTGTACATTATGTAAGAACCTTGATTGTACTGTGATTTTGTTTTATAGTCAGCATTACTTTAAATACTGCAAAATCTCAACATTGGCTCTACTGAAAATCGTGATGCATGCCAGATCAGGAGGCAACCTGGAAGTGATGGGCTTGGTGCTTGGTAAAGAGGACAGTGGGACCATGATCATCATGGGCAGTTTTGTTTTGTCTGTAGAGGTCACTGAAACCAAAATAAATTCTCAGGCTGCCACATATGAGGAAATGGCTGCAAACACAGAAAATGACAAACAGGTAAAAATATGGTTTCTTAGAACTTAGTAACTCTTAAGAGTCTCAAGATGACTTTTGGGTTTCTGAGCTTAAACCTGTCCTTTTCACATTAAAATTTACAATTAAAATTGAATAATTTTCATGTAAAGTATTAAAAATCTTGTGAGGTTTATAGTACTAGGTTGGAGGAAGGAGTCCTTCTCAATTAAATTTTCATAGTCAGTGTCAGTTGTGTTTCAAATTGAAAAAAAAAATATGTAGGCTTGGCATTCATGAGCCCAGAGTTCAATATCTCCAGAATCCCTCAACACTGGAAAAAAAAAAATGAAGAAATTTAGGAATTAACTATTCCTGAGAAGAGTGAATCTAATTTTTTCTAAGTAATTTTATTTATTTATTTATTACAATTTATTCACTTTGTATCCCAGCTGCAGCCCCCTCTCTTGTCCCAGTCCCACCAACCTTCCCTCATCTCCTTCTATGTCCTTTCCCTATTCACCTGATAGGGGAGTAACTTCTCCCATTCTAACTGACCTTAGAGTATCAGGTCTCATCAAGGCTCACTGCATCATCTTCCTCTGTTGCCTGGCAAGGCTCCACCCACCAAGGGAATGTGATCAGAGAGCCTGCCACTGTGTTAATGTCAGAGACAGCCCCTGCACCCCTTGCTAGGGAACCCACTTGTATACTGAGCAGCCGATTGGCTTTCTCTAAACAGGGGTTCTAGGTCCTCTCTATGAATGGTCCATAGTTGGAGTATAGGTCTCTACAGTCCCCACTCAGCCAAGGAAGTTTGGCAATGTTTTCCTCCTTGTGGAGTTCCTGTCCCCTCCAGGTCTTTCTATCTCCCTCTTCTTTCTATCTCTTTTTCTTAATAATTCTGCCACTCTTCCCAAAATTAGGCTATGAGTTTAAGTTTCTCCTTCAATATCCAGGTAGGTAGAGTCTATCCGAGGTCCCTTGTGGACCTCCTGTCTTGTTCCTTCTACTACTTTCAAATCAATACTGTTTGCCCTTCTGAATATGGATTAAGCATCTTCCCTAGGGTCCTCCTTGTTGTTAAGCTTCTTGAGGGCTATAGATTTAGTATGTTTATCCTATATTATATGGTTAATATCCGCTTATAAGTGAGTATATAACATTTGTGTCTTTCTGCTTCTGGGTTATCTCACTCGGGATGATCTTTCCTCGTTCCCATCATTAGCCTGCAAATTGTATGATTTCCTTGTTTGAATTACTGAGTACTGTTCCATTGTGTAAATGTACCACAATTTCGGCATCCATTACTTCATGAGAGACATCTAGGTTGTTTCCAGATTCTGGCTATTACGAATAGAGCTGCTACAAACGTGGTTGAGCAAATGTCGTTAGTGAGTGGTGGGGTATCTTTTGGATATATGCCTAGGAGTGGTATAGCTGGATCTTGAGGTACCATTATTCCTAAATTTTGGCAGAAGCACCAGATTGATTTCCAAAGTGATTGTACTAGGTTACATTCCCACCAACAGTGGAGGAGGGTTCCACTTTCTCCATATCCTCTCCAGCATGCATCATTCCTTAAGCTTTTTATCTTAGCCATTCTGATGAGTGTGAGGTTGAAATCTAATGGACTAGGATATTTTTCTTCCTTAAGTTACTTATATACTTACACAGAACAAGATCAAGATTTTTTGTTCAATTTTTTAAGTATGTTGTATGTGATATGCATCTATGTGCAGATATGTTTTATAATCTACAGCATATTCCTGCGAAGGTATATCAGATGTTAGTGATAATGTCTGGGCTGAGAAAGAGAGAGATGAGGGAAAAGGTACAGAAAGAGAGTGGATTGCCTTGATCTGGTACCTTGATAATTTTACACTGCATGCATGTGTGTCTTTTCAGAAATTCTTTAGCTTCAAAGAAGCATGTGCTTCACACTGCTACTAGACCACAGTGCTTCATAAAACCTGTAAATGACAATATCTGAGATTCTACCACACCTCAAGCAAGCTTTTTCTTTCATGTATTAAGGTGGCCACCTTGAAAATGCAATTAGCTTATACCAGAGCTACCCAGGTTAAAGCTCTTGGCTCTCTGGGATTGATGTTAGTAGGCAGATGCTTAACTTGCACTCCCAGTAACCATTCATGGCAGTGGTGGTACGTGCATTAAAAAAACAAAACAAAACAAAACAAAACAAAAAGTGTCTCTGCTTTAGCAAAGAACTAAAGAACTCTAGTTTGATTCTTATCACCCATATGAAGGCTTACAACCTAGATCCAGGGTATCTGAAACCTTTCTCTGACCTCCAAGGACACGATATAAGACATATATTCAAGGAGTCATACATAAGGTAAAAATAAATAAGCGAATGAATGAATGAGGGTCTCATGTGTTTCAGGCTGGTCATTACCTCCTGAAATTGAACTCCTGATTCTCCTATTATGTGCTTAGCATACTAGGACTATAAGTGTAGAGTACCACATTCTTTTTAGCATTTTTTTATTTCAGTTTTAATTTTTGTTGTTTGTCTTCCTTCTTGTACGTTTGTATCAGGAGCTGGGGGAGAGACATACACATGCTATGACCCATGTACATAGGTGAGAAGACAGCTTGTTGGGGTCCATTCTCTCCCTCCACCATGTCGGTCTCAGGGACCAAATTCAGGTCCTCAGGCTTGACAGTAGGCACGTTTACCCATAGGACCATCCTAGTGGCTCCACTTTTTTTGTTTCATTTTACCTTTTGTTTTTATGGTGTCAGGGTTTCATATGCTATTTAAGAGTTCTCTCTACCATGAAGCTATATCCTCAGTCCTCTAGCTTCAGTAAATATTTAAAAATTTGTATCTTTATGAGTGTTTGCATGTTATCTTTGTGCACCACACATGTGCTTGGTGCCTGTAGGGTCCAGAAGTAGCAGTGGGATACCCTGGAATTGGAGTTAGATGTGAGTGCTGGGAACCAAACCCATTTCCTTCTGCCAGAGCAGCAACTACCCTTAACTTCTGAGGTATCCCTCCAACCTATATAAGTTTTGTATGGGTTTAATTTTGTTTTGTTTTGTTACTGTTTTTGGCACAGAGTCTCTCTGTTATGTAGCTCTGTCTATCCTAGAACTGGATATGTTGACCAGGCTGTCCTTGAACTCCCAGACAGCCTCTGCCTGAGTGTTCAGGTTAATGCCATATACCACCACACCAAGCTTGTTTTATGTTTCTGTGTGTGTGTGTGTGTGTGTGTGTGTGTGTGTGTGTGTGTGTGTGTGTGTGTGTTTTAAGTTGTTCAGAAAGATTTGCTAAAGAAAGAATACTGAAAAATTAAAACACTGTGATAAAGGCTTAAGCTCTGGTGTCTTAACCCTCTTGCACCTCACACTTCACTCCTGTGATAAGAAGTTAAATCATAGAACCCATGTCATCTTCTTTGCTCTGCATAGGCATTTAATCAGGGTGGACTGAATTGGAGAAGCAGAAATGGCTAGAACCTGTCTTCTTCTATGTCCAGGGTGCTTTAGATGCAATCTGGATTTTATTAGGAGGAAACTAATAGTTGTTCATCTATTAAAGTATTTGGGTAAGGGAGGGAAGATTCTCAGTTGATTTGTTTGTTTCAAAAATATGTCCTTGTTGAATAGCATGCACAGCTTAAATAATAATAATAAATACTCTTTGATGATATGGTAACTAAATCTAATCTGTAAAATAACTGAATATTCCCATTTTATTGAACTTTTCTGGTTATTTTGGTTATCTTTTTCAGATGGTTTGCTAGTTTAGTTTACAAATATATAGTGCTATATTTACTTGCTTGTTTTGGGTTTCTGATCTTGACTCACTAGAACATATGGTTTATGTTGACCAATATTAAGCATATATCTCTTCTAGATTAACCCAACCAGAACAATATCTTCAGGAAAAGTGAATCTTGATACCCTTTGGACATATCCAAAGGTAATTTGGATGGAGAAGATAAGCAGGACATTCACAGTCTCAGGTAGTTTATACTAGCCATGAAATTACTTACCTGTGAAGCACTGGGAGTAGAGATGTGAGTCACCACAGGAGTGGCATGTGTTCATGAGTACAAGCACTGGTGTGCAGGTCAGAAGACAGCCTTTGGTGCCAGTCTTCTCCTTCCTCCTTGTTTGAGGCAGGTTCTTTTAGTTTTCACTGCAAATGTGCTACCAGCCACCAGGCTTATACAGCTGGCTTCTGTGGAATCTGTCTCCAGCTCCCCCGACTATAAGTATTAACTAGTCCTTCTTTGTGTGGGTTTTGGGATCCAAATTTAGCTTCTCATATTTTTATACAATCTTTTTTTTTAAAGTTCTAAGGGATAGAGGCAAGCTATATGTCCATCCTGTTTGATATTTTTTTAGTGTAGAAAACTTTTCAAATACAAAATTGCAAACTGCCACAGTTCAAATAAAAAGATAACATAGTTGTTAAATATTAATCTTGGCAGACAAAGGGTTTTATCCGGGCACAGGGTCTTTTCTGAGACTGACACTCAAACAAGGACCGTCCATGGATATAACCTAGAACTTCTGCTCGGATGTGGCCCATGGTAGCTCAGTAACCAAGTAGTTTTCCAAAGTAAGGGGAACAAGGACTATTTCTAACAGGATCTCAAGGGTAGGCTCTTTGACCTCCCCCCCCCAGGGGAGGAGCAGTCCTGTTAGACCACAGAGGAGGACTGTGCAGCCTGCCCTGAACATACCTGATAAAACAGGATCAAATGAAAGGGGAGGAGGTCCTCCCTTATCAGTAGACTTGGAAAGGGGCAGGGAGGAGACCAGGGAGGGAGTGTGGGGTTGGGGAGGGAATGAGGGAGCGAGATACAGCTGGGACACAGAGTTAACAAAATGTAACTAAAAAGAAAAATTAAAATTAAAAAAAAAGAGAAATGCTTGTGAGACCTTTGCAGCTTGACAAGTACTAGAGAAATAAGCTGAATCCATCTCTTTCCATGAAGGGAGCCTGTAGTCAGCAATCGATATTACTAGCATATGTAAACATCACCTAAACACAAGAGAATTTAAGCCATATGCCAAATCCTGCCTAGAGAAACTAATGGCTTTGGAGGTGAGTAGGAGGAATGTTTTTTCCTTCTTGGATTTGTTATTTGCTTTGGTTTTGCTTTTAAGATAAAATCACACTCTGTATAGCCCATGCTTTCCTGGAGCTGAATACATGCTGTCCTCACAACTGTCAGTAGTCCTTTTGTCTCTGCCTCCCAAGTACTGAAATTGACATGTATGAGCCACCAGGCCCAGCTGTTATTAAAATATTGATGCTTACTAATTGGTTTTCCAGATTTTCATCCCATCCATAATAAGCTATAGAATATGCTAAGGGGATTTTCTTTCCTTCTCTCTTTCTTTCTTTCTTTCTTTCTTTCTTTCTTTCTTTCTTTCTTTCTTTCTTTCTTTCTTTCTTTCTTTCTTTCCTTCTTTCCTTTCCTTCTTTCTTTCTTCTTTGTCTTTCTTTCTTCCTTTCTGGCTACAAATCTCCTGATGAAGAACGTTCTGAGTATCAGACTATACCACTTAATAAAATAGAAGACTTTTTTGTGCACTGCAAACAGTGAGTAGTCGACCAGACATCAGGGCCAAGGATGTAACACAACAGCAGAATACATGCCTGTCACTCCCATGGCCTTGAGTTCAACCCCAGCACCAAAAACTCAGAAATGATTTAGTCAAAGATTTTTTTAACACATAAGAAAACTCAGACAGAATGCATTTGATAATATATAGTACCTTTGAAATAGTAGTAAAAATTGATTTAGGATAATAGTCAAATTATTTAGGTAATAATTACTCTTTTATTTATGTTTATTCCTCAGTAATTATATTAATATAGCTCATATCTTTCACATAAACATAAACATTTTTTATTGCACAGGATACTGTGTCCACAAAAAATTAACAGTGGAGACAAATACTACAGGTCTACAGTAACATGTTTGCTGACCTTCAAATACACAATTTTGGGATGGCAAGGTGGTTCAGTGAATAAAGGTCCTTGATGCCAAGGCTGAAAACCTAAGATCATTGTTCATGTGCTAACCTGATTTCCACCCTGGAGCATAAAACAACCTAAGATCAATCCCCAGGACCATACAAGAGAAAGAATTAATTCCTGCCTGTTGTACTCTGACTTCCATATAGTATATTCATCCACATGGTACTCATACACACACAATACATAAATGTAAGGTTTAGGTTTGGGGGGTTTAATTTTTTTGACAGTGTTTCTCTGTGTAGCCTTGGCTGTCCTGGACTCACTTTGTAGATCAGGATTTCCTCCAACTCAAAGAGATCCACCTGCCTATCCCTCCCATGTACTGGGATTGAAGGAGTACACCACCATGCCTGACAGCCATAGCAATTTTTAAAAGCTTCTTTTATTTATTTGTTTGTAAGTGTGTATGTGATTGTGTACATGTATGTGGGCTCAGGCACTGTGGTCAGAAGAAAATATGAAAGTGTCAAGTTTCCTTCTTCCATCAAGCAAGTCCTGGGAATCCAACTCAGGACAAAACAAGTATCTTTTGTCTTTGCTCTTACTTGGTTTACAGCTTTTTGTTAGCTTCCATTATTGTGGCAAAATACCTGAGATAATGAGTTTATAAGAAAGAAAGTTTTATTTTTGCTCAAAGTGTCAGGTTTTATTCTTCATTAAGATTGGTCCAGTTGTTTCTAACCCAGTATACATGCTGAGAGTGTCTTAAAATGAAACGCTCTTATTTTTTGGTGGCTGGGAAGCATAGTCAGTTAAAAACACTTTAAGGAAGCTGGTGTGCCTAGTCACCTCACTTCCTTCCACTACATCCCACTGCCTAAAGTTTCTACCAATCTCACTATGTTAGTATAGTATAGTAAGTACACTATCTATATATGTACTTCTTTCTCAGTCACCTGACCTTAGTTGAACTTTGTTTCTCATCTGCTCTCACACCAGAGATGATGGTGAACCAGAGATGTGGTAGAGCACAACACCATCCCTTTTCATGCTTGTGCAGCACAACTGAGTTGTTGGCCTACCTTCATGATCACAGAGTTTTGCCTTCTGGCCTCTATGGCCTATGATTGCTATGTGGATATTTGTAGCCCCCTGTATTATTTAACACTGATATCTAGGAGAGTCTGCATTCAATTAGTGACAGTTTCTAGTTGCTCTTTTCCATACGCTCATCACCTTTTGCTTGACATAGTGTGGGCCTAAAGTAATCACCCACTTCTGCTGTGATGACCTTTCTTGATCAGGCCAGCTCTGAACACAACAGTGTTTTTCCTCTTCAAAGCAGTGTCAACCAGTTTAGACTTGCCCATAGGGCAAAATTGTGCTTTTCTCAAAAAGCAAACTGAAACTCTGTGTAGAGGAATTTTAATTCAGAACATGGCTGCTATGGCAAGAAACCACATCCAAGCACTTTGTAGGTCTGTGTGGTCTAACTAGAATACAGACACCTCTTTAATCCCAGAAAACAGAGGCAAACAGATTTCTGAGTTCAAGGCCAGCCTGGAATAGAGCAAGTTTCAGGTAAAGAAAACCTTAGATCCAGGCGTGGTAGTATATGCCTTTAATTCTAGCACTCAGGAGGCAAGGGTATGCAGACTTTACAGTTCTAGTCAGTTCTGTTCAAGCAGTTCAGATGAGTCAGTGAGTTGAGAGGCAGTGCAGTGGAGCTGAGTTTGTGAAATACAGAGGCAGTTTCACTGGGAGAGTTTTACAGAGACAGGTTGAAAAGAGAACAAACTAGACACACGTAAAGACAGAACAAGCCAGAGAAAGAGAAAGAGCCAGAAGCTTAGAACATATTGCCAGAATTAGTATGAGGCTAAGCAGAACAATTTAGTCAGAAACTGAGAAAACAAAAACAAAAACAAAAACAAAAACGTATTTAATCAGTCAGCTTGGAGAACAGTTTGAGTCAGAACAGCAGACGTGAACTAGCCAGCAAGAGTTGAGATAGGAGCAGAAAGGGTGAGCTTATTCATCAGTAAGTCTCAGAAGCTGAAAACATTCTAGGCCTGGGTTAGATTGGATGGAGTCTAGAAGTTTCCAGGACTTGGCCTAGGTTCGCAGATGGAAGCAGAAAGCCTGTGAAAGGAAAATTACATCAGGAGAATAAAAGTTACTTCAACACCTGTATGGCACACCAGGCCTTAGTGTCAGTTGTGGAGGTGTAATGGACCATTGGGCACCTTGTTAGAGGCCTGTCCTTTGATATGAGGATGTGCCTAGTGGATATTTTTAAATCAGTGTCCCCCCTTTTTTGGTTTGGAGCCAAATGTCTGGACAATCCTGGTGACCAAATGTGTATCTAAGCATTCTAATCTCTAACAGTCCTGGTTAGCATACTACTTATCTGTGGGATGTTTTAGAGGCAGTCTTCCCTCAGCAAAATTCTACTTGGTGTCACTATTTCCTAAGCATTGCTAAATCCTTTTTGTCATCTAGTCTAGTCTTGTACATCACAGCTTAATAATGGAGTGCTACCTAACACACGAGATTCCTTTCACAGCCTCCAGAGAATTAACTCCAAATGTGTCTTACACATAAATGTTAAAAGAATGCTAAGGGTAGAATCTGTAGAAGATAGTAGAAATACTAGGGTTCTCTGAGTTTGGCTTTCTGCCAAGGATGTTTCTACACACAAACTCCTGCTTCAAATGCTTTGCTTAGATCCAGCCCCCAAAGTTTAGTTATGCAGAGCCTTCCAGATCCAGGGACTGACTAGGATTAAAAGGGACCTTACTACCCAGCCCCAGGGATGACCCACCATACCATCTCCTGTTGTTCAACCACATGCTCCTCCCTGTTGTGGGCAGTGACCCTGGGCTCACCATGTTGCAGCTTCAGAGCTTGCCTGAGTTCCCCTCACAGTACCCAGCAGCAGCATGCAGAGAACACCACAAGGAATCATTCAGACCTGCTCAGTGAGAGCACTGAAACTGCAGCTAGGCACCCAGAACACTCCTCCTCCACAGGACTTTGGCTAAGTAGAAAGGTCACCTGGGTGCTTTCTCTGCCTCTCTGAGCTAATAGGCTTTCATTCAGCGTCTGGCTCCTGAGTCTTTATTGGTAAAATTGAATTTATGGGATTTTTCTTAAATACAACCAATCCAGTAATGTTTTAATCCATGTGTCTGGATGTTTCAAGTGGCTTTATATGCCAGAATTAAAAAAAAAAAAAAAAAAAAAAAAAAAAACACAACAACAACAACAAAAAAAAAAAAATGTGGCACCTAGATTAAAGGTGAATCTTATCACCTCAAAAGATCTAGATTAAAGAAGGGGTTTTCCCTTCAAAAGTTATAATCAAGATAAATCCCCCACAATTCCCAACTGTTAGTGTTTTAGTTAATTCTAGAGGTAGCTAATTTGACTACCAAGAATAACCATCATGACAGCCAATACAGAAGACCTGAGAAAGATATTTTCCCCCTGTGGTGGGCATGAAGAAAATGGGAGTTATTTCCAAAGAAATGATGTTCTTCAACCAAGGAAACATTGGGATTTTACTTAAGGAGTCTGGATATCTTTACATATAGGTTTGCCTACTCTTAAGCATGCTAAATAAAATCCTCTTCTGAAAGTGGTCACTTTGTAAAACCAGAGATATTTAAGTGTATTCTTAGGACAATGTCACACAGAAACATATGTAAATTATAAAAATGACGGACAGAAATGCCTCTGGAATGTTCATCTTGTACTATGAGGCAGAATTCTGTATACAAAATAGATAGATAGATAGATAGATAGATAGATAGATAGATAGATAGATAGATAGATCTTTTAAAAATCTTGTGAAGTTCTTTTTTGTTGGTTGTGTGAATATGTTTTCAGGACTGACCACAGTGGGCTCAATAATCAGTTAGGAAGCTCATCCTTGCCTGAGGATAATTCTCCCACTTGAAGGAGAGTTCCACTCTTTAACAGGCAACCCGATGCTGAGGGCACAAAGGTCCTTACACCCCCAGATCACTAGGCAAAACATGAATATTAAGAAAACAGGGGAATCTACTCAATCAAAGAGATAAAATAACTGCATTCAAACCAAAAGGCTGGACATGGATTTTGCTAATGTCCTGGTGACCTCTTAGCTATCTGTGGAGGCAGACCTCAGCAACCTCTTGCTTGAAAGGCAGATTTTACACCAAATTTCCAGAATGATTATCCCAGACTCTTTCTTCCCTAGACTGTTACCACTCCTTAGAAGAAATGCCCTATGTACTTTATAACCAGCTGACCTCTAAGCTATTGTTCAGAGACCACACTGAATTCTAAGCCTATTAGCTACATAACCCAACCTCATGGTCACATGTACTTTTCAAATGAGTTTCTTTGTAGATACACTTTAGGCTTCATTGTGCACCTGCAATTGGACTGATTGTTGCCTGGAATTTTTATTCATAATTGCACTGTTTTAAATATGTTAAAACTGCTTATCTTGTTAACAAAAATAGCTTGAGTCATAGATAACTACTAACTTACTTACCTCACTTGAAGACAAACAGTTTAAAGGCTAGCTGATAATACCTAGCCTAGTTAGTCAAAATGTATTATAATGTATTAGTGCTCCCCCTTGTCTTCTGAACTTGATTTTCCTATAATAAGACTGCCCCAAGAAGAGATTGATATCACAGTTTGTCTACTGAGTTCATTCTGTGTCTCACATCATGATTAGTCTTGGGGTGTGTGTTTAATAAACCAAAAATATCTAACTGAGATTGGTGTCTGAGTGGTTTGTGCAGTTATTCTCTAGAACAAGTATTTGTAAGTGATGAAAGGTTCTAGTAACTGAGGATGATTTCAAAAGCAAACAAACAAAAATTCTAGGGGCTAAAGCGATGGCTCATTAGAATTAACTTCTTCTGATAAGACATAAATTTCATTCCCAGAATCCACATCACTCACAATTACCTGCAACAACAACTCCAAAAGTTTAAAAGCCTCTGTCCTTCTTGAGCACCTGTTTTCATACACAAACACACACATATTCATATAGAGAAAGATAGATAGGGAGAGAGAGAGAGAGAGAGAGAGAGAGAGAGAGCTCTAAAGCTAGGTGTAGTGGTGAACACATATAAGTGGTTGATCAGAACAGAGTTATTGCCAAGATCTGAATGCTTGATATGGAGCATCACCACACTGCCATTTAATTAGCCCCATGGCTGTGTTTACCACTGCATCCCCCACAGTACCTGACTTTTTCTGGTTTGTGCCCTGCACAGTAAACGATTTCAAGATAGGCCTTGTTTCCCAACTTCATATGTTCTTCCCCTCCATGAACTGTTGTTGAGATCTGTGTCACCTTGAGTGAGAGTGAGATAGACTTAGAG
Source organism: Meriones unguiculatus (assembly GCF_030254825.1). Taxonomy (NCBI): domain Eukaryota; kingdom Metazoa; phylum Chordata; class Mammalia; order Rodentia; family Muridae; genus Meriones; species Meriones unguiculatus. The sequence goes on from NC_083369.1 coordinate 116,736,378, forward strand.
GAAGTCTGTGTATGGAAAAAAGTTTGTGTGTGGAAGTCTTTACCATGGCGTGCCTATGGATACCAGAGGACAACTTGTGAAGTTGGTTCTCTTCTTCCACAATGTGAGTGGTAGAAATCAAACTAACTTATTGGGCTTGGCAGTAAGCCCTTTACCTACTAAGCCATCTTGTAAATTTCTGTAATCAAAGACTCAAAGGCTCTCAAAGCCTGCACAGGTTAGCCCTGTGGTAGATGCAGAACTCTCAAAGTACCAAAAGTGTCGATTCACGAGGCACCCAGGGCTTCTATTGCCTCTGTGATGTGCAATATTCAGGATCCTCACCTGGTCTCCTCTCAGATATTCTGTATTTGCCCTGTGTCATGAAGAAACTACAGCTTTGGATCTGTAGGACCAGCTCCTTCATGTGCTTCATCATATTGTACATGATGTAGATCTTGGAGTGGCCCAAGTCACAGCCTTGGATCTCAGCATGGGTGGAAGCTGAGTTGGACAGCCTACCATCACTCCTGCTGTCCTGCCATCAGGGCCAGCTCTCCTGCTTTGCCCAGCTGAGGGACAAGGCCGAATCTCTCACTCTCATACCCTGGGGTCAGCTCATTCTTGCCCACACCACCAGGGCCAGTTCTACCTTGCTGCTAAGGGGAGGTACAGGACCCACTCTGTTGACTGCTGCAGTTGGCCCGGGGTGGGGCCAGCTCTCCCACCTGTTACAGCAGTGAGGGGGCCATCTCTCCTGTGGCCATGCCATGGCAAGCAGACAAATGGCAGAGCTAGATATCCTTAGTTGCCACAGCTAGCAAAGGGCAGGGACAGCCTTTCTAATGAATATGAGAACTGGGGCCAGCTCTTGAGCTGCACCATACCAACTTTGATTCTGTATGGTTCTTTTCTTTGGTTTATAACATTGAATAGTCCCTTTACTTTATGTTGTTGTTTGGAGATAGGGTCTTCTATACAGGCCTATGGATCCTGAGTTCCAGGCCAGCCTTGCCTACAAAGCAAGACTGTCCCAAAATTCAAATCAACCAGAGAGTCAGGCATTCTAGACACAAAGTATGTATATAGGTGTTTAACTGCCACTGAACTGAGAGCATTGGTTGTTTCTGTCTAGCCAAATAATCACACCAGGCAACTTTCGCCTGTGAGGCTGTGGCCTTCCTCGGCATAACCTGCACTGCTGGCTACACTGAGCTGCCTTGACCCTCTCTGGTCCTTTTCTGTATAGATGAAATTCTTGTCACTGCCTGAAGAGTTCTGTTCAAAGTCCTCCCAATTAATTCCAAGCCGGCTTAATTACATGGCAGTCGTTTTGTTTTGATGACGGTATCCTTTGCTTTACAGAAACTTTTCAGTTTCATGAGGTCCCATTTATTGATTGTTGCTCTTAGAGCCTGTGCTGTTGGTGTTCTGTTCAGGAAGTTGTCTCCTGTGCCAATGAGTTCTAGGCTGCTCCCCACTTTTTTTTCCAATTGATTTAGGGTATCTGGTTTTATGTTGAGGTCCTTGATCCACTTTGACTTTAGTTTTGTGCAGGGTGAAGAATATGGATCTATTTTCATTTTTCTGCATGTAGACATCCAGTTGGTCCAGGACCATTTGTTGAAGATGCTGTCTTTTTTCCATTGAATGGAATTGGCTTCTTTGTCGAATATCGAGTATTCATAGGTGTGTGGATTTATTTCAGGGTCTTCTATGCGGTTCCATTGATCCTCCTTTCTGTTTCTATGCCAGTACCATGCAGTTTTTATTACTGTTGCCCTGTAGTACAGCTTGAGATCAGGAATGGAGATACCTCCAGATGATCTGTTGTTGTACCGATTGGGAAAGAATCTTCACTAACCCTTTATCTGACAGAGGACTAATATCCAGTATATACAAAGAACTAAAGAAGCTGAAAAGCAGCAATCCAAGTAATCCAATTAAAAAATGGGGAACAGAGCTAAACAGAGAATTCTCGACAGAGGAATATCGAATGGCAGAAAAACACTTAAAGAAATGCTCATCCTCATTAGCCATCAGGGAAATGCAAATCAAAACGACCCTGAGATATCACCTTACACCCATCAGAATGGCCAAGATGAAAAACTCAAGCGATAACACATGCTGGAGAGGTTGTGGAGAAAGGGGAACCCTGCTCCACTGCTGGTGGGAATGTAAACTGGTACAACCACTCTGGAAAGCTATCTGGCGCTTTCTAAGACAAATAGGAATAGTGCTTCCTCCAGACCCAGCTATACCACTGCTAGGTATATACCCAAAGTTTGTTCAAGTACACAAAAAGGACACTTGCTCAACCATGTTTATAGCAGCTCTATTTGTAATAGCCAGAACCTGGAAACAACCCAGATGTCCATCAACGGTAGAATGGGTACAGAAATAGTGGTATTTTTATACAATGGAATACTACTCAGCAATCAAAAAGGAGGAAATCATGAAATTTGCAGGCAAATGGTGGGATCTAGAAAAGATCATTCTGAGTGAAATATCCCAGAAGGAGAAAGACAAACATGGGATATACTCACTTATATAGACCTATAAGATATGATAAACATAATGAAATCTATACACCTAAAAAAGATAATCAATTGAGCGGACATGGGGTAAGATGATCATTCCTCATTTAGAAAGACAGATGGGATGTGCATTGAACGTATGACAGGAGTCTACTGAGCGCATCTGAAAGACTAACTAGCAGTGTTTTCAAAGCAAAGACTCATGACCAACCCTTTGACAGAGTACAGGGAATCATAAGAAAGAAGGGGAGTTAATCTGATGGGGAAAGAATAGGAGCTCCACAAGGACCAAATATATCTGGGCACAGGGTCTTTTCTGAGACTGACATTCAACCAAGGACCATGTATGGATATAACCTAGAACCTCCACTCAGATGTAGCCTGTGGTAGCTCAGTAACCAATTGGTTTCCCAAAGTGAGGGGAACAGGGACTATTTCTAACAGGAACTCAATGACTGGCTCTTTGGTCTTCCCACCCCCGAAGGGAGGAGCAGTCCTGTTAGGCCACAGAGGAGGGCTTTGCAGCCAATCCTGAAGATACCTGATAAAAAAGGATCAGATGAATGGGGAGGAGGTCCCCCCTATCAGTGGACTTGGAAAGGGGCACGGTGGAGATGAGGGAGGGAGGGAGGGACTGGGAGGGAATGAGGGATCGGGACATGGCTGGGATACAGAGTTAATAAAATGTAACTGATAAAAAAATTAAAATAAAATAAAATAAAAATAAATAAAAAAAATAAATTGGGACTTTGTACCGATGTTCATTTAGGTGTCATCCACCCAAAGAGCATCAGACCCGTCTGATACCTTTTTCTCAGAGGCAGGACCTGGGGCCTCAACCCGCATGCAATCAGACATGCTCTTCTCTGGGTCCAAAGCGGCTGACCCTGAGTGCAGTGCTTAGCCTCGCATCCTGAGCGTAACATTTTAGCTTTTTATGCTATTCAACCATGCTTGGGGAGAATGTCCTGCTTCAATGGCTGTAAAGGCCTAAATGATCATGGCTGCATCAAACTGTTGTGAGACTCTAATTACTTAATTACATGGATACACGGCTTAATTACATGAATAAGTCATATATATATATGATTTATATATATATATATATATATATATATATATATATATATATAGAGAGAGAGAGAGAGAGAGAGATGGAAGAGACACTTGACTAACATAAACTGATTTTCACAATCTGTGGGGAAGAAAACAAGCATGAAAAGACCTAATTAGGAAATGTTTGAAATTAAGCATTTAAATGCCCACTCCCATGAGCAGTCAGCACTTTTGTATATACCACTCAACTTCAGAAGCAGTTTTCTTTTTTTAACTATTATTTTTTATATTAAATACAGGTTATTTACTTTGTATGCCAGCTTTAGCCCCCTCCTTCTTTCCTTCCCAATCCCACCCTCCCTCTCTCATCTCCTCCTGCCCCTCTCTAAGTCCACTGCTAAGGGAGATCCTCCTACCCTTCCATCTGACCCTAATTTATGAGGTCTCATCAGGAATGGCTGCAATGTCCTCCTCTGTGTTCATGAGCCCTCCACTGAGTTCATGTCAAGGACAGACCATGTTCACTTACTAGGAAAATCCATGGAATACTACACAACAATTAAAAACAAGGAAATCATGAAATTTGCTGGCAAATGGTAGAATCTGGAAAAGATCATCCTGAAGAAGGTATTCCAGAAACAGAAAAGACACACATGGTATATACTCACTTAAGGATACTAAATATATCAGATAGGATAAACATACTAAAATCTGTACACCTAAAGAACCTAAACAAGAAGGAAGTCCTGGTGATCAATCCTCACTTAGAAAGACAAACGTGATGGACATTTGAAGTAGGAGAAAACAATTAACAGGAGAGCAGCCTACAGTAGAGGGGCATATGAAAGACTTTACCTAGCAGGGTATCAAAGCAGGTGCTGAGACTCATAACCAAACCTTGGACAGAGTGCAGGGAATCATATGAAAGAAGGAGATGTTAGTAAGACCTGGAGAGGACAGGAGCTCCACAAGGATCAAATATATCTGGGCACAGGTGTCTATTCTGATACTGATTCTCAAAACAGGAATCAGGCATGGAAATAACCTAGAACCCCTGCTTAGACGTAGCCCATGGTAGCTCAGACTGCACTTGGGAGGCATACCTCCATGATCTGTTGGGATCTGTGACCACTCACCCAATGTTATACACAAAGAACTTCTCAGCTACTTATTTCTAAAGAAACATAAAGAGTAAAGATCATGGACTTGAAATGTCATTCAGGCCCAGAAGACCAACCATCATGCAGCCCAGGGCATTTCTTTGTCAGTGTTGGCAGAGATGAAGAAGATGTGGGGTGACATCACTGTGTGCTTCTTCCACTTGTACATGTTGGGCACCCTACCCCATAAATGGGCAGCCACCTATAAGGGCTACATGAGGAACAGTCCTGCATAGGTGTGGTGAAAAGAAATGAAGATGTTGAGCTGAGGTTAGGTAGTTCCCTTAGCTGTGCCTATCAATGTCTGAGCTAACTTACTATGCCACTTGGTTGTCTATGTGAGAAGCAGAGAAGAAAATTTCCCAAATTTAAAGGAGGAGCTTATAAGAATAGAAGAGTCCTACAGAATACTTAAAAAATTAGGCCAGAAAAGAAAATCCTCCCAATACATAATAATCAAAACAGTAAGTAAACAGAACAAAGAAAAAAATACTAAAAGCTACAAGGGGAAACGCCAAGTATCATATGGAAAACCCATCAGAATCACACCTTACTTCTCAACAGAGACTAAGAAAGTGAGAAGGGCCTGGACAGATATCATGCAGAACCTAAGAGTACACAGATGTCAGCCCAGGCTACTCTACCAAGAAAAACTCTTACTCTTCATAGATATGAAAAAAAAAGATATTCAATGACAAAAACAAATTTAAACTTTTCTTTACACCAATACAGCATTACAGAAGTTACTAGAAGAAAAATACAAGCCAAGAAAGCTAACTACATTCAGAAAAAAACAAAGGAAAAAAATAACCTCACTACAGCAAAATGGATAGTAGCCAAGCACACAAACTACCACAACCAACAGCAAAATGATAGCCTCAAAGAGCCACTGGTCATGAACCTCTCTCAACATCAATGGACTCAATAAAAAGGCACACACTAACAAAATGATTATGTAAACAAGACCCAACAATCTGTTGCATACAGGAAACATACCTAAGTCACAAAGATAGACATTACCTGAGAGTAAAGGGCTTGAAGACAGTTTTCCAATCAAAATGGACCAAATGAAGCAAGCAAGAATAGCCATTCTCACATTGAATAAAACAGATTTTCAACCAAAATTTATCAAAAGAGATGTGGAAGGACACTTCATACCCATCAAAGGAAAATTCCACCAAGAAGACATCACAATTCTGAACATTTGTGCCCCAAGTACAAGGGCACAGACATTTGGAAAGGAAACATTAATAAATTTGAAGCCACACATAGAATCCCACATATTAATAGTGGGAGACTTCAATATCCCACTTCCAACAAAGAACAGGTTAACAAAACATAAACAAAGAAACATTGACTCTGACACAGGTTCATGAATCAAATGGACCTAACAGACATCTACAGAACCTTTCACTTAAACACAAAAGAATTTACTTTCTTCTCAGCACCTCATGCAACCTTCTCCAAAATAGAACATATATTGGGACAAAGCAAGCCTCAACACATACAAGAAGACCGCAATAATCCCACGTATCCTATCTGACCACCATGGATTAAAGCTGGACCTTTACAGCAATAGAAATACCAAAAGCTTACTCACTATTCAATGACAGGTAGGTCAGGAAAGAAATAAAGGGCAAAATTAAAGGCTTCCTATAATTCAATGAAAATAAAGGCACAATATACCCATTCTATGGGACACAGTGAAAGCAGTGCTAAGAAGAGAATGCATAGCACTATGTTCCTTTAAGCAGAAATTTGAAACATCTCATTCAAACAACTTAATGGCTCACCTGAAAGCCCTAGGGGGAAAAAGAAGCAGACACACCCAAAAAAAGTAGACAGCTGGAAATAATCAAATTCAGGGCTGAAATCAATAAAATAGAAACAAATAAAACAACTCAAGACTCAAGAAAACAGAGAGCTGGTTCTTTAAGAAAATCAACAAGATAGACAAAACCTTAGCGAAAATAACTGAAAGGCAGAGATACTCTATCCAAATCAACAAAATCAGAAATGAAAAGGGAGATATAACAGCAGAGACTGAGGAAATCCAAACAAACATAAGGCCTTACTTCAAAAGCCTATACACCATAAAATTTGAAAATCTAAATGAAATGGATATTTTTTTATGATCAATTCCACTTAACAAGGTCAAATCAAGTCCAGGTAAACCAAATAAATAGTCCTATATCCCCTAAGGAAATAGAAGCTGTCATCAAAAGTCTCCCACTAAAAAAAAAACAAAAAACAAAAAACCAGTGTTAGAACGTTTCAGGGCAGAATTCTACTGGACCTGCAAAGAAGAGCTAGCTACCAATACTCTTCAAATCTTTTATATAAAACCGAAACAGAAGAACAGTATCAAACTCAATCTATGAAGCCAGAGTCACCTTGATAACGAAGCCTCTCACAGACCAAACAAAGAAAGAGAATTTCAGGCCAATCTTCCTTATGAAAATTGATGCAAAAAATAGTCAACAAAATACTCATAAACTGAATCCAAGAACACATTAAAGATATCATCCACTATAACCAAGTAGGCTACCTCCAAGGTATGCAGGGGTGATTCCATATACAGAAATCCATCCATTTAATCACCATATAAACATACTGAAAGAAAAAAAAAACATGATCATCTCCTTAGATGCTGAAAAAGCATTTGATAAAATCCAACATTCGTTTGTTTAAAGTCATGGAGAGATCAGGTACACGGGTACTTACCTAAACATATTAAAGGCAACATATAGCAAACGTATAGCCAACATCAACTAAAAGGAGAGAAATTTAAATCAATCCCACTGAAATCAGGGACAAGGCAACGATGTTCACTCTCTCCATATCTCTTCAACAAAGCTCCTTAAGTCCTTGCTAGAGCAATAAGACAATTAAAAGAGATCAAAGGGATTCAGTTTGGAAAGGATTTATGTCAGGGTCTTCTATTCAATTCCACTGATCCATGAGTCAGTTTCTATGCCAGTACCATGCAGTTTTTAGTATTGTTGCTCTATAGTATAGCTTGAGATCAAGGATGGAGATACCACCTGAAGATCTTTTACTGTAGAGAATTGTTTTAGCAATTCTGGGTTTCTTGTTGTTCCATATGAAGGTGAGAATTTTTCTTTCAAAGTCTGTAAAGAATTGTGTTGGTAATTTGATGGGAATTGCATTGAATCTGTAGATTGCTTTTGGTAAGATGGCCAATTTTACTATATTGATCCTGCCAAGCCATGAACATGGGAGATCTTTCCATTTTATGATATCTTCTTCTAATTCTTTCTTCAGAGACTGGAAATTTTTTTTCATACAAGTCTTTGACTTGTTTGGTTAGGTTCACACCAAGGTACTTTATGTCCTTTGTGGCTATTGTGAAGTGTGTTGTTTCCCTAATTTCTTTCTCAGCCCTTTTATCCTTTGTATACAGGAGGATACTGATTTTTTTTTTGAGTTAATTTTGTATCCAGCCACTTTGATGACGGTGTTAATCAGCTGTAGGAGTTCCCTGTTAGAGTTTTTGGGGTTACTCAGGTATACTATCATATCATCTGCAAACAGTGATACTTTGACTTCTTCCTTTCCAATTTGTATTCCCTTGATCTCCTTCAATAGTCTTATCGCTCTGGCTAGGACTTCAAGAACAATGTTGAAGAGATATGGAGAGATTGGACAGCTTTGCCTTGTCCCTGATTTCAGTGGGAATGATTTAAGGTTCTCTCCATTGAGTTTGATGTTGGCTATAAGCTTGCTGTATATCGCCTTTACTATGTTCAGGTATGTGCCTTGTATACCTGATCTGTCCAATAGTTTAAACATGAATGGATGTTGGATTTTGTCAAATGCCTTTTCAGCATCTAAAGAGATGATCATGTGGTTTTTCTCCTTCATTTTGTTTATGTGGTGGATCACATTGATGGATTTCCGTATATTGAACCACCCCTGTATGCCTGGCATGAAGCATACTTGTAGGAAGAAGTCAAATTAGCTGTATTTGCAGATGATATTATAGTATACATAAGTGACTCCAAATATTCTGCCAAGGAATTCCTATAGCTGATAAACAACTTCAGCAAGTGGCTGGATACAAAATTAACACAAAAATAATCTATAGCTCTCCTGTATACAAAAGACAATTGGGCTGAGAAAGAAATTAGGGAAACATCACCTTTCACAATAGCCACAAAGAACATAAAGTACCTTGGTGTAACTTAACCAAGCAAGTCAAAGGCTTGTATGAAACAAAACAAAACAAAACTTGAAGTCTCTGAAGATAGAAATAGTATACGATACTGGAAGATGAATAGAGCAGGATTAACATAATGAAAATGGCCATCCTGCCAAAAGTAATCTACAGAGTCTATGCAATTCCCATCAAAATACCAACACAATTCTTTACAGACCTTGAAAGAAAAATTCTCCATTTTATATGGAACAACAAGAAATCCAGAATCACTAAACCTATCCTATAAAATGAAAGACCTTCTGGAGGTTTCTACATCCCTGATCTCAAGCTGTACTACACAGCATTAGTAATAAAAACTGCATGGTACTGGCAAAGAAAAAGAATAAGTTAAAAAGCAACAAATCAAGTAATCCAAATAAAAAAATAGTACAGAGCTAAGCAAAGAATTCTCAAGAGGAGTATCGAATGGCAGAAATGCTCAATATCTTTAGTTATCAGGGAAATGCATATCAAAATGACCCTGAGATTTCAAATTACAACCACCAGAATGGCGAAGATCAAAAACTCAAGTAACCACACATGCTGGAGATGATGTGGAGAAAGAGGAACCTACGTTCACTGCTGGCAGGAATGTAAACTTGTAAAACAAGTTTGGAAAACATTCTGGCAGTTTCTCAGACAATTAGGAATTGTGCTACCTCCAGATCCAGCTGTACCACTCCTAGGCCTATATCTATAAGTCGCTCAAGTATATAACTAGGACATTTGCTCAAGCATGTTTGTAGCACTTTTATTCCTAATAGCCAGATGTCTGTCCCTTAACTGAAGAATGGATACAAAAATGCTGGTACATTTACACAATAGATTACTACTTGGCAAATAAAAATAAGTAAATCATGAAATTTCCAGGCAAATGGTGATCTTCCTGAGTGAGGTATCCCAGAAGCAGTAAGATGCACATGGTATATACTCACTTATAAGTGTGTATTAGACATATAATATAGGATAATCATACTAAAATCTGCACATCTAAAGAAGCTAATCAAGGAGGACCTGGTGTAAGATGCTCAATCCTTATTCACAAAGGCAAATGGAATAGACATTGGAAGAGTGTGAAATCAAGGAAAAAGACACTAGCCTACTTAGAGAGGACCTCTGAAAGACCCTACAAAGCAGGGTATTAAAGCAAATGCTGAGACTCATAGTTAAACTTTGGGCAGAGCTCAGGGAATCTTATGAATGAAGAGGGAGATAGAAAGCCCTGGAGGTGACTTGAAATCCACAAGGATAGCAACTGAACCAAGAAATCTGGGCACAGAGGTCTTTTCTGAGATGGATACTCCAACCAAGGACCACGCATGGAGTTAACCTAGAACCCCCACTCAGATACAGCCCATGGCAGTTCAGTGTCCAAATGGGTTCCCTTGGCAAAAGGGAATATCTCTGACATGATCTCATTGGCTGGCTCTTTGACCATCTCCACTGAGGGGTAGCATCCCTACCAGGCTACAGAGGAAGACAATGTAGCCAGTCCTGATGAGACCTGAAAAGCTGGGATCAGATGGAAGTGGTAGATGTCCTCCCCTGTCTTTGGATTGGGGAAGGGGAATGAGAGGAGAAAAAGGAGGGACCACAGGATTAGGAAGGGATGAGGGAGGGAGCTATAGCTGGGATACAAAGTGAATAAATTATAATAAATAGTTTTTAATATAATATAAAATATAAAAAATAAAAGATTATTGAAACAGGGTTTCTCTCTCTAGCCTTGGCTGTACTGAAACTGATTCTATAGACCTGGTATAGTCCACTATAACTCTTGGCCTAAGTCAGTGCTGGAGCACTCTCTCTGTGTAATCTTTACCTTTCTACTTCTCATCTCTTTTAAGGAATTTGCAGCAGCATGTGCAAAACTGGCCCATTGAGTCTCAGTTCAATTTTAAGAATGCTAGTGTATGTGTGCAGGTGTATTCATACATGCATTTTCAGATACGTGTTATGTGTGAGCATATGTGTTTGTGTGCACAGGTGAAAATACATATGGCGGCCAGAGGACAACTGTTCATCAGGAGTTGTGCATCCTCTCTTTTGGCGCCAAATTTATGCTAAACTCCATGGACAGTGAGACTTAGGGATCCAACTGTCTCTGCATCTACCATGCCCAGGTTTTTGGAAGGGATCTCAGAGTCAAAGTCAGTTTCTCATTCTTGTTCATTGCTTTACAGACTGAGTTATCTTGTAACTGCTTTACAGACTGAGTCATCTTCCCAGACTGTTGTGGTCATTCGTTCTCTCTCTCTCTCTCTCTCTCAACCCATACTTTTTCTCCTTGCAAAATCATGGTCAGAGACTGAGAATGAGGCGGAACCTGATAATGCAGCACAAACTAAAGAGGGTTGCTGCATAGGAATGTCTTCTGATCTCAGGTTCTACAGACTCACAACTTAATGGCTTCTGGATCAAAGATAAGCCTGCAGTGGTGCAAGGAGGTAATCCTAACACTTGGGAGGTGGAGACAGGAGGAAAGGGAATTCAAGACCATAATTTGAGGTCAGCCTGGAGTCTCTGAGAGCCTGTCTCAAACAACAACTTTGGATGTGGAATACTTATGAGGACCAATTTTGATTTCCAGCCAGTTTTGTGTTGCTTGCTTGAAATCTGTCTCTAGGTCAGTAGAGACAGATTGATCCTCAGAATTTGCTAGCCAGATGTTCCATTCAAATCAATGAGCTCCTGGTTCAGTAAGAGATACCATCTCAAGAGAGAGAGAGATTAAAAAGACAGTCAACATTGACTTCTTGTTTCTGCCAGTACATGCATACACTAACACACATACACAAAAATGAAACAAAAAGAAAACCAGGCATGGTGATGCATGCTTAGAAGATGCAGCATTTAGAAGATAAGGCATGAGAAGAACACCTTGAATTCAAAACCAGCCTTCTCTATTAAGTGAGTTCCAGGCCATTTAGGGGTACATAGCAAGGCCTTGTCTCATAAATATAAAATAAGAGCAGAGTAGTTTGGGCTAAGTTGCATGCATGAACCCCAGGGTTCCATCACCAAGATCGCACAAACCAAGCATGGTGCTATCTGTCTAAAGACTTATAACTGAGGAGGGAAGGGAGAGAGGATCAGAAATTCAAGGCCATTCTTTACAGTGAGTTTGAAGCCAACCTGGCCTATGGATCCTGCCACAATATCACTGATTGTCAGATTGGAACATATTTGTTACCTCTCAGGAAGAATGACAATGAAGATTAGGCCTGCCTGATGGTCTGATGAAATGCTGAATTGATAAAACTATCCTCAGTGTAGAGATGAGGTAAGGAATCCCTTTAGATGGTTGAGATAAGCAACATTAGGAGGAACCTTAAAACTAGCTGGAGAATATGGAGCCTGCATCAGGGTCCACATGCATCTGCTGGAGAGTGTGTATGTGCAAGGCTAGGAAGAGAGAGATAGTTGATGCTGCTCTTTTACCATAGCAGATCTCAGAGTATATTGAGGAAATGTTTCTTCCTCTTGACTGCTTTATTCTTGTGAAGATATGTGGAACAGATCTGACTTCTGGCACTGACAGTGTGTAGGAAGTAACTCTTTGTGTCTCAAGATTAGGGTGGTCAAATCAAAGGTAAAAAGTTCTGTCTTCTACTCTTCATATGGGTTGAGTTTCAGGTCTTGGCCCACGGAAGCAAGGCATTTGGATTTTCATTCTTCATTTAAGTGGGAACCTCTCTATCTTGCACACACATATAATTATATTAATGTGTTCCATATTGAATAACAGAATCTAAAGAATCATCCTCTCTATACAGAAAGTTTCTTTTTTTTTAATGACTTAGAGGTTGTGGTCCAGTCATTTGAACTATGGCCATCTATGATGACAAAGTTCTTGAACCAAGTAGTTGCTCAGTCCATAAGGCTGGATGTCTCAGGTCATCTTTAGTCTAGGTTGGAATCTCAAAGAAGTAGTGAAGGAATGGGCTTGCTTAAAAAGTGATAGTAAGCAGCTAAAGAAAAAAAAGCTTCTTCTACGCCATTATATAGGCTTCTAGAAGAAGGTGTGGCCCAGACTAGAGGTGGGGTTTTCTTGCTCAAAACACTGTATTAAGGTGTATCTTCCTCCAGCATGGTCCAAGTTAAAGACATGCCTTCCTACCTCAAATTCTAGATTATGTGTAGATATTCTAACTTCAAATCAAGAAAAAAAAAATCCTCTTGGGGGTATCCATCCATTTTAGGGTTTTAGTTAATTCTAGTGTAATAAAGTTGACAACCAAGAAAACCCATCACAACTGCAACCTGTGTTGACTTGACACACAGTCACATTTATGCCATAATTAATTTCCAAATGTAAACATTAACCAGGTCATAATAATGCCTAAACATGATATAAGTAACTATTCTAAGTACAAGGCAATCTATATAAATATAGACCAGGTCGTAATTATGCCTAAGGTGAATTAACTACTTTTTGTACAGCTTAGGGTTAGGGTGTGCTCAGGGACACAGCACAGTGGTTACTGGTTTAGGTATTTAGTCCCTCTTGCAAATTCTGCCTCCTCTGGCCATTGTTTGCATGAACTTGTCAAACACCTAGAATGTCTCCAATTTGAATTTGTCTGATGCTTGTTTCATATGTAGGCCATAAATATGAGGTTTAGGTACAAATCCCACAGAAGGTATTGAATCCTCCTCTTTATGTCCTCTCTGGGGTGTGTGATGATGTCACTGATGGTCATGCCTACTAAGCCTTTAGGTACACTCTACATACAGCTTCACGTGTGTGAGAAGCAGAGTTTATATGTATTATCAGCTCTCAATTTTTGGTTTCCAAAACACCCCATAGAGACTGTTTTGATAAAGGTTGTACTTATATTAGAGTACTTACAGCTTCCATGGGATTTTAATGATTAACATTAAAATGTTAATCATAGTGTCCTGTTTAGATCTGCTGTCTCTCTTACAACAAAAGTGTGTGTTTCTGTGTGTACCAGGCAAGGGTTTATAATATAGATACCTTTCACTCAAATGTAACAACTTTCATTCAAACACCCAGGCTACCTAAATCATGTAATAAAATATAAGAAGCAATGCATTGAGGCCTGTAAGTAAATGTAGCTTTTTTTTTTTTTTTTTCATTTGGCGATATTCCTTACTGGGACCAACGATGCTTCATCAATCCTCAGACAGATAAAGAACTGAACTCAGTGAACATTGATACAAATATACTCAATAAAATCCTTGCAAACCGAACCCAAGAACACATCAAAGATATCACCCACCATGACCAAGTAGGCTTCTTCCCAGGCATGCAAGGATGGTTCAACATATGGAATTCCATCAATGTAATCCACCACATTAACAAAGTGAAGGAGAAAAACCACATGATCATCTCCTTAGATGTTAATAAAGCATTTGACAAAGTCCAACACCCATTCATGTTTAAAGTCTTGGAGAGATCGGGGATACAAGGCACATACCTAAACATAGTAAAGGCAATATACAGCAAGCCTATAGCCAACAACAAACTCTGAAACTGTAAACCAAAGCAAACTAAATGTTTATATTTCTCAGAGTGCTATGGGCATGGTGTCTCTTCACAGCTGTAAAACCCAAACTGAGAGAGAGATCATGATCTTTAGCATTAGCTGCGGATAATAGGTAGTGAAAATGTGACCATGAGAGTGGGTGTCAGAGATTGCAGATCTAAAAGTTAAGCCAAAGAAAAGGTGGAAAACTCAATTCACATCTATTCCCAAATGATTAGGGAACTTTGAGGACCCCAGAGTCTCAAGAAACCAAGACAGAACTACTGGTAGGAAAGATAAGAACCAGGAGATAAGGAGATAACAGGACTGTGGGCAGTTTAGTGTAGCAGTAGGGCAATCATGTGTTCTCTTGTTCCATGTCAGTGCTCAAAGTAAGTAGTAGAAATGGCACAAAATTCACTTGAAAGTTGAGAAGGAAGAAAAGACTTTTAGCTCTGAAAGAGGATGCTACAGGCAGGGTAGGTGGTGCTATTAGGGGACATGAATGGTAGAAGGTGAGGACAGAGGGTTTTGTTGTCAGAACATAATGCAAAAGGGGGCAGTGTCAGTTAAAGTCATAGTAGAGGCTGACTATGCAGGTGAGACTATGTCTGACATGAAGCTTCTGAGACCTGCACTGGCATGGTGCTTGGGTATGTAGAACACAAAGAATTTAGATTTGAGCTTCTCCTGGAAAATCCATTAACAGATTGGAGTTATTAATTCCTATCCTAGACGGAGTCAAAAGCAGGACTAAAGGAGATGACTATGATTTATAAACTTTTCAAAAGCAAGGAGGATTGAGTTATACAGTGTTGGTGTCTTTTACAGAGAGATGGCTCATAGCAGAGGGAAAAATATGATTACATTTAAAAAGTCTTTTTCATTTATATATTTTTGGTGTGTGTACATGATAATTTTTGTGTGCACCTGAACTTGAAGGCCAGAAGTTGATATCAGGTGTCTCCCTCATTTACACTCCAAATTAGTATATTTGTTTTTCTTTTGTTCTTTATTTGACAGGGTCTCTCACAGAACAAGATGCTTGCCAATGCACCTATACTGGCTGGTTGGCAAGCCTCAGTGTTTTTGTCTTTGTGCCCCCACTACTGAGAATACAAGCACCTGTGTCATTCTTGCCCTTTTTCACAGGTAAGAGCTCACTGGATACACAAAGGAAAGGCACTAATTAGTATCAAGGGCTAATGCTCACCATTCTCCAGTGCAACAGGAAGGGAAAAGGTATCATGTATCCAGGGACATAGGCTGGAGTACAAATGCATATTTGCAGGGATTTGGCAGAAACCAAGGGGACAGCTGCTTATAAAGTTGTACTTCAGGGTCCACAGACGCACCAGCTCATGTGTATCTCCAAAACACATAAAGGACTGTGATTCAAGAGGGGAAAACAGGCCAGTCAGGGAGGTATGGCAAGCTTGCTTCTCATCAGTACACCCAAGGTGTCAGTGACTCCAAGGAATGAAAGGCCGCTCTCCCTCTTCTGGCCAACACCAGAAGTCTAGAAGTTTTGATCTCAGAAATGTGAGAAAAGCAGAGATACTATTGTCTGCTGCTGCAGACACTCAGCCCATGAGATTGGCAGACCTTTCTCATTAAGAGAATGTAGTCTCTGGGGGACTGGAGAATGGCTGAGAATATAAAGTGTTTCCTGCATGGGGTGAAAACATGAGTTTACCATCCAGTACTCATTTAAAAGAAAAGTATATGGACAGGCATGTTTAATCTGTGCACTGGGGTGACAGAGACAGGAGGATGGAAAGAGCTGCCTGGATACCTCTTCTAGCACAATCAGTGAGCAACACATTCCATCAGAGATCCTGTCTCAAAAAGCAGAAAAAATAAGTGAAGAGACACAAGATTTTGACCTATGACATCCTCACGTTTGTGCACACATACAGAGAGAGAGGGAGGGAGGCAGGGAGGGAAAGAGAAGGAGATGGAGGGAGGAAGGTGCAGAAAGATGAGAGAGAGTAGAGAGGGAAGAATAAAGGAAGGGAAGGAGAGAGAGAGTGAGAGGTTGTAAGACACAATACATCATGATCTTTGAAATCAGACTAACTCCGGGAGTACATTCACTTCCTTTCTCTGGCTTTAACCAACTGCCTCAATACACATATCTGTTCCTCTTCTTCATTGCGAGTGAGTGAAGAAGGAGGTAATGGAGAAAGAAAATTGTGGAAGCTAAGCTGGCTCCATCCATAGCACCTTAGAGAAAAGAGGACAGGAAGTGTGGGGAAGTCAGAGAAAGGTGTCATCATTAACCTGATGTGCTGGCTGGGTATGTTGGGAAACTGCAGAGAGGGCAAGGCTATGCCAAGATAGCCAATGCTCCACTCAGGGCTGGCAAGGTTCCAGGGAAGTGCACCCACAGGACTTGTGCACACCTAGGCACAGGCCAGAGAGGGCTGGTCTGGCCTGAAGCTAACAGAATCTGTCTGTCTGTAGAGCCCATGTAGACATCTGCACTGTCAATCAGGAAAGAAAATATTTATTTCGAGGTGGGGAAAGAAACACTCAGCGAGCAGTTGTCCCAGTGCCCAAAGTACACCCCACAGTCTCCCAGATGTTCCTCTTTGGAGTTGCTTCCTCTCTCCTCTCTTGGGAGTTGCAGGGGTGATGGCTGATAGCAGTGAGCACCCTTCTAAGGAATGGGTGCATGAGGGGCCCTGGCAGCCCCAATTCTGACTGCTGACCTCTTCCGGGCTGCCTTTAAGAGGTTCTTTTCAAAGAGCTCTTTCTCACGGTAGTGCACTGGTGGGCCATGCAGGTACTTCTCTTCTGCCTCCTTGTAGCTGAGCTCATAGAGGGCAGCGATGGAGCAGATGATTGCTTCTGGAAGAAGAACGTCCATGGTAAACTGCACTTTATCTCCTCTAGTCAGGGAGAGCAGAGCCTCATCTGCTTCCTTGCATATTTCTTGCAAATGCCTGGCCACAAGATGCAACTGGTCGTCATCCTCCAGGTAGGTCTCAATACAGAAGTCTTCCCCCCTTGATTTCCAAAGATTGTCCACCCACCTGGACGGTTTTCTGCCCTGCACAATCTCCCGCAGGTGCTGGTCGGCCCCCTTTCTCTTCACTATGAAGTCCACGAGCTTCTGGTTGGCTCTGTCCCAAGCAGCCCTCATACGGTCAGGCAGAACTTTCTTGCGGGGGCCTTTCCCACCTGGGGCATTCTCCTCCTCCCAATCTTCCAGGTCCACATAGCTCACCTTAGGGAAATCAATGTGCAGGTCTCCTTCCTGGATGGCCCTCCTTAGCGGGTAACTGACTTGGGCAGTGTAATAGCCCATAAAGGAGCCCAGGTAGGCGCCACAGGCCAGGCCCTCTCTGTAGTGGTCGATCACTGTGAGGCACCAGCTGATGCCCTGGCTGTACACTCTGCTGGCTCTTCTTATGAGTGATATTTTTTCTCCACAGTCCAGATGTTTCAACTTGTGTAGAGGGGCACGGACACCCTTGTGCTCAAACTGCATGTTAGCTTCCATCAACAACACCCTCGCCATCTTGTCATTTTGGCTGACACTTTTTACCACCGCTGGCCAGAATGGAAGGTCCTGAAATTTGAACCAGACCAGCATTCCTCGTTCAATGGTATTCTGTAGCTGGGCAGAAGCCACCTTGGCAGCTTGGCGTGCTTTTTGAATGGTGGAACGCCTCCTCTTGAACCTGGTCTTCGTCACCTTTGAGTGAGCACACGGTTCCAGTTCTGGCACCCTGCAATGTGGACACAGCACGTGGATCTTCCTTTTCCTGTTAGCAATGCGGAGGGATCTTCGCAGCCTCAGGATTGGAGGCATGCAAGCTGCTGAGGCCGAGTTTGCAGCTGGCTTCAGGGTGCCCGGGCCGTGGTCCTCCTTGCTCTCATGGAAGGCATTCTTCCTTTGGCCTCCAGTAGCCCTGGTGTGTAGGTCAGCAAAACGTGCTTGTTGCTTGAGGGCTTTGGGCGAAGACCAGATGCACCTCAGTGGCCCAGAAGCAGCCTGCTGCTCTTTCTTAGCCCGTACACTCTGCCTGGAGGCTGAGGCAGTCAAAGACTTGGGTTTGGATGTGTTTAGCTTTTTCATGCATGCATTACGACCAGAATTTCCTTCCAGTGTTGTGTGACATGGCCGTACTCTGATGCCTCTTAGGACATTCTGTTTCATCTCAAAGTGTGGAGGCCCAACAGTGGTGTGTGCCTGGGCTTTTCCACCTCGCACTGTGGGCACTTTCTGTGAGCCTACTGGCAACACAGGACCCTGACGGTGCTGCTTTCCAGGACTCCTCTGGGAGAGCTCTTGGCCTTTCTGGTTGTGCTTTTGGAAGCACAGACGCACGCGCAGGCGAAAGCGAGGACGTGGTTTGGAGTTGGCCTGCTCTTTTGGAACCTTTTGAGGACTTGTTCTTGTGCTGGTTCTTTGGCCACCTGTCCTTCCACCTTGCAAACAGCCTCCCTCCCCCAGGATATCGAGAGCCACCTTGAGGGCTCTTCTGTATGCTCTGGTCTGCTTTGGTGAGCCATTGCCCTGTGACTCCTTCCCTGCCATGGAGGCAAGGCTCACAATTTCAGACTTGGATAGTGGCCTTGCTTTGGTGCTCCTCACTCTTTTCTTCTCCCCCATAGGCAAGATTTGCACCTCCAAGAAAGGTGCCCCTCTCCTCTTACTATGGGCTGATGTCCTGGGTCTGGACAACACCCTTGCAGGCCACAGCTGACCCTTCCAGCCACACAGCACATACTCTGCAGAGTTCATGGTGACAGTACTCTGGGGCTGTGCTGATCACTACAGCGTGAGCAGTTTGGTTTTGGTGGGCACTGTGACTGCCTGACAGTTGTCTCTGTCCAGGCTCTCCTGCCTGTGGTACTGGCCTCCTTCCAGATTCTTGTGGAGGAGCTGGAGCTGACTTCCCTCAGGGTTATGTGGGCTTCCCCTGCATGGTGGAAGAAGGAAGCAGAGTTGCATTAGGAAGGAAATAAATAGGCTTAACCAGCATGGACACATCAGCGTGGTCAGGTGAGGCAAGGGTAATCAAAGGAGCTCATAAAGCCTGTTCTACAGATGTGGGAGAAGATATGCAAAAGGTCCAGAGCAGGTGGGAAACAGTTGTACTATTGTTGTTCCCAACCCCAAGTCTGGAGTGTTTAACTTCGTCCCAGAAAGGTGGATGTCATTACAAAGGCTGTGCATTTTCTTGCCCACCAGTCAGTACCTTAGGTCTCCCTGGGATTCTTTTGCCAAGGAAACCTCATTGTTCTCTTTCCTAGGGAGCTAGTCCTGCTCTGCCAACCCCAGGATGCCTATGGACAACCTAGTGCATGAGCCTTCCATACTTGTGTGATTCTAAGTTGAGCAGCAAGGAGGTGGGGAACTCTTCATGGTGATTCGCATAACATGGTAAGAGAAGATGGCTGCTTTCATAGCTTCTGGCTACCCCACCAGCCCACCACCAATCTTTCAGCTTAGTTCTGTTTCCATTGTGGACCTCACTATGGCATCAAGTGTCTACAGGGCACACTTGGCGAGATCCTCAAAGAGAAGCTACTTCTTTACTAAACAGACATGCTTATTAATTAATTGGAAGACTCAGTGATTTCAGATGGCAAGCAACAGGGTTATGTGACATGACAGGGAGACAAGTGTCTCTGTTGGAACTGTGCACCCTCCTGCTGCAATGTCAAGCCTATGGTAGACCCTGCACACCCATATCTGCCTGTGATGAGCACTATTCATCCAAGAGATTACAGATCACTGACCTCTCCTGTCTCCAACCTCTGTGCCCTAATGTTAATCCATAAAGTCTTAGACAGGAAATTAAAGTAGCTACTTGATGATATGGATGGTCATGTGCCCATCCCTAGGTCTCGTGATATTCAATCTCATCTGTATTGCAGCTCTCCTCTTCATGTTCCTCCATACTGTCCCTCTCAACATAGTCCTCCCCTTAACCATCTCAGTGTAATTTCAACCCTTTCTTCTCCTCTCTGTCCAATTGTCTGTTTGTCTCTCTCTGTCTCTCCCTCTGTGTGTGTGTGTTTATGGTGGTAGCTAATCTGCTCTTGACTGCTTCTTCCTTGAGCCGGCCAGTTTCCTATCAGCAGTGTGCATGTCACCTGAGGGAAAACTCATCTGTCTGATCCTCAAGAGGCTGTGCTTGCTGAGAAGAACTACAACACAGAGGAAGAACCAAGAAAGACCCACATGCCACCCATGTTCACTATTCATGCTAGGATGCAAATTTGATTCTTGACATTACCAGGGCACCATGAGCCATAGTGAAACAGAGCACTGTGAACTGGGGGCTCCTGTGACACAAATCATCTTGGGAACTCCCATTACAACAGGTCCCCTCTGTGAGTGTGGCCATACCGAGCATAGAGACCCCAGATCTTATCCTAGGAATTCCTAACCTTACAGAAGTAGGGGGTGGAGAGCAATGACATTCTCCTCAATTCCTCAGTCCTTTCCTTCTGAACCCCTGTATCCATAAACTACTGGTGGTACACGCTAGCCCCCTATTCACAATGCAAATGTGCAGTGTCTCTCCTGTTGCATTCCCTTCCAAGCATTACTGACTTCAAATCTGATCTCACAATGCATAAAGTGGCTATCTACATAAAGGAGGCTAGGTGTGTCTCAGGCCACATCTGCTGGATGATGCAGCACTAAATGCGTATGTTGGAAGTATGGAGTTCATTTTAGTGATCAGCAACAGGAACCCTTCCTCTGATGAGGCTGTGTCATCTAACATGGTTAGCTGGCTCCCTCTGATGCAGCTCCCTTGGAGTCCTAGACGTTGGGACACAGGTGTCTGCTGAGAACACAGAGGAAACTATAACCCCCTCAGGTACCTTAGGCTGTCTTCTTCTGGATCTTCCTTGAACTGGCCCTCCAGCAAGGATGAATGAGCACCATCAGGCCCAACCACATCACCACCATCCAGACACCATGCCTCACAGGGTACCCTTAGAAACCTCAGATATGTGAGTTATACTTACAAAATGCTCCCTTTTTACGCTGCACAGGTCTGCACAATGTTCAGCTTCCCTCAGGCAGTACGTTCTCAGACTCACATACTTCACTTAGAAATCATATCTGGGAATACAAAGTGTGTGTTCAAGCCCACAAACCATGCTATTCAGGCGTCATCTGTAACCCAGACATAGAGAGATGTGCATGCACTCATATCAGTCCACACTCCGCCACCCACACCCCCTTTGTGTATTCTGTCTTTTTATGCCTGTTGCTCCAGGGCATATGAAAGTCCTTGCCCTTCCTACAGACTGCTTAAATGTTATCGGTATTGCCACCTGCCTCCACTGTTTCAGGCATCACCTGCCTCCAGACCACTACTTTCAACCAATGCTTTGCTGAAATTTCTGTGATAGTTACCTTTCTGGCAAAAACAGTGCTCTCTTTTCCAGAGGCACAAAACAGAAGAAGTAGAATACTGAAATCCCTGTCTCAGTACATGCTTCAGCCCTGGGACCAAAGGCCTTTTATCAAGAACTTGGGCACAATTGCTGTGTGTGAAGTCTATTCACATTTTCTGCAGATGGGAACAATAGCTTCCTTTCCTGTGTGCAAGACCGACACATGGGTTAAAGGAAGTCTGATGAGAAGGTGCAAGAAGGGTATAGTGTATATTGGTCACACAGAGGAGCAGAGACACACAGAGGGATCCTGATGTGTTGGTGGGTTATGGGGAATCCATGGCTGCACACTCTTTAATTCCCAGCTGGTTCTTAACCCAACTCAGAGCACTGTAAAGTCTCAGACACAGACACATACTAATGCCTGTTGGGGGAACAAAGTCTGGCCTCTCCTCTCTCCTCGGGTATTCATGACACCAGGTGTTTTACTTCAGTATACCCAACTGCCATTAGTGGCCAGTATTAGAGGCAGGTATCTTTTTGTAGGCCCGTGGCAGATATCCAGGCCCGGAGAGTATCACCACTTCCTATAAACAATCTTCCAAAAATAGCCTGCAGGTCAGCACCCACCTCCCACTCATAAGCCTCCACCCCAGCCACAAAGGGAGGCCCAGATACACCTCTGCCTTAAATGCCTTCCAGCTTCTCTCTAAGACAACAAACGCCACAACTATCTAGGCATTAAGGTGCTGCCACACAGATGCAGTCATTCTGTCAAGCACACAAGTGACAATCATCTCCAAAGAGAGAAAAGGTATCCATTCACATGTGTTGGGGAACTATGCTTTCATGGCCTGAAATGATAAAGCTGGCACCAAAGGGTTGTCACCTGAGGACAAAGAGACAAGGCAGGGTCCTTTGGGCTTCACTTCAAACAGTAGTAGTGACAACAACTCCTGTCCCATGAACAAGCACACAGGCTCCCAGGGCACACTCAGAGGGTCAGCTCACAGAGTCACTCAGGTTGGCTGAAGGCACCTACCTACATGCTTCCTGTGGTTGTCTACTGATCTCACCTCTTCAGTCTGTGAGTATCCTTCAGAAATACATCTGTAACCAGGAAAGAATGGCTTGTCCTCGTTGTCATGGCAACCACAGTGTCATAGAAAAAGTTTTCTGCAAGTAGCCAATTCTTTGTGGAAACCAGGAAGTACTGTTCACTTACACCTCTGTCACCTAGTTCCCCCCAGCCAGACCCCTGTAGCTTCAGGCATGAAAGAAAGTAACCATGCACACACTACAGAAGATGTCTCTATCACTCCAGGGTACAGGGTCTTTAAGCACAGAGGCTCTGGGAGAAGGCAAGACAAGAGATGGCAGGTACCAATAGTATTTCAATTGTCCACACAAAAGAGGAACCAGAAACAGTTGGTTGAGTATGTGTCTGTACAAAATAAATTCAAGAGCTGAAATACTTATCTGGTGCTCTTATGGAAAAACTATCTGTGATTTTAAAGGGATGAATTATAACTAGAATTGTTAAACACGTTTTAGCATAGGTAGTGTTCACATTTGATGTTTTTCCAGAAACCTCGCCTTTGAGAAGGCAAGCTATTTATAAACATCATTTTTACAGAAAAGTCTTATGAATTTCAAATCATATACCTTGAGGAATTTGGCTTGTATCAACATGGGAAACAATGAATAAATCATTGATACTTATAATGTTTCAAGACACTAAATCTTTTTCAACTTAGAGTTACACTTCTTTATGTGACTGCTGTTAATTTGTATCTGAGGCTGATTGGAACACTGACTTTTAATTCTCAACCATTTCTTCTTTTAGCATGGTCAACAAAGCTCAGACACAAATCAGCAAAGTAATAAAAATGTTTTGACTTTTACATCTGGACGTAGAGTGTGAAAAGGCCACCACTCCTCTTTACTTCTTGTCTAAAAAGATGAAATTCTTTTCTTCTCTGTTCATCCCAAAGGAAAGCTCCTGTATGTTTGAACCAGAGAGTCTGTGTTACAATAGCCGGTTAAGCATCTTTTGTTAGCTTAAAGTTAACACCTCTTACTAAAATGTTCACCAAGAAAATAGATATAATATAATACAGACATTGTTCCTTTTACCTAACTTCTAAGCAGCTGCTTAACTTGTAGTCTTTCACTTACTATGACAACAGGCATTATATTCTGTTCTGGTAACAATTTAAATTGATGAATTAAAAGGAAATCTCAACAAATGGAACATATACATTACAAACAGAGACAAACATTTCCTGTAGGTTTTTATAATTTTTAAGAATAAGTTAACTCATGTGACATTGCAATTAATCTCAGGATCTTCCCGACAATCTGAAATATGAAGACGGTTTTAAATTGCATTCTACAGTACATTTTGTCTTTTTTCTGTTGGTAAGTAAGAGTTCTGATCAGACATTGTAAACTATTTATCTGTACCTTGTTCCAAGCAGATTAGAAAAATGGTTAACACAAAGTGTTTTCTCTACATGAGTAATATGTAAATAGTTTCACAATGTTTTTTTGTTATTCCACTTCAGGACGCCACTAGAGAAAAAAAATCAGCAATTCACTGTGAAAACACATGTGGATGCTTTGTGGAGTAAAAATAGCCAGCATTTTAATTATACATGATTTCTGAATACTGGTTACAGAAAATGATTTTTTTTTTTTGTTAAAAACAAATTTATACATGTATATCTTTTTTAAACCTAATTCCTTCCCTTACATCCCTCCCCCTTCTGACTCATACTGTAATCCTCTCTATAATTTATGAACTCTACTTATTAGTAAATCTATGTATCTATCTATCTATCTATCAATCTATATATCTATATATCTGCCTATGTATATTCCTATCATCTATCTGTTTACACATTAGTCTCTCTATTACTGCACAAAGACATACTCTCAAACACAATTCAATTAGTGTTCATTGTATTAACATGTCTTGGGAAAAGCATGTTTTATCCAATTCCCACTGAAGATAAAATTGTTTACTACCCAACTTCTTCATGATAATGTATACTTATTTGAAGCATTTTTCTCTAACAATTACAGATTATATAAACACAGTTACTTCTTCCTCCTCCTTAAAATTATGCAAAAGCAGAGTTTTCTAACAGAGTTTATATTCCTCAGACTTTCACAGAACCCTAAAGTCCAGAAAATAGTTTTTATTGTATTTTCATTTGTCTACATTGCAAACTGTTGGGGGCAACATGATAATTGTGGTGACCACTATCTGTAGCCCAGAACATACAGACTGTTCTGTATATTCCTTCTTGGCATTTTTGTCCCTATTGGATGCATTCTTCTCTTCGATAACCACACCAAAGCTTGTGTACTGCCTATATGAGAAGAAAATTATCTCCTTTGAAGGATGCATGATGCAGCTCTTTGCTGAACACTTCCTTAAAGCAGTAAAAGTGATTGTACTGACAACCAGGGCCTATGGCCACTAGGTAGCAATTTGTAAGCCCTTGCACTACCCTTCCATCATGAACTGGAAGGCCTGTGGCACACTGATGGGGGTACTATAAACAGGAGGATTCTTGTGTTCTATCATACAAATAATTTTTGCTTTGCAGTTACCCTTCTTTGCACTCAATGTTTTTGATCATTTTATTTGTGATTTGTTCCCATTACAAGTACTTGCCTGCACTGATATGCATAGCTTCAGCCTTTTGGTGGTTGGCGAGAGTGGGTCTAACTGCATAATAATCTTTTCTAATTTGCTTGTATCCTATGGTGTCATCCTGTGCTCTCTGAAAGCTTACAGTTGTAAAGGGCAATGGAAAACTCTCTCCACCTGTGGGTCCCACACTGCAGTTGTGATTTTGTTCTTTGTCCCATGCTTATTTGTATATGCACACCCACCATCTGCTTTCTCCTCTGATAAAATGGTGGCCATGATGCCTTGATTTTGTTGGATGTGTTCTTAAACCAACCTCTAACCGTCTTCTTATCCATAAGCTTAGCTAATTTTTCCTGGTGTCTGCACTTCATACTGGGCCCATCTGTCTCTGGTTTCTGTTGTACTCTTTAGGATGTTTAGAGAGGTCCACCAGTTTGAGCATTGATCTTTGTGTTTCAACTGTAACTAAACGTAGAAGGTTGCTGGCACATGTGCACAAGCATGGCAGTGTGCATGGAAGAGTGCCTTTAACGAGAGGGTGCTAGAGCCTGTAATGTGGAGCTTAAGTGTAGGAGTGGGTACAGGTCCTAGTGCTTTTTGCAGGCACAATGTAGATGTGTAGGTGCCATGAATACATCAATGGCCTACAGGCCTCTAGTACTGTCCACCTCGTATTCTGATTTTCTGGGCTCCAGGAATTGTTTGCCTGGACTCCACTGGTAGACTCACAGAACAGGGGCTTCAATGTTGGGAACACTGTCTCAAGGAACCCTATTTTGCCAACTGTGAGGATGTGGGTAGGAGGCATCTGGTAGCTGGCTGTTAGTGTAGAGGGACCTTGGATCTGCATGCACTCACTTGAAGGAACACTCACTTGCTCCTAGGACTAATCAGAAGTCACAGGGGTTCCCCCTGTTCTCTACTCTCATATTTGGGCCCGCAGGGGCAAATGAGAGTGTAGGAGATCTGTGAGCTCAGTGGTGTCCTCTGTTTGGCTTCCAGGCAGCATAGGGAGACCCATACTTGTGGTAGCCACCTCTGCAGTCTCAGTCAGTGAGTACGGAGGATCCAGACCTGGGATGCCTGCCTCTGCTGTCTCATTCACTGAGAGGTCTATGCTTGGGGCAAGGGGAGGTGAAGGTTGATTGAATATTTACCACTCTCAGTCCCTGGAGATGTCCAAGGGTGACTTGGAGCTTAACTGTCACAGCCCCCAGGTAGTAGCCTCTCACCCAGGAAGCCTCAATTTTATGTTCTTGCTTCACCTGCCCCTTCACTCACTAATTTCGGGGTTTGGAATCCTGTGCCACTCAGACTGTATGATGCATGCTGGTAGGTGCCA
The DNA here is from genome assembly GCF_030254825.1 of Meriones unguiculatus. Classification (NCBI taxonomy): domain Eukaryota; kingdom Metazoa; phylum Chordata; class Mammalia; order Rodentia; family Muridae; genus Meriones; species Meriones unguiculatus. The sequence goes on from NC_083369.1 coordinate 116,763,201, forward strand.
TCTTCCTTTCCCCACAAGATTTCTTGAGGTGAAAGTTCAGGTGGCTTAGCTTAAACTGTGAAGTTAATCTTCTGCTGTGATATAGGAGTAACTCACAAGGTACACTAAGAGCTCCTTTTTGGTTTTGTTGAAAGAAGTCATTGTGTAGCTCATGCTAGCCTTCAATGGTAATTGATGATGTTCTTGAATCTGTTTTTCTCAAGGGTTTAAAGTACAGGTTTCTGCTGCCACATCCAACAATGTCTTTTTCCCACACATACAGGTGGGGAGGATCTCATTATGTGTTTTCAGAGTCACCATCCTTACCTTGCCTACAAGTTAGGTAGATCCAAACTGCCAGCACCCATGTAGCCACCAGCAGTGCCAATAGGAGAGGCAGCCAGCCTCCCAGCATGCTTCTCTCTTCAGGAAACAGCTCAGTCACCCTAACAAACAAAGCTATGTTTGCCCTCTTTTGTAAATTGATTTTTTTACTCCGCTTCTCAGAAATTTAAACCTTTTCAAACCAAGTGCTTAAAGGCCTTTCAGGGTCTCCTGTTAAGGGTTCCCAATATCCAAGTTACTTAAAATTTATTACTCTGGGCTGGAGTGATGGTTCATTCATTATAGGTAGGCTCACAACAACAATAACAAAAAATGTATATAAATTCAGGCACACATGTGCCATAGTGTATGTGTGGAGGTCAGAGGACAACTTTAGGGCATTTCTTCTCTTCTATCACCATGGGATCTAGGTTGCAAGATCCAGATAGCAAGCGATTTTAGGCATTGAATTAGGGGCCATTCCCTAAACTCAGGTTTCTATTCCTTAAGCATAAAAGCATTTTCACCGTGGCAACTAGAATATGAATGCTGCTTTTTTGTTGATTGAATAATTTTTGTTCCTCGGGATGAACATAGATACATAATGCACACAAAGCTGTGTACCCACATAAAAGTCAAGGTATAGGGATAGTTATCTAAAGCTTGTAAGGGATCTAAAGTTATCTAAAGCTCATCGTTTGGTCCCACCTCTGGGGCTAGTTTCAGAACATAGTGTCAGTCCATTGTTAGTCAAAAGAACTGACATATCTCTAAATCCAGAGACATTTTTCAGAACATGCTGGTATCAGTGAGGTATCTTTTCTTGCCAATATTCCTGATTTGTTAATCAAATAGGATTCAGAGAGAATTGGAATGCCTTGAAATGTATACTCCCTCATGGACCGAGTCCCTGTTCTCATACAAGCCTTTGACTCCCATTCCATAGCATTGTGATACTTTCAACAACCATTTTGTTCTTTTTTCCCCTTCTGTATTTTCTGTTTGAAAATCCTTTCTTTTTACTTAGTTATGAGATCTCTGGGGTACCATAGACATTGGTTTGTTACATCAGATCAGAGTACACTGGCAGGGACCCCCTAATGCTCCTCACAGACATGGTATAACCTGTTATTATCAAAGGGGATTTGTGTGTCTTGACACTCTGACCATCCTGTGGTAATGACAGGTACTTACTGTTATCGGGAGGGAAGGGATCACTTGTCTCTGAGCATAACACAAACGTTCCTTCATGTTGCATGCAGTCATTGCCACAGGTGCGTAAATACAGGGTCAACTAAGGAAAAGGCAAGGTCAGAAAGTGCCCAGGAGACATTCTGCATTGTCCACATTTCTAACACAAATTCCTCCCTCTTTTCTGTTTGTTTGTCTTGGCATGGTCAACAATTTTTCACTTGGTTAAAGTTCTTTAGTCCACAAATCCAACCTGGTGACCCAAGACGAAAATATCTACAATGCCCTTGAACTTTTTGCATGGTAATGACATGGTATTTTCCTTATCTAAAAAGGAGGCTACATCCTAATAAATAGAGAAATATTCCCCCTAGACAATAGTAGGTGAGTTCCCTGGCACTAGAAAGGTCTATGACATCCTAAAACGTGCAGTTACAGTGTTGCCAGTGTCTGCTTTCTTGGCCACCCTGAGCTCTTCATGTTAGAGGGCATGGAGAATGACTTGTGTGTGGCTGTGTTGCTCTGTGACCCTCCGAATCCTACAAGGGCCTCACTTCCTGTTTCTACATGGGCCACCTGAGGCCCCCAGAAGGCAAACAATTGCTCTCCAGAGTTCAGGCATTGACCTGCACTCCAGCCTTCCAGCAGCAAACCTTTGAAGATTCTCTTTTAAATTAAAACTGAGGCTTTGGAGAAATAAAATGGCTGTCCTATCTCAGAATTACTCTGAGGATCTGTGGTAGAAAATAGAAGCAAAAGCACTTTGACAAGTTAGCAGTCACTAGTGCAAGAAAAGACACCAGAGCAGCAGAATCAGCCTCCTGATCTTACCACTGTAAAGACTAATAAGGTGTCCCTGATAGCACGCTTGACTAGGACTATTGGTAAAAGACTTGCCATCGTTTAAAAGATGAATCAGAGGGTTAGTATGTATCAGTTGTTGAATGCTTACTTAGAACTCAAGAAGTCCTAGGTTCAGTCCCTAGCATTCCACCACACATTCACATTCAGAAAGCATCCATGCTGGAACAACTAATTTTCTACTGTCCTTCCCTTCCCAGATCACTGTAAATCACCTGAGTGACAGCACCTTCACTTTCCTCATCCACCAAAATGGCTACAGATATCCATGTCAGTTTATTCTGGTGTGAATAAGTGAAACAAAGTCAAGAGCTATAAGGTCCAAGTGAGTAGCCAGACTATCAGTGACGAAACCTGTCAGTCTTCTTGACTGACTTCAGATGCATCAGACTGTGTGAAATAGGACTCCCTTCAGAAGCCTAGAGTTTCTGCCTTTAGTTGATCCTAGACTTATTGTACCCAGGATGTGTACAGGTCCTTTTTTCTGCTACAGTGATAAAGATAGCCTAGCATGTTGAGACAGCAGTTAGCTTTGGGATATCTTGAAAGAAAACGTATCCAAAGTGTATTTTCCTTCAAGATATCATAGCTAGAGATTGGGGATGTAACAGTGGTGAAGGGAATGAAAGGGAGAGTGCCTCCAACACTCTAGAAAAACCCAACAACAGGTTCCTTTGAATGAGAACCGTGTATGTATTTCCAACTTGATTGGTTGTAAAATTCACTTCAACCATCTTCTCATTCTTCTTACAAGCAGTGATATTTGGATCCCACAGACTTCCTCCAAGTTGAAAGAAAACCTCATGGGTGACCTGATAATTCCTCCCTCATCTGAGCTCCCAGGGAGCTTTACAGAAACAAATCTAAATCATTAGGCACACACCTATGAGACAGGAACCAGACTGTAGTTTATCTTCTGACCCAGTTCCCAGAATCACAAAGTATCTAATGTCCAAGAATGTTTAGGAATTCCCCACCCAATGCCATTACTTTGCTAAAAATAGCTTCTTTAAGCTTGCAGTAGTAGGTATAGATCTCAGTTTTTGACTCAGTTCAATACTCACCTTACATTTTGAGGTAAGAGAGCTGCTAGGACCTCTGTTTTCTCCTTTCAAGGGTAGGAGGAAAAGCCTTAGTTTAGGAGTTATGCCCGAAAATATGGAATAACTGCACTGATACTCAGGGCTTGCAAGCACAAAGACATGCTGCCAGTTTTACTGGATACAATGAAGGAAGGAAATGCCAAACAGCTTACAGGAATCCCTGACAGAACAACTATCAGAAAGTCCATTGCGTCACTCATGTGACTTGCAAATAAGAGTGGACAAATTTTCAGGAATGTGTATATGTAATAGCACAAATTATCTTCCTTACTCTTGGAACAATTTTGGGCTCTGGAAGGGAACTGGTTCTAGAAGAGAATCAGAGGGCTGATTCCAGGCCCTGGACCTCATACCTCTTACAGCTCCACTCTTTTACAGTGCTTATGATGTGAGGAAAGATCTTTCCCAATATCATTAACTTCACTAACATCACTAGCATCATGAGATTGTACTGCTCTGTAATTCATGTTCACCCTTAGAAGAAGGGATGATATGAGAGACTGTCCTAAAGCAGTTCCTTCATAAATCAAAGGAAATTGTAAGGGTCTACCATAGAGAAGGCAGTTTTGAGAAGGAAACTAGGGCCTCCTTTGGAAAACGTTCACCCTTTGTGTTAATCCAAACAGAAGGTACCAGAGATTCCTCTGAGCACAGGCCACTTGTGATAAGCAGGTGCATAGGCTATGTGGACTCCCCTCCAATCACAAAACAGCTTACCATGGGTACTGCTGTTAAGTGGGATTTGGGATAAAGTGTTAGATAAGCCAAGGAACAGGAAAGGTTTTCTGTAGCTATTACTGTACTATATAAACCTAAGAGTCGGTCCCAGTCTGCATAGCTGCTTAGCCCAAAGCCACTCCTTTTCTGAGTTCAGTTCTTTTTTTTTTTCTTTTTATTTATTTATTTTTTTTTATCAGTTACATTTTATTAACTCTGTATCCCAGCCATGTCCCGATCCCTCATTCCCTCCCAGTCCCTCCCTCCCTCCCTCATCTCCACCGTGCCCCTTTCCAAGTCCAAGTCCAAGGACCTCCTCCCCATTCATCTGATCCTGTTTTATCAGGTATCTTCAGGACTGGCTGCAAAGCTCTCCTCTGTGGCCTAACAGGACTGCTACTCCCTTCGGGGGTGGGGAGACCAAAGAGCCAGTCATTGAGTTCCTGTTAGAAATAGTCCCTGTTCCCCTCACTTTGGGAAACCAATTGGTTACTGAGCTACCACAGGCTACATCTGAGTGGAGGTTCTAGGTTATATCCATACATGGTCCTTGGTTGAATGTCAGTCTCAGAAAAGACCCTGTGCCCAGATATATTTGGTCCTTGTGGAGCTCCTATCCTTTCCCCATCAGACTAACTCCCCTTCTTTCTTATGATTCCCTGTACTCTGCCAAAGGTTTGGTCATGAGTCTTTGCTTTGAAAACACTGCTAGTTAGAGTCTTTCAGATGCGCTCAGTAGACTCCTGTCATACGTTCAATGCACATCCCATCTGTCTTTCTAAATGAGGAATGATCATCTTACCCCATGTCCACTCAATTGATTATCTTTTTTAGGTGTATAGATTTCATTATGTTTATCATATCTTATAGATCTATATAAGTGAGTATATCCCATGTTTGTCTTTCTCCTTCTGGGATATTTCACTCAGAATGATCTTTTCTAGATCCCACCATTTGCCTGCAAATTTCATGATTTCCTCCTTTTTGATTGCTGAGTAGTATTCCATTGTATAAAAATACCACAATTTCTGTACCCATTCCAGCGTTGATTGACATCTGGGTTGTTTCCAGGTTCTGGCTATTACAAATAGAGCTGCTATAAACATGATTGAGCAAGTGTCCTTTTTGTGTACTTGAACAAACTTTGGGTATATACCTAGCAGTGGTATAGCTGGGTCTGGAGGAAGCACTATTCCTATTTGTCTTAGAAAGTGCCAGATATCTTTCCAGAGTGGTTGTACCAGTTTACATTCCCACCAGCAGTGGAGCAGGGTTCCCCTTTCTCCACAACCTCTCCAGCATGTGTTATCGCTTGAGTTTTTCATCTTGGCCATTCTGATGGGTGTAAGGTGATATCTCAGGGTCGTTTTGATTTGCATTTCCCTGATGGCTAATGAGGATGAGCATTTCTTTAAGTGTTTTTCTGCCATTCGACATTCCTCTGTCGAGAATTCTCTGTTTAGCTCTGTTCCCCATTTTTTAATTGGATTACTTGGTTTGCTACTTTTCAGCTTCTTTAGTTCTTTATATATACTGGATATTAGTCCTCTTTCAGATAAAGGGTTAGCGAAGTTTCTTTCCCAATCTGTAGGCAGTCGTTTTGTTTTGATGATGGTATCCTTTGCTTTACAGAAACTTTTCAGTTTCATGAGGTCCCATTTATTGATTGTTGCTCTTAGAGCCTGTGCTGTTGGTGTTCTGTTCAGGAAGTTGTCTCCTGTGCCAATGAGTTCTAGGCTGTTCCCCACTTTTTTTTCCAATTGATTTAGGGTATCTGGTTTTATGTTGAGGTCCTTGATCCACTTTGACTTTAGTTTTGTGCAGGGTGATAAATATGGATCTATTTTCATTTTTCTGCATGTAGACATCCAGTTGGTCCAGCACCATTTGTTGAAGATGCTGTCTTTTTTCCATTGAATGGAATTGGCTTCTTTGTCGAATATCAAGTATTCATAGGTGTGTGGATTTAGTTCTGGGTCTTCTATGCGGTTCCATTGATCCTTTTTTCTGTTTCTATGCCAATACCATGCAGTTTTTATTACTGTTGCCCTGTAGTACAGCTTGAGATCAGGAATGGAGATACCTCCAAATGATCTGTTGTTGTACAGGATCGTTTTGGAGATTCTGGGTTTTTTGTTTCTCCATATGAAGCTGAGAATCTTTTTTTCAAGGTCTGTAAAGAATTGAGTTGGTATTTTGATGGGAATTGCATTGAATCTGTAGATTGCTTTTGGCAGTATGGCCATTTTCACAATGTTAATCCTACCAATCCATGAGCACGGGAGATCTTTCCATCTTCTGATATCTTCTTCGATTTCTTTCTTCAGAGACTTGAAGTTTTCCTCAAACAGGTCTTTCACTAGCTTGGTTAGAGTCATACCAAGGTACTTTATGTTATTAGTGGCTATTGTGAAGGGTGTTGTTTCCCTAATTTCTTTCTCAGCCTTTTTGTCTTTGGTATATAGGAGGGCTTCTGATTTTTTTGAGTTGATTTTGTATCCTGCCACTTTGCTGAAAGTGTTTATCAGCTGAAGGAGTTCTCTGGTTGAATTTTTGGGGTCGCTCATGTATACTATCATATCATCTGCAAATAGTGACACTTTGACCTCTTCCTTTCCGATTTGTATCCCCTTGATCTCCTTTAGTTGTCTTATTGCTCTGGCTAGGACTTCAAGTACTATGTTAAAGAGATATGGGGACAATGGACAGCCTTGTCTTGTCCCTGATTTCAGTGGGATTGATTTAAGTTTCTCTCCATTGAGTTTGATGTTAGCTATAGGCTTGCTATATATTGCCTTTACTATGTTTAGGTATGTGCCTTGTATCCCTGATCTCTCCAAGACTTTAAACATGAATGGGTGTTGGACTTTGTCAAATGCTTTTTCGGCGTCTAAGGAGATGATCATGTGGTTTTTCTCCTTCAGTTTGTTTATGTGGTGGATTACATTGATGGATTTCCGTATGTTGAACCACCCTTGCATGCCTGGGATGAAGCCTACTTGGTCATGGTGGATGATATCTTTGATGTGTTCTTGGATTCGGTTTGCAAGTATTTTATTAAGTATTTTTGCGTCAATGTTCATAAGAGAGATAGGCCTGAAGTTCTCTTTTTTTGTTGGGTCTTTGTGTGGTTTAGGTATTAAGGTGACTGTGGCTTCATAGAATGAGTTTGGTAGTGTTCCTTCTGTTTCTATTTCGTGGAATAGCTTGAGGAGAATTGGAGTTAGCACTTCTTTGAAGGTCTTGTAGAATTCTGTGCTGAAGCCATCTGGTCCAGGGCTTTTTTTGGAGGGGAGACTGTTAATAACTGCTTCGATTTCCTTGGGAGATATAGGGCTATTCAGTCTTTCTACCTGATCTTGACTTAGTTTTGGTAGATGGAATCTTTCAAGAAAATTATCCATTTCATTCAGATTCTCAAATTTTGTGGCATATAGGCTTTTGTAGTATGACCTAATAATTGTTTGGATTTCCTCAATGTCTGTGGTTATGTCCCCATTTTCATTTCTGATTTTGCTGATCTGGATAGTTTCTCTCTGCTTTTTAGTTAGTTTGGCTAAGGGTTTGTCTATCTTGTTGATTTTCTCAAAGAACCAGCTTTTTGTTTCATTGATTCTTTGGATAGTTTTATTTGTTTCTAGTTGATTGATTTCAGCCCTTAGTTTGATTATTTCCAGCCGTCTGCTCCTCTTGGGTGTATCTGCTTCTTTTTTTTCTAGGGTTTTCAGTTGGGCCATTAAGTTGTTTGTATGTGATGTTACGAATTTCTTCTTGCAGGCACTTAGTGCTATAAATTTTCCTCTGAGCACTGCTTTCAATGTGTCCCATAAATTTGGGTATGTTGTGCCTTCCTTTTCATTGAATTCTAGGAAGTCTTTAATTTCTTTCTTTATTTCTTCCTTAACCCAGCTGTCATTGAGTAGTAAGTTGTTCACTTTCCATGTGCGTGTCGGCTTTTTGTTGTTTCTGTTGTTGTTGAGGTCGAGCTTTAGTCCATGGTGGTCAGATAGTATACAAGGGATTATTTCAATCCTTTTGTATCTGTTGAGGCTTGCTTTGTGGCCCACTATATGGTCTATTTTGGAAAAGGTTCCATGCGGTGCTGAAAAGAAGGTGTACTCTTTTGAGTTTGGGTGAAATGATCTGTAGACGTCTATTAGGTCCATTTGATTTAGGGATTCTGTGAGTGCTTTTATTTCCCTATTTGGTGTCTGTCTAGTTGATCTGTCCCTTGGTGAGAGTGGAGTGTTGAAGTCTCCCACTATTAAGGTATTAGGATCAATGTATGATTTAAGCTTCAATAATGTTTCATTTACGAATGTCGGTGCTCTTGTATTTGGGGCATAGATATTCAAGATTGTGATGTCCTCTTGGTGGATTTTTCCTTTGATGAGAATATAGTGGCCCTCCTTATCTTTTTTGATTAACTTGGGTTGAAAGTCTATTTTATTAGATATTAGGATGGCTACTCCAGCTTGTTTTCTGGAACCGTTTGCTTGAAAAACAGTTTTCCAGCCCTTTACTCTGAGGTAGTGTTTGTCTTTGTTGCATAGGTGTGTTTCTTGGATGCAACAGAATGTTGGATCCTGTTTCCTTAACCATTCTGTTAGCCTGTGTCTTTTTATTGGTGAGTTGAGTCCATTGATATTGATAGATAATAGTGACCAATGCATGTTAGTTCCTTTTGTAATGGAGTCGATGATCTAACCCTGTTTCATTGCTTGTTTTCTTTTCATTTTTGTTGGGACATTATCTGTATGCCCTGTTTTCTTGGGTGAATTTGTTTTCATTGGATTGGAGTTTTCCTTCTAGTATCTTCTGTAGGGATGGTTTGCTGTGTAGATATTGTATAAATTTAGTTTTGTCATGGAATATTTTGTTTTCTCCATCTATGTTGATTGAAAGCTTTGCAGGGTATAGTAGTCTGGGTTGACATTTGTGATCTCTTAGAGTCTCCATGATACTTGCCCAGGCCCTTCTGGCTTTCATAGTTTCTGATGAGAAGTCCGGCGTGATTCTGATAGGTCTACCTTCATATGTTACTTGGCCTTTTTCCCTTGCTGCTTTTAATATCTTTTCTTTGTTCTGTAGATTTAGTGTTTTGACTATGATGTGACGTGATGTGTTTCTTTTCTGGTCTAGTCTATTTGGAGTTCTGTAGGCCTCTTGTATATTTATGGACATCTCTTTCTTTAAGTTGGGAAAATTTTCTTCTATGATTTTCTTGAAAATATTTTCTGGACCTTGGAGTCTGGAGTCTTCTTTTTCGTGAATTCCTATTATTCTTAGATTTTGTCTTTTCATAGCATCCTTGATTTCTTGGATATTTTGTGATTGGAACTTTTCTGATTTTACTTTTTCTTTGAGAGAAGTATCCATTTCTGCAAGTGTGTCTTCAGCTCCAGAGATTCTCTCTTCCATCTCTTGTATTCTGTTGGTGATGCTTACTTTTGTGGTTCCTGATCTTTTCTCCAAGTTCTCCAGCTCAAGGGTTTTCTCATTTTGTGTTTTCTTTATTGATTCTAATTCTGTTTTCATGCCTTGCACCATTTCTTTCATGTGTTTGAATTTGGATTCCTGTCTCTCTACGATGGCCTCTATTTCTTTTTTCATTTCCTTCTTATATGCCACTAATTTTTCCTCTACTTGTGTATCTATTTGTTTGGCTATGTTTGCCTGTGTTTCTTTAAGGATATTGTCTATTTCTTCTTTCTTTGCCTCCAATTGACTGGCCATCTCTTTGAAAGACTTGTTCATTTCCTCCTTATGAGCCTCAAATAATTGGGCAAGCATGGCTTTAAAATCATTTTCCTGTGCTTCTGTTGAATTTGTGTATCCACCGATTTTGGGGTTTGCTGGTGAAGTCATGATGTCCTGATTTATGTTGGAAGTGTTCTTTCGCCTACCTCTGGCCATTGGCTTATCTGAAACCTTCCCTGTTTGTTTTTGGATTCTGCAGATCAGACTGGTGCTGTCTCTCTCTGGTGTCTGGAGAGTTCTTCAGGAAGCTGAGCACTCTCAGCGTGTGCTGAGGACTAGCTGTACCTGTGGGAGGAAAATATGCAGGCACAAAAGAGGCAGATGCAAGTGTGTGTGTGCACGCGCATGTGTGTGTCCGTGTGTGTAAGTGTGCGTGGACGTGTGTCTCGAGGGACAGAGTGATGGCTAATGTTGAACCTTTGAGTGTGTGCAAGGGGCTCTGCACTGTATATGTCACAGGCGCTAATGATGACCGCAATGCAATTTCTGGCATTAACTGCCTTGACTCCTCAATTAGGCCCACAGGGCAGGAGCTTCGATGTCCCTAGTGCCCCTCTGATTCCCAAAGTGGGTATGTGGGTGGGAGGGGGGTTTGATGCTTGGCTTCTGATTTAGAAGGGCCCAGGATCTGGGGAACTGCAGATTCTCAAGAGTGCACTCACTTACAGGCAGGTCTTTTGGCAGAGATCGTGGTATCTGGGGCTCTCTGCTCTCTGGTTTGGCCCTGCTTCTTTGATGTGCTCTGCCAGTTCTGTGCTGCTGTCACTGCCAGGTTCTGAGGTCTTGCTGCACCTGGAGATTTCAGGGTGGTCACTTCAGCAGGGATGGGGTAACCAGGCTCTCTGTTCTCTGGTTTGGTCCTGGTTAGTCATAAACTGGAGTGCTGTGGTGCCCTGCTAGTTCAGTGCTGCCAGTTCAGTATGGCGTCTAGCAGACTCAGGCCCTGGGAGGATGGTGCAGCTGCTGAGAGAATCTGGGACTCCAGGACACATACTGCTGGCTTTTGTCTGCCGCTAAAGTGCTTGGGGCTCCATCTCAGTGGCTGTATATCCCAGGCAGTTAGGTCTGCGCTGAGAAAGATGAGTCCGCTGTGCTGCTGTGCCCAGGAGGAAGCAGGTCTGGGGGAAGGGAGTGCTGCAAGATCAAAGGATCTTTTCTCTCCTTCCCCAAACAAGTCCCCGGGTGACCGGAGACCAAAGGTTTCACCTCCTGCGATGTTCCCTGTTGTTCAGAAAGCCTCACCGTGGTTTTCCTGGGTTAGGGGTCCTTCCATTCACCAACTCAGAAGTTCAGGTATCCCACCACTCAGAAACTGTGTGTGCTAGTCGCCATCTTGGCTCTGCCCCGTTCTGTATTTCCATATATTCAACCACACTTGCATGCCTGGGATGAAGCCTACTTGTTCATGATGGATGATATCTTTTATGTGTTCTTGAATTCAGTTTGCAAGTATTTTATTGAGTATTTTTGCTTTAATATTCATAAGAGAGATAGGTGTGAAATTCTCTTTATTGGTTAGGTATTTGTGTGTTTTAGGTATCAAGGTGCCTTCATAGAATGAGTATGGTGATGTTCCTTCTGTTTCTATTTTGTGGAATAGTTTGAAGAGATTTAGCATTAGCTCTTTTCTGAAGGTCTGGTAGAATTTTGCACTGAAACCATCTGGCCCTGGGCTTTTTCTTTTTAAAGGAGACTTTTGATGACTATTTCTCTTTCCTTGGGGGATAGAGGACTGTTTAATTGATTTTCCTGTTCTTGATTTAATTTTGGTAAATGGAATTTGTCAAGAAAATTGTCCATTTTATTTAGAGTTTCAAATTTTGTGGTGTATAGGCTTTTGTAGTAGGACCTATTGATTGTTTGAATTCCCTCCGTGTCTGTTGTTATGTCCCCTTTTTTTTTCATTTCTGATATTGGTGATTTGGACAGTTTCTCTGAGGCTTCTATTTAGTTTGGCTAAGGATTTGTCTATCTTTTTTTATTTTCTCGAAGAACCAGCACATGGTTTTATTGATTCTTTGAATTGTTTTATTTGTTTTTCATTTATTGATTTCTGCCCTGAGCTTGAGTATTTTGAGCCATCTACTCCTCTTGGGTGTGCCTGCTTCTTTTCTTTCTTGGGCTTTCAGATGAGCTATTAAGTTGCTTGTATTCAGTGTTTCAAATTTCTCCTTGAAGGCACTTATGAACTTTCCCCTCAGTACTGCTTTCATTGTGTCGCATAAGTTTAGGTATGTTGTGCCTTCATTTTCATTGAATTCTAGGGAGTCTTTTATTTCTTCCTTTATTTCCTCCCTAACTCACCTGCCGTTGAGTAGCAAGTTTTCCAATTTCCATGTGCTTATATGTAGGCTTTTTGCTATTTCTGTTGTTGTTGAAGTCGAGCTTAGTCCATGGTGGTCAGACAGATTACAAGGGATTATTTCAATCTTCTTCTATCTTCTGAGGCTTGCTTTATGACCAACTATATGGTCTATTTTGGAAAAGGTTCCATGAGGTGATTAAAAGAAGGTATAATCGTTCGAGTTTGGGTAAAAAGATCTGTAGACGTCTATTAAGTCCATTTGATTTAGGGAATCTGTAAGTGCTCTTATTTCCCTGTTTAGCTTCTGTATGGATTTTCTGTCCATTTCTGTGAGTGAGTGTTGAAGTCCCCCACTGTTAAGGTGTTGTGATCGATGTGTAATTTCAGCTTTACTAATAGTTAATTTACAAACGTAGATGCTCTTGAATTTGAGGCATATGTCCAGAATTGTGATGTTCTCCTGGTGGATTTTTCTTTTGATGAGAATGAAGTGCCCCTCCTCATCATTTTTGATTAATGTTGGTTGAAAGTCTATTTTATTAGATATTAGGATAGCTACTCGATTTTGTTTTCTGGGTCCATTTGCTTGAAAGACATTTTTCCAGCCCTTTTTCTGAGGTAGTGTTTATCTTTGCTGCATAGTTGTGTTTCTTGGATGCAGCAGAATGTTGGATCCTGTTTCCACAACAATTCTGTTAATCTGTGCCTTATTATTGGAGAGTTGAGTCTATTGATATTGATAGATAATAGTGATCAATGGCTGTTAGTTCCTTTTACTGTGGAGTTAGTGGTATTACTGTTGTTCATTGGTTGTTTTCTTGCAATTTCTCTTGAGAGATTATGTATATCCTGTCTTTTCTTGGGTGTATTTGTTTTCAATGCATTGGAGTTTTCCTTCTAGTAACTTCTGTAGGGGTGGGTTGCTGAGCAGATATTGCTTAAATTTAGTTTTGTCATGGTGTATTTTGTTTTATCCATCAATGTAGGTTGAAAGCTTTGCTGGGTATAGGAGTCTGGGTTGATATCTGTGGTCCCTTAAAGTCTTCATGATATCTGCCCAGGCCTTTCTGGCTTTTATAGTTTCTCATGAGAAGTCTGGTGTGATTCTGATAGGTCTTCCTCCATATGTTACTTGGCCTTTTTCCTTGCTTCCTTTAATATCTTTTCTTTGTTCTTTAGATTTAGTGTTTCGACTATGATGTGACATAAGGAGTTTCTTTTCTGGTCTAGTCTATTTGGTGTGCTGTAGGCCTCTTGTATATTTACAGACATCTTTTTCTTTAAGTTGGGAAATTTTCTTCTATGGGTCTTATTTTAACTATGTACATTTTCTTTCCTTTTTAAAGAATTCATTTAATGTGTAAAACCAATTGTGCCATTGTTTACCGCAACCTCAAACATGACATTATCAATCCTTCAGTATAGTGTTGAGCTGTTTATACTCTTCCCTTATATTATCTTTCATTTCTGTTAGCTCTAAGGAACTAAAGTGTAACTTTATGTATAATGTGTGTGTGTGTGTGTGTGTGTATCACTGTTTTTAATTTTTTTTCAATTTTCTCCTTTTACTCATTTTTTAATTTTATTTTTTATTTTTTTATATCAATTATAGTTTATTCACATTTAACTCAGCTGTAACCCCGTAACTCAATCCCTCCCAATACCATATTTCCTCCCTCATCTTCTCCCATGCCCTCATCCAAGTTTACTGATAGGGGAGATCCTCCTCCCTTTCCATTTGACCCTAGCCTATCAGGTCTCAATAGAACTGTCTGTGTTGTCTTCCTCTGTGGACTGGAAAGGCTGCTCCCCTCTCAGTAGGAGATGATCAAAGTGTTAGCAACTGAGTTCATATCATAAACAGTCCTATTCCAATTACTAGGGAACACACTTGGACACTGAACTGCCATGGGCTACATCTGTGCAAGGTTTCCAAGTTAACTTTGATACATGGACCTTGGTTGGAGTATCAGTCTCAGAAAATAGCCCTGTGCCCGTATTTCTTGGTTCTGATGCTCTCCTTCTGAAGCTCCTGGCCCCTGCAGGTCTTTCTATCTCCCCCTCTTTTCAAAAGATTCCCTGCACTCTGCCCAAGGTTCGGCTATGAGCCTTACCATCTGCTTTGACACTCTGCAGGGTAGACTCCTTTATTTTAATAGTTTTTTTTTTAATTTTATTTTTCTCATTAGTTACATTTTGTTAATTCTGTATCCCAGCTGTATCCCTCATTCCCTCCCCAATCCCACCCTCCCTCCCTCATCGCCTCCCTACCCCTTTCCAAGTCCACTGATAGGGGAAGACCTCCTCCAATTTTATATGATTCCCTTTTGTCAGGTATTTTCAGGACTGGCTGCAAAGCCCTCCTCTGTGGCCTAACAGTACTGCTCCTCACTTGAGAGGTGGGGAGGTCAAAGAGCCAGTCATTGAGTTCCTGTTAGAAATAGTCCTTGTTCCCCTTACTATGGGAAACCAATTGATTACTGAGCTATCACGGGTCACATCCGAGCAGAGGTTCTAGGTTTTATCCTCTCATGGTCTTTGGTTGAGTGTCTATCTCAGAAAAGACCCTGTGCCCAGATATGTTTGGTCCTTGTGGAGCTCCTATCCTTTCCACATCAAACTCCCCTTCTTTCATATGATTCCCTGCACTCTGCCGAAGGTTTTGGTTATGAGTCTTACTATCTAATTTTGAGCACAGCTAGGTAGAGTCTTTCAGATGATTTCTGTGGTAGACTCATGTCATACATTCAATGCATATCCCATTTGTCTTTCTAAATGAGGATAGATCATCATACCCCGTGTATGCTTTCTTGATTATCTTCTTTAGGTGTATAGATTTCATTATGTTTATCATATCTTTTAGGCCTATATAAGCGAGTATATTTTATATTTGCCTTTCTCGTTCTGGGATACTTCACTCAGAATGATCTTTTCTAGATCCCACCATTTTTCTGAAAATTTCATGATTTCCTCCTTTTTGATTGCTGAGTAGTATTCCATTGTGTAAAAGTACCACAATTTCTGTACCCATTCCTCCGTTGATGGACATCTGGGTTGTTTCCAGGTTCTGGCTATTACAAATAAAGCTGCTACAACCATGGTTGAGCAAATGTCCTTATTGTACACTTGAGAAAATTTTGGGTATATGCCTAGCAGAGGTATAGCTAGGTCTTGAGGAACTACTATTCCTAATTGTCTGAGAAAGCACCAGATTGACTTCCAAAGTGGTTGTACCAGTTTACATTCCCACCAGCAATGGAGGAGTGTTCCCCTTTCTCCTCAACCTCTCCAACATGTGTTGTCATTTGAGTTTTTCATCTTGGCCATTCTGATGGGTGTAAGGTGAAATCTCAGGGTCCTTTTCATTTGCATTTCCCTAAAGGCTAATGACGTTGAGCATTAGTGTTTCTCTGCTATTCTATATTCCTCTACAGAAAATTCTCTGTTTAGCTCCGTTCACCATTTTTTAATTGGATTACTTGGTTTGCTGCTTTTCTGCTTCTTTAGTTCTTTATATATACTGGATATTAGCCCTCTGTCAGATAAAGGGTTGGTGAAGTTTCTTTCCAATCTGTAGGTAATCGTTTTGTTTTGATGACGGTGTCCTTTGCTTAACAGAAGCTTTTCAGTTTCAAGAGGTCCGACTTATTGATTGTTGCTCTTAAAGCCTGTGCTGTTGGGGTTCTGTTCAGGAAGTTGTCTCCTGTGCCAATGAGTTCTAGGCTGTTCCCCACTTTTTCTACTAACAGATTTAGCATATCTGGTTTTATGTTGAGTTCTTTGATCCACTTAGATTTAATTTTGTGCAGAGTGATAAATGTGGATATATTTTCATTTTCTGCATGTAGACATCCAATTACACCAGCACCATCTGTTGAAGATGCTATCTTTTTTCCATTGAATGATTTTGGCTGCTTTGTCAAAAATCGAGTATTCATAGATACATAGGTTTATTTCTGGGTCTTATATTTGGTTCCATTGAACCTCGTTTCAGTTTCTATGAAAATACCATGCAGTTTTTATTACTATTGCTCTGTAGTACAACTTGAGATCAGGGACGGAGATACCTCCAGATGATCTGTTGTTGTAAAGGGTTGTTTTGGAGATTCTAGGTTATTTGTTTCTACATATGAAGCTGAGAATCTTTTTTTCAATGGTCTGAAAAGAACTGCGTTGGTACTTTGATGGGAATTGCATTGAATCTGTAGATTGCTTTTGGCAGGATGGCCATTTTCACAATGTTAATCCTACCAATCCTTGGGCACAGGATATGTTTCCATCTTCTGAGATCTCCTTTAATTTCTTTTTTTTTTATTTTTTTTTCTTCTTTTTTTTTTTCAATGCATTTATTCAGGAACATTGAACAATCCTCAGACCCCGGGGAAAGCCAGCCCACAGCTTAAATAGCCTCTGGGTAGCCAACCCAGGCGTGCCACGGGGGCAATGCAGATAGGTCCACATACATGGAAGCAAGCCAGATCCTCAGCCTTAGCCAAATGTGGAATTGTTCATGACAGAGAGCACTCACCATCGGGAAGGTGGAAGGCAGAAACCAGCTCCATCTTTAAGGCATAGCATTCCGCAGCTCTCTACAGTTCCCCCTTTTTGTTTTAGACGCATCAGGCAAGAGTAGAGGTCTGATCTCTGATATTAGAAATAAATTGGGACTTTGTACAGATGTTCATTTAGGTGTCATCCACCCAAAGAGCATCAGACACGTCCGATACCTTTTTCTCAGAGGCGGGGCCTGGGGCATCAACCCACATGCAATCAGACATGCTCTTCTCTGGGTCCAAAGCGGCTGACCCTGAGTGCAGCGCTTAGCCTGGCATCCTTAGTGTAACATTTTAGCTTTTTATGGTATCCAACCATGCTTGGGGAGAATGTCCTGCTTCAATGGCTGTAAAGGCCTGAATGATCATGGCTGCATCACACTGTTGTGAGGCTCTAATCTTGCATATATACCACAGGCAAACCAAGGAGACCAACACCAGAAGGCCTGGTAACACTCCCATGTCCGCCCATTCCTTCAGATGATTCATGGCTGCAGCAATCCATGTTGATAATCCTGTGGCTAGTCCTGCGTCCACTCCGGTAGAATTTACTGTGACAATGGCCACTCTCAGCTGCTCCATAGTAGTATCGAATTCTCCAGTCCAATTACCTAAAATATAGCTCGACAATTGTTTAGACAGATTTGCAGCACAGGAAAAATTCTCATGTTGTATGCTAGTGACACAAAGTCCAGCATACTTTCATTGACAGCCAAGTTGAGCGATTTGCCATAGGGTATCAATTTGCTCCTGCACGAGGTCAATCCTCTGATTGAACACCATCAAGCTTCCTTTTAGTTGAGCATTAATTCCTTTATGTACAACTAAGGCATGAGCTACATTGGCTAAATGATTATTCAGGCTCTGAGCAGTCTGCCCAGTATGACTCGTGGCTAATGCCCTGGTGGTATCTCCAACAGCCGCCAATGAGATGGTAGTAACAATGGTGGCTGAGTTCCAAGATCCCTTTTCTGTCTGAAGAGAGTCATAGCGTGAGGGGCATCAATGGGCACAGGCACCCAGTGACGCATGCGAGTAACCAGGGCAGACCTAAATTTACTAGCATTCCAGCATTGGGCAAAAAAGCAAGTATCATTACCACAATTACTTGGCTCTATCTGGCTAATAATGAATAAAAATGGGGGATATAGACAAACAGGTGTGGGCTTATAGGAAATATTATGAGAAGCCTTAACCCCTCGTTGGAACATCCTGCGTCAGTTCTAGAACTAGCAGTGGTGGTGTCCGAGGTCTGAGTAGGTTCAGGAGACCATTGCCCCCAGGGGCGAGACGTGCTCCATGCCAGTTGACTAACTCCATGTTTTCCTCCAATTTTGAAAGTCATTTAAGGTTCTTAAATTATTTTTCCCTTTTTTCTTAAATTTTTCATCAATTACACTTTATTCGTTCTGCATCCCCCCATAAGCCCCTCCCCCCCTCCCAATCCCACCCTCCCTCCTCCCTCTGCTTGCATGCCACTCCCCAAGTCCACTAATAGGCGAGGTTCTCCTCTCCTTTCTGATCTTAGTCTGTCAGTTCACATCAAAAGTGGCTGTATTGTCCTCTACTGTGGCCTGGTAAGGCTGCTCCCCCCCCCCCCAGAGGGAGGTGATCAAAGAGCAGGCCAATCAGATTATGTCAGAGGCAGTCCCTCTTCCCATTACTATGTAACCCAATTGGACTCTGAACTGCCCTGGGCTATATCTGTGCAGGGGTTCTAGGTTATCTCCATGAATAGTCCTTGGTTGGAGTATGAGTCTGCTGAGCCGGATGGGCAACTGTTGGGCAGGTGAACGGAATTTTAGGTAAGAACTGGGAAATAGTAAGAGCTGGAGAGGACAGGGTCTCCACAAGGAGAGCAACAGAACAAGAAAATTTGAACATAGGGAACTTCCTTTAATTTCTTTCTTCAGAGACTTGAAGTTTTCACAAATAGGTCTTTCACTTGTTTGGTTAATGTCACCCCAAGGTACTTTATGTTATTAGTGGCTATTGTGAAGGGTGTTGTTTCCCTAATTTCTTTCTCAGCCCTTCTTTCTTTTGTGTACAGGAGGGCTTCTGATTTTTTTGAGTTGATTTTGTATCCTGCCACATTGCTTAAGGTGTTTATCAGCTGAAGGAGTTCTCTGGTTGAATTTTTGGGGTCACTCATGTATACTATCATATCATCTGTGAATAGTGACACTTTGACCTCTTCCTTTCCAACTTGTATCCCCTTGATCTCCTTTAGTTGTTTTATTGCTCTGGCTAGGACTTCAAGTACTATGTTGAAGAGATATGGAGAGAGTGCACAGCCTTGTCTTGTCCCTGATTTCAGTGGGATTGATTTAAGTTTCTCTCCATTGAGTTTGATGTTGGCTGTATGCTTGCTGTATATTGCCTTTACTATGTTTAAGTATGTGCCTTGTATCCCTGATCTCTCCAATACTTTAAACATGAATGGGTGTTGGACTTTGTCAAATGCTTTTCGGAGTCCAAGGACATGATCATGTGGTTTTTCTCCTTCGGTTTGTTTATGTGGTGGATTACAATGATGGATTTCCTTATGTTGAGCCCCCCCTTGCATGCCTGGGATGAAGCCTACTTGGTCATGGTGGATGATATCTTTGTTGTGTTCTTTGATTCGGTTTGCAAGTATTTTATTGAGTATTTTTGCATAAATATTCATAAAAGAGATAGGTCTGAAGTTCTCTTTTTTTTGTTGGGTCTTTGTGTGGTTTGGGTATCAAGGTGACTGTTGCTTCATAGAATGAGTTTGGTAAAGTTCCTTCTGTTTCTATTTTGTGGAATAGTTTGAGGAGAATGGTATTAGTGCTTCTTTGAAGGTCTGGTAGAATTCTGTGCTGAAACCATCGGGCCCAGGGCTTTTTTTGGTGGGGTGACTGTTAATGACTGCTTCAATTTCCTTGGGTGATATAGGGCTATTCAGTCTTTCTATCTGATGTTGACTTAATGTTGGTAGATGGAATCTATCAAGAAAATTATCCATTTCATTTAAATTTTCAAATTTTGTGGCATATAGGCTTTTGTAGCATGACCTAATGATTGTTTGGATTTCTTCAGTGTCTTTAGTTATGTCCCCCTTTTCATTTCTGATTTTGATGATTTGGATAGATTCTGCTTTTTAGTTAGCTTGCCTAAGGGTTTGTCTATCTTGTTGATTTTCTCAAAGAACCACCTTTTTGTTTCATTGATTCTTTGAATAAATTTATTTGTTTCTAATTAATTGATTTCAGCCCGAGTTTGAATATTTCCAGCCTTCTGCTCCTCTTGGATGTATCTGCTTCTTTTTTTTTTCTAGTGTTTTCAGTTGGGCCATAAAATTACTTGTATGTGATGTTACAAATTTCTTCTTGAAGGCGCTTAGTGTTATAAATTTTCCTCTGAGCACTGCTTTCAATATGTCCCATAAATTTGGGTATGTTGTGCCTTCATTTTCATTGAATTCTAGGAAGTCTTTAATTTCTTTCTTTATTTCTTCCTTAGCCCAGCTTTCATTGAGTGTTAACTTGTTCAGTTTCCATGTGCATGTCGGCTTTTTGTTGTTTCTATTGTTGTTGGTGTCCAGCTTTAGTTCATGGTGATCCAATAGAATACAAAGTATTATCTCAATATTTTTATATCTGTTGAGGTTTGCTTTGTGACCAACTATATGGTCTATTTTGGAGAAGGTTCCATGAGGTGCTGAAAAGAAGGTATACTCTTTTGAGTTTGGGTGGAAAGGTCTGTAGACATCTATTAGGTCCATTTGATTTAGGGACTCTGTAAATGCTTTTATTTCCCTATTTGGTTTCTGTCTAGTTCATCTCTCCCTTGGTGAGCGTGGGGTGTTGAAGTCACCCACTATTAGGGTATTTTTATCAATGTGTGGTTTAAACTTTAATAATGTTTCATTTATGAATATGGGTGCTCTTGATATGGGGCATAGATGTTTAGAATTGTGATGTCTTCTTGGTGAATTTTTCCTTTGATGAAAATGTAGTTCTCCTCTATGTCTTTTTTGATTAGTTTTGGTTGAAAATCTATTTTATTAGATATTAGGATAGCCACTCCTGCTTGTTTTTTGGGTCCATTGGCTTGAAAAACTGTTTGCCAGACTTTTACTCTGAGGTAATGTTTACCTTTGTTGCGTAGGTGTTTCTTGGATGCAGCAGAATATTGGTTTCTGTTTCCACATCCATTCTGTAAGTCTGTCTCTTTTTATTGAATAGTTGAGTCTATTGATGTTGATAGATAATAATGACCATTGAATGTTATTTCTTATTATTGTGGAGTTGGCGATGTTACTGTGAATTGTTGCTTGTTTGCTTTTGATTTTTGTTGGAAATTATCTTTAACCTATGTTTTCTTGGGTGTATTTGTTTTCATTTGATAGGAATTTCCCTTCTAGTATCTTCTGTAGGGCTGGGTTGCTGTTCTAATATTGCTTAAATTTAGTTTTGTGATGGAATATTTTATTTTCTCCATCTATGTTGATTGAAAGCTTTGCTGGGTAAAGTAGTCTAGGTTGGCATCTGTGGTCCCTTAGGGCCTGAATGATATCTCCCCAGGCCCTTCTGGCTTTCATAGTTTCTGATGAGAAGTCTGGGGTGATTCTGATAGGTTTGCCTTTGTATGTTACTTGGCCTTTTTCCCTTGCTGCTTTTAGTATCTTTTCTTTGTTCTGTAGATTAAGTGTTTTGACTATGATGTGGAGTGAGGAGTTTCTTCTCTGGTCTAGGCTATTTGGTGTTCTGTTGGCCTGTTGTATGCTTGTGGAAATCTCTTTCTTTAGGTTGGGAAAATTTTCTTCTATGATTTTCTTGAAAATATTTTCTGGACCTCGTAACCTGGACTCCTCTTCTTCTTCAATTCCTATTATTCTTAGATTTTGCCTTTTCATGGCCTCTTTGATTTCTTGGATGGTTTGTGTTTGGGATTTTTCTGATTTTATTTTTGCTTTGAGAGAAGTACCAATTTCTGTGAGTGTATCTTCAGCACCTGAGATCCTCTCTTCCATCTCTTGTATTCTATTAGTGATGCTTACCTTTGTGATTCCTTCTCTTTTCTCTAAGTTCTTCAGTTCCAGGGTTTTCTCGGTTTGTGTTTTCTTTATTGATTCTAATTCTGTTTTCATGTCTTGCAACATTTCCTTCATCTGTTTGAGTGTGGATTCCTGTGTCTCCAAGATGGTCTCTATTTTTTTGTTTGTTTCCTCTCTCAGGGCCTCTGCTTCTGCCTCCAATTGTTTGGCTATGTTTGCATGTGTTTCTTACGAGCTTCTTCGTTCACTTCGTTTTTCTTTGTTTCTCTTTGGGAGGCCAAATCTTTAAGGGATTTTTTGTATCCTCTTTAACTGTTTGAATCTCTATGACTATTAGAGATTCAAACAGTTTCCTCTTTATGTGCCTCAAATAACTGGATAATCATAGCTTTATAATCATTTTTTTTTTCTGTTTCTGCTGAGTTGGAGTGTCCAATAATTTTGGAGGTTGCCGGTGAAGCCATGATATCTTGATTTGGGTTGGTTGTGTTCTTTCGCTGATCTCTGGCCATTTGGTTATCTCTTGTGTTCACTGTTTGTTCCTGGATTCTGCAGGTCAGACTGGTTTTTCTCTGGTATCTGGAGAATTCTTCAGGAAAATGAAGGTCTAGTGAGGTCTAGTGGTTTCAGTGTGTGCGTTGGTTATTCAGCTATACCTGTAGAAGGAAAGTTCGCAGGCTCAGAAGGACAAATTCGTTTAGTGTGTGTTTGAGCTTTTGATTGTGGGTGTTTCTAAGGGACATTGTGTTGGTGGATGAAGAGGCCTTCAGTGTGTGAGAGGGGTGCTTTGCAGGCACTGAAGTTGTTGCAGGCACTAAGGGATCGTAAACGCTGTTGAAGAATGCACGTGTGTATTGATTTTACAGGTCTGCTGGTCTTTGGTGTCTATTCAGCTGGTTTTCTGCCACTGAGGGGTTGGAAGGCCTGTACAATCACTGGCTGGGCAGCCCTGTGTAGTACATGCTGCCACTAGCAGTCTTGGGGCCTGAGAAGGGTTGTACTGTGTGTCTGAGTCTCTGTGGCTAGCACTGTATTGGGCGTATGCTCTGGCTGGGTAGAGTTTCAGCGGTGCGTGCACTCCTGCAGAGCAGGGTGGTGTTGGTAGTGGGGAGTGTGTTCAGTGGGTCAAGAGTTCGGCGAGAGGGCCCTAGGTTGGGTGTGTTTTCCTCTGAGTGGTGGCGTTCAGCAGGTCATTATTGCTCTCCGCTGTGGCAGTGGGGTCTGGAGCCCTGCCTCCCTGCTTCCACCTGTCTTGGGTCCCAGACACTGAGCTTTGCTGCTTTGGTATCCAGGAAGAATTGTATTGTGGATCTGAGTCTTTGTGGTTAATGCTCAGTGGTTGGAGCTCTGTGATTGGGCCTGTGCTCCTCCTGTGAGGAGGTTTCTGGGGTTATTGCGTTCTGGCTGCTTGGGATGTGTGCTCAGCTGCACTTCCTGCTGCAGTCTAGCTTGGGATCTCCTCAGAGGGATGGGGAAGGGGATGCTCCGTGGGTCTGGAGGGCCCTGATTGGGACGTGTGTCCAAGGAGGGGACGGGAGTTCAAAGGGTGGTTACAGCAGACCACTGCTGTAAGGGGCCCAGAGCACTGTCTCTGCTGCCTTGATCTGGATGTGAGCTTTGCACTCAGCTGCCTGGTGCTGTGTGCTGGTTTCCCCACAGGAGGCCTGGACAAGGGAAAATCCCTATTTCCTTCCCAGAGAAGTCTGTGCCCGATCTAAATCTACTAGCACTCCACGCTTCTGTGGTGGCCCCTCTCCTTTAGAAAGCCCAAAAATCCAAATTCTAGCTTGAATGACTCTCCACTCACCAATTCTGGAGATTCATCTCTTCTGCCTCTCCAAAATGGTGTGCTCTGCTTGCCACCATCTTGGAGTCTCCTCCTGCATAGACTCTTTCAGAAACCTTCTGTAGTAGGATCCTGTCCTATGTCCTGTTTTCCCCCTCTTCAGATATCTGCTACAAACATGATTCAGCAAATCTCTATGTGGATTACTTGAGCATATTTTGTATATATGCTCAGGAGTGTTGTAGCTGAATCTTGAGGTAACTGTTCCTAACTGTCAGACAAAGCACCAGATTGATTTCAAAAGTGGTTGTACAAGGTTACATTCCCACCAGCAATGGAGGAGTTTTCCAATTTCTCCACAGCCTCTCCAGCATATGTTGCCATTGGAGTTTTATTTCTAGTCATTTTGATGGGTTTAAAATGGAATCTCATGGTCGATTTGATTTGCATTTCCAACCAAGGACTATTCATGGAGATAACCCAGAACCCCTGCACAGATGTAGCCCAGGGCAGTTCAGAGTCCAATTGGGTTACATAGTAATGGGAAGAGGGACTGCCTCTGACATAATCTGATTGGCCTGCTGTTTGATCACCTCCCCCTGGAGGGGAGCAGCGTTACCAGGCCATAGTAGAGGACAATGCAGCCACTTTTGATGTGAACTGATAGACTAAGATCAGAAAGGAGAGGAGAACCTCCCCTATCAGTGGACTTGGGGAGTGGCATGCAAGCAGAGGGAGGAGGGAGGGTGGGATTGGGAGGGGAGGAGGGAGGGGCTTATGGGGGGTGCAGAATGAATAAAGTGTAATTGATGAAAAATTTTTAAAAAAAGGGAAAAAATAATTTAAGAACCTTAAATGACTTTCAAAAGTGGAGGAAAACATGGAGTTAGTCAATTAGCATGGAGCACATCTCGCCCCTGGGGGCAATGGTCTCCTGAACCTACTCAGACCTCGGACACCACCATTGCTAGTTCTAGAACTGATGCAGGATCTTCCAACGAGGGGGAGGAGGTGACGGCTTATCATAATATTTCCTATAAGCCCACACCTGTTTGTTTATATCCCCCATTTTTATTCATTGTTAGCCAGATAGAGCCAAGTAATTGTGGTAATGATACTTGCTTTTTTGCCCAATGCTGGAATGCTAGTAAATTTAGGTATGACCTGGTTACTCGAATGCCTCACTGGGTGCCTGTGCCCGTCGATGCCCCTCACGCTATGACTCTCTTCAGACAGAAAAGGGATCTTGGAACTACAGCCACCATTGTTACTTCCATCTCATTGGCGGCTATTGGAGCTACCACCGGGGCATTAGCCATGAGTCATACTGGGCAGACTGCTCAGAGACTGAATAATCATTTAGCCAATGTAGCTCATGCCTTAGTTGTACATAAAGGAATTAATGCTCAACTAAAAGGAGGCTTGATGGTGTTCAATCAGAGGATTGATCTCGTGCAGGAGCAAATTGATACCCTATGGCAAATCGCTCAACTTGGCTGTCAATGAAAATATGTTGGACTTTGAGTCACTAGCATATAACATGAGAATTTTTCCTGTGCTGCAAATCTGTCTAAACAATTGTCAAGCTATATTTTAGGTAATTGGACTGGAGAATTCGATACTACGATGGAGCAGCTGAGAGTGGACATTATCACAGTAAATTCTACCAGAGTGGACGCAGGACTAGACACAGGATTATCAACATGGATTGCTGCAGCCATGAATCATCTGAAGGAATGGGCAGGAATGGGAGCGTTAGCAGGCCTTCTGGTGTTGGTTTCCTTGGTTTGCCTGTAGTATATATGCAAGATTAGAGTCTCACAACAGCGTAATGCAGCCATGACCATTCAGGCCTTTACAGCCATTGAAGCAAGACAATCTCCCCAAGCATGGTTGGCTACCATCAAAAGCTAAAATGTTACACTAAGGATGCCAGGCTAAGCACTGCACTCAGGGTCAGCCGCTTTGGACCCAGAGAAGAGCATGTCTGATTGCATGTGGGTTGATGCCCCAGGTCCCGCTTCTGAGAAAAAGGTATCGGACGGGTCTGATGCTCTTTGGGTTGATGACACCTAAATGAACATCGGTACAAAGTCCCAATTCATTTCTAATATCAGAGATCAGACCTCTACTCTTGTCTGATGTGTCTAAAACAAAAAGGGGGAACTGTAGAGAGCTGCGGAATGCTGTGCCTTAAAGATGGAGCTGGTTTCTGCCTTCCACCTTCCCGATGGTGAGTGCTCTCTGTCACGAACAATTCCACATTTGGCTAAGGCTGAGGATCTGGCTTGCTTCCATGTATGTGGACCTATCTGCATTGCCCACGTGGCACGCTGGGGTTGGCTACCCAGAGGCTATTTAAGCTGTGGGCTGGCTTTCCCCAGGGTCAGATGATTGTTCAAGGTTCCTGAATAAACTGCATTGAAAAATAAAATAAAATAAAATAAAATAAAATAAAATGGAATCTCATGGTCGATTTGATTTGCATTTCCTTGATGATTTAGGATGTTGAGCATTTGTCTAAGTGTTTCCCTACCGTCAATATTCCTCTATTGAGACTTCTCTGTTTAGCTCTGTACCCCATTTTATAATTGGATTACTTGGTTTCTTGCTTTTTAACTTCTTGTGTTCTTTATATATTCTGGTTATTAGCATTCTGTTGCCAGTAGCCAAAGCTATCTACTGAAGCAAAAGTCAATTAGTGAGCCAAAGCTATCTAGTGGATACAAAGGTATCAACTGAAACCAAAGTCAATTAGCGAGCCAAAGCTATCTAGTGGAGACAAAGGTATTTACTGAAGCCAAAGCCAAGTAGTGAGCAAAGGTCATTTAGTGGAGACCTAAAGCTATTTAGTGAAAGAGTTATCTAAGACCCTAAATCATGGGTGATAGATTGTTAGAGCATCTGTAAGATATCTTAAGAAAACATCATTATGGTATCTTGCAGGTACAATATTTAACCCATGAAAGCCCTCTTCCTATCTCCTGCAACAGTAAATTAACCTTCCCTCTTTCCTGCCTTCTCCCTATATAAGTGGGTAAAAATCTCTAAAAAACAAGGCTTTGATCAGACAAACAGACTTAGCCTTCATTCCTGTGTTTCTCGTCCTTTCCCACCCATTCCTTCCATTCTCTTACTTTAGGAACCCCGTTAAAGTCCCATGGGTCGGGACATTCTGTCAGATATAGGATTGGTGAAGCTCCTTTCCTAGGCTGTAGGCTGTCATTTTGTTCTGATGACAGTATCCTTTGCATTATAGAAGGTTTTCAGATTCCTGAGGTCCCATTTATTGATTCTTGGTCTTAGAGCCTGTGCTGTTTAAATTCTGTAAAGGAGGTTGGCTCTTGTACCAATGAGTTCAAGGCTTCTCCCGACTTTTTCTTCTAACAGGTTTAGTTCGTCTAGTTTTATATTAAGGTCTTTGATCCACTTGTACTTTAGTTTTTTGCAGGGTGATAAATATGGATCTATTTGCATTTTTCTATATGTAGATATCCAGTTTGACTAACACGATTTGTTTAAGATGATATCATTTTTTCATTGTACGATTTTAACATCTTTATCAAAAATTGGGTATCCATAAGTGTGTGGGTTTCTTTCTGGGGCTTTTATTTGATTCCATTGATCCACCAGCCTGTTTCTATGCCAGTATCATGCAGTTTTTATTACTGTTGCTCTGTAGTGCAACTTGAGATCAGGTATGGATATACCTCCACAAGATTTTTTTTTTATTGTAGAAGATTGTTTTAGACATTCTGGGTTTCTTTTTATTCCTTATGAAGTGCAGAATTTCTCTTTCAAGGTCTGTAAAGAACTGTGTTAATAATTTGATAGGAATTTCATAGACTATATAGATTGAATTTGGTAAGATGGTCACTTTCACTTCGTTTACACTGCCAAGCCATGAGCATGGAGATATTTCCATCTTCTGATATTTTATTCCTCTCTTCAGAGACTAGAAGTTTATTTTTGTTGTTTAATATTTTTCATACTAGTCTTTGACTTGCTTTGTTAGAGTTACACCAAGGTTTCTTATGTTCTTTGTCCCTATTGTGAAGGGTGTTGTTCCCTAACTTCTTTCTCAGACCATTTGTCTTTTATATGCAATAGGGCTACTGAATTTTTTGAGTTAATTTAGTATCCAGCCACTTTGCTAAAGGTCTTTATCAGCTGTAGCTGTTCCCTGATAGAATGTTTATGGTCACTATGTATACTCTCATATCATCTGCAAATAGTGATACTTTGATTTCTTCCCTTCCAAATGGAATCTCCTTGATCTTCTTAACTTTCCTTATTGATCCAGCATGGACTTCAAAACTACTTTGAAGAGATATATAGAGGGAAGGTAGCCTTACCTTTTACCTGATTTCCATGGGATTGATTTGAATTTCCCTCTGTTTAGCTTAGTGTTGGCTATAGGCTTGCTGTATGTTGACTTCCATGATCTCTCCAGGACATTAAACATGAATGGGTGCTGGATTTTATCATATGTTTTTTAGCATCTAAGGAGATTATCATGTGTTCTTTTATTCCTTTCAGTTTGTCTATATGGTGGATTACATTGGTGGATTTCCATATATTTCACAATCCCTTGGATGAAGTTTACTTGGTCCTAGTGGATGATATCTTTGATGTCTTCTTGGATTTGGTTTGCAAAGATTTTGTTGAGTATTTTTGCATCAATGTTCATAAGGGAGATTGCCCTGAAATTTTCGTTTTTTGTTGGGTCTTTGTGAGGTTTAGGTATCAAGGTGACTATGTCTTCATTGAATGAATTTGGTAATGTTCCTTTTGTTTATATTTTGTGAAATAGTTTGAACAGTATTGGTGTTAGCTCTTCTTTGAAGTTTTGGTAGAATTCTGCACTGAAACCATCTGGTCCTGGGCTTTTTTTTGCTGGGAGATTTTGATGACAATTTCTATTTCCTTAGGGTATATAGGATTATTTAATCTATTTACCTGGTCTTGATTCAGCTTTGGTAAATTGAATCAATCAAGAAAATTTTCAATTTCATTTAGTTTTCAAATTTTGTGGTGTATAGGTTTTGAATTAAGACCTAATGATTGTTTGGATTTCCTCAGTGTCTGCTGTAATTTCCCCTTTTCATTTCTCACTTTGTTGATTTGGATAGTGTCTCTTTACCTTTTTTATTAGCTTGGCTAAGAGTTTGTCTATCTTGTTGATTTTCTCAAAAACCTAGCTCTTGGTTTCATTGAGTCTTTGGATTGTTTTATCTGTTTCTAATTTATTGATTTCAGCCACACGTTTGATAATTTCCAGCCATCTACTACCCTTGGTGTGTCTGCTTCTGTTTTTGTTCCCTAGGGCTTTCAGGTGAACTGTTAAGTTGCTTGTATGAGATGTCTCCAACTTCTTTCAGGAGGCACTTAGTGATATTCACTTACCTCTTATCACTGATGTCATTGTGTTCCATAAGTTTGGTAATGTGCCTTCATTTTCACTGGATTCTAGGAAGACTTTAAATTCTGTATTCCCTGATACAGCTGTCATTGAGTAGAGAGTTGTTCAATTTCCATATGTGTGCAAGCTTTTGCTATTTCTGTTGCTGTTCAGGTCAAGCTTTAGTCCATGGTGAACAAATAGGATACAAGGCATTATTTCAATCTTCTTGTATCTGTTCAGGCATGCTTTGTGACCAACTATATGGTCTATTTTGGAGAAGGTTCCATGAGGTGCTGAGAAGAAAGTAAATTCTTTTCTTTGGGTGAAAGGCTCTGTAGATGTCTGCTGGTCCACTTGATTCATGACCTCTGTTAGAGTCATTTTTTCTTCATTTAATATGTTTTTTTTTGACCTTGCCTAATATAGTCCAATTCATTTTTGAGACAATAATTATCCTGATATAAAAAATGTGTATCCTGTTTGCCTTTTTGAATGAGGATTTAGCATCTTTCTTAAGGTCTTCCTTGCTGTTTAGCTTCTTAAGATATATAGATTTTAGAATTTTTATCCTATGTTATATGCCTAATATACACTTATAACTGACAATAGATCATATTTGTCTTTCTGCTTCTAGGATACCTCACTCAGGATGATCTTTTCTATTTCCAACCATTTGCCTGCAACATTCATGATTTCTTTGTTTTTAATTTCTGAGTAGTATTTCATTGTGTAAGTATACCACACTTTCTGTATCCATTTTTCCATTGAGGGGCATCTGGGTTGTTTTCAGATTCTGGCTATTATGAAGAAAGCTGCTATGAACATAGTTGAGCAAATATCCTTATTAAATGTTGTGGCATTTTTTGGGTATATGCCTAGCAGTGTAATAGCTGGATCTTGAGGTAGGATTATTCCTAATTTTCTGAGAAAGTGGAAGATTGATTTCCTGTGGAGGGCCATGATTCTTTCAGTCTTTTGTGTTCCATCTTATTACTCTGGATGAGCTTGCCCTGCTAGAAAATTTTTTTTGAAGAAAGTAAGGTTATCCTCTTATACTCAGTAGAACAGTGCATAGAGACCTGACATTACTCCTGTTTCCATGGCATCAGTATCTATTCTTACAGACAGCCTGTATCCTGTCTAGAAGTAGTGATTAATCATTATCAACCGAAGGTTGCCAAGTAAGAGATTTTGTGGTGTATTAATAAGGAAGACGAAAAACTAACTTGCCTCAGTTCTTTTTTTTTTTTTTTTTTTGTGATGTTTTGTCAGAACCCAATTTCTTTTTTTTTTTTTTTTTTTTTTTTTTTTTTTTTGAGTGCAGTTTATTCAGGAACATTGAACAATCCTCGGACCCCGGGGAAAGCCAGCCCACAGCTTAAATAGCCTCTGGGTAGCCAACCCAGGCGTGCCACGGGGGCAATGCAGATAGGTCCACATACATGGAAGCAAGCCAGATCCTCAGCCTTAGCCAAATGTGGAATTGTTCATGACAGAGAGCACTCACCATCGGGAAGGTGGAAGGCGGAAACCAGCTCCATCTTTAAGGCATAGCATTCCGCAGCTCTCTACAGTTCCCCCTTTTTGTTTTAGAAGCATCAGGCAAGAGTAGAGGTCTGATCTCTGATATTAGAAATAAATTGGGACTTTGTACAGATGTTCATTTATGTGTCATCCACCCAAAGAGCATCAGACCCGTCCGATGCCTTTTTCTCAGAGGCGGGACCTGGGGCATCAACCCGCATGCAATCAGACATGCTCTTCTCTGGGTCCAAAGCGGCTGACCCTGAGTGCAGTGCTTAGCCTCACATCCTGAGCATATCATTTTAGCTTTTTATGGTATCCAACCATGCTTGGGGAGAATGTCCTGCTTCAATGGCTGTAAAGGCCTGAATGATCATGGCTGCATCACACTGTTGTGAGACTCTAATCTTGCATATATACCACAGGCAAACCAAGGAGACCAACACCAGAAGGCCTGCTAACACTCCCATGCCCGCCCATTCCTTCAGATGATTCATGGCTGCAGCAATCCATTTTGATAATCCTGTGGCTAGTCCTGC
Organism: Meriones unguiculatus; assembly: GCF_030254825.1. Lineage (NCBI taxonomy): Eukaryota > Metazoa > Chordata > Mammalia > Rodentia > Muridae > Meriones > Meriones unguiculatus. Next base: position 116,794,270 of record NC_083369.1, read on the forward strand.
GTCCACTCTGGTAGAATTTACTGTGACAATGGCCACTCTCAGCTGCTCCATCGTAGTATCGAATTCTCCAGTCCAATTACCTAAAATATAGCTCGACAATTGTTTAGACAGATTTGCAGCACAGGAAAAATTCTCATGTTGTATGCTAGTAAGAGATTTTGTGGTGTATTAATAAGGAAGAGGAAAAACTAACTTGCCTCAGTTCTTTTGTTAGGCCCAGCAAGAGCCTAATTTCTGGGGAGACAGTTGAGGGGATCTGAGAAGACTCAACTGATGCAAATGCAAGAGGTTTATTCAAGCCATTTCATGATGGGGCTAGCTCTACAATCAGGCTAGAGTCAGCACCAATTCAGGGCGCTAACTCTGCAATCAGGCTAGTGTCAGCACCAAGTTAGGAAAGCCTCAGGTTTTTAAAGGAAACACTGTAGGGATAGAGGGGGGTTACAGGTTTCACAGCATGGTAGTATATATATGGTCTATTTGGGGAACCAGGTCAGGTCTGTCCCAGACATCTGGGGGATATCATATCTTTCCTGATACGTGCAGATTGAGCCACTGTTAATTGTGGGAAAAGGATTATTACATCCTGTGGTCAGACTAGGCCATTGTTAAACGTGGGAAAAGTAATTTGCTCATCCTGTGGCCTCTCCAAAAAGCAGGGGTACATGCCTTTGGTCAAAAAATCAGGGGTTATTTGGGAGGGGAGTTAGGACCATCTGGATCGGCTGCTAGATGATGTTATCTTCTTCTGCAACCGGGTGGAGGTCTTTCTTTGTTCATTTCCTTATCTCCATCGGTGCAAATGGCTAGGATCAGGAGGGTTGTTACAATCTCCTGTTCTCTGGAAAAGTACTGATAGACTTTAGTTTATCATGGGCCTACAATTTAAAATTATAAGTTTCATGACAATTAAAAGAAATATAAGTTATAGGGTTAGTCTGATTCTTTCACTTTCTGAAGTCCTGAGATTCACTGGTCTAACTTTTCTCTTTTACTCCCCACACCTCCTCTTGTATTCCCTGTTGCATGACCAAGAGGGCGTGGTCATAGTTGGCACCCTATATAGGAGCCTGAGAATGGAGAGTATTGTAAGCGACACCACTGGATACTAAAAGAGAGTTTGAAAGAGAGAAGAGAAGCAGTGAGGTTTTTTGTTTTTGTTTTTTGTTTGTTTGTTATTTTTAACATGGAACAGGGGAATAGTATAAAAATATTTGTGCAAATGTTGATAAATAGGTTAAAATCCTGAGAAGCAAGCGTTAGTCAGCAACAGTTGTTGAAATTTTTGCAATTTATTGAAGAAGTGTGTCCATGGTTTCCCAAAGAGGGGACAGTGAATTTACCCAACTGGGAAAAAGATGGGGGCTAAGTTGCAAGATCATTTTGATGGTTTGGGACATGAAAAGGTTCCTGTAAACACATTTACTTCTTGGGCCTTAGTTAGAGGACCCTCCACATGAAAGAGAAAAGGTTCCAATTCTAGAAAAAGTTGCAGCTACTTTCACAAATGATGGAGAAGAAAATGAAACTTTCTGCGCTGGCAGAACATCTTTATAAAACAAAACTAACAGATAAATTACTATTGATATAAATGGATGATCCTCTTGACCCAGAGGATTTAGAGGAGTTGTAAGAAGAGGCATCTAAATATCATAGTAAGGAAACCCCACACCCACCCACACACTTTTAACTATGAATGTAGCCGAGTGTGTTGAAAAAGATGAATACAAAAAGCAGATATGAAAGTTGACTGGTGAGGCCAAGATGACTGTAAAAAGCACTCTCCATGTCTGAGGGGCATAGGAACCAAAATGCTGAAATTGGTGAGTGGAGAGGCAGCTGAAGCAAGAACATCAACATTGAGGCTTCGTGGGAAAGAGGAGAAAACCCATAAGCTTAGAAAATTTGGATCCATATCACCCATGGATGTCTCGCGAGAAGGAGAGTAGCCATCATTCAACCCCCCTGCACTTCCCCTTACCCCAAGAATAGGCATCCCTGCTCATCTGGATCCAGGCAGCATGCAGTGGCAGCTGCCTCAAACACAGGCATCCATACTTATTGGGGGTGGCAGTGGTTGCCCCAAGGATGAACCTCTGTGCTCAGTGAATGAAACAGTAATACAAGCTTCTCTGGTCTGCAGCTGTGAAGGGTTGGAGGAGACAGCTAGGCCAAGCAGGAGCCTCCATGCTAAGTGACTAAGAAGGCAGAGGCTGCTGCTCCAAACAGGATTCTCTCTGCTCAGTGATTGAGACAATAGAGGCAACTACCCCAAGATCTGTTATCCCCACCCACCGACCAAACAGTGGACACCACTGAGCTAACAGATTTCCTACACTCTCATTTTCTCCTGAGGGATGATATCTGAGAAAAGAGAATAGGAGGAACCCATGTCCTTCCTGATTAGACCTATAAGATAGTGAGTGCACCTCCAAGTGAGTGCATGCAGAGCCCTAGATCCAAGATCCCTCTACAGTAGCAGCCAGACATCAGTTCCTTTTCATCCACACCCTCACGGTGGGCAACATAGGGATTCTTAGGAGAGCATTCTCAAAATTGAAGCACCTGTTCTGTTGGTCTACCAGTGGAGTCCAGGAAAACATTTCCTGGAGCACAGAAATATCTGAACACCAGGAGTATAGTAAAACAGGCCTGTAGAACACTGAGGTATTCAGGACAGCTGTGAATGTACATTGCACATGAATAATGCCAGCACACACTCGTACAGTAAAGCTCTACATTATGAGGCATCTACATGCTCTAACACCCTGTCCTTCCAGTACACTTCCACACATACCCCCTTACTTACACGTATGTGCCTGAAAACTTCCGTCCTTGGCTACAGCTGAAACACCAACTCACACCGTCAAAACAGTGGATCTCTCTGATCCTCCTGAAGAACAGCCCAGACACCAGAGACAGTTGGACCCTGTTTGAAGTGTAGACTCAAGAAATAAACATCAAAATTAAGATAAGCAGATGGCTAAAGGTCCATATAAAAACACATCCAATAAAAATCAGGACACCATGGCTCCACCAACAACCCCAAATATCAAGATATATACTAATTCATTGGAATCACAGGAAAATTATCTTAAATTTATTCTTAATCATTTATTAGAGGCACATAAAGAGGAAATGAATAAAGGTCTCAAAGAAATACAAGCAAATACAGCCATACAAATAGAGATACATGTAAAGGCACAAGGGGTGGCATATTGAGAGGAAATGAACAATGACAACACCAAAATAGAGGCCATCATAGAAAGACAGGAATCCACATTCAAACACATGAAAGAAATGGTGCAAGACACTAAAACAGAATTAGAATCAATAAAGAAAATACAAACAAAGAAAACCCAGGAGCTGAGGAACTTAGAAACTAGGTCAGGAACCACAAAGGTAAACATTACCAACAGGCTACGAGACATGGAATAGATAATCTCAGGCACTGAAGATACAGTTGCTGAAATTAATACATCTTTCAAAGAAAAAGTAAAATTGAAAAAGACCCAAACACAAATTATCCAAGAAATCAAGGATGCGATGAAAGAACGAAATCTAAGAATATTATGAATAGATAATAAGTAGATTCTGGGTTCCAAAGTGCAGGAAATATTTTCCAGAAAAAAATAGGAGAAAATTCTCCCAACTTAAAGACTGAAATGTCCATAAACATACGAGAGGCCAACAGAATACCAAAGAGACTAGACCAGAAAAGAAACTCCTCATGTCACATAATAGTCAAAACACTAAGTCTAAAGAACAAAGAAAAACTATTAAAAGCAGCAAGGGAAAGAAGCCAAGTAACATATAACTACCTATCAAAATCACACAAGATTTCTCAACAAAAAGTATGGTGGGCCACAAGGGCCTGGGCAGATGTCATGCAGACTCTCAGGGACCACAGATGCCAATCCCAACTATCATACTCAGCCAAGATTTCAATCAAAATTGATGGAGAAAACAAAATATTCCATGACAAAACTATATTTAAACCATATCTACACAGGTATTGTAGGGCTGAGGCACTACAGAAGATACTAGAAGGAAAACTCCAATGCAGCGAAAACAACTACACCTAAGAAAGCACAGGATATAGACAAATTCACAACAAAGAATTAAAACAAAACAAGAATTGAAACACTGTAACACGACCAAATCACAATAAAAGAAAATAACACTCATTGGTCACTAATTTCTATCAACATCAATTACTGAACTTTAGAATAAAAAGTCACAGACCAACAGAATGATTGTGGAAACAGGATCCAACATTCTGCTGCATCCAAGAAACACACCTCTGCAACAAAGACAAACACTACCTCAGAGTAAAGGGCTGGAAAAATGTCTTTCAAGCAAATGAACCCAGAAAACAGGCTGGGGTAGTTATCTTAATATCTAATAAAGTAGATTTTCAACCAAACTTTAATCGAAAAAGATGTGGAGGGGCACTACATTCTCATCAAAAGAAAAATCCACCAAGCAGACATCACAACTCTGAACATCTATGCCCCAAATACAAGAGCGCATACATTCATAAAGGAAACATTATTAAAACTCAAATCACACACGGATCCCAACTCCTTAATAGTGGGAGACTTCAACACTCCACTTTCACCAAGGGACAGATCATCTAGACAGAAGCCTAATAAAGAAAGGCACTTACATGGGTTCTAAATCAAATGGACCTAAGAACTTTCCACCCAAACTCAAAAGAGTATACATTCTTTTCAGAACCGCATGGAACCTTCTCCAAAATAGACCATATAGTTGGTCACAAAGCAAGCCTAAACAGATACAAGAAGATTGAAATAATTCCCTGTATTCTATCTGACCACCATGAACTAAAGCTGTACCTCAACAAAAATAGGATTAGAAAAAAGCCTACAAGCAAATGGAAACTGAACAACTTGCTGCTCAATGACAGGTGGGTTAAGGAAGAAATAAAGAAAGGAAATAAAGACTTCCTAGAATTCAATGAAAATGAAGGTACAACATACCCTAATTTATGGGACACAATGAAAGCAGTGCTCAGAGGAAAATTCATAGCACTAAGTGTCTTCAAGAAGAAATTTGTGACGTCTCATACAAGCAACTTAATGGCCCAACTGAAAGTCCTAGAAAAAAAAAAAAAAAAGAACAAATGCATCTAAGAGGAGCAGACAGCTGGAAATAATGAAGCTCAGGGCAGAAATCAATCAATTAGAAACAAATAAAACTATTCAAAGAATCAATGAAATCCAGAGCTGACTCTTTGAGAAAATCAACAAGATAGACAAACCTTTAGCCAAATTAACTAAAAGACAGAGAGAAACTATCCAAATCAGCAAAATCAGAAATGAAAAGGGGGACATAACTACAGACACTGAAAAAAATCCAAGCAATCATTAGATCTTACTACAAAAGCCTATATGCCACAAATTTAAAAATTTAAAGGAAATGGAGAATTTTCTAGATAGAGTCCATCTACCAAAATTAAGTCAAGATCAGGGAGAAAGACTAAATAGTCCTATATCCCCGAAGGAAACAGAAGCAGTCATCAACACTCTCCCTTCCAAAAAAAGCCCTGGGCCAGATGGATTTAGTGCAGAATTCTACCAATATTCAAAGAAGTGTTAACTCCAATTCTCTCCAAACTATTCCACAAAATAGAAACAGAAGGAGCATTACCACACTCATTCTATGAAGCCACAGTCACACTGATACCTAAACCACACAAAGACCCAACAAAAATAGAGAACTTCAGACCTATCACTCTTATGAACATTGATGCAGAAATACTCAATAAATTACTTCCAAATGGAATCCAAGAACACATCAAAGATATCACCCACCATGACCAAGTAGGCTTCAACCCAGGCATGCAAGGGTGGTTCAACATACAGAAATCCATCAATGTAATCCACCACATTAACAAACTGAAGGAGAAAACCACATGATCATCTCCTTAGATGCCGAAAAAGCATTTGACAAAGTCCCACACCCATTCATGTTTAAAGTCGTGGAGAGATCAGAGATACAAGGCACATACCTAAACATAGTAAAGGCAATATAAACCAAGCCTATAGCCAACAACAAACTCAATGGAGAGAAACTTAAATCAATTCCACTGAAATCAGGGACAAGGCAAGGCTGCTCACTCTCTCCATATATCTTCAACATACTACTTGAAGTCCTAGCTAAAGCAATAAGGCAACTAAAGGAGATCAAGAGGATACAAATTAGAAAGGAAGAGGTCAAAGTGTCACTATTCGCAGATAATGATAGTCTGCATGAGCGACCCCCAAAATTCAAACAGAGAACTCCATCAGCTGATAAACACCTTCAGCAAAGTGGCAGGATACAAAGTCAACTCAAAAAAATAAGAAGCTCTCCTTTATGCCAAAGACAAAAGGGCCAAGAAAGAAATCAGGGAAACAACACCCTTCACAATAGCCACTAATAACATAAAATACTTTGGGGTGACTCTAACCAAGCAAGTAAAAGACCTGTTTGAAAAAAAAGAAAAAAATACTTTAAATCTCTGAAGAAAGAAATTGAAGAAGATATAAGATCGAAAGATCTCCCATGCTCATGGATTGGTAGGATTAACATAGTGAAAATGGCCATCCTGCCAAAAGCAATTCAACGCAATTTCCATCAAAATACCAACTCAGTTCTTTACAGACCGTGAAAGAAAAATTCTCAGCTTCATATGGAGAAACAAAAAACCGAGAATCAATCCTGCACAACAACAGATAACCTTAAGGTATCTTCATCTCACATCTCAAGCTGTACTACCGAGCAATAGTAATAAAAACTGCATGGTATTTGCATAGAAACAGAAGAAGATCAGTGAAACTGAATAGAAGACCCAGAAATAAACCCACACACACCTATGAATACTTGATTTTTGACAAAGAAACCAAAACCATTCAATGGAAAAAAGACAGCATCTTCAACAAATTGTGCTCAGCCAACTGGATGTCTACATGCAAAAAAAAAAAAAAAAAAAAAAAAAAAGAAAGAAAGAAAGAAAGAAAGAAAGAAAGAAAATAACTCCATATCTACACGCAAAAAAAAAAATAATAAGTAAATAAAGAGAAAGAAAAAGAAAATAACTCCATATCTATCACCCTGCACAAAACTAAAGTCCAAGTGGATCAAAGACCTCAACATAAAACCTGATACATTAGATCGGTTAGAAGAAGAAGTAGGGAAGACCCCAGAACTCATTGGCATAGGAGACAACTTCCTGAAAAGAACAACCAAAGCACAGGCTCTAAGAGCAACAATCGATAAATGGGACATCATGAAACTGAAAAGCTTCTGTAAAGCAAAAGAACAAATTGACTGCCTACAGACTGTGAAAATATCTTCACCAACCCTATATCTGACAGATGGCTGATATCCTGCATATATAAAAAACTAAAGATGTTAAAAAGCAATAAATAAAGTAATCCAATTAAAATATGGGGTATACATCTAAAGAGAGAATTTTCTCTAGAGGATTGTAGAGTGGGAGAGAAACACTTAAAGACATGATAAACATGCTCAGCCATCAGGGAGATGCACACGCTGAGAGTGCTCAGCTTCCTTTTTTTATTTTTAATTTAATTTAGTTTTTTATTATTAGTTACATTTTATTAACTCTGTATCCGAGCTGTATCCCTATCCCTCATTCCCTCCCAAACCCTCCGTCCCTCATCTCCTCCCTGCCCCTTTCCGAGTCCACTGATGGGGAGGACCTCCTCCCCTTTCATCTGACCCTGTTTTATCAGATATCTTCCAGACTGGCGGGAAAGTCCTGCTATGTGTCCTAGCAGGACTGCTCCTCCCTTGGGAGGGGGGGTGGGGAGATCAAAGAGCCTGACATTGAGTTCCTGTCAAAAATAGTCCCTGTTCCTGTTCTTATGTGAAACCAGTTGGCTACTGAGCTACCATGGGCTTCATCTGAGCCGAGGTTCTAGGTTATATCCATACATGGTCCTTGGTGGAGTGTCAGTCTCAGGAAAGACCCCTGTGCCCAGATATATTTGGTCCTTGAGCTCTTATCCTTTCCACATCATACTACCTCCCCCTTCTTTTCCTATGATTCCCTGCACTTTGCCGAAGGTTTGGTTATGAGTCTTAGTATCTGCTTTGATACACTGCTAGGTAGAGTCTTTCAGAGACCCTCTGCAGTAGGCTCTTGTCCTGTTACTTGTTTTCTCTTAAGTCCAATGTACATCCTATTTGTCTTTCTAAGTGAGGATTGATCATCTTCCCCCGGGTCTTCTTTCTTGTTTATCTTCTTTAGGTATATAGATTTCATTATGTTTATCATATCTTATGATATATGAGTGAGTATATACCATGTGTGTCTTTCTCCTTCTGGGGTACCTCACTCAGAATGATCTTTTCTAGATCCCACCGTTTGTCTGCAATTTCATGATTTCCTCATTTTTGATTGCTGATTAGTATTCCATTGTGTAAAAATACCGCAATTTCTGTACCCATTCCTCTGCTGAGGGACATCTGGGTTCTTTCCAGGTTCTGGCTATTACAAATAAAGCTGCTACAAACATGGTTGAGCAAATGTCCTTGTTGTGTACTTGAGCAAATTTTGGGTATATGCCTAGCAGTGCTATAGGAAAGCACCAGATTAACTTCCAAAGTGCTTGTACCAGTTTACATTCCCACCAGCAATGGAGGAGTGTTCCCCTTTCTCCACAACCTCTCCAGAATGTGTTGTCACTTGAGTTATTCATCTCAGCCATTCTGATGGGTATACGGTGAAATCTCAGGGTCATTTTGATTTGTGTCTCCCTGATGGCTAAGGATGTTGAGCATCTCTTTAAGTGTTTCTCTGCCATTCTATATTCATCTACAGAGAATTCTCTATTCAGCTCCATTCCCCGGGTTTTAATTGGGTTACTTGATTTATTTCTTTCAAACTTCTTTAGTTCTTTATATATGCTGGATATCAGCTCTCTGTCAGATATAGGGTCGTTGAAGATCCTTTCCCCGTCTGTAGGCTGTCGTTTCGTTCTGACGACAGTGTCTTTTGCTTTACAGTTTTTCAGTTTCATGAGGTCCCATTTATTGATTGTTGCTTTTAGAGCCTGCGCTGTTTGTTTTCTGTTCAGGAAGTAGTCTCTGTGCCAATAAGTTCTAGGCTCTTCCCCACTTTTTCTTCTAACCTATCTAGTGTATCTGGTTTTATGTGGAGGTCTTTGATCCACTTGGACTTTAGTTTCGTGCAGGATGATGAATATGGATCTATTTTCATTTTTCTGCCTGTAGACGTCTAGTTAGAACAGCACCCTTTGTTGAAGATGCCTACCACAGAGGACCTCTTCAAGACTCTACCTATCAATGTATCAAAGCAGATGATGAGACTCATCACAAAGTTTGGGCAGAGTGTAGGGAATCATATGAAAGAAGGGGGAGTTTTTAAGACCTGGATAGGATAGGAGATGCAAAAGGAGAGTAACAGAACCAAAATATCTGGGCACAGGGGACTTTTCTGACACTCATACTCCAACGAAGGTCCATTTATATATATAACCTGGAACCCCTGATCTCATGTAGCCCGTGGCAACTCAATATCCAAGTGGGTTCCCTAGTAAGGAGAACAGGGACTGTCTCTGACATGAACTGAGTGGCTTGCTCTTTGACACCCCCAGGAAGAAGCAGCACTGTTAGACCACAGAGGAGGATATCGCAGCCAGTCCAGATGAGGCCTGATAAGCTAGTGTCAGATGGAAGGGGAGGAAGACCTCCCCTATCAGTGGACTTAGAGAGGGGCATGGAAGGAGGTAAGGGAGGTAAGGTAGGATTGGGCTACAACTTGGATACAAAGCTAATAAAATGTTATTAATGTAAAAAAAATAAAATTTAATCAAAAAAAGAGTGCTCTTATAAGAGGACCTTAGTTCCTTTCCTAGCACCCACATTGGCAGCTCACAAGCACCTGCAATTCTAGCTCCAGGAAACCAGATGACCTCTTCTGAACTCTGTGGGCATCTGCACACACAAATTCACATACCCATACAGGCATACATATTTACACCTAATTTAGATGTAATATTTTAAAAAGAAGGGGCAAATGTATATTCCAACTACTGCTACTTTGTCTTGGGGGAATAACTGTCCAACAATGAGCTGGAATTCTGACCTAAACATTCACATTTTTCTCTGCAAATGCACATTCCTGATTTCATTTCTGCAAGTGTATCTTTGGCACCTTAACCACTCTAACTAAAAGGTAGAGAGAATCTATCCAAATCAGCAAAATCAGAAATGAAAATGGTGACATAACTACAGACACTGATGAAATCCAAACAATCATTAGGTCATACTATAAAAGGATATACGGCACAAAATTTGAAAATCTAAATGAAATGGACAATTTTCTTGATAGAATCCATCTACCAACATTGAGTCAAGATCATGTAGAAAGATTGAGTAGCCCTATATCCCCAAAGGAAATTGAAATTGAAGCAGCCATTAACAGTCTCCCCTCAAAAAAAAAAAAAAAAAGCCCTGTGCCAGATGGTCTCAGCTCAGAATTCTACCAGACTTACAAGGAAGTGCTAACACCAATACTGCTCAAACTATTCTACAATATAGAAACAAAAGGATACTCATAGAAACTCATTCTATGAAGCCATAGTCACCTTCATACCTAAACCACACAAAGACCCAACAAAAAAAGAGAACTTCACACCTATTTCTTTTTTGTTGTTGTTGTTGTTAATGTTTTCTTTTCTTCCTTTTTATTAATTACACTTTATTCACTTTGTATCCCCCCATAAGCCTCTCCCTCTTCCCATCTCGATATGACTTTCCCTCCCCTTCTTCATGCATGCCCTTCCCCAAGTCCACTGATAGTGGAGCTCCTTCTCTCCTTCCGTCCGATCTTAGTCTATCAGATCTCATCAGAAGTGGCTGCCCTGTTATCTTCTGTGGCCTGGTAAGGCTCCTTCCCCTTTAGGGGCAGGTGATCAAAGAGCAGGCCCATCAGTTTGTGTTAGAGGCAGTCCCTCTTCTCATTACTATGGAATCCACATGGACACTAAACTGCCATGGGCTACATCTGTGCAGGGGTTCTAGGTTATCTCCATGCATGGTACTTGGTTGGAGTATGAGTCACTGGGAAGACACCTATGTTCAAATTTTCTGGTTCTCTTGCTCTCCTTGTGGAACTCCTGTCCTCCCCAGATCTTACTATTTCCCACTTACTACATAAGATTCAATGAGTACTGCCCAACAGTTGGCCATAAGTCTCAGAGTCTGCTTTGATAGCCTGCAGGGCAGAGCCATTCAGAGGCCCTCTGTGGCAGTTTCCTAGGTTGTTTTCTGTTTTCTTCTTCTTCTGATGTCCTTCTTCTTTGCCTTTCAGGATAGGGATTGAGCATTTTACTCAGGCTCCTCTCTCGATTAGTTTACTTAGATGGACAGATTTTGGTAGGTTTATCTTATAGTACATATCGATATGAGTGAGTTTATACAGTGTGTGTCTTTCTGCTTCTGGGACAGCTCACTCAGGATGATCCTTTCCAGGTCCCACAATTTACCTGCAAATTTCATGATTTCCTTATTTTTCATTGTTGATTAATATTCCTTTGTGAAGATGTACCACAGTTTTTGCATCCATTCTTCAGTTGAGGGGCATATGCCAAAACCATATAATGGAAAAAACATAACATCTTCAACAAATGGTGCTGGTCCAACTGGATGTCTACATATAGAAAAATGCAAATAGATCCATACTTATGACCCTGCACAAAACTAAAGGCCAAGTGGATCAAAGACCTCAACATTAAACGAGACACATTAAATTGGTTAGAAGAAAAAGTGGGGGAGACCCTAGAACTCATTGGTACAGGAGACAACTTCCTGAACAGAACACCAACAGCATAAGCCCTAAGAGCAACAATCAATAAAAGGGACCTCAAGAAACTGAAAATCTGCTATAAAGGAAAGGACACCATCATAAAAAAAAACAACTTCCTACAGATTGGGAAAGAATCTTCACCAACCCTTTATCTGACAGAGGGCTAATATCCAGTACATATAAAGAACTAAAGAACCTGAAAAGTAGCAAACCAAGTAATCCAATTAAAAAATGGGAACAGTGCTAAACAGAGAATTCTCTGTAGAGGAATATTGAATGGCAGAGGAACACTTAAAGAAATGCTCAAGGTCATTAGCCATTAGGGAAATGCAAATGAAAAGGACCCTGAGATTTCACCTTACACCCACCAGAATGGCCAAAATGAAAAACTGAAGTGACAACACATGCTGAGGAGGTTGTGGAGAAAGGGGATCCCTCTTCCACTGCTGGTGGAAATGTAAACTTTTACAACCACTTTGGAAATCATTCATGCACTTTCTCAGATAACTAGTAATAGCACTTCCTCAAGATCCAGCCATACCACTCCTAGGTATATATCCCAAAGAGGCTCAAGTACACAATAAGGAAATTTCCTCAACCATGTTTGTGGCAGCTTTATTTGTAATAGCTTTATTTGGAAACAGACCTATCTCTTTTATGAACATTGATTCAAAAGTACTCAATAAAATACTGGCTAACAGAATCCAAGAACACCTAAAAGATATCATTCACCATGACCAAGTCAGTTTCATGCCAGGCATGCAAGGGTGGTTCAACATACTGAAATCCATCAATTTAATCCACCATATAAACAAACTGAAGGAGAAAAACCACATGATAATCTCCTTTGATACTGAAAAAGCATTTGAAAAAACCCAACACCCATTCATGTTTAATGTCTTGGAGAGTTCAGGGATACAAAGCACATGCCTAAAGATAGTAAAGACAGCATACAGCAAGCCTATAGCCAACATCAAACTCAATGGAGAGAAACTCAAAGAAATCCCACTGAAATCAGGAACAAGGCAAGGCTGTCCACTCTTTCCATATCTCTTCAGTTTAGTGCTTGAAGTCCTACCTAGAGCAATAAGACATCTAAAGGAGATCAAGGGATACAAATTGGAATGGAAGAGGTCAAAGTTTCACTATTCGCAGATGATATGATACTATACATGAGGGACCCCAAAAATTCAAACAGAGAACTCCTTCACCTGATAAACACCTTCAGCAATGTAGCAGGATACAAAATTAACTAAAAAATTCAGAAGCCCTCCTGTATACCAAAGACAAAAGGGCCAAGAAAGAAATTTGGGAAACAATACCCTTCACAATGACCACTAATATCAAAAAGTACCTTGGAATGACTCTAACCAAACAAGTGAAAGACCTGTATGAGAAAAACTTCAAGTCTCTGAAGAAAGAAATTGAAGAAGATATCAGAAGATGGAAAGATCTCCCATGCTCATGCAATGGCACGATTAACATAGTGATAATGGCTATTCTGCCAAAAGCAATCTATGTATTAAATGCAATTCCAATAAAAAAAAAAACAAAAAAATTCTTCATAGATCTTAAGAGAAAAATTTTCAACTTCATATGGTAAAATAAAAACCCAGGATTTCCAAAAAGATCTTGTACAACAACAGATAACCTGGAGGTATCTCCATCCCCGATCTCAAGCATTACTACAGAGCAATAGTAATAAAAATTGCATGGTATTGGCATAGAAATAGAAAACAAGATCAATGGAACCAAATAGAAGACCCAGAAATAAACCCACACACCTATGAATACTTGATTTTTTACAAAGAACCCAAAACCATTCAATGGAAAAAAGACATCATCTACAACAAATGGTGCTGGTAAAACTGGATGTCTACATGCAGAAAAATGAAAATAGATCAATATTTATCATCCTTCACAAAACTAAAGTCCAAGTAGATCAAAAACCTCAACATAAAACCAGATACTCTAAATCGCTTAGAAGAAAAAGTGGGGAAGAAACTAGAACTCATTGGCACAGGAGATTACTTCCTGAACAGAACACCAAGAGCACAGGCTCTAAGAGCAACAATCAATAAATGGGACCTCATGAAACTGAAAATCTTTTGTAAAGCAAAGGACATATTCATCAAAACAAAACAACAGCCTACAGACTGGGAAAGGATCTTCACCGACCCTATATCTGACAGAGGGCTGATATCCAGTATATATAAAGTACTCAAGAAGTTAAAAAGCAGCAAATCAAGCAATCTGATTAAAAAATGGGATACAGAACTAAACAGATAATTCTCAGTAGAGGAATACAGAATGGCAGAGAAACACTTAAAGAAATGCTCAATGTCCTAAACCATCAGAGATATGCAAATCAAAATGACCCTCAGATTTCAACTTACACCCAGCAGAATGGCTAAGATCAAAAACTCAGGTGACAACACATGCTGGAGAACTTGTGGAGAAAGGGGAACCCTACTCCATTGCTGGTGGGCATGTAAACTTGTACAACTACTTTGGAAATTAACCTGGTGCTTTCTCAGACAATTAGGAATAACGCTTCCTCAAGATCCAGCTATACCTCTGCTAGGCATATATCCAAAAGACTCTCAAGTACACAACAAGGACATTTACTCAACCATGTTTGTAGCAGCTTTATTCATAATAACCAGAACCTGGAAACAACCCAGATGTCCCTCAGTTGAGGAATGTATACAGTAATTGTGGTACTTTTACACAATGGAATACTACTCAACAATTAAAAATGAGGAAATCATGAAATTTGCACGGAAATGGTGGGATCTAGAAAAGATTATCCTGAGTGAGGTATCCCAAAAGCAGAAAGACACATGGTATATGCTCACGTATATAGACTTATAAGATAGCCTAAACATAATGAAATCTATACACCTAGAGAAGATAAAGAAGAAAGAGGTTCCAGGATATGATGATCAATCCTTACTTAGAAAGACAAATAAATGGACATTGGATGTAGGAGCAGACAAGTAACAGAACGGGAGCCAACCACAGAAGGCCTCTAAAAGACTCTACCTAGCAGTTTATCAAAGCAGATATTAAGACTCATAACCAAACCTTCGGCAGAGTGCAAGGAATCATAAAAAAGGGTGGGGGAGTTAATGTGAGCTGGAGCAGACAGGAGTTTCACGAGGACCAAATATATCAGGGCAAGGGGATCTTTTATGAGACTATTTCTCCAAACAAGGACCATGTATGGAGGCAACATAGAGCCCCTGCTCAGATGTAGCCCTTGGTACCTCAGTATCCAAGTGGGTACCCTAATAAGGGGAACAGGGACTGTTTCTGAAATGAACTCAATGGTGGGCTCTTTGACCTCCCACACCCCCTACCGAGGGAGAGAGTGTGGAATTGGGAGGAAAAGAGGAAGTGGGATAAAGCAGGGATATAAAGTTAACAAACTGTAATTAATATTAAAAATAAAAATTAAGAAAAAAAGAAAAGACAAAGTGGAACAAAAGAGAATATTATCTCAATAGCTCGGACATTTACAGTCCTTATGTTTTCCAAGATTTTAAGATTCATAATTGAGCCACTTGCATAAAGGTGAAAACTAAAACAATTCAATGAGTGAGTTCTAGGCTCTTTCCCACTTTTTCTTCTAACTGATTTAGAGTATCTGGTTTTATGTTGAGGACTTTGATCCACTTGCACTTTTGGAGTTTTGTGCAGGGTGATAAATATGGATCTATTTTCATTTTTCTGCATGTAGACATCCAGTTGGACCAGCACCATTTTTTGAAGATGCTATCTTTTTTTCCTTTGAATGCTTTGGATTCTTTGTCAAAAATCAAGTCCACATAAGTGTGTGGGTTTATTTCGGGGCCTTCTATTCGGTTCGATTGATCCACCATTGTGTTTCTATTCCAATACCATGCAGTTTTTATTACTATTGCACTGTAGTACAGCTTGAGATCAGGGATGGAGCTGCCTCCAGAAGATCTGTTGTTGCACAGGATTGTTTTGCTAATCCTGCTTTTTTTTTTTTTTTCTTTCTCCATATGAAGTTGAGAATTTTTCTCTCAAGGTCTATAAATAATTGTATTGGTGTTTTCATGGGAATTGCATTGAATCTGTAGATTGTTTTTGCAGGATGACCATTTTCACGATGTTAACCCTGCCATTGCATGAGCATGGGAGATCTTTCCATCTTCTGATATCTTCTTCAATTTCTTTCATCAGAGACTTGAAGTTTTTCTCAAACAGGTCTTTCACTTGCTTGCTTAGAGTCACACCAAGGTTCTTTCTGTTGTTGCTGGCTATTGTGAAGGGTGTCATTTCTATGATTTCTTTCTTGGCCTTTTTTTCTTGGTTTTACAGGAGGGCTTTCTGAATTTTTTCAATTAATTTTTTCAATTTTGTATCCAGCCACTTTGCTGAAGGTGTTTATCAGGTGAAGGTGTTCTCTGGTTGAATTTTTGGGGTCACTCATATATACTATCATATCATCTGTGAATAGTGAAACTTTGACCTCTTCCTTTCCTATTTGTATCCCCTTGATCTCCATTTCTTGTATTATTGCTCTAGCTAGGACTTCCAGTAATATGTTGAATAGATATGGAGAGAGTGGGCAGCCTTGCCTTGTTCCTTATATCAGTGGGATTGGTTTGAGTTTCTATTCATTGAGTTTGATGTTGGCTATAAGATTGCTGTATTTTGCCTTTACTATATCTATGTATGGGCTTTTTATCCCTAATCTCTCCAAAACTTTAAACATGAATGGGTGTTGGATTTTGTCAAATGCTTTTTTGGCATCTAAGGAGAGGTTCATGTGGTTTTTCTCCTTCAGTTTATTTATATGGTGGATTACATTGATGGATTTCCATGCAGTAACCACCCTTGCATGCCTGGGATGAAAACTACTAGGTCATGGTGGATGATATCTTTGATGTGTTCTAGGGTTCGGTTTGCTAGTATTTTATTGATTATTTTGCATCAGTGTTCTTTAGAGTGATAGGTCTGAAGTTCTCTTTTTTGTTGGGTCTTTGTGTGGTTTAAGTATCAAGGTGATTTTGGCTTCATAGAATGAAGGTAAAGTTCCTTCTGTTTCTATTTTGTGGAATACTTTGAAGGCTTTTTTTTTTGACAGGAGACTTAAACAAATGCTCAATATCCTTAGCCATCAGAGATATGCAAATCAAAACTACCCTGAGATTTCACCTAATACCTGTCAGAATGGCTAAGATCAAAAACTCAAATGACAACACATGCTGGAGAGGTTGTGGAGAAAGAGGAACCCTACTCCATTGCTGTTGGGAATGTAAACATGTACAACCACTTTGGAAATCAATATGGCATTTTCTCAGAAAATTAGGAATAATGCTTCCTCATGATCCAGGTATACCACTCCTAGGCTTATAGCCAAAGATGCTCAAGTACACAAAAAGACATTTGCTCATCCATGTTTGTAGCAGCTTTATTTGTAATAGCCAAAACCTGGAAACAACCCAGATGTCCCTCAGTTGGGGAATGGATAAAGAAATTGTCATACATTTACACAATGGAATATTACTCAGCAATGAAAAACAAGGGAATCATGAAATTTGCAGGGAAATGGTGGGGCCTGGAAAGGATCATCCTGAGTGAGCTATCCCAGAAGCAGAAAGACATGCATGGTATATACTCACTCATATATATAGACATATAATATAAGATAAACCTACTAAAATCTGTACACTTAAATAAACTAATCAAGAGGAAGGATTCTGGCTAAAATGCTCCGTCTCCATCCCAAAAGGCAAAGAGAATGGAAATCAGAAGAAGAAAACAGCAAGCAAGTTAGGAACCTGCCACAGAGGGCCTCTGAAAGGATCTGCCCTGCAGATTATCAAAGCAGATGTTAAGACTTATGGCCAACTCTTGGTCAGAGTGCATGGAATTTTATGAAAGAAATGGGAAATAGTAAGACCTGGAGAGGACAGGAGCTCCACAAGGAGAGCAATAGAAGCAAAATTTTTAACACAGCGGTCTTTCCAAAGACTCATACTCCAACCAAGTACCATGCATGAAGATAACCAAAACCCCTGCACACATGTAGCCCATGGCAGTTTAGTGTCCAAGTAGGTTCCATAGTAATGGGAAGAGGGACTGCCTCTAACATAATCTGATCAGCCTGCTCTTTGATCACCTCCCCCTTAGGGGGGAGAAGCTTTACCAGGCCACAGAGGAAGACAATTCAGCCACTCCTTATGAGAACTGATAGACTAAGATCAGAAGAGAGAACTAACTCCACTATCAGTGGATTTGGGGAGGGGCATGTGTGGAGAAGAGGGAGCTAAGGTGGGATTAGGAGGGGAGGAGGGAGGGGCTTATGGGGGGATACAAAGTGAATATAGTGTTATTAATAAAAGTTAAAATTAAAAAAGCACAGTTAATGACTCAGGAACCTAAAGCAGAAGTTCAAAAATTAATAATTAGCAAAAAAGGGATAATGATATAAAGCTCAGTTATAAAGCTTCTGGCTAGCATGTATGAGGCCCTGGGTTGGCAGATAGCAGAGGTTTAAATATTTCGGAGGGAAGAGGGGTAATAAGAGTGGTAAGGTGTGGACATACCTAAGTATTATTAATTATTCATAATATATTACTATTTTATAACTCACAATGTAATCTACCAAAATGCAATTGCAATTGTATTAGTAATGTTATGTTTGTGTGTGTGTGTATATATACAAATGTGTGTGTCGGTAACTTCTCCTTACCATAATTAGGAAAAGAAGCAGTTTAAAAGATGTAGAGACAGTTTTTGCTGTTACCGAGAAACTATTTTCTCAGTAATGCCTCTATGATCTAGATTTGTTCTGATTTCCTTGCAAACCTTCAACTTTTTCCATTAGATCCAGGCAAGAAGAAGCTGACCACTGCATTCAAGGATTCCTCTTCCTCTGGCTACCAGTTGAATTTGGCCAATAGGAAGGCTGGCAAAAGACTGGAGAGAGGAAGGGACATGTGAGTTTCAGGTATTCACTTCACCAACTCCCTCCCTATTATCACCAAAGTTGATAAATAACCCAGCCTAGGACAAGAGCTCCTTGCAGGCAGCCCTCTGCTGTAGTTGCAGCTTCTCTGTTATGATCAGATAATAAATCCTCTCTTGGTCTTTTATGTGCAGAAATAATGAAATT
This sequence comes from Meriones unguiculatus, assembly GCF_030254825.1. NCBI lineage: Eukaryota > Metazoa > Chordata > Mammalia > Rodentia > Muridae > Meriones > Meriones unguiculatus. Next base: position 116,813,286 of record NC_083369.1, read on the forward strand.
TATTGGTGTCAGCATCAAGATGCATCTCCTTCTCTTGTTAGCTTTCTTTTTATTCCAATGTTTTTTTATTAGTTACACTTTGTTCACGTTGTATCCCCCATAAACCCCTCCTTCCTCCCCTCCTTTAGTGGCTATTGTGAAGGATGTAGTTTGTCCACTTTTTTTCTCAGCCCTTTTGTCTTTCAATCAATAAATGGTACCTCATGAAACAGAAAGCTTCTGTAAAATGAAGGACACTGTCATTAGAACAAAATGACAGCCTACAGACTGGGAAAAATGATCAAAACCTTAAAATGGACCAACCAGCACAATGCTATTCTAGTCTCAGTAGGACCTTTTATTAATTAGCTTGGGACAAGAATATAAAAGAGTATTCCATTGCTTCTCACCACGGTATTGTTTTAAACCTGAAGAGAGTAAGGTTGTACAATTTCTTTTTTATTATGACCCTATTCAGGTTTGACCCTGATTTGATTCACTGTCAGTTACAGTTATATTTGTTTTGATTATGAGTAAATGTTGGAAAACAATTATTATTACTATTCTTTTTATAAGAATATAATCTGGGGTTGCTCATGTAGACTGTCATTTCATCTGCGAATACTGACACTTTGAACTCTTCCTTTCCAGTTTGTATCCTCTTGATCTCCTTTAGTTGTCTTATTGCTTTAACTAGGAGTTCAAGTACTATGTTCAGTAGATACGGAGAGAGTGGGTAGCCTTTTCTTGTCCTTGATTTCAGTGGGATTGATTTAAGTTTCTCCTCATTGAGTTTGAGGTTGGCTATAGGCTTGCTGTATATTGCCTTTACTATGTTTAGGTATGTGCCTTGTATTGGAGATCGCTCCAAGACTTTAAACATGAATGGGTGTTGAACTTTGTCAAATGCTCTTTTGGATTCTAAGGAGATGATCATGTGGTTTTTCTAATTTGCTCAACTATGTTTATAAGGCATACTTATTCGTAATAGCCAGCACCTGGAAACAACTCAGATGTCCCTCAGTTGAGGAATGGATACAGAAATTGTGGTATTTTTACACAATGGAATACTACTCAGCAAATGAAAATGAGGAAATCATGAAATTTGCAGGCAAATGGTGGGACCAAGAATTGATCATCCTGAGAGAGGTATCCCAAAAGCAGAAAGACACAAATGGTATATATTCACTTATATAGACCTATAAGATACGATAAATATAGTGAAATCTATACACCTAAAGAAAATAAACAGGAAAGAGGACTCGGGGTAACATACCCAATCATCACTTAGAAAGACAAATGGTTTGGACATTGGATGTAGGAGAAAACAAGTAACAGAACAGGAGCCTACAGCACAGGGCCTCTGAAAGACTTTACCTAGAAGTGTATCAAAGCAGATATTAAGACTCATAACCAAAACTTTCACAGACTGCAGGAAATCATATGAAAGAAGGGGGAGTTAGTAAGACCTGGAGAGTACAGGAATGCCACAAAGACCAAATATATCAGGGCACAGGGGTCTTTCATGAGACTGTTTCTCCAAACAAGATCCATGTATGGATATAACCTAGAACCCCTGCTCGGATATAGCCCATGGTAGCTCAGTGTCCAAATGTGTTCTCGAATAAGGGGAACAGGGATTATTCCTGACACGAACTCAATAGAGAGCTCTTCGACGCCCCCTCCCCAAGGGAGGAGCAGCCTTGCTAGGCCACAGAAGAAGACATTGCAGCCAGGCCTGAAGAGACTTGATAAGCTAGGGTCTAATGGATGGGGAGGAGGTCTTCCCCTATTAGTGGACTTGGAAAGGGGCAGGGAGAAGATGAGGGACGGAGGGTAGGATTGGGAGAGAAGGTGGGAGGGGGCTACGGCTGGGATACAAATTAAATAACCTGTGATTAATATAAAAATAAATAAATAATTCTACTGTAAAAAAAGTATAAGAAAATAAACAAAAGTACAACTCATATTTAAAACCTTTAAAAAAAGAGTATAATCTGGCTAATGCTTAATATAAAGCAACATTGACAAAATATAAAAATGAAACCTCCATTCAAATTACAATTGGAGAATACATATTCATAGATTGGCAACAAATCCAATCTGTATGAATAGTAGCAATACTGCCATTGTGAAGCCTGGAAATGATAATAACCTTGGCAGTTCTGTTGAAGCACAGAGGTGTAAAAAATGACAGTCATGTAGGCATTACAATTTCACCTCTCAGATGCTGCAGTCCATACTGATAATTGGCTAAGGCTAAGTAAAATTCAGAATATCTCTATTTAAAGAACTTCAATAATAAATCAGCTTAAAAAAACAGTGTGTACAAATCACAGCATGTTCGTAGATGCCTTGAATATAAATGTAAGAACTTCCTAGTAATACATAGATTTTGAATGAGGTAGAGATGTGGTACATTCTGAAAGATAGGAGGGGAAAAGAGTCATCTCAGGAAGCTTTAATTGTAAAAAAATAGATTTGGCAATGATTTATGAACAGTAAGGAAAGAGGTAAAGTGAATTAATGACAGAACTTGACCAGACAGGAGAATGAAGACAAAAACATCATCAAAGACTGAGAAAATAATGAGCTTAGAGAATATTTTATTATATTTAGGGAATTGAGCCCTGTTTGCAGGAGTCATTTTCAGTAGCCCAATTGTGAATCTTCTAGTCAAAATCAATTGGCTACAAGAAGTCATCATTGGGGCATTGATAAACATCAATGTCTGGTGGTGTACAAATGGTTTTGGCATCAATTGATCCAAACAATTAAAGCACTGCCTCAGCCTTGGAGACCAAGGGGCCATGTTGGAAGAAGATATTGGCCACAGTGTGCCATGCATTTCTGGGGGAGCTCCATACCTTTGCTGCTGCACACACGCAGAGAAGAAGCTCACACTCTAAGGTTTCCGTGCTTAGCACTGATTTGAAGAATGCATCAAAATGAGCACTACCTGAATATAGTTTATAAGCTAGATAAATAATACCATTGAGAAATAACTGGCATATACCTATTCATCTGTGATTGTCTGTAAATTACTGATTTTTAAATTATGATATACATTGAAAATAATTTCTAGGTAACCTAGAACCTCCACTCAGATGTAGCCTGTGGTAGCTCAGTAACCAATTGGTTTCCCAAAGTGAGGGGAACAGGGACTATTTCTAACAGGAACTCAATGACTGGCTCTTTGGTCTCCCCACCCCCGAAGGGAGGAGCAGTCCTGTTAGGCCACAGAGGAGGGCTTTGCAGCCAGTCCTGAAGATACCTGATAAAACAGGATCAGATGAATGGGGAGGAGGTCCCCCCTATCAGTGGACTTGGAAAGGGGCACGGTGGAGATGAGGGAGGGAGGGAAGGACTGGGAGGGAATGAGGGATCGGGACACAGCTGGGATACAGAGTTAATAAAATGTAACTGATAAAAAAAAATAAAAAAATAAAAATAAATAAATAAATAAATAGAAAGAAAATAATTTCTATTAGGGACTCCTAATACAACCTTTGAAAACTTCTCTTCAAACTGAAGGAATTTTCAGGCAGAGTCTGACATTAACAGGTGCAACTTTATTAAAGAGTGAATCTGAAGACCCATCTTTTTAATGATCCAAGGGGACATCATAGGAAAAAAAAAGTATAATGCTTAAAAAGTTTCATTTTATGCTTCTAGTAGCCTTGGCAACTCATCTGTACTTAATGTATGTTTTTAAGAGTATATGAAAATTTTCTTTTTTCTTTTTTTCAAATTAATGACCAGGACAAATTGACATTTAAAATTCTTATGGTTGTGCTCTTCATAGTAACCAAATATTTTCTGGCAGGATAATAGAATTGTTTTGAAATAATCAAAATATAAATTAAAATATAAACTCAAGATTGTTATGGGCTCTTGATTCATCTGTTTACCTCTTTATAACAACAAAAATGCAATATGTCACTCATTTCCTCATGCTACACAAGTTACCCAGTTGGTTTACAAATACCTCAGCCCTTTTTCTTTCTGACACACAGACAAAATTTTCTTGACTACATGTAGAATGTATGATGTCACCTCAGGTAACTGCCTGTTGCCATGTATTGCTGTCTATAAATTGCATTCATAAGAGACATATTTTAAAATGATTATGTTGTGCTCTTCATAGTAATCAAATGTTTTCTAACAGGATAATAGAATTGTTTTGAAATATTCAAAATATAATGAATAAATAGTGAAAACAATCTGAAATTGTTTCAGTTATTAAATTTGAAGTGATGTGCTGTTAAGTGTGACCATTTAGGACTCATGGAGACAGTTTTATCACCATCCTTAAAGAGGCTTGACATAGGTACAAGAGTGTGTAAATGCTATTTAGAAAATAAAACTGTCGGGGGAGCCAAGATGGCGGCGCCGGGAAAACAGCGCGTCTGAGGAGCAGGACAGCACTTTCCGTGCAGAGACCAGGAGACTGAACTGTAAGTATACAGAACAAAGAAAAAATACTAAAAGCTGCAAGAGAAAAAGGCCAAGTAACATATAATGGCAAACCCATTAGAATCACACCTGACTTTTCAACAGAGACTATGAAAGCCAGAAGGGCCTGGACAGATATCATGCAGACCCTAAGAGAACACAGATGTCAGCCCAGGCTACTGTACTCTGCAAAACTCTCAGTCCTCATAGACGGAGAAAACAAGATATTCAATGACAAAAACAAATTTCAACAATATCTACAAACAAATTCAGCATTACAGAAGACACTGGAAGGGAAAATACAACCCAAGAAAGCTAGCTATATTCAAGAAAACACAGGAAATAAATAACCCCACTACAGTAAAGCAAAAAGCAACCAAGCACACAACCATATGATCACAGCCAACATCAAATTCAAAGGATCTAACAGCCACTAGTCATTACTCTCTCTCATTATCAATGGACTTAATTCTCCAATAAAAAGACACAGACTAACAGAATGGATGCATAAACAAAACCCAGCAATCTGTTGTATACAAGAAACACACCTAAGTCACAAAGATAGACATTACCTGAGGGTATAGGGATGGAAGACGGCTTTTCAAGCAAATGGACGCAAGAAGCAAGCAGGAGTAGCCATTCTAATATCTGATAAAATAATCTTTCAACCAAAATTAAACAAAAGATTTGGGGAAGGACACTTCATACTCATCAAGGGAAAATTCCACCAAGAAGACATCACAATCCTGAACATCTATGCCCCAAATACAAGGGCACCCCCATTTGTGAAAGAAACATTGATAAAACTTAAACCACATATAGATCCCCACACACTAATAGTGGGAGACTTCAACACCCCACTCTCAACAAAGGACAGGTCAACAAAACAGAAATTAAACAAAGAAACCATATCTCTAACAGAGGTCATGAATCAAATGGACCTAACAGACATTTACAGAACCTTACACCCAAACACAAAAGAATTTACCTTCTTCTCAGCACCTCATGGAACCTTCTCCAAAATAGACCACATAGTTGGTCACAAAGCAAGCCTCAACAAATACAGGAAGATTGAAATAATCCCTTGTATCCTGTCTGATCACCATGGAATAAAGCTGGACCTCAACAATAACAGAAATAACAAAAACCCTACACACGCATGGAAACTGAACAACTTGTTACTAAATGACAGCTGGGTCAGGGAAGAAATAAAGAAAGAAATTAAAGTCTTTCTAGAACTCAATGAAAATGAAGACACAACATACCCAAAATTGTGGGACACAATGAAAGCAGTGCTAAGAGGAAAGTTCATAGCACTAAGTGCCTTCAAGAAGAAATTTGAGACAGCGCATTCAAGCAACTTAATGGCTCACTTAAAAACCCTAGAAAAAGAAGAAGCAGACACACCAAGAAGGAGCAGACGGCTGGAAATAATCAAACTCAGAAGTGAAATCAATCAATTAGAAACAAATAAAACAATTCAAAGAATCAATGAAACCAAGAGCTGGTTCTTTGAGAAAATCAACAAGATAGACAAACCCTTAGCCAAGCTAACTAAAAGGCAGCGAGACACCATCCAAATCAACAAAATCAGAAATGAAAAGGGGGACATAACTACAGACACTGAGGAAATCCAAGCAATCATTAGGACTTACTTCAAAAGTCTATACGGAACAAAATTTGAAAATTTAAATGAAATGGACAATTTTCTTGATCGATTCCACTTACCAAAGCTAAATCAGGACCAGGTATATCAATTAAATGGTCCTATTCCCCCAAGGAAATAGAAGCAGTCATCGAAAGTCTCCCATCCAAAAAAAGCCCAGGACCTGATGGCTTCAGCGCAGAATTCTACCAGACCTTCAAAGAAGAGTTAACTCCAATTCTCTTCAAATTATTCCACATGATAGAAACAGAAGGAACATTACCAAACTCATTCTATGAAGCCACAGTCACCTTGGTAACTAAACCTCACAAAGACTCAACAATTAGAAAGAGAATTTCAGGCCAATCTTTCTTATGAACATTGATGCAAAAATACTCAACAAAATACTCACAAACCGAATACAAGAACACATCAAAGATATCATCCATCATGACCAAGTAGGCTTCATCCCAGGTATGCAGGGGTGGTTCAATATATGGAAATCCATCAATGTGATCCACCATATTAACAAATTGAAAGAAAAAAAAAACCACATGATAATCTCCCTAGATGCTGAAAAAGCCTTTGACAAAATCCAACATCCATTCATGTTTAAAGTATTGGAGAGATCAGGGATACAAGGCACATATCTAAACATAGTAAAGGCGATATACAGCAAACCTATAGCCAACATCAAACTGAACGGAAACTTAAAGCAATCCCACTGAAATCAGGGACAAGACAAGGCTGCCCACTCTTTCTATATCTCTTCAACATAGTGCTGGAAGTCTTTGCTAGAGCAATAAGACAGTTGAAGGAGAACAAGGGATACAAATTGGAAAGGAAGAAGTCAAATTATCACTATTTGCAGATGATATGATAGTATCCGTGAGTGATCCCAAAAACTCTACCAGGGAACTCCTACAGCTGATAAACACCTTCAGAAAAGTGGCCCGATACAAAATTAACTCAAAAAAAATCAGTAGCCCTCCTGTATACAAAAGACAAAAGGGCTGAGAAAGAAATTAGGGAAACAACACCCTTCACAATAGCCACAAATGACATAAGGTACCTCGGAGTAACCCTAACCAAGGAAGTCAAAGACTTGTATGAAAAAAAATTTCAAATCTCTGAAGAAAGAACTAGAAGAAGATATGAGAAGATGGAAAGATCTCCCATGCTCATGGCTTGGCAGGATTAACATAGTAAAAATGGCCATCTTACCAAAAGCAATCTATAGATTCAATGCAATGCCCATCAAATTACCAACACAATTCTTTACAGACCTGGAAAGAAAAATTCTCAACTTCATATGGAATAACAAGAAACCCAGAATCGCTAAAACAATCCTCTACAATAAAAGATCTTCTGGAGGTATCTCCATCCCTGATCTTAAGTTGTACTTTAGAGCAACAGTTTTAAAAACTGCATGGTACTGGCATAGAAACTGAATGGTGGATCAATGGAACATTTTTCAAATGGGTTTGGACTCACATCGTTTTTTAGCTTCTCCTTAGATAGTGCAGAAATCACTATCTCCTTGGTATAACCAATACCAGAGAAGCCTTGGTCTCCCAAATACAGGGTGGCAGAACTTTGTCTTTTGTGTTAAGCATCATCTCAACTGCTGAAATATGCCATGTCGTTTTGTCCTTCTTCTTTTACTTCTTATGTAGTCTAGTTAAGGAGAGAAAATAAAATGGTAATGACCTTGGAGCAAATGTATTCCCAGAATCTTTTTCCATGGTCAAAATAAAATTGCAGGCTTAAAATGAACTTTAAATTCTAGTGCTTATTGAATTTAAAACTAAATAAATATTTTAAATTTAAAACTTAAACAATTCTCAGTTCATGACTATAATCTAGAAAAAAATGGGAAGACAGAAGTAATGTTTTCATTATAACTTGATTACTTAAGTAAGTAATGTACATTGATTCATATGCTAAATAATGTGTTTACTGTACTGAATTACATTACCTGATTCATCTCATTTTCTAGGTTTTAATTGCTGTCTTTATAGTAAAATTGGAAAGCTACATGTAAAAAAATAACTAGAGAAATATTCACTCTTAAAGTGTTTGGACTAACATTATTGTGCACGGTTTTAATTTTAGCACTTGGTAGACTGAGCCATGAGTTTCTCTATGAGTTAAAGGCCAGCCTGCTTTACACAGAAAGTTTCAGTCCAGGTATAGTGACATAGTGAGACCCTATCTCAGATTAAATAGCAAACAAACAAACAATGACAATGATAACAACAATAAAGAAGCCTGCAGGTGGAAGACAGACGTGGAGCTAAACTGAGCTGTGTTGCAGCTAACTAATTCACCCCTAAACTTATTAGCAAATGTACCCATAGACAGTTGATTATCCAAGCTTCATTAGGGTAGGCTCTTTGACCCCCCCACCCAGGGGAGGAGTAATCCTGTTAGGCCACAGAGGAGGACTTCGCAGCCAGCCCTGAAGATACCTGATAAAACAGGGCCAAATGAAAGGGAAAGAGGTCCTCCCCTATCAGTGGACTTGGAAAGGGGCAGGGAGGAGATCAGGGAGGGAGTGTTTGGTTGGGGAGGGAATGAGGGAACAGGATACAGCTGGGACACAGAGTTAACAAAATGTAACTAATAAGAAAAATAAATTTTTTTAAAAAAGCAAAAAGAAAAAAAAATCCTCAAATTGAATAAAATTTTAAAACCTGTTATAAAAAAAATCTCAATGACAGAAAATAAGAATAAAGAAAATTAAAAATAAAGATAAAACAAAGTTTCTGGAATAAGATGATACAATTTTATGTGTCTATGTTATAATTGTAGCCTAATGTTTTTGAAGTTTACCATGTAATTGCATTATTGGTGAGTTGTTCTTATTTTTCACCAGATGGTATTCTATTTTGTCACCATTCCTTTGTGGATATTTGGATATTTGTATTCCCAGCCTACAGCTATAATAAACAATGCTTCTGTGAATAATTATGTTCAATTCATGTACACATACACTTTCACTTCTCTTGCATAACAACCTAAAATTTTAAATATAAAAGGATGAAATTCTATAATGTGCAGGAACATGAATGAAGCTGGATGTCATTATAAAAAATGAGCGAAACAGAGGGAAAACAATCACATTTTATCTCTAATGATGCATATCTAAGTAGATATCTGTCTATCTACCTATCTATGCACACACACACACACACATATATGTGTATATACACCTATCTATTATAAATCGATTGTTTATTTATCTGTCTAGAAAGGAACTATGTATACGAAGACTCAAAAGGAACAAAATAGTTACAGTTGGAAGAAAAATAAAATACCAAACATTGTCAGCATATCTCTGTACACAAAACCAAGTGTTGACAGACAGACAGACAGACAGACAGATAGATAGATAGATAATGAGACAGAAAGGGGAGAGAGGTCAGAGGGTGTGATGAAAGAATAATGGTGGAGTAAATATGATCAAGGTACAATGAAACATTCATACATACATGTGTGCATGTGTGAATGTCATAATAAATATCATTAATTAATTTTAATTATATTTGATTAATTTATTCTAGAGTGGCATAAAGTGAAGACAGGCACAACAGGAGAGTGAAGGTCAGTGTCCAATTTGCAGGAATAGGTTCTCCCCTATTACTTTGGTCCTGGGAATCATTGCTCTTCAATCTTGAAAGCAGTGGCATCACACCAGCACCTAAAACTCATTATTTTGTATAATACCAAAAAAATTTAAGTAAGAAAATGCTTGATGAGTCTTATTTTTTCATTATTATTATTATCATTATTTAAAATTTGTTCACTTTGTATCTTAGTCATAGCCCCCTCCCTCATCTCCTCCTGGTCCCACATTCCCTCCCTTTTCCTCCCCTATCCCTCTTACTTAGTACAAAGATAGGGGAAGTCTTCTTACCCTACTGTCTGACCCAAGCCTATCTGGTCCTAACAGGTCTGCTGGATCATTTTCCTCTGTGTGAAGTAATCAAGGAGCAGGCAATCTAGTTCATTTTGGAAACTGTCTCTATTCCCCTTTTTAGGGAAACCACTGAGCTGTCTATCGGCTACCTCTGAGTAGAGGGTCTATGTCCTTTCTATATATGGTCTTTAGTTGATGCATCCGTTTCTATAGTCTTGCCTGGACCCAGTTTAGTTTTTGGGTTTTTTTTATTTTTTATTTTTATTTTTTGCTTTGATTGTCTCCTCCTGGAGCTCTTTTCCCCTCCATGTTCTTTTATTTCCCCCTTCTTCTATAAGACTACCTATGCTCTGTCCAAAGTTTGGCTGTGAGTCTCTGCATCTGCTTCAATCCTCTCCTGGGTGGAGTCTTCTATTGGAGTATTAGAGGTTGTTCTGATGCATGTTACTTGTCCTCAAGATCTAGGAACACCTATATGTGTTGTGTAAACCTACCTGATTGGCTAATTAAATGGCCTATACCTGGGCAAGGCAGAATAGGATAGGTGTGGGTAAGTTTCCTGGGCTTTGAGAAGACAGAGAATCAAGCAAAGGAGATGGATAGGAAGAGAGAAGGAAGGAGGACTTAACGATGGATTAGCCTGGAGAAGGACTCTAATAATGGCAGGAAAGGACCCTGAGGAAGAATAAAAGCAAAATTTATTAGATTATGGACGGAAAATAGGATAGATAAGGAAAATTGCATGGGATGGTGGCTGAGAGATGGATGGTGAAGGGATTCTGACAGTGTAGGTTGCAATATCTGCTAGCCCAAGGTAAATGAGGCAACTATAAAATCTAACAGGTGTTTTTCTTTATTTGTGATTGTGGGTTAAATAATACTGCTATGATAATCTGAGGACTAATAATGAATAACGCATAGCCCAATAATTATCTTTTTAAATTTACTACAACAGAGGAGATCTTTGATAGATGCCTGTCCTGTTCTCACTCTTCTACCACTTTAGGTGTCCTGATTTCCCTTCTGAATGAGAATTAAGCATATTTGTTAGTATCCTCCTCGTTGATAAGTTTCTTTAGAACTGTAGATTTTAGTATGTTTATCCATTTACAAAAGGGAATATTACTCAGCTATTAAAAACAAGGAAATTTTGAAATTTGCAGGCAAATGGTTAGAACTAGGAAAAAAATCATAACCCAGATGAAGAAAGACAGCATGGTATATACACACTCATAGGGGAATATTAGCCATATAATATTGGGTCTTATTTTATTTTATTAATTTTTTTAATAATTAAATTTTATTTGCTTTACATCTCAGCTGTAGCACCCTCTCTCATTCCCTCCCAATCCCACCCTCCTTCCCTCATCTCCACCCATGCCCCGCTCCAAGTAAACCGATAGGGGAGGTCCACCTCTCCTTCTAATCGACCCTAGCTTGTCAGGCCTCATCAGGACTGGATCCAGTGTCCTCCTCTGTGGCCTGGCAAGGCTCCCCGCCCCTCAGGGGCAGTGGTCAAAGAGCCAGGCTCTGAGTTCATTACACAGACATTCCTTGTTCCCATTATTGGGGAACCCACTTGAATACTGAGCTGCTATGAGCTACATCTGAGCAGGGGTTCTAGGTTATATCCATGAATGTACTTGGTTGGAGGATCAGTCTAAGAAAATACCCCTGAACCCAGATATTTTGGTTCTGTTGCTCTCTTTGTGGCGCTCCTGTACTCTCCAGGTCTTACTAACTACCTCTTCTTTCACATGATTCCCTGCACTCTGCCCAAAGTTTGTTTATGAGTCTCAGCATCTGCTTTGATACACTATTAGGTAGAGTCTTTCAGAGGCCCTCAGTGGTAGGCTCCTGTCCTGTTTCTTGTTTTCCCCTACTTCCAATATCCTTTCCCTTTGTCTTTCTAAGAGAGGATTGATCTTCTTACCATCGGTCCTCCTTCTTCTTTAGATTGCAGAGGTTTTTATATGTTTATCCTGTCCTATAGATCTAGTTTCCACTTATAAGTGAGTATATAATGTGTTTTTTTCTGCTTCTAGGATACCTCACTCAGGGTGATCTTTTCTAAATCCCACCATTTGCCTGCAAATTTCATGATTTCCTCGTTTTTATTGCTGAATAGTATTCCATTGTGTAAATGTAACAGAATTTCTGTATCCATTCCTCAGGTGAGGGACATCTGGGTTATTTCCAGATTCTACCTATTATGAATAAAGCTGCTAAGAACATGATTGACCAAATGTCTTTGTGTACTTGAGCATATTTTGGATGTATGCCTAGGAATGGTATAGCTGGATCTTGAGGAAGTGCTATTCCTAATTGTCTGAGAAAATTCCAGATTGATTTCCAAAGTGGTTGTACAAGTATCCACTCCCAGCAGCAATGGAGGAGGGCGCCCCTTTTTCCACGACCTATCCAGCCTGTGTTGTCACTTGAATTTTTGATCTTGGCTATTCTGATGGGTGTAAGGTGAAATCACATGGTCATTTTGCTTTGTATCTCCCTGATGGCTAAGGATGTTGAGCATTTCTTTCAGCGTTTTTCCTCCATTCTCTATTACTCTACAGAGAATTCTCTGCTTAGCTCCGTACCCCATTTTTTAATTGGATTACTTGATTTATTGCGTTTTAACTTCTTTAGTTCTTTATATATTCTGGATATCAGCCCTCAGTCAGATATAGGGTTGGTGAAGATCCTTTCCCAGTCTGTAGGCTGTCAATTTCTTCTGAGGACAGTGTCTTTTGCTTTAGAGAAGTTTTTCAGTTCCATTAGGTTCAATTTATTGTTTGTAGCTCTTAGAGCCTGAGCTGTTCTGTTCAGGAAGTAGTCTCCTGTACCAATGAGTTCTAGGATCTTTTCCACTTATCCTTCAAACCCATTTAGTGTTTCTGGTTTTATGTTGAGGTCTTTGATCCACTTGGACTTTAGTTTTGTGCATTGTAATAAATATGGATCTATTTTCATTTTTCTGCATGTAGACATCCAGGTGGAACAGCAAAATTTGTTGAAGATGCTGCTTTTTTTCCACTGAATGGTTTTGACTTATTTGTCAAAAATCAAGTATCCATAGGTACATGGGTTTATTTCTGGGTCCTCTACTCCGTTCAATCAATCCACCCTTCTGTTTCTATGCCAATATCATGCAGGAGGGCTTCTGGTTATTTTTGAATTAATTTTGTATCCGGCCAAATTGCTGAAGGTGTTTATCAACTGAAAGAGTTCTCTGGTTGAATTTTTGGGGTCCCTGATATATACTATCATATCATATGCGAGTAGTGAATTTTGATCTCTTCCATTCCAATTTGTATCCACTTGATTTCTTTTAGTTTTCTTATTGATCTAGCTATGACTTCAAGTAATATGTGGAAGAGAAATGGAGAGAGTGAGCAGCCTTGCCTTATTCCTGATATCACTGGGATAGCTTTAAATTTCTCTCAGTTGAGTTTGATGTTGGCTATAGGCTTGCTGGATATTGCTTTTATGATGTTTAGATATGTGACTTGTATCTCTGATCTCTCCAAGACTTAAACCTGAATGGGTGTTAGATTTTGTCAAATGCTTTTTTGAAATCTAAGGAGAAGATCATGTGGTTTATCTCCTTCAGTTTATTTACATGATGTATTTCCATATATTCTTTTTTTTGAGATTCTTTGAAGGATTATTTTCCATTGCATTTGAACAAATTCAAAGATTCATGAAGTACAATAAAGTTTGCAAAAAAATGATCACAATACAATACCAGCATTGCAGACACACACTGGAGGCATCATACACATAAAACACAAACCCTGATGTAGATTTCTTTTCATGCTGCACTATGCTGCTTCTTACAGTTGGTGATCTATGTGAGGTTACTATTCAAAGTGTGTCTTCAGCAGTGAAGCTCAGTATCTCCTGGTTCTTTCATGGAATGTGCTGAAATCCCAGATATTTATTTCTAAGCTTGTCACAAATTGACAAAAAGTAAAAACATCTGAATCATTTCTTAGTACATAACCTGGGAAAATGTGCAAAATACACAGAGCAAAAAAGATTGCATATGAGTGCCTGGACAAATATCAAGTAATCATAAATAACTAAATGATGACAAAAAGATTATGATATATGCACTTCAGTTTTATTTTATTGTAACAGATTTTCTGAAGTGAGCATTTAAGATATCCAGTTAAAATACTTTTAATGATATCAATTTATTTATTTTTTTAATATAGGCAGTCTGACTCATTGAGTCATGCACTTTACTCTGATCTAATTCTTTTTTTTAATTTTATTTTATTTTTTTTATCAGTTACATTTTATTAACTCTGTAACAGATTTTCTGAAGTGAGCATTTAAGATATCCAGTTAAAATACTTTTAATGATATCAATTTATTTATTTTTTTAATATAGGCAGTCTGACTCATTGAGTCATGCACTTTACTCTGATCTAATTCTTTTTTTTAATTTTATTATTATTTTTTTATCAGTTACATTTTATTAACTCTGTATCCCAGCCGTGTCCCGATCCCTCATTCCCTCCTAGTCCCTCTCTCCCTCCCTCATCTCCACCGTGCCCCTTTCCAAGTCCACTGATAGGGGGGACCTCCTCCCCATTCATCTGATCCTGTTTTATCAGGTATCTTCAGGACTGGCTGCAAAGCCCTCCTCTGTGGCCTAACAGGACTGCTCCTCCCTTCGGGGGTGGGGAGACCAAAGAACCAGTCATTGAGTTCCTGTTAGAAATAGTCCTTGTTCCCCTCACTTTGGGAAACCAATTGGTTACTGAGCTACCACAGGCTACATCTGAGTGGAGGTTCTACGTTATATCCATAAATGATCCTTGGTTGAATATCAGTCTCAGAAAAGACCCTGTGCCCAGATATATTTGGTCCTTGTGGAGCTCCTATCCTTTCCCCATCAGACTAACTCCCCTTCTTTCTTATGATTCCCTGTACTCTTTGCTTTGAAAACACTGCTAGTTAGAGTCTTTCAGATGTGCTCAGTAGACTCCTGTCATATGTTCAATGCACATCCCATCTGTCTTTCTAAACGAGGATTGATCATCTTACCCCATGTCCGCTCAATTGATTATCTTTTTTAGGTGTATAGATTTCATTATGTTTATCAAATCTTATAGGTCTATATAAGTGAGTATATCCCATGTTTGTCTTTCTCCTTCTAGGATATTTCACTCAGAATGATCTTTTCTAGATCCCACCATTTTTCTGCAAATTTCATGATTTCCTCCTTTTTGATTGCTGAGTAGTATTCCATTGTGTAAAAATACCACAATTTCTGTACCCATTCCTCCGTTGATGGACATCTGGGTTGTTTCCAGGTTCTGGCTATTACAAATAAAGCTGCTATAAACATGGTTGAGCAAGTATCCCTTTTGTGTACTTGAACGAACTTTGGGTATATACCTTGCAGTGGTATAGCTGGGTCTTGAGGAAGCACTATTCCTAATTGTCTTAGAAAGCGCCAGATAATTTTCCAGAGTGGTTGTACCAGTTTACATTCCCACCAGCAGTGGAGGAGGGTTCCCCTTTATCCACAACCTCTCCAGCATGTGTTATCACTTGAGTTTTTCATCTTGGCCATTCTGATGGGTGTAAGGTGATATCTCCGCGTTGTTTTGATTTTCAGTTCCCTGATGGCTAATGAGGTTGAGCATTTCTTTAAGTGTTTTTCTGCCATTCGATATTCCTCTGTCGAGAATTCTTTGTTTAGCTCTGTTCCCCATTTTTTAATTGGATTACTTGGTTTGCTGTTTTTCAGCTTCTTTAGTTCTTTGTATATAGTGGATATTAGTCCTCTGTCAGATAAAGGGTTAGTGAAGATTCTTTCCCAATCTGTAGGCAGTCGTTTTATTTTGATGACAGTATCCTTTGCTTTACAGAAACTTTTCAGTTTCACGAGGGCCCATTTATTGATTGTTGCTCTTAGAGCCAGTGCTGTTGGTTTTCTGTTCAGGAAGTTGTCTCCTGTGCCAATGAGTTCTAGGCTGTTCCCCACTTTTTTTCCCAATTGATTTAGGGTATCTGGTTTTATGTTGAGGTCCTTGATCCACTTTGATTTTAGTTTTGTGTAGGGTGATAAATATGGATCGATTTTCATTTTTCTGCATGTAGACATCCAGTTTGTCCAGCAACATTTGTTGAAGATGCTGTCTTTTTTCCATTGAATGGTTTTGGATTCTTTGTCAAATATCGAGTATTCATAGGTGTGTGGATTTATTTCGGGGTCTTCTATGCGGTTCCATTGATCTTCCTTTCTGTTTCTATGCCAATACCATGCAGTTTTTATTACTGTTGCCCTGTAGTACAGCTTGAGTTCAGGGATGGAGATACCTCCAGATGATTTGTTGTTGCACAGGATCGTTGTGGAGATTCTGGGTTTTTTGTTTCTCCATATAAAGCTGAGAATCTTTTTTTCAAGGTCTGTACAGAATTGAGTTGGTATTTTGATGGGAATTGCATTGAATCTGTAGATTGCTTTTGGCAGTATGGCCATTTTCACAATGTTATTCCTACCAATCCATGAGCACGGGAGATCTTTCCATCTTCTGATATCTTCTTCGATTTCTTTCTTCAGAGACTTGAAGTTTTTCTCAAACAGGTCTTTCACTTGCTTGGTTAGAGTCACACCAAGGTACTTTATGTTATTAGTGGCTATTGTGAAGGGCGTTGTTTCCCTAATTTTTTTCTCAGCCTTTTTGTCTTTGGTATATAGGAGGGCTTCTGATTTTTTTTAGTTGATTTTGTATCCTGCCACTTTGCTGAAGGAGTTCTCTGGTTGAATTTTTGAGGTTGCTCATGTATACTATCATATCATCTGCAAATAGTGACACTTTGACCTCTTCCTTTCCGATTTGTATCCCCTTGATCTCCATTAGTTGTCTTATTGCTCTGGCTAGGACTTCAAGTACTATGTTGAAGAGATATGGGGACAATGGACAGCCTTGTCTTGTCCCTGATTTCAGTGGGATTGATTTAAGTTTCTCTCCATTGAGTTTGATGTTAGGTATAGGCTTGCTGTATATTGCCTTTACTATCTTTAGGTATGTGCCTTGTATCCCTGATCTCTCCAAGACTTTAAACATGAATGGGTGTTGGACTTTGTCAAATGCTTTTTCGGCATCTAAGGAGATGATCATGTGGTTTTTCTCCTTCAGTTTGTTTATGTAGTGGATTGCACTGATGGATTTCCGTAGTTGAACCGCCCTTGCATGCCTTGGATGAAGCCTACTTGGTCATGGTGGATGATATCTTTGATATGTTCTTGGATTCGGTTTGCAAGTATTTTATTGAGTATTTTTGCGTCAATGTTCATAAGAGAGATAGGCCTGAAGTTCTCTTTTTTTGTTGGGTCTTTGTGTGGTTTAGGTATTAAGGTGACTGTGGCTTCATAGAATGAGTTTGGTAGTGTTCCTTCTGTTTCTATTTTGTGGAATAGCTTGAGGAGAATTGGGGTTAGCACTTCTTTGAAGGTCTTGTAGAATTCTGCACTGAAGCCATCTGGCCCAGGGCTTTTTTTGGAGGGGAGACTCTTAATGACTGCTTCGATTTCCTTGGGAGATATAGGGCTATTCAGTCTTTCTACCTGATCTTGACTTAGTTTTGGTAGATGGAATCTTTCAAGAAAATTATCCATTTCATTTAGATTTTCAAATTTTGTGGCATATAGGCTTTTGTAGTATGATCTAATAATTGTTTGGATTTCCTCAGTGTCTGTGGTTATGTCCCCATTTTCATTTCTGATTTTGCTGATCTGGATAGATTCTCTCTGCTTTTTAGTTAGTTTGGCTAAGGGTTTGTCTATCTTGTTGATTTTCTCAAAGAACCAGCTTTATGTTTCATTGATTCTTTGGATAGTTTTATTTGTTTCTAGTTGATTGATTTCAGCCCTTAGTTTGATTATTTCCAGCTGTCTGCTCCTCTTGGGTGTATCTGCTTCTTTTTTTTCTAGGGTTTTCTGTTGGGCCATTAAGTTGTTTGTATGTGATGTTACGAATTTCTTCTTGCAGGCACTTAGTGCTATAAATTTTCCTCTGAGCACTGCTTTCAATGTGTCCCATAAATTTGGGTATGTTGTGCCTTCATTTTCATTGAATTCTAGGAAGTCTTTGATTTCTTTCTTTATTTCTTCCTTAACCCAGCTGTCATTGAGTAGTAAGTTGTTCAGTTTCCATGTGTGTGTCAGCTTTTGTTTTTTTGTTGTTGTTGATGTATAGCTTTAGTCCATGATGGTCAGATAGTATACAAGGGATTATTTCAATCCTTTTGTATCTGCTGAGGCTTGCTTTGTGACCCACTATATGGTCTATTTTGGAAAAGGTTCCATGTGGTGCTGAAAAGAAGGTGTACTCTTTTGAGTTTGGGTGAAACGATCTGTAGACGTCTATTAGGTCCATTTGATTTAGGGATTCTGTAAGTGCTTTTATTTCCCTATTTGGTGTGTGTCTAGTTGATCTGTCCCTTGGTGAGAGTGGAGTGTTGAAGTCTCCCACTATTAAGGTATTAGGATCAATGTATGATTTAAGCTTTAATAATGTTTCATTTACGAATGTTGGTGCTCTTGTATTTGGGGCATAGATATTCAAGATTGTGATGTCCTCTTGGTGGATTTTTCCTTTGATGAAAATATAGTGGCCCTCCTTATCTGTTTTGATTAACTTGGGTTGAAAGTCTATTTTATTAGATATTAGGATGGCTACTCCAGCTTGTTTTCTGGAACCATTTGCTTGAAAAACAGTTTTCCAGCCCTTTACTCTGAGATAGTGTTTATCTTTGTTGCACAGGTGTGTTTCTTGGATGCAACAGAATGTTGGATCCTGTTTCCGCAACCATTCTGTTAGCCTGTGTCTTTTTATTGGTGAGTTGAGTCCATTGATATTGATAGATAATAGTGACCAGTGCATGTTAGTTCCTTTTGTAATGGAGTCAGTGATCTAACCCTGTTTCATTGCTTGTTTTCTTTTCATTTTTGTTGGGATATTATCTGTATGCCCTGTTTTCTTGGGTGAATTTGTTTTCATTGGATTGGAGTTTTCCTTCTAGTGTCTTCTGTAGGGATGGTTTGCTGTGTAGATATTGTGTAAATTTAGTTTTGTCATGGAATATTTTGTTTTCTCCATCTATGTTGATTGAACGCTTTGCAGGGTATAGTAGTCTGGGTTGACATTTGTGATCTCTTAGAGTCTCCATGATACTTGCCCAGGCCCTTCTGGCTTTCATAGTTTCTGATGAGAAGTCCGGTGTGATTCTGATAGGTCTACCTTCATATGTTACTTGGCCTTTTTCCCTTGCTGCTTTTTTTTTTTTTTTCAATGCAGTTTATTCAGGAACAATCATCTGACCCTGGGGAAAGCCAGCCCACAGCTTAAATAGCCTCTGGGTAGCCAACCGCAGCGTGCCACGTGGGCAATGCAGATAGGTCCACATACATGGAAGCAAGCCAGATCCTCAGCCTTAGCCAAATGTGGAATTGTTCGTGACAGAGAGCACTCACCATCGGGAAGGTGGAAGGCGGAAACCAGCTCCATCTTTAAGGCACAGCATTCCGCAGCTCTCTACAGTTCCCCCTTTTTGTTTTAGATGCATCAGGCAAGAGTAGAGGTCTGATCTCTGATATTAGAAATAAATTGGGACTTTGTACCGATGTTCATTTAGGTGTCATCCACCCAAAGATCATTAGACCCGTCCGATACCTTTTTTCTCAGAGGCGGGACCTGGGGTATCAACCCGCATGCAATCAAACATGCTCTTCTCTGGGTCCAAAGCGGCTGACCCTAAGTGCAGTGCTTAGCCTCGCATCCTGAGCATAACATTTTAGCTTTTTATAGTATCCAACCACGCTTGGGGCGAATGTCCTGCTTCAATGGCTGTAAAGGCCTGAATGATCATGGCTGCATCATACTGTTGTGAGACTCTAATCTTGCATATATACCACAGGCAAACCAAGGAGACCAACACCAGAAGGCCTGCTAACGCTCCCATGCCCGCCCATTCCTTCAGATGATTCATGGCTGCAGCAATCCATGATGATAATCCTGTGGCTAGTCCTGCGTCCACTCTGGTAGAATTTACTGTGACAATGGCCACTCTCACCTGCTCCATCGTAGTATCGAATTCTCCAGTCCAATTACCTAAAATATAGCTTGACAATTATTTAGACAGATTTGCAGCACAGGAAAAATTCTCATGTTATATGCTAGTGACTCAAAGTCCAGCATATTTTCATTGACAGCCAAGTTGAGCGATTTGCCATAGGGTATCAATTTGCTTCTGCACGAGGTCAATCCTCTGATTGAACACCATCAAGCTTCCTTTTAGTTGAGCATTAATTCCTTTATGTACAACTAAGGCATGAGCTACATTGGCTAAATGATTATTCAGGGTCTGAGCAGTCTGCCCAGTATGACTCATGGCTAATGCCCCGGTGGTAGCTCCAACAGTCACCAATGAGATGGTAGTAACAATGGTGGCTGTAGTTCCAAGATCCCTTTTCTGTCTGAAGAGAGTCATAGCGTGAGGGGCATCAACGGGCACAGGCACCCAGTGAGGCATGCGAGTAACCAGGGCATACCTACATTTACTAGCATTCCAGCATTGGGCAAAAAAGCAAGTATCCCTTGCTGCTTTTAATATCTTTTCTTTGTTCTTTAGATTTATTATTTTGACTATGATGTGACATGATGTGTTTCTTTTCTGGTCTAGTCTATTTGGAGTTCTGTAGGCCTATTGTATATTTATGGACATCTCTTTCTTTAAGTTGGGAAAATTTTCTTCTATGATTTTCTTGAAAATATTTTCTGGACCTTGGAGTCTGGAGTCTTCTTTTTCATGAATTCTTATTATTCTTAGATTTTGTCTTTTCATAGCATCCTTGATTTCTTGGATATTTTGTGATTAGAACTTTTCTGATTTTACTTTTTCTTTGAGAGAATTATCCATTTCTGCAAGTGTGTCTTCAGCTCCAGAGATTCTCTCTTCCATCTCTTGTATTCTGTTGGTGATGCTTACTTTTGTGGTTCCTGATCTTTTCTCCAAGTTCTCCAGCTCAAGGGTTTTCTCATTTTGTGTTTTCTTTATTGATTCTAATTCTATTTTCATGCCTTGCACCATTTCTTTCATGTGTTTGAATTTGGATTCCTGTCTCTCTACGATGGCCTCTATTTCTTTTTTCATTTCCTTTTTATATGCCACTAATATTTCCTCTACTTGCGTATCTATTTGTTTGGCTATATTTGCCTGTGTTACTTTAAGGATATTGTCTATTTCTTCTTTCTTTGCCTCCAATTGACTGGCCATCTCTTTGAAATGCCTGTGTTTCTTTAAGGATATTGTCTATTTCTTCTTTCTTTGCCTCCAATTGACTGGCCATCTCTTTCCTCCTTATGAGCCTCAAATAATTGGGCAAGCATGGCTTTAAAATCATTTTCCTGTGCTTCTGCTGAATTGGGGTATCCATCGATTTTGGGGTTTGCTGGTGAAGTCATGATGTCCTGATTTATGTTGGAAGTGTTCTTTCGCCTACCCCTGGCTATTAGCTTATATGAAACCTTCCCTGTTTGTTTTTGGATTCTGCAGATCAGACTGGTGCTGTCTCTCTCTGGTGTCTGGAGAGTTCTTCAGGAAGCTGAGCACTCTCAGCGCGTGCTGAGGACTAGCTGTACCTGTGGGAGGAAAGTATGCAGGCACAAAAGGGGCAGATGCAAGTGTGTGTGTGCACGCGCATGTGTGTTTTCGTGTGTGTAAGTGTGCGTGGACGTGTGTCTCGAGGGACAGAGTGATGGCTAATGTTGAACCTTTGAGTGTGTGCAAGGGGCTCTGCACTGTATATGTCACAGGCGCTAATGATGATCGCAGTGCAATTTCTGGCATTAACTGCCTTGACTCCTCAATTAGGCCCACAGGGCAGGAGCTTCGATGTCCCTAGTGCCCCTCTGTTTCCCAAAGTGGGTATGTGGGTGGGAGGGGGGTTCGATGCTTGGCTTCTAATTTAGAAGGGCCCAGGATCTGGGGAACTGCAGATTCTCAAGGGTGCACTCACTTACAGGCAGGTCTTTTGGCAGAGATCGTGGTATCTGGGGCTCTCTGCTCTCTGGTTTGGCCCTGCTTCTTTGATGTGCTCTGCCAGTTCTGTGCTGCTGTCACTGCCAGGTTCTGAGGTCTTGCTGCACCTGGAGATTTCAGGGTGGTCACTTCAGCAGGGGTGGGGTAACCAGGCTCTCTGTTCTCTGGTTTGGTCCTGGTTAGTCATAAACTGGAGTGCTGTGGTGCCCTGCTAGTTCAGTGCTGCCAGTTCAGTATGGCGTCTAGCAGACTCAGGCCCTGGGAGGATGGTGCAGCTGCTGAGAGAATCTGGGACTCCAGGACACATACTGCTGGCTTTTGTCTGCCGCTAAAGTGCTTGGGGCTCCATCTCAGTGGCTGTATATCCCAGGCAGTTAGGTCTGCGCTGAGAAAGATGAGTCCGCTGTGCTGCTGTGCCCAGGAGGAAGCAGGTCTGGGGGAAGGGAGTGCTGCAAGATCAAAGGATCATTTCTCTCCTTCCCCAAACAAGTCCCCGGGTGACCTGAGACCAAAGGTTTCACCTCCTGCGATGTTCCCTGTTGTTCAGAAAGCCTCACCGTGGTTTTCCTGGGTTAGGGGTCCTTCCATTCACCAACTCAGAAGTTCAGGTATCCCACCACTCAGAAACTGTGTGTGCTAGTCGCCATCTTGGCTCTGCCCCGTTCTGTATTTCCATATATTCAACCACACTTGCATTCCTGGGATGAAGCCTACTTGTTCATGATGGATGATATCTTTTATGTGTTCTTGAATTCAGTTTGCAAGTATTTTATTGAGTATTTTTGCTTTAATATTCATAAGAGAGATAGGTGTGAAATTCTCTTTATTGGTTAAGTATTTGTGTGTTTTAGGTATCAAGGTGCCTTCATAGAATGAGTATGGTGATGTTCCTTCTGTTTCTATTTTGTGGAATAGTTTGAAGAGATTTAGCATTAGCTCTTTTCTGAAGGTCTGGTAGAATTTTGCACTGAAACCATCTGGCCCTGGGCTTTTTCTTTTTAAAGGAGACTTTTGATGACTACTTCTCTTTCCTTGGGGGATAGAGGACTGTTTAATTGATTTTCCTGTTCTTTTTTTTTTTTTTCTTTTTTTTTTTAATGTTTTATTTTATTTTTTTTCAATGCAGTTTATTCAGGAACATTGAACAATCCTCGGACCCCGGGGAAAGCCAGCCCACAGCTTAAATAGCCTCTGGGTAGCCAACCCAGGCGTGCCACGGGGGCAATGCAGATAGGTCCACATACATGGAAGCAAGCCAGATCCTCGGTCTTAGCCAAATGTGGAGTTGTTCGTGACAGAGAGCACTCACCATCGGGAAGATGGAAGGCGGAAACCAGCTCGATCTTTAAGGGATAGCATTCCGCAGCTCTCTACAGTTCCCCCTTTTTGTTTTAGATGCATCAGGCAAGAGTAGAGGTCTGATCTCTGATATTAGAAATAAATTGGGACTTTGGACAGATGTTCATTTAGGTGTCATCCACCCAAAGAGCATCAGACCCGTCCAATACCTTTTTCTCAGAGGCGGGACCTGGGGCATCAACCCGCATGCAATCAGACATGCTCTTCTCTGGGTCCAAAGCGGCTGACCCTAAGTGCAGTGCTTAGCCTCGCATCCTGAGCGTATCATTTTAGCTTTTTATGGTATCCAACCATGCTTGGGGAGAATGTCCTGCTTCAATGGCTGTAAAGGCCTGAATGATCATGGCTGCATCACACTGTTGTGAGACTCTAATCTTGCATATATACCACAGGCAAACCAAGGAGACCAACACCAGAAGGCCTGCTAACACTCCCATGCCCGCCCATTCCTTCAGATGATTCATGGCTGCAGCAATCCATGTTGATAATCCTGTGGCTAGTCCTGCGTCCACTCCGGTAGAATTTACTGTGACAATGGCCACTCTCAGCTGCTCCATCGTAGTATCGAATTCTCCAGTACAATTACCTAAAATATAGCTCGACAATTGTTTAGACAGATTTGCAGCACAGGAAAAATTCTCATGTTGTATGCTAGTGACACAAAGTCCAGCATACTTTCATTGACAGCCAGGTTGAGCGATTTGCCATAGGGTATCGATTTGCTCCTGCAAGAGGTCAATCCTCTGATTGAACACCATCAAGCTTCCTTTTAGTTGAGCATTAATTCTTTTATGTACAACTAAGGCATGAGCTACATTGGCTAAATGATTATTCAGGGTCTGAGCAGTCTGCCCAGTATGACTCATGGCTAATGCCCTGGTGGTAGCTCCAACAGCCGTCAATGAGATGGTAGTAACAATGGTGGCTGTAGTTCCAAGATCCCTTTTCTATCTGAAGAGAGTCATAGCCTCTGCCCTTCAGACTATCAAAGCAGATGCTGAGCCTGATGGGCAACTGTTGGGCAGAGTGAACGGAATTTTAGGTAAGAACTGGGAAATAGTAAGAGCTGGAGAGGACAGGGTCTCCACAAGGAGAGCAACAGAAAAAGAAAATTTGAACATAGGGATCTTCCCAGAGACTCATACTCCAACCAAGGACTATTCATGGAGATAACCTAGAACCCCTGCACAGATGTAGCCCAGGGCAGTTCAGAGTCCAATTGGGTTACATAGTAATGTGAAGAGGGACTGCCTCTGACATACTCTGATTGGCCTGCTCTTTGATCACCTCTCTCTGGGGGGGGGGAGCAGCCTTACCAGGCCACAGTAGAGGACAATACAGCCACTTTTGATGTGAACTGACAGACTAAGATCAAAAAGGATAGGAGAACCTCCCCTATTAGTGGACTTGGGGAGTGGCATGCAAGCAGAGGGAGGAGGGAGGGTGGGATTGGGATGGGAGGAGGGAGGGGCTTATGGGGGAATGCAGAATGAATAAAGTGTAATTGATGAAAAATTTAAGAAAAAAGGGAAAAAATAATTTAAGAACCTTAAATGACTTTCAAAATTGGAGGAAAACATGGAGTTAGTCAATTGGCATGGAGCACGTCTCGCCCCTGGGGGCAATGGTCTCCTGAACCTACTCAGACCTCGGACACCACCACTGCTAGTTCTAGAACTGACGCAGGATGTTCCAACGAGGGGTTAAGGCTTCTCATAATATTTCCTATAAGCCCACACCTGTTTGTCTATATTCCCCATTTTCATTCATTATTAGCCAGATAGAGCCAAGTAATTGTGGTAATGTTACTTGATTTTTTGCCCAATGCTGGAATGCTAGTAAAGTTAGGTATGCCCTGGTTACTCGCATGCCTCACTGGGTGCCTGTGCCCATTGATGCCCCTCACGCTATGATTTTCCTGTTCTTGATTTAATTTTGGTAAATGGAATTTGTCAAGAAAATTGTCCATTTTATTTAGAGTTTCAAATTTTGTGGTGTATAGGCTTTTGTAGTAGGACCTATTGATTGTTTGAATTCCCTCCGTGTCTGTTGTTATGTCCCCTTTTTTTTTCATTTCTGATATTGGTGATTTGGACAGTTTCTCTGAGGCTTCTATTTAGTTTGGCTAAGGATTTGTCTATCTTTTTTATTTTCTCGAAGAACCAGCACATGGTTTTATTGATTCTTTGAATTGTTTTATTTGTTTTTCATTTATTGATTTCTGCCCTGAGCTTGAGTATTTTGAGCCATCTACTCCTCTTGGGTGTGCCTGCTTCTTTTCTTTCTTGGGCTTTCAGATGAGCTATTAAGTTGCTTGTATTCAGTGTTTCAAATTTCTCCTTGAAGGCACTTATGAACTTTCCCCTCAGTACTGCTTTCATTGTGTCGCATAAGTTTAGGTATGTTGTGCCTTCATTTTCATTGAATTCTAGGGAGTCTTTTATTTCTTCCTTTATTTCCTCCCTAACTCACCTGCCGTTGAGTAGCAAGTTTTCCAATTTCCATGTGCTTATATGTAGGCTTTTTGCTATTTCTGTTGTTGTTGAAGTCGAGCTTAGTCCATGGTGGTCAGACAGATTACAAGGGATTATTTCAATCTTCTTCTATCTTCTGAGGCTTGCTTTATGACCAACTATATGGTCTATTTTGGAAAAGGTTCCATGAGGTGCTTAAAAGAAGGTATAATTGTTCGAGTTTGGGTAAAAAGATCTGTAGACGTCTATTAAGTCCATTTGATTTAGGGAATCTGTAAGTGCTCTTATTTCCCTGTTTAGCTTCTGTATGGATTTTCTGTCCCTTTCTGTGAGTGAGTGTTGAAGTCCCCCACTGTTAAGGTGTTGTGATCGATGTGTAATTTCAGCTTTACTAATAGTTAATTTACAAATGTAGATGCTCTTGAATTTGAGGCATATGTCCAGAATTGTGATGTTCTCCTGGTGGATTTTTCTTTTGATGAGAATGAAGTGCCCCTCCTCATCATTTTTGATTAATGTTGGTTGAAAGTCTATTTTATTAGATATTAGGATAGCTACTCGATTTTGTTTTCTGGGTCCATTTGCTTGAAAGACATTTTTCCAGCCCTTTTTCTGAGGTAGTGTTTATCTTTGCTGCATAGTTGTGTTTCTTGGATGCAGCAGAATGTTGGATCCTGTTTCCACAACAATTCTGTTAATCTGTGCCTTATTATTGGAGAGTTGAGTCTATTGATATTGATAGATAATAGTGATCAATGGCTGTTAGTTCCTTTTACTGTGGAGTTAGTGGTATTACTGTTGTTCATTGGTTGTTTTCTTGCAATTTCTCTTGAGAGATTATGTATATCCTGTCTTTTCTTGGGTGTATTTGTTTTCAATGCATTGGAGTTTTCCTTCTAGTAACTTCTGTAGGGGTGGGTTGCTGAGCAGATATTGCTTAAATTTAGTTTTGTCATGGTGTATTTTGTTTTATCCATCAATGTAGGTTGAAAGCTTTGCTGGGTATAGGAGTCTGGGTTGATATCTGTGGTCCCTTAAAGTGTTCATGATATCTGCCCAGGCCTTTCTGGCTTTTATAGTTTCTCATGAGAAGTCTGGTGTGATTCTGATAGGTCTTCCTCCATATGTTACTTGGCCTTTTTCCTTGCTTCCTTTAATATCTTTTCTTTGTTCTTTAGATTTAGTGTTTCGACTATGATGTGACATAAGGAGTTTCTTTTCTGGTCTAGTCTATTTGGTGTGCTGTAGGCCTCTTGTATATTTACAGACATCTTTTTCTTTAAGTTGGGAAATTTTCTTCTATGGGTCTTATTTTAACTATGTACATTTTCTTTCCTTTTTAAAGAATTCATTTAATGTGTAAAACCAATTGTGCCATTGTTTACCGCAACCTCAAACATGACATTATCAATCCTTCAGTATAGTGTTGAGCTGTTTATACTCTTCCCTTATATTATCTTTCATTTCTGTTAGCTCTAAGGAACTAAAGTGTAACTCTTTATGTATAATGTGTGTGTGTGTATCACTGTTTTTAATTTTTTTTCAATTTTCTCCTTTTACTCATTTTTTAATTTTATTTTTTATTTTTTTATATCAATTATAGTTTATTCACATTTAACTCAGCTGTAACCCCGTGACTCAATCCCTCCCAATACCACATTTCCTCCCTCATCTTCTCCCATGCCCTCATCCAAGTTTACTGATAGGGGAGATCCTCCTCCCTTTCCATTTGACCCTAGCCTATCAGGTCTCAATAGAACTGTCTGTGTTGTCTTCCTCTGTGGACTGGAAAGGCTGCTCCCCTCTCAGGAGGAGATGATCAAAGTGTTAGCAACTGAGTTCATATCATAAACAGTCCTATTCCAATTACTAGGGAACACACTTGGACACTGAACTGCCATGGGCTACATCTGTGCAAGGTTTCCAAGTTAACTTTGATACATGGACCTTGGTTGGAGTATCAGTCTCAGAAAATAGCCCTGTGCCCGTATTTCTTGGTTCTGATGCTCTCCTTCTGAAGCTACTGGCCCCTGCAGGTCTTTCTATCTCCCCCTCTTTTCAAAAGATTCCCTGCACTCTGCCCAAGGTTCGGCTATGAGCCTTACCATCTGGTTTGACACCCTGCGGGGTAGACTCCTTTATTTTAATAGTTTTTTTTTTAATTTTATTTTTCTCATTAGTTACATTTTGTTAATTCTGTATCCCAGCTGTATCCCTCATTCCCTCCCCAATCCCACCCTCCCTCCCTCATCGCCTCCCTACCCCTTTCCAAGTCCACTGATAGGGGAAGACCTCCTCCAATTTCATATGATTCCCATTTGTCAGGTATTTTCAGGACTGGCTGCAAAGCCCTCCTCTGTGGCCTAACAGTACTGCTCCTCACTTGAGAGGTGGGGAGGTCAAAGAGCCAGTCATTGAGTTCCTGTTAGAAATAGTCCTTGTTCCCCTTACTATGGGAAACCAATTGATTACTGAGCTATCACGGGTCACATCCGAGCAGAGGTTCTAGGTTTTATCCTCTCATGGTCTTTGGTTGAGTGTCTATCTCAGAAAAGACCCTGTGCCCAGATATGTTTGGTCCTTGTGGAGCTCCTATCCTTTCCACATCAAACTCCCCTTCTTTCATATGATTCCCTGCACTCTGCCAATGGTTTGGTTATGAGTCTCACTATCTAATTTTGAGCACTGCTAGGTAGAGTCTTTCAGATGATTTCTGTGGTAGACTCATGTCATACATTCAATGCATATCCCATTTGTCTTTCTAAATGAGGATAGATCATCATACCCCGTGTATGCTTTCTTGATTATCTTCTTTAGGTGTATAGATTTCATTATGTTTATCATATCTTTTAGGCCTATATAAGCGAGTATATTTTATATTTGCCTTTTTCGTTCTGGGATACTTCACTCAGAATGATCTTTTCTAGATCCCACCATTTTTCTGAAAATTTCATGATTTCCTCCTTTTTGATTGCTGAGTAGTATTCCATTGTGTAAAAGTACCACAATTTCTGTACCCATTCCTCCGTTGATGGACATCTGGGTTGTTTCCAGGTTCTGGCTATTACAAATAAAGCTGCTACAACCATGGTTGAGCAAATGTCCTTATTGTACACTTGAGAAAATTTTGGGTATATGCCTAGCAGAGGTATAGCTAGGTCTTGAGGAACTACTATTCCTAATTGTCTGAGAAAGCACCAGATTGACTTCCAAAGTGGTTGTACCAGTTTACATTCCCACCAGCAATGGAGGAGTGTTCCCCTTTCTCCACAACCTCTCCAACATGTGATGTCATTTGAGTTTTTCATCTTGGCCATTCTGATGGGTGTAAGGTGAAATATCAGGGTCCTTTTCATTTGCATTTCCCTAAAGGCTAATGACGTTGAGCATTAGTGTTTCTCTGCTATTCTATATTCCTCTACAGAGAATTCTCTGTTTAGCTCCGTTCCCCATTTTTTAATTGGATTACTTGGTTTGCTGCTTTTCTGCTTCTTTAGTTCTTTATATATACTGGATATTAGCCCTCTGTCAGATAAAGGGTTGGTGAAGTTTCTTTCCAATCTGTAGGTAATCGTTTTGTTTTGATGATGGTGTCCTTTGCTTAACAGAAGCTTTTCAGTTTCAAGAGGTCCGACTTATTGATTGTTGCTCTTAAAGTCTGTGCTGTTGGGGTTCTGTTCAGGAAGTTGTCTCCTGTGCCAATGAGTTCTAGGCTGTTCCCCACTTTTTCTACTAACAGATTTAGCATATCTGGTTTTATGTTGAGTTCTTTGATCCACTTAGATTTTAGTTTTGTGCAGGGTGATAAATGTGGATATATTTTCATTTTCTGCATGTAGACATCCAATTACACCAGCACCATCTGTTGAAGATGCTATCTTTTTTCCATTGAATGGTTTTGGCTGCTTTGTCAAAAATCGAGTATTCATAGATACATAGGTTTATTTCTGGGTCTTATATTTGGTTCCATTGAACCTCATTTCAGTTTCTATGAAAATACCATGCAGATTTTATTACTATTGCTCTGTAGTACAACTTGAGATCAGGGATGGAGATACCTCCAGATGATCTGTTGTTGTAAAGGGTTGTTTTGGAGATTCTAGGTTATTTGTTTCTCCATATGAAGCTGAGAATCTTTTTTTCAATGGTCTGAAAAGAACTGCGTTGGTATTTTGATGGGAATTGCATTGAATCTGTAGATTGCTTTTGGCAGGATGGCCATTTTCACAATGTTAATCCTACCAATACTTGGGCACAAGATATGTTTCCATCTTCAGAGATCTCCTTTAATTTCTTTTTTTTTTATTTTTTTTTCTTCTTTTTTTTTTTTTTTTCAATGCAGTTTATTCAGGAACATCGAACAATCCTCGGACCCCGGGGAAAGCCAGTCCACAGCTTAAATAGCCTCTGGGTAGCCAACCCAGGCGTGCCACGGGGGCAATGCAGATAGGTCCACATACATGGAAGCAAGCCAGATCCTCAGCCTTAGCCAAATGTGGAATTGTTCATGACAGAGAGCACTCACCATCGGGAAGGTGGAAGGCAGAAACCAGCTCCATCTTTAAGGCATAGCATTCGGCAGCTCTCTACAGTTCCCCCTTTTTGTTTTAGACGCATCAGGCAAGAGTGAGGTCTGATCTCTGATATTAGAAATAAATTGGGACTTTGTACAGATGTTCATTTAGGTGTCATCCACCCAAAGAGCATCAGACACGTCCGATACCTTTTTCTTGGAGGCGGGGCCTGGGGCATCAACCCGCATGCAATCAGACATGCTCTTCTCTGGGTCCAAAGCGGCTGACCCTGAGTGCAGTGCTTAGCCTCACATCCTGAGCGTATCATTTTAGCTTTTTATGGTATCCAACCATGCTTGGGGAGAATGTCCTGCTTCAATGGCTGTAAAGGCCTGAATGATCATGGCTGCATCACACTGTTGTGAGGTTCTAATCTTGCATATATACCACAGGCAAACCAAGAAGACCAACACCAGAAGGCCTGCTAACACTCCCATGCCCGCCCATTCCTTCAGATGATTCATGGCTGCAGCAATCCATGTTGATAATCCTGTGGCTAGTCCTGTGTCCACTCCGGTGGAATTTAATGTGACAATGGCCACTCTCAGCTGCTCTATCGTAGTATCGAATTCTCCAGTCCAATTACCTAAAATATAGCTCGACAATTGTTTAGACAGATTTGCAGCACAGGAAAAATTCTCATGTTGTATGCTAGTGACACAAAGTCCAGCATACTTTCATTGACAGCCAGGTTGAGCGATTTGCCATAGGGTATCAATTTGCTCCTGCACGAGGTCAATCCTCTGATTGAACACCATCAAGCTTCCTTTTAGTTGAGCATTAATTCCTTTATGTACAACTAAGGCATGAGCTACATTGGCTAAATGATTATTCAGGCTCTGAGCAGTCTGCCCAGTATGACTCGTGGCTAATGCCCTGGTGGTATCTCCAACAGCTGCCAATGAGATGGTAGTAACAATGGTGGCTGAGTTCCAAGATCCCTTTTCTGTCTGAAGAGAGTCATAGCGTGAGGGGCATCCACGGGGACAGGCACCCAGTGAGGCATGCGAGTAACCAGGGCAGACCTAAATTTACTAGCATTCCAGCATTGGGCAAAAAAGCAAGTATCATTACCACAATTACTTGGCTCTATCTGGCTAATAATGAATAAAAATGGGGGATATAGACAAACAGGTGTGGGCTTATAGGAAATATTATGAGAAGCCTTAACCCCTCGTTGGAACATCCTGCGTCAGTTCTAGAACTAGCAGTGGTGGTGTCCGAGGTCTGAGTAGGTTCAGGAGACCATTGCCCCCAGGGGCGAGACGTGCTCCATGCCAATTGACTAACTCCATGTTTTCCTCCAATTTTGAAAGTCATTTAAGGTTCTTAAATTATTTTTTCCCTTTTTTCTTAAATTTTTCATCAATTACACTTTATTCATTCTGCATTCCCCCATAAGCCCCTCCCTCCTCCCATCCCAATCCCACCCTCCCTCCTCCCTCTGCTTGCATGCCACTCCCCAAGTCCACTAATAGGCGAGGTTCTCCTCTCCTTTCTGATCTTAGTCTGTCAGTTCACATCAAAAGTGGCTGTATTGTCCTCTACTGTGGCCTGGTAAGGCTGCTCCCCCCCCAGAGGGAAGTGATCAAAGAGCAGGCCAATCAGATTATGTCAGAGGCAGTCCCTCTTCCCATTACTATGTAACCCAATTGGACTCTGAACTGCCCTGGGCTATATCTGTGCAGGGGTTCTAGGTTATCTCCATGAATAGTCCTTGGTTGGAGTATGAGTCTGCTGAGCCGGATGGGCAACTGTTGGGCAGGTGAACGGAATTTTAGGTAAGAACTGGGAAATAGTAAGAGCTGGAGAGGACAGGGTCTCCACAAGGAGAGCAACAGAACAAGAAAATTTGAACATAGGGAACTTCCTTTAATTTCTTTCTTCAGAGACTTGAAGTTTTCACAAATAGGTCTTTCACTTGTTTGGTTAATGTCACCCCAAGGTACTTTATGTTATTAGTGGCTATTGTGAAGGGTGTTGTTTCCCTAATTTCTTTCTCAGCCCTTCTTTCTTTTGTGTACAGGAGGGCTTCTGATTTTTTTGAGTTGATTTTGTATCCTGCCACATTGCTTAAGGTGTTTATCAGCTGAAGGAGTTCTCTGGTTGAATTTTTGGGGTCACTCATGTATACTATCATATCATCTGTGAATAGTGACACTTTGACCTCTTCCTTTCCAACTTGTATCCCCTTGATCTCCTTTAGTTGTTTTATTGCTCTGGCTAGGACTTCAAGTACTATGTTGAAGAGATATGGAGAGAGTGCACAGCCTTGTCTTGTCCCTGATTTCAGTGGGATTGATTTAAGTTTCTCTCCATTGAGTTTGATGTTGGCTGTATGCTTGCTGTATATTGCCTTTACTATGTTTAAGTATGTGCCTTGTATCCCTGATCTCTCCAATACTTTAAACATGAATGGGTGTTGGACTTTGTCAAATGCTTTTCGGAGTCCAAGGACATGATCATGTGGTTTTTCTCCTTCGGTTTGTTTATGTGGTGGATTACATTGATGGATTTCCTTATGTTGAGCCGCCCCTTGCATGCCTGGGATGAAGCCTACTTGGTCATGGTGGATGATATCTTTGTTGTGTTCTTTGATTCGGTTTGCAAGTATTTTATTGAGTATTTTTGCATAAATATTCATAAAAGAGATAGGTCTGAAGTTCTCTTTTTTTTGTTGGGTCTTTGTGTGGTTTGGGTATCAAGGTGACTGTTGCTTCATAGAATGAGTTTGGTAAAGTTCCTTCTGTTTCTATTTTGTGGAATAGTTTGAGGAGAATGGTATTAGTGCTTCTTTGAAGGTCTGGTAGAATTCTGTGCTGAAACCATCGGGCCCAGGGCTTTTTTTGGTGGGGAGACTGTTAATGACTGCTTCAATTTCCTTGGGTGATATAGGGCTATTCAGTCTTTCTATCTGATGTTGACTTAATGTTGGTAGATGGAATCTATCAAGAAAATTATCCATTTCATTTAAATTTTCAAATTTTGTGGCATATAGGCTTTTGTAGCATGACCTAATGATTGTTTGGATTTCTTCAGTGTCTTTAGTTATGTCCCCCTTTTCATTTCTGATTTTGATGATTTGGATAGATTCTGCTTTTTAGTTAGCTTGCCTAAGGGTTTGTCTATCTTGTTGATTTTCTCAAAGAACCACCTTTTTGTTTCATTGATTCTTTGAATAAATTTATTTGTTTCTAATTGATTGATTTCAGCCCGAGTTTGAATATTTCCAGCCTTCTGCTCCTCTTGGATGTATCTGCTTCTTTTTTTTTCTAGTGTTTTCAGTTGGGCCATAAAGTTACTTGTATGTGATGTTACAAATTTCTTCTTGAAGGCGCTTAGTGTTATAAATTTTCCTCTGAGCACTGCTTTCAATATGTCCCATAAATTTGGGTATGTTGTGCCTTCATTTTCATTGAATTCTAGGAAGTCTTTAATTTCTTTCTTTATTTCTTCCTTAGCCCAGCTTTCATTGAGTAGTAAGTTGTTCAGTTTCCATGTGCATGTCGGCTTTTTGTTGTTTCTATTGTTGTTGATGTCCAGCTTTAGTTCATGGTGATCCAATAGAATACAAGGTATTATCTTAATCTTTTTATATCTGTTGAGGTTTGCTTTGTGACCAACTATATGGTCTATTTTGGAGAAGGTTCCATGAGGTGCTGAAAAGAAGGTATACTCTTTTGAGTTTGGGTGGAAAGGTCTGTAGACATCTATTAGGTCCATTTGATTTAGGGACTCTGTAAATGCTTTTATTTCCCTATTTGGTTTCTGTCTAGTTCATCTCTCCCTTGGTGAGAGTGGGGTGTTGAAGTCACCCACTATTAGGGTATTTTTATCAATGTGTGGTTTAAACTTTAATAATGTTTCATTTATGAATATGGGTGCTCTTGATATGGGGCATAGATGTTTAGAATTGTGATGTCTTCTTGGTGAATTTTTCCTTTGATGAAAATGTAGCTCTCCTCTATGTCTTTTTTGATTAGTTTTGGTTGAAAATCTATTTTATTAGATATTAGGATAGCCACTCCTGCTTGTTTTTTGGGTCCATTGGCTTGAAAATCTGTTTTCCAGACTTTTACTCTGAGGTAATGTTTATCTTTGTTGCGTAGGTGTTTCTTGGATGCAGCAGAATATTGGTTTCTGTTTCGACATCCATTCTGTTAGTCTGTCTTTTTTATTGAATAGTTGAGTCTATTGATGTTGATAGATAATAATGACCATTGAATGTTATTTCTTATTATTGTGGAGTTGGCGATGTTACTGTGAATTGTTGCTTGTTTGCTTTTGATTTTTGTTGGAAATTATCTTTAACCTATGTGTTCTTGGGTGTATTTGTTTTCATTTGATAGGAATTTCCCTTCTAGTATCTTCTGTAGGGCTGGGTTGCTGTTCTAATATTGCATAAATTTAGTTTTGTGATGGAATATTTTATTTTCTCCATCTATGTTGATTGAAAGCTTTGCTGGGTAAAGTAGTCTAGGTTGGCATCTGTGGTCCCTTAGGGCCTGAATGATATCTCCCCAGGCCCTTCTGGCTTTCATAGTTTCTGATGAGAAGTCTGGGGTGATTCTGATAGGTTTGCCTTTGTATGTTACTTGGCCTTTTTCCCTTGCTGCTTTTAGTATCTTTTCTTTGTTCTGTAGATTAAGTGTTTTGACTATGATGTGGAGTGAGGAGTTTCTTCTCTGGTCTAGGCTATTTGGTGTTCTGTTGGCCTGTTGTATGCTTGTGGAAATCTCTTTCTTTAGGTTGGGAAAATTTTCTTCTATGATTTTCTTGAAAATATTTTCTGGACCTCGTAACCTGGACTCCTCTTCTTCTTCAATTCCTATTATTCTTAGATTTTGCCTTTTCATGGCCTCTTTGATTTCTTGGATGGTTTGTGTTTGGGATTTTTCTGATTTTATTTTTGCTTTGAGAGAAGTACCAATTTCTGTGAGTGTATCTTCAGCACCTGAGATCCTCTCTTCCATCTCTTGTATTCTATTAGTGATGCTTACCTTTGTGATTCCTTCTCTTTTCTCTAAGTTCTTCAGTTCCAGGGTTTTCTCGGTTTGTGTTTTCTTTATTGATTCTAATTCTGTTTTCATGTCTTGCAACATTTCCTTCATCTGTTTGAGTGTGGATTCCTGTGTCTCCAAGATGGTCTCTATTTTTTTGTTTGTTTCCTCTCTCAGGGCCTCTGCTTCTGCCTCCAATTGTTTGGCTATGTTTGCATGTGTTTCTTTACGAGCTTCTTCGTTCACTTCGTTTTTCTTTGTTTCTCTTTGGGAGGCCAAATCTTTAAGGGATTTTTTGTATCCTCTTTAACTGTTTGAATCTCTATGACTATTAGAGATTCAAACAGTTTCCTCTTTACGTGCCTCAAATAACTGGATAATCATAGCTTTATAATCATTTTCTTTTTCTGTTTCTGCTGAGTTGGAGTGTCCAATAATTTTGGAGGTTGCCGGTGAAGCCATGATATCTTGATTTGGGTTGGTTGTGTTCTTTCGCTGATCTCTGGCCATTTGGTTATCTCTTGTGTTCACTGTTTGTTCCTGGATTCTGTAGGTCAGACTGGTTTTTCTCTGGTATCTGGAGAATTCTTCAGGAAAATGAAGGTCTAGTGAGGTCTAGTGGTTTCAGTGTGTGCGTTGGTTATTCAGCTATACCTGTAGAAGGAAAGTTCGCAGGCTCAGAAGGACAAATTCGTTTAGTGTGTGTTTGAGCTTTTGATTGTGGGTGTTTCTAAGGGACATTGTGTTGGTGGATGAAGAGGCCTTCAGTGTGTGAGAGGGGTGCTTTGCAGGCACTGAAGTTGTTGCAGGCACTAAGGGATCGTAAACGCTGTTGAAGATTGCACGTGTGTATTGATTTTACAGGTCTGCTGGTCTTTGGTGTCTATTCAGCTGGTTTTCTGCCACTGAGGGGTTGGAAGGCCTGTACAATCACTGGCTGGGCAGCCCTGTGTAGTACATGCTGCCACTAGCAGTCTTGGGGCCTGAGAAGGGTTGTACTGTGTGTCTGAGTCTCTGTGGCTAGCACTGTATTGGGCGTATGCTCTGGCTGGGTAGAGTTTCAGCGGTGCGTGCACTCCTGCAGAGCAGGGTGGTGTTGGTAGTGGGGAGTGTGTTCAGTGGGTCAAGAGTTCGGCGAGAGGGCCCTAGGTTGGGTGTGTTTTCCTCTGAGTGGTGGCGTTCAGCAGGTCATTATTGCTCTCCGCTGTGGCAGTGGGGTCTGGAGCCCTGCCTCCCTGCTTCCACCTGTCTTGGGTCCCAGACACTGAGCTTTGCTGCTTTGGTATCCAGGAAGAATTGTATTGTGGATCTGAGTCTTTGTGGTTAATGCTCAGTGGTTGGAGCTCTGTGATTGGGCCTGTGCTCCTCCTGTGAGGAGGTTTCTGGGGTTATTGCGTTCTGGCTGCTTGGGATGTGTGCTCAGCTGCACTTCCTGCTGCAGTCTAGCTTGGGATCTCCTCAGAGGGATGGGGAAGGGGATGCTGCGTGGGTCTGGAGGGCCCTGATTGGGACGTGTGTCCAAGGAGGGGACGGGAGTTCAAAGGGTGGTTACAGCAGACCACTGCTGTAAGGGGCCCAGAGCACTGTCTCTGCTGCCTTGATCTCCTGGATGTGAGCTTTGCACTCAGCTGCCTGGTGCTGTGTGCCGGTTTCCCCACAGGAGGCCTGGACAAGGGAAAATCCCTATTTCCTTCCCAGAGAAGTCTGTGCCCGATCTAAATCTACTAGCACTCCACGCTTCTGTGGTGGCCCCTCTCCTTTAGAAAGCCCAAAAATCCAAATTCTAGCTTGAATGACTCTCCACTCACCAATTCTGGAGATTCATCTCTTCTGCCTCTCCAAAATGGTGTGCTCTGCTTGCCACCATCTTGGAGTCTCCTCCTGCATAGACTCTTTCAGAAACCTTCTGTAGTAGGATCCTGTCCTATGTCCTGTTTTCCCCCTCTTCAGATATCTGCTACAAACATGATTCAGCAAATCTCTATGTGGATTACTTGAGCATATTTTGTATATATGCTCAGGAGTGTTGTAGCTGAATCTTGAGGTAACTGTTCCTAACTGTCAGACAAAGCACCAGATTGATTTCAAAAGTGGTTGTACAAGGTTACATTCCCACCAGCAATGGAGGAGTTTTCCAATTTCTCCACAGCCTCTCCAGCATATGTTGCCATTGGAGTTTTATTTCTAGTCATTTTGATGGGTTTAAAATGGAATCTCATGGTCGATTTGATTTGCATTTCCAACCAAGGACTATTCATGGAGATAACCCAGAACCCCTGCACAGATGTAGCCCAGGGCAGTTCAGAGTCCAATTGGGTTACATAGTAATGGGAAGAGGGACTGCCTCTGACATAATCTGATTGGCCTGCTGTTTGATCACCTCCCCCTGGAGGGGAGCAGCGTTACCAGGCCATAGTAGAGGACAATGCAGCCACTTTTGATGTGAACTGATAGACTAAGATCAGAAAGGAGAGGAGAACCTCCCCTATCAGTGGACTTGGGGAGTGGCATGCAAGCAGAGGGAGGAGGGAGGGTGGAATTGGGAGGGGAGGAGGGAGGGGCTTATGGGGGATGCAGAATGAATAAAGTGTAATTGATGAAAAATTTTTAAAAAAAGGGAAAAAATAATTTAAGAACCTTAAATGACTTTCAAAAGTGGAGGAAAACATGGAGTTAGTCAATTGGCATGGAGCACATCTCGCCCCTGGGGGCAATGGTCTCCTGAACCTACTCAGACCGCGGACACCACCATTGCTAGTTCTAGAACTGATGCAGGATGTTCCAACGAAGGGGAGGAGGTTGAGGCTTCTCATAATATTTCCTATAAGCCCACACCTGTTTGTTTATATCCCCCATTTTTATTCATTGTTAGCCAGATAGAGCCAAGTAATTGTGGTAATGATACTTGCTTTTTTGCCCAATGCTGGAATGCTAGTAAATTTAGGTATGACCTGGTTACTCGCATGCCTCGCTGGGTGCCTGTGCCCGTCGATGCCCCTCACGCTATGACTCTCTTCACACAGAAAAGGGATCTTGGAACTACAGCCACCATTGTTACTTTCATTTCATTGGCGGCTATTGGAGCTACCACCGGGGCATTAGCCATGAGTCATACTGGGCAGACTGCTCAGAGCCTGAATAATCATTTAGCCAATGTAGCTCATGCCTTAGTTGTACAAAAAGGAATTAATGCTCAACTAAAAGGAGGCTTGATGGTGTTCAATCAGAGGATTGATCTCGTGCAGGAGCAAATTGATACCCTATGGCAAATCGCTCAACTTGGCTGTCAATGAAAATATGCTGGACTTTGAGTCACTAGCATATAACATGAGAATTTTTCCTGTGCTGCAAATCTGTCTAAACAATTGTCGAGCTATATTTTAGGTAATTGGACTGGAGAATTCGATACTACGATGGAGCAGCTGAGAGTGGACATTATCACAGTAAATTCTACCAGAGTGGACGCAGGACTAGCCACAGGATTATCATCATGGATTGCTGCAGCCATGAATCATCTGAAGGAATGGGCAGGAATGGGAGCATTAGCAGGCCTTCTGCTGTTGGTCTCCTTGGTTTGCCTGTAGTATATATGCAAGATTAGAGTCTCACAACAGCATAATGCAGCCATGACCATTCAGGCCTTTACAGCCATTGAAGCAAGACAATCTCCCCAAGCATGGTTGGCTACCATAAAAAGCTAAAATGTTACACTAAGGATGCCAGGCTAAGCACTGCACTCAGGGTCAGCCGCTTTGGACCCAGAGAAGAGCATGTCTGACTGCATGTGGGTTGATGCCCCAGGTCCTGCTTCTGAGAAAAAGGTATCGGACGGGTCTGATGCTCTTTGGGTTGATGACACCTAAATAAATGAACATCGGTACAAAGTCCCAATTCATTTCTAATATCAGAGATCAGACCTCTACTCTTGTCTGATGTGTCTAAAACAAAAAGGGGGAACTGTAGAGAGCTGTGGAATGCTGTGCCTTAAAGATGGAGCTGGTTTCTGCCTTCCACCTTCCCGATGGTGAGTGCTCTCTGTCACGAACAATTCCACATTTGGCTAAGGCTGAGGATCTGGCTTGCTTCCATGTATGTGGACCTATCTGCATTGCCCACGTGGCACGCTGGGGTTGGCTACCCAGAGGCTATTTAAGCTGTGGGCTGGCTTTCCCCAGGGTCAGATGATTGTTCAAGGTTCCTGAATAAACTGCATTGAAAAATAAAATAAAATAAAATAAAATGGAATCTCATGGTCGATTTGATTTGCATTTCTTTGATGATTTTGGATGTTGAGCATTTGTCTAAGTGTTTCCCTACCGTCAATATTCCTCTATTGAGACTTCTCTGTTTAGCTCTGTACCCCATTTTATAATTGGATTACTTGATTTCTTGCTTTTTAACTTCTTGTGTTCTTTATATATTCTGGTTATTAGCATTCTGTTGCCAGTAGCCAAAGCTATCTACTGAAGCAAAAGTCAATTAGTGAGCCAAAGCTATCTAGTGGATACAAAGGTATCAACTGAAACCAAAGTCAATTAGCGAGCCAAAGCTATCTAGTGGAGACAAAGGTATTTACTGAAGCCAAAGCCAAGTAGTGAGCAAAGGCCATTTAGTGGAGACCTAAAGCTATTTAGTGAAAGAGTTATCTAAGACCCTAAATCATGGGTGATAGATTGTTAGAGCATCTGTAAGATATCTTAAGAAAACATCATTATGGTATCTTGCAGGTACAATATTTAACCCATGAAAGCCCTCTTCCTATTTCCTGCAACAGTAAATTAACCTTCCCTCTTTCCTGCCTTCTCCCTATATAAGTTGGGTTAAAATCTCTAAAAAACAAGGCTTTGATGAGACAAACAGACTTAGCCTTCATTCCTGTGTCTCTCGTCCTTTCCCACCCATTCCTTCCATTCTCTTACTTTAGGAACCCCTTTAAAGTCCCATGGGTCGGGACATTCTGTCAGATATAGGATTGGTGAAGCTCCTTTCCTAGGCTGTAGGCTGTCATTTTGTTCTGATGACAGTATCCTTTGCATTATAGAAGGTTTTCAGATTCCTGAGGTCCCATTTATTGATTCTTGGTCTTAGAGCCTGTGCTGTTTAAATTCTGTAAAGGAGGTTGGCTCTTGTACCAATGAGTTCAAGGCTCCTCCCGACTTTTTCTTCTAACAGGTTTAGTTCGTCTAGTTTTATATTAAGGTCTTTGATCCACTTGTACTTTAGTTTTTTGCAGGGTGATAAATATGGATCTATTTGCATTTTTCTATATGTAGATATCCAGTTTGACTAACACGATTTGTTTAAGATGATATCATTTTTTCATTGTACGATTTTAACATCTTTATCAAAAATTGGGTATCCATAAGTGTGTGGGTTTCTTTCTGGGGCTTTTATTTGATTCCATTGATCCACCAGCCTGTTTCTATGCCAGTATCATGCAGTTTTTATTACTGTTGCTCTGTAGTGCAACTTGAGATCAGGTATGGATATACCTCCACAAGATTTTTTTTATTGAAGAAGATTGTTTTAGACATTCTGGGTTTCTTTTTATTCCTTATGAAGTGCAGAATTTCTCTTTCAAGGTCTGTAAAGAACTGTGTTAATAATTTGATAGGAATTTCATAGAATCTATAGATTGATTTTGGTAAGATGGTCACTTTCACTTCGTTTACACTGCCAAGCCATGAGCATGGAGATATTTCCATCTTCTGATATTTTATTCCTGACTTCAGAGACTAGAAGTTTATTTTTGTTGTTTAATATTTTTCATACTAGTCTTTGACTTGCTTTGTTAGAGTTACACCAAGGTTTCTTATGTTCTTTGTCCCTATTGTGAAGGGTGTTGTTCCCTAACTTCTTTCTCAGACCATTTGTCTTTTATATGCAATAGGGCTACTGAATTTTTTGAGTTAATTTAGTATCCAGCCACTTTGCTAAAGGTCTTTATCAGCTGTAGCAGTTCCCTGATAGAATGTTTATGGTCACTATGTATACTCTCATATCATCTGCAAATAGTGATACTTTGATTTCTTCCCTTCCAAATGGAATCTCCTTGATCTTCTTAACTTTCTTTATTGATCCAGCAAGGACTTCAAAACTACTTTGAAGAGATATATAGAGGGAAAGTAGCCTTACCTTTTTCCTGATTTCCATGGGATTGTTTTGAATTTCCCTCTGTTTAGTTTAGTGTTGGCTATAGGCTTGCTGTATGTTGACTTCCATGATCTCTCCAGGACATTAAACATGAATGGGTGCTGGATTTTATCATATGTTTTTTAGCATCTAAGGAGATTATCATGTGTTCTTTTATTCCTTTCAGTTTGTCTATATGGTGGATTACATTGGTGGATTTCCATATAATTCACAATCCCTGGGATGAAGTTTACTTGGTCCTAGTGGATGATATCTTTGATGTCTTTTGGATTTGGTTTGCAAAAATTTTGTTGAGTATTTTTGCATCAATGTTCATAAGGGAGATTGGCCTGAAATTTTCGTTTTTTGTTGGGTCTTTGTGAGGTTTAGGTATCAAGGTGACTATGTCTTCATTGAATGAATTTGGTAATATTCCTTTTGTTTATATTTTGTGAAATAGTTTGAAGAGTATTGGTGTTAGCTCTTCTTTGAAGTTTTGGTAGAATTCTGCACTGAAACCATCTGGTCCTGGGCTTTTTTTTGCTGGGAGATTTTGATGACCATTTCTATTTCCTTAGGGTATATAGAATTATTTAATCTATTTACCTGGTCTTGATTCAGCTTTGGTAAATTGAATCAATCAAGAAAAATTTCAATTTCATTTAGATTTCAAATTTTGTGGTGTATAGGTTTTGAATTAAGACCTAATGATTGTTTGGAT
Source organism: Meriones unguiculatus (assembly GCF_030254825.1). Classification (NCBI taxonomy): domain Eukaryota; kingdom Metazoa; phylum Chordata; class Mammalia; order Rodentia; family Muridae; genus Meriones; species Meriones unguiculatus. The sequence goes on from NC_083369.1 coordinate 116,855,610, forward strand.
TTCCTCAGTGTCTGCTGTAATTTCCCCTTTTCATTTCTCACTTTGTTGATTTGGATAGTGTCTCTTTACCTTTTTTATTAGCTTGGCTAAGAGTTTGTCTATCTTGTTGATTTTCTCAAAAACCTAGCTCTTGGTTTCATTGAGTCTTTGGATTGTTTTATCTGTTTCTAATTTATTGATTTCAGCCCCACGTTTGATAATTTCCAGCCATCTACTACCCTTGGTGTGTCTGCTTCTGTTTTTGTTCCCTAGGGCTTTCAGGTGAACTGTTAAGTTGCTTGTATGAGATGTCTCCAACTTCTTTCAGGAGGCACTTAGTGATATTCACTTACCTCTTATCACTGATGTCATTGTGTTCCATAAGTTTGGTAATGTGCCTTCATTTTCACTGGATTCTAGGAAGACTTTAAATTCTGTATTTCTTCCCTGATACAGCTGTCATTGAGTAGAGAGTTGTTCAATTTCCATATGTGTGCAAGCTTTTGCTATTTCTGTTGCTGTTCAGGTCAAGCTTTAGTCCATGGTGAACAAATAGGATACAAGGCATTATTTCAATCTTCTTGTATCTGTTCAGGCATGCTTTGTGACCAACTATATGGTCTATTTTGGAGAAGGTTCCATGAGGTGCTGAGAAGAAAGTAAATTCTTTTCTTTGGGTGAAAGGCTCTGTAGATGTCTGCTGGTCCACTTGATTCATGACCTCTGTTAGAGTCATTTTTTCTTCATTTAATATGTTTTTTTTTTGACCTTGCCTAATATAGTCCAATTCATTTTTGAGACAATAATTATCCTGATATAAAAAATGTGTATCCTGTTTGCCTTTTTGAATGAGGATTTAGCATCTTTCTTAAGGTCCTCCTTGCTGTTTAGCTTCTTAAGATATATAGATTTTAGAATTTTTATCCTATGTTATATGCCTAATATACACTTATAACTGACAATAGATCATATTTGTCTTTCTGCTTCTAGGATACCTCACTCAGGATGATCTTTTCTATTTCCAACCATTTGCCTGCAACATTCATGATTTCTTTGTTTTTAATTTCTGAGTAGTATTTCATTGTGTAAGTATACCACACTTTCTGTATCCATTCTTCCATTGAGGGGCATCTGGGTTGTTTTCAGATTCTGGCTATTATGAAGAAAGCTGCTATGAACATAGTTGAGCAAATATCCTTATTAAATGTTGTGGCATTTTTTGGGTATATGCCTAGCAGTGTAATAGCTGGATCTTGAGGTAGGATTATTCCTAATTTTCTGAGAAACTGGAAGATTGATTTCCTGTGGAGGGCCATGACTCTTTCAGCCTTTTGTGTTCCATCTTATTACTCTGGATGAGCTTGCCCTGCTAGAAAAATTTTTTTGAAGAAAGTAAGGTTATCCTCTCATACTCAGTAGAACAGTGCATAGAGACCTGACCTTACTCCTGTTTCCATGGCATCAGTATCTATTCTTACAGACAGCCTGTATCCTGTCTAGAAGTAGTGATTAATCATTATCAACCGAAGGTTGCCAAGTAAGAGATTTTGTGGTGTATTAATAAGGAAGACGAAAACTAACTTGCCTCAGTTCTTTTTTTTTTTTTTTTTGTGATGTTTTGTCAGAACCCAATTTCTTTTTTTTTTTTTTTTTTTTTTTTTTTTTTTGAGTGCAGTTTATTCAGGAACATTGAACAATCCTCGGACCCCGGGGAAAGCCAGCCCACAGCTTAAATAGCCTCTGGGTAGCCAACCCAGGCGTGCCACGGGGGCAATGCAGATAGGTCCACATACATGGAAGCAAGCCAGATCCTCAGCCTTAGCCAAATGTGGAATTGTTCATGACAGAGAGCACTCACCATCGGGAAGGTGGAAGGCGGAAACCAGCTCCATCTTTAAGGCATAGCATTCCGCAGCTCTCTACAGTTCCCCCTTTTTGTTTTAGAAGCATCAGGCAAGAGTAGAGGTCTGATCTCTGATATTAGAAATAAATTGGGACTTTGTACAGATGTTCATTTAGGTGTCATCCACCCAAAGAGCATCAGACCCGTCCGATGCCTTTTTCTCAGAGGCGGGACCTGGGGCATCAACCCGCATGCAATCAGACATGCTCTTCTCTGGGTCCAAAGCGGCTGACCCTGAGTGCAGTGCTTAGCCTCGCATCCTGAGCATATCATTTTAGCTTTTTATGGTATCCAACCATGCTTGGGGAGAATGTCCTGCTTCAATGGCTGTAAAGGCCTGAATGATCATGGCTGCATCACACTGTTGTGAGACTCTAATCTTGCATATATACCACAGGCAAACCAAGGAGACCAACACCAGAAGGCCTGCTAACACTCCCATGCCCGCCCATTCCTTCAGATGATTCATGGCTGCAGCAATCCATTGATAATCCTGTGGCTAGTCCTGCGTCCACTCTGGTAGAATTTACTGTGACAATGGCCACTCTCAGCTGCTCCATCGTAGTATCGAATTCTCCAGTCCAATTACCTAAAATATAGCTCGACAATTGTTTAGACAGATTTGAAGCACAGGAAAAATTCTCATGTTGTATGCTAGTAAGAGATTTTGTGGTGTATTAATAAGGAAGAGGAAAAACTAACTTGCCTCAGTTCTTTTGTTAGGCCCAGCAAGAGCCTAATTTCTGGGGAGACAGTTGAGGGGATCTGAGAAGACTCAACTGATGCAAATGCAAGAGGTTTATTCAAGCCATTGCATGATGGGGCTAGCTCTACAATCAGGCTAGAGCCAGCACCAAGTCAGGGGGCTAACTCTGCAATCAGGCTAGTGTCAGCACCAAGTTAGGAAAGCCTCAGGTTTTTAAAGGAAACACTGTAGGGATAGAGGGGGTTACAGGTTTCACAGCATGGTAGTATATATATGGTCTATTTGGGGAACCAGGTCAGGTCTGTCCCAGACATCTGGGGGATATCATATCTTTCCTGATACGTGCAGATTGAGCCACTGTTAATTGTGGGAAAAGGATTATTACATCCTGTGGTCAGACTAGGCCATTGTTAAACGTGGGAAAAGTAATTTGCTCATCCTGTGGCCTCTCCAAAAAGCAGGGGTACATGCCTTTTGTCAAAAAATCAGGGGTTATTTGGGAGGGGAGTTAGGACCATCTGGATCGGCTGCTAGATGATGTTATCTTCTTCTGCAACCGGGTGGAGGTCTTTCTTTGTTCATTTCCTTATCTCCATCGGTGCAAATGGCTAGGATCAGGAGGGTTGTTACAATCTCCTGTTCTCTGGAAAAGTACTGATAGACTTTAGTTTATCATGGGCCTACAATTTAAAATTATAAGTTTCATGACAATTAAAAGAAATATAAGTTATAGGGTTAGTCTGATTCTTTCACTTTCTGAAGTCCTGAGATTCACTGGTCTAACTTTTCTCTTTTACTCCCCACACCTCCTCTTGTATTCCCTGTTGCATGACCAAGAGGGCGTGGTCATAGTTGGCACCCTATATAGGAGCCTGAGAATGGAGAGTATTGTAAGCGACACCACTGGATACTAAAAGAGAGTTTGAAATAGAGAAGAGAAGCAGTGAGGATTTTTTTTTGTTTGTTTGTTTTTGTTTTTGTTTTTTTTAACATGGAACAGGGGAATAGTATAAAAATATTTGTGCAAATGTTGATAAACAGTGGACACCACTGAGCTAACAGATTTCCTACACTCTCATTTTCTCCTGAGGGATGATATCTGAGAAAAGAGAACAGGAGGAACCCATGTCCTTCCTGATTAGACCTATAAGATAGTGAGTGCACCTCCAAGTGAGTGCATGCAGAGCCCTAGATCCAAGATCCCTCTACAGTAGCAGCCAGACATCAGTTCCTTTTCATCCACACCCTCACGGTGGGCAACATAGGGATTCTTAGGAGAGCATTCTCAAAATTGAAGCACCTGTTCTGTTGGTCTACCAGTGGAGTCCAGGAAAACATTTCCTGGAGCACAGAAATATCTGAACACCAGGAGTATAGTAAAACAAGCCTGTAGAACACTGAGGTATTCAGGACAGCTGTGAATGTACATTGCACATGAATAATGCCAGCACACACTCGTACAGTAAAGCTCTACATTATGAGGCATCTACATGCTCTAACACCCTGTCCTTCCAGTACACTTCCACACATACCCCCTTACTTACACGTATGTGCCTGAAAACTTCCGTCCTTGGCTACAGCTGAAACACCAACTCACACCGTCAAAACAGTGGATCTCTCTGATCCTCCTGAAGAACAGCCCAGACACCAGAGACAGTTGGACCCTGTTTGAAGTGTAGACTCAAGAAATAAACATCAAAATTAAGATAAGCAGATGGCTAAAGGTCCATATAAAAACACATCCAATAAAAATCAGGACACCATGGCTCCACCAACAACCCCAAATATCAAGATATATACTAATTCATTGGAATCACAGGAAAATTATCTTAAATTTATTCTTAATCATTTATTAGAGGCACATAAAGAGGAAATGAATAAAGGTCTCAAAGAAATACAAGCAAATACAGCCATACAAATAGAGATACATGTAAAGGCACAAGGGGTGGCATATTGAGAGGAAATGAACAATGACAACACCAAAATAGAGGCCATAGAAAGACAGGAATCCATATTCAAACACATGAAAGAAATGGTGCAAGACACTAAAACAGAATTAGAATCAATAAAGAAAATACAAACAAAGAAAACCCAGGAGCTGAGGAACTTAGAAACTAGGTCAGGAACCACAAAGGTAAACATTACCAACAGGCTACGAGACATGGAATAGATAATCTCAGGCACTGAAGATACAGTTGCTGAAATTAATACATCTTTCAAAGAAAAAGTAAAATTGAAAAAGACCCAAACACAAATTATCCAAGAAATCAAGGATGCGATGAAAGAACGAAATCTAAGAATATTATGAATAGATAAAAAGTAGATTCTGGGTTCCAAAGTGCAGGAAATATTTTCCAGAAAAAAATAGGAGAAAATTCTCCCAACTTAAAGACTGAAATGTCCATAAACATACGAGAGGCCAACAGAATACCAAAGAGACTAGACCAGAAAAGAAACTCCTCATGTCACATAATAGTCAAAACACTAAGTCTAAAGAACAAAGAAAAACTATTAAAAGCAGCAAGGGAAAGAAGCCAAGTAACATATAACTACCTATCAAAATCACACAAGATTTCTCAACAAAAAGTATGGTGGGCCACAAGGGCCTGGGCAGATGTCATGCAGACTCTAAGGGACCACAGATGCCAATCCTAACTATCATAATCAGCCAAGATTTCAATCAAAATTGATGGAGAAAACAAAATATTCCATGACAAAACTATATTTAAACCATATCTACACAGGTATTGTAGGGCTGAGGCACTACAGAAGATACTAGAAGGAAAACTCCAATGCAGCGAAAACAACTACACCTAAGAAAGCACAGGATATAGATAAATTCACAACAAAGAATTAAAACAAAACAAGAATTGAAACACTGTAACACGACCAAATCACAATAAAAGAAAATAACACTCATTGGTCACTAATTTCTATCAACATCAATTACTGAACTTTAGAATAAAAAGTCACAGACCAACAGAATGATTGTGGAAACAGGATCCAACATTCTGCTGCATCCAAGAAACACACCTCTGCAACAAAGACAAACACTACCTCAGAGTAAAGGGCTGGAAAAATGTCTTTCAAGCAAATGAACCCAGAAAACAGGCTGGGGTAGTTATCTTAATATCTAATAAAGTAGATATTCAACCAAACTTTAATCGAAAAAGATGTGGAGGGGCACTACATTCTCATCAAAAGAAAAATCCACCAAGCAGACATCACAACTCTGAACATCTATGCCCCAAATACAAGAGCGCATACATTCATAAAGGAAACATTATTAAAACTCAAATCACACACGGATCCCAACTCCTTAATAGTGGGAGACTTCAACACTCCACTTTCACCAAGGGACAGATCATCTAGACAGAAGCCTAATAAAGAAAGGCACTTACATGGGTTCTAAATAAATTGGACCTAAGAGATGTCTACAGAACTTTCCACCCAAACTCAAAAGAATATACATTCTTTTCAGAACCGCATGGAACCTTCTCCAAAATAGACCATATAGTTGGTCACAATGCAAGCCTAAACAGATACAAGAAGATTGAAATAATTCCCTGTATTCTATCTGACCACCATGAACTAAAGCTGTACCTCAACAAAAATAGGATTAGAAAAAAGCCTACAAGCAAATGGAAACTGAATAACTTGCTGCTCAATGACAGGTGGGTTAAGGAAGAAATAAAGAAAGGAAATAAAGACTTCCTAGAATTCAATGAAAACGAAGGTACAACATACCCTAATTTATGGGACACAATGAAAGCAGTGCTCAGAGGAAAATTCATAGCACTAAGTGTCTTCAAGAAGAAATTTGTGACGTCCCATGCAAGCAACTTAATGGCCCAAGTGAAAGTCCTAGAAAAAAAAAAAAAAAAAAGCAAATGCACCTAAGTGGAGCAGACGGCTGGAAATAATGAAGCTCAGGGCAGAAATCAATCAATTAGAAACAAATAAAACTATTCAAAGAATCAATGAAAGCCAGAGCTGACTCTTTGAGAAAATCAACAAGATAGACAAACCTTTAGCCAAAATAACTAAAAGACAGAGAGAAACTATCCAAATCAGCAAAATCAGAAATGAAAAGGGGGACATAACTACAGACACTGAAAAAAATCCAAGCAATCATTAGATCTTACTACAAAAGCCTATATGCCACAAATTTGAAAATTTAAAGGAAATGGAGAATTTTCTTGATAGAGTCCATCTACCAAAATTAAGTCAAGATCAGGGAGAAAGACTAAATAGTCCTATATCCCCGAAGGAAACAGAAGCAGTCATCAACACTCTCCCTTCCAAAAAAAGCCCTGGGCCAGATGGATTTAGTGCAGAATTCTACCAATATTCAAAGAAGTGTTAACTCCAATTCTCTCCAAACTATTCCACAAAATAGAAACAGAAGGAACATTACCACACTCATTCTATGAAGCCACAGTCACACTGATACCTAAACCACACAAAGACCCAACAAAAATAGAGAACTTCAGACCTATCACTCTTATGAACATTGATGCAGAAATACTCAATAAATTACTTCCAAATGGAATCCAAGAACACATCAAAGATATCATCCACCATGACCAAGTAGTCTTCAACCCAGGCATGCAAGGGTGGTTCAACATACAGAAATCCATCAATGTAATCCACCACATTAACAAACTGAAGGAGAAAACCACATGATCATCTCCTTAGATGCCGAAAAAGCATTTGACAAAGTCCCACACCCATTCATGTTTAAAGTCGTAGAGATCAGAGATACAAGGCACATACCTAAACATAGTAAAGGCAATATAAACCAAGCCTATAGCCAACAACAAACTCAATGGAGAGAAACTTAAATCAATCCCACTGAAATCAGGGACAAGGCAAGGCTGCTCACTCTCTCCATATATCTTCAACATACTACTTGAAATAATAGCTAAAGCAATAAGGCAAATAAAGGAGATCAAGAGGATACAAATTAGAAAGGAAGAGGTCTAAGTGTCACTATTCGCAGATAATGATAGTCTGCATGAGTGACCCCCAAAATTCAAACAGAGAACTCCATCAGCTGATAAACACCTTCAGCAAAGTGGCAGGATACAAGTCAACTCAAAAAAATAAGAAGCTCTCCTTTATACCAAAGACAAAAGGGCCAAGAAAGAAATCAGGGAAACAACACCCTTCACAATAGCCACTAATAACATAAAATACTTTGGGGTGATTCTAACCAAGCAAGTGAAAGACCTGTTTGAAAAAAAAGAAAAAAATACTTTAAATCTTTGAAGAAAGAAATTGAAGAAGATATAAGATGGAAAGATCTCCCATGCTCATGGATTGGTAGGATTAACATAGTGAAAATGGCCCTCCTGCCAAAAGCAATCTACACATTCAACGCAATTTCCATCAAAATACCAACTCTGTTCTTTACAGACCGTGAAAGAAAAATTCTCAGCTTCATATGGAGAAACAAAAAACCGAGAATCAATCCTGCACAACAACAGATAACCTTGAGGTATCTTCATCCCACATCTCAAGCTGTACTACAGAGCAATAGTAATAAAAACTGCATGGTATTTGCATAGAAACAGAAGAAGATCAGTGAAACTGAATAGAAGACCCAGAAATAAACCCACACACACACCTATGAATACTTGATTTTTGACAAAGAAACCAAAACCATTCAATGGAAAAAAGACAGCATCTTCAACAAATTGTGCTCAGCCAACTGGATGTCTACATGCAAAAAAAAAAAAAAAAAAAAAAAAAGAAAGAAAGAAAGAAAGAAAATAACTCCATATCTACACGCAAAAAAAAAAAAATAAGTAAATAAATAAATAAAGAGAAAGAAAAAGAAAATAACTCCATATCTATCACCCTGCACAAAACTAAAGTCCAAGTGGATCAAAGACCTCAACATAAAACCTGATACATTAGATCGGTTAGAAGAAGAAGTAGGGAAGACCCCAGAAATCATTGGCATAGGAGACAACTTCCTGAAAAGAACAACCAAAGCACAGGCTCTAAGAGCAACAATCGATAAATGGGACATCATGAAACTGAAAAGCTTCTGTAAAGAAAAAGAACAAATTGACTGCCTACAGACTGTGAAAATATCTTCACCAACCCTATATCTGACAGAGGGCTGATATCCTGCATATATAAAAAACTAAAGATGTTAAAAAGCAATAAATCAAGTAATCCAATTAAAATATGGGGTATACATCTAAAGAGAGAATTTTCTCTAGAGGATTGTAGAGTGGGAGAGAAACAGTTAAAGACATGATAAACATGCTCAGCCATCAGGGAGATGCAAATCAAAACAACCCTGAGATTTCACCTGACACCCATCAGAAGGACTAAGATCAAAAACTCAAGTGACAACACATGCTGGAGAGGTTGTGGAGAAAGGGGAACTCTCCTCCATTGCTGGTGGGAATGTAAACTTGTACAACCACTTTGGAAGTAAATCTGGCACTTTCTCAAACAATTAGGAATAGTGCTTCCTTAAGATCCAGCTATACCACTCCTAGGCCTATATCGAAAATTTGCTTAAGTACACAATGAAGACATTTGCTCAACCATGTTTATAGCAGCTTTATTTATAATAACCAGAACCTGAAAACAACCCAGATGTCCCTCAGTTGAGGAATGGATACAGAAATTGTGGCACTTTTATACAATGGAATACTACTCAGCAATTAAAAATGAGGAAATCATGAAATTTGCAGGCAAAGGGTGGGAACTAGAAAGGATCATCCTGAGTGAGGTATCCCAAAAATAGAAAGACACACATGGTATGTACTCACTTATACAGACCTATAAGATAGGATAAACATAGTGAAATCTATACATCTAAAGAAGATAAACAAGAAAGAGTACCCTGGTTAAGATGATCAATCCTCACTCAGAAAGACAATGTGATGAACCTTGGAGGTAGAAGAAAACAAGTAACAGGATAGGAGCCTTCCACAGAGGGCCTCTGAAAGACTCTACCTAGCAGTGTATCAAAGCAGATACTAAGATTCATATCCAAACTTTCAGCAGAGTGCAGGAAATCATAGGAAAAAGGGGGAGTTTGTATGACATGGAAAGGATAGGAGCTCCACAAGGACCAAATATACCTGAGCACAGGGGTCTTTTCTGAGACTGACACTCCACCAAAGACCATGTATGGATATAACCAACACCTCTGCTCAAATGAAACCTGTGGTAGCTCAGTAACCCACTGGATTTTTATAGTAAGGGGAACAGGGACTATTTCTGTCAGGAACTCAATGGCAGGCTCTTTGACCTCCCCAACCCCCAAGGTAGGAGCAGTCCTGCTAGGCCACAGAGGAGGACTTTGCAGCCAGTCTGGAAGATACCTGATAAAACAAGGTCAGATGAAAGGGGAGGAGGTCCTCCCCAATCAGTGGACTTGGAAAGGTGCAGGAAGGAGATGAGGGAAGAAGGGAGGATTTGGGAGGGAATGAGGGAGTGGGATACAGCTGGAAAAATGTTTTTCAAGCAAATAGACCCAGATAATAAGCTGTAGAATTTATCATAATATCTAAAAAAATAGCCTTTCAACCAAAATTAATTAAAAAACATGAGGAAGGGCATTTCATTCTCATGAAAGGAAACATCCATCAGGAGGTCATCATAGTCCTGAACATATATGACCCAAATACAAGAGCAACTGCATTTGTAAATGAAACATTATTAAAGTTTAAATCACAAATAGATCCCAACACCTTAATAGTGGGAGAGTTCAACTCTCCTCTCCTACCAAGGCAAGATGTTCTAGACAGAAGCTAAATAGCGAAACAATAACAGTTATAGAGGTCCTAAATCAAATGGAAATAATAGCTGTCTACTGAAATTTTCACCCAAGCACAAAAGAGTAGACCTTCTTTTCAGCACCTCATAGAACCTTCTCAAAAATTTGCCATATAGTTGGGCACAAAGCAAGCCTCAATGACACAAGAATATATAAATCTTGTATCCTATCAGACCACCATGGCCTAAAACTACACCTCAACAACAACAGAATATTTTAAAAGCCTACATACATATGGAAATTGAACACCTCTCTACTCACTGACAGCTTGGTCAGGGAAGAAATGAAAGAAGAAATTAGACATTTCCTAAATTTCAATGAAAATGCAGGTACAACTTATCCAAACTCATGGGACATAATGAAAGCAGTGCTATCAGGAAATTTCATAGCATTAAGTGCCTCCAGAAAGAAGTTTAAGAAATTTCTTAAAAACAACCTAAAGCACATCTAAAAGCCGAAGAAGAAGAAGAAGAAGAAGAACAAGAACAAGAACAAGAACAAGAACAAGAACAAGAAGAACAAGAAGAAGAACAAGAAGAAGAACAAGAAGAACAAGAACAAGAAGAACAAGAACAAGAAGAACAAGAAGAAGAACAAGAAGAAGAACAAGAAGAAGAACAAGAAGAAGAAGAAGAAGAACAAGAAGAACAAGAACAAGAAGAAGAACAAGAAGAAGAACAAGAAGAAGAACAAGAACAAGAAGAACAAGAAGAAGAACAAGAAGAAGAACAAGAAGAAGAACAAGAAGAACAAGAAGAAGAACAAGAAGAAGAAGAAGAAGAAGAAGAAGAAGAAGAAGAAGAAGAAGAAGAAGAAGAAGAAGAAGAAGAAGAAGAAGACGACTCACCCAAGAGGAGGAATAGATAACTGGAAATAATCATACTCAGAGCTGAAATCAATGAAGTAGAAGTAAAGAGAACAATTCAAAGAATCAATGAGACCAAGAGCTGGTTGTTAGAGAAAATCAACAAGACAGACAAACCCTTAGCCAAACTAACTAAAAGGCAGAGAGAAATTATCCAAATTAGCAAAATAAGAAATGAAAAGGGGACATAATGATAGGCACTGAGGAAATACAAACAAATATTAGGTCTTACTACAGAAGCCTATATAAAACAAAATTTGAAAATTTAAGTCAAATGGACAATTTTCTTCATAGATTCCATTTAACAAAATTAAATCAAGATCAGACACATATATTACATAGTCCTATATCCCACAAGTTAATAGATGCAGTCATCAAAAGTCTCCCTTTCAAAAAAAGCCCTGGGCCAGATGGATTCAGTGAAGAATTCTACCAGACCTTCAAAGAAATGCTAACTCCAATTCTCTTCAAACTATTCCACAAAATAGAAACAGAAGAAACTTTACCAAACTCATTCTATGAAGCCACAGTCACCTTGATACCTAAACCACAAAAAGACCAATCAAAAAAGAGACCTTCAGACCTATCACTGTTATGTAAATTTCTGCCAAAATACTCAATGTAGTACTTGCAAACCACATCCAAAAACATATAAAAGTTCTCATCCACCATGACCAAGTAGGCTTCATCCCAGGCATGCAGGGGTGATTCACTATGTGGAAATATAACAATGTAATACATCATATAAACAAATGAAGGAGAAATACCACAGCATCATCTCCTTAGATGTTGACAAATCATTTGACAAAATCCAACACCCGTTCATGATCGAAGACTTGGTGAAATCAGGGATACAAGGCACATATGTAAACATAGTAAAAACAATATACAGCAAGCCTATAGCAAACATCAAACTACATGTAGAGAAACTTAAATCAGTCTTGATGAAACCAGTGACAACGAAAGGCTGTCCACTCTCTCTGCATCTCTTCAACATAACAATTGAATTAAGACAACTATTGGAGAGCAAGGGAATATACAGATTCAATGCAATTCCCATCAAAATACCAACTCAATTCTTTACAGACCTTATAAAAAAGAATCTCAGCTTCCTATGGAGAAACAAAAACACAGAATCTCCCAAACAATCCTGTACAACAGATCATCTGTATGTATGCTGAAAAACAGCAAACCAAGTAATCCAATTAAAAAATGGGGAACAGATCTAAACAGAGAATTCTTGACAGAGGAATATCGAATGGCAGAGAAACACTTAAAGAAATGCTCAACATCATTAGCCATTAGGGAAATGCAAATCAAAACGACCCTGAGACCTTACACCAATCAGAATGGCCAAGATGAAAATTCAAGTGACAACACATGCTGGAGAGGTTGTGGAGAAAGGGGAACACTCCTCCACTGCTGGTGGGAATGTAAACTGGTACAACCACTCTGGAAATCTATCTGGCACTTTCTAAGACAATTAGGAATAATGCTTCCTCAAGACCCAGCTATACTACTGCTAGGTATATATCCAAAATTTGCTCAAGTATACAACAGGGATATTTGCTCTATCATGTGTATAGCAGCTTTATTTGTAATAGCCAGAACCTGGAAACAACCTAGATATCCATCAATGGAGGAATGGATGCAGAAATTGTGGTATTCTTACACAATGGAATACTACTCAGCAATCAAAAAGGAGGAAATCATGAAATTGGCAGGCAAATGGTGGGATCTAGAAAAGATCATTCTGAGTGAATTATCCCAGAAGGAGAAAGACAAACACGGTATATACTTGCTTATATAAACCTATAAGTTATGATAAACACAATGAAATCTATACACCTAAAAAAGATAATCAAAAGAGTGGACACAGGGTAAGATGATCAATCCTTATTTACAAAGACAGATGGGGTGTGCTTTGAACATATGACAGGAGTCTACCGCAGAAGGCATCTGAAAGACTCTACCTAGCAGTGTTTCAAAGCAGACACTAAGACGCATAACCAAACTTTCGGCAGAATACAGGGAATCATATGAAAGAAGGGGAGTTAGTATGATGTGGAAAAGATAGGAGCTCCACAAGGACCAAATATATCTGGGCACAGAATCTTTTCAGAATGACATTCAACCAAGGACCATGTACAGATATAACCTAGAACCTCTGCTCAGATGCAGCCTGTGGTAGCTCAGTATCCAATTGGTTTCCCATAGTAAGGGGAAAAAAAGAATATTTCTAACAGGAACTCAATGGCTGGCTCTTTGACTTCCCCACCCCCTAAGGGAGGAGCAGGCCTGTTAGGCCACAGAGGAGGATTTTACAGCCTGTCCTGAAGATACCTGATAAAACAGGGTCAGATGAATGGGGAGGAGGTCCCCAACCCTATCAGTGGACTTGGAAAGGGGCAGGGTGGAGATGAGGGAGTGAGGGTGGGATTGGGAGGGAATGAGGAAACAGAGTCAATAAAATGTAACTAATGAGAAAAAATAAAATTAAAAAAAGAAAATGTAAAAAAAAGAGAAAAGAATGGGTATAGGATTATAGAATAAAAGGTAGATTATTGAATCTAATTGTATCAAAAAAAAAAGATGAAATGATTTCCCGTGCTCATGGGCTGACAGGATAAAGATGGTAAAAATGGTCATCTTAGAAAAAGCAATCTACAGATTAATTGCAATTCTCCTCAAAATACCAACACAATTATTTTCACAACTTGATGGAACAAGTCTCAACTTCAAAGGAAAAAAATAAAAAAAAAAAACCAGAATTGCGAAAATAATCCAGCACAACAACAGGTCATCTGAAGGTATCTCCATCCCTGATCTCAAGCTGCACTACAGAGCAATAGTAATAAAACCTGCATGGTACTGGCCTAAAAAAAAATGGTGGATCAATGGCATAGAATAAATGACCCAGAAATAAAAACAAACACCTATGGATATTTGATTATTGACAAAACATCATAAACCTTACATTATCAACAAGACAGCATTTTCAACAAGTGGTGCTTGTCTAACTAGAAGTCAACATGTAGAAAAAAATGCAAGTACTTCCATTTTTATCATCTTGCACAAAACTAAATTCCAAGTGGATCAAAGACCTCAACATAAAACAAGACAAAAAATATATTAGAAATGGGAAGAGTGTAGAACTCATTGACACATGAGACAACTTTCTGATCAGAACACCAACAGCACAGGCTCTAAGATCAACAGTCAATAAGTGGCCTAGGCATATATCCAAAATATGCTCAAGTACACAACAAGGACATTTGTTCAACCATGTTGAAAGCATCTATATTTGTAATAGCAAGAACCAGAAAATGACCCAGACGTCCCTCAGTTGAGAAATGGATACAGAAATATCGTGGTACATTTACACAATGGACTACTACTCAGCAATTAAAAACAAGTAAATCTTTAAATTTGCAGGCAAATGTTGGGATAGAGAAAAGATTATCCCGAGTGAGGAATCCCAGAAGCAGAAAGACACACTTGGTATATATAAGTGAATATTAGACAAACAATATACGAAAAACATACTATAATCTGTATACCTGAAGAAACTAAGGAAGAAGGAGGTTCTGGGTAAGGTGATTAATCCTCACTCAGAAAGACAAATAGTACAGACATTGGAAGGAGAAAACAGGAAACAGAACTGGAGCCAAACAAAGAAGGCCTCTGAAAGACTCTACCCAGCAGTGTATCAAAGCAGATACTGAGGTTCATAAACAACTTTGGGCAGAGTGCCAGAAAAATTATGAATAAAAGGAGACATAGAAAGACCTTGAAGAGACAGGAGCTCCACAATGACATCAACACAACCAAAAAATCAGGGCCCAGGGGTGTTTTTTGAGACTGATACTCCAACCAAGGGCCATTCATGGAGATAACTTAGAACCCCTGCACAGATGTAGTTCATGGCAGCTCAGTAGCCAAGTGGATTTTGCAATAGGGGAACAGAGACTGTCTGTGACATGAACTCAGTAGGTGGCTGTTTTATCACCTCCCCCTGATTGGGAAACAGCTTTACCAGGCAAAGAGGAAGACAATGCAGCCAGTCATGATGAGACTTTATAGGCTAGGTTCAGATGGAAGGAGAGGAAGATCTCCCCTATCAGTGTACTTGGAAAGGGGCATGGGAGGAGATGAATGAGGGATGGTGGGATTGGAAGGGAATGAGGGAGTGAGCTACAGCTGGCATACAAGTGAAAAAACTGTAATTAATATAAAAATAAAAATAAAAATAAAAAAACAATCAATAAATGGGTCCTCATGAAAGTGAAAAGCTCCTGTAAAATAAAAGACACTGTCATCAGAACCAAGGGACAGACTGCAGTCTGGGAAAAGATCTTCACCAACTCTGTATCTGAGAGAGAGTTAATATCCAGAATATATAAAGAACTCAATAAGTTAAAAAGCAACAAATGAAGTAATCCAATTTAAAAATGGGGGACAGAGCTAAACAGAGAATTCTCAATAGAGGAATATCAAATTGCAGAGAAACATTTAAAGAAATGCTCAACATCCTTAGTCATCAGGGAACTGCATATCAAAATGATCCTGAGATTCACCTTACACCCATCAGAATGGCTAAGAGAAACAACTCAAGTGACAAGACATACAGGAGATGATGTGGAGAAAGGGGAACCTTCCTTTGTTGCTTGCTGAGAATGTAAACATATACAACCTCTTTGGAAAGAAATCTGGTGTGTTCTCAGTTGGGGATTGTTCTAACTCAAAATGCAGCTACTAGGCACATATCCAAAATATGCTCAAGTACACCACAAGGACATGCTCAAACATGTTCCCATCAGCATTATCTGTAATAGCCCAAATCTGGAAAAAAAAAAACCAGATGTCCCTCAGTTAAGGAAAGGATACGATAATTGTGTTACATTCACACAATGGAATACTATTCAGCAATTGGAATCAAAGAAATCATGGAATGTGCAGGCTAATGGTGGGACCTAGAAAAGATCATCCTGAGTGAGGTATCCCAGAAGAAGAAAGCCACACATTGTATATACTCACTTAGAAGTGGATATTATACATATAATATAGGATAAGCATACTAAAATCTTTATACCTGAAGAAGCTAAACAAGAAGGAGTACCCTGGGTAATATGATCTATTGTCACTCAGAAAGGTGAATAGGATGGATGTCAGAAGAAGGAGAAAGCAGGGAACAGGACAGGAGCTTACCACAGAGGGCCACTAAAAGACCCTGTCCAGCAGGGTATCAAAGCAGATGCTGAAACACATAGCCAAATTTTCAACAGAGTGCATCGAATCTTATGAAAGAAGGGGGAGATAGAGAGACCTGGACAGGCCAGGTGGTACACAAGTAGAGCAGCAGAAGCAAAACTTCTGTGCACATGGGGTCTTCTTTGAGACTGATATTCCAAACAAGGACCATGCATGGTGATAACCTAGAACCGCCCCAGAGAAATATCCTATGGCAGCTCAGTCTCCAAGTGGGTTACCTAGTAAGGGGAAGAGGGACTGTCTCAGACATGAACTCAGTGGCTGGATCTTTGATCATCTCTCCCTGAGCAGGAAACAGTCTTACCAGGCCACAGAGGAAGACAATGCAACCAGTCCTGATGAGACCTGATAGACTAGGATTAGAAAGAAGGAGGGGAAGACCACCCCTATCAGTGGACTTGGGGAAGGGCATGCAAAGAAATGAGGGAGGGATGGTGGGATTGGGATGGAATGAGGGAAGGGGATACAGGTGGCATACAAAATGAATAAATGCAATTAATAAAAAATGATTTTAAATATAAGGAATGTTGACTAGTGTGGTAAAGTCTCTTTCCATACAATCGCAGAAGTCACAAAAGGATGCTGGATGATGCTCCAAGATCCCAGAGAGATTCTATGAGACTCTCAGCAAGTTCTGAGAGGGCCTGGTGCTCCAAACTCCCAGTGAGAGTCTGATGTCTTTCATTTAGTTTTTGAACCTGCATAGAGCCTCTTTGCCTCTCATGCACAGATATAAAAGTCAAGAGATGCTGGTCTGATGTTTTGTTTGTCTCCTGGGAGTATTTACTTGTACATGTCATTTGAGTTATGTTTGTCATTGGCTCATTTTGGACTCTTCTGGATTAATATGTAGTAATCATGAACCAAACATTATCTATTGGCCATCTGTTTACCCCTTAACTTGGTTTAGCTTGTTTCAAAAATTTTCAGAAAAAAAAAAAAAAAACAGCTTCTCTAGTAAAAAAAAAATGAATGAATAAAAATAAAAAAGCAGCTCATTTGACAAAGACTGATAATACTGGCTCTGTCCTTGAAGGTCTGCATTTTTGCAACTGAGTCTCCTGCCTGGGTTAACCTGGCAGCCAGCCAGTTATGGCATGTTCAGCCTGCTCTTGAAAGGGCACCAGTGGCTTCTCCGTTTCTCCATAAGAAATCTAATGTTTAATTCTGCTACAAAGCCTCTGTGCTCATAAGAAATTGGATTCAACAGGTAGCAAGATGCTCCTCCTTTGAAATAACAGCTTAAAAGTACAAAGAGTATTGTTTGTATAAGTTTGCAATGTTATATAAATCTTGGTTATAGGTTAATGATTATTGGGTATGTTTAAAATCTGTAACGTAAAGTTAACTTAAAACTTAGGATTGGAGCCATTCTAAATAACAAATGGCATGAGCTCAATAAAAAAAAGTCTCCAAAGGTAATATAAATTTGTATAAGATTTTACATAATTTCTGTCCTGTCTTAAAAACAAGGATGATAAAAAAAAACCGTTTAAAACTTTGTTTGTATGAGATATTAGAGCTACACCTCCATGTGTCTGTATACCAGAACTTTTCTTGTTGGCAGTCAAACTTTGTAACATCAAAATAATACATTTGGTATTGATTTTAAAGACACTGATTTGTCTGAATTTTTAACACTGATAAAATTTGGATTTGACTTCTAAAAACTATGGTTATGCTCTATGACTTCACTCTGGGCATTTTAATATTGCAAAAGCAGATTTTGAAGAATGTTTGAATGTTTAAGGCTATAAAACATTTTTTAAAATTTTTCAGGTATTTAAAAATAATGACCCTCTGCAACCTAACAAGGAAATTGGAACAGTTTCTCAGTGCTTTCAGGGAGGTAAAAAGGCCTTGTTATTTATTTTATTAATTTTACCAAATTAAACCAAGCCATACTGTTTAAGGCAATTGAAGAAATTAGAGTTTTTAAAATGTATCATTTCAGGATGGTAAAAACCCATGGACTGAGTGAGTAAAAAAAAAAAAATGAAAAGGATTTTAAAGGAAGTTTTTATGTTGTCTATAAAACAAAACAAAAAAAAAAGCAAGAGACTGGGATGGAAAAAAAAAGCTTGTCTAAAGTAAAAATGTTCTCTTTTTTTTAATTTTATTTTTTTTTCTTATCAGTTACATTTTATTAACTCTGTATCCCAGCCATATCCCGCTCCCTCATTCGCTCCCAATCCCACCCTCACTCCCTCATCTACACCCTGCCCCTTTCCAAGTCCACTGATGTGGGGGGCTCCTCCCCATTCATCTGATCCTGTTTTACCAGGTATCTTCAGAACTGGCTGCAAAGCCCTCCTCTGTGGCCTAACAGGACTGCTCCTCTCTTGGGGGGGGGGGGTGGAGAGGTCAAAGAGCCAGTCATTAAGTTCCTGGTAGAAATAGTCCTTGTTCCCCTCACTATGGGAAACCAATTGGTTACTGAGCTACCACAGGTTACATCTGAGCAGAGGTTCTATGTTATATCCATAAATGGTCTTCTTCCGTAGAATTGGGGTACTATGTAGATATTGTTTAAATTTGGTTTTGTCATGGAATATTTTGAATTCTCCGTCTATGTTGATTGAAAGTTTTGCTGGGTATAGTAGTCTGGGTTGGAATCTGTAGTCCCTTAAGGACTGTATGATTTCTGTCCAGGCCCTTCTGGCTTTCATAGTTTCTGTTGAGAAATCTGGTGTGATTATGATAGGTCTACCTTCATATGTTACTTGGCTTTTTCCCTTGCTGCTTTTATAATTTTTTCTTTGTTCTGTAGGTTCAGTGTTTTGACTGTGATGTGACGTGAAGAATTTCTTTTCTGGTCTAGTCTACTTGGTATTCTGTAGGACTCTTGTATGTTTATGGCCGTCTCCTTCTTTAAGTTGGGAAAGTTTTCTTCTATAATTTTCTTGAAAATATTTTCTGGACCTTTGAGCCTGATGTCTTCTTTTTCTTCTACTCCTATTATTCTTAGATTTTGTCTTTTCATGGTGTCCTTGATTTCTTGGATGTTTTGTGTTTGGAACTTTTTTGATTTTATTTTTTCTTTGAGAGATGTGTCAATTTCTGCAAGTGTATCTTCGTCTCCTGAGATTCTTTCTTCCATCTCTTGTATTCTGTTGGTGATGCTTACCTTTGTAGTTCCCGATCTTTTCTCTATGTTCTCCAGCTCCTGGTTTTTCTCTATTTGTATTTTCTTTATTGATTCTAATTCTGTTTTCATGTCTTGTACAATTTCCTTCATCTGTTTGAATGTGGAGTCCTGCTTTTCAATGACCGCTTCTATTTTTTTTCCCGTTTCCTCTCTATGTATCACTAATTGTGCCTCTACTTTTTTGGCTATAATTGCGTGTATTTCTATGGGAGCTTTGTTTATTTCTTCTTTATTTGCCTTCATTTGTGTGGACATTTCTTTGAAAGCTTTGTTCATTTCTTCTTTGTTTCCCTCAATTCTCGTGGTCATTTCTCTGAGAGTTCTATATGTTTCCTCTTTGTTCGTCTCGATTTCCTTGGCTATTTTTCTGAGGGCTTTGTTCATTTCATCTTTATGGGCCTCTAATAGCTGGAGAAGCATAGTTTTGAGGTCCTTTTCTTGTCTATCTAGTGAATTGAAGTGTCCATTGATTTGTGGGGTTGCTGGTGAGGTCATTATGTCCTGATTTTTATTGGGTGTGTTCTTATGTCTGCCTCTAGCCATCTGGTTATCTATAGCCCTCACTGTTCCTTGGTTTATAGCTCAGGCTATGATCATCTCTTTCTGTTTTCTGGACCGTTTTTTTTTTTTTTTTTTTTTTTTCAGGAAGATGAGAGAGGTTCGGTGGTTTTGGAGTGTGCACTGTGGTTTCAGTTTTGCCTAAGTAAGGAATGTGGCACAGTGTGCATGTGCGGATTCTTTGACTATTGCAGTGGTCTGTAGGCCACTATTATGCATTTCTGTCTGAGATCCAGGGATTGTTTGCCTGGATTACACTGGTGGACCCACAAGGCAGAGGCTGCAACATTGGGGTCGCTATCCCAAGAATCCCTATGATGCCCACACTAGGGTTGAGGGTGGCAGGGATCTCGTCTGGTTGCTTCTGTGGAGAGGCCCTGGGTCTGGGGCAAACTCTCCCTAGAATGCTCACTCACTCTCTTGCAGGACCAGTTGGAATGCACAGGGGTTCCCCTTTCTCTCTACTCTCTGATTTGGTCCTGCTGCAGAAAATGCACGGGTAGGCTAACAGTCAGCTCTGTGACACTGTGGCCACAGGACTCGGTGTCCACCATTCCTGTGTGCTGCCTCTCTGTCCTTTCCCTCTACCAGGAAGGATTATGATGACTGGTTCCAGGGTAGCGTGGGAAAGAGTTAGGTTGAGTGTTCTCAATCCCAGATCCCGGGCCCAGATCTCTCTGCAAGAAGCAGCCTGGCGGTAGAACCTATGTTTGCTGATGCCGAGATTGTACCAGGTAGGGTTGAGTGTCCTCAGATCCAGAGCTTGGGTTTCTCTGCCAGGGGCCGCTGGGTGAGCTGAAGAGGGGGTGCTGTGTCCTGTGGCAGGCTGCCTCTCTGTCCTTCCCCTCTGACCTGCCCCTCCACCAGGGCAAGCTTATGGCTGTGCTGTCAGGGGAGTGCCAGAAGGGGTTGGGACTTCTCAGTCCCGATCCTGAGCCAGGGTTTTTCTGCCAGGGGTCAGGGGGCTGCCGGTGATAGGACTTGGTGCTAGACCTTATTGTGCAGGATGCAGGAGATTCTCAGGATGTGTTGAATGACCACAGTCCCAGATCCTGAGCTGAAGTTTGTTTGCTAGGAGCCTCTGGCAGCACTGGGGTCCGAGCACTGTGAAGCCGCTGTGCACCTCTTTATCTTTCCTCTCCACCATGGCAGGGTTATGGTGGCATTTGCGGGAGTGCTCGAAAGGATTGGGTTTTCTCAGTCCCAATCTCGGGTTGGGGTAAAGACAATGTGGTCTGTGGCAGATTCTGGTGGATGCCCCCTGCCTCCTCCGAAGAGGAAGTAGGGATTTTGAGCTGGGCGCGCAGCAGCTCTCTGCACAGTGGAGCTCAGCTGTGAAGGTGGCGGGTACCCATGGTCAGTGAGACCTTCCAGGGAAAGACCAGGTAACCCATGATAAGTCTCTCAACCTTCCTTCCCCATGGGGTTTTCTTGGAACTGGAACTCTCAGTCTCTGGCACCCTTGTACCCACCACTCAGCCTGGGAAAGTGATCAGGACACGCAAGCGTGCGGCTCCAGCCTGGAGAACCAAAGCCCGCATTAGCTGGTATCTCTTCTGGATTCTAGGCTGTGTGGCCTGAGAGTGGACCCGACCAATTCCCATGCTGTGGGAGCCTCCCCTCACCTGGGAAACATGATCGCTGTAGTTTTAGGGCCCAGAGTTCAGCCTCCTGGTCGCTGCACGGAGAGTTTTGTCCTGTTTCTCAGACACAGTGTTCTCCTGGTGCCGCCATCTTGGCCCCCCAAAAATGTTTTCTTAAACCTAAAAATCAGAGCTAGAAAAAAATCATAACCTAAACATGTATAAAATGTTGTAAAATGTCAAAGTATATAAAAATTTATAAAAGGCCAGAGTATGTAAAAATTACAAGAAGCTAGAGGGCATATGAACTTTATTTGCTTTGGTTGTATACCTGGAAATACAAGAAAAAATAAACTGTAAAGTATGCCAAAATTTAAACCATATTAAGTTAATTCTGGTTGGTTTTGCCCCAGATCCAAGGTCCCTGTTTGCTAGCAGGCAGATATCAGATCCCTCCCAACCACATCCACACTGTAGGCAACATAGACATCATTGGGACAGTGTTCTCAACATTGAAGCCCGTCTTCTGTGGGTCTCCTAGTGGAGTCCAGGCAAAAAATTCCTAGATCCCAGACAGATCTGAATAATGGGAGGACAGTACCACAGGCCTATATGCATTTAGAGCACCCATGCAGGCACATTGTGCCCATGAACTGCACCCGCACCCAATCCTGCACTTATGCTCCACCATTCCAGGCATCTAAACACTCAGGCACACTGTCCTTCAAGGCACACTTCCACACACTCCCATGATTTTGTGTATGTACCTGCATCTTTCCTGCCTTAGCTACAGCTAAAACACCACCATCTGCTCTCAAAGTGGTGGACTTCTCTCATCTTCCTGAAGTATATAAGCCTGCAGTGGTGCAAGGAGGTAATCCTAACACTTGGGAGGTGGAGACAGGAGGAAAGGGAATTCAAGACCATAATTTGAGGTCAGCCTGGAGTCTCTGAGAGCCTGTCTCAAACAACAACTTTGGATGTGGAATACTTATGAGGACCAATTTTGATTTCCAGCCAGTTTTGTGTTGCTTGCTTGAAATCTGTCTCTAGGTCAGTAGAGACAGATTGATCCTCAGAATTTGCTAGCCAGATGTTCCATTCAAATCAATGAGCTCCTGGTTCAGTAAGAGATACCATCTCAAGAGAGAGAGAGATTAAAAAGACAGTCAACATTGACTTCTTGTTTCTGCCAGTACATGCATACACTAACACACATACACAAAAATGAAACAAAAAGAAAACCAGGCATGGTGATGCATGCTTAGAAGATGCAGCATTTAGAAGATAAGGCATGAGAAGAACACCTTGAATTCAAAACCAGCCTACTGTATTAAGTGAGTTCCAGGCCATTTAGGGGTACATAGCAAGGCCTTGTCTCATAAATATAAAATAAGAGCAGAGTAGTTTGGGCTAAGTTGCATGCATGAACCCCAGGGTTCCATCACCAAGATCGCACAAACCAAGCATGGTGCTATCTGTCTAAAGACTTATAACTGAGGAGGGAAGGGAGAGAGGATCAGAAATTCAAGGCCATTCTTTACAGTGAGTTTGAAGCCAACCTGGGCTATGGATCCTGCCACAATATCACTGATTGTCAGATTGGAACATATTTGTTACCTCTCAGGAAGAATGACAATGAAGATTAGGCCTGCCTGATGGTCTGATGAAATGCTGAATTGATAAAACTATCCTCAGTGTAGAGATGAGGTAAGGAATCCCTCTAGATGGTTGAGGTAAGCAACCTTAGGAGGAGCCTTAAAACTAGCTGGAGAATATGGAGCCTGCATCAGGGTCCACATGCATCTGCTGGAGAGTGTGTATGTGCAAGGCTAGGAAGAGAGAGATAGTTGATGCTGCTCTTTTACCATAGCAGATCTCAGAGTATATTGAGGAAATGTTTCTTCCTCTTGACTGCTTTATTCTTGTGAAGATATGTGGAACAGATCTGACTTCTGGCACTGACAGTGTGTAGGAAGTAACTCTGAGTCTCAAGATTAGGGTGGTCAAATCAAAGGTAAAAAGTTCTGTCTTCTACTCTTCATATGGGTTGAGTTTCAGGTCTTGGCCCACGGAAGCAAGGCATTTGGATTTTCATTCTTCATTTAAGTGGGAACCTCTCTATCTTGCACACACATATAATTATATTAATGTGTTCTATATTGAATTACAGAACCTAAAGAATCATCCTCTCTATACAGAAAGTTTCTTTTTTATTTTAATGACTTAGAGGTTGTGGTCCAGTCATTTGAACTATGGCCATCTATGATGACAAAGTTCTTGAACCAAGTAGTTGCTCAGTCCATAAGGCTGGATGTCTCAGGTCATCTTTAGTCTAGGTTGGAATCTCAAAGAAGTAGTGAAGGAATGGGCTTGCTTAAAAAGTGATAGTAAGCAGCTAAAGAAAAAAAAAGCTTCTTCTACGCCATTATATAGGCTTCTAGAAGAAGGTGTGGCCCAGACTAGAGGTGGGGTTTTCTTGCTCAAAACAATGTATTAAGGTGTATCGTCCTCCATCATGGTCCAAGTTAAAGACATGCCTTCCTACCTCTAATTCTAGATTATGTGTAGATATTCTAACTTCAAATCAAGAAAAAAAAAATCCTCTTGGGGGTATCCATCCATTTTAGGGTTTTATTTAATTCTAGTGTAATAAAGTTGACAACCAAGAAAACCCATCACAACTGCAAACTGTGTTGACTTGACACACAGTCATATTTATGCCATAATTAATTTCCAAATGTAAACATTAACCAGGTCATAATAATGCCTAAACATGATATAAGTAACTATTCTAAGTACAAGGCAATCTATCTATCTATCTATCTATCTATCTATCTATCTATCTATATATAATTAAAATATATATATAATTACGACCAGGTCGTAATTATGCCTAAGGTGAATTAACTACTTTTTGTACAGCTTAGGGTTAGGGTGTGCTAAGGGACACAGCACAGTGGTTACTGGTTCAGGTATTTAGTCCCTCTTGCAAATTCTGCCTCCTCTGGCCATTGTTTGCATGAACTTGTCAAACACCTAGAATGTCTCCAATTTGAATTTGTCTGATGCTTTTTTCATATGTAGGCCATAAATATGAAGTTTAGGTACAAATCCCACAGAAGGTATTGAATCCTCCTCTTTATGTCCTCTCTGGGGTGTGTGATGATGTCAGTGATGGTCATGCCTACTAAGCCTTTAGGTACACTCTACATACAGCTTCACGTGTGTGAGAAGCAGAGTTTATAGGTATTATCAGCTCTCAATTTTTGGTTTCCAAATCACCCCATAGAGACTGTTTTGATAAAGGTTGTACTTATATTAGAGTACTTACAGCTTCCATGGGATTTTAATGATTAACATTAAAATGTTAATCATAGTGTCCTGTTTAGATCTGCTGTCTCTCTTACAACAGAAGTGTGTGTTTCTGTGTGTACCAGGCAAGGGTTTATAATATAGATACCTTTCACTCAAATGTAACAACTTTCATTCAAACACCCAGGCTACCTAAATCATGTAATAAAATATAAGAAGCAATGCATTGAGGCCTGTAAGGAGATGTAGCTTTTTTTTTTTTTTTTTTTTTTTTTTTTTCATTTGGCGATATTCCTTACTGGGACCAACGATGCTTCATCTATCCTCAGACAGATAAAGAACTGAACTCAGTGAACATTGATACAAATATACTCAATAAAATCCTTGCAAACCGAACCCAAGAACACATCAAAGATATCACCCACCATGACCAAGTAGGCTTCTTCCCAGGCATGCAAGGATGGTTCAACATATGGAATTCCATCAATGTAATCCACCACATTAACAAACTGAAGGAGAAAAACCACATGATCATCTCCTTAGATGTTAATAAAGCATTTGACAAAGTCCAACACCCATTCATGTTTAAAGTCTTGGAGAGATCGGGGATACAAGGCACATACCTAAACATAGTAAAGGCAATATACAGCAAGCCTATTGCCAACAACATACTCTGAAACTGTAAACCAAAGCAAACTAAATGTTTATATTTCTCAGAGTGCTATGGGCATGGTGTCTCTTCACAGCTGTAAAACCCAAACTGAGAGAGAGATCATGATCTTTAGCATTAGCTGTGGATAATAGGTAGTGAAAATGTGACCATGAGAGTGGGTGTCAGAGATTGCAGATCTAAAAGTTAAGCAAAAGAAAAGGTGGAAAACTCAATTCACATCTATTCCCAAATGAATAGGGAACTTTGAGGACCCCAGAGTCTCAAGAAACCAAGACAGAATTACTGGTAGGAAAGATAAGGACCAGGAGACAAGGAGATAACAGGAATGTGGGCAGATTAGTGTAGCAGTAGGGCAATCATGTGTTCTCTTGTTCCATGTCAGTGCTCAAAGTAAGTAGTAGAAATGGCACAAAATTCACTTGAAAGTTGAGAAGGAAGAAAAGACTTTTAGCTCTGAATGAGGATGCTACAGGCAGGGTAGGTGGTGCTGTTAGGGGACATGAATGGTAGAAGGTGAGGACAGAGGGTTTTGTTGTCAGAACATAATGCAAAAGGGGGCAGTGTCAGTTAAAGTCATAGTAGAGGCTGACTATGCAGGTGAGACTATGTCTGACATGAAGCTTCTGAGACCTGCACTGGCATGGTGCTTGGGTATGTAGAACACAAAGAATTTAGATTTGAGCTTCTCCTGGAAAATCCATTAACAGATTGGAGTTATTAATTCCTATCCTAGATGGAGTCAAAAGCAGGACTAAAGGAGATGACTATGATTTATAAACTTTTCAAAAGCAAGGAGGATTGAGTTATACAGTGTCGGTGTCTTTTACAGAGAGATGGCTCATAGCAGAGGGAAAAATATGATTACATTTAAAAAGTCTTCTTCATTTATATATTTTTGGTGTGTGTACATGATAATTTTTGTGTGCACCTGAACTTGAAGGCCAGAAGTTGATATCAGGTGTCTCCCTCATTTACACTCCAAATTAGTATATTTGTTTTTCTTTTGTTCTTTTTTTGACAGGGTCTCTTACAGAACAAGAGGCTTGCCAATGCACCTATACTGGCTGGTTGGCAAGCCTCAGTGTTTTTGTCTTTGTGCCCCCACTACTGAGAATACAAGCACCTGTGTCATTCTTGCCCTTTTTCACAGGTAAGAGCCCACTGGATACACAAAGGAAAGGCACTAATTAGTATCAAGGGCTAATGCTCACCATTCTCCAGTGCAACAGGAAGGGAAAAGGTATCATGTATCCAGGGACATAGGCTGGAGTACAAATGCATATTTACAGGGATTTGGCAGAAACCAAGGGGACAGCTGCTTATAAAGTTGTACTTCAGGGTCCACAGAGGCACCGATTCATGTGTATCTCCAAAACACATAAAGGACTGTGATTCAAGAGGGGAAAACAGGCCAATCTGGGAGGTATGGCAAGCTTGCTTCTCAACAGTACACCCAAGGTGTCAGTGAATCCAAGGAATGAAAGGCCGCTCTCCCTCTTCCGGCCAACACCAGAAGTCTAGAAGTTTTGATCTCAGAAATGTGAGAAAAGCAGAGATACTATTGTCTGCTGCTGCAGACAGTCAGCCCATGAGATTGGCAGACCTTTCTCATTAAGAGAATGTAGTCTCTGGGGGACTGGAGAATGGCTGAGAATATAAAGTGTTTCCTGCATGGGGTGAAAACATGAGTTTACCATCCAGTACTCATTTATAAGAAAAGTATATGGACAGGCATGTTTAATCTGTGCACTGGGGTGACAGAGACAGGAGGATGGAAAGAGCTGCCTGGATACCTCTTCTAGCACAATCAGTGAGCAACACGTTCCATCAGAGATCCTGTCTCAGAAAGCAGAAAAAATAAGTGAAGAGACACCAGATTTTGACCTATGACATCCTCACGTTTGTGCACACATACAGAGAGAGAGGGAGGGAGGCAGGGAGGGAAAGAGAAGGAGATGGAGGGAGGAAGGTGCAGAAAGATGAGAGAGAGTAGAGAGGGAAGAATAAAGGAAGGGAAGGAGAGAGAGAGTGAGAGGTTTTAAAACGCAATACATCATGATCTTTGAAATCAGACTAACTCCGGGAGTACATTCACTTCCTTTCTCTGGCTTTAACCAACTGCCTCAATACACATATCTGTTCCTCTTCCTCATTGTGAGTGAGTGAAGAAGGAGGTAATGGAGAAAGAAAATTGTGGAAGCTAAGCTGGCTCCATCCATAGCACCTTAGAGAAAAGAGGACAGGAAGTGTGGGGAAGTCAGAGACAGGTGTCATCATTAACCTGATGTGCTGGCTGGGTATGTTGGGAAACTGCAGAGAGGGCAAGGCTATGCCAAGATAGCCAATGCTCCACTCAGGGCTGGCAAGGTTCCAGGGAAGTGCACCCACAGGACTTGTGCACACCTAGGCACAGGCCAGAGAGGGCTGGTCTGGCCTGAAGCTAACAGAATCTGTCTGTCTGTAGAGCCCATGTAGACATCTGCACTGTCAATCAGGAAAGAAAATATTTATTTCGAGGTGGGGAAAGAAACACTCAGCGAGCAGTTGTCCCAGTGCCCAAAGTACACCCCACAGTCTCCCAGATGTTCCTCTTTGGAGTTGCTTCCTCTCTCCTCTCTTGGGAGTTGCAGGGGTGATGGCTGATTCCTTCTAAGGAATGGGTGCATGAGGGGCCCTGGCAGCCCCAATTCTGACTGCTGACCTCTTCCGGGCTGCCTTTAAGAGGTTCTTTTCAAAGAGCTCTTTCTCACGGTAGTGCACTGGTGGGCCATGCAGGTACTTCTCTTCTGCCTCCTTGTAGCTGAGCTCATAGAGGGCAGCGATGGAGCAGATGATTGCTTCTGGAAGAAGAACGTCCATGGTAAACTGCACTTTATCTCCTCTAGTCAGGGAGAGCAGAGCCTCATCTGCTTCCTTGCATATTTCTTGCAAATGCCTGGCCACAAGATGCAACTGGTCGTCATCCTCCAGGTAGGTCTCAATACAGAAGTCTTCCCCCCTTGATTTCCAAAGATTGTCCACCCACCTGGACGGTTTTCTGCCCTGCACAATCTCCCGCAGGTGCTGGTCGGCCCCCTTTCTCTTCACTATGAAGTCCACGAGCTTCTGGTTGGCTCTGTCCCAAGCAGCCCTCATACGGTCAGGCAGAACTTTCTTGCGGGGGCCTTTCCCACCTGGGGCATTCTCCTCCTCCCAATCTTCCAGGTCCACATAGCTCACCTTAGGGAAATCAATGTGCAGGTCTCCTTCCTGGATGGCCCTCCTTAGCGGGTAACTGACTTGGGCAGTGTAATAGCCCATAAAGGAGCCCAGGTAGGCGCCACAGGCCAGGCCCTCTCTGTAGTGGTCGATCACTGTGAGGCACCAGCTGATGCCCTGGCTGTACACTCTGCTGGCTCTTCTTATGAGTGATATTTTTTCTCCACAGTCCAGATGTTTCAACTTGTGTAGAGGGGCACGGACACCCTTGTGCTCAAACTGCATGTTAGCTTCCATCAACAACACCCTCGCCATCTTGTCATTTTGGCTGACACTTTTTACCACCGCTGGCCAGAATGGAAGGTCCTGAAATTTGAACCAGACCAGCATTCCTCGTTCAATGGTATTCTGTAGCTGGGCAGAAGCCACCTTGGCAGCTTGGCGTGCTTTTTGAATGGTGGAACGCCTCCTCTTGAACCTGGTCTTCGTCACCTTTGAGTGAGCACACGGTTCCAGTTCTGGCACCCTGCAATGTGGACACAGCACGTGGATCTTCCTTTTCCTGTTAGCAATGCGGAGGGATCTTCGCAGCCTCAGGATTGGAGGCATGCAAGCTGCTGAGGCCGAGTTTGCAGCTGGCTTCAGGGTGCCCGGGCCGTGGTCCTCCTTGCTCTCATGGAAGGCATTCTTCCTTTGGCCTCCAGTAGCCCTGGTGTGTAGGTCAGCAAAACGTGCTTGTTGCTTGAGGGCTTTGGGCGAAGACCAGATGCACCTCAGTGGCCCAGAAGCAGCCTGCTGCTCTTTCTTAGCCCGTACACTCTGCCTGGAGGCTGAGGCAGTCAAAGACTTGGGTTTGGATGTGTTTAGCTTTTTCATGCATGCATTACGACCAGAATTTCCTTCCAGTGTTGTGTGACATGGCCGTACTCTGATGCCTCTTAGGACATTCTGTTTCATCTCAAAGTGTGGAGGCCCAACAGTGGTGTGTGCCTGGGCTTTTCCACCTCGCACTGTGGGCACTTTCTGTGAGCCCACTGGCAACACAGGACCCTGACGGTGCTGCTTTCCAGGACTCCTCTGGGAGAGCTCTTGGCCTTTCTGGTTGTGCTTTTGGAAGCACAGACGCACGCGCAGGCGAAAGCGAGGACGTGGTTTGGAGTTGGCCTGCTCTTTTGGAACCTTTTGAGGACTTGTTCTTGTGCTGGTTCTTTGGCCACCTGTCCTTCCACCTTGCAAACAGCCTCCCTCCCCCAGGATATCGAGAGCCACCTTGAGGGCTCTTCTGTATGCTCTGGTCTGCTTTGGTGAGCCATTGCCCTGTGACTCCTTCCCTGCCATGGAGGCAAGGCTCACAATTTCAGACTTGGATAGTGGCCTTGCTTTGGTGCTCCTCACTCTTGTCTTCTCCCCCATAGGCAAGATTTGCACCTTCAGGAAAGGTGCCCCTCTCCTCTTACAATGGGCTGATGTCCTGGGTCTGGACAACACCCTGGCAGGCCACAGCTGACCCTTCCAGCCACACAGCACATACTCTGCAGAGTTCATGGTGACAGTACTCTGGGGCTGTGCTGATCACTACAGCGTGAGCAGTTTGGTTTTGGTGGGCACTGTGACTGCCTGACAGTTGTCTCTGTCCAGGCTCTCCTGCCTGTGGTACTGGCCTCCTTCCAGATACTTGTGGAGGAGCTGGAGCTGACTTCCCTCAGGGTTATGTGGGCTTCCCCTGCATGGTGGAAGAAGGAAGCAGAGTTGCATTAGGAAGGAAATAAATAGGCTTAACCAGCATGGACACATCAGCGTGGTCAGGGGAGGCAAGGGTAATCAAAGGAGCTCATAAAGCCTGTTCTACAGATGTGGGAGAAGATATGCAAAAGGTCCAGAGCAGATGGGAAACAGTTGTAATAATGTTGTTCCCCACCCCAAGTCTGGAGTGTTTAACTTCATCCCAGAGAGGTGGATGTCATTACAAAAGCTGTGCATTTTCTTGCCCACCAGTCAGTACCTTAGGGCTCCCTGGGATTCTTTTGCTAAGGAAACCTCATTGTTCTCTTTCCTAGGGAGCTAGTCCTGCTCTGCCAACCCCAGGATGCCTATGGACAACCTAGTGCATGAGCCTTCCATACTTGTGTGATTCTAAGTTGAGCAGCAAGGAGGTGGGGAACTCTTCATGGTGATTCGCATAACATGGTAAGAGAAGATGGCTGCTTTCATAGCTTCTGGCTACCCCACCAGCCCACCACCAATCTTTCAGCTTAGTTCTGTTTCCATTGTGGACCTCACTATGGCATCAAGTGTCTACAGGGCACACTTGGCGAGATCCCCAAAGAGAAGCTACTTCTTTACTAAACAGACATGCTTATTAATTAATTGGAAGACTCAGTGATTTCAGATGGCAAGCAACAGGGTTATGTGACATGACAGGGAGACAAGTGTCTCTGTTGGAACTGTGCACCCTCCTGCTGCAATGTCAAGCCTATGGTAGACCCTGCACACCCATATCTGCCTGTGATGAGCACTATTCATCCAAGAGATTACAGATCACTGACCTCTCCTGTCTCCAACCTCTGTGCCCTAATGTTAATCCATAAAGTCTTAGACAGGAAATTAAAGTAGCTACTTGATGATATGGATGGTCATGTGCCCATCCCTAGGTCTCGTGATATTCAATCTCATCTGTATTGCAGCTCTCCTCTTCATGTTCCTCCATACTGTCCCTCTCAACATAGTCCTCCCCTTAACCATCTCAGTGTAATTTCAACCCTTTCTTCTCCTCTCTGTCCATCTGTCTGTTTGTCTCTCTCTGTCTCTCCCTCTGTGTGTGTGTGTTTATGGTGGTAGCTAATCTGCTCTTGACTGCTTCTTCCTTGAGCCGGCCAGTTTCCTATCAGCAGTGTGCATGTCACCTGAGGGAAAACTCATCTGTCTGATCCTCAGAGGCTGTGCTTGCTGAGAAGAACTACAACACAGAGGAAGAACCAAGAAAGACCCACATGCCACCCATGTTCACTATTCATGCTAGCATGCAAATTTGATTCTTGACATTACCAGGGCACCATGAGCCATAGTGAAACAGAGCACTCTGAACTGGGGGCTCCTGTGACACAAATCATCTTGGGAACTCCCATTACAACAGGTCCCCTCTGTGAGTGTGGCCATACCGAGCATAGAGACCCCAGATCTTATCCTAGGAATTCCTAACCTTACAGAAGTAGGGGGTGGAGAGCAATGACATTCTCCTCAATTCCTCAGTCCTTTCCTTCTGAACCCCTGTATCCATAAACTACTGGTGGTCCACGCTAGCCCCCTATTCACAATGCAAATGTGCAGTGTCTCTCCTGTTGCATTCCCTTCCAAGCATTACTGACTTCAAATCTGATCTCACAATGCATAAAGTGGCTATCTACATAAAGGAGGCTAGGTGTGTCTCAGGCCACATCTGCTGGATGATGCAGCACTAAATGCGTATGTTGGAAGTATGGAGTTCATTTTAGTGATCACCAACAGGAACCCTTCCTCTGATGAGGCTGTATCATCTAACATGGTTAGCTGGCTCCCTCTGATGCAGCTCCCTTGGAGTCCTAGACGTTGGGACACAGGTGTCTCCTGAGAACACAGAGGAAACTATAACCCCCTCAGGTACCTTAGGCTGTCTTCTTCTGGATCTTCCTTGAACTGGCCCTCCAGCAAGGATGAATGAGCACCATCAGGCCCAACCACATCACCACCATCCAGATACCATGCCTCACAGGGTACCCTTAGAAACCTCAGATATGTGAGTTATACTTACAAAATGCACCCTTTTTACGCTGCACAGGTCTGCACAATGTTCAGCTTCCCTCGGGCAGTACGTTCTCAGACTCACATACTTCACTTAGAAATCATATCTGGGAATACAAAGTGTGTGTTCAAGCCCACAAACCATGCTATTCAGGCATCATCTGTAACCCAGACATAGAGAGATGTGCATGCACTCATATCAGTCCACACTCCGCCACCCACACCCCCTTTGTGTATTCTGTCTTTGTATGCCTGTTGCTCCAGGGCATATGAAAGTCCTTGCCCTTCCTACAGACTGCTTAAATGTTATTGGTATTGCCACCTGCCTCCACTGTTTCAGGCATCACCTGCCTCCAGACCACTACTTTCAACCAAGGCTTTGCTGAAATTTCTGTGATAGTTACCTTTCTGGCAAAAACAGTGCTCTCTTTTCCAGAGGCACAAAGAGAAGAAGTAGAATACTGAAATCCCTGTCTCAGTACATGCTTCAGCCCTGGGACCAAAGGCCTTTTATCAAGAACTTGGGCACAATTGCTGTGTGTGAAGTCTATTCACATTTTCTGCAGATGGGAACAATAGCTTCCTTTCCTGTGTGCAAGACAGACACATGGGTTAAAGGAAGTCTGATGAGAAGGTGCAAGAAGGGTATAGTGTATATTGGTCACACAGAGGAGCAGAGACACACAGAGGGATCCTGATGTGTTGGTGGGTTATGGGGAATCCATGGCTGCACACTCTCTAATTCCCAGCTGGTTCTTAACCCAACTCAGAGCACTGTAAAGTCTCAGACACAGACACATACTAATGCCTGTTGGGGGAACAATGTCTGGCCTCTCCTCTCTCCTCGGGTATTCATGACACCAGGTGTTTTACTTCAGTATACCCAACTGCCATTAGTGGCCAGTATTAGAGGCAGGTATCTTTTTGTAGGCCCGTGGCAGATATCCAGGCCCGGAGAGTATCACCACTTCCTATAAACAATCTTCCAAAAATAGCCTGCAGGTCAGCACCCACCTCCCACTCATAAGCCTCCACCCCAGCCACAAAGGGAGGCCCAGATACACCTCTGCCTTAAATGCCTTCCAGCTTCTCTCTAAGACAACAAACACCACAACTATCTAGGCATTAAGGTGCTGCCACACAGATGCAGTCATTCTGTCAAGCACACAAGTGACAATCATCGCCAAAGAGAGAAAAGGTATCCATTCACATGTGTTGGGGAACTATGCTTTCATGGCCTGAAATGATAAAGCTGGCACCAAAGGGTTGTCACCTGAGGACAAAGAGACAAGGCAGGGTCCTTTGGGCTTCACTTCAAACAGTAGTAGTGACAACAACTCCTGTCCCATGAACAAGCACACAGGCTCCCAGGGCACACTCAGAGGGTCAGCTCACAGAGTCACTCAGGTTGGCTGAAGGCACCTACCTACATGCTTCCTGTGGTTGTCTACTGATCTCACCTCTTCAGTCTGTGAGTATCCTTCAGAAATACATCTGTAACCAGGAAAGAATGGCTTGTCCTCGTTGTCATGGCAACCACAGTGTCATAGAAAAAGTTTTCTGCAAGTAGCCAATTCTTTGTGGAAACCAGGAAGTACTGTTCACTTACACCTCTGTCACCTAGTTCCCCCCAGCCAGACCCCTGTAGCTTCAGGCATGAAAGAAAGTAACCATGCACACACTACAGAAGATGTCTCTATCACTCCAGGGTACAGGGTCTTTAAGCACAGAGGCTCTGGGAGAAGGCAAGACAAGAGATGGCAGGTACCAATAGTATTTCAATTGTCCACACAAAAGAGGAACCAGAAATAGTTGGTTGAGTATGTGTCTGTACAAAATGAATTCAAGAGCTGAAATACTTATCTGGTGCTCTTATGGAAAAACTATCTGTGATTTTACTTGCCTGCACTGATACACATAGCTTCAGCCTTTTGGTGGTTGGCGAGAGTGGGTCTAACTGCATAATAATCTTTTCTATTTTGCTTGTATCCTAAGGTGTCATCCTGTGCTCTCTGAAAGCCTACAGTTGTAAAGGGCAATGGAAAACTCTCTCCACCTGTGGGTCTCACATTGCAGTTGTGATTTTGTTCTTTGTCCCATGCTTATTTGTATATGCACACCCACCATCTGCTTTCTCCTCTGATAAAATGGTGGCGATATTTTACAACATTATAGCTCCCTTGTTCAATTTATTATTTGCACTTTTAGGAATAAGGATATGACAAATGCCATGAAGAAAGCCTGGAAGAGATTCTTGGTGGTTTCTGAATGGAAAGTGAGAGATAAAAAGATATCAGTAAAAAGCCCAAAATCATTTTGATAAAAAAGATTCTGCATTCTCCTTTTATTGAATAAGTCATCTCTGTCACTAGCAGTACATCAGAAAGGGTCAGAAATGAAGTGTTCATGTTATTGTGCGTACCAGTTCTTATCTGGCAACTCACAATTTTCAAATGTTTACTAGGGAGATTTGAAATTTGTGCTTGCTTAAATTGTAGTAATTTAAGAGAAAAATGGAAAGATATTTTATGTATCTAGTTATTTACTAATTATTCCACCCTGTACATGAGGTCATAGCAGTTTACAATTTAAATGACTCTTGGAAACAACCGGGATTCAGGACACACAGACAGCAGAAGATTCTCAGAAACTCTGTTGTTGATATTTCTGTGTCATGTGAGGTCAGCCTATAGTCTGAGCTTATCACAGCAGGTGTATGTTATAAGCACTATGTTGAATTTATTCAGAGATATAATTTGGTTAAATTAACTGTTTATGTTCCTCTAGTGACAGATGAAATGCTTCACATACTGGTTTGATATGGGAATGGACTGGGGAAGACTCCATAACCAAATCAGCAGTGATTATTTCTTATTCAAGCTTCAAGAAAGAGAACACTTTAGCAAATCTTATACTAGCAACATAAGGGAAAGGAGTGACTTTATTTTCCACATTACCATAGCAACAAGATAACCAGACCTTCAACCAACAAAAAGTCAGTTTTAATAGTAGGGGCCATTCCAGTTTTCTTGGTGACTTTAGTTTACTTTGACTATGGAAATGAAAATAATTTTAATGGAATAATCGTACGTGAAATGACTTTTCAATTGAGCCACATTTTACATATCAGCCCTTTAGTTGAGTTTAATTAGTTTCAGCTAGTCATATGGTTTCTGAATAAATGTATTTTCTGGAAAAAGACCTGTATTTCTCTTGTTGTATGAGCAGTTATAAAATGTGAATTAATCATGTAATTTCAGGTACAATACTGAAAAATACATTCCATTCTTTTCTTAATCTTTCATGCCAGTACAAAGTAAAAGAGTACATTTTGTGGGAGAAGATTTCCCCAATATTTGGAAGGGAGTATTCATGGGGTGTTGTGATTAGGTTTCAAACAATCAACTGAAACATGAGTGTGCATTACAAATGCCCCCATGTGTAACAAAAGCACAAGGATCCTAATAGAGCTCACCACTGGATTAACATGCATTATCATCTTTCTTCCTCATAACAGGTTTGGATTATTGATGTCTTTTCCTTATACACAATGATTTTTGCCCTTGATAAGTTCATTTATTTATGAGAAATAATGAAAAAAGGCTTATTTGGGTTCAATTGTTTTATGATTCTTTAGTTTTCACATTTTGAAATACAAATAAAACAAAACAACAAAACTTCATTCAGGCCAGACCATAGTGATAGATAAAGATTTACATCTAAATGCACATGGATTTAAAAATCAAGCACTGGCTTTAATAAATCTATCCTCTTACCCCTCTGTATAGACTCTGCCAATGATCAATGTTTTTGGTATTAGACATTATGGCCGGTGTTCGATAGAATCTCACAGACCATGTTTATTATTTTTTAAGTATGTCTCTAATATCCCTAATTGCTCCAGGATATTTATCAATGAAGAGTTTTGGATTTTGTCAGAGGCCTTTTTTGTATCTAATGAGATGATCATGTGGTGTACTTCTTTTATATGTTTATGTAGTAGAAGCAGAAAATGAGCCAAGACTTATCTTTGCACTTTTTCTTTTCTGTAGCCTACCTTGAAAACATTTTTTACAGAATATTGTTACAGAACTATTATTGAAAAATAATATTTCCCTTTTAATGGCTCTCATTCTTTACCAAGACTAAATCAATTAGTATTACAATATAAATTTTATATCTCTGAAGGAATTGTATGTGTGCACACACATATATATGGATAACTACATATGCTAATAAACTTTGCATTACACTAACAAAATGTCCAAAATAAACAATGTAAGAAAGCTTACACTGCTTCATAGTTTTACATGTTTATTTCCATAAAGGGGGCAAATACAATTACTTTCAACCTAAAAACACCTTCTAATTTTGCTGTATCTTTAAGATGATTGGAAATGTCTAGTAAATTTGCTTTTCCATTTTTTTCTTTTCTGGGGGGGGGATGGGTTTTGAGACAGGGTTTCTCTGTGTAGAGTTGGCTCTCCTAGACTTACTATGTAGACTAGGCTGGCCTTGAACTCACAGAGATCCTCCTGCCTCTGCTTCCTGAATGCTGGAATTACAGGTGTGTGTACCACCGCCCGACTGTGAATTTGGTTTTTCAGTGAAGAAATATTTATCAAGTGCCTTCTCTGTGAGTTCTATTCAGAGGCTACAAGAGTAAGTTAGGTCGTATCCTTCCCTCCATGGGAATCCCTCCCTTACATTTCATTAAGTTTGGAAGAGAACCATTACACAATCGTGTGACCCATTTAGATTGAGTCAAATTCTGTGCATGTGTGGGAAGCAGAAGGGTGCATTGAGCTTGTTACTGGAGCAGTAGTGGAGAACAAAGAGGCCAGTAAGAAGGAAAGGGAGGACAAGGGAAGTAAGGTATAGAACAATGAACTACAATGATACATATGTGTGAAAGTATCATTTTGAAACACCTCTCTGAATACAAAGTAAAAATTAATAATGACAAGAACTAAAGAATCAAGCATCTGAACAAAGACTTGAAGAAACAGGGAGTTAAGCCTGTGGAGCCCTTGAAGAATATTCTGGGCCTCAGGAGTAGCCAGATTGAGGAGACTGGGAAGGAAGGAACTGTGAGAACAGAACAAGTGAAAACAGGAACAAAGCCTTGGGCCACCATGAGCAATCTAAATTTTATTTATTTATTTGGTATTAGGAAAAACCTAGGTCTTTGCACACATTAGGCAAGTGTTCTACCACTGAGTGATACTGTGAACTCTTCACATTTTTTAAAAGAAAATCATGAGTCAGGATTGACAATTTGTTGCTAGCCTTTTCAGTAGCTGGGCTTAGAACAGTGGTCCAGGTTCATATAGAAAGTCAGTTTTGGTGAATAGCAGCTTTTACTTCATAAAGGAGAATATAACATTCCCCTTTATTAAGAGGAAAAACAAAATTGCATTTAAGGAGAGAGAGGAGAACACAGAGAAGAGAGAGATTGCCACTTTATTGTAAGTTGAAATTCAGAATCCTGAGCTAAGGTAGTGTTTTTTACAGGATTTATGTAATGAATAATTACTGATGATATCCTCAACAATACGATGATGCCCCTGAGAATTAAAATATATCATTTTAACTTTTATTGTAAGTCCTTGTATTCAGTACAGCCTTTCTCTTTCTTAAAATAGGCTAGGCGCATATTAATTTTAGATTTTGAGACAACTCAAAGTGTTGATGTTCAAAATGTTGATAAATTTCAATGTTGGATCCTGTTTCTCCAAACATTTTTTAGTCTGTGTGTTTTTATTGGAGAGTTGAGTCCCTTGATGTTGATAGTTAATAGTGATCAATGAATATTAGTTCCTTTTATTGTGGAGTTAGTGATGTTACTGTGTTTCTATGCTTGCTTTCTTTTATTTATTTTTCTGTTGTGAAATTATCTATGTCCTGTGGTTTCTTATGTGTAGCTGTTTTCATTGGATTGGAGTTTACCTTATAGTACCTTCTGTAGGGCTGGGTTCCTGTGTAGATATTGTTTAAGTTTTGTTTTGTCATGGAATGTTTTGTTTTCTCCATCTATGTTGATTGAATGCTTTCTGTGTATAGTAGTCTGCATTGGCATCTTTGGTCTTTTAGATTCTGCATGACATCTGTCCAGGCCCTTCTGGCTCTCATAGTTACAGTGGAGAAGTCTGGTGTGATTCTTATAGGTCTACCTTTGTATGTTACTTGGCCTTTTCCCCTTACTGCTTTTAATATTTTTTTCTTTGTTCTGTAGATTTAGTGCTTTGACTATGATGTGACTTGAGGAGTTTCTTTTCTGATCTAGTCTATTTGTTGTTCTGAAGGCCTCTTGTATGTTTATAGACATCTCTTTCTTTAAGTTGGGAAATTTTTCTTCTATGATATTCTTGAAAATACTTTGTGTACCTTGGACCTTGGAATCTTCTTTTTCATCTGTTTCTATTATTCTTAGATATTGTCTTTTCATGCTATCCTTGATTTCCTGGATGTTTTGTGTTTGGAACTTTTCTCATTTTACTTTTTCTTTGAGAAATGTATTAGTTTTGGCTAGTGTATCTTCAGCGCCTGAGATTATCTATTCCATCTCTTGTATCCTGTTGGTGATGCTGACCTTTGTGGTTCCTGATCATTTTTCTAAGTTCTCCAACTCTAGGGTTTTCTCTTTTGTGTTTTCTTTATTGATTCTAATTGTGTTTTCATGTCTTGCATCATTTCCTTCATACGTTTGAATATGGATTCCTGTCTTTCCATGATGACCTCTGATTTTTTGTTCGTTTGCTGTCTATATGCCATTAATTGTGCCTCTAATTGTACCTCTATTAATTTGGCTGCAGTTGCCAGTATTTCTTTGAGAGCTTTGTTCATTTCCTCTCTATATACCTCTACTCGTGCCTCTATTTGTTTGGCTGTATTTGCCTCTGTTCCCTTAAGAGCTTTGTTCATTTTCTCTTTTTGTGCCTCTAATATATTGATGAGCCTTGAAGTGAGATAATTTTCCTGTTTTTCCAATGAATTAGCATGTCCATTAACATTTGAGGTTCCTGGTGAAGCCATGATGTCCTGATTTTTGTTGGATGTGTTCTTATGCCAACCTCTAGCTATCTGTTTATCTGTAACCTTTGCTCAATTTATTCCTAGTTTGTATTTCAGACTGTGTAGGTCTTTCTTTTGTGTCTGGAGTATTCTTCAGGAAGATAAGAGAGGTCCACACAGTTTTGAGAGCAGATATTGGTGTTTCCATTGTAGCTAAGGGAGGAAGGTCACAGGTGTGCAAGTGCGAAAGAGGTACAGGGAACCACTACTGTGCTCTCATTACATATGGTTCATCTAGAAATTTTAAATAAATTACCCCCTCGAATCTTCATAACATGACCAATAACTACGTTT
This sequence comes from Meriones unguiculatus, assembly GCF_030254825.1. Classification (NCBI taxonomy): domain Eukaryota; kingdom Metazoa; phylum Chordata; class Mammalia; order Rodentia; family Muridae; genus Meriones; species Meriones unguiculatus. Next base: position 116,895,761 of record NC_083369.1, read on the forward strand.
ATTTTTGTTTAACAGGTAAGTTTAGATACTTTAGTTTCTTAATTCCAGTCAACAGTTTAAATGTTGAGAGAGAAATGATTTTCAGTCTGTTGTTCCTGAATTCATTCCTGTAGTATGATCATATGTGAATTTCTGAATGCTTTTCCCTGGTAAATGAGAACCAAATTTTTCATTTATATCTTGATTTCCAAGAAAATCTCTGTATCTTTCAGCTTATGGCTGAAATTTAGCAAAACCTGGACTTTACACTTGTTTGCTTTCTGTGGGTAGGCATCCAAAAAACATGAGAAGCTGAGTAGTCTGCATAGATTACCTGGCTCTTCTTAAGGCTAGCTTCACATTGTAGATTGGTGTAAACTCTCAACTTTCCTCACCAACTATGGCTGTAATACTCATTCTAGAATGAAGGCCACATCAGTGGTTTTAAAATATGTATGTTGTTCAAGAGTTCAATATCATACAATGATGAGTCACAGAAGTCGGGATATTAGATCTACTTTTTTAATTTTGAAGATGATATCAGAAGGGATGCCCATACTTCAACACACTTTCTTTGAGATAATTTCAAAAGGCATGTTAATATACCAATTCTTAGTTTTCCTCTTTATAAAAAAGGAATGAAAGTGTAGTCCTGGACTACCGTGATTATTAAACGACATGAAAATCTTCAGACCAGTACTAGGCCAGGGTAAGTAGGCAAAGAACACTGTGGAAAATGAATTCTGACAGTTAAAGCCAGCTTTGCTAACAACAACAACAACAAAAAAAACAAACAAACCTGAAAATAGGGACAAAATTTACACAACACTCTTCTGTGAGTTTTTTTTAATCATCTTAACAGAATCTGCAGTATAAAGAATCTTTTGAATTGTAGTCAGTCCCAAAGGTACATGCAATTGGCTAGGGGCGAAATAGCTTTTAAGCGCTAACTTACAATTCCTGGCTTATGTGAAATACTGTAGTAGTATTTGAGAGAACTACTAAGAATTGGTATATCTCTAAAACAGTTACACGGAAAATAAAGGTGCTAAAAATCACTTAAAGAGTATATGGCCTGCCTTCTTTTCTTTTCTTTTCTTTTCTTTTCTTTTCTTTTCTTTTCTTTTCTTTTCTTTTCTTTTCTCTTCTCTTCCCTTCTCTTCTCTTCTCTTCTCTTCTCTTCTTTTCTTTTTGTGAAGGGTAATAATATGGGCCTCTTGGCATTCTTCTACATATCGACATCCAGTTAGACCAGCACCATTTGATGAGGATATGGTCTTTTTTCCATTGTATGGTTGTGGCTTTTTTTTTTTTTTTTGTCAAAATTAAGTTCCCATGGGTGTGTAGGTTTATTTATGGGTCTTTGATTTGATTCCATAAAATCTGTCAGTCTGTTTCATTGCGAGAAACATGTCAATTTTATTACTGTTGCTTTATAGTACAACTTGAGATCAGGGATGGAGATACCTCTAGAAGATCTGTTATTGTACCGGAATATTTTAGCTATTCTGAGATTTTGTTTTTCCATATGAAATTGAGAATTGTTCTTTCAAGGTCTGTAAAATATTATGTTGGTATTTTGTTGGGAATTGTGTTGATGCTATAGATTGCTTTTTGTAGGGTGGCCATTTTCACTGTTATTCATACAGATCCATTAGCATGTGGAACCTTTCCATCTTCAAATATCACTTTCAGTTTCTTTCTTCAGATCCTTTTTTTTTTTTTTTGAGTAGATCTAATGATTTATTTATTTTTTTTATTTTTTATTTTTTTTTTTCAATGCAGTTTATTCAGGAACATTGAACAATCCTCGGACCCCGGGGAAAGCCATCCCACAGCTTAAATAGCCTCTGGGTAGCCAACCCAGACGTGCCACGGGGGCAATGCAGATAGGTCCACATACATGGAAGCAAGCCAGACCCTCAGCCTTAGCCAAATGTGGAATTGTTCATGACAGAGAGCACTCACCATCGGGAAGGTGGAAGGCGGAAACCAGCTCCATCTTTAAGGCATAGCATTCCGCAGCTCTCTACAGTTCCCCCTTTTTGTTTTAGAAGCATCAGGCAAGAGTAGAGGTCTGATCTCTGATATTAGAAATAAATTGGGACTTTGTACAGATGTTCATTTAGGTGTCATCCACCCAAAGAGCATCAGACCCGTCCGATACCTTTTTCTCAGAGGCGGGACCTGGGGCATCAACCCGCATGCAATCAGACATGCTCTTCTCTGGGTCCAAAGCGGCTGACCCTGAGTGCAGTGCTTAGCCTCGCATCCTGAGCATATCATTTTAGCTTTTTATGGTATCCAACCATGCTTGGGGAGAGTGTCCTGCTTCAATGGCTGTAAAGGCCTGAATGATCATGGCTGCATCACACTGTTGTGAGGCTCTAATCTTGCATATATACCACAGGCAAACCAAGGAGACCAACACCAGAAGGCCTGCTAACACTCCCATGCCCGCCCATTCCTTCAGATGATTCATGGCTGCAGCAATCCATTGATAATCCTGTGGCTAGTCCTGCGTCCACTCTGGTAGAATTTACTGTGACAATGGCCACTCTCAGCTGCTCCATCGTAGTATCGAATTCTCCAGTCCAATTACCTAAAATATAGCTTGACAATTGTTTAGACAGATTTGCAGCACAGGAAAAATTCTCATGTTGTATGCTAGTAAGAGATTTTGTGGTGTATTAATAAGGAAGAGGAAAAACTAACTTGCCTCAGTCCTTTTGTTAGGCCCAGCAAGAGCCTAATTTCTGGGGAGACAGTTGAGGGGATCTGAGAAGACTCAACTGATGCAAATGCAAGAGGTTTATTCAAGCCATTGCATGATGGGGCTAGCTCTACAATCAGGCTAGAGTCAGCACCAAGTCAGGGGGCTAACTCTGCAATCAGGCTAGTGTCAGCACCAAGTTAGGAAAGCCTCAGGTTTTTAAAGGAAACACTGTAGGGATAGAGGGGGTTACAGGTTTCACAGCATGGTAGTATATATATGGTCTATTTGGGGAACCAGGTCAGGTCTGTCCCAGACATCTGGGGGATATCATATCTTTCCTGATACGTGCAGATTGAGCCACTGTTAATTGTGGGAAAAGGATTATTACATCCTGTGGTCAGACTAGGCCATTGTTAAACGTGGGAAAAGTAATTTGCTCATCCTGTGGCCTCTCCAAAAAGCAGGGGTACATGCCTTTGGTCAAAAAATCAGGGGTTATTTGGGAGGGGAGTTAGGACCATCTGGATCGGCTGCTAGATGATGTTATCTTCTTCTGCAATCGGGTGGAGGTCTTTCTTTGTTCATTTCCTTATCTCCATCGGTGCAAATGGCTAGGATCAGGAGGGTTGTTACAATCTCCTGTTCTCTGGAAAAGTACTGATAGACTTTAGTTTATCATGGGCCTACAATTTAAAATTATAAGTTTCATGACAATTAAAAGAAATATAAGTTATAGGGTTAGTCTGATTCTTTCACTTTCTGAAGTCCTGAGATTCACTGGTCTAACTTTTCTCTTTTCCTCCCCACACCTCCTCTTGTATTCCCTGTTGCATGACCAAGAGGGCTTGGTCATTGTTGGCACCCTATATAGGAGCCTGAGAATGGAGAGTATTATAAACGACACCACTGGATACTAAAAGAGAGTTTGAAATAGAGAAGAGAAGCAGTGAGGATTTTTTTTGGTTTGTTTGTTTTTGTTTTTGTTTTTTTAACATGGAACAGGGGAATAGTATAAAAATATTTGTGCAAATGTTGATAAACAGTGGACACCACTGAGCTAACAGATTTCCTACACTCTCATTTTCTCCTGAGGGATGATATCTGAGAAAAGAGAACAGGAGGAATCCATGTCCTTCCTGATTAGACCTATAAGATAGTGAGTGCACCTCCAAGTGAGTGCATGCAGAGCCCTAGATCCAAGATCCCTCTACAGTAGCAGCCAGACATCACTTCCCTTTCATCCACACCCTCACGGTGGGCAACATAGGGATTCTTAGGAGAGCATTCTCAAAATTGAAGCACCTGTTCTGTTGGCCTACCAGTGGAGTCCAGGAAAACATTTCCTGGAGCACAGAAATATCTGAACACCAGGAGTATAGTAAAACAGGCCTGTAGAACACTGAGGTATTCAGGACAGCTGTGAATGTACATTGCACATGAATAATGCCAGCGCACACTCGTACAGTAAAGCTCTACATTATGAGGCATCTACATGCTCTAACACCCTGTCCTTCCAGTACACTTCCACACATACCCCCTTACTTACACGTATGTGCCTGAAAACTTCCGTCCTTGGCTACAGCTGAAACACCAGCTCACACTGTCAAAACAGTGGATCTCTCTGATCCTCCTGAAGAACAGCCCAGACACCAGAGACAGTTGGACCCTGTTTGAAGTGTAGCCTGAAGAAATAAACATCAAAATTAAGATAAGCAGATGGCTAAAGGTCCATATAAAAACACATCCAATAAAAATCAGGACACCATGGCTCCACCAACAACCCCAAATATCAAAATATATACTAATTCATTGGAATCACAGGAAAATTATCTTAAATTTATTCTTAATCATTTATTAGAGGCACATAAAGAGGAAATGAATAAAGGTCTCAAAGAAATACAAGCAAATACAGCCATACAAATAGAGATACATGTAAAGGCACAAGGGGTGGCATATTGAGAGGAAATGAACAATGACAACACCAAAATAGAGGCCATCATAGAAAGACAGGAATCCACATTCAAACACATGAAAGAAATGGTGCAAGACACTAAAACAGAATTAGAATCAATAAAGAAAATACAAACAAAGAAAACCCAGGAGCTGAGGAACTTAGAAACTTGGTCAGGAACCACAAAGGTAAACATTACCAACAGGCCACGAGACATGGAATAGATAATCTCAGGCACTGAAGATACAGTTGCTGAAATTAATACATCTTTCAAAGAAAAAGTAAAATTGAAAAAGACCCAAACACAAATTATCCAAGAAATCAAGGATGCGATGAAAGAACAAAATCTAAGAATATTATGAATAGATAAAAAGTAGATTCTGGGTTCCAAAGTGCAGGAAATATTTTCCAGAAAAAAATAGGAGAAAATTCTCCCAACTTAAAGACTGAAATGTCCATAAACATACGAGAGGCCAACAGAATACCAAAGAGACTAGACCAGAAAAGAAACTCCTCATGTCACATAATAGTCAAAACACTAAGTCTAAAGAACAAAGAAAAACTATTAAAAGCAGCAAGGGAAAGAAGCCAAGTAACATATAACTACCTATCAAAATCACACAAGATTTCTCAACAAAAAGTATGGTGGGCCACAAGGGCCTGGGCAGATGTCATGCAGACTCTCAGGGACCACAGATGCCAATCCCAACTATCATACTCAGCAAAGATTTCAATCAAAATTGATGGAGAAAACAAAATATTCCATGACAAAACTATATTTAAACAATATCTACACAGGTATTGGAGGGCTGAGGCACTACAGAAGATACTAGAAGGAAAACTCCAATGCAGCGAAAACAACTACACCTAAGAAAGCACAGGATATAGATAAATTCACAACAAAGAATTAAAACAAAACAAGAATTGAAACACTGTAACACGACCAAATCACAATAAAAGAAAATAACACTCATTGGTCACTAATTTCTATCAACATCAATTACTGAACTTTAGAATAAAAAGTCACAGACCAACAGAATGATTGTGGAAACAGGATCCAACATTCTGCTGCATCCAAGAAACACACCTCTGCAACAAAGACAAACACTACCTCAGAGTAAAGGGCTGGAAAAATGTCTTTCAAGCAAATGAACCCAGAAAACAGGCTGGGGTAGTTATCTTAATATCTAATAAAGTAGATTTTCAACCAAACTTTAATCGAAAAAGATGTGGAGGGGCACTACATTCTCATCAAAAGAAAAATCCACCAAGCAGACATCACAACTCTGAACATCTATGCCCCAAATACAAGAGCGCATACATTCATAAAGGAAACATTATTAAAACTCAAATCACACACGGATCCCAACTCCTTAATAGTGGGATACTTCAACACTCCACTTTTACCAAGGGACAGATCATCTAGACAGAAGCCTAATAAAGAAAGGCACTTACATGGGTTCTAAATCAAATGGACCTAAGAGATGTCTACAGAACTTTCCACCCAAACTCAAAAGAGTATACATTCTTTTCAGAACCGCATGGAACCTTCTACAAAATAGACCATATAGTTGGTCACAAAGCAAGCCTAAACAGATACAAGAAGATTGAAATAATTCCCTGTATTCTATCTGACCACCATGAACTAAAGCTGTACCTCAACAAAAATAGGATTAGAAAAAAGCCTACAAGCAAATGGAAACTGAACAACTTGCTGCTCAATGACAGGTGGGTTAAGGAAGAAATAAAGAAAGGAAATAAAGACTTCCTAGAATTCAATGAAAACGAAGGTACAACATACCCTAATTTATGGGACACAATGAAAGCAGTGCTCAGAGGAAAATTCATAGCACTAAGTGTCTTCAAGAAGAAATTTGTGACGTCTCATACAAGCAACTTAATGGCCCAACTGAAAGTCCTAGAAAAAAAAAAAAAAAAAAAAAAAAAAAAAAAAAAAAAAAAAAAAAGCAAATGCACCTAAGTGGAGCAGACAGCTGGAAATAATGAAGCTCAGGGCAGAAATCAATCAATTAGAAACAAATAAAACTATTCAAAGAATCAATGAAAGCCAGAGCTGACTCTTTGAGAAAATCAACAAGATAGACAAACCTTTAGCCAAATTAACTAAAAGACAGAGAGAAACTATCCAAATCAGCAAAATCAGAAATGAAAAGGGGGACATAACTACAGACACTAAAAAAAATCCAAGCAATCATTAGATCTTACTACAAAAGCCTATATGCCACAAATTTGAAAATTTAAAGGAAATGGAGAATTTTCTAGATAGAGTCCATCTACCAAAATTAAGTCAAGATCAGGGAGAAAGACTAAATAGTCCTATATCCCCGAAGGAAACAGAAGCAGTCATCAACACTCTCCCTTCCAAAAAAAGCCCTGGGCCAGATGGATTTAGTGCAGAATTCTACCAATATTCAAAGAAGTGTTAACTCCAATTCTCTCCAAACTATTCCACAAAATAGAAACAGAAGGAACATTACCACACTCATTCTATGAAGCCACAGTCACACTGATACCTAAACCACACAAAGACCCAACAAAAATAGAGAACTTCAGACCTATCACTCTTATGAACATTGATGCAGAAATACTCAATAAATTAATTCCAAATGGAATCCAAGAACACATCAAAGATATCATCCACCATGACCAAGTAGTCTTCAACCCAGGCATGCAAGGGTGGTTCAACATACAGAAATCCATCAATGTAATCCACCACATTAACAAACTGAAGGAGAAAACCACATGATCATCTCCTTAGATGCCGAAAAAGCATTTGACAAAGTCCCACACCCATTCATGTTTAAAGTCGTAGAGATCAGAGATACAAGGCACATACCTAAACATAGTAAAGGCAATATAAACCAAGCCTATAGCCAACAACAAACTCAATGGAGAGAAACTTAAATCAATCCCACTGAAATCAGGGACAAGGCAAGGCTGCTCACTCTCTTCATATATCTTCAACATACTACTTGAAATAATAGCTAAAGCAATAAGGCAAATAAAGGAGATCAAGAGGATACAAATTAGAAAGGAAGAGGTCAAAGTGTCACTATTCGCAGATAATGATAGTCTGCATGAGTGACCCCCAAAATTCAAACAGAGAACTCCATCAGCTGATAAACACCTTCAGCAAAGTGGCAGGATACAAAGTCAACTCAAAAAAATAAGAAGCTCTCCTTTATACCAAAGACAAAATGGCCAAGAAAGAAATCAGGGAAACAACACCCTTCACAATAGCCACTAATAACACAAAATACTTTGGGGTGACTCTAACCAAGCAAGTGAAAGACCTGTTTGAAAAAAAAGAAAAAAATACTTTAAATCTTTGAAGAAAGAAATTGAAGAAGATATAAGATGGAAAGATCTCCCATGCTCATGGATTGGTAGGATTAACATAGTGAAAATGGCCCTCCTGCCAAAAGCAATCTACACATTCAACGCAATTTCCATCAAAATACCAACTCAGTTCTTTACAGACCATGAAAGAAAAATTCTCAGCTTCATATGGAGAAACAAAAAACCGAGAATCAATCCTGCACAACAACAGATAACCTTGAGGTATCTTCATCCCACATCTCAAGCTGTACTACAGAGCAATAGTAATAAAAACTGCATGGTATTTGCATAGAAACAGAAGAAGATCAGTGAAACTGAATAGAAGACCCAGAAATAAACCCACACACACACCTATGAATACTTGATTTTTGACAAAGAAACCAAAACCATTCAATGGAAAAAAGACAGCATCTTCAACAAATTGTGCTCAGCCAACTGGATGTCTACATGCAAAAAAAAAAAAAAAAGTAAAAAAGAAAGAAAGAAAATAACTCCATATCTACACGCAAAAAAAAAATAAGTAAATAAAGAGAAAGAAAAAGAAAATAACTCCATATCTATCACCCTGCACAAAACTAAAGTCCAAGTGGATCAAAGACCTCAACATAAAACCTGATACATTAGATCGGTTAGAAGAAGAAGTAGGGAAGACCCCAGAAATCATTGGCATAGGAGACAACTTCCTGAAAAGAACAACCAAAGCACAGGCTCTAAGAGCAACAATCGATAAATGGGACATCATGAAACTGAAAAGCTTCTGTAAAGCAAAAGAACAAATTGACTGCCTACAGACTGTGAAAATATCTTCACCAACCCTATATCTGACAGAGGGCTGATATCCTGCATATATAAAAAACTAAAGATGTTAAAAAGCAATAAATCAAGTAATCCAATTAAAATATGGGGTATACATCTAAAGAGAGAATTTTCTCTAGAGGATTGTAGAGTGGGAGAGAAACAGTTAAAGACATGATAAACATGCTCAGCCATCAGAAAGATGCAAATCAAAACAACCCTGAGATTTCACCTGACACCCATCAGAAGGACTAAGATCAAAAACTCAAGTGACAACACATGCTGGAGAGGTTGTGGAGAAAGGGGAACTCTCCTCCATTGCTGGTGGGAATGTAAACTTGTACAACCACTTTGGAAGTACATCTGGCACTTTCTCAAACATTTAGGAATAGTGCTTCCTTAAGATCCAGCTATACCACTCCTAGGCCTATATCGAAAATTTGCTTAAGTACACAATGAAGACATTTGCTCAACCATGTTTATAGCAGCTTTATTTATAATAACCAGAACCTGAAAACAACCCAGATGTCCCTCAGTTGAGGAATGGATACAGAAATTGTGGCACTTTTATACAATGGAACTACTCAGCAATTAAAAATGAGGAAATCATGAAATTTGCAGGCAAATGGTGGGACCTAGAAAGGATCATCCTGAGTGAGGTATCCCAAAAATAGAAAGACACACATGGTATGTACTCACTTATACAGACCTATAAGATAGGATAAACATAGTGAAATCTATACATCTAAAGAAGATAAACAAGAAAGAGTACCCTGGTTAAGATGATCAATCCTCACTCAGAAAGACAATGTGATGGACCTTGGAGGTAGAAGAAAACAAGTAACAGGATAGGAGCCTTCCATAGAGGGCCTCTGAAAGACTCTACCTAGCAGTGTATCAAAGCAGATACTAAGATTCATATCCAAACTTTCAGCAGAGTGCAGGAAATCATAGGAAAAAGGGGGAGTTTGTATGACATGGAAAGGATAGGAGCTCCACAAGGACCAAATATATCTGAGCACAGGGGTCTTTTCTGAGACTGACACTCCACCAAAGACCATGTATGGATATAACCAACACCTCTGCTCAAATGAAACCTGTGGTAGCTCAGTAACCCACTGGATTTTTATAGTAAGGGGAACAGGGACTATTTCTGTCAGGAACTCAATGGCAGGCTCTTTGACCTCCCCAACCCCCAAGGTAGGAGCAGTCCTGCTAGGCCACAGAGGAGGACTTTGCAGCCAGTCTGGAAGATACCTGATAAAACAAGGTCAGATGAAAGGGGAGGAGGTCCTCCCCAATCAGTGGACTTGGAAAGGTGCAGGAAGGAGATGAGGGAAGAAGGGAGGATTTGGGAGGGAATGAGGGAGTGGGATACAGCTGGAAAAATGTTTTTCAAGCAAATAGACCCAGATAATAAGCTGTAGAATTTATCATAATATCTAAAAAAATAGCCTTTCAACCAAAATTAATTAAAAAACATGAGGAAGGGCATTTCATTCTCATGAAAGGAAACATCCATCAGGAGGTCATCATAGTCCTGAACATATATGACCCAAATACAAGAGCAACTGCATTTGTAAATGAAACATTATTAAAGTTTAAATCACAAATAGATCCCAACACCTTAATAGTGGGAGAGTTCAACTCTCCTCTCCTACCAAGGCAAGATGTTCTAGACAGAAGCTAAATAGCGAAATAATAACAGTTATAGAGGTCCTAAATCAAATGGAAATAATAGCTGTCTACTGAAATTTTCACCCAAGCACAAAAGAGTAGACCTTCTTTTCAGCACCTCATAGAACCTTCTCAAAAATTTGCCATATAGTTGGGCACAAAGCAAGCCTCAATGACACAAGAATATATAAATCTTGTATCCTATCAGACCACCATGGCCTAAAACTACACCTCAACAACAACAGAATATTTTAAAAGCCTACATACATATGGAAATTGAACACTTCTCTACTCACTGACAGCTTGGTCAGGGAAGAAATGAAAAAAGAAATTAGATATTTCCTAAATTTCAATGAAAATGCAGGTACAACTTATCCAAACTCATGGGACATAATGAAAGCAGTGCTATCAGGAAATTTCATAGCATTAAGTGCCTCCAGAAAGAAGTTTAAGAAATTTCTTACAAACAACCTAAAGCACATCTAAAAGCCGAAGAAGAAGAAGAAGAAGAAGAAGAAGAAGAAGGAGGAGGAGGAGGAGGAGGAGGAGGAGGAGGAGGAGGAGGAGGAAGAGGAGGAGGAGGAGGAGGAGGAGGAGAAGAAGAAGACTCACCCAAGAGGAGGAATAGATAACTGGAAATAATCATACTCAGAGCTGAAATCAATGAAGTAGAAGTAAAGAGAACAATTCAAAGAATCAATGAGACCAAGAGCTGGTTGTTAGAGAAAATCAACAAGACAGACAAACCCTTAGCCAAACTAACTAAAAGGCAGAGAGAAATTATCCAAATTAGCAAAATAAGAAATGAAAAGGGGACATAATGATAGGCACTGAGGAAATACAAACAAATATTAGGTCTTACTACAGAAGCCTATATAAAACAAAATTTGAAAATTTAAGTCAAATGGACAATTTTCTTCATAGATTCCATTTAACAAAATTAAATCAAGATCAGACACATATATTACATAGTCCTATATCCCACAAATTAATAGATGCAGTCATCAAAAGTCTCCCTTTCAAAAAAAGCCCTGGGCCAGATGGATTCAGTGAAGAATTCTACCAGACCTTCAAAGAAATGCTAACTCCAATTCTCTTCAAACTATTCCACAAAATAGAAACAGAAGAAACTTTACCAAACTCTTTCTATGAAGCCACAGTCACCTTGATACCTAAACCACAAAAAGACCAATCAAAAAAGAGACCTTCAGACCTATCACTGTTATGTAAATTTCTGCCAAAATACTCAATGTAGTACTTGCAAACCACATCCAAAAACATATAAAAGTTCTCATCCACCATGACCAAGTAGGCTTCATCCCAGGCATGCAGGGGTGATTCACTATGTGGAAATATAACAATGTAATCCATCATATAAACAAATGAAGGAGAAATACCACAGCATCATCTCCTTAGATGTTGACAAATCATTTGACAAAATCCAACACCCGTTCATGATCGAAGACTTGGTGAAATCAGGGATACAAGGCACATATGTAAACATAGTAAAAACAATATACAGCAAGCCTATAGCAAACATCAAACTACATGTAGAGAAACTTAAATCAGTCTTGATGAAACCAGTGACAACGAAAGGCTGTCCACTCTCTCTGCATCTCTTCAACATAACAATTGAATTAAGACAACTATTGGAGAGCAAGGGAATATACAGATTCAATGCAATTCCCATCAAAATACCAACTCAATTCTTTACAGACCTTATAAAAAAGAATCTCAGCTTCTTATGGAGAAACAAAAACACAGAATCTCACAAAACAATCCTGTACAACAGATCATCTGTATGTATGCTGAAAAACAGCAAACCAAGTAATCCAATTAAAAAATGGGGAACAGATCTAAACAGAGAATTCTTGACAGAGGAATATCGAATGGCAGAGAAACACTTAAAGAAATGCTCAACATCATTAGCCATTAGGGAAATGCAAATCAAAACGACCCTGAGACCTTACACCCATCAGAATGGCCAAGATGAAAACTCAAGTGACAACACATGCTGGAGAGGTTGTGGAGAAAGGGGAACCCTCCTCCACTGCTGGTGGGAATGTAAACTGGTACAACCACTCTGGAAATCTATCTGGCACTTTCTAAGACAATTAGGAATAATGCTTCCTCAAGACCCAGCTATACCACTGCTAGGTATATATCCAAAATTTGTTCAAGTATACAACAGGGATATTTGCTCTATCATGTGTATAGCAGCTTTATTTGTAATAGCCAGAACCTGGAAACAACCTAGATATCCATCAATGGAGGAATGGATGCAGAAATTGTGGTATTCTTACACAATGGAATACTACTCAGCAATCAAAAAGGAGGGAATCATGAAATTGGCAGGCAAATGGTGGGATCTAGAAAAGATCATTCTGAGTGAATTATCCCAGAAGGAGAAAGACAAACACGGTATATACTTGCTTATATAAACCTATAAGTTATGATAAACACAATGAAATCTATACACCTAAAAAAGATAATCAAAAGAGTGGACACAGGGTAAGATGATCAATCCTTATTTACAAAGACAGATGGGGTGTGCTTTGAACATATGACAGGAGTCTACCGCAGAAGGCATCTGAAAGACTCTACCTAGCAGTGTTTCAAAGCAGACACTAAGACACATAACCAAACTTTCGGCAGAGTACAGGGAATCATATGAAAGAAGGGGAGTTAGTATGATATGGAAAAGATAGGAGCTCCACAAGGACCAAATATATCTGGGCACAGAATCTTTTCAGAATGACATTCAACCAAGGACCATGTACAGATATAACCTAGAACCTCTGCTCAGATGCAGCCTGTGGTAGCTCAGTATCCAATTGGTTTCCCATAGTAAGGGGAAAAAAAGAATATTTCTAACAGGAACTCAATGGCTGGCTCTTTGACTTCCCCACCCCCTAAGGGAGGAGCAGGCCTATTAGGCCACAGAGGAGGATTTTACAGCCTGTCCTGAAGATACCTGATAAAACAGGGTCAGATGAATGGGGAGGAGGTCCCCAACCCTATCAGTGGACTTGGAAAGGGGCAGGGTGGAGATGAGGGAGTGAGGGTGGGATTGGGAGGGAATGAGGAATACAGAGTCAATAAAATGTAACTAATGAGAAAAAATAAAATTAAAAAAAGAAAATGTAAAAAAAAGAGAAAAGAATGGGTATAGGATTATAGAATAAAAGGTAGATTATTGAATCTAATTGTATCAAAAAAAAGATGAAATGATTTCCCGTGCTCATGGGCTGACAGGATAAAGATGGTAAAAATGGTCATCTTAGAAAAAGCAATCTACAGATTAATTGCAATTCTCCTCAAAATACCAACACAATTATTTTCACAACTTGATGGAACAAGTCTCACCTTCAAAGGGAAAAAAAAAAAAAAAAACAGAATTGCGAAAATAATCCAGCACAACAACAGGTCATCTGAAGGTATCTCCATTCCTGATCTCAAGCTGCACTACAGAGCAATAGTAATAAAACCTGCATGGTACTGGCCTAAAAAAAATGGTGGATCAATGGCATAGAATAAATGACCCAGAAATAAAAACAAACACCTATGGATATTTGATTATTGACAAAACACCATAAACCTTACATTATCAACAAGACAGCATTTTCAACAAGTGGTGCTTGTCTAACTAGAAGTCAACATGTAGAAAAAAATGCAAGTACTTCCATTTTTATCATCTTGCACAAAACTAAATTCCAAGTGGATCAAAGACCTCAACATAAAACAAGACAAAAAATATATTAGAAATGGGAAGAGTGTAGAACTCATTGACACATGAGACAACTTTCTGATCAGAACACCAACAGCACAGGCTCTAAGATCAACAGTCAATAAGTGGCCTAGGCATATATCCAAAATATGCTCAAGTACACAACAAGGACATTTGTTCAACCATGTTGAAAGCATCTATATTTGTAATAGCAAGAACCAGAAAATGACCCAGACGTCCCTCAGTTGAGAAATGGATACAGAAATATCGTGGTACATTTACACAATGGACTACTACTCAGCAATTAAAAACAAGTAAATCTTTAAATTTGCAGGCAAATGTTGGGATAGAGAAAAGATTATCCCGAGTGAGGAATCCCAGAAGCAGAAAGACACACTTGGTATATATAAGTGAATATTAATTAGACAAACAATATACGAAAAACATACTATAATCTGTATACCTGAAGAAACTAAGGAAGAAGGAGGTTCTGGGTAAGGTGATTAATCCTCACTCAGAAAGACAAATAGTACAGACATTGGAAGGAGAAAACAGGAAACAGAACTGGAGCCAAACAAAGAAGGCCTCTGAAAGACTCTACCCAGCAGTGTATCAAAGCAGATACTGAGGTTCATAAACAACTTTGGGCAGAGTGCCAGAAAAATTATGAATAAAAGGAGACATAGAAAGACCTGGAAGAGACAGGAGCTCCACAATGACATCAACACAACCAAAAAATCAGGGCCCAGGGGTGTTTTTTGAGACTGATACTCCAACCAAGGGCCATTCATGGAGATAACTTAGAACCCCTGCACAGATGTAGTTCATGGCAGCTCAGTAGCCAAGTGGATTTTGCAATAGGGGAACAGAGACTGTCTGTGACATGAACTCAGTAGGTGGCTGTTTTATCACCTCTCCCTGATTGGGAAACAGCTTTACCAGGCAAAGAGGAAGACAACGCAGCCAGTCATGATGAGACTTTATAGGCTAGGTTCAGATGGAAGGAGAGGAAGATCTCCCCTATCAGTGTACTTGGAAAGGGGCATGGGAGGAGATGAATGAGGGATGGTGGGATTGGAAGGGAATGAGGGAAGGAGCTACAGCTGGCATACAAGTGAAAAAAACTGTAATTAATATAAAAATAAAAATAAAAATAAAAAAAACAATCAATAATTGGGTCCTCATGAAAGTGAAAAGCTAGGGTAAAATAAAAGACACTGTCATCAGAACCAAGGGACAGACTGCAGTCTGGGAAAAGATCTTCACCAACTCTGTATCTGAGAGAGAGTTAATATCCAGAATATATAAAGAACTCAATAAGTTAAAAAGCAACAAATGAAGTAATCCAACTTAAAAATGGGGGACAGAGCTAAACAGAGAATTCTCAATAGAGGAATATCAAATTGCAGAGAAACATTTAAAGAAATGCTCAACATCCTTAGTCATCAGGGAACTGCATATCAAAATGACCCTGAGATTCACCTTACACCCATCAGAATGGCTAAGAGAAACAACTCAAGTGACAAGACATACAGGAGATGATGTGGAGAAAGGGGAACCTTCCTTTGTTGCTTGCTGAGAATGTAAACATATACAACCTCTTTGGAAAGAAATCCGGTGTGTTCTCAGTTGGGGATTGTTCTAACTCAAAATGCAGCTACTAGGCACATATCCAAAATATGCTCAAGTACACCACAAGGACATGCTCAAACATGTTCCCATCAGCATTATCTGTAATAGCCCAAATCTGGAAAAAAAAAAAACCCAGATGTCCCTCAGTTAAGGAAAGGATACGATAATTGTGTTACATTCACACAATGGAATACTATTCAGCAATTGGAATCAAAGAAATCATGGAATGTGCAGGCTAATGGTGGGACCTAGAAAAGATCATCCTGAGTGAGGTATCCCAGAAGAAGAAAGCCACACATTGTATATACTCACTTAGAAGTGGATATTATACATATAATATAGGATAAGCATATTAAAATCTTTATACCTGAAGAAGCTAAACAAGAAGGAGTACACTGGGTAATATGATCTATTGTCACTCAGAAAGGTGAACAGGATGGATGTCAGAAGAAGGAGAAAGCAGGGAACAGGACAGGAGCTTACCACAGAGGGCCACTAAAAGACCCTGTCCAGCAGGGTATCAAAGCAGATGCTGAAACACATAGCCAAATTTTCAACAGAGTGCATCGAATCTTATGAAAGAAGGGGGAGATAGAGAGACCTGGACAGGCCAGGTGGTACACAAGTAGAGCAGCAGAAGCAAAACTTCTGTGCACATGGGGTCTTCTTTGAGACTGATATTCCAAACAAGGACCATGCATGGTGATAACCTAGAACCGCCCCAGAGAAATATCCTATGGCAGCTCAGTCTCCAAGTGGGTTACCTAGTAAGGGGAAGAGGGACTGTCTCAGACATGAACTCAGTGGCTGGATCTTTGATAATCTTTCCCTGAGCAGGAAACAGTCTTACCAGGCCACAGAGGAAGACAATGCAACCAGTCCTGATGAGACCTGATAGACTAGGATTAGAAGGAAGGAGGGGAAGACCACCCCTATCAGTGGACTTGGGGAAGGGCATGCAAAGAAATGAGGGAGGGATGGTGGGATTGGGATGGAATGAGGGAAGGGGATACAGGTGGCATACAAAATGAATAAATGCAATTAATAAAAAATGATTTTAAATATAAGGAATGTTGACTAGTGTGGTAAAGTCTCTTTCCATACAATCGCAGAAGTCACAAAAGGATGCTGGATGATGCTCCAAGATCCCAGAGAGATTCTATGAGACTCTCAGCAAGTTCTGAGAGGGCCTGGTGCTCCAAACTCCCAGTGAGAGTCTGATGTCTTTCATTTAGTTTTTGAACCTGCATAGAGCCTCTTTGCCTCTCATGCACAGATATAAAAGTCAAGAGATGCTGGTCTGATGTTTTGTTTGTCTCCTGGGAGTATTTACTTGTACATGTCATTTGAGTTATGTTTGTCATTGGCTCATTTTGGACTCTTCTGGATTAATATGTAGTAATCATGAACCAAACATTATCTATTGGCCATCTGTTTACCCCTTAACTTGGTTTAGCTTGTTTCAAAAATTTTCAGAAAAAAAAAAACAAAAAAAAAACAAAACAGCTTCTCTAGTAAAAAAAAATGAATGAATAAAAATAAAAAAGCAGCTCATTTGACAAAGACTGATAATACTGGCTCTGTCCTTGAAGGTCTGCATTTTTGCAACTGAGTCTCCTGCCTGGGTTAACCTGGCAGCCAGCCAGTTATGGCATGTTCAGCCTGCTCTTGAAAGGGCACCAGTGGCTTCTCCGTTTCTCCATAAGAAATCTAATGTTTAATTCCGCTACAAAGCCTCTGTGCTCATAAGAAATTGGATTCAACAGGTAGCAAGATGCTCCTCCTTTGAAATAACAGCTTAAAAGTACAAAGAGTATTGTTTGTATAAGTTTGCAATGTTATATAAATCTTGGTTATAGGTTAATGATTATTGGGTATGTTTAAAATCTGTAACGTAAAGTTAACTTAAAACTTAGGATTGGAGCCATTCTAAATAACAAATGGCATGAGCTCAATAAAAAAAGTCTCCAAAGGTAACATAAATTTGTATAAGATTTTACATAATTTCTGTCCTGTCTTAAAAAACAAGGATCATAAAAAAAAAAAACGTTTAAAACTTTGTTTGTATGAGATATTAGAGCTACACCTCCATGTGTCTGTATACCAGAACTTTTCTTGTTGGCAGTCAAACTTTGTAACATCAAAATAATACATTTGGTATTGATTTTAAAGACACTGATTTGTCTGAATTTTTAACCCTGATAAAATTTGGATTTGACTTCTAAAAACTATGGTTATGCTCTATGACTTCACTCTGGGCATTTTAATATTGCAAAAGCAGATTTTGAAGAATGTTTGAATGTTTAAGGCTATAAAACATTTTAAATTTTTTCAGGTATTTAAAAATAATGACCCTCTGCAACCTAACAAGGAAATTGGAACAGTTTCTCAGTGCTTTCAGAGAGGTAAAAAGGCCTTGTTATTTATTTTATTAATTTTACCAAATTAAACCAAGCCATACTGTTTAAGGCAATTGAAGAAACTAGAGTTTTTAAAATGTATCATTTCAGGATGGTAAAAACCCATGGAATGAGTGAGTAAAAAAAAAAAATAATGAAAAGGATTTTAAAGGAAGTTTTTATGTTGTCTATAAAACAAAACAAAAAAAAAGCAAGAGACTGGGATGGAAAAAAAAAGCTTGTCTAAAGTAAAAATGTTCTCTTTTTTTTAATTTTATTTTTTTTTCTTATCAGTTACATTTTATTAACTCTGTATCCCAGCCATATCCCGCTCCCTCATTCGCTCCCAATCCCACCCTCACTCCCTCATCTACACCCTGCCCCTTTCCAAGTCCACTGATGTGGGGGGCTCCTCCCCATTCATCTGATCCTGTTTTACCAGATATCTTCAGAACTGGCTGCAAAGCCCTCCTCTGTGGCCTAACAGGACTGCTCCTCTCTTGGGGGAGGGTGGAGAGGTCAAAGAGCCAGTCATTAAGTTCCTGGTAGAAATAGTCCTTGTTCCCCTCACTATGGGAAACCAATTGGTTACTGAGCTACCACAGGTTACATCTGAGCAGAGGTTCTATGTTATATCCATAAATGGTCTTCTTCCGTAGAATTGGGGTACTATGTAGATATTGTTTAAATTTGGTTTTGTCATGGAATATTTTGAATTCTCCGTCTATGTTGATTGAAAGTTTTGCTGGGTATAGTAGTCTGGGTTGGAATCTGTGGTCCCTTAAGGACTGTATGATTTCTGTCCAGGCCCTTCTGGCTTTCATAGTTTCTGTTGAGAAATCTGGTGTGATTATGATAGGTCTACCTTCATATGTTACTTGGCTTTTTCCCTTGCTGCTTTTATAATTTTTTCTTTGTTCTGTAGGTTCAGTGTTTTGACTGTGATGTGACGTGAAGAATTTCTTTTCTGGTCTAGTCTACTTGGTATTCTGTAGGACTCTTGTATGTTTATGGCCGTCTCCTTCTTTAAGTTGGGAAAGTTTTCTTCTATAATTTTCTTGAAAATATTTTCTGGACCTTTGAGCCTGATGTCTTCTTTTTCTTCTACTCCTATTATTCTTAGATTTTGTCTTTTCATGGTGTCCTTGATTTCTTGGATGTTTTGTGTTTGGAACTTTTTTGATTTTATTTTTTCTTTGAGAGATGTGTCAATTTCTGCAAGTGTATCTTCGTCTCCTGAGATTCTTTCTTCCATCTCTTGTATTCTGTTGGTGATGCTTACCTTTGTAGTTCCCGATCTTTTCTCTATGTTCTCCAGCTCCTGGTTTTTCTCTATTTGTATTTTCTTTATTGATTCTAATTCTGTTTTCATGTCTTGTACAATTTCCTTCATCTGTTTGAATGTGGAGTCCTGCTTTTCAATGACCGCTTCTATTTTTTTTTTCCGTTTCCTCTCTATGTATCACTAATTGTGCCTCTACTTTTTTGGCTATAATTGCGTGTATTTCTATGGGAGCTTTGTTTATTTCTTCTTTATTTGCCTTCATTTGTGTGGACATTTCTTTGAAAGCTTTGTTCATTTCTTCTTTGTTTCCCTCAATTCTCGTGGTCATTTCTCTGAGAGTTCTATATGTTTCCTCTTTGTTCGTCTCGATTTCCTTGGCTATTTTTCTGAGGGCTTTGTTCATTTCATCTTTATGGGCCTCTAATAGCTGGAGAAGCATAGTTTTGAGGTCCTTTTCTTGTCTATCTAGTGAATTGAAGTGTCCATTGATTTGTGGGGTTGCTGGTGAGGTCATTATGTCCTGATTTTTATTGGGTGTGTTCTTATGTCTGCCTCTAGCCATCTGGTTATCTATAGCCCTCACTGTTTGTTCCTTGGTTTATAGCTCAGGCTATGATCATCTCTTTCTGTTTTCTGGACCTTTTTTTTTTTTTTTTTCAGGAAGATGAGAGAGGTTCGGTGGTTTTGGAGTGTGCACTGTGGTTTCAGTTTTGCCTAAGTAAGGAATGTGGCACAGTGTGCATGTGCGGATTCTTTGACTATTGCAGTGGTCTGTAGGCCACTATTATGCATTTCTGTCTGAGATCCAGGGATTGTTTGCCTGGATTACACTGGTGGACCCACAAGGCAGAGGCTGCAACATTGGGGTCGCTATCCCAAGAATCCCTATGATGCCCACAGTAGGGGTGAGGGTGGCAGGGATCTCGTCTGGTTGCTTCTGTGGAGAGGCCCTGGGTCTGGGGCAAACTCTCCCTAGAATGCTCACTCACTCTCTTGCAGGACCAGTTGGAATGCACAGGGGTTCCCCTTTCTCTCTACTCTCTGATTTGGTCCTGCTGCAGAAAATGCACGGGTAGGCTAACAGTCAGCTCTGTGACACTGTGGCCACAGGACTCGGTGTCCACCATTCCTGTGTGCTGCCTCTCTGTCCTTTCCCTCTACCAGGAAGGATTATGATGACTAGTTCCAGGGTAGCGTGGGAAAGAGTTAGGTTGAGTGTTCTCAATCCCAGATCCCGGGCCCAGATCTCTCTGCAAGAAGCAGCCTGGCGGTAGAACCTATGTTTGCTGATGCCGAGATTGTACCAGGTAGGGTTGAGTGTCCTAAGATCCAGAGCTTGGGTTTCTCTGCCAGGGGCCGCTGGGTGAGCTGAAGAGGGGGTGCTGTGTCCTGTGGCAGGCTCCCTCTCTGTCCTTCCCCTCTGACCTGCCCCTCCACCAGGGCAAGCTTATGGCTGTGCTCTCAGGGGAGTGCCAGAAGGGGTTGGGAATTCTCAGTTCCGATCCTGAGCCAGGGTTTTTCTGCCAGGGGTCAGGGGGCTGCCGGTGATAGGACTTGGTGCTAGACCTTATTGTGCAGGATGCAGGAGATTCTCAGGATGTGTTGAATGACCACAGTCCCAGATCCTGAGCTGAAGTTTGTTTGCTAGGAGCCTCTGGCAGCACTGGGGTCCGAGCACTGTGAAGCCGCTGTGCACCTCTTTATCTTTCCTCTCCACCATGGCAGGGTTATGGTGGCATTTGCGGGAGTGCTCGAAAGGATTGGGTTTTCTCAGTCCCAATCTCGGGTTGGGGTAAAGACAATGTGGTCTGTGGCAGATTCTGGTGGATGCCCCCTGCCTCCTCCGAAGAAGAAGTAGGGATTTTGAGCTGGGCGCGCAGCAGCTCTCTGCACAGTGGAGCTCAGCTGTGAAGGTGGCGGGCACCCATGGTCAGTGAGACCTTCCAGGGAAAGACCGGGTAACCCATGATAAGTCTCTCAACCTTCCTTCCCCATGGGGTTTTCTTGGAACTGGAACTCTCAGTCTCTGGCACCCTTGTGCCCACCAATCAGCCTGGGAAAGTGATCAGGACACGCAAGCGTGCGGCTCCAGCCTGGAGAACCAAAGCCCGCATTAGCTGGGATCTCTTCTGGGTTCTAGCTGTGTGGCCTGAGAGTGGACCCGACCAATTCCCATGCTGTGGGAGCCTCCCCTCACCTGGGAAACATGATAGCTGTAGTTTTAGGGCCCAGAGTTCAGCCTCCTGGTCGCTGCACGGAGAGTTTTGTCCTGTTTCTCAGACACAGTGTTCTCCTGGCGCCGCCATCTTGGCCCCCCAAAAATGTTTTCTTAAACCTAAAAATCAGAGCTAGAAAAAAATCATAACCTAAACATGTATAAAATGTTGTAAAATGTCAAAGTATATAAAAATTTATAAAAGGCCAGAGTATGTAAAAATTACAAGAACCTAGATGGCATATGAACTTTATTTGCTTTGGTTGTATACCTGGAAATACAAGAAAAAATAAACTGTAAAGTATGCCAAAATTTAAACCATATTAAGTTAATTCTGGTTGGTTTTGCCCCAGATCCAAGGTCCCTGTTTGCTAGCAGGCAGATATCAGATCCCTCCCAACCACATCCACACTGTAGGCAACATAGACATCATTGGGACAGTGTTCTCAACATTGAAGCCCGTCTTCTGTGGGTCTCCTAGTGGAGTCCAGGCAAAAAATTCCTAGATCCCAGACAGATCTGAATAATGGGAGGACAGTACCACAGGCCTATATGCATTTAGAGCACCCATGCAGGCACATTGTGCCCATGAACTGCACCCGCACCCAATCCTGCACTTATGCTCCACCATTCCAGGCATCTAAACACTCAGGCACACTGTCCTTCAAGGCACACTTCCACACACTCCCATGATTTTGTGTATGTACCTGCATCTTTCCTGCCTTAGCTACAGCTAAAACACCACCATCTGCTCTCAAAGTGGTGGACTTCTCTCATCTTCCTGAAGTATACTCCAGATACCAGAGACAAACAGACCCAGTTTGGAAGTACAGACTAGAGGAAAAAACAGCCAAAGCCACTGATAAGCAATGGCTAAAGATTGGCATAAGAACACATCCAAAAATATCAGGATAACTTGCCTTCATCACCAACCCCAAATATCAACGGATATTTTAATAACATCAGAAGCACAGGAGAATGATCTCAAGTGTGTGCTTTTCCAGTTATTAGAGGCCCATAAGAAAATATCAGAAAAAGGATAGATATCCCATGCTCATGGATTGATAGGATAAACATAATGAAAATGGCCATCCTGCTAAAAGTAGTCTACAGATTCAAGGTAATTCCCATCAAAATACCAACATAATTCTTTACAGAACTTGAAAGAACAATTCTCAATTTCATATGGAAAATAAAAAACCCACAGTTGTTTAAAAAAAAATCCTGTACAACAACAGATCATCTGGAGTTATCTCTATCCTTGATCTCAATCTGTACTATAGAACCACAGTAATAAAAACTGCATGGTACTGGCAGAGAAACAGTCTGGAGGATCAACACAATCAAATAGAAGACCCAGAAATAATCCCACACACCTACGGATATTTGATTTTTGACAAAAATCCAAAACCATACAATGGAATATTGATAGCGTCTTCAACAAATGCTTCTGGCTTAACTAGATATCTACATGTAGAAAAATGTAAATAGATCCATACTTATGACCCTGCCCCAAACTAAAGTCCCAGTGCATCAAAGACCTCCACATAAAACCAGACACACTAAATCTGTAAGAAGATCAAGTGGGGAAGATCCTTGAACTCATTGGCATAGGAGTCAACTCTTAAACACAACATCAACAACACAGGCTCTAAGATCAACAGTTAATAAATGGGACCTCATGAAACTGAAAAGGTTCTGTAAAGCAAAGAACACTGTCATAAGAACAAAACGACAGCCTACAGATTGGGAAGGATCTTCACCAACCCTCTATCTGACAGAGGGCTAATATCCAGAATATATAAAGAACTTAAGAAGTTAAACACCGGGAGAATCCAAGATTGGGGCGACCAGCATGCACCATATTCAGAGGAGCTGAAACTCTGAATTGGTGAGTCTAGGGGCTGTAAAACCCAAAACAATGGTAGAAGAGTCTGGGGAGAAGGGAGACAAACCCTGATCTGAGTCCAATAGGATACAGTTTGTCAGCGAACATCTCCTTGGACTTCACCTGGGGAATCGATTCCCAGGCACTTCCATAATAATGGGTGGAAGCAGAAGTGGAGGTAGCCAAGCCTACAGCAGAGGAAGCAGCGGAGGTACCGCAGCAAACATGGAGGCAGCAGTGGAGGCACCACAACTAGCAGCTGAAGCAGAGGAAGCACCCCGCAGTGCAAACAGCTTGCCTAAACACAGTGCTACCTGTTCCAAGCACAAATCCTCCTCCTTGAGATTTGAGACTAAGTACACTCAAACCCCTGGCATTTTCCCCAGGAATTCTGATCACCAGCCTTGCCTGAGGGGGAGGAGGTAGAGGAAGCACATAGCGCTTCCCAAATCAGAGAGCACAGCACAGCCTGCTGTGTTCACAGCTTCTAGCACAGAGCAGAGGGCTGGGCACACAGAGCCCACGACAGAGTACTTGTCCAACCTGCAGTGTCAGCCACAGACCTCATAGTCCAGCCTGCAGAGCCTTCCAAAGATTGGAGACCACTGGCTATTCAGGAAACCTGCACAGGGATTTGTGTCCACAATCTGTGCTTGCTAACACCATTAGCATCCACATCCCCTCCTGTGCTTCCTCCCAACCCCCATATCCCAATTACACTCTCTAGCACTACCCATCAAGACACACTTAGACATGCGTGGGAGCACACACACACACACACACACACACACACACACACACACTTACTCCCCCGCAATAATGAATCTGTGCCAGCAGCTTTTCCTCTCTAGGGTACAACTGAAGCAACAACACACACTCTCAAAACATTGGACTTCCCTGATTTTCCTGAAGAATATTCCAGACACCAGAGAAAGACAGTTCCAGTCTGAAGTTCAGACTCAAGGAAAAGACAGTGAAGATCACATATAAGCAAATGGACAAAGGTAGGAGTAAGAACTCACCCAACAAAAATCAAGACACCATGGCCCCACCAGCAACCCCCAAGCTGTCATTGAGTAGCAAGTTGTTCAGTTTCCATTTATGTACAGGCTTTTTGCTGTTTCTCTTGTTGGTGAGGTCCAGCTTTAAACCATGATGGTCAGATAGGATACAAAGGATTATTTCAATCTTCTTGTATCTGCTGAAGCTTGCTTTGTGACAAACTACATGGTCTATTTTGGAGAATGTTCCATGAGGTGCTGAAAAGGTATACTCTTGGTTTTGGGTGCAAAGTTCTGTAGACATCTATTAGGTCCATTTGATTTAGGGCCTCTGTAAGTGCCCTTTTTTTCCTGTTTTACTTGTGAATGGATGACCTGTCCCTTGGTGAAAGCAGAGCGTTGAAGTCTCCAACTATTAAGGCTTCCAATCAATGTGTGATTTCAGCTTTAATAATGTTTCTTTTACAGATGTAGGTGGTCTTTTATTTGGGGCTTAGATGTTCAAAATTGTGATGTTCTCCTGTTGGAATTTTCCCTGATGAGAAGGAAGTGCCCCTCCTCATCTTTTTTTATTAATTTTGGTTGAAAGCCTATTTTAATAGATATTGGGATCGCTTCCTCAGCTTGTTTTCTGGGTCCATTTGCTTGATAAACATTTTTCCAGCCCTTTACTCTAAGGTAGTGTTTACCTTTTTTGCATAGGTGTGTTTCTTGGATGCAGCAGAATTCTGGATCCTCTTTGCACAACTGTTCTATTAGTCTGTGTCTTTTTATTGGAGAGTTGAGTCCATTGATATTGATAGATAATAGTGACCAATGACCGATAGTTCCTTTTACTGTAGAGTTGGTGGTCTTACTATGATTCATTGCAGGTTTTTTTTCTTTTAATTTTTTTGGGAAATTATCTGTACACTATTTTTTCTTTAGTGTAGTTGTTTTCATTGGATTGGAGTTTTCCTTCTAATATCTTCTTTCGGGCTGGGTAGCTGTGTAGATATTGCTTCAATTTAGTTTTATCATGGAATATTTTGATTTCTCCATCTATGTTGATTGAAAGCTTTGCTGGGTATAGTAGTCTGAGTTGACATCTGTGTTCCCTTAAAGACTGAATGATTTCTGTCCAGACCCTTTTGGCTTTCATAGTTTCTGATGAGAAGTCTGGTGTGATTCTGATTGGTCTACCTTCATATGTCACTTGGCCTTTTTCCCTTTGTTTTGTAGGTTTAGTGATTTGACTATGATGTGACAGGAAGTATTTCTTTTCTGGTCTAGTCTATTTGGTGTTCTGTAGGCTTCTTGTATGTTTATGGACATCTCTTTCTTTAAGTTGGGAAATTTTTCTTCTATTATTTTCTTAAAAATATTTTCCAGTTCTTGGAGCATGGAGTCTTCTTTTTCATCTATTCCTATTATTCTTAGGTTTCATCTCAGCAATTAAAAACAATCCTACTCAACAATTAAAAACAAGGAAATTATGAAATTTGCAGGCAAATTTTGGTACCTAGAAACGATCATCCTGAGCGAGGTATCCCAAAAGCAGAAAGACACACATGGTATATACTCACTTACATAGACCTATAAGATAGGATAAATATCCTGAAATCTTTACACCTAAAGAAGATAAACAAGAAAGAAGACCAAGGGTTAGATGATCAATCCTCACTTAGAAAGACAAATGGGATGGACCTTGGATGTAGGAGACAACAAATAACAGGACAGGAACCTACCACAGAGGGCCTCTGAAACACTCTACCTAGCAGTGTATCAAAGCAGATATTAAGACTCATAACTAAAATTTGGGCAGAGTGCAGGGAATCATATGAAATTAGGGGGAGTTAGTAAGACCTGGAGAGGACAGGAGCTCCACAAGGCCATATATATCTGGGCACAGGCGTCTTTCATGAGACTGTTTCTCCAACCAAGAACCACGTATGCATATAACCTAGAACCCCAGTTCAGATATAGCTCATGGTAGCTCAGTATCCAAGTGGATTCTATATTAAGGGGAACAGGGGCTATTTCTGACATGAACTCAATGGTGAGCTCTTCACACACACACACACACACACACACACACACACACACACACACACCCGCAAGGGAGCAGCAACCTTGCTAGGTCACAGTAGGGGACATTGCAGCCAGTCCTGAAGAGATCTGATAAACTAGGGTCAGATGGAAGGGGAGGAGGTCCTCCCCTATCAGTGGATTTGGAAAAGAGCATGGAGGAGATGAGGGAGGGGGGGTGGGAATGGGAGGGAATAAGGACGGGGTCTATGGCTGGAATACAAAGTAAATAACCTGTGATTAATATAAAAAATTTAAAAATTTTAAAAAATAATAAAATTTAAAAAAGAAACTTAGAAAACAAGAAGTTAAACACCAGCACATCAAATGATCCAATTTAAAAAATGGATTTCAAAGCTAAACAGAGAATTCTCTGTAGAGGAATATCGAATGGCAGAGAAACACTTAAAGAAATCCTCAGCCTCATTATCCATCAGGGAAATGCAAATCAAAATGACCCTGAGATTTCACCTACACCCATCAGAATGGCCAAGACCATAAATTCAAGTGACAACACATGCTGGAGAGGCTGTGAAGAAAGGGGAACCCTCCTCCACTTCCATTGGGAATGTAAACCTGTACAACCTCTCTGGAAATTCAATCTGGCACATTCTCAGACAACTAGGAATAACTCTTCCTCAAGATCCATCCATACCACTCCTAGGCGTGTATCCAAAATACACTCAACTATACAACAAGAACATTTGCTCAACAATGTTCCTAGAAGCTCTATTCATAATAGCCACAATCTGGAAATGACGTAGGTGTCCCTCAATGGAGGAATAGATACAGAAATTGTGGTACATTTGCACAACGGAATACTACACATCTATTAAAAACAAGGAAATCATGAAATTTTCAGGCAAATGGTGGGAACTATAAAAGACCATCTTGAGTGAAGTAACCCAAAGAAAAAAATAGACTCTATACAATGTTATTTTTAATTTTTTTAATTAATTTATTTTCAATTAATTACAGTTTATTCACTTTGTATCCCACCTGCAGCCCCTACTTTGTCCTCGTCTAATCCCACCCTCGTTCCCTTATCTCCTCCCATTCCCCTCCACAAGTTCACTGATAGTGGAAAGCATCCTCCCCTTCCATCTGACCCTAGCATATCAGGTCTCATCAGGAGTGGCTGCATTGTCTTCCTCTGTGGCATAGTAAGGCTGCTCCCCACTCAAGGGAAGAGCCGGGTGAGTTCATGTCAGAGACAGTCCCTGTTCCAGTTACTAGGGAACCACTTGAATAATGAGGTTCCATGGATTACATATCTGCAGGAGTTCTAGGTTATCCCCATGCATGGGCCCAGGTTGGAGCATCAGTCTTGGAAAAGACCCTTTTGCCCAGATCCTTCAGTTCTGCTGCTCTCTTTGTGGAGTTTCTGTCCCCTCCTACCACCGAGGTCCTTCATCTCCCCCTTCTTTCACAAGACACTCTGCACTCTGCCCAAAGTTTGGCCAGCAGTCTCAGCATCTGCTTTGATACCCTGCTGGGTAGAGTCCTTCAGAGGTCCCCTGTGGTAGGCTCCTGTCCTGTTCCCTACACTCTCCCTCTTCTGACGTCCATCTTGTTTGCCTTTCTGAGTGATTATTAATGATTTTATCCAGGGTCCTCCTTCTTGCTTAGCTTCTTTGGGTGTACAGATTTTAGTATGTTTATCCTATATTCTAAGTCTAATATCCACTTTTAAGTTAGTGAAAAAATTTATTTATATGTTTTTAGTTTGCATTTTCTGAATCAGCAGAGCCTAACCCCTCTTCTAGAGCCTGTTTCCATTCCCCTCTTAGAAAGTTTCTTTAACTGAATTGTCTCTCCAGGGAGTGTAAGGGATGACTTACGATGTCATGTTCTCAACATGATTATTTTCATAAATTTCATAATTCTGCCTTGAACCTGGTGACTACATGCACCTTGTTGCAGCTATAAGTGACTTCCAAACTGAGGAGCACAGCTGTTTTCAGAAATCAAATTTACAAGCCAGTGATTTAAAAAAAAATGAAGGGAAAGAAGGCACTCCATAAGCACTTTTTTTTTTTTTCAATGCAGTTTATTCAGGAACATTGAACAATCCTTGGACCCCGGGGAAAGCCAGCCCACAGCTTAAATAGCCTCTGGGTAGCCAACCCAGGCGTGCCACGGGGGCAATGCAGATAGGTCCACATACATGGAAGCAAGCCAGATCCTCGTAAGCACTTTTTTAAATCACTTTTTTCATGAAACTGTACACCAAGTCGTACTAGTTTTCTAAAATACCACTACAACAATTCACAGAAGTCAGAAATTTTAAAATAGAGCTTAAAGGCTATTTAGCTCCTACACAAATGCCACAAATCCATGTATCTTTGGGACTGAATACAAGTCAAAAGATTTTTCATGGAGCTGCTTGTGTTAAGGAGAGTAAAGAAAACTCACCAATGGATGCTGTCTAAACTGTCTCACTATTTTCAGGTGTTTTGTTTTGGTAGCAAAGCTGGCTTTAATTGGCATTATTCAATTTTCAAAGTATTTATTGAGTACTTACCGTGGCCTAGCACTGGATTAAAGATTTTCATGTCGTTTAATAATCATGGCAGTCCAGTACTGTACTTTCATTCCTTTTCTGTAAATAGGGAAATAAACAAATGCATTCAGAAATTCACCTCATTATCATACTACAGTAATGAACTCAGGAGCACCAAACTGAAAATCACCTCTGAACAGTTAAACTGTTGACTGGCATTAGGAAACTGAAGTATCTAAACTTACCTACCTGTAAGATAAAAGTAAATCTAGCTATTGATGATGTTATGAAGATTAGATGAGGTAATTTATTTAAAGCTTCTAGATGAGCCATATGCAATGAGCCATAGTAGTGATTATCTTTCTCTCTTTTCCCTGTAAACAGAAGAGCCAAATTTTTAACTTATGTTTTGATTTCCAAGATGGTCTCTGTTCTTTCAGCTTGTGGTTGCAATTTAATTAATAAATCAATAAATTTAGGTCATAAAGTTAGAACTGAGAACATAATCAAAGCTATGATGATTACATGTTAATGGAGATAAAAATGCCTATCGAGTTGATCATATTATTCCTTCATTTCAATAGGATATTAAAGTTTACTTTGTAATCTTCACTTTCCCTGGGGGCCAGAGATGATGATGACCCGTGAAGCTATTTCCCAGTGCTTGTAGATGCTGTTTTATTCCCCCCCAGCCCCCCATTCTACAGTCCTCTTCCATCACTACAGATCCCTTCAGTATTTATTTATTTTCATAAAAAATCTTTTGAAATTGTATATTATGTAAGAACCTTGATTGTACTGTGATTTTGTTTTATAGTCAGCATTACTTTAAATACTGCAAAATCTCAACATTGGCTCTACTGAAAATCGTGATGCATGCCAGATCAGGAGGCAACCTGGAAGTGATGGGCTTGGTGCTTGGTAAAGAGGACAGTGGGACCATGATCATCATGGGCAGTTTTGTTTTGTCTGTAGAGGTCACTGAAACCAAAATAAATTCTCAGGCTGCCACATATGAGGAAATGGCTGCAAACACAGAAAATGACAAACAGGTAAAAATATGGTTTCTTAGAACTTAGTAACTCTTAAGAGTCTCAAGATGACTTTTGGGTTTCTGAGCTTAAAACTGTCCTTTTCACATTAAAATTTACAATTAAAATTGAATAATTTTCATGTAAAGTATTAAAAATCTTGTGAGGTTTATAGTACTAGGTTGGAGGAAGGAGTCCTTCTCAATTAAATTTTCATAGTCAGTGTCAGTTGTGTTTCAAATTGAAAAAAAAAAAATATGTAGGCTTGGCATTCATGAGCCCAGAGTTCAATATCTCCAGAATCCCTCAACACTGGAAAAAAAAAATGAAGAAATTTAGGAATTAACTATTCCTGAGAAGAGTGAATCTAATTTTTTCAAAGTAATTTTATTTATATATTTATTTATTACAATTTATTCACTTTGTATCCCAGCTGCAGCCCCCTCTCTTGTCCCAGTCCCACCAACCTTCCCTCATCTCCTTCTATGTCCTTTCCCTACTCACCTGATAGGGGAGTAACTTCTCCCATTCTAACTGACCCTAGAGTATCAGGTCTCATCAAGGCTGACTGCATCATCTTCCTCTGTTGCCTGGCAAGGCTCCACCCACCAAGGGCATGTGATCAGAGAGCCTGCCACTGTGTTAATGTCAGAGACGGCCCCTGCACCCCTTGCTAGGGAACCCACTTGTATACTGAGCAGCCGATTGGCTTTCTCTAAACAGGGGTTCTAGGTCCTCTCTATGAATGGTCCATAGTTGGAGTATAGGTCTCTACAGTCCCCACTCAGCCAAGGAAGTTTGGCAATGTTTTCCTCCTTGTGGAGTTCCTGTCCCCTCCAGGTCTTTCTATCTCCCTCTTCTTTCTATCTCTTCTTCTTAATAATTCTGCCACTCTTCCCAAAATTAGGCTATGAGTTTAAGTTTCTCCTTCAATATCCAGGTAGGTAGAGTCTATCCGAGGTCCCTTGTGGACCTCCTGTCTTGTTCCTTCTACTACTTTCAAATCAATACTGTTTTCCCTTCTGAATGTGGATTAAGCATCTTCCCTAGGGTCCTCCTTGTTGTTAAGCTTCTTGAGGGCTATAGATTTAGTATGTTTATCCTATATTATATGGTTAATATCCGCTTATAAGTGAGTATATAACATTTGTGTCTTTCTGCTTCTGGGTTATCTCACTCGGGATGATCTTTCCTCGTTCCCATCATTAGCCTGCAAATTGTATGATTTCCTTGTTTGAATTACTGAGTACTGTTCCATTGTGTAAATGTACCACAATTTCGGCATCCATTACTTCATGAGAGACATCTAGGTTGTTTCCAGATTCTGGCTATTACGAATAGAGCTGCTACAAACGTGGTTGAGCAAATGTCGTTAGTGAGTGGTGGGGTATCTTTTGGATATATGCCTAGGAGTGGTATAGCTGGATCTTGAGGTACCATTATTCCTAAATTTTGGCAGAAGCACCAGATTGATTTCCAAAGTGATTGTACTAGGTTACATTCCCACCAACAGTGGAGGAGGGTTCCACTTTCTCCATATCCTCTCCAGCATGCATCATTCCTTAAGCTTTTTATCTTAGCCATTCTGATGAGTGTGAGGTTGAAATCTAATGGACTAGGATATTTTTCTTCCTTAAGTTACTTATATACTTACACAGAACAAGATCAAGATTTTTTGTTCAATTTTTTAAGTATGTTGTATGTGATATGCATCTATGTGCAGATATGTTTTATAATCTACAGCATATTCCTGTGAAGGTATATCAGATGTTAGTGATAATGTCTGGGCTGAGAAAGAGAGAGATGAGGGAAAAGGTACAGAAAGAGAGTGGATAGCCTTGATCTGGTACCTTGATAATTTTACACTGCATGCATGTGTGTCTTTTCAGAAATTCTTTAGCTTCAAAGAAGCATGTGCTTCACACTGCTACTAGACCACAGTGCTTCATAAAACCTGTAAATGACAATATCTGAGATTCTACCACACCTCAAGCAAGCTTTTTCTTTCATGTATTAAGGTGGCCACCTTGAAAATGCAGTTAGCTTATACCAGAGCTACCCAGGTTAAAGCTCTTGGCTCTCTGGGATTGATGTTAGTAGGCAGATGCTTAACTTGCACTCCCAGTAACCATTCATGGCAGTGGTGGTACGTGCATTAAAAAAACAAAACAAAACAAAACAAAACAAAAAGTGTCTCTGCTTTAGCAAAGAACTAAAGAACTCTAGTTTGATTCTTATCACCCATATGAAGGCTTACAACCTAGATCCAGGGTATCTGAAACCTTTCTCTGACCTCCAAGGACACGATATAAGACATATATTCAAGGAGTCATACATAAGGTAAAAATAAATAAGCGAATGAATGAATGAGGGTCTCATGTGTTTCAGGTTGGTCATTACCTCCTGAAATTGAACTCCTGATTCTCCTATTATGTGCTTAGCATACTAGGACTATAAGTGTAGAGTACCACATTCTTTTTAGCATTTTTTTATTTCAGTTTTAATTTTTGTTGTTTGTCTTCCTTCTTGTACGTTTGTATCAGGAGCTGGGGGAGAGACATACAAATGCTATGACCCATGTACGTAGGTGAGAAGACAGCTTGTTGGGGTCCATTCTCTCCCTCCACCATGTCGGTCTCAGGGACCAAATTCAGGTCCTCAGGCTTGACAGTAGGCACGTTTACCCATAGGACCATCCTAGTGGCTCCACTTATTTTTGTTTCATTTTACTTTTTGTTTTTATGGTGTCAGGGTTTCATATGCTATTTAAGAGTTCTCTCTACCATGAAGCTATATCCTCAGTCCTCTAGCTTCAGTAAATATTTAAAAATTTGTATCTTTATGAGTGTTTGCATGTTATCTTTGTGCACCACACATGTGCTTGGTGCCTGTAGGGTCCAGAAGTAGCAGTGGGATACCCTGGAATTGGAGTTAGATGTGAGTGCTGGGAACCAAACCCATGTCCTTCTGCCAGAGCAGCAACTACCCTTAACTTCTGAGGTATCCCTCCAACCTATATAAGTTTTGTATGGGTTTAATTTTGTTTTGTTTTGTTACTGTTTTTGGCACAGAGTCTCTCTGTTATGTAGCTCTGTCTATCCTAGAACTGGATATGTTGACCAGGCTGTCCTTGAACTCCCAGACAGCCTCTGCCTGAGTGTTCAGGTTAATGCCATATACCACCACACCAAGCTTGTTTTATGTTTCTGTGTGTGTGTGTGTGTGTGTGTGTGTGTGTGTGTGTGTGTGTGTGTTAAGTTGTTCAGAAAGATTTGCTAAAGAAAGAATACTGAAAAATTAAAACACTGTGATAAAGGCTTAAGCTCTGGTGTCTTAACCCTCTTGCACCTCACACTTCACTCCTGTGATAAGAAGTTAAATCATAGAACCCATGTCATCTTCTTTGCTCTGCATAGGCATTTAATCAGGGTGAACTGAATTGGAGAAGCAGAAATGGCTAGAACCTGTCTTCTTCTATGTCCAGGGTGCTTTAGATGCAATCTGGATTTTATTAGGAGGAAACTAATAGTTGTTCATCTATTAAAGTATTTGGGTAAGGGAGGGAAGATTCTCAGTTGATTTGTTTGTTTCAAAAATATGTCCTTGTTGAGTAGCATGCACAGCTTAAATAATAATAATAAATACTCTTTGATGATATGGTAACTAAATCTAATCTGTAAAATAACTGAATATTCCCATTTTATTGAACTTTTCTGGTTATTTTGGTTATCTTTTTCAGATGGTTTGCTAGTTTAGTTTACAAATATATAGTGCTATATTTACTTGCTTGTTTTGGGTTTCTGATCTTGACTCACTAGAACATATGGTTTATGTTGACCAATATTAAGCATATATCTCTTCTAGATTAACCCAACCAGAACAATATCTGCAGGAAAAGTGAATCTTGATACCCTTTGGACATATCCAAAGGTAATTTGGATGGAGAAGATAAGCAGGACATTCACAGTCTCAGGTAGTTTATACTAGCCATGAAATTACTTACCTGTGAAGCACTGGGAGTAGAGATGTGAGTCACCACAGGAGTGGCATGTGTTCATGAGTACAAGCACTGGTGTGCAGGTCAGAAGACAGCCTTTGGTGCCAGTCTTCTCCTTCCTCCTTGTTTGAGTCAGGTTCTTTTAGTTTTCACTGCAAATGAGTTACCAGCCACCAAGCTTATACAGCTGGCTTCTGTGGAATCTGTCTCCAGCTCCCCCGACTATAAGTATTAACTAGCCCTTCTTTGTGTGGGTTTTGGGATCCAAATTTAGCTTCTCATATTTTTATACAATCTTTTTTTTTAAAGTTCTAAGGGATAGAGGCAAGCTATATGTCCATCCTGTTTGATATTTTTTTAGTGTAGAAAACTTTTCAAATACAAAATTGCAAACTGCCACAGTTCAAATAAAAAGATAACATAGTTGTTATATATTAATCTTGGCAGACAAAGGGTTTTATCCGGGCACAGGGTCTTTTCTGAGACTGACACTCAAACAAGGACCGTCCATGGATATAACCTAGAACTTCTGCTCGGATGTGGCCCATGGTAGCTCAGTAACCAAGTAGTTTTCCAAAGTAAGGGGAACAAGGACTATTTCTAACAGGATCTCAAGGGTAGGCTCTTTGACCTCCACCCCCCCAGGGGAGGAGCAGTCCTGTTAGACCACAGAGGAGGACTGTGCAGCCTGCCCTGAACATACCTGATAAAACAGGCTCAAATGAAAGGGGAGGAGGTCCTCCCTTATCAGTAGACTTGGAAAGGGGCAGGGAGGAGACCAGGGAGGGAGTGTGGGGTTGGGGAGGAAATGAGGAGCGAGATACAGCTGGGACACAGAGTTAACAAAATGTAACTCAAAAGAAAAATTAAAATTAAAAAAAAGAGAAATGCTTGTGAGACCTTTGCAGCTTGACAAGTACTAGAGAAATAAGCTAAATCCATCTCTTTCCATGAAGGGAGCCTGTAGTCAGCAATCGATATTACTAGCATATGTAAACATCACCTAAACACAAGAGAATTTAAGCCATATGCCAAATCCTACCTAGAGAAACTAATGGCTTTGGAGGTGAGTAGGAGGAATGTTTTTTCCTTCTTGGATTTGTTATTTGCTTTGGTTTTACTTTTAAGATATAATCACACTCTGTATAGCCCATGCTTTCCTGGAGCTGAATACATGCTGTCCTCACAACTGTCAGTAGTCCTTTTGTCTCTGCCTCCCAAGTACTGAAATTGACATGTATGAGCCACCAGGCCCAGCTGTTATTAAAATATTGATGCTTACTAATTGGTTTTCCAGATTTTCATCCCATCCATAATAAGCTATAGAATATGCTAAGGGGATTTTCTTTCCTTCTCTCTTTCTTTCCTTCTTTCCTTTCCTTCTTTCTTTCTTCTTTGTCTTTCTTTCTTCCTTTCTGGCTACAAATCTCCTGATGAAGAACGTTCTGAGTATCAGACTATACCACTTAATAAAATAGAAGACTTTTTTGTGCACTGCAAACAGTGAGTAGTCGACCAGACATCAGGGCCAAGGATGTAACACAACAGCAGAATACATGCCTGTCACTCCCATGGCCTTGGGTTCAACCCCAGCACCAAAAACTCAGAAATGATTTAGTCAAAGATTTTTTTAACACATAAGAAAACTCAGACAGAATGCATTTGATAATATATAGTACCTTTGAAATAGTAGTAAAAATTGATTTAGGATAATAGTCAAATTATTTAGGTAATAATTACTCTTTTATTTATGTTTATTCCTCAGTAATTATATTAATATAGCTCATATCTTTCACATAAACATGAACATTTTTTATTGCACAGGATACTGTGTCCACAAAAAATTAACAGTGGAGACAAATACTACAGGTCTACAGTAACATGTTTGCTGACCTTCAAATACACAATTTTGGGATGGCAAGGTGGTTCAGTGAATAAAGGTCCTTGATGCCAAGGCTGAAAACCTAAGATCATTGTTCATGTGCTAACCTGATTTCCACCCTGGAGCATACAACAACCTAAGATCAATCCCCAGGACCATACAAGAGAAAGAATTAATTCCTGCCTGTTGTACTCTGACTTCCATATAGTATATTCATCCACATGGTACTCATACACACACAATACATAAATGTAAGGTTTAGGTTTGGGGGGTTTAATTTTTTTGACAGTATTTCTCTGTGTAGCTTGGCTGTCCTGGACTCACTTTGTAGATCAGGATTTCCTCCAACTCAAAGAGATCCACCTGCCTATCCCTCCCATGTACTGGGATTGAAGGAGTACACCACCATGCCTGACAGCCATAGCAATTTTTAAAAGCTTCTTTTATTTATTTGTTTGTAAGTGTGTATGTGTTTGTGTACATGTATGTGGGCTCAGGCACTGTGGTCAGAAGAAAATATGAAAGTGTCAAGTTTCCTTCTTCCATCAAGCAAGTCCTGGGAATCCAACTCAGGACAAAACAAGTATCTTTTGTCTTTGCTCTTACTTGGTTTACAGCTTTTTGTTAGCTTCCATTATTGTGGCAAAATACCTGAGATAATGAGTTTATAAGAAAGAAAGTTTTATTTTTGCTCAAAGTGTCAGGTTTTATTCTTCATTCAGATTGGTCCAGTTGTTTCTAACCCAGTATACATGCTGAGAGTGTCTTAAAATGAAACGCTCTTATTTGTTGGTGGCTGGGAAGCATAGTCAGTTAAAAACACTTTAAGGAAGCTGGTGTGCCTAGTCACCTCACTTCCTTCCACTACATCCCACTGCCTAAAGTTTCTACCACTCTCACTATGTTAGTATAGTATAGTAAGTACAATATCTATATATGTACTTCTTTCTCAGTCACCTGACCTTAGTTGAACTTTGTTTCTCATCTGCTCTCACACCAGAGATGATGGTGAACCAGAGATGTGGTAGAGCACAACACCATCCCTTTTCATGCTTGTGCAGCACAACTGAGTTGTTGGCCTACCTTCATGATCACAGAGTTTTGCCTTCTGGCCTCTATGGCCTATGATTGCTATGTGGATATTTGTAGCCCCCTGTATTATTTAACACTGATATCTAGGAGAGTCTGCATTCAATTAGTGACAGTTTCTAGTTGCTCTTTTCCATACGCTCATCACCTTTTGCTTGACATAGTGTGGGCCTAAAGTAATCACCCACTTCTGCTGTGATGACCTTTCTTGATCAGGCCAGCTCTCAACACAACAGTGTTTTTCCTTTTCAAAGCAGTGCCAACCAGTTTAGACTTGCCCATAGGGCAAAATTGTGCTTTTCTCAAAAAGCAAACTGAAACTCTGTGTAGAGGAATTTTAATTCAGAACATGGCTGCTATGGCAAGAAACCACATCCAAGCACTTTGTAGGTCTGTGTGGTCTAACTAGAATACAGACACCTCTTTAATCCCAGAAAACAGAGGCAAACAGATTTCTGAGTTCAAGGCCAGCCTGGAATAGAGCAAGTTTCAGGTAAAGAAAACCTTAGATCCAGGCGTGGTAGTATATGCCTTTAATTCTAGCACTCAGGAGGCAAGGGTATGCAGACTTTACAGTTCTAGTCAGTTCTGTTCAAGCAGTTCAGATGAGTCAGTGAGTTGAGAGGCAGTGCAGTGGAGCTGAGTTTGTGAAATACAGAGGCAGTTTCACTGGGAGAGTTTTACAGAGACAGGTTGAAAAGAGAACAAACTAGACACACGTAAAGACAGAACAAGCCAGAGAAAGAAAGAGCCAGAAGCTTAGAACATATTGCCAGAATTAGTATGAGGCTAAGCAGACCAATTTAGTCAGAAACTGAGAAAAAAAACAAAAACAAAAACAAAAACAAAAACGTATTTAATCAGTCAGCTTGGAGAACAGTTTGAGTCAGAACAGCAGACGTGAACTAGCCAGCAAGAGTTGAGATAGGAGCAGAAAGGGTGAGCTTATTCATCAGTAAGTCTCAGAAGCTGAAAACATTCTAGGCCTGGGTTAGATTGGATGGAGTCTAGAAGTTTCCAGGACTTGGCCTAGGTTCGCAGATGCAAGCAGAAAGCCTGTGAAAGGAAAATTACATCAGGAGAATAAAAGTTACTTCAACACCTGTATGGCACACCAGGCCTTAGTGTCAGTTGTGAAGGTGTAATGGACCATTGGGCACCTTGTTAGAGGCCTGTCCTTTGATATGAGGATGTGCCTAGTGGATATTTTTAAATCAGTGTCCCCCCTTTTTTGGTTTGGAGCCAAATGTCTGGACAGTCCTGGTGACCAAATGTGTATCTAAGCATTCTGATCTCTAACAGTCCTGGTTAGCATACTACTTATCTGTGGGATGTTTTAGAGGCAGTCTTCCCTCAGCAAAATTCTACTTGGTGTCACTATTTCCTAAGCATTGCTAAATCCTTTTTGTCATCTAGTCTAGTCTTGTACATCACAGCTTAATAATGGAGTGCTACCTAACACATGAGATTCCTTTCACAGCCTCCAGAGAATTAACTCCAAATGTGTCTTACACATAAATGTTAAAAGAATGCTAAGGGTAGAATCTGTAAAAGATAGTAGAAATACTAGGGTTCTCTGAGTTTGGCTTTCTGCCAAGGATGTTTCTACACACAAACTCCTGCTTCAAATGCTTTGCTTAGATCCAGCCCCCAAAGTTTAGTTATGCAGAGCCTTCCAGATCCAGGGACTGACTAGGATTAAAAGGGACCTTACTACCCAGCCCCAGGGATGACCCACCATACCATCTCCTGTTGTTCAACCACATGCTCCTCCCTGTTGTGGGCAGTGACCCTGGGCTCACCATGTTGCAGCTTCAGAGCTTGCCTGAGTTCCCCTCACAGTACCCAGCAGCAGCATGCAGAGAACACCACAAGGAATCATTCAGACCTGCTCAGTGAGAGCACTGAAACTGCAGCTAGGCACCCAGAACACTCCTCCTCCACAGGACTTTGGCTGAGTAGAAAGGTCACTTGGGTGCTTTCTCTGCCTCTCTGAGCTAATAGGCTTTCATTCAGCGTCTGGCTCCTGAGTCTTTATTGGTAAAATTGAATTTATGGGATTTTTCTTAAATACAACCAATCCAGTAATGTTTTAATCCATGTGTCTGGATGTTTCAAGTGGCTTTATATGCCAGAATTAAAAAAAAAAACAAAAAACACAACAACAACAACAACAACAACAACAACAACAAACTGTGGCACCTAGATTAAAGGTGAATCGTATCACCTCAAAAGATCTAGATTAAAGAAGGGGTTTTCCCTTCAAAAGTTATAATCAAGATAAATCCCCACAATTCCCAACTGTTAGTGTTTTAGTTAATTCTAGAGGTAGCTAATTTGACTACCAAGAATAACCATCATGACAGCCAATACAGAAGACCTGAGAAAGATATTTTCCCCCTGTGGTGGGGAAGAAGAAAATGGGAGTTATTTCCAAAGAAATGATGTTCTTCAACCAAGGAAACATTGGGATTTTTCTTAGGGCGTCTGGATATCTTTACATATAGGTTTGCCTACTCTTAAGCATGCTAAGTAAAATCCTCTTCTGAAAGTGGTCACTTTGTAAAAGCAGAGATATTTAAGGGTACTCTTAGGACAATGTCACACAGAAACATATGTAATTTATAAAAATGACAGACAGAAATGCCTCTGGAATGTTCATCTTGTACTATGAGGCAGAATACTGTATACAAAATAGATAGATAGATAGATAGATAGATAGATAGATAGATAGATAGATAGATAGATCTTTTAAAAATCTTGTGAAGTTCTTTTTTGTTGGTTGTGTGAATATGTTTTCAGGACTGACCACAGTGGGCTCAATAATCAGTTAGGAAGCTCATCCTTGCCTGAGGATAATTCTCCCACTTGAAGGAGAGTTCCACTCTTTAACAGGCAACCCGATGCTGAGGGCACAAAGGTCCTTACACCCCCAGATCACTAGGCAAAACATGAATATTAAGAAAACAGGGAAATCTACTCAATCAAAGAGATAAAATAACTGCATTCAAACCAAAAGGCTGGACATGGATTTTGCTAATGTCCTGGTGACCTCTTAGCTATCTGTGGAGGCAGACCTCAGCAACCTCTTGCTTGAAAGGCAGATTTTACACCAAATTTCCAGAATGATTATCCCAGACTCTTTCTTCCCTAGACTGTTACCACTCCTTAGAAGAAATGCCCTATGTACTTTATAACCAGCTGACCTCTAAGCTATTGTTCAGAGACCACACTGAATTCTAAGCCTATTAGCTACATAACCCAACCTCATGGTCACATGTACTTTTCAAATGAGTTTCTTTGTAGATACACTTTAGGCTTCATTGTGCACCTGCAATTGGACTGATTGTTGCCTGGAATTTTTATTCATAATTGTACTGTTTTAAATATGTTAAAACTGCTTATCTTGTTAACAAAAATAGCTTGAGTCATAGATAACTACTAACTTACTTACCTCACTTGAAGACAAACAGTTTAAAGGCTAGCTGATAATACCTAGCCTAGTTAGTCAAAATGTATTATAATGTATTAGTGCTCCCCCTTGTCTTCTGAACTTGATTTTCCTATAATAAGACTGCCCCAAGAAGAGATTGATATCACAGTTTGTCTACTGAGTTCATTCTGTGTCTCACATCATGATTAGTCTTGGGGTGTGTGTTTAATAAACCAAAAATATCTAACTGAGATTGGTGTCTGAGTGGTTTGTGCAGTTATTCTCTAGAACAAGTATTTGTAAGTGATGAAAGGTTCTAGTAACTGAGGATGATTTCAAAAGCAAACAAACAAAAATTCTAGGGGCTAAAGCGATGGCTCATTAGAATTAACTTCTTCTGATAAGACATAAATTTCATTCCCAGAATCCACATCACTCACAATTACCTGCAACA
Source organism: Meriones unguiculatus (assembly GCF_030254825.1). Taxonomy (NCBI): domain Eukaryota; kingdom Metazoa; phylum Chordata; class Mammalia; order Rodentia; family Muridae; genus Meriones; species Meriones unguiculatus. Next base: position 116,936,842 of record NC_083369.1, read on the forward strand.
ACAACTCCAAAAGTTTAAAAGCCTCTGTCCTTCTTGAGCACCTGTTTTCATACACAAACACACACATATTCATATACAGAAAGATAGATAGGTAGAGAGAGAGAGAGAGAGAGAGAGAGAGAGAGAGAGAGAGAGAGCTCTAAAGCTAGGTGTAGTGGTGAACACATATAAGTGGTTGATCAGAACAGAGTTATTGCCAAGATCTGAATGCTTGATATGGAGCATCACCACACTGCCATTTAATTAGCCCCATGGCTGTGTTTACCACTGCATCCCCCACAGTACCTGACTTTTTCTGGTTTGTGCCCTGCACAGTAAACGATTTCAAGATAGGCCTTGTTTCCCAACTTCATATGTTCTTCCCCTCCATGAACTGTTGTTGAGATCTGTGTCACCTTGAGTGAGAGTGAGATAGACTTAGAGGAAGTCTGTGTATGGAAAAAAGTTTGTGTGTGGAAGTCTTTACCATGGCGTGCCTATGGATACCAGAGGACAACTTGTGAAGTTGGTTCTCTTCTTCCACAATGTGAGTGGTAGAAATCAAACTAACTTATTGGGCTTGGCAGTAAGCCCTTTACCTACTAAGCCATCTTGTAAATTTCTGAAATCAAAGACTCAAAGGCTCTCAAAGACTGCACAGGTTAGCCCTGTGGTAGATGCAGAACTCTCAAAGTACCAAAAGTGTCGATTCACGAGGCACCCAGGGCTTCTATTGCCTCTGTGATGTGCAATATTCAGGATCCTCACGTGGTCTCCTCTCAGATATTCTGTATTTGCCCTGTGTCATGAAGAAACTACAGGTTTGGATCTGTAGGACCAGCTCCTTCATGTGCTTCATCATAGTGTACATGATGTAGATCTTGGAGTGGCCCAAGTCACAGCCTTGGATCTCAGCATGGGTGGAAGCTGAGTTGGACAGCCTACCATCACTCGTGCTGTCCTGCCATCAGGGCCAGCTCTCCTGCATTGCCCAGCTGAGAGACAAGGCCGAATCTCTCACTCTCATACCCTGGGGTCAGCTCATTCTTGCCCACACCACCAGGGCCAGTTCTACCTTGCTGCTAAGGGGAGGTACAGGACCCACTCTGTTGACTGCTGCAGTTGGCCCGGGGTGGGGCCAGCTCTCCCACCTGTTACAGCAGTGAGGGGGCCATCTCTCCTGTGGCCATGCCATGGCAAGCAGACAAATGGCAGAGCTAGATATCCTTAGTTGCCACAGCCAGCAAAGGGCAGGGACAGCCTTTCTAATGAATATGAGAACTGGGGCCAGCTCTTGAGCTGCACCATACCAACTTTGATTCTGTATGGTTCTTTTCTTTGGTTTATAACATTGAATAGTCCCTTTACTTTATGTTGTTGTTTGGAGATAGGGTCTTCTATACAGGCCTATGGATCCTGAGTTCCAGGACAGCCTTGCCTACAAAGCAAGACTGTCCCAAAATTCAAATCAACCAGAGAGTCAGGCATTCTAGACACAAAGTATGTATATAGGTGTTTAACTGCCACTGAACTGAGAGCATTGGTTGTTTCTGTCTAGCCAAATAATCACACCAGGCAACTTTCGCCTGTGAGGCTGTGGCCTTCCTTGGCATAACCTGCACTGCTGGCTACACTGAGCCGCCTTGACCCTCTCTGGTCCTTTTCTGTTTAGATGGAATTCTTGTCACTGCCTGAAGAGTTCTGTTCAAAGTCCTCCCAATTAATTCCAAGCCGCCTTAATTACATGGATAACACACACACACACACACACACACACACACACACACACACACACACCTAGAGAGAGAGAGAGAGAGAGAGAGAGAGAGAGAGAGAGAGAGAGAGAGAGAGATGGAAGAGACACTTGACTAACATAAACTGATTTTCACAATCTGTGGGGAAGAAAAGAAGCATGAAAAGACCTAATTAGGAAATGTTTGAAATTAAGCATTTGAATGCCCCCCCCCCATGAGCAGTAAACCCTTTTGTATATACCACTCAACTTCAGAAGCAGTTTTCTTTGTTTAATTATTATTTTTTATATTAAATACAGGTTATTTACTTTGTATGCCAGCTTTAGCCCCCTCCTTCATTCCTTCCCAATCCCACCCTCCCTCCCTCATCTCCTACCTGCCCCTCTCTAAGTCCACTCCTAAGGGAGATCCTCCTACCCTTCCATCTGACCCTAATTTATGAGGTCTCATCAGGAATGGCTGCAATGTCCTCCTCTGTGTTCATGAGCCCTCCATTGAGTTCATGTCAAGGACAGTCCTTGTTCCCCTTACTAGGAAAATCCATGGAATACTACACAACAATTAAAAACAAGGAAATCATGAAATTTGCTGGCAAATGGTAGAATCTGGAAAAGATCATCGTGAAGAGGTATTCCAGAAACAGAAAAGACACACATGGTATATACTCACTTAAGGATACTAAATATATAAGATAGGAAAAACATACTAAAATCTGTACACCTAAAGAACCTAAACAAGAAGGAGGTCCTGGTGATCAATCCTCACTTAGAAAGACAAATGTGGTGGACATTTGAAGTAGGAGAAAACAATTAACAGGAGAGCAGCCTACAATAGGGAGGCATATGAAAGACTTTACCTAGCAGGGTATCAAAGCAGGTGCTGAGACTCATAACCAAACCTTGGACAGAGTGCAGGGAATCATATGAAAGAAGGAGACGTTAGTAAGACCTGGAGAGGACAGGAGCTCCACAAGGATCAAATATATCTGGGCACAGGTGTCTATTCTGATACTGATTCTCAAAACAGGAATCAGGCATGGAAATAACCTAGAACCCCTGCTTAGACGTAGCCCATGGTAGCTCAGACTGCACTTGGGAGGCATACCTCCATGATCTGTTGGGATTTGTGACCACTCACCCAATGTTATACACAAAGAACTTCTCAGCTACTTATTTCTAAAGAAACATAAAGAGTAAAGATCATGGACTTGAAATGTCATTCAGGCCCAGAAGACCAACCATCATGCAGCCCAGGGCATTTCTTTGTCAGTGTTGGCAGAGATGAAGAAGTTGTGGGGTGACATCACTGTGTGCTTCTTCCACTTGTACATGTTGGGCACCCTACCCCATAAATGGGCAGCCACCTATAAGGGCTACATGAGGAACAGTCCTGCATAGGTGTGGTGAAAAGAAATGAAGATGTTGAGCTGAGGTTAGGTAGTTCCCTTAGCTGTGCCTATCAATGTCTGAGCTAACTTACTATGCCACTTGGTTGTCTATGTGAGAAGCAGAGAAGAAAATTTCCCAAATTTAAAGGAGGAGCTTATAAGAATAGAAGAGTCCTACAGAATACTTAAAAAATTAGGCCAGAAAAGAAAATCCTCCCAATACATAATAATCAAAACAGTAAGTAAACAGAACAAAGAAAAAAATACTAAAAGCTACAAGGGGAAACGCCAAGTATCATATGGAAAACCCATCAGAATCACACCTTACTTCTCAACAGAGACTAAGAAAGTGAGAAGGGCCTGGACAGATATCATGCAGAACCTAAGAGTACACAGATGTCAGCCCAGGCTACTCTACCAAGAAAAACTCTTACTCTTCATAGATATGAAAAAAAAAAGATATTCAATGACAAAAACAAATTTAAACTTTTCTTTACACCAATACAGCATTACAGAAGTTACTAGAAGAAAAATACAAGCCAAGAAAGCTAACTACATTCAGAAAAAAACAAAGGAAAAAAATAACCTCACTACAGCAAAATGGATAGTAGCCAAGCACACAAACTACCACAACCAACAGCAAAATGATAGCCTCAAAGAGCCACTGGTCATGAACCTCTCTCAACATCAATGGACTCAATAAAAAGGCACACACTAACAAAATGATTATGTAAACAAGACCCAACAATCTGTTGCATACAGGAAACATACCTAAGTCACAAAGATAGACATTACCTGAGAGTAAAGGGCTTGAAGACAGTTTTCCAATCAAAATGGACCAAATGAAGCAAGCAAGAATAGCCATTCTCACATTGAATAAAACAGATTTTCAACCAAAATTCATCAAAAGAGATGTGGAAGGACACTTCATACCCATCAAAGGAAAATTCCACCAAGAAGACATCACAATTCTGAACATTTGTGCCCCAAGTACAAGGGCACAGACATTTGGAAAGGAAACATTAATAAATTTGAAGCCACACATAGAATCCCACATATTAATAGTGGGAGACTTCAATATCCCACTTCCAACAAAGAACAGGTTAACAAAACATAAACAAAGAAACATTGACTCTGACACAGGTTCATGAATCAAATGGACCTAACAGACATCTACAGAACCTTTCACTTAAACACAAAAGAATTTACTTTCTTCTCAGCACCTCATGCAACCTTCTCCAAAATAGAACATATATTGGGACAAAGCAAGCCTCAACACATACAAGAAGACCGCAATAATCCCACGTATCCTATCTGACCACCATGGATTAAAGCTGGACCTTTACAGCAATAGAAATACCAAAAGCTTACTCACTATTCAATGACAGGTAGGTCAGGAAAGAAATAAAGGGCAAAATTAAAGGCTTCCTATAATTCAATGAAAATAAAGGCACAATATACCCATTCTATGGGACACAGTGAAAGCAGTGCTAAGAAGAGAATGCATAGCACTATGTTCCTTTAAGCAGAAATTTGAAACATCTCATTCAAACAACTTAATGGCTCACCTGAAAGCCCTAGGGGGAAAAAGAAGCAGACACACCCAAAAAAAGTAGACAGCTGGAAATAATCAAATTCAGGGCTGAAATCAATAAAATAGAAACAAATAAAACAACTCAAGACTCAAGAAAACAGAGAGCTGGTTCTTTAAGAAAATCAACAAGATAGACAAAACCTTAGCGAAAATAACTGAAAGGCAGAGATACTCTATCCAAATCAACAAAATCAGAAATGAAAAGGGAGATATAACAGCAGAGACTGAGGAAATCCAAACAAACATAAGGCCTTACTTCAAAAGCCTATACACCATAAAATTTGAAAATCTAAATGAAATGGATATTTTTTTTTATGATCAATTCCACTTAACAAAGTCAAATCAAGTCCAGGTAAACCAAATAAATAGTCCTATATCCCCTAAGGAAATAGAAGCTGTCATCAAAAGTCTCCCATTAAAAAAAAACAAAAAACAAAAAACCAGTGTTAGAACGTTTCAGGGCAGAATTCTACTGGACCTGCAAAGAAGAGCTAGCTACCAATACTCTTCAAATCTTTTATATAAAACCGAAACAGAAGAACAGTATCAAACTCAATCTATGAAGCCAGAGTCACCTTGATAACGAAGCCTCTCACAGACCAAACAAAGAAAGAGAATTTCAGGCCAATCTTCCTTATGAAAATTGATGCAAAAAATAGTCAACAAAATACTCATAAACTGAATCCAAGAACACATTAAAGATATCATCCACTATAACCAAGTAGGCTACCTCCAAGGTATGCAGGGGTGATTCCATATACAGAAATCCATCCATTTAATCACCATATAAACATACTGAAAGAAAAAAAAAACATGATCATCTCCTTAGATGCTGAAAAAGCATTTGATAAAATCCAACATTCGTTTGTTTAAAGTCATGGAGAGATCAGGTACACGGGTACTTACCTAAACATATTAAAGGCAACATATAGCAAACGTATAGCCAACATCAACTAAAAGGAGAGAAATTTAAATCAATCCCACTGAAATCAGGGACAAGGCAACGATGTTCACTCTCTCCATATCTCTTCAACAAAGCTCCTTAAGTCCTTGCTAGAGCAATAAGACAATTAAAAGAGATCAAAGGGATTCAGTTTGGAAAGGATTTATGTCAGGGTCTTCTATTCAATTCCACTGATCCATGAGTCAGTTTCTATGCCAGTACCATGCAGTTTTTAGTATTGTTGCTCTATAGTATAGCTTGAGATCAAGGATGGAGATACCACCTGAAGATCTTTTACTGTAGAGAATTGTTTTAGCAATTCTGGGTTTCCTGTTGTTCCATATGAAGGTGAGAATTTTTCTTTCAAAGTCTGTAAAGAATTGTGTTGGTAATTTGATGGGAATTGCATTGAATCTGTAGATTGCTTTGGTAAGATGGCCAATTTTACTATATTGATCCTGCCAAGCCATGAACATGGGAGATCTTTCCATTTTATGATATCTTCTTCTAATTCTTTCTTCAGAGACTGGAAATTTTTTTTCATACAAGTCTTTGACTTGCTTGGTTAGGTTCACACCAAGGTACTTTATGTCCTTTGTGGCTATTGTGAAGTGTGTTGTTTCCCTAATTTCTTTCTCAGCCCTTTTATCCTTTGTATACAGGAGGATACTGATTTTTTTTTTTGAGTTAATTTTGTATCCAGCCACTTTGATGACGGTGTTAATCAGCTGTAGGAGTTCCCTGTTAGAGTTTTTGGGGTTACTCAGGTATACTATCATATCATCTGCAAACAGTGATACTTTGACTTCTTCCTTTCCAATTTGTATTCCCTTGATCTCCTTCAATAGTCTTATCGCTCTGGCTAGGACTTCAAGAACAATGTTGAAGAGATATGGAGAGATTGGACAGCTTTGCCTTGTCCCTGATTTCAGTGGGAATGATTTAAGGTTCTCTCCATTGAGTTTGATGTTGGCTATAAGCTTGCTGTATATCGCCTTTACTATGTTCAGGTATGTGCCTTGTATACCTGATCTGTCCAATAGTTTAAACATGAATGGATGTTGGATTTTGTCAAATGCCTTTTCAGCATCTAAAGAGATGATCATGTGGTTTTTCTCCTTCATTTTGTTTATGTGGTGGATCACATTGATGGATTTCCGTATATTGAACCACCCCTGTATGCCTGGCATGAAGCATACTTGTAGGAAGAAGTCAAATTAGCTGTATTTGCAGATGATATTATAGTATACATAAGTGACTCCAAAAATTCTGCCAAAGAATTCCTATAGCTGATAAACAACTTCAGCAAGTGGCTGGATACAAAATTAACACAAAAATAATCTATAGCTCTCCTGTATACAAAAGACAATTGGGCTGAGAAAGAAATTAGGGAAACATCACCTTTCACAATAGCCACAAAGAACATAAAGTACCTTGGTGTAACTTAACCAAGCAAGTCAAAGGCTTGTATGAAACAAAACAAAACAAAACTTGAAGTCTCTGAAGATAGAAATAGTATACGATACTGGAAGATGAATAGAGCAGGATTAACATAATGAAAATGGCCATCCTGCCAAAAGTAATCTACAGAGTCTATGCAATTCCCATCAAAATACCAACACAATTCTTTACAGACCTTGAAAGAAAAATTCTCCATTTTATATGGAACAACAAGAAATCCAGAATCACTAAACCTATCCTATAAAATGAAAGACCTTCTGGAGGTTTCTACATCCCTGATCTCAAGCTGTACTACACAGCATTAGTAATAAAAACTGCATGGTACTGGCAAAGAAAAAGAATAAGTTAAAAAGCAACAAATCAAGTAATCCAAATAAAAAAATAGTACAGAGCTAAGCAAAGAATTCTCAAGAGGAGTATCGAATGGCAGAAATGCTCAATATCTTTAGTTATCAGGGAAATGCATATCAAAATGACCCTGAGATTTCAAATTACAACCACCAGAATGGCGAAGATCAAAAACTCAAGTAACCACACATGCTGGAGATGATGTGGAGAAAGAAGAACCTACGTTCACTGCTGGCAGGAATGTAAACTTGTAAAACAAGTTTGGAAAACATTCTGGCAGTTTCTCAGACAATTAGGAATTGTGCTACCTCCAGATCCAGCTGTACCACTCCTAGGCCTATATCTATAAGTCGCTCAAGTATATAACTAGGACATTTGCTCAAGCATGTTTGTAGCACTTTTATTCCTAATAGCCAGATGTCTGTCCCTTAACTGAAGAATGGATACAAAAATGCTGGTACATTTACACAATAGATTACTACTTGGCAAATAAAAATAAGTAAATCATGAAATTTCCAGGCAAATGGTGATCTTCCTGAGTGAGGTATCCCAGAAGCAGTAAGATGCACATGGTATATACTCACTTATAAGTGTGTATTAGACATATAATATAGGATAATCATACTAAAATCTGCACATCTAAAGAAGCTAATCAAGGAGGACCTGGTGTAAGGTGCTCAATCCTTATTCACAAAGGCAAATGGAATAGACATTGGAAGAGTGTGAAATCAAGGAAAAAGACACTAGCCTACTTAGAGAGGACCTCTGAAAGATCCTACCAAGCAGGGTATTAAAGCAAATGCTGAGACTCATAGTTAAACTTTGGGCAGAGCTCAGGGAATCTTATGAATGAAGAGGGAGATAGAAAGCCCTGGAGGTGACTTGAAATCCACAAGGATAGCAACTGAACCAAGAAATCTGGGCACAGAGGTCTTTTCTGAGATGGATACTCCAACCAAGGACCACACATGAAGTTAACCTAGAACCCCCACTCAGATACAGCCCATGGCAGTTCAGTGTCCAAGTGGGTTCCCTTGGCAACAGGGAATATCTCTGACATGATCTCATTGGCTGGCTCTTTGACCATCTCCACTGAGGGGTAGCATCCCTACCAGGCCACAGAGGAAGACAATGTAGCCAGTCCTGATGAGACCTGAAAAGCTGGGATCAGATGGAAGTGGTAGATGTCCTCCCCTGTCTTTGGATTGGGGAAGGGGAATGAGAGGAGAAAAAGGAGGGACCACAGGATTAGGAAGGGATGAGGGAGGGAGCTATAGCTGGGATACAAAGTGAATAAATTATAATAAATAGTTTTTAATATAATATAAAATATAAAAAATAAAAGATTATTGAAACAGGGTTTCTCTCTCTAGCCTTGGCTGTACTGAAACTGATTCTATAGACCTGGTATAGTCCACTATAACTCTTGGCCTAAGTCAGTGCTGGAGCACTCTCTCTGTGTAATCTTTACCTTTCTACTTCTCATCTCTTTTAAGGAATTTGCAGCAGCATGTGCAAAACTGGCCCATTGAGTCTCAGTTCAATTTTAAGAATGCTAGTGTATGTGTGCAGGTGTATTCATACATGCATTTTCAGATACGTGTTATGTGTGAGCATATGTGTTTGTGTGCACAGGTGAAAATACATATGGCGGCCAGAGGACAACTGTTCATCAGGAGTTGTGCATCCTCTCTTTTGGCGCCAAATTTGTGCTAAACTCCATGGACAGTGAGCCTTAGGGATCCAACTGTCTCTGCATCTACCATGCCCAGGTTTTTGGAAGGGATCTCAGAGTCAAAGTCAGTTTCTCATTCTTGTTCATTGCTTTACAGACTGAGTTATCTTGTAACTGCTTTACAGACTGAGTCATCTTCCCAGACAGTTGTGGTCATTCGTTCTCTCTCTCTCTCTCTCTCTCTCTCTCTCTCTCTCTCTCTCTCTCTCAACCCATACTTTTTCTCCTTGCAAAATCATGGTCAGAGACTGAGAATGAGGCGGAACCTGATAATGCAGCACAAACTAAAGAGGGTTGCTGCATAGGAATGTCTTCTGATCTCAGGTTCTACAGACTCACAACTTAATGGCTTCTGGATCAAAGATAAGCCTGCAGTGGTGCAAGGAGGTAATCCTAACACTTGGGAGGTGGAGACAGGAGGAAAGGGAATTCAAGACCATAATTTGAGGTCAGCCTGGAGTCTCTGAGAGCCTGTCTCAAACAACAACTTTGGATGTGGAATACTTATGAGGACCAATTTTGATTTCCAGCCAGTTTTGTGTTGCTTGCTTGAAATCTGTCTCTAGGTCAGTAGAGACAGATTGATCCTCAGAATTTGCTAGCCAGATGTTCCATTCAAATCAATGAGCTCCTGGTTCAGTAAGAGATACCATCTCAAGAGAGAGAGAGATTAAAAAGACAGTCAACATTGACTTCTTGTTTCTGCCAGTACATGCATACACTAACACACATACACAAAAATGAAACAAAAAGAAAACCAGGCATGGTGATGCATGCTTAGAAGATGCAGCATTTAGAAGATAAGGCATGAGAAGAACACCTTGAATTCAAAACCAGCCTTCTCTATTAAGTGAGTTCCAGGCCATTTAGGGGTACATAGCAAGGCCTTGTCTCATAAATATAAAATAAGAGCAGAGTAGTTTGGGCTAAGTTGCATGCATGAACCCCAGGGTTCCATCACCAAGATCGCACAAACCAAGCATGGTGCTATCTGTCTAAAGACTTATAACTGAGGAGGGAAGGGAGAGAGGATCAGAAATTCAAGGCCATTCTTTACAGTGAGTTTGAAGCCAACCTGGGCTATGGATCCTGCCACAATATCACTGATTGTCAGATTGGAACATATTTGTTACCTCTCAGGAAGAATGACAATGAAGATTAGGCCTGCCTGATGGTCTGATGAAATGCTGAATTGATAAAACTATCCTCAGTGTAGAGATGAGGTAAGGAATCCCTCTAGATGGTTGAGGTAAGCAACCTTAGGAGGAGCCTTAAAACTAGCTGGAGAATATGGAGCCTGCATCAGGGTCCACATGCATCTGCTGGAGAGTGTGTATGTGCAAGGCTAGGAAGAGAGAGATAGTTGATGCTGCTCTTTTACCATAGCAGATCTCAGAGTATATTGAGGAAATGTTTCTTCCTCTTGACTGCTTTATTCTTGTGAAGATATGTGGAACAGATCTGACTTCTGGCACTGACAGTGTGTAGGAAGTAACTCTGAGTCTCAAGATTAGGGTGGTCAAATCAAAGGTAAAAAGTTCTGTCTTCTACTCTTCATATGGGTTGAGTTTCAGGTCTTGGCCCACGGAAGCAAGGCATTTGGATTTTCATTCTTCATTTAAGTGGGAACCTCTCTATCTTGCACACACATATAATTATATTAATGTGTTCTATATTGAATAACAGAACCTAAAGAATCATCCTCTCTATACAGAAAGTTTCTTTTTTATTTTAATGACTTAGAGGTTGTGGTCCAGTCATTTGAACTATGGCCATCTATGATGACAAAGTTCTTGAACCAAGTAGTTGCTCAGTCCATAAGGCTGGATGTCTCAGGTCATCTTTAGTCTAGGTTGGAATCTCAAAGAAGTAGTGAAGGAATGGGCTTGCTTAAAAAGTGATAGTAAGCAGCTAAAGAAAAAAAAAGCTTCTTCTACGCCATTATATAGGCTTCTAGAAGAAGGTGTGGCCCAGACTAGAGGTGGGGTTTTCTTGCTCAAAACAATGTATTAAGGTGTATCGTCCTCCATCATGGTCCAAGTTAAAGACATGCCTTCCTACCTCTAATTCTAGATTATGTGTAGATATTCTAACTTCAAATCAAGAAAAAAAAAATCCTCTTGGGGGTATCCATCCATTTTAGGGTTTTATTTAATTCTAGTGTAATAAAGTTGACAACCAAGAAAACCCGTCACAACTGCAAACTGTGTTGACTTGACACACAGTCATATTTATGCCATAATTAATTTCCAAATGTAAACATTAACCAGGTCATAATAATGCCTAAACATGATATAAGTAACTATTCTAAGTACAAGGCAATCTATCTATCTATCTATCTATCTATCTATATATAATTAAAATATATATATAATTACGACCAGGTCGTAATTATGCCTAAGGTGAATTAACTACTTTTTGTACAGCTTAGGGTTAGGGTGTGCTAAGGGACACAGCACAGTGGTTACTGGTTCAGGTATTTAGTCCCTCTTGCAAATTCTGCCTCCTCTGGCCATTGTTTGCATGAACTTGTCAAACACCTAGAATGTCTCCAATTTGAATTTGTCTGATGCTTTTTTCATATGTAGGCCATAAATAAGAAGTTTAGGTACAAATCCCACAGAAGGTATTGAATCCTCCTCTTTATGTCCTCTCTGGGGTGTGTGATGATGTCAGTGATGGTCATGCCTACTAAGCCTTTAGGTACACTCTACATACAGCTTCACGTGTGTGAGAAGCAGAGTTTATAGGTATTATCAGCTCTCAATTTTTGGTTTCCAAATCACCCCATAGAGACTGTTTTGATAAAGGTTGTACTTATATTAGAGTACTTACAGCTTCCATGGGATTTTAATGATTAACATTAAAATATTAATCATAGTGTCCTGTTTAGATCTGCTGTCTCTCTTACAACAGAAGTGTGTGTTTCTGTGTGTACCAGGCAAGGGTTTATAATATAGATACCTTTCACTCAAATGTAACAACTTTCATTCAAACACCCAGGCTACCTAAATCATGTAATAAAATATAAGAAGCAATGCATTGAGGCCTGTAAGGAGATGTAGCTTTTTTTTTTTTTTTTTTTTTTCATTTGGCGATATTCCTTACTGGGACCAACGATGCTTCATCTATCCTCAGACAGATAAAGAACTGAACTCAGTGAACATTGATACAAATATACTCAATAAAATCCTTGCAAACCGAACCCAAGAACACATCAAAGATATCACCCACCATGACCAAGTAGGCTTCTTCCCAGGCATGCAAGGATGGTTCAACATATGGAATTCCATCAATGTAATCCACCACATTAACAAACTGAAGGAGAAAAACCACATGATCATCTCCTTAGATGTTAATAAAGCATTTGACAAAGTCCAACACCCATTCATGTTTAAAGTCTTGGAGAGATCGGGGATACAAGGCACATACCTAAACATAGTAAAGGCAATATACAGCAAGCCTATTGCCAACAACATACTCTGAAACTGTAAACCAAAGCAAACTAAATGTTTATATTTCTCAGAGTGCTATGGGCATGGTGTCTCTTCACAGCTGTAAAACCCAAACTGAGAGAGAGATCATGATCTTTAGCATTAGCTGTGGATAATAGGTAGTGAAAATGTGACCATGAGAGTGGGTGTCAGAGATTGCAGATCTAAAAGTTAAGCAAAAGAAAAGGTGGAAAACTCAATTCACATCTATTCCCAAATGAATAGGGAACTTTGAGGACCCCAGAGTCTCAAGAAACCAAGACAGAATTACTGGTAGGAAAGATAAGGACCAGGAGACAAGGAGATAACAGGAATGTGGGCAGATTAGTGTAGCAGTAGGGCAATCATGTGTTCTCTTGTTCCATGTCAGTGCTCAAAGTAAGTAGTAGAAATGGCACAAAATTCACTTGAAAGTTGAGAAGGAAGAAAAGACTTTTAGCTCTGAATGAGGATGCTACAGGCAGGGTAGGTGGTGCTGTTAGGGGACATGAATGGTAGAAGGTGAGGACAGAGGGTTTTGTTGTCAGAACATAATGCAAAAGGGGGCAGTGTCAGTTAAAGTCATAGTAGAGGCTGACTATGCAGGTGAGACTATGTCTGACATGAAGCTTCTGAGACCTGCACTGGCATGGTGCTTGGGTATGTAGAACACAAAGAATTTAGATTTGAGCTTCTCCTGGAAAATCCATTAACAGATTGGAGTTATTAATTCCTATCCTAGATGGAGTCAAAAGCAGGACTAAAGGAGATGACTATGATTTATAAACTTTTCAAAAGCAAGGAGGATTGAGTTATACAGTGTCGGTGTCTTTTACAGAGAGATGGCTCATAGCAGAGGGAAAAATATGATTACATTTAAAAAGTCTTCTTCATTTATATATTTTTGGTGTGTGTACATGATAATTTTTGTGTGCACCTGAACTTGAAGGCCAGAAGTTGATATCAGGTGTCTCCCTCATTTACACTCCAAATTAGTATATTTGTTTTTCTTTTGTTCTTTTTTTGACAGGGTCTCTCACAGAACAAGAGGCTTGCCAATGCACCTATACTGGCTGGTTGGCAAGCCTCAGTGTTTTTGTCTTTGTGCCCCCACTACTGAGAATACAAGCACCTGTGTCATTCTTGCCCTTTTTCACAGGTAAGACCCCACTGTATACACAAAGGAAAGGCACTAATTAGTATCAAGGGCTAATGCTCACCATTCTCCAGTGCAACAGGAAGGGAAAAGGTATCATGTATCCAGGGACATAGGCTGGAGTACAAATGCATATTTACAGGGATTTGGCAGAAACCAAGGGGACAGCTGCTTATAAAGTTGTACTTCAGGGTCCACAGAGGCACCGATTCATGTGTATCTCCAAAACACATAAAGGACTGTGATTCGAGAGGGGAAAACAGGCCAATCTGGGAGGTATGGCAAGCTTGCTTCTCAACAGTACACCCAAGGTGTCAGTGAATCCAAGGAATGAAAGGCCGCTCTCCCTCTTCCGGCCAACACCAGAAGTCTAGAAGTTTTGATCTCAGAAATGTGAGAAAAGCAGAGATACTATTGTCTGCTGCTGCAGACAGTCAGCCCATGAGATTGGCAGACCTTTCTCATTAAGAGAATGTAGTCTCTGGGGGACTGGAGAATGGCTGAGAATATAAAGTGTTTCCTGCATGGGGTGAAAACATGAGTTTACCATCCAGTACTCATTTATAAGAAAAGTATATGGACAGGCATGTTTAATCTGTGCACTGGGGTGACAGAGACAGGAGGATGGAAAGAGCTGCCTGGATACCTCTTCTAGCACAATCAGTGAGCAACACGTTCCATCAGAGATCCTGTCTCAGAAAGCAGAAAAAATAAGTGAAGAGACACCAGATTTTGACCTATGACATCCTCACGTTTGTGCACACATACAGAGAGAGAGGGAGGGAGGCAGGGAGGGAAAGAGAAGGAGATGGAGGGAGGAAGGTGCAGAAAGATGAGAGAGAGTAGAGAGGGAAGAATAAAGGAAGGGAAGGAGAGAGAGAGTGAGAGGTTTTAAAACGCAATACATCATGATCTTTGAAATCAGACTAACTCCGGGAGTACATTCACTTCCTTTCTCTGGCTTTAACCAACTGCCTCAATACACATATCTGTTCCTCTTCTTCATTGTGAGTGAGTGAAGAAGGAGGTAATGGAGAAAGAAAATTGTGGAAGCTAAGCTGGCTCCATCCATAGCACCTTAGAGAAAAGAGGACAGGAAGTGTGGGGAAGTCAGAGACAGGTGTCATCATTAACCTGATGTGCTGGCTGGGTATGTTGGGAAACTGCAGAGAGGGCAAGGCTATGCCAAGATAGCCAATGCTCCACTCAGGGCTGGCAAGGTTCCAGGGAAGTGCACCCACAGGACTTGTGCACACCTAGGCACAGGCCAGAGAGGGCTGGTCTGGCCTGAAGCTAACAGAATCTGTCTGTCTGTAGAGCCCATGTAGACATCTGCACTGTCAATCAGGAAAGAAAATATTTATTTCGAGGTGGGGAAAGAAACACTCAGCGAGCAGTCGTCCCAGTGCCCAAAGTACACCCCACAGTCTCCCAGATGTTCCTTTTTGGAGTTCCTTCCTGTCTCCTCTCTTGGGAGTTGCAGGGGTGATGGCTGATAGCAGTGAGCACCCTTCTAAGGAATGGGTGCATGAGGGGCCCTGGCAGCCCCAATTCTGACTGCTGACCTCTTCCGGGCTGCCTTTAAGAGGTTCTTTTCAAAGAGCTCTTTCTCACGGTAGTGCACTGGTGGGCCATGCAGGTACTTCTCTTCTGCCTCCTTGTAGCTGAGCTCATAGAGGGCAGCGATGGAGCAGATGATTGCTTCTGGAAGAAGAACGTCCATGGTAAACTGCACTTTATCTCCTCTAGTCAGGGAGAGCAGAGCCTCATCTGCTTCCTTGCATATTTCTTGCAAATGCCTGGCCACAAGATGCAACTGGTCGTCATCCTCCAGGTAGGTCTCAATACAGAAGTCTTCCCCCCTTGATTTCCAAAGATTGTCCACCCACCTGGACGGTTTTCTGCCCTGCACAATCTCCCGCAGGTGCTGGTCGGCCCCCTTTCTCTTCACTATGAAGTCCACGAGCTTCTGGTTGGCTCTGTCCCAAGCAGCCCTCATACGGTCAGGCAGAACTTTCTTGCGGGGGCCTTTCCCACCTGGGGCATTCTCCTCCTCCCAATCTTCCAGGTCCACATAGCTCACCTTAGGGAAATCAATGTGCAGGTCTCCTTCCTGGATGGCCCTCCTTAGCGGGTAACTGACTTGGGCAGTGTAATAGCCCATAAAGGAGCCCAGGTAGGCGCCACAGGCCAGGCCCTCTCTGTAGTGGTCGATCACTGTGAGGCACCAGCTGATGCCCTGGCTGTACACTCTGCTGGCTCTTCTTATGAGTGATATTTTTTCTCCACAGTCCAGATGTTTCAACTTGTGTAGAGGGGCACGGACACCCTTGTGCTCAAACTGCATGTTAGCTTCCATCAACAACACCCTCGCCATCTTGTCATTTTGGCTGACACTTTTTACCACCGCTGGCCAGAATGGAAGGTCCTGAAATTTGAACCAGACCAGCATTCCTCGTTCAATGGTATTCTGTAGCTGGGCAGAAGCCACCTTGGCAGCTTGGCGTGCTTTTTGAATGGTGGAACGCCTCCTCTTGAACCTGGTCTTCGTCACCTTTGAGTGAGCACACGGTTCCAGTTCTGGCACCCTGCAATGTGGACACAGCACGTGGATCTTCCTTTTCCTGTTAGCAATGCGGAGGGATCTTCGCAGCCTCAGGATTGGAGGCATGCAAGCTGCTGAGGCCGAGTTTGCAGCTGGCTTCAGGGTGCCCGGGCCGTGGTCCTCCTTGCTCTCATGGAAGGCATTCTTCCTTTGGCCTCCAGTAGCCCTGGTGTGTAGGTCAGCAAAACGTGCTTGTTGCTTGAGGGCTTTGGGCGAAGACCAGATGCACCTCAGTGGCCCAGAAGCAGCCTGCTGCTCTTTCTTAGCCCGTACACTCTGCCTGGAGGCTGAGGCAGTCAAAGACTTGGGTTTGGATGTGTTTAGCTTTTTCATGCATGCATTACGACCAGAATTTCCTTCCAGTGTTGTGTGACATGGCCGTACTCTGATGCCTCTTAGGACATTCTGTTTCATCTCAAAGTGTGGAGGCCCAACAGTGGTGTGTGCCTGGGCTTTTCCACCTCGCACTGTGGGCACTTTCTGTGAGCCCACTGGCAACACAGGACCCTGACGGTGCTGCTTTCCAGGACTCCTCTGGGAGAGCTCTTGGCCTTTCTGGTTGTGCTTTTGGAAGCACAGACGCACGCGCAGGCGAAAGCGAGGACGTGGTTTGGAGTTGGCCTGCTCTTTTGGAACCTTTTGAGGACTTGTTCTTGTGCTGGTTCTTTGGCCACCTGTCCTTCCACCTTGCAAACAGCCTCCCTCCCCCAGGATATCGAGAGCCACCTTGAGGGCTCTTCTGTATGCTCTGGTCTGCTTTGGTGAGCCATTGCCCTGTGACTCCTTCCCTGCCATGGAGGCAAGGCTCACAATTTCAGACTTGGATAGTGGCCTTGCTTTGGTGCTCCTCACTCTTGTCTTCTCCCCCATAGGCAAGATTTGCACCTCCAGGAAAGGTGCCCCTCTCCTCTTACAATGGGCTGATGTCCTGGGTCTGGACAACACCCTTGCAGGCCACAGCTGACCCTTCCAGCCACACAGCACATACTCTGCAGAGTTCATGGTGACAGTACTCTGGGGCTGTGCTGATCACTACAGCGTGAGCACTTTGGATTTGGTGGGCAATGTGACTGCCTGGCAGTTGTCTCTGTCCAGGCTCTCCTGCCTGTGCTACTGGCCTCCTTCCAGATTCTGGTGGAGGAGCTGGAGTTGACTTCCCTCAGGGTTATGTGGGCTTCCCCTGCATGGTGGGAGAAGGAAGCAGAGTTGCATTAGGAAGGAAATAAATAGGCTTTAGCCAGCATGGACACATCAATGCGGTCAGGTGAGGCAAGGGTAATCAAGGGAGCTCACAAAGCCTGTTCTACAGATGTGGGAGAAGATATGCAAAAGGTCCAGAGCAGATGGGAAACAGTTGTAATAATGTTGTTCCCCACCCCAAGTCTGGAGTGTTTAACTTCATCCCAGAGAGGTGGATGTCATTACAAAGGCTGTGCATTTTCTTGCCCACCAGTCAGTACCTTAGGGCTCCCTGGGATTCTTTTGCCAAGGAAACCTCATTGTTCTCTTTCCTAGGGAGCTAGTCCTGCTCTGCCAACCCCAGGATGCCTATGGACAACCTAGTGCATGAGCCTTCCATACTTGTGTGATTCTAAGTTGAGCAGCAAGGAGGTGGGGAACTCTTCATGGTGATTCGCATAACATGGTAAGAGAAGATGGCTGCTTTCATAGCTTCTGGCTACCCCACCAGCCCACCACCAATCTTTCAGCTTAGTTCTGTTTCCATTGTGGACCTCACTATGGCATCAAGTGTCTACAGGGCACACTTGGCGAGATCCCCAAAGAGAAGCTACTTCTTTACTAAACAGACATGCTTATTAATTAATTGGAAGACTCAGTGATTTCAGATGGCAAGCAACAGGGTTATGTGACATGACAGGGAGACAAGTGTCTCTGTTGGAACTGTGCACCCTCCTGCTGCAATGTCAAGCCTATGGTAGACCCTGCACACCCATATCTGCCTGTGATGAGCACTATTCATCCAAGAGATTACAGATCACTGACCTCTCCTGTCTCCAACCTCTGTGCCCTAATGTTAATCCATAAAGTCTTAGACAGGAAATTAAAGTAGCTACTTGATGATATGGATGGTCATGTGCCCATCCCTAGGTCTCGTGATATTCAATCTCATCTGTATTGCAGCTCTCCTCTTCATGTTCCTCCATACTGTCCCTCTCAACATAGTCCTCCCCTTAACCATCTCAGTGTAATTTCAACCCTTTCTTCTCCTCTCTGTCCATCTGTCTGTTTGTCTCTCTCTGTCTCTCCCTCTGTGTGTGTGTGTTTATGGTGGTAGCTAATCTGCTCTTGACTGCTTCTTCCTTGAGCCGGCCAGTTTCCTATCAGCAGTGTGCATGTCACCTGAGGGAAAACTCATCTGTCTGATCCTCAAGAGGCTGTGCTTGCTGAGAAGAACTACAACACAGAGGAAGAACCAAGAAAGACCCACATGCCACCCATGTTCACTATTCATGCTAGCATGCAAATTTGATTCTTGACATTACCAGGGCACCATGAGCCATAGTGAAACAGAGCATTCTGAACTGGGGGCTCCTGTGACACAAATCATCTTGGGAACTCCCATTACAACAGGTCCCCTCTGTGAGTGTGGCCATACCGAGCATAGAGACCCCAGATCTTATCCTAGGAATTCCTAACCTTACAGAAGTAGGGGGTGGAGAGCAATGACATTCTCCTCAATTCCTCAGTCCTTTCCTTCTGAACCCCTGTATCCATAAACTACTGGTGGTACACGCTAGCCCCCTATTCACAATGCAAATGTGCAGTGTCTCTCCTGTTGCATTCCCTTCCAAGCATTACTGACTTCAAATCTGATCTCACAATGCATAAAGTGGCTATCTACATAAAGGAGGCTAGGTGTGTCTCAGGCCACATCTGCTGGATGATGCAGCACTAAATGCGTATGTTGGAAGTATGGAGTTCATTTTAGTGATCACCAACAGGAACCCTTCCTCTGATGAGGCTGTATCATCTAACATGGTTAGCTGGCTCCCTCTGATGCAGCTCCCTTGGAGTCCTAGACGTTGGGACACAGGTGTCTCCTGAGAACACAGAGGAAACTATAACCCCCTCAGGTACCTTAGGTTGTCTTCTTCTGGATCTTCCTTGAACTGGCCCTCCAGCAAGGATGAATGAGCACCATCAGGCCCAACCACATCACCACCATCCAGATACCATGCCTCACAGGGTACCCTTAGAAACCTCAGATATGTGAGTTATACTTACAAAATGCACCCTTTTTACGCTGCACAGGTCTGCAAAATGTTCAGCTTCCCTCGGGCAGTACGTTCTCAGACTCACATACTTCACTTAGAAATCATATCTGGGAATACAAAGTGTGTGTTCAAGCCCACAAACCATGCTATTCAGGCATCATCTGTAACCCAGACATAGAGAGATGTGCATGCACTCATATCAGTCCACACTCCGCCACCCACACCCCCTTTGTGTATTCTGTCTTTGTATGCCTGTTGCTCCAGGGCATATGAAAGTCCTTGCCCTTCCTACAGACTGCTTAAATGTTATTGGTATTGCCAACTGCCTCCACTGTTTCAGGCATCACCTGCCTCCAGACCACTACTTTCAACCAAGGCTTTGCTGAAATTTCTGTGATAGTTACCTTTCTGGCAAAAACAGTGCTCTCTTTTCCAGAGGCACAAAGAGAAGAAGTAGAATACTGAAATCCCTGTCTCAGTACATGCTTCAGCCCTGGGACCAAAGGCCTTTTATCAAGAACTTGGGCACAATTGCTGTGTGTGAAGTCTATTCACATTTTCTGCAGATGGGAACAATAGCTTCCTTTCCTGTGTGCAAGACAGACACATGGGTTAAAGGAAGTCTGATGAGAAGGTGCAAGAAGGGTATAGTGTATATTGGTCACACAGAGGAGCAGAGACACACAGAGGGATCCTGATGTGTTGGTGGGTTATGGGGAATCCATGGCTGCACACTCTCTAATTCCCAGCTGGTTCTTAACCCAACTCAGAGCACTGTAAAGTCTCAGACACAGACACATACTAATGCCTGTTGGGGGAACAATGTCTGGCCTCTCCTCTCTCCTCGGGTATTCATGACACCAGGTGTTTTACTTCAGTATACCCAACTGCCATTAGTGGCCAGTATTAGAGGCAGGTATCTTTTTGTAGGCCCGTGGCAGATATCCAGGCCCGGAGAGTATCACCACTTCCTATAAACAATCTTCCAAAAATAGCCTGCAGGTCAGCACCCACCTCCCACTCATAAGCCTCCACCCCAGTCACAAAGGGAGGCCCAGATACACCTCTGCCTTAAATGCCTTCCAGCTTCTCTCTAAGACAACAAACACCACAACTATCTAGGCATTAAGGTGCTGCCACACAGATGCAGTCATTCTGTCAAGCACACAAGTGACAATCATCGCCAAAGAGAGAAAAGGTATCCATTCACATGTGTTGGGGAACTATGCTTTCATGGCCTGAAATGATAAAGCTGGCACCAAAGGGTTGTCACCTGAGGACAAAGAGACAAGGCAGGGTCCTTTGGGCTTCACTTCAAACAGTAGTAGTGACAACAACTCCTGTCCCATGAACAAGCACACAGGCTCCCAGGGCACACTCAGAGGGTCAGCTCACAGAGTCACTCAGGTTGGCTGAAGGCACCTACCTACATGCTTCCTGTGGTTGTCTACTGATCTCACCTCTTCAGTCTGTGAGTATCCTTCAGAAATACATCTGTAACCAGGAAAGAATGGCTTGTCCTCGTTGTCATGGCAACCACAGTGTCATAGAAAAAGTTTTCTGCAAGTAGCCAATTCTTTGTGGAAACCAGGAAGTACTGTTCACTTACACCTCTGTCACCTAGTTCCCCCCAGCCAGACCCCTGTAGCTTCAGGCATGAAAGAAAGTAACCATGCACACACTACAGAAGATGTCTCTATCACTCCAGGGTACAGGGTCTTTAAGCACAGAGGCTCTGGGAGAAGGCAAGACAAGAGATGGCAGGTACCAATAGTATTTCAATTGTCCACACAAAAGAGGAACCAGAAATAGTTGGTTGAGTATGTGTCTGTACAAAATGAATTCAAGAGCTGAAATACTTATCTGGTGCTCTTATGGAAAAACTATCTGTGATTTTAAAGGGATGAATTATAACTAGAATTGTTAAACACGTTTTAGCATAGGTAGTGTTCACATTTGATGTTTTTCCAGAAACCTCGCCTTTGAGCAGGTAAGCTATTTATAAACATCATTTTTAAAGAAAAGTCTTATGAATTTCAAATCATATACCTTGAGGAATTTGGCTTGTATCAACATGGGAAACAATGAATAAATCATTGATACTTATAATGTTTCAAGACACTAAATCTTTTTCAACTTAGAGTTACACTTCTTTATGTGACTGCTGTTAATTTGTATCTGAGGCTGAATGGAACACTGACTTTTAATTCTCAACCATTTCTTCTGTTAGCATGGTCAACAAAGCTCAGACACAAATCAGCAAAGTAATAAAAATATTTTGACTTTTATATCTGGACGTAGAGTGTGAAAAGGCCACCACTCCTCTGTATTTTTGTCTAAAAAGATGAAATTTTTTTCTTCTCTGTTCATCCCAAAGGAAAGCTCCTGTATGTTTGAACCAGAGAGTCTGTGTTAAAATAGCAGGTTAAGCACCTTTTCTTAGCTTAAAGTTAACACCTCTTACTAAAATGTTCACCAAGAAAATAGATATAATATAATACAGACATTGTTCCTTGTTACCTAACTTCTAAGCAGCTGCTTAACTTGTTGTCTTTCACTTACTATGACAACAGGCATTATATTCTGTTCTGGTAACAATTTAAATTGATGAATTAAAAGGAAATCTCAACAAATGGAACATATACATTACAAACAGAGACAAACATTTCCTGTAGGTCTTTATAATTTTTAAGAATAAATTAACTCATCTGACATTCCAATTAAGCTCAGGATCTTCACGACAATCTGAAATATGAAGACGGTTTTCAATTGCATTCTACAGTACATTTTGTCTTTTTTCTGTTGGTAAGTAAGAGTTCTGATCAGACATTGTAAACTATTTATCTGTACCTTGTTCCAGGCAGATTAGAAAAATGGTTAACACAAAGTGTTTTCTCTACATGTGTAATATGTAAATAGTTTCACAATGCTTTTTTGTTATTCTACTTCAGGACGCCACTAGAGAAAACAAATCAGCAATTCACTGTGAAAACACATGTGGATGCTTTGTGGAGTAAAAATAGCCAGCATTTTAATTATACATGATTTCTGAATACTGGTTACAGAAAATGATTTTTTTTTGTTAAAAACAAATTTATACATGTATATCTTTTTTAAACCTAATTCCTTCCCTTACATCCCTCCCCCTTCTGACTCATACTGTAATCCTCTCTATAATTTATGAACTCTACTTATTAGTAAATCTATCTATCTATCTATCTATCTATCTATCTATCTATCTATCTATCTATCTGCCTATGTATATGCCTATCATCTATCTGTTTACACATTAGTCTCTCTATTACTGCACAAAGACATTCTCACAAACACAATTCAATTAGTGTTCATTGTATTAACATGTCTTGGGAAAAGCATGTTTTATCCAATTCCCACTGAAGATAAAATTGTTTACTACCTAACTTCTTGATGATAATGTATACTTATTTGAAGCATTTTTCTCTAATAATTACAGATTATATAAACACAGTTACTTCTTCATCCTCCTTAAAATTATGCAAAAGCAGAGTTTTCTAACAGAGTTTATATTCCTCAGACTTTCACAGAACCCTAAAGTCCAGAAAATAGTTTTTATTGTATTTTCATTTGTCTACATTGCAAACTGTTGGGGGCAACATGATAATTGTGGTGACCACTATCTGTAGCCCAGAACATACAGACTGTTCCGTATATTCCTTCTTGGCATTTTTGTCCCTATTGGATGCATTCTTTTCTTCGATAACCACACCAAAGCTTGTGTACTGCCTATATGAGAAGAAAACTATCTCCTTTGAAGGATGCATGATGCAGCTCTTTGCTGAACACTTCCTTAAAGCAGTAAAAGTGATTGTACTGACAACCAGGGCCTATGGCCACTAGGTAGCAATTTGTAAGCCCTTGCACTACCCTTCCATCATGAACTGGAAGGCCTGTGGCACACTGATGGGGGTACTATAAACAGGAGGATTCTTGTGTTCTATCATACAAATAATTTTTGCTTTGAAGTTACCCTTCTTTGCACTCAATGTTTTTGATCATTTCATTTGTGATTTCTTCCCATTACTGAAACTTGCCTGCACTGATACACATAGCTTCAGCCTTTTGGTGGTTGGCGAGAGTGGGTCTAACTGCATAATAATCTTTTCTATTTTGCTTGTATCCTAAGGTGTCATCCTGTGCTCTCTGAAAGCCTACAGTTGTAAAGGGCAATGGAAAACTCTCTCCACCTGTGGGTCTCACATTGCAGTTGTGATTTTGTTCTTTGTCCCATGCTTATTTGTATATGCACACCCACCATCTGCTTTCTCCTCTGATAAAATGGTGGCGATATTTTACAACATTATAGCTCCCTTGTTCAATTTATTATTTGCACTTTTAGGAATAAGGATATGACAAATGCCATGAAGAAAGCCTGGAAGAGATTCTTGGTGGTTTCTGAATGGAAAGTGAGAGATAAAAAGATATCAGTAAAAAGCCCAAAATCATTTTGATAAAAAAGATTCTGCATTCTCCTTTTATTGAATAAGTCATCTCTGTCACTAGCAGTACATCAGAAAGGGTCAGAAATGAAGTGTTCATGTTATTGTGCGTACCAGTTCTTATCTGGCAACTCACAATTTTCAAATGTTTACTAGGGAGATTTGAAATTTGTGCTTGCTTAAATTGTAGTAATTTAAGAGAAAAATGGAAAGATATTTTATGTATCTAGTTATTTACTAATTATTCCACCCTGTACATGAGGTCATAGCAGTTTACAATTTAAATGACTCTTGGAAACAACCGGGATTCAGGACACACAGACAGCAGAAGATTCTCAGAAACTCTGTTGTTGATATTTCTGTGTCATGTGAGGTCAGCCTATAGTCTGAGCTTATCACAGCAGGTGTATGTTATAAGCACTATGTTGAATTTATTCAGAGATATAATTTGGTTAAATTAACTGTTTATGTTCCTCTAGTGACAGATGAAATGCTTCACATACTGGTTTGATATGGGAATGGACTGGGGAAGACTCCATAACCAAATCAGCAGTGATTATTTCTTATTCAAGCTTCAAGAAAGAGAACACTTTAGCAAATCTTATACTAGCAACATAAGGGAAAGGAGTGACTTTATTTTCCACATTACCATAGCAACAAGATAACCAGACCTTCAACCAACAAAAAGTCAGTTTTAATAGTAGGGGCCATTCCAGTTTTCTTGGTGACTTTAGTTTACTTTGACTATGGAAATGAAAATAATTTTAATGGAATAATCGTACGTGAAATGACTTTTCAATTGAGCCACATTTTACATATCAGCCCTTTAGTTGAGTTTAATTAGTTTCAGCTAGTCATATGGTTTCTGAATAAATGTATTTTCTGGAAAAAGACCTGTATTTCTCTTGTTGTATGAGCAGTTATAAAATGTGAATTAATCATGTAATTTCAGGTACAATACTGAAAAATACATTCCATTCTTTTCTTAATCTTTCATGCCAGTACAAAGTAAAAGAGTACATTTTGTGGGAGAAGATTTCCCCAATATTTGGAAGGGAGTATTCATGGGGTGTTGTGATTAGGTTTCAAACAATCAACTGAAACATGAGTGTGCATTACAAATGCCCCCATGTGTAACAAAAGCACAAGGATCCTAATAGAGCTCACCACTGGATTAACATGCATTATCATCTTTCTTCCTCATAACAGGTTTGGATTATTGATGTCTTTTCCTTATACACAATGATTTTTGCCCTTGATAAGTTCATTTATTTATGAGAAATAATGAAAAAAGGCTTATTTGGGTTCAATTGTTTTATGATTCTTTAGTTTCACATTTTGAAATACAAATAAAACAAAACAACAAAACTTCATTCAGGCCAGACCATAGTGATAGATAAAGATTTACATCTAAATGCACATGGATTTAAAAATCAAGCACTGGCTTTAATAAATCTATCCTCTTACCCCTCTGTATAGACTCTGCCAATGATCAATGTTTTTGGTATTAGACATTATGGCCGGTGTTCGATAGAATCTCACAGACCATGTTTATTATTTTTTAAGTATGTCTCTAATATCCCTAATTGCTCCAGGATATTTATCAATGAAGAGTTTTGGATTTTGTCAGAGGCCTTTTTTTGTATCTAATGAGATGATCATGTGGTGTACTTCTTTTATATGTTTATGTAGTAGAAGCAGAAAATGAGCCAAGACTTATCTTTGCACTTTTTCTTTTCTGTAGCCTACCTTGAAAACATTTTTTACAGAATATTGTTACAGAACTATTATTGAAAAATAATATTTCCCTTTTAATGGCTCTCATTCTTTACCAAGACTAAATCAATTAGTATTACAATATAAATTTTATATCTCTGAAGGAATTGTATGTGTGCACACACATATATATGGATAACTACATATGCTAATAAACTTTGCATTACACTAACAAAATGTCCAAAATAAACAATGTAAGAAAACTTACACTGCTTCATAGTTTTACATGTTTATTTCCATAAAGGGGGCAAATACAATTACTTTCAACCTAAAAACACCTTCTAATTTTGCTGTATCTTTAAGATGATTGGAAATGTCTAGTAAATTTGCTTTTCCATTTTTTTCTTTTCTGGGGGGGGGATGGGTTTTGAGACAGGGTTTCTCTGTGTAGAGTTGGCTCTCCTAGACTTACTATGTAGACTAGGCTGGCCTTGAACTCACAGAGATCCTCCTGCCTCTGCTTCCTGAATGCTGGAATTACAGGTGTGTGTACCACCGCCCGACTGTGAATTTGGTTTTTCAGTGAAGAAATATTTATCAAGTGCCTTCTCTGTGAGTTCTATTCAGAGGCTACAAGAGTAAGTTAGGTCGTATCCTTCCCTCCATGGGAATCCCTCCCTTACATTTCATTAAGTTTGGAAGAGAACCATTACACAATCGTGTGACCCATTTAGATTGAGTCAAATTCTGTGCATGTGTGGGAAGCAGAAGGGTGCATTGAGCTTGTTACTGGAGCAGTAGTGGAGAACAAAGAGGCCAGTAAGAAGGAAAGGGAGGACAAGGGAAGTAAGGTATAGAACAATGAACTACAATGATACATATGTGTGAAAGTATCATTTTGAAACACCTCTCTGAATACAAAGTAAAAATTAATAATGACAAGAACTAAAGAATCAAGCATCTGAACAAAGACTTGAAGAAACAGGGAGTTAAGCCTGTGGAGCCCTTGAAGAATATTCTGGGCCTCAGGAGTAGCCAGATTGAGGAGACTGGGAAGGAAGGAACTGTGAGAACAGAACAAGTGAAAACAGGAACAAAGCCTTGGGCCACCATGAGCAATCTAAATTTTATTTATTTATTTGGTATTAGGAAAAACCTAGGTCTTTGCACACATTAGGCAAGTGTTCTACCACTGAGTGATACTGTGAACTCTTCACATTTTTTAAAAGAAAATCATGAGTCAGGATTGACAATTTGTTGCTAGCCTTTTCAGTAGCTGGGCTTAGAACAGTGGTCCAGGTTCATATAGAAAGTCAGTTTTGGTGAATAGCAGCTTTTACTTCATAAAGGAGAATATAACATTCCCCTTTATTAAGAGGAAAAACAAAATTGCATTTAAGGAGAGAGAGGAGAACACAGAGAAGAGAGAGATTGCCACTTTATTGTAAGTTGAAATTCAGAATCCTGAGCTAAGGTAGTGTTTTTTACAGGATTTATGTAATGAATAATTACTGATGATATCCTCAACAATACGATGATGCCCCTGAGAATTAAAATATATCATTTTAACTTTTATTGTAAGTCCTTGTATTCAGTACAGCCTTTCTCTTTCTTAAAATAGGCTAGGCGCATATTAATTTTAGATTTTGAGACAACTCAAAGTGTTGATGTTCAAAATGTTGATAAATTTCAATGTTGGATCCTGTTTCTCCAAACATTTTTTAGTCTGTGTGTTTTTATTGGAGAGTTGAGTCCCTTGATGCTGATAGTTAATAGTGATCAATGAATATTAGTTCCTTTTATTGTGGAGTTAGTGATGTTACTGTGTTTCTATGCTTGCTTTCTTTTATTTATTTTTCTGTTGTGAAATTATCTATGTCCTGTGGTTTCTTATGTGTAGCTGTTTTCATTGGATTGGAGTTTACCTTATAGTACCTTCTGTAGGGCTGGGTTCCTGTGTAGATATTGTTTAAGTTTTGTTTTGTCATGGAATGTTTTGTTTTCTCCATCTATGTTGATTGAATGCTTTCTGTGTATAGTAGTCTGCATTGGCATCTTTGGTCTTTTAGATTCTGCATGACATCTGTCCAGGCCCTTCTGGCTCTCATAGTTACAGTGGAGAAGTCTGGTGTGATTCTTATAGGTCTACCTTTGTATGTTACTTGGCCTTTTCCCCTTACTGCTTTTAATATTTTTTTCTTTGTTCTGTAGATTTAGTGCTTTGACTATGATGTGACTTGAGGAGTTTCTTTTCTGATCTAGTCTATTTGTTGTTCTGAAGGCCTCTTGTATGTTTATAGACATCTCTTTCTTTAAGTTGGGAAATTTTTCTTCTATGATATTCTTGAAAATACTTTGTGTACCTTGGACCTTGGAATCTTCTTTTTCATCTGTTTCTATTATTCTTAGATATTGTCTTTTCATGCTATCCTTGATTTCCTGGATGTTTTGTGTTTGGAACTTTTCTCATTTTACTTTTTCTTTGAGAAATATATTAGTTTTGGCTAGTGTATCTTCAGCGCCTGAGATTATCTATTCCATCTCTTGTATCCTGTTGGTGATGCTGACCTTTGTGGTTCCTGATCATTTTTCTAAGTTCTCCAACTCTAGGGTTTTCTCTTTTGTGTTTTCTTTATTGATTCTAATTGTGTTTTCATGTCTTGCATCATTTCCTTCATACGTTTGAATATGGATTCCTGTCTTTCCATGATGACCTCTGATTTTTTGTTCGTTTGCTGTTTATATGCCATTAATTGTGCCTCTAATTGTACCTCTATTAATTTGGCTGCAGTTGCCAGTATTTCTTTGAGAGCTTTGTTCATTTCCTCTCTATATACCTCTACTCGTGCCTCTATTTGTTTGGCTGTATTTGCCTCTGTTCCCTTAAGAGCTTTGTTCATTTTCTCTTTTTGTGCCTCTAATATATTGATGAGCCTTGAAGTGAGATAATTTTCCTGTTTTTCCAATGAATTAGCATGTCCATTAACATTTGAGGTTCCTGGTGAAGCCATGATGTCCTGATTTTTGTTGGATGTGTTCTTATGCCAACCTCTAGCTATCTGTTTATCTGTAACCTTTGCTCAATTTATTCCTAGTTTGTATTTCAGACTGCGTAGGTCTTTCTTTTGTGTCTGGAGTATTCTTCAGGAAGATAAGAGAGGTCCACACAGTTTTGAGAGCAGATATTGGTGTTTCCATTGTAGCTAAGGGAGGAAGGTCACAGGTGTGCAAGTGCGAGCAATTAAGCACAGGTGTGTGCTCAGAAGTGTGCCATGAAGAACAGGGTGCTGAGCATGTAGATGCATGGAATGTTGAGCTTACATGCAAGAGGGGGTGCGGGTTCCTCTATGGTCCAAATCTGAGGGTAGAGAATAGGGGGTAACCCTGTGCATCCCGATTAGACCTGAGGGCTAGTGAGTGTGCCTTCAAGTGAGTGCATGCAGGGCCCCTGGTTCAGCCCATCACTTGCAGGTTGCCTCCTGGTCTGGAATGCATCACCATTTTCAGTAGTGCTGGTGCTGAGATTTTGTAGTATTTAAAGAAATTGTGAGTACAAAACAAAATCACAGTGTAATTAACGATCTTACTTAATGTACATTTTCAAAGACTTTTTGTGAAAATAAATAAGTAGTGAAGGGATCTGTAGTGATGGAAGGGGATTGTGGAATTGGGAAAAAAAGAAAGCAGTAATTACAAAGTGCTTGGAAATAGCTTCACAGGTCATCACCATCTCTGGCTCCTGGGGAAAGTGAAGATTCTGAAGTAAATTTTAAATTTAAACTATTGAAGTGAGAGAATAATGTGATCAATTCCATAAGTCTTTTTAACTCCATTAGCATGCAATTATCATAGCTTTATGTTCTCAGTTCTAACTTTCTGACCTAAATTTATCTATTTATTAATTAAATGATTTACTTATTTATTGTGTATGGTATATGTTTATTAGTGTTCCACAAAATGGCATGTAGAGATGAGAGGGGCTGTTGGGTGTCTTCTTCTCTCTCTCTCTCTCTCTCTCTCTCTCTCTCTCTCTCTCTTTGTTTTTTTTTTTTCTTTTTATTTGAGACAGGTGGTTTTATTTTTTTTTTTATTTTTTTATAGCCTTTGCTGTCATGGCGCATAATCTGTACACCAGGTTACACAAGGGATTACATGTTAATCCCTTGAGACTGTCTCTAATTTACTGGAAGCTTACCGTTTTTGCTAGGCTGTGGACCAGCTTACAGAAATCTCTGATTTCCTTCCATATAATGCCACAGTTACAGATACACAAACATCTGTGCATGGATTTCTACATAGAGGCTGGGGATTTGAACTCAGGTCCACATGCTTGATAGCAAACATTTTTACCCAATGAGCCAGATGACCTATTTTTTACAAATGTCACCTCTGAAATGTCCCTGCTTAGGTTCCATCTTTACACTGACATTCCCTAACTGAAGCTTCAGGCCCATTTAATGTCTATGCCAGATTATATATCTTTAAACAGGTATTTCATGTTAGAATGAAAAGTACACAAAATGTTTCGTTTAGTCCCTGAAACACTAAAATATAAGTTGCTATAATCTAAATAAATAAATAAACAAACAAACAAACAAACAAATAAATAAATCTAAGTTGAAATAGCTTTTCAGCGCTATGTTACAATTCCTGGCTTATGTGAAATACTGTAGTAATATTTTAGAGAACTACTAAGAATTGGTATATTAACATGCCTTTTGAAATTATCTCAAAGAAAGTGTGTTGAAGTATGGGCATCCCTTCTGATATCATCTTCAAAATTAAAAAAGTAGATCTAATATCCCTACTTCTGTGACTCATCATTGTATGATATTAAACTCTTGAACAACATACATATTTTAAAACCACTGATGTGGCCTTCATTCTAGAATGAGTATTACAGCCATAGTTGGTGAGGAAAGTTGAGAGTTTACACCAATCTACAATGTGAAGCTAGCCTTAAGAAGAGCCAGGTAATCTATGCAGACTACTCAGCTTCTCATGTTTTTTGGATGCCTACCCACAGAAAGCAAACAAGTGTAAAGTCCAGGTTTTGCTAAATTTCAGCCATAAGCTGAAAGATACAGAGATTTTCTTGGAAATCAAGATATAAATGAAAAATTTGGTTCTCATTTACCAGGGAAAGAGGTACAGGGAACCACTACTGTGCTCTCATTACATATGGTTCATCTAGAAATTTTAAATAAATTACCCCCTTGAATCTTCATAACATGACCAATAACTACGTTTACTTTTGTTTAACAGGTAAGTTTAGATACTTTAGTTTCTTAATGCCAGTCAACAGTTTAAATGTTGAGAGAGAAATGATTTTCAGTCTGTTGTTCCTGAATTCATTGCTGTAGTATGATCATATGTGAATTTCTGAATGCTTTTGCTTGTTTTCCTTTTTATAAAAAAGGAATGAAAGTGTAGTCCTGGACTACCGTGATTATTAAACGACATGAAAATCTTCAGACCAGTACTAGGCCAGGGTAAGTAGGCAAAGAACACTGTGGAAAATGAATTCTGCCAGTTAAAGCCAGCTTTGCTAACAACAATAACAAAAAAAAACTGAAAATAGGGACAAAATTTACACAACACTCTTCTGTGAGTTTTTTTTTAATCATCTTAACAGAATCTGCAGTATAAAGAATCTTTTGAATTGTAGTCAGTCCCAAAGGTACATGCAATTGGCTAGGGGCGAAATAGCTTTTAAGCGCTAACTTACAATTCCTGGCTTATGTGAAATACGGTAGTAGTATTTGAGAGAACTACTAAGAATTGGTATATCTCTAAAACAGTTACACGGAAAATAAAGGTGCTAAAAATCACTTAAAGACTATATGGCCTGCCTTCTTTCTTTTCTTTCTTTTTCTTTTTCTTTTCTTTTCTTTTCTTTTCTTTTCTTTTCTTTTCTTTTCTTTTCTTTTCTTTTCTTTTCTTTTCTCTTCTCTTCTCTTCTCTTCTCCTCTTCTCTTCTCTTCTCTTCTCTTCTCTTCTCTTCTCTTCTCTTCTTTTCCCTTCTCTTCCCTTCTCTTCTCTTCGCTTCTCTTCTCTTCTTTTCTTTTTGTGAAGGGTAATAATATGGGCCTCTTGGCATTCTTCTACATATCGACATCCAGTTAGACCAGCGCCATTTGATGAAGATATGGTCTTTTTTCCATTGTATGGTTGTGGCTTTTTTTTTTTTTTTTATATTAAGTTCCCATTTGTGTGTAGGTTTATTTATGGGTCTTTGATTTGATTCCATAAAATCTGTCAGTCTGTTTCTATGCGAGAAACATGCCAATTTTATTACTGTTGCTTTATAGTACAACTTGAGATCAGGGATGGAGATACCTCCAGAAGATCTGTTATTGTACCGGAATGTTTTAGCTATTCTGAGTTTTTGTTTTTCCATATGAAATTGAGAATTGTTCTTTCAAGGTCTGTAAAATATTATGTTGGTATTTTTTTGGGAATTGTGTTGATGCTATAGATTGCTTTTTGTAGGGTGGCCATTTTCACTGTTATTCATACAGATCCATTAGCATGTGGAACCTTTCCATCTTCAAATATCTCTTTCAGTTTCTTTCTTCAGATCTTTTTTTTTTTTTTTAGTAGATCTAATGATTTATTTATTTTTTTATTTTTTATTTTTTTTTTTCAATGCAGTTTATTCAGGAACATTGAACAATCCTCGGACCCCGGGGAAAGCCAGCCCACAGCTTAAATAGCCTCTGGGTAGCCAACCCAGGCGTGCCACGGGGGCAATGCAGATAGGTCCACATACATGGAAGCAAGCCAGATCCTCAGCCTTAGCCAAATGTGGAATTGTTCATGACAGAGAGCACTCACCATCGGGAAGGTGGAAGGCGGAAACCAGCTCCATCTTTAAGGCACAGCATTCCGCAGCTCTCTACAGTTCCCCCTTTTTGTTTTAGAAGCATCAGGCAAGAGTAGAGGTCTGATCTCTGATATTAGAAATAAATTGGGACTTTGTACAGATGTTCATTTAGGTGTCATCCACCCAAAGAGCATCAGACCCGTCCGATACCTTTTTCTCAGAGGCGGGACCTGGGGCATCAACCCGCATGCAATCAGACATGCTCTTCTCTGGGTCCAAAGCGGTTGACCCTTAGTGCAGTGCTTAGCCTCGCATCCTGAGCGTATCATTTTAGCTTTTTTTTTCAGTTCTTTTACTTGCTTGGTTAGAGTCACACCAAGGTACTTTAATGTTATTTGTGGCTATTGTGAAATTATTTTTTCCCTAATTTCTTCCTCAGCCCATTTGTCTTTTGTATACAGGATGGCTTCAGGTTTTTTGTTTTGTTTTGTTTTGTTTTTTTGAGTAAATTTTGTATCCAGCCACTTTCCTGAAGGTGTTTATCAGCTGAAGGAGGTCTCTGGTAGAATATTTGGGGTCACTCATGTAAACTACTAATCATCTGCTAATAGTGATATTTTGACTTCTTCCTTTCTGATTTCTATCACCTATATCTCCTTTAGTTGTCTTATTGCTCTAGCTAGGACTTCAGGAACTATGTTGGAGAGCCAAGGAGAGAGTGGGGAGCCTTGCCTTGTCCTTGATTTCAGTGGGATTGACTTCATTTCTCCCCATTTAGTTTGATGTTAGTTATAGGATTCCTCTATGTTGTTTTTACAATGTTTAGGTATGTGCCTTGTATCCCTGATCTCTCCAAGACTTTAAACATGAATAGGTATTGGATTTTGTCAATTTTTTTGGCATCTAAGGAGATGATCATGTGGTTTCCTCCTTTAGTGTGTTTATATGCTGTATTACATTGATGAATTTTCATATGTTGAAATACACCTGCATGCCCAGGATCAAGCCTACTTAGTTGTGTTGGATGATATCTTTAATGTGTTCTTGGATTCTGTTTGTGAATATTTTATTCAGTATTTTTGCATCAATGTTCATAAGTGGGATTGGTCTGATGTTCTCTTTCTTTGTAGCGTCTTTGTGAGGTTTAGGTATCAATGTGACTGTCAGCTCATAGAATGAAGTTTGCAATGTTCCTTCTGTTGCTATTTTGTGGAATAGTTTGAAGAGTATTTGTGTTAGCTCTTCTTTGAAGGTCAGGTAGAATTCTATTATACCCATGGTATTTTTTGGTGGGAGGATTATTTATGACAACTTCTATTTCCTTCAGGTATATAGGACTATTTAATTTACTTACCTGATCTTGATTCAGCTTTGATAAATGGAATCTATCAAGAAAATTGTCCATTTCATTTAGATTTTCAAATTTTGTTGCTTATAGGCTTTTGAAGCAGGACTTAATGATTCTTTTGATTTCCAAGGTGTCTGTATTTTTGTTTCCCTTTTCATTTCTGAATTTGTTGATTTGGACAGTGTCCTTCTTCCTTTGATTTAGTTTGGCTAAGTGTTTGTCTGTCTTGCTGATTTTCTCAAAGAATTAGCTCTTGGTGTTGTTGATTCTTTGAATTGTTTTCAATGTTTGTTATTTATTGACTTCAGCCCTGAATTTGGTTATTTCCAGCCATCTACTCCTCTTGGATGTATCTGCTTCTTTTTTTTCTTGTTCTTTCAGGTACGCCATTAATTTGCTTGTATTAGAGGCCTCTGAATTTTTTATGAAGACATTTAATGCTGTGAAGATTCTTCTTAGCACTGCTTTAATTGTGTCCCATAAGTTAGGATAAATTGTACCTTCATTTTCATTGAATATTTGGAAGTCTTTAATTCCTTTCATTATTTCCTCCCTAAACAAAAGTCATTGAGTAGAGAGTTGTTCAGTTTCCATGTGTGTGTGTGTGTAGGCTTTTTGTTATTTCTGTTAAGGTGGAGGTCTAGTTTTAGACCATGGTTGTCTGATATGCTACAAGGAATTATTTCTATATTCTGGTATCTGTTAAGGCTGGCTTTGTGCCCTGCTCTATGGTCAATTTTTGAGAAGGTGTCATGAGGTACTGAAAAGAAGGTACACTCTTTTGTGTTTGAGTGAAATGTTCTATAGACATCTATTAGTTCCATTTCATTTAAGACCTCTGTAAATGTTTTGCTAACCCTTAGAGCCCCCGCAAAGATGTGGGCCATGATATCTCGGTCTCTGTGTGGGTTCCCTAATGATGATAACAGAGAATGTCTCTGGTGTGAACTCAGTGGCTGGCTCTTTGATCATCTCCCTCGATGGGAGAGCAGCCATACAAGGAAACAAAGGAGGACAATGAAGCCAGTCCCGATGAGACTTGATGGGCTGGTGTCAGAGTGACGGGGAGGAAAACCTAAGTTTTAGGTGGACTTGGGGAGGGACATGAGAGGAGATGGGGTTGGGAGTGTGGAATTGGAAGGGGAGGATGGAGGAGGCTACACTGGGAATACAAAGTGAATAAACTATACTGTATAAAAATATAAATAAAAATTTAAAAGAAACATAAAAATAAACACCTCTGTAGGTGTCATCATTTCTCTGTTTAGCTTCTGTCTCAATGATCTGTCCCTTAATGAGATGGGAGAGTTGGAGTCTTACACTATGAAGGTGTTGGGATCAATGTGTTTAAGTTTTATTAATGTTTCTTTGACAAATGCAGGAGCCCTTGTATTTGGTCCATAGATGTCCAGGATTGTGATGTTCTCCTGGTGGATTTTTCCTTTGACGACAATAAAGTGTCCCTCTCCATCTTTTATGACTAATTGTGGTTTGAAGTCTAATTAATTAGCTATTCAGATGGCTATGTCATACCCAAACTTGTGGGACACAGTGTTAAGAGGAAAGTCCATAGCACTAAGTGCCTTTAAGAAGAAATTAGAGACAGCTCATTCAAGCAACTTAATGGCTCACCTAAAAACCCTAGAAAAAGAAGAAGCAGACAAACCAAAACGGAGTAGACGGCTGGAAATAATCAAACTCAGGACTGAAATTAATCAATTAGAAACAAATAAAACAATTCAAAGAATCAATGAAACCTAGAGCTGGTTCTTTGAGAAAAGCAACAAGATAGACAAACCCTTAGCCAAGCTAACTAAAAGGCAGAGAGACACCATCCAAATCAACAAAATCGGAAATGAAAAGGGGGACATAACTACAGACACTGAGGAAATCCAAACAATCATTAGGACTTAACTTCAAAAGTCTATGTGCCACAAAATTTGAAAATCTAAATGAAATGGACAATTTTCATAATTGATTTCACTTACCAAACCTGAATCAAGACCAGGTAAATCAATTAAATAGTCTTATATCATATCTCCCAAGGAAATAGAAGTGGTCATCGAAAGTCTCCCATACAAAAAAAAAAAAAAAAAAAAAAAAAAAAAAAAAAGCCCAGGACCAGATTAATTAAGTGCAGAATTGTACCAGAATTTCAGAGAAGAGCTATCTCCAGTTCTCTTCAAATTCATTTAGATTTCAAATTTTGTGGTGTATAGGTTTTGAATTAAGACCTAATGATTGTTTGGATTTCCTCAGTGTCTGCTGTAATTTCCCCTTTTCATTTCTCACTTTGTTGATTTGGATAGTGTCTCTTTACCTTTTTTATTAGCTTGGCTAAGAGTTTGTCTATCTTGTTGATTTTCTCAAAAACCTAGCTCTTGGTTTCATTGAGTCTTTGGATTGTTTTATCTGTTTCTAATTTATTGATTTCAGCCACACGTTTGATAATTTCCAGCCATCTACTACCCTTGGTGTGTCTGCTTCTGTTTTTGTTCCCTAGGGCTTTCAGGTGAACTGTTAAGTTGCTTGTATGAGATGTCTCCAACTTCTTTCAGGAGGCACTTAGTGATATTCACTTACCTCTTATCACTGATGTCATTGTGTTCCATAAGTTTGGTAATGTGCCTTCATTTTCACTGGATTCTAGGAAGACTTTAAATTCTGTATTTCTTCCCTGATACAGCTGTCATTGAGTAGAGAGTTTGTTTGTTTTTGTTTTTGTTTTTTATCATGGAACAGGGAAATAGTATAAAAATATTTGTGCAAATGTTGATAAACAGTGGACACCACTGAGCTAACAGATTTCCTACACTCTCATTTTCTCCTGAGGGATGATATCTGAGAAAAGAGAACAGGAGGAACCCATGTCCTTCCTGATTAGACCTATAAGATAGTGAGTGCACCTTCAAGTGAGTGCATGCAGAGCCCTAGATCCAAGATCCCTCTACAGTAGCAGCCAGACATCACTTCCCTTTCATCCACACTCTCACGGTGGGCAACATAGGGATTCTTAGGAGAGCATTCTCAAAATTGAAGCACCTGTTCTGTTGGTCTACCAGTGGAGTCCAGGAAAACATTTCCTGGAGCACAGAAATATCTGAACACCAGGAGTATAGTATAACAGGCCTGTAGAACACTGAGGTATTCAGGACAGCTGTGAATGTACATTGCACATGAATAATGCCAGCACACACTCGTACAGTAAAGCTCTACATTATGAGGCATCTACATGCTCTAACACCCTGTCCTTCCAGTATAATTCCACACATACCCCCATACTTACACGTATGTGCCTGAAAACTTCCTTCCTTGGCTACAGCTGAAACACCAGCTCACACTGTCAAAACAGTGGATCTCTCTGATCCTCCTGAAGAACAGCCCAGACACCAGAGACAGTTGGACCCTGTTTGAAGTGTAGCCTGAAGAAATAAACATCAAAATTAAGATAAGCAGATGGCTAAAGGTCCATATAAAAACACATCCAATAAAAATCAGGACACCATGGCTCCACCAACAACCCCAAATATCAAGATATATACTAATTCATTCGAATCACAGGAAAATTATCTTAAATTTATTCTTAATCATTTATTAGAGGCACATAAAGAGGAAATGAATAAAGGTCTCAGAGAAATACAAGCAAATACAGCCATACAAATAGAGATACATGTAAAGGCACAAGGGGTGGCATATTGAGAGGAAATGAACAATGACAACACCAAAATAGAGGCCATCATAGAAAGACAGGAATCCACATTCAAACACATGAAAGAAATGGTGCAAGACACTAAAACAAAATTAGAATCAATAAAGAAAATACAAACAAAGAAAACCCAGGAGCTGAGGAACTTAGAAACTAGGTCAGGAACCACAAAGGTAAACATTACCAACAGGCCACGAGACATGGAATAGATAATCTCAGGCACTGAAGATACAGTTGCTGAAATTAATACATCTTTCAAAGAAAAAGTAAAATTGAAAAAGACCCAAACACAAATTATCCAAGAAATCAAGGATGCGATGAAAGAACGAAATCTAAGAATATTATGAATAGATAAGAAGTAGATTCTAGGTTCCAAAGTGCAGGAAATATTTTTCAGAAAAAAATAGGAGAAAATTCTCCCAACTTAAAGACTGAAATGTCCATAAACATACGAGAGGCCAACAGAATACCAAAGAGACTAGACCAGAAAAGAAACTCCTCATGTCACATAATAGTCAAAACACTAAGTCTAAAGAACAAAGAAAAACTATTAAAAGCAGCAAGGGAAAGAAGCCAAGTAACATATAACTACCTATCAAAATCACACAAGATTTCTCAACAAAAAGTATGGTGGGCCACAAGGGCCTGGGCAGATGTCATGCAGACTCTAAGGGACCACAGATGCCAATCCCAACTATCATACTCAGCAAAGATTTCAATCAAAATTGATGGAGAAAACAAAATATTCCATGACAAAACTATATTTAAACCATATCTACACAGGTATTGTAGGGCTGAGGCACTACAGAAGATACTAGAAGGAAAACTCCAATGCAGCGAAAACAACTACACCTAAGAAAGCACAGGATATAGATAAATTCACAACAAAGAATTAAAACAAAACAAGAATTGAAACACTGTAACACGACCAAATCACAATAAAAGAAAATAACACTCATTGGTCACTAATTTCTATCAACATCAATTACTGAACTTTAGAATAAAAAGTCACAGACCAACAGAATGATTGTGGAAACAGGATCCAACATTCTGCTGCATCCAAGAAACACACCTCTGCAACAAAGACAAACACTACCTCAGAGTAAAGGGCTGGAAAAATGTCTTTCAAGCAAATGAACCCAGAAAACAGGCTGGGGTAGTTATCTTAATATCTAATAAAGTAGATTTTCAACCAAACTTTAATCGAAAAAGATGTGGAGGGGCACTACATTCTCATCAAAAGAAAAATCCACCAAGCAGACATCACAACTCTGAACATCTATGCCCCAAATACAAGAGCGCATACATTCATAAAGGAAACATTATTAAAACTCAAATCACACACGGATCCCAACTCCTTAATAGTGGGAGACTTCAACACTCCACTTTCACCAAGGGACAGATCATCTAGACAGAAGCCTAATAAAGAAAGGCACTTACATGGGTTCTAAATCAAATGGACCTAAGAGATGTCTACAGAACTTTCCACCCAAACTCAAAAGAGTATACATTCTTTTCAGAACCGCATGGAACCTTCTCCAAAATAGACCATATAGTTGGTCACAAAGCAAGCCTAAACAGATACAAGAAGATTGAAATAATTCCCTGTATTCTATCTGACCACCATGAACTAAAGCTGTACCTCAACAAAAATAGGATTAGAAAAAAGCCTACAAGCAAATGGAAACTGAATAACTTGCTGCTCAATGACAGGTGGGTTAAGGAAGAAATAAAGAAAGGAAATAAAGACTTCCTAGAATTCAATGAAAACGAAGGTACAACATACCCTAATTTATGGGACACAATGAAAGCAGTGCTCAGAGGAAAATTCATAGCACTAAGTGTCTTCAAGAAGAAATTTGTGACGTCTCATACAAGCAACTTAATGGCCCAAGTGAAAGTCCTAGAAAAAAAAAAAAAAAAAAAAAAAAAAAAGCAAATGCACCTAAGTGGAGCAGACGGCTGGAAATAATGAAGCTCAGGGCAGAAATCAATCAATTAGAAACAAATAAAACTATTCAAAGAATCAATGAAAGCCAGAGCTGACTCTTTGAGAAAATCAACAAGATAGACAAACCTTTAGCCAAATTAACTAAAAGACAGAGAGAAACTATCCAAATCAGCAAAATCAGAAATGAAAAGGGGGACATAACTACAGACACTGAAAAAAATCCAAGCAATCATTAGATCTTACTACAAAAGCCTATATGCCACAAATTTGAAAATTTAAAGGAAATGGAGAATTTTCTAGATAGAGTCCATCTACCAAAATTAATTCAATATCAGAGAGAAAGACTAAATAGTCCTATATCCCCGAATGAAACAGAAGCAGTCATGAACACTCTCCCTTCCAAAAAAAGCCCTGGGCCAGATGGATTTAGTGCAGAATTCTACCAATATTCAAAGAAGTGTTAACTCCAATTCTCTCCAAACTATTCCACAAAATAGAAACAGAAGGAACATTACCACACTCATTCTATGAAGCCACAGTCACACTGATACCTAAACCACACAAAGACCCAACAACAATAGAGAACTTCAGACCTATCACTCTTATGAACATTGATGCAGAAATACTCAATAAATTACTTCCAAATGGAATCCAAGAACACATCAAAGATATCATCCACCATGACCAAGTAGGCTTCAACCCAGGCATGCAAGGGTGGTTCAACATACAGAAATCCATCAATGTAATCCACCACATTAACAAACTGAAGGAGAAAACCACATGATCATCTCCTTAGATGCCGAAAAAGCATT
Source organism: Meriones unguiculatus (assembly GCF_030254825.1). NCBI lineage: Eukaryota > Metazoa > Chordata > Mammalia > Rodentia > Muridae > Meriones > Meriones unguiculatus. The sequence continues at coordinate 116,977,347 of NC_083369.1, forward strand.
TGACAAAGTCCCACACCCATTCATGTTTAAAGTCGTGGAGAGATCAGAGATACAAGGCACATACCTAAACATAGTAAAGTCAATATAAATTAGCCTATAGTCAACAACAAACTCAATGGAGAGAAACTTAAATCAATCCCACTGAAATCAGGGACAAGGCAAGGCTGCTCACTCTCTCCATATATCTTCAACATACTACTTGAAATAATTGCTAAAGCAATAAGGCAACTAAAGGAGATCAAGAGGATACAAATTAGAAAGGAAGAGGTCAAAGTGTCACTATTCGCAGATAATGATAGTCTGCATGAGTGACCTCCAAAATTCAAACAGAGAACTCCATCAGCTGATAAACACCTTCAGCAAAGTGGCAGGATACAAAGTCAACTCAAAAAAATAAGAAGCTCTCCTTTATACCAAAGACAAAAGGGCCAAGAAAGAAATCAGGGAAACAACACCCTTCACAATAGCCACTAATAACACAAAATACTTTGGGGTGACTCTAACCAAGCAAGTGAAAGACCTGTTTGAAAAAAAAGAAAAAAATACTTTAAATCTTTGAAGAAAGAAATTGAAGAAGATATAAGATGGAAAGATCTCCCATGCTCATGGATTGGTAGGATTAACATAGTGAAAATGGCCCTCCTGCCAAAAGCAATCTACACATTCAACGCAATTTCCATCAAAATACCAACTCAGTTCTTTACAGACCGTGAAAGAAAAATTCTCAGCTTCATATGGAGAAACAAAAAACCGAGAATCAATCCTGCACAACAACAGATAACCTTGAGGTATCTTCATCCCACATCTCAAGCTGTACTACAGAGCAATAGTAATAAAAACTGCATGGTATTTGCATAGAAACAGAAGAAGATCAGTGAAACTGAATAGAAGACCCAGAAATAAACCCACACACACCTATGAATACTTGATTTTTGACAAAGAAACCAAAACCATTCAATGGAAAAAAGACAGCATCTTCAACAAATTGTGCTCAGCCAACTGGATGTCTACATGCAAAAAAAAAAAAAAAAAAAAAAAAAAAAAAAGAAAGAAAGAAAGAAAGAAAGAAAGAAAGAAAGAAAGAAAATAACTCCATATCTACACGCAAAAAAAAAAATAAGTAAATAAAGAGAAAGAAAAAGAAAATAACTCCATATCTATCACCCTGCACAAAACTAAAGTCCAAGTGGATCAAAGACCTCAACATAAAACCTGATACATTGAATCGGTTAGAAAAAGAAGTAGGGAAGACCCCAGAACTCATTGGCATAGGAGACAACTTCCTGAAAAGAACAACCAAAGCACAGGCTCTAAGAGCAACAATCGATAAATGGGACATCATGAAACTGAAAAGCTTCTGTAAAGCAAAAGAACAAATTGACTGCCTACAGACTGTGAAAATATCTTCACCAACCCTATATCTGACAGAGGGCTGATATCCTGCATATATAAAAAACTAAAGATGTTAAAAAGCAATAAATCAAGTAATCCAATTAAAATATGGGGTATACATCTAAGGAGAGAATTTTCTCTAGAGGATTGTAGAGTGGGAGAGAAACACTTAAAGACATGATAAACATGCTCAGCCATCAGGGAGATGCAAATCCAAACAACCCTGAGATTTCACCTGACACCCATCAGAAGGACTAAGATCAAAAACTCAAGTGACAACACATGCTGGAGAGGTTGTGGAGAAAGGGGAACTCTCCTCCATTGCTGGTGGGAATGTAAACTTGTACAACCACTTTGGAAGTAAATCTGGCACTTTCTCAAACAATTAGGAATAGTGCTTCCTTAAGATCCAGCTATACCACTCCTAGGCCTATATCGAAAATTTGCTTAAGTACACAATGAAGACATTTGCTCAACCATGTTTATAGCAGCTTTATTTGTAATAACCAGAACCTGAAAACAACCCAGATGTCCCTCAGTTGAGGAATGGATACAGAAATTGTGGCACTTTTATACAATGGAATACTACTCAGCAATTAAAAATGAGGAAATCATGAAATTTGCAGGCAAATGGTGGGACCTAGAAAGGATCATCCTGAGTGAGGTATCCCAAAAATAGAAAGACACACATGGTATGTACTCACTTATACAGACCTATAAGATAGGATAAACATAGTGAAATCTATACATCTAAAGAAGATAAACAAAAAAGAGTACCCTGGTTAAGATGATCAATCCTCACTCAGAAAGACAATGTGATGGACCTTGGAGGTAGAAGAAAACAAGTAACAGGATAGGAGCCTTCCACAGAGGGCCTCTGAAAGACTCTACCTAGCAGTGTATCAAAGCAGATACTAAGATTCATATCCAAACTTTCAGCAGAGTGCAGGAAATCATAGGAAAAAGGGGGAGTTTGTATGACATGGAAAGTATAGGAGCTCCACAAGGACCAAATATATCTGAGCACAGGGGTCTTTTCTGAGACTGACACTCCACCAAAGACCATGTATGGATATAACCAACACCTCTGCTCAAATGAAACCTGTGGTAGCTCAGTAACCCACTGGATTTTTATAGTAAGGGGAACAGGGACTATTTCTGTCAGGAACTCAATGGCAGGCTCTTTGACCTCCCCAACCCCCAAGGTAGGAGCAGTCCTGCTAGGCCACAGAGGAGGACTTTGCAGCCAGTCTGGAAGATACCTGATAAAACAAGGTCAGATGAAAGGGGAGGAGGTCCTCCCCAATCAGTGGACTTGGAAAGGTGCAGGAAGGAGATGAGGGAAGAAGGGAGGATTTGGGAGGGAATGAGGGAGTGGGATACAGCTGGAAAAATGTTTTTCAAGCAAATAGACCCAGATAATAAGCTGTAGAATTTATCATAATATCTAAAAAAATAGCCTTTCAACCAAAATTAATTAAAAAACATGAGGAAGGGCATTTCATTCTCATGAAAGGAAACATCCATCAGGAGGTCATCATAGTCCTGAACATATATGACCCAAATACAAGAGCAACTGCATTTGTAAATGAAACATTATTAAAGTTTAAATCACAAATAGATCCCAACACCTTAATAGTGGGAGAGTTCAACTCTCCTCTCCTACCAAGGCAAGATGTTCTAGACAGAAGCTAAATAGCGAAATAATAACAGTTATAGAGGTCCTAAATCAAATGGAAATAATAGCTGTCTACTGAAATTTTCACCCAAGCACAAAAGAGTAGACCTTCTTTTCAGCACCTCATAGAACCTTCTCAAAAATTTGCCATATAGTTGGGCACAAAGCAAGCCTCAATGATACAAGATTATTTAAATCTTGTATCCTATCAGACCACCATGGCCTAAAACTACACCTCAACAACAACAGAATATTTTAAAAGCCTACATACATATGGAAATTGAACACCTCTCTACTCACTGACAGCTTGGTCAGGGAAGAAATGAAAAAAGAAATTAGATATTTCCTAAATTTCAATGAAAATGCAGGTACAACTTATCCAAACTCATGGGACATAATGAAAGCAGTGCTATCAGGAAATTTCATAGCATTAAGTGCCTCCAGAAAGAAGTTTAAGAAATTTCTTACAAACAACCTAAAGCACACCTAAAAGCCAAAGAAGAAGAAGAAGAAGAAGAAGAAGAAGAAGAAGAAGAAGAAGAACAAGAACAAGAACAAGAACAAGAAGAACAAGAAGAAGAACAAGAAGAAGAAGAACAAGAAGAAGAACAAGAAGAAGAACAAGAAGAAGAACAAGAAGAAGAACAAGAAGAACAAGAAGAACAAGAAGAAGAACAAGAACAAGAAGAAGAACAAGAAGAAGAAGAAGAAGAAGAAGAAGAAGAAGAAGCCTCACCCAAGAGGAGGAATAGATAACTGGAAATAATCATACTCAGAGCTGAAATCAATGAAGTAGAAGTAAAGAGAACAATTCAAAGAATCAATGAGACCAAGAGCTGGTTGTTAGAGAAAATCAACAAGACAGACAAACCCTTAGCCATACTAACTAAAAGGCAGAGAGAAATTATCCAAATTAGCAAAATAAGAAATGAAAAGGGGACATAACGATAGGCACTGAGGAAATACAAACAAATATTAGGTCTTACTACAGAAGCCTATATAAAAAAAAATTTGAAAATTTAAGTCAAATGGACAATTTTCTTCATAGATTCCATTTAACAAAATTAAATCAAGATCAGACACATATATTACATAGTCCTATATCCCACAAGTTAATAGATGCAGTCATCAAAAGTCTCCCTTTCAAAAAAAAGCCCTGGGCCAGATGGATTCAGTGAAGAATTCTACCAGACCTTCAAAGAAATGCTAACTCCAATTCTCTTCAAACTATTCCACAAAATAGAAACAGAAGAAACTTTACCAAACTCTTTCTATGAAGCCACAGTCACCTTGATACCTAAACCACAAAAAGACCAATCAAAAAAGAGACCTTCAGACCTATCACTGTTATGTAAATTTCTGCCAAAATACTCAATGTAGTACTTGCAAACCACATCCAAAAACATATAAAAGTTCTCATCCACCATGACCAAGTAGGCTTCATCCCAGGCATGCAGGGGTGATTCACTATGTGGAAATATAACAATGTAATCCATCATATAAACAAATGAAGGCGAAATACCACAGCATCATCTCCTTAGATGTTGACAAATCATTTGACAAAATCCAACACCCGTTCATGATCAAAGACTTGGTGAAATCAGGGATACAAGGCACATATGTAAACATAGTAAAAACAATATACAGCAAGCCTATAGCAAACATCAAACTACATGTAGAGAAACTTAAATCAGTCTTGATGAAACCAGTGACAACGAAAGGCTGTCCACTCTCTCTGCATCTCTTCAACATAACAATTGAATTAAGACAACTATTGGAGAGCAAGGGAATATACAGATTCAATGCAATTCCCATCAAAATACCAACTCAATTCTTTACAGACCTTATAAAAAAGAATCTCAGCTTCCTATGGAGAAACAAAAACACAGAATCTCCCAAACAATCCTGTACAACAGATCATCTGTATGTATGCTGAAAAACAGCAAACCAAGTAATCCAATTAAAAAATGGGGAACAGATCTAAACAGAGAATTCTTGACAGAGGAATATCGAATGGCAGAGAAACACTTAAAGAAATGCTCAACATCATTAGCCATTAGGGAAATGCAAATCAAAACGACCCTGAGACCTTACACCAATCAGAATGGCCAAGATGAAAATTCAAGTGACAACACATGCTGGAGAGGTTGTGGAGAAAGGGGAACCCTCCTCCACTGCTGGTTGGAATGTAAACTGGTACAACCACTCTGGAAATCTATCTGGCACTTTCTAAGACAATTAGGAATAATGCTTCCTCAAGACCCAGCTATACCACTGCTAGGTATATATCCAAAATTTGCTCAAGTATACAACAGGGATATTTGTTCTATCATGTGTATAGCAGCTTTATTTGTAATAGCCAGAACCTGGAAACAACCTAGATATCCATCAATGGAGGAATGGATGCAGAAATTGTGGTATTCTTACACAATGGAATACTACTCAGCAATCAAAAAGGAGGAAATCATGAAATTGGCAGGCAAATGGTGGGATCTAGAAAAGATCATTCTGAGTGAATTATCCCAGAAGGAGAAAGACAAACACGGTATATACTTGCTTATATAAACCTATAAGTTATGATAAACACAATGAAATCTATACACCTAAAAAAGATAATCAAAAGAGTGGACACAGGGTAAGATGATCAATCCTTATTTACAAAGACAGATGGGGTGTGCTTTGAACATATGACAGGAGTCTACCGCAGAAGGCATCTGAAAGACTCTACCTAGCAGTGTTTCAAAGCAGACACTAAGACGCATAACCAAACTTTCGGCAGAGTACAGGGAATCATATGAAAGAAGGGGAGTTAGTATGATGTGGAAAAGATAGGAGCTCCACAAGGACCAAATATATCTGGGCACAGAATCTTTTCAGACTGACATTCAACCAAGGACCATGTACAGATATAACCTAGAACCTCTGCTCAGATGCAGCCTGTGGTAGCTCAGTATCCAATTGGTTTCCCATAGTAAGGGGAAAAAAAGAATATTTCTAACAGGAACTCAATGGCTGGCTCTTTGACTTCCCCACCCCCTAAGGGAGGAGCAGGCCTGTTAGGCCACAGAGGAGGATTTTACAGCCTGTCCTGAAGATACCTGATAAAACAGGGTCAGATGAATGGGGAGGAGGTCCCCAACCCTATCAGTGGACTTGGAAAGGGGCAGGGTGGAGATGAGGGAGTGAGGGTGGGATTGGGAGGGAATGAGGAATACAGAGTCAATAAAATGTAACTAATGAGAAAAAATGAAATTAAAAAAAGAAAATGTAAAAAAAGAGAAAAGAATGGGTATAGGATTATAGAATAAAAGGTAGATTATTGAATCTAATTGTATCAAAAAAAAGATGAAATGATTTCCCGTGCTCATGGGCTGACAGGATAAAGATGGTAAAAATGGTCATCTTAGATAAAGCAATCTACAGATTAATTGCAATTCTCCTCAAAATACCAACACAATTATTTTCACAACTTGATGGAACAAGTCTCAACTTCAAAGGGAAAAAATAAAAAAAATAAAAAAAACAGAATTGCGAAAATAATCCAGCACAACAACAGGTCATCTGAAGGTATCTCCATCCCTGATCTCTAGCTGCACTACAGAGCAATAGTAATAAAACCTGCATGGTACTGGCCTAAAAAAAGAATGGTGGATCAATGGCATAGAATAAATGACCCAGAAATAAAAACAAACACCTATGGATATTTGATTATTGACAAAAAATCATAAACCTTACATTATCAACAAGACAGCATTTTCAACAAGTGGTGCTTGTCTAACTAGAAGTCAACATGTAGAAAAAAATGCAAGTACTTCCATTTTTATCATCTTGCACAAAACTAAATTCCAAGTGGATCAAAGACCTCAACATAAAACAAGACAAAAAATATATTAGAAATGGGAAGAGTTTAGAACTCATTGACACATGAGACAACTTTCTGATCAGAACACCAACAGCACAGGCTCTAAGATCAACAGTCAATAAGTGGCCTAGGCATATATCCAAAATATGCTCAAGTACACAACAAGGACATTTGTTCAACCATGTTGAAAGCATCTATATTTGTAATAGCAAGAACCAGAAAATGACCCAGACGTCCCTCAGTTGAGAAATGGATACAGAAATATTGTGGTACATTTACACAATGGACTACTACTCAGCAATTAAAAACAAGTAAATCTTTAAATTTGCAGGCAAATGTTGGGATAGAGAAAAGATTATCCCGAGTGAGGAATCCCAGAAGCAGAAAGACACACTTGGTATATATAAGTGAATATTAGACAAACAATATACGAAAAACGTACTATAATCTGTATACCTGAAGAAACTAAGGAAGAAGGAGGTTCTGGGTAAGGTGATTAATCCTCACTCAGAAAGACAAATAGTACAGACATTGGAAGGAGAAAACAGGAAACAGGACTGGAGCCATACAAAGAAGGCCTCTGAAAGACTCTACCCAGCAGTGTATCAAAGCAGATACTGAGGTTCATAAACAACTTTGGGCAGAGTGCCAGAAAAATTATGAATAAAAGGAGACATAGAAAGACCTGGAAGAGACAGGAGCTCCACAATGACATCAACACAACCAAAAAATCAGGGCCCAGGGGTGTTTTTTGAGACTGATACTCCAACCAAGGGCCATTCATGGAGATAACTTAGAACCCCTGCACAGATGTAGTTCATGGCAGCTCAGTAGCCAAGTGGATTTTGCAATAGGGGAACAGAGACTGTCTGTGACATGAACTCAGTAGGTGGCTGTTTTATCACCTCCCCCTGATTGGGAAACAGCTTTACCAGGCAAAGAGGAAGACAACGCAGCCAGTCATGATGAGACTTTATAGGCTAAGTTCAGATGGAAGGAGAGGAAGATCTCCCCTATCAGTGTACTTGGGAAGGGGCATGGGAGGAGATGAATGAGGGGTGGTGGGATTGGAAGGGATGAGGGAGGGATCTACAGCTGGCATACAAGTGAAAAAAACTGTAATTAATATAAAAATAAAAATAAAAATAAAAATAAAAAAACAATCAATAATTGGGTCCTCATGAAAGTGAAAAGCTCCTGTAAAATAAAAGACACTGTCATCAGAACCAAGGGACAGACTGCAGTCTGGGAAAAGATCTTCACCAACTCTGTATCTGAGAGAGAGTTAATATCCAGAATATATAAAGAACTCAATAAGTTAAAAAGCAACAAATGAAGTAATCCAATTTAAAAATGGGGGACGGAGCTAAACAGAGAATTCTCAATAGAGGAATATCAAATTGCAGAGAAACATTTAAAGAAATGCTCAACATCCTTAGTCATCAGGGAACTGCATATCAAAATGACCCTGAGATTCACCTTACACCCATCAGAATGGCTAAGAGAAACAACTCAAGTGACAAGACATACAGGAGATGATGTGGAGAAAGGGGAACCTTCCTTTGTTGCTTGCTGAGAATGTAAACATATACAACCTCTTTGGAAAGAAATCTGGTGTGTTCTCAGTTGGGGATTGTTCTAACTCAAAATGCAGCTACTAGGCACATATCCAAAATATGCTCAAGTACACCACAAGGACATGCTCAAACATGTTCCCATCAGCATTATCTGTAATAGCCCAAATCTGGAAAAAAAAACCAGATGTCCCTCAGTTAAGGAAAGGATACAATAATTGTGTTACATTCACACAATGGAATACTATTCAGCAATTGGAATCAAAGAAATCATGGAATGTGCAGGCTAATGGTGGGACCTAGAAAAGATCATCCTGAGTGAGGTATCCCAGAAGAAGAAAGCCACACATTGTATATACTCACTTAGAAGTGGATATTATACATATAATATAGGATAAGCATACTAAAATCTGTATACCTGAAGAAGCTAAACAAGAAGGAGTACCCTGGGTAATATGATCTATTGTCACTCAGAAAGGTGAACAGGATGGATGTCAGAAGAAGGAGAAAGCAGGGAACAGGACAGGAGCTTATCACAGAGGGCCACTAAAAGACCCTGTCCAGCAGGGTATCAAAGCAGATGCTGAAACACATAGCCAAATTTTCAACAGAGTGCATCGAATCTTATGAAAGAAGGGGGAGATAGAGAGACCTGGACAGGCCAGGTGGTACACAAGTAGAGCAGCAGAAGCAAAACTTCTGTGCACATGGGGTCTTCTTTGAGACTGATATTCCAAACAAGGACCATGCATGGTGATAACCTAGAACCGCCCCAGAGAAATATCCTATGGCAGCTCAGTCTCCAAGTGGGTTACCTAGTAAGGGGAAGAGGGACTGTCTCAGACATGAACTCAGTGGCTGGATCTTTGATAACCTCTCCCTGAGGAGGAAACAGTCTTACCAGGCCACAGAGGAAGACAATGCAACCCGTCCTGATGAGACCTGATAGACTAGGATTAGAAGGAAGGAGGGGAAGACCACCCCTATCAGTGGACTTGGGGAAGGGCATGCAAAGAAATGAGGGAGGGATGGTGGGATTGGGATGGAATGAGGGAAGGGGATACAGGTGGCATACAAAATGAATAAATGCAATTAATAAAAAATGATTTTAAATATAAGGAATGTTGACTAGTGTGGTAAAGTCTCTTTCCATACAATCGCAGAAGTCACAAAAGGATGCTGGATGATGCTCCAAGATCCCAGAGAGATTCTATGAGACTCTCAGCAAGTTCTGAGAGGGCCTGGTGCTCGAAACTCCCAGTGAGAGTCTGATGTCTTTCATTTAGTTTTTGAACCTGCATAGAGCCTCTTTGCCTCTCATGCACAGATATAAAAGTCAAGAGATGCTGGTCTGATGTTTTGTTTGTCTCCTGGGAGTATTTATTTGTACATGTCATTTGAGTTATGTTTGTCATTGGCTCATTTTGGACTCTTCTGGATTAATATGTAGTAATCATGAACCAAACATTATCTGTTGGCCATCTGTTTACCCCTTAACTTGGTTTAGCTTGTTTCAAAAATTTTCAGAAAAAAAAAAAATACAGCTTCTCTAGTAAAAAAAATGAATAAATAAAAATAAAAAAGCAGCTCATTTGACAAAGACTGATAATACTGGCTCTGTCCTTGAAGGTCTGCATTTTTGCAACTGAGTCTCCTGCCTGGGTTAACCTGGCAGCCAGCCAGTTATGGCATGTTCAGCCTGCTCTTGAAAGGGCACCAGTGGCTTCTCCGTTTCTCCATAAGAAATCTAATGTTTAATTCTGCTACAAAGCCTCTGTACTCATAAGAAATTGGATTCAACAGGTAGCAAGATGCTCCTCCTTTGAAATAACAGCTTAAAAGTACAAAGAGTATTGTTTGTATAAGTTTGCAATGTTATATAAGTCTTGGTTATAGGTTAATGGTTATTGGGTATGTTTAAAATCTGTAACGTAAAGTTAACTTAAAACTTAGGATTGGAGCCATTCTAAATAACAAACGGCATGAGCTCAATAAAAAAAAGTCTCCAAAGGTAATATAAATTTGTATAAGATTTTACATAATTTCTGTCCTGTCTTAAAAACAAGGATCATAAAAAAAAAAAAAACGTTTAAAACTTTGTTTGTATGAGATATTAGAGCTACACCTCCATGTGTCTGTATATCAGAATTTTTCTTGTTGGCAGTCAAACTTTGTAACATCAAAATAATACATTTGGTATTGATTTTAAAGACACTGATTTGTCTGAATTTTTAACACTGATAAAATTTGGATTTGACTTCTAAAAACTATGGTTATGCTCTAACACTTTACTCTGGGCATTTTAATATTGCAAAAGCAGATTTTGAAGAATGTTTGAATGTTTAAGGCTATAAAACATTTTAAAATTTTTCAGGTATTTAAAAATAATGACCCTCTGCAACCTAACAAGGAAATTGGAACAGTTTCTCAGTGCTTTCAGGGAGGTAAAAAGGCCTTGTTATTTATTTTATTAATTTTACCAAATTAAACCAAGCCATACTGTTTAAGGCAATTGAAGAAACTAGAGTTTTTAAAATGTATCATTTCAGGATGGTAAAAACCCATGGAATGAGTGAGTAAAAATAAAAATGAAAAGGATTTTAAAGGAAGTTTTTATGTTGTCTATAAAACAAAAAAAAAAAAAAAAAGCAAGAGACTGGGATGGAAAAAAAAAGCTTGTCTAAAGTAAAAATGTTCTCTTTTTTTTAATTTTATTTTTTTTCTTATCAGTTACATTTTATTAACTCTGTATCCCAGCCATATCCCGCTCCCTCATTCGCTCCCAATCCCACCCTCACTCCCTCATCTACACCCTGCCCCTTTCCAAGTCCACTGATGTGGGGGGCTCCTCCCCATTCATCTGATCCTGTTTTACCAGGTATCTTCAGAACTGGCTGCAAAGCCCTCCTCTGTGGCCTAACAGGACTGCTCCTCTCTTGGGGGGTGGGGTGGAGAGGTCAAAGAGCCAGTCATTAAGTTCCTGGTAGAAATAGTCCTTGTTCCCCTCACTATGGGAAACCAATTGGTTACTGAGCTACCACAGGTTACATCTGAGCAGAGGTTCTATGTTATATCCATAAATGGTCTTCTTCCGTAGAATTGGGGTACTATGTAGATATTGTTTAAATTTGGTTTTGTCATGGAATATTTTGAATTCTCCGTCTATGTTGATTGAAAGTTTTGCTGGGTATAGTAGTCTGGGTTGGAATCTGTGGTCCCTTAAGGACTGTATGATTTCTGTCCAGGCCCTTCTGGCTTTCATAGTTTCTGTTGAGAAATCTGGTGTGATTATGATAGGTCTACCTTCATATGTTACTTGGCTTTTTCCCTTGCTGCTTTTATAATTTTTTCTTTGTTCTGTAGGTTCAGTGTTTTGACTGTGATGTGACGTGAAGAATTTCTTTTCTGGTCTAGTCTACTTGGTATTCTGTAGGACTCTTGTATGTTTATGGCCGTCTCCTTCTTTAAGTTGGGAAAGTTTTCTTCTATAATTTTCTTGAAAATATTTTCTGGACCTTTGAGCCTGATGTCTTCTTTTTCTTCTACTCCTATTATTCTTAGATTTTGTCTTTTCATGGTGTCCTTGATTTCTTGGATGTTTTGTGTTGGAACTTTTTTGATTTTATTTTTTCTTTGAGAGATGTGTCAATTTCTGCAAGTGTATCTTCGTCTCCTGAGATTCTTTCTTCCATCTCTTGTATTCTGTTGGTGATGCTTACCTTTGTAGTTCCCGATCTTTTCTCTATGTTCTCCAGCTCCTGGTTTTTCTCTATTTGTATTTTCTTTATTGATTCTAATTCTGTTTTCATGTCTTGTACAATTTCCTTCATCTGTTTGAATGTGGAGTCCTGCTTTTCAATGACCGCTTCTATTTTTTTTTCCGTTTCCTCTCTATGTATCACTAATTGTGCCTCTACTTTTTTGGCTATAATTGCGTGTATTTCTATGGGAGCTTTGTTTATTTCTTCTTTATTTGCCTTCATTTGTGTGGACATTTCTTTGAAAGCTTTGTTCATTTCTTCTTTGTTTCCCTCAATTCTCGTGGTCATTTCTCTGAGAGTTCTATATGTTTCCTCTTTGTTCGTCTCGATTTCCTTGGCTATTTTTCTGAGGGCTTTGTTCATTTCATCTTTATGGGCCTCTAATAGCTGGAGAAGCATAGTTTTGAGGTCCTTTTCTTGTCTATCTAGTGAATTGAAGTGTCCATTGATTTGTGGGGTTTCTGGTGAGGTCATTATGTCCTGATTTTTATTGGGTGTGTTCTTATGTCTGCCTCTAGCCATCTGGTTATCTATAGCCCTCACTGTTTGTTCCTTGGTTTATAGCTCAGGCTATGATCATCTCTTTCTGTTTTCTGGACCGTTTTTTTTTTTTTTTTTTTTTTTTTTTTTCAGGAAGATGAGAGAGGTTCGGTGGTTTTGGAGTGTGCACTGTGGTTTCAGTTTTGCCTAAGTAAGGAATGTGGCACAGTGTGCATGTGCGGATTCTTTGACTATTGCAGTGGTCTGTAGGCCACTATTATGCATTTCTGTCTGAGATCCAGGGATTGTTTGCCTGGATTACACTGGTGGACCCACAAGGCAGAGGCTGCAACATTGGGGTCGCTATCCCAAGAATCCCTATGATGCCCACACTAGGGTTGAGGGTGGCAGGGATCTCGTCTGGTTGCTTCTGTGGAGAGGCCCTGGGTCTGGGGCAAACTCTCCCTAGAATGCTCACTCACTCTCTTGCAGGACCAGTTGGAATGCACAGGGGTTCCCCTTTCTCTCTACTCTCTGATTTGGTCCTGCTGCAGAAAATGCACGGGTAGGCTAACAGTCAGCTCTGTGACACTGTGGCCACAGGACTCGGTGTCCACCATTCCTGTGTGCTGCCTCTCTGTCCTTTCCCTCTACCAGGAAGGATTATGATGACTGGTTCCAGGGTAGCGTGGGAAAGAGTTAGGTTGAGTGTTCTCAATCCCAGGTCCCAGGCCCAGATCTCTCTGCAAGAAGCAGCCTGGCGGTAGAACCTATGTTTGCTGATGCCGAGATTGTACCAGGTAGGGTTGAGTGTCCTAAGATCCAGAGCTTGGGTTTCTCTGGCAGGGGCCGCTGGGTGAGCTGAAGAGGGGGTGCTGTGTCCTGTGGCAGGCTCCCTCTCTGTCCTTCCCCTCTGACCTGCCCCTCCACCAGGGCAAGCTTATGGCTGTGCTCTCAGGGGAGTGCCAGAAGGGGTTGGGAATTCTCAGTCCCGATCCTGAGCCAGGGTTTTTCTGCCAGGGGTCAGGGGGCTGCCGGTGATAGGACTTGGTGCTAGACCTTATTGTGCAGGATGCAGGAGATTCTCAGGATGTGTTGAATGACCACAGTCCCAGATCCTGAGCTGAAGTTTGTTTGCTAGGAGCCTCTGGCAGCACTGGGGTCCGAGCACTGTGAAGCCGCTGTGCACCTCTTTATCTTTCCTCTCCACCATGGCAGGGTTATGGTGGCATTTGCGGGAGTGCTCGAAAGGATTGGGTTTTCTCAGTCCCAATCTCGGGTTGGGGTAAAGACAATGTGGTCTGTGGCAGATTCTGGTGGATGCCCCCTGCCTCCTCCAAAGAGGAAGTAGGGATTTTGAGCTGGGCGCGCAGCAGCTCTCTGCACAGTGGATCTCAGCTGTGAAGGTGGCGGGTACCCATGGTCAGTGAGACCTTCCAGGGAAAGACCGGGTAACCCATGATAAGTCTCTCAACCTTCCTTCCCCATGGGGTTTTCTTGGAACTGGAACTCTCAGTCTCTGGCACCCTTGTGCCCACCAATCAGCCTGGGAAAGTGATCAGGACACGCAAGCGTGCGGCTCCAGCCTGGAGAACCAAAGCCCACATTAGCTGGGATCTCTTCTGGGTTCTAGCTGTGTGGCCTGAGAGTGGACCCGACCAATTCCCATGCTGTGGGAGCCTCCCCTCACCTGGGAAACATGATCGCTGTAGTTTTAGGGCCCAGAGTTCAGCCTCCTGGTCGCTGCACGGAGAGTTTTGTCCTGTTTCTCAGACACAGTGTTCTCCTGGCGCCGCCATCTTGGCCCCCCAAAAATGTTTTCTTAAACCTAAAAATCAGAGCTAGAAAAAAATCATAACCTAAACATGTATAAAATGTTGTAAAATGTCAAAGTATATAAAAATTTATAAAAGGCCAGAGTATGTAAAAATTACAAGAAGCTAGAGGGCATATGAACTTTATTTGCTTTGGTTGTATACCTGGAAATACAAGAAAAAATAAACTGTAAAGTATGCCAAAATTTAAACCATATTAAGTTAATTCTGGTTGGTTTTGCCCCAGATCCAAGGTCCCTGTTTGCTAGCAGGCAGATATCAGATCCCTCCCAACCACATCCACACTGTAGGCAACATAGACATCATTGGGACAGTGTTCTCAACATTGAAGCCCGTCTTCTGTGGGTCTCCTAGTGGAGTCCAGGCAAAAAATTCCTAGATCCCAGACAGATCTGAATAATGGGAGGACAGTACCACAGGCCTATATGCATTTAGAGCACCCATGCAGGCACATTGTGCCCATGAACTGCACCCGCACCCAATCCTGCACTTATGCTCCACCATTCCAGGCATCTAAACACTCAGGCACACTGTCCTTCAAGGCACACTTCCACAAACTCCCATGATTTTGTGTATGTACCTGCATCTTTCCTGCCTTAGCTACAGCTAAAACACCAACATCTGCTCTCAAAGTGGTGGACTTCTCTCATCTTCCTGAAGTATACTCCAGATACCAGAGACAAACAGACCCAGTTTGGAAGTACAGACTAGAGGAAAAAACAGCCAAAGCCACTGATAAGCAATGGCTAAAGATTGGCATAAGAACACATCCAAAAAAATCAGGACAACTTGCCTTCATCACCAACCCCAAATATCAACGGATATTTTAATAACATCAGAAGCACAGGAGAATGATCTCAAGTGTGTGCTTTTCCAGTTATTAGAGGCCCATAAGAAAATATCAGAAAAAGGATAGATATCCCATGCTCATGGATTGATAGGATAAACATAATGAAAATGGCCATCCTGCTAAAAGTAGTCTACAGATTCAAGGTAATTCCCATCAAAATACCAACATAATTCTTTACAGAACTTGAAAGAACAATTCTCAATTTCATATGGAAAATAAAAAACCCACAGTTGTTTAAAAAAAATCCTGTACAACAACAGATCATCTGGAGTTATCTCTATCCTTGATCTCAATCTGTACTATAGAACCACAGTAATAAAAACTGCATGGTACTGGCAGAGAAACAGTCTGGAGGATCAACACAATCAAATAGAAGACCCAGAAATAAACCCACACACCTACGGATATTTGATTTTTGACAAAAATCCAAAACCATACAATGGAATATTGATAGCGTCTTCAACAAATGCTTCTGGCTTAACTAGATATCTACATGTAGAAAAATGTAAATAGATCCATACTTATGACCCTGCCCCAAACTAAAGTCCCAGTGCATCAAAGACCTCCACATAAAACCAGACACACTAAATCTGTAAGAAGATCAAGTGGGGAAGATCCTTGAACTCATTGGCATAGGAGTCAACTCTTAAACACAACATCAACAACACAGGCTCTAAGATCAACAGTTAATAAATGGGACCTCATGAAACTGAAAAGGTTCTGTAAAGCAAAGAACACTGTCATAAGAACAAAACGACAGCCTACAGATTGGGAAGGATCTTCACCAACCCTCTATCTGACAGAGGGCTAATATCCAGAATATATAAAGAACTTAAGAAGTTAAACACCGGGAGAATCCAAGATTGGGGCGACCAGCATGCACCATATTCAGAGGAGCTGAAACTCTGAATTGGTGAGTCTAGGGGCTGTAAAACCCAAAACAATGGTAGAAGAGTCTGGGGAGAAGGGAGACAAACCCTGATCTGAGTCCAATAGGATACAGTTTGTCAGCGAACATCTCCTTGGACTTCACCTGGGGAATCGATTCCCAGGCACTTCCATAATAATGGGTGGAAGCACAAGTGGAGGTAGCCAAGCCTACAGCAGAGGAAGCAGCGGAGGTACCGCAGCAAACATGGAGGCAGCAGTGGAGGCACCACAACTAGCAGCTGAAGCAGAGGAAGCACCCCGCAGTGCAAACAGCTTGCCTAAACACAGTGCTACCTGTTCCAAGCACAAATCCTCCTCCTTGAGATTTGAGACTAAGTACACTCAAACCCCTGGCATTTTCCCCAGGAATTCTGATCACCAGCCTTGCCTGAGGGGGAGGAGGCAGAGGAAGCACATAGTGCTTCCCAAATCAGAGAGCACAGCACAGCCTGCTGTGTTCACAGCTTCTAGCACAGAGCAGAGGGCTGGGCACACAGAGCCCACGACAGAGTACTTGTCCAACCTGCAGTGTCAGCCACAGACCTCATAGTCCAGCCTGCAGAGCCTTCCAAAGATTGGAGACCACTGGCTATTCAGGAAACCTGCACAGGGATTTGTGTCCACAATCTGTGCTTGCTAACACCATTAGCATCCACATCCCCTCCTGTGCTTCCTCCCAACCCCCATATCCCAATTACACTCTCTAGCACTACCCATCAAGACACACTTAGACATGCGTGGGAGCGCACACACACACACACACACACACACACACACACACACACACTTACTCCCCCGCAATAATGAATCTGTGCCAGCAGCTTTTCCTCTCTAGGGTACAACTGAAGCAACTACACACACTCTCAAAACATTGGACTTCCCTGATTTTCCTGAAGAATATTCCAGACACCAGAGAAAGACAGTTCCAGTCTGAAGTTCAGACTCAAGGAAAAGACAGTGAAGATCACATATAAGCAAATGGACAAAGGTAGGAGTAAGAACTCACCCAACAAAAATCAAGACACCATGGCCCCACCAGCAACCCCCAAGCTGTCATTGAGTAGCAAGTTGTTCAGTTTCCATTTATGTACAGGCTTTTTGCTGTTTCTCTTGTTGGTGAGGTCCAGCTTTAAACCATGATGGTCAGATAGGATACAAAGGATTATTTCAATCTTCTTGTATCTGCTGAAGCTTGCTTTGTGACAAACTACATGGTCTATTTTGGAGAATGTTCCATGAGGTGCTGAAAAGGTATACTCTTGGTTTTGGGTGCAAAGTTCTGTAGACATCTATTAGGTCCATTTGATTTAGGGCCTCTGTAAGTGCCCTTTTTTTCCTGTTTTACTTGTGAATGGATGACCTGTCCCTTGGTGAAAGCAGAGCGTTGAAGTCTCCCACTATTAAGGCTTCCAATCAATGTGTGATTTCAGCTTTAATAATGTTTCTTTTACAGATGTAGGTGGTCTTTTATTTGGGGCTTAGATGTTCAAAATTGTGATGTTCTCCTGTTGGAATTTTCCCTGATGAGAAGGAAGTGCCCCTCCTCATCTTTTTTTATTAATTTTGGTTGAAAGCCTATTTTATTAGATATTGGGATCGCTCCCTCAGCTTGTTTTCTGGGTCCATTTGCTTGATAAACATTTTTCCAGCCCTTTACTCTAAGGTAGTGTTTACCTTTTTTGCATAGGTGTGTTTCTTGGATGCAGCAGAATTCTGGATCCTGTTTGCACAACTGTTCTATTAGTCTGTGTCTTTTTATTGGAGAGTTGAGTCCATTGATATTGATAGATAATAGTGACCAATGACAGATAGTTCCTTTTACTGTAGAGTTGGTGGTCTTACTATGATTCATTGCAGGTTTTTTTTCTTTTAATTTTTTTGGGAAATTATCTGTACACTATTTTTTCTTTAGTGTAGTTGTTTTCATTGGATTGGAGTTTTCCTTCTAATATCTTCTTTCGGGCTGGGTAGCTGTGTAGATATTGCTTCAATTTAGTTTTATCATGGAATATTTTGATTTCTCCATCTATGTTGATTGAAAGCTTTGCTGGGTATAGTAGTCTGAGTTGACATCTGTGTTCCCTTAAAGACTGAATGATTTCTGTCCAGACCCTTTTGGCTTTCATAGTTTCTGATGAGAAGTCTGGTGTGATTCTGATTGGTCTACCTTCATATGTCACTTGGCCTTTTTCCCTTTGTTTTGTAGGTTTAGTGATTTGACTATGATGTGACACGAAGTATTTCTTTTCTGGTCTAGTCTATTTGGTGTTCTGTAGGCTTCTTGTATGTTTATGGACATCTCTTTCTTTAAGTTGGGAAATTTTTCTTCTATTATTTTCTTAAAAATATTTTCCAGTTCTTGGAGCATGGAGTCTTCTTTTTCATCTATTCCTATTATTCTTAGGTTTCATCTCAGCAATTAAAAACAATCCTACTCAACAATTAAAAACAAGGAAATTATGAAATTTGCAGGCAAATTTTGGTACCTAGAAACGATCATCCTGAGCGAGGTATCCCAAAAGCAGAAAGACACACATGGTATATACTCACTTATATAGACCTATAAGATAGGATAAATATCCTGAAATCTTTACACCTAAAGAAGATAAACAAGAAAGAAGACCAAGGGTTAGATGATCAATCCTCACTTAGAAAGACAAATGGGATGGACCTTGGATGTAGGAGACAACAAATAACAGGACAGGAACCTACCACAGAGGGCCTCTGAAACACTCTACCTAGCAGTGTATCAAAGCAGATATTAAGACTCATAACTAAAATTTGGGCAGAGTGCAGGGAATCATATGAAATTAGGGGGAGTTAGTAAGACCTGGAGAGGACAGGAGCTCCACAAGGACCATATATATCTGGGCACAGGCGTCTTTCATGAGACTGTTTCTCCAACCAAGAACCACGTATGCATATAACCTAGAACCCCAGTTCAGATATAGCTCATGGTAGCTCAGTATCCAAGTGGATTCTATATTAAGGGGAACAGGGGCTATTTCTGACATGAACTCAATGGTGAGCTCTTCACACACACACACACACACACACACACACACACACACACACACACCCGCAAGGGAGCAGCAACCTTGCTAGGTCACAGTAGGGGACATTGCAGCCAGTCCTGAAGAGACCTGATAAACTAGGGTCAGATGGAAGGGGAGGAGGTCCTCCCCTATCAGTGGATTTGGAAAAGAGCATGGAGGAGATGAGGGAGGGGGGGTGGGAATGGGAGGGAATAAGGACGGGGTCTACGGCTGGAATACAAAGTAAATAACCTGTGATTAATATAAAAAATTTAAAAATTTTAAAAAATAATAAAATTTAAAAAAGAAACTTAGAAAACAAGAAGTTAAACACCAGCACATCAAATGATCCAATTTAAAAAAATGGATTTCAAAGCTAAACAGAGAATTCTCTGTAGAGGAATATCGAATGGCAGAGAAACACTTAAAGAAATCCTCAGCCTCATTATCCATCAGGGAAATGCAAATCAAAATGACCCTGAGATTTCACCTACACCCATCAGAATGGCCAAGACCATAAATTCAAGTGACAACACATGCTGGAGAGGCTGTGAAGAAAGGGGAACCCTCCTCCACTTCCATTGGGAATGTAAACCTGTACAACCTCTCTGGAAATTCAATCTGGCACATTCTCAGACAACTAGGAATAACTCTTCCTCAAGATCCATCCATACCACTCCTAGGCGTGTATCCAAAATACACTCAACTATACAACAAGAACATTTGCTCAACAATGTTCCTAGAAGCTCTATTCATAATAGCCACAATCTGGAAATGACGTAGGTGTCCCTCAATGGAGGAATAGATACAGAAATTGTGGTACATTTGCACAACGGAATACTACACATCTATTAAAAACAAGGAAATCATGAAATTTTCAGGCAAATGGTGGGAACTATAAAAGACCATCTTGAGTGAAGTAACCCAAAGAAAAAAATAGACTCTATACAATGTTATTTTTAATTTTTTAATTTTTTAATTAATTTATTTTTAATTAATTACAGTTTATTCACTTTGTATCCCACCTGCAGCCCCTACTTTGTCCTCGTCTAATCCCACCCTCGTTCCCTTATCTCCTCCCATTCCCCTCCACAAGTTCACTGATAGTGGAAAGCATCCTCCCCTTCCATCTGACCCTAGCATATCAGGTCTCATCAGGAGTGGCTGCATTGTCTTCCTCTGTGGCATAGTAAGGCTGCTCCCCACTCAAGGGAAGAGCCGGGTGAGTTCATGTCAGAGACAGTCCCTGTTCCAGTTACTAGGGAACCACTTGAATAATGAGGTTCCATGGATTACATATCTGCAGGAGTTCTAGGTTATCCCCATGCATGGGCCCAGGTTGGAGCATCAGTCTTGGAAAAGACCCTTTTGCCCAGATCCTTCAGTTCTGCTGCTCTCTTTGTGGAGTTTCTGTCCCCTCCTACCACCGAGGTCCTTCATCTCCCCCTTCTTTCACAAGACACTCTGCACTCTGCCCAAAGTTTGGCCAGCAGTCTCAGCATCTGCTTTGATACCCTGCTGGGTAGAGTCCTTCAGAGGTCCCCTGTGGTAGGCTCCTGTCCTGTTCCCTACACTCTCCCTCTTCTGACGTCCATCTTGTTTGCCTTTCTGAGTGATTATTAATGATTTTATCCAGGGTCCTCCTTCTTGCTTAGCTTCTTTGGGTGTACAGATTTTAGTATGTTTATCCTATATTCTAAGTCTAATATCCACTTTTAAGTTAGTGAAAAAATTTATTTATATGTTTTTAGTTTGCATTTTCTGAATCAGCAGAGCCTAACCCCTCTTCTAGAGCCTGTTTCCATTCCCCTCTTAGAAAGTTTCTTTAACTGAATTGTCTCTCCAGGGAGTGTAAGGGATGACTTACGATGTCATGTTCTCAACATGATTATTTTCATAAATTTCATAATTCTGCCTTGAACCTGGTGACTACATGCACCTTGTTGCAGCTATAAGTGACTTCCAAACTGAGGAGCACAGCTGTTTTCAGAAATCAAATTTACAAGCCAGTGATTTAAAAAAAAAAATGAAGGGAAAGAAGGCACTCCATAAGCACTTTTTTAAATCACTTTTTTTCATGAAACTGTACACCAAGTCGTACTAGTTTTCTAAAATACCACTACAACAATTCACAGAAGTCAGAAATTTTAAAATAGAGCTTAAAGGCTATTTAGCTCCTACACAAATGCCACAAATCCATGTATCTTTGGGACTGAATACAAGTCAAAAGATTTTTCATGGAGCTGCTTGTGTTAAGGAGAGTAAAGAAAACTCACCAATGGATGCTGTCTAAACTGTCTCACTATTTTCAGGTGTTTTGTTTTGGTAGCAAAGCTGGCTTTAATTGGCATTATTCAATTTTCAAAGTATTTATTGAGTACTTACCGTGGCCTAGCACTGGATTAAAGATTTTCATGTCGTTTAATAATCATGGCAGTCCAGTACTGTACTTTCATTCCTATTCTGTAAATAGGGAAATAAACAAATGCATTCAGAAATTCACCTCATTATCATACTACAGTAATGAACTCAGGAGCACCAAACTGAAAATCACCTCTGAACAGTTAAACTGTTGACTGGCATTAGGAAACTGAAGTATCTAAACTTACCTACCTGTAAGATAAAAGTAAATCTAGCTATTGATGATGTTATGAAGAATAGATGTGGTAATTTATTTAAAGCTTCTAGATGAGCCATATGCAATGAGCCATAGTAGTGATTATCTTTCTCTCTTTTCCCTGTAAACAGAAGAGCCAAATTTTTAACTTATGTTTTGATTTCCAAGATGGTCTCTGTTCTTTCAGCTTGTGGTTGCAATTTAATTAATAAATCAATAAATTTAGGTCATAAAGTTAGAACTGAGAACATAATCAAAGCTATGATGATTACATGTTAATGGAGATAAAAAGGCCTATCGAGTTGATCATATTATTCCTTCACTTCAATAGTATATTAAAGTTTACTTTGTAATCTTCACTTTCCCTGGGGGCCAGAGATGATGATGACTCGTGAAGCTATTTCCCAGTGCTTGTAGATGCTGTTTTATTCCCCCCCAGCCCCCCATTCTACAGTCCTCTTCCATCACTACAGATCCCTTCAGTATTTATTTATTTTCATAAAAAATCTTTTGAAATTGTATATTATGTAAGAACCTTGATTGTACTGTGATTTTGTTTTATAGTCAGCATTACTTTAAATACTGCAAAATCTCAACATTGGCTCTACTGAAAATCGTGATGCGTGCCAGATCAGGAGGCAACCTGGAAGTGATGGGCTTGGTGCTTGGTAAAGTGGACAGTGGGACCATGATCATCATGGGCAGTTTTGTTTTGTCTGTAGAGGTCACTGAAACCAAAATAAATTCTCAGGCTGCCACATATGAGGAAATGGCTGCAAACACAGAAAATGACAAACAGGTAAAAATATGGTTTCTTAGAACTTAGTAACTCTTAAGAGTCTCAAGATGACTTTTGGGTTTCTGAGCTTAAAACTGTCCTTTTCACATTAAAATTTACAATTAAAATTGAATAATTTTCATGTAAAGTATTAAAAATCTTGTGAGGTTTATAGTACTAGGTTGGAGGAAGGAGTCCTTCTCAATTAAATTTTCATAGTCAGTGTCAGTTGTGTTTAAAATTGAAAAAAAAATATGTAGGCTTGGCATTCATGAGCCCAGAGTTCAATATCTCCAGAATCCCTCAACACTGGAAAAAAAAATGAAGAAATTTAGGAATTAACTATTCCTGAGAAGAGTGAATCTAATTTTTTCTAAGTAATTTTATTTATTTATTTATTACAATTTATTCACTTTGTATCCCAGCTGCAGCCCCCTCTCTTGTCCCAGTCCCACCAACCTTCCCTCATCTCCTTCTATGTCCTTTCCCTATTCACCTGATAGGGGAGTAACTTCTCCCATTCTAACTGACCTTAGAGTATCAGGTCTCATCAAGGCTCACTGCATCATCTTCCTCTGTTGCCTGGCAAGGCTCCACCCACCAAAGGAATGTGATCAGAGAGCCTGCCACTGTGTTAATGTCAGAGACAGCCCCTGCACCCCTTGCTAGGGAACCCACTTGTATACTGAGCAGCCGATTGGCTTTCTCTAAACAGGGGTTCTAGGTCCTCTCTATGAATGGTCCATAGTTGGAGTATAGGTCTCTACAGTCCCCACTCAGCCAAGGAAGTTTGGCAATGTTTTCCTCCTTGTGGAGTTCCTGTCCCCTCCAGGTCTTTCTATCTCCCTCTTCTTTCTATCTCTTTTTCTTAATAATTCTGCCACTCTTCCCAAAATTAGGCTATGAGTTTAAGTTTCTCCTTCAATATCCAGGTAGGTAGAGTCTATCCGAGGTCCCTTGTGGACCTCCTGTCTTGTTCCTTCTACTACTTTCAAATCAATACTGTTTGCCCTTCTGAATATGGATTAAGCATCTTCCCTAGGGTCCTCCTTGTTGTTAAGCTTCTTGAGGGCTATAGATTTAGTATGTTTATCCTATATTATATGGTTAATATCCGCTTATAAGTGAGTATATAACATTTGTGTCTTTCTGCTTCTGGGTTATCTCACTCGGGATGATCTTTCCTCGTTCCCATCATTAGCCTGCAAATTGTATGATTTCCTTGTTTGAATTACTGAGTACTGTTCCATTGTGTAAATGTACCACAATTTCGGCATCCATTACTTCATGAGAGACATCTAGGTTGTTTCCAGATTCTGGCTATTACGAATAGAGCTGCTACAAACGTGGTTGAGCAAATGTCGTTAGTGAGTGGTGGGGTATCTTTTGGATATATGCCTAGGAGTATTATAGCTGGATCATGAGGTACCATTATTCCTAAATTTTGGCAGAAGCACCAGATTGATTTCCAAAGTGATTGTACTAGGTTACATTCCCACCAACAGTGGAGGAAGGTTCCACTTTCTCCATATCCTCTCCAGCATGCATCATTCCTTAAGCTTTTTATCTTAGCCATTCTGATGAGTGTGAGGTTGAAATCTAATGGACTAGGATATTTTTCTTCCTTAAGTTACTTATATACTTACACAGAACAAGATCAAGATTTTTTGTTCAATTTTTTAAGTATGTTGTATGTGATATGCATCTATGTGCAGATATGTTTTATAATCTACAGCATATTCCTGCGAAGGTATATCAGATGTTAGTGATAATGTCTGGGCTGAGAAAGAGAGAGATGAGGGAAAAGGTACAGAAAGAGAGTGGATTGCCTTGATCTGGTACCTTGATAATTTTACACTGCATGCATGTGTGTCTTTTCAGAAATTCTTTAGCTTCAAAGAAGCATGTGCTTCACACTGCTACTAGACCACAGTGCTTCATAAAACCTGTAAATGACAATATCTGAGATTCTACCACACCTCAAGCAAGCTTTTTCTTTCATGTATTAAGGTGGCCACCTTGAAAATGCAATTAGCTTATACCAGAGCTACCCAGGTTAAAGCTCTTGGCTCTCTGGGATTGATGTTAGTAGGCAGATGCTTAACTTGCACTCCCAGTAACCATTCATGGCAGTGGTGGTACGTGCATTAAAAAAACAAAACAAAACAAAACAAAACAAAAAGTGTCTCTGCTTTAGCAAAGAACTAAAGAACTCTAGTTTGATTCTTATCACCCATATGAAGGCTTACAACCTAGATCCAGGGTATCTGAAACCTTTCTCTGACCTCCAAGGACACGATATAAGACATATATTCAAGGAGTCATACATAAGGTAAAAATAAATAAGCGAATGAATGAATGAGGGTCTCATGTGTTTCAGGCTGGTCATTACCTCCTGAAATTGAACTCCTGATTCTCCTATTATGTGCTTAGCATACTAGGACTATAAGTGTAGAGTACCACATTCTTTTTAGCATTTTTTTATTTCAGTTTTAATTTTTGTTGTTTGTCTTCCTTCTTGTACGTTTGTATCAGGAGCTGGGGGAGAGACATACACATGCTATGACCCATGTACATAGGTGAGAAGACAGCTTGTTGGGGTCCATTCTCTCCCTCCACCATGTCGGTCTCAGGGACCAAATTCAGGTCCTCAGGCTTGACAGTAGGCACGTTTACCCATAGGACCATCCTAGTGGCTCCACTTTTTTTGTTTCATTTTACCTTTTGTTTTTATGGTGTCAGGGTTTCATATGCTATTTAAGAGTTCTCTCTACCATGAAGCTATATCCTCAGTCCTCTAGCTTCAGTAAATATTTAAAAATTTGTATCTTTATGAGTGTTTGCATGTTATCTTTGTGCACCACACATGTGCTTGGTGCCTGTAGGGTCCAGAAGTAGCAGTGGGATACCCTGGAATTGGAGTTAGATGTGAGTGCTGGGAACCAAACCCATTTCCTTCTGCCAGAGCAGCAACTACCCTTAACTTCTGAGGTATCCCTCCAACCTATATAAGTTTTGTATGGGTTTAATTTTGTTTTGTTTTGTTACTGTTTTTGGCACAGAGTCTCTCTGTTATGTAGCTCTGTCTATCCTAGAACTGGATATGTTGACCAGGCTGTCCTTGAACTCCCAGACAGCCTCTGCCTGAGTGTTCAGGTTAATGCCATATACCACCACACCAAGCTTGTTTTATG
The DNA here is from genome assembly GCF_030254825.1 of Meriones unguiculatus. Taxonomy (NCBI): domain Eukaryota; kingdom Metazoa; phylum Chordata; class Mammalia; order Rodentia; family Muridae; genus Meriones; species Meriones unguiculatus. The sequence goes on from NC_083369.1 coordinate 117,003,333, forward strand.
TTTCTGTGTGTGTGTGTGTGTGTGTGTGTGTGTGTGTGTGTGTGTGTGTGTGTGTTTTAAGTTGTTCAGAAAGATTTGCTAAAGAAAGAATACTGAAAAATTAAAACACTGTGATAAAGGCTTAAGCTCTGGTGTCTTAACCCTCTTGCACCTCACACTTCACTCCTGTGATAAGAAGTTAAATCATAGAACCCATGTCATCTTCTTTGCTCTGCATAGGCATTTAATCAGGGTGGACTGAATTGGAGAAGCAGAAATGGCTAGAACCTGTCTTCTTCTATGTCCAGGGTGCTTTAGATGCAATCTGGATTTTATTAGGAGGAAACTAATAGTTGTTCATCTATTAAAGTATTTGGGTAAGGGAGGGAAGATTCTCAGTTGATTTGTTTGTTTCAAAAATATGTCCTTGTTGAATAGCATGCACAGCTTAAATAATAATAATAAATACTCTTTGATGATATGGTAACTAAATCTAATCTGTAAAATAACTGAATATTCCCATTTTATTGAACTTTTCTGGTTATTTTGGTTATCTTTTTCAGATGGTTTGCTAGTTTAGTTTACAAATATATAGTGCTATATTTACTTGCTTGTTTTGGGTTTCTGATCTTGACTCACTAGAACATATGGTTTATGTTGACCAATATTAAGCATATATCTCTTCTAGATTAACCCAACCAGAACAATATCTTCAGGAAAAGTGAATCTTGATACCCTTTGGACATATCCAAAGGTAATTTGGATGGAGAAGATAAGCAGGACATTCACAGTCTCAGGTAGTTTATACTAGCCATGAAATTACTTACCTGTGAAGCACTGGGAGTAGAGATGTGAGTCACCACAGGAGTGGCATGTGTTCATGAGTACAAGCACTGGTGTGCAGGTCAGAAGACAGCCTTTGGTGCCAGTCTTCTCCTTCCTCCTTGTTTGAGGCAGGTTCTTTTAGTTTTCACTGCAAATGAGCTACCAGCCACCAGGCTTATACAGCTGGCTTCTGTGGAATCTGTCTCCAGCTCCCCCGACTATAAGTATTAACTAGTCCTTCTTTGTGTGGGTTTTGGGATCCAAATTTAGCTTCTCATATTTTTATACAATCTTTTTTTTTAAAGTTCTAAGGGATAGAGGCAAGCTATATGTCCATCCTGTTTGATATTTTTTTAGTGTAGAAAACTTTTCAAATACAAAATTGCAAACTGCCACAGTTCAAATAAAAAGATAACATAGTTGTTAAATATTAATCTTGGCAGACAAAGGGTTTTATCCGGGCACAGGGTCTTTTCTGAGACTGACACTCAAACAAGGACCGTCCATGGATATAACCTAGAACTTCTGCTCGGATGTGGCCCATGGTAGCTCAGTAACCAAGTAGTTTTCCAAAGTAAGGGGAACAAGGACTATTTCTAACAGGATCTCAAGGGTAGGCTCTTTGACCTCCCCCCCCCCAGGGGAGGAGCAGTCCTGTTAGACCACAGAGGAGGACTGTGCAGCCTGCCCTGAACATACCTGATAAAACAGGATCAAATGAAAGGGGAGGAGGTCCTCCCTTATCAGTAGACTTGGAAAGGGGCAGGGAGGAGACCAGGGAGGGAGTGTGGGGTTGGGGAGGGAATGAGGGAGCGAGATACAGCTGGGACACAGAGTTAACAAAATGTAACTAAAAAGAAAAATTAAAATTAAAAAAAAAGAGAAATGCTTGTGAGACCTTTGCAGCTTGACAAGTACTAGAGAAATAAGCTGAATCCATCTCTTTCCATGAAGGGAGCCTGTAGTCAGCAATCGATATTACTAGCATATGTAAACATCACCTAAACACAAGAGAATTTAAGCCATATGCCAAATCCTGCCTAGAGAAACTAATGGCTTTGGAGGTGAGTAGGAGGAATGTTTTTTCCTTCTTGGATTTGTTATTTGCTTTGGTTTTGCTTTTAAGATAAAATCACACTCTGTATAGCCCATGCTTTCCTGGAGCTGAATACATGCTGTCCTCACAACTGTCAGTAGTCCTTTTGTCTCTGCCTCCCAAGTACTGAAATTGACATGTATGAGCCACCAGGCCCAGCTGTTATTAAAATATTGATGCTTACTAATTGGTTTTCCAGATTTTCATCCCATCCATAATAAGCTATAGAATATGCTAAGGGGATTTTCTTTCCTTCTCTCTTTCTTTCTTTCTTTCTTTCTTTCTTTCTTTCTTTCTTTCTTTCTTTCTTTCTTTCTTTCTTTCTTTCCTTCTTTCCTTTCCTTCTTTCTTTCTTCTTTGTCTTTCTTTCTTCCTTTCTGGCTACAAATCTCCTGATGAAGAACGTTCTGAGTATCAGACTATACCACTTAATAAAATAGAAGACTTTTTTGTGCACTGCAAACAGTGAGTAGTCGACCAGACATCAGGGCCAAGGATGTAACACAACAGCAGAATACATGCCTGTCACTCCCATGGCCTTGAGTTCAACCCCAGCACCAAAAACTCAGAAATGATTTAGTCAAAGATTTTTTTAACACATAAGAAAACTCAGACAGAATGCATTTGATAATATATAGTACCTTTGAAATAGTAGTAAAAATTGATTTAGGATAACAGTCAAATTATTTAGGTAATAATTACTATTTTATTTATGTTTATTCCTCAGTAATTATATTAATATAGCTCATATCTTTCACATAAACATAAACATTTTTTATTGCACAGGATACTGTGTCCACAAAAAATTAACAGTGGAGACAAATACTACAGGTCTACAGTAACATGTTTGCTGACCTTCAAATACACAATTTTGGGATGGCAAGGTGGTTCAGTGAATAAAGGTCCTTGATGCCAAGGCTGAAAACCTAAGATCATTGTTCATGTGCTAACCTGATTTCCACCCTGGAGCATAAAACAACCTAAGATCAATCCCCAGGACCATACAAGAGAAAGAATTAATTCCTGCCTGTTGTACTCTGACTTCCATATAGTATATTCATCCACATGGTACTCATACACACACAATACATAAATGTAAGGTTTAGGTTTGGGGGCTTTAATTTTTTTGACAGTGTTTCTCTGTGTAGCCTTGGCTGTCCTGGACTCACTTTGTAGATCAGGATTTCCTCCAACTCAAAGAGATCCACCTGCCTATCCCTCCCATGTACTGGGATTGAAGGAGTACACCACCATGCCTGACAGCCATAGCAATTTTTAAAAGCTTCTTTTATTTATTTGTTTGTAAGTGTGTATGTGTTTGTGTACATGTATGTGGGCTCAGGCACTGTGGTCAGAAGAAAATATGAAAGTGTCAAGTTTCCTTCTTCCATCAAGCAAGTCCTGGGAATCCAACTCAGGACAAAACAAGTATCTTTTGTCTTTGCTCTTACTTGGTTTACAGCTTTTTGTTAGCTTCCATTATTGTGGCAAAATACCTGAGATAATGAGTTTATAAGAAAGAAAGTTTTATTTTTGCTCAAAGTGTCAGGTTTTATTCTTCATTCAGATTGGTCCAGTTGTTTCTAACCCAGTATACATGCTGAGAGTGTCTTAAAATGAAACGCTCTTATTTTTTGGTGGCTGGGAAGCATAGTCAGTTAAAAACACTTTAAGGAAGCTGGTGTGCCTAGTCACCTCACTTCCTTCCACTACATCCCACTGCCTAAAGTTTCTACCAATCTCACTATGTTAGTATAGTATAGTAAGTACACTATCTATATATGTACTTCTTTCTCAGTCACCTGACCTTAGTTGAACTTTGTTTCTCATCTGCTCTCACACCAGAGATGATGGTGAACCAGAGATGTGGTAGAGCACAACACCATCCCTTTTCATGCTTGTGCAGCACAACTGAGTTGTTGGCCTACCTTCATGATCACAGAGTTTTGCCTTCTGGCCTCTATGGCCTATGATTGCTATGTGGATATTTGTAGCCCCCTGTATTATTTAACACTGATATCTAGGAGAGTCTGCATTCAATTAGTGACAGTTTCTAGTTGCTCTTTTCCATACGCTCATCACCTTTTGCTTGACATAGTGTGGGCCTAAAGTAATCACCCACTTCTGCTGTGATGACCTTTCTTGATCAGGCCAGCTCTCAACACAACAGTGTTTTTCCTTTTCAAAGCAGTGCCAACCAGTTTAGACTTGCCCATAGGGCAAAATTGTGCTTTTCTCAAAAAGCAAACTGAAACTCTGTGTAGAGGAATTTTAATTCAGAACATGGCTGCTATGGCAAGAAACCACATCCAAGCACTTTGTAGGTCTGTGTGGTCTAACTAGAATACAGACACCTCTTTAATCCCAGAAAACAGAGGCAAACAGATTTCTGAGTTCAAGGCCAGCCTGGAATAGAGCAAGTTTCAGGTAAAGAAAACCTTAGATCCAGGCGTGGTAGTATATGCCTTTAATTCTAGCACTCAGGAGGCAAGGGTATGCAGACTTTACAGTTCTAGTCAGTTCTGTTCAAGCAGTTCAGATGAGTCAGTGAGTTGAGAGGCAGTGCAGTGGAGCTGAGTTTGTGAAATACAGAGGCAGTTTCACTGGGAGAGTTTTACAGAGACAGGTTGAAAAGAGAACAAACTAGACACACGTAAAGACAGAACAAGCCAGAGAAAGAGAAAGAGCCAGAAGCTTAGAACATATTGCCAGAATTAGTATGAGGCTAAGCAGAACAATTTAGTCAGAAACTGAGAAAACAAAAACAAAAACAAAAAGAAAAACGTATTTAATCAGTCAGCTTGGAGAACAGTTTGAGTCAGAACAGCAGACGTGAACTAGCCAGCAAGAGTTGAGATAGGAGCAGAAAGGGTGAGCTTATTCATCAGTAAGTCTCAGAAGCTGAAAACATTCTAGGCCTGGGTTAGATTGGATGGAGTCTAGAAGTTTCCAGGACTTGGCCTAGGTTCGCAGATGGAAGCAGAAAGCCTGTGAAAGGAAAATTACATCAGGAGAATAAAAGTTACTTCAACACCTGTATGGCACACCAGGCCTTAGTGTCAGTTGTGGAGGTGTAATGGACCATTGGGCACCTTGTTAGAGGCCTGTCCTTTGATATGAGGATGTGCCTAGTGGATATTTTTAAATCAGTGTCCCCCCTTTTTTGGTTTGGAGCCAAATGTCTGGACAATCCTGGTGACCAAATGTGTATCTAAGCATTCTAATCTCTAACAGTCCTGGTTAGCATACTACTTATCTGTGGGATGTTTTAGAGGCAGTCTTCCCTCAGCAAAATTCTACTTGGTGTCACTATTTCCTAAGCATTGCTAAATCCTTTTTGTCATCTAGTCTAGTCTTGTACATCACAGCTTAATAATGGAGTGCTACCTAACACACGAGATTCCTTTCACAGCCTCCAGAGAATTAACTCCAAATGTGTCTTACACATAAATGTTAAAAGAATGCTAAGGGTAGAATCTGTAGAAGATAGTAGAAATACTAGGGTTCTCTGAGTTTGGCTTTCTGCCAAGGATGTTTCTACACACAAACTCCTGCTTCAAATGCTTTGCTTAGATCCAGCCCCCAAAGTTTAGTTATGCAGAGCCTTCCAGATCCAGGGACTGACTAGGATTAAAAGGGACCTTACTACCCAGCCCCAGGGATGACCCACCATACCATCTCCTGTTGTTCAACCACATGCTCCTCCCTGTTGTGGGCAGTGACCCTGGGCTCACCATGTTGCAGCTTCAGAGCTTGCCTGAGTTCCCCTCACAGTACCCAGCAGCAGCATGCAGAGAACACCACAAGGAATCATTCAGACCTGCTCAGTGAGAGCACTGAAACTGCAGCTAGGCACCCAGAACACTCCTCCTCCACAGGACTTTGGCTGAGTAGAAAGGTCACCTGGGTGCTTTCTCTGCCTCTCTGAGCTAATAGGCTTTCATTCAGCGTCTGGCTCCTGAGTCTTTATTGGTAAAATTGAATTTATGGGATTTTTCTTAAATACAACCAATCCAGTAATGTTTTAATCCATGTGTCTGGATGTTTCAAGTGGCTTTATATGCCAGAATTAAAAAAAAAAAAAAAAAAAACACAACAACAACAACAACAAAAAAAAATGTGGCACCTAGATTAAAGGTGAATCTTATCACCTCAAAAGATCTAGATTAAAGAAGGGGTTTTCCCTTCAAAAGTTATAATCAAGATAAATCCCCCACAATTCCCAACTGTTAGTGTTTTAGTTAATTCTAGAGGTAGCTAATTTGACTACCAAGAATAACCATCATGACAGCCAATACAGAAGACCTGAGAAAGATATTTTCCCCCTGTGGTGGGCATGAAGAAAATGGGAGTTATTTCCAAAGAAATGATGTTCTTCAACCAAGGAAACATTGGGATTTTACTTAAGGAGTCTGGATATCTTTACATATAGGTTTGCCTACTCTTAAGCATGCTAAATAAAATCCTCTTCTGAAAGTGGTCACTTTGTAAAACCAGAGATATTTAAGTGTATTCTTAGGACAATGTCACACAGAAACATATGTAAATTATAAAAATGACGGACAGAAATGCCTCTGGAATGTTCATCTTGTACTATGAGGCAGAATTCTGTATACAAAATAGATAGATAGATAGATAGATAGATAGATAGATAGATAGATAGATAGATAGATAGATAGATAGATCTTTTAAAAATCTTGTGAAGTTCTTTTTTGTTGGTTGTGTGAATATGTTTTCAGGACTGACCACAGTGGGCTCAATAATCAGTTAGGAAGCTCATCCTTGCCTGAGGATAATTCTCCCACTTGAAGGAGAGTTCCACTCTTTAACAGGCAACCCGATGCTGAGGGCACAAAGGTCCTTACACCCCCAGATCACTAGGCAAAACATGAATATTAAGAAAACAGGGGAATCTACTCAATCAAAGAGATAAAATAACTGCATTCAAACCAAAAGGCTGGACATGGATTTTGCTAATGTCCTGGTGACCTCTTAGCTATCTGTGGAGGCAGACCTCAGCAACCTCTTGCTTGAAAGGCAGATTTTACACCAAATTTCCAGAATGATTATCCCAGACTCTTTCTTCCCTAGACTGTTACCACTCCTTAGAAGAAATGCCCTATGTACTTTATAACCAGCTGACCTCTAAGCTATTGTTCAGAGACCACACTGAATTCTAAGCCTATTAGCTACATAACCCAACCTCATGGTCACATGTACTTTTCAAATGAGTTTCTTTGTAGATACACTTTAGGCTTCATTGTGCACCTGCAATTGGACTGATTGTTGCCTGGAATTTTTATTCATAATTGTACTGTTTTAAATATGTTAAAACTGCTTATCTTGTTAACAAAAATAGCTTGAGTCATAGATAACTACTAACTTACTTACCTCACTTGAAGACAAACAGTTTAAAGGCTAGCTGATAATACCTAGCCTAGTTAGTCAAAATGTATTATAATGTATTAGTGCTCCCCCTTGTCTTCTGAACTTGATTTTCCTATAATAAGACTGCCCCAAGAAGAGATTGATATCACAGTTTGTCTACTGAGTTCATTCTGTGTCTCACATCATGATTAGTCTTGGGGTGTGTGTTTAATAAACCAAAAATATCTAACTGAGATTGGTGTCTGAGTGGTTTGTGCAGTTATTCTCTAGAACAAGTATTTGTAAGTGATGAAAGGTTCTAGTAACTGAGGATGATTTCAAAAGCAAACAAACAAAAATTCTAGGGGCTAAAGCGATGGCTCATTAGAATTAACTTCTTCTGATAAGACATAAATTTCATTCCCAGAATCCACATCACTCACAATTACCTGCAACAACAACTCCAAAAGTTTAAAAGCCTCTGTCCTTCTTGAGCACCTGTTTTCATACACAAACACACACATATTCATATAGAGAAAGATAGATAGGGAGAGAGAGAGAGAGAGAGAGAGAGAGAGAGAGAGCTCTAAAGCTAGGTGTAGTGGTGAACACATATAAGTGGTTGATCAGAACAGAGTTATTGCCAAGATCTGAATGCTTGATATGGAGCATCACCACACTGCCATTTAATTAGCCCCATGGCCTTGTTTACCACTGCATCCCCCACAGTACCTGACTTTTTCTGGTTTGTGCCCTGCACAGTAAACGATTTCAAGATAGGCCTTGTTTCCCAACTTCATATGTTCTTCCCCTCCATGAACTGTTGTTGAGATCTGTGTCACCTTGAGTGAGAGTGAGATAGACTTAGAGGAAGTCTGTGTATGGAAAAAAGTTTGTGTGTGGAAGTCTTTACCATGGCATGCCTATGGATACCAGAGGACAACTTGTGAAGTTGGTTCTCTTCTTCCACAATATGAGTGGTAGAAATCAAACTAACTTATTGGGCTTGGCAGTAAGCCCTTTACCTACTAAGCCATCTTGTAAATTTCTGTAATCAAAGACTCAAAGGCTCTCAAAGCCTGCACAGGTTAGCCCTGTGGTAGATGCAGAACTCTCAAAGTACCAAAAGTGTCGATTCACGAGGCACCCAGGGCTTCTATTGCCTCTGTGATGTGCAATATTCAGGATCCTCACCTGGTCTCCTCTCAGATATTCTGTATTTGCCCTGTGTCATGAAGAAACTACAGCTTTGGATCTGTAGGACCAGCTCCTTCATGTGCTTCATCATATTGTACATGATGTAGATCTTGGAGTGGCCCAAGTCACAGCCTTGGATCTCAGCATGGGTGGAAGCTGAGTTGGACAGCCTACCATCACTCCTGCTGTCCTGCCATCAGGGCCAGCTCTCCTGCTTTGCCCAGCTGAGGGACAAGGCCGAATCTCTCACTCTCATACCCTGGGGTCAGCTCATTCTTGCCCACACCACCAGGGCCAGTTCTACCTTGCTGCTAAGGGGAGGTACAGGACCCACTCTGTTGACTGCTGCAGTTGGCCCGGGGTGGGGCCAGCTCTCCCACCTGTTACAGCAGTGAGGGGGCCATCTCTCCTGTGGCCATGCCATGGCAAGCAGACAAATGGCAGAGCTAGATATCCTTAGTTGCCACAGCCAGCAAAGGGCAGGGACAGCCTTTCTAATGAATATGAGAACTGGGGCCAGCTCTTGAGCTGCACCATACCAACTTTGATTCTGTATGGTTCTTTTCTTTGGTTTATAACATTGAATAGTCCCTTTACTTTATGTTGTTGTTTGGAGATAGGGTCTTCTATACAGGCCTATGGATCCTGAGTTCCAGGCCAGCCTTGCCTACAAAGCAAGACTGTCCCAAAATTCAAATCAACCAGAGAGTCAGGCATTCTAGACACAAGGTATGTATATAGGTGTTTAACTGCCACTGAACTGAGAGCATTGGTTGTTTCTGTCTAGCCAAATAATCACACCAGGCAACTTTCGCCTGTGAGGCTGTGGCCTTCCTCGGCATAACCTGCACTGCTGGCTACACTGAGCTGCCTTGACCCTCTCTGGTCCTTTTCTGTATAGATGAAATTCTTGTCACTGCCTGAAGAGTTCTGTTCAAAGTCCTCCCAATTAATTCCAAGCCGGCTTAATTACATGGCAGTCGTTTTGTTTTGATGACGGTATCCTTTGCTTTACAGAAACTTTTCAGTTTCATGAGGTCCCATTTATTGATTGTTGCTCTTAGAGCCTGTGCTGTTGGTGTTCTGTTCAGGAAGTTGTCTCCTGTGCCAATGAGTTCTAGGCTGCTCCCCACTTTTTTTTCCAATTGATTTAGGGTATCTGGTTTTATGTTGAGGTCCTTGATCCACTTTGACTTTAGTTTTGTGCAGGGTGATGAATATGGATCTATTTTCATTTTTCTGCATGTAGACATCCAGTTGGTCCAGGACCATTTGTTGAAGATGCTGTCTTTTTTCCATTGAATGGAATTGGCTTCTTTGTCGAATATCGAGTATTCATAGGTGTGTGGATTTATTTCAGGGTCTTCTATGCGGTTCCATTGATCCTCCTTTCTGTTTCTATGCCAGTACCATGCAGTTTTTATTACTGTTGCCCTGTAGTACAGCTTGAGATCAGGAATGGAGATACCTCCAGATGATCTGTTGTTGTACCGATTGGGAAAGAATCTTCACTAACCCTTTATCTGACAGAGGACTAATATCCAGTATATACAAAGAACTAAAGAAGCTGAAAAGCAGCAATCCAAGTAATCCAATTAAAAAATGGGGAACAGAGCTAAACAGAGAATTCTCGACAGAGGAATATCGAATGGCAGAAAAACACTTAAAGAAATGCTCATCCTCATTAGCCATCAGGGAAATGCAAATCAAAACGACCCTGAGATATCACCTTACACCCATCAGAATGGCCAAGATGAAAAACTCAAGCGATAACACATGCTGGAGAGGTTGTGGAGAAAGGGGAACCCTGCTCCACTGCTGGTGGGAATGTAAACTGGTACAACCACTCTGGAAAGCTATCTGGCGCTTTCTAAGACAAATAGGAATAGTGCTTCCTCCAGACCCAGCTATACCACTGCTAGGTATATACCCAAAGTTTGTTCAAGTACACAAAAAGGACACTTGCTCAACCATGTTTATAGCAGCTCTATTTGTAATAGCCAGAACCTGGAAACAACCCAGATGTCCATCAACGGTAGAATGGGTACAGAAATAGTGGTATTTTTATACAATGGAATACTACTCAGCAATCAAAAAGGAGGAAATCATGAAATTTGCAGGCAAATGGTGGGATCTAGAAAAGATCATTCTGAGTGAAATATCCCAGAAGGAGAAAGACAAACATGGGATATACTCACTTATATAGACCTATAAGATATGATAAACATAATGAAATCTATACACCTAAAAAAGATAATCAATTGAGCGGACATGGGGTAAGATGATCAATCTTCATTTAGAAAGACAGATGGGATGTGCATTGAACGTATGACAGGAGTCTACTGAGCGCATCTGAAAGACTAACTAGCAGTGTTTTCAAAGCAAAGACTCATGACCAACCCTTTGACAGAGTACAGGGAATCATAAGAAAGAAGGGGAGTTAATCTGATGGGGAAAGAATAGGAGCTCCACAAGGACCAAATATATCTGGGCACAGGGTCTTTTCTGAGACTGACATTCAACCAAGGACCATGTATGGATATAACCTAGAACCTCCACTCAGATGTAGCCTGTGGTAGCTCAGTAACCAATTGGTTTCCCAAAGTGAGGGGAACAGGGACTATTTCTAACAGGAACTCAATGACTGGCTCTTTGGTCTTCCCACCCCCGAAGGGAGGAGCAGTCCTGTTAGGCCACAGAGGAGGGCTTTGCAGCCAATCCTGAAGATACCTGATAAAAAAGGATCAGATGAATGGGGAGGAGGTCCCCCCTATCAGTGGACTTGGAAAGGGGCACGGTGGAGATGAGGGAGGGAGGGAGGGACTGGGAGGGAATGAGGGATCGGGACATGGCTGGGATACAGAGTTAATAAAATGTAACTGATAAAAAAATTAAAATAAAATAAAATAAAAATAAATAAAAAAAATAAATTGGGACTTTGTACCGATGTTCATTTAGGTGTCATCCACCCAAAGAGCATCAGACCCGTCTGATACCTTTTTCTCAGAGGCAGGACCTGGGGCCTCAACCCGCATGCAATCAGACATGCTCTTCTCTGGGTCCAAAGCGGCTGACCCTGAGTGCAGTGCTTAGCCTCGCATCCTGAGCGTAACATTTTAGCTTTTTATGCTATTCAACCATGCTTGGGGAGAATGTCCTGCTTCAATGGCTGTAAAGGCCTAAATGATCATGGCTGCATCAAACTGTTGTGAGACTCTAATTACTTAATTACATGGATACACGGCTTAATTACATGAATAAGTCATATATATATATGATTTATATATATATATATATATATATATATATATAGAGAGAGAGAGAGAGAGAGAGAGAGAGAGAGAGATGTAAGAGACACTTGACTAACATAAACTGATTTTCACAATCTGTGGGGAAGAAAACAAGCATGAAAAGACCTAATTAGGAAATGTTTGAAATTAAGCATTTAAATGCCCACTCCCATGAGCAGTCAGCACTTTTGTATATACCACTCAACTTCAGAAGCAGTTTTCTTTTTTTAACTATTATTTTTTATATTAAATACAGGTTATTTACTTTGTATGCCAGCTTTAGCCCCCTCCTTCTTTCCTTCCCAATCCCACCCTCCCTCTCTCATCTCCTCCTGCCCCTCTCTAAGTCCACTGCTAAGGGAGATCCTCCTACCCTTCCATCTGACCCTAATTTATGAGGTCTCATCAGGAATGGCTGCAATGTCCTCCTCTGTGTTCATGAGCCCTCCACTGAGTTCATGTCAAGGACAGACCATGTTCACTTACTAGGAAAATCCATGGAATACTACACAACAATTAAAAACAAGGAAATCATGAAATTTGCTGGCAAATGGTAGAATCTGGAAAAGATCATCCTGAAGAAGGTATTCCAGAAACAGAAAAGACACACATGGTATATACTCACTTAAGGATACTAAATATATCAGATAGGATAAACATACTAAAATCTGTACACCTAAAGAACCTAAACAAGAAGGAAGTCCTGGTGATCAATCCTCACTTAGAAAGACAAACGTGATGGACATTTGAAGTAGGAGAAAACAATTAACAGGAGAGCAGCCTACAGTAGAGGGGCATATGAAAGACTTTACCTAGCAGGGTATCAAAGCAGGTGCTGAGACTCATAACCAAACCTTGGACAGAGTGCAGGGAATCATATGAAAGAAGGAGATGTTAGTAAGACCTGGAGAGGACAGGAGCTCCACAAGGATCAAATATATCTGGGCACAGGTGTCTATTCTGATACTGATTCTCAAAACAGGAATCAGGCATGGAAATAACCTAGAACCCCTGCTTAGACGTAGCCCATGGTAGCTCAGACTGCACTTGGGAGGCATACCTCCATGATCTGTTGGGATCTGTGACCACTCACCCAATGTTATACACAAAGAACTTCTCAGCTACTTATTTCTAAAGAAACATAAAGAGTAAAGATCATGGACTTGAAATGTCATTCAGGCCCAGAAGACCAACCATCATGCAGCCCAGGGCATTTCTTTGTCAGTGTTGGCAGAGATGAAGAAGTTGTGGGGTGACATCACTGTGTGCTTCTTCCACTTGTACATGTTGGGCACCCTACCCCATAAATGGGCAGCCACCTATAAGGGCTACATGAGGAACAGTCCTGCATAGGTGTGGTGAAAAGAAATGAAGATGTTGAGCTGAGGTTAGGTAGTTCCCTTAGCTGTGCCTATCAATGTCTGAGCTAACTTACTATGCCACTTGGTTGTCTATGTGAGAAGCAGAGAAGAAAATTTCCCAAATTTAAAGGAGGAGCTTATAAGAATAGAAGAGTCCTACAGAATACTTAAAAAATTAGGCCAGAAAAGAAAATCCTCCCAATACATAATAATCAAAACAGTAAGTAAACAGAACAAAGAAAAAAATACTAAAAGCTACAAGGGGAAACGCCAAGTATCATATGGAAAACCCATCAGAATCACACCTTACTTCTCAACAGAGACTAAGAAAGTGAGAAGGGCCTGGACAGATATCATGCAGAACCTAAGAGTACACAGATGTCAGCCCAGGCTACTCTACCAAGAAAAACTCTTACTCTTCATAGATATGAAAAAAAAAGATATTCAATGACAAAAACAAATTTAAACTTTTCTTTACACCAATACATCATTACAGAAGTTACTAGAAGAAAAATACAAGCCAAGAAAGCTAACTACATTCAGAAAAAAACAAAGGAAAAAAATAACCTCACTACAGCAAAATGGATAGTAGCCAAGCACACAAACTACCACAACCAACAGCAAAATGATAGCCTCAAAGAGCCACTGGTCATGAACCTCTCTCAACATCAATGGACTCAATAAAAAGGCACACACTAACAAAATGATCATGTAAACAAGACCCAACAATCTGTTGCATACAGGAAACATACCTAAGTCACAAAGATAGACATTACCTGAGAGTAAAGGGCTTGAAGACAGTTTTCCAATCAAAATGGACCAAATGAAGCAAGCAAGAATAGCCATTCTCACATTGAATAAAACAGATTTTCAACCAAAATTTATCAAAAGAGATGTGGAAGGACACTTCATACCCATCAAAGGAAAATTCCACCAAGAAGACATCACAATTCTGAACATTTGTGCCCCAAGTACAAGGGCACAGACATTTGGAAAGGAAACATTAATAAATTTGAAGCCACACATAGAATCCCACATATTAATAGTGGGAGACTTCAATATCCCACTTCCAACAAAGAACAGGTTAACAAAACATAAACAAAGAAACATTGACTCTGACACAGGTTCATGAATCAAATGGACCTAACAGACATCTACAGAACCTTTCACTTAAACACAAAAGAATTTACTTTCTTCTCAGCACCTCATGCAACCTTCTCCAAAATAGAACATATATTGGGACAAAGCAAGCCTCAACACATACAAGAAGACCGCAATAATCCCACGTATCCTATCTGACCACCATGGATTAAAGCTGGACCTTTACAGCAATAGAAATACCAAAAGCTTACTCACTATTCAATGACAGGTAGGTCAGGAAAGAAATAAAGGGCAAAATTAAAGGCTTCCTATAATTCAATGAAAATAAAGGCACAATATACCCATTCTATGGGACACAGTGAAAGCAGTGCTAAGAAGAGAATGCATAGCACTATGTTCCTTTAAGCAGAAATTTGAAACATCTCATTCAAACAACTTAATGGCTCACCTGAAAGCCCTAGGGGGAAAAAGAAGCAGACACACCCAAAAAAAGTAGACAGCTGGAAATAATCAAATTCAGGGCTGAAATCAATAAAATAGAAACAAATAAAACAACTCAAGACTCAAGAAAACAGAGAGCTGGTTCTTTAAGAAAATCAACAAGATAGACAAAACCTTAGCGAAAATAACTGAAAGGCAGAGATACTCTATCCAAATCAACAAAATCAGAAATGAAAAGGGAGATATAACAGCAGAGACTGAGGAAATCCAAACAAACATAAGGCCTTACTTCAAAAGCCTATACACCATAAAATTTGAAAATCTAAATGAAATGGATATTTTTTTTATGATCAATTCCACTTAACAAGGTCAAATCAAGTCCAGGTAAACCAAATAAATAGTCCTATATCCCCTAAGGAAATAGAAGCTGTCATCAAAAGTCTCCCACTAAAAAAAAACAAAAAACAAAAAACCAGTGTTAGAACGTTTCAGGGCAGAATTCTACTGGACCTGCAAAGAAGAGCTAGCTACCAATACTCTTCAAATCTTTTATATAAAACCGAAACAGAAGAACAGTATCAAACTCAATCTATGAAGCCAGAGTCACCTTGATAACGAAGCCTCTCACAGACCAAACAAAGAAAGAGAATTTCAGGCCAATCTTCCTTATGAAAATTGATGCAAAAAATAGTCAACAAAATACTCATAAACTGAATCCAAGAACACATTAAAGATATCATCCACTATAACCAAGTAGGCTACCTCCAAGGTATGCAGGGGTGATTCCATATACAGAAATCCATCCATTTAATCACCATATAAACATACTGAAAGAAAAAAAAAAAAAACATGATCATCTCCTTAGATGCTGAAAAAGCATTTGATAAAATCCAACATTCGTTTGTTTAAAGTCATGGAGAGATCAGGTACACGGGTACTTACCTAAACATATTAAAGGCAACATATAGCAAACGTATAGCCAACATCAACTAAAAGGAGAGAAATTTAAATCAATCCCACTGAAATCAGGGACAAGGCAACGATGTTCACTCTCTCCATATCTCTTCAACAAAGCTCCTTAAGTCCTTGCTAGAGCAATAAGACAATTAAAAGAGATCAAAGGGATTCAGTTTGGAAAGGATTTATGTCAGGGTCTTCTATTCAATTCCACTGATCCATGAGTCAGTTTCTATGCCAGTACCATGCAGTTTTTAGTATTGTTGCTCTATAGTATAGCTTGAGATCAAGGATGGAGATACCACCTGAAGATCTTTTACTGTAGAGAATTGTTTTAGCAATTCTGGGTTTCTTGTTGTTCCATATGAAGGTGAGAATTTTTCTTTCAAAGTCTGTAAAGAATTGTGTTGGTAATTTGATGGGAATTGCATTGAATCTGTAGATTGCTTTTGGTAAGATGGCCAATTTTACTATATTGATCCTGCCAAGCCATGAACATGGGAGATCTTTCCATTTTATGATATCTTCTTCTAATTCTTTCTTCAGAGACTGGAAATTTTTTTTCATACAAGTCTTTGACTTGTTTGGTTAGGTTCACACCAAGGTACTTTATGTCCTTTGTGGCTATTGTGAAGTGTGTTGTTTCCCTAATTTCTTTCTCAGCCCTTTTATCCTTTGTATACAGGAGGATACTGATTTTTTTTTTGAGTTAATTTTGTATCCAGCCACTTTGATGACGGTGTTAATCAGCTGTAGGAGTTCCCTGTTAGAGTTTTTGGGGTTACTCAGGTATACTATCATATCATCTGCAAACAGTGATACTTTGACTTCTTCCTTTCCAATTTGTATTCCCTTGATCTCCTTCAATAGTCTTATCGCTCTGGCTAGGACTTCAAGAACAATGTTGAAGAGATATGGAGAGATTGGACAGCTTTGCCTTGTCCCTGATTTCAGTGGGAATGATTTAAGGTTCTCTCCATTGAGTTTGATGTTGGCTATAAGCTTGCTGTATATCGCCTTTACTATGTTCAGGTATGTGCCTTGTATACCTGATCTGTCCAATAGTTTAAACATGAATGGATGTTGGATTTTGTCAAATGCCTTTTCAGCATCTAAAGAGATGATCATGTGGTTTTTCTCCTTCATTTTGTTTATGTGGTGGATCACATTGATGGATTTCCGTATATTGAACCACCCCTGTATGCCTGGCATGAAGCATACTTGTAGGAAGAAGTCAAATTAGCTGTATTTGCAGATGATATTATAGTATACATAAGTGACTCCAAATATTCTGCCAAGGAATTCCTATAGCTGATAAACAACTTCAGCAAGTGGCTGGATACAAAATTAACACAAAAATAATCTATAGCTCTCCTGTATACAAAAGACAATTGGGCTGAGAAAGAAATTAGGGAAACATCACCTTTCACAATAGCCACAAAGAACATAAAGTACCTTGGTGTAACTTAACCAAGCAAGTCAAAGGCTTGTATGAAACAAAACAAAACAAAACTTGAAGTCTCTGAAGATAGAAATAGTATACGATACTGGAAGATGAATAGAGCAGGATTAACATAAAGAAAATGGCCATCCTGCCAAAAGTAATCTACAGAGTCTATGCAATTCCCATCAAAATACCAACACAATTCTTTACAGACCTTGAAAGAAAAATTCTCCATTTTATATGGAACAACAAGAAATCCAGAATCACTAAACCTATCCTATAAAATGAAAGACCTTCTGGAGGTTTCTACATCCCTGATCTCAAGCTGTACTACACAGCATTAGTAATAAAAACTGCATGATACTGGCAAAGAAAAAGAATAAGTTAAAAAGCAACAAATCAAGTAATCCAAATAAAAAAATAGTACAGAGCTAAGCAAAGAATTCTCAAGAGGAGTATCGAATGGCAGAAATGCTCAATATCTTTAGTTATCAGGGAAATGCATATCAAAATGACCCTGAGATTTCAAATTACAACCACCAGAATGGCGAAGATCAAAAACTCAAGTAACCACACATGCTGGAGATGATGTGGAGAAAGAGGAACCTACGTTCATTGCTGGCAGGAATGTAAACTTGTAAAACAAGTTTGGAAAACATTCTGGCAGTTTCTCAGACAATTAGGAATTGTGCTACCTCCAGATCCAGCTGTACCACTCCTAGGCCTATATCTATAAGTCGCTCAAGTATATAACTAGGACATTTGCTCAAGCATGTTTGTAGCACTTTTATTCCTAATAGCCAGATGTCTGTCCCTTAACTGAAGAATGGATACAAAAATGCTGGTACATTTACACAATAGATTACTACTTGGCAAATAAAAATAAGTAAATCATGAAATTTCCAGGCAAATGGTGATCTTCCTGAGTGAGGTATCCCAGAAGCAGTAAGATGCACATGGTATATACTCACTTATAAGTGTGTATTAGACATATAATATAGGATAATCATACTAAAATCTGCACATCTAAAGAAGCTAATCAAGGAGGACCTGGTGTAAGATGCTCAATCCTTATTCACAAAGGCAAATGGAATAGACATTGGAAGAGTGTGAAATCAAGGAAAAAGACACTAGCCTACTTAGAGAGGACCTCTGAAAGACCCTACAAAGCAGGGTATTAAAGCAAATGCTGAGACTCATAGTTAAACTTTGGGCAGAGCTCAGGGAATCTTATGAATGAAGAGGGAGATAGAAAGCCCTGGAGGTGACTTGAAATCCACAAGGATAGCAACTGAACCAAGAAATCTGGGCACAGAGGTCTTTTCTGAGATGGATACTCCAACCAAGGACCACGCATGGAGTTAACCTAGAACCCCCACTCAGATACAGCCCATGGCAGTTCAGTGTCCAAATGGGTTCCCTTGGCAAAAGGGAATATCTCTGACATGATCTCATTGGCTGGCTCTTTGACCATCTCCACTGAGGGGTAGCATCCCTACCAGGCTACAGAGGAAGACAATGTAGCCAGTCCTGATGAGACCTGAAAAGCTGGGATCAGATGGAAGTGGTAGATGTCCTCCCCTGTCTTTGGATTGGGGAAGGGGAATGAGAGGAGAAAAAGGAGGGACCACAGGATTAGGAAGGGATGAGGGAGGGAGCTATAGCTGGGATACAAAGTGAATAAATTATAATAAATAGTTTTTAATATAATATAAAATATAAAAAATAAAAGATTATTGAAACAGGGTTTCTCTCTCTAGCCTTGGCTGTACTGAAACTGATTCTATAGACCTGGTATAGTCCACTATAACTCTTGGCCTAAGTCAGTGCTGGAGCACTCTCTCTGTGTAATCTTTACCTTTCTACTTCTCATCTCTTTTAAGGAATTTGCAGCAGCATGTGCAAAACTGGCCCATTGAGTCTCAGTTCAATTTTAAGAATGCTAGTGTATGTGTGCAGGTGTATTCATACATGCATTTTCAGATACGTGTTATGTGTGAGCATATGTGTTTGTGTGCACAGGTGAAAATACATATGGCGGCCAGAGGACAACTGTTCATCAGGAGTTGTGCATCCTCTCTTTTGGCGCCAAATTTATGCTAAACTCCATGGACAGTGAGCCTTAGGGATCCAACTGTCTCTGCATCTACCATGCCCAGGTTTTTGGAAGGGATCTCAGAGTCAAAGTCAGTTTCTCATTCTTGTTCATTGCTTTACAGACTGAGTTATCTTGTAACTGCTTTACAGACTGAGTCATCTTCCCAGACTGTTGTGGTCATTCGTTCTCTCTCTCTCTCTCTCTCTCAACCCATACTTTTTCTCCTTGCAAAATCATGGTCAGAGACTGAGAATGAGGCGGAACCTGATAATGCAGCACAAACTAAAGAGGGTTGCTGCATAGGAATGTCTTCTGATCTCAGGTTCTACAGACTCACAACTTAATGGCTTCTGGATCAAAGATAAGCCTGCAGTGGTGCAAGGAGGTAATCCTAACACTTGGGAGGTGGAGACAGGAGGAAAGGGAATTCAAGACCATAATTTGAGGTCAGCCTGGAGTCTCTGAGAGCCTGTCTCAAACAACAACTTTGGATGTGGAATACTTATGAGGACCAATTTTGATTTCCAGCCAGTTTTGTGTTGCTTGCTTGAAATCTGTCTCTAGGTCAGTAGAGACAGATTGATCCTCAGAATTTGCTAGCCAGATGTTCCATTCAAATCAATGAGCTCCTGGTTCAGTAAGAGATACCATCTCAAGAGAGAGAGAGATTAAAAAGACAGTCAACATTGACTTCTTGTTTCTGCCAGTACATGCATACACTAACACACATACACAAAAATGAAACAAAAAGAAAACCAGGCATGGTGATGCATGCTTAGAAGATGCAGCATTTAGAAGATAAGGCATGAGAAGAACACCTTGAATTCAAAACCAGCCTACTGTATTAAGTGAGTTCCAGGCCATTTAGGGGTACATAGCAAGGCCTTGTCTCATAAATATAAAATAAGAGCAGAGTAGTTTGGGCTAAGTTGCATGCATGAACCCCAGGGTTCCATCACCAAGATCGCACAAACCAAGCATGGTGCTATCTGTCTAAAGACTTATAACTGAGGAGGGAAGGGAGAGAGGATCAGAAATTCAAGGCCATTCTTTACAGTGAGTTTGAAGCCAACCTGGGCTATGGATCCTGCCACAATATCACTGATTGTCAGATTGGAACATATTTGTTACCTCTCAGGAAGAATGACAATGAAGATTAGGCCTGCCTGATGGTCTGATGAAATGCTGAATTGATAAAACTATCCTCAGTGTAGAGATGAGGTAAGGAATCCCTTTAGATGGTTGAGATAAGCAACATTAGGAGGAACCTTAAAACTAGCTGGAGAATATGGAGCCTGCATCAGGGTCCACATGCATCTGCTGGAGAGTGTGTATGTGCAAGGCTAGGAAGAGAGAGATAGTTGATGCTGCTCTTTTACCATAGCAGATCTCAGAGTATATTGAGGAAATGTTTCTTCCTCTTGACTGCTTTATTCTTGTGAAGATATGTGGAACAGATCTGACTTCTGGCACTGACAGTGTGTAGGAAGTAACTCTTTGTGTCTCAAGATTAGGGTGGTCAAATCAAAGGTAAAAAGTTCTGTCTTCTACTCTTCATATGGGTTGAGTTTCAGGTCTTGGCCCACGGAAGCAAGGCATTTGGATTTTCATTCTTCATTTAAGTGGGAACCTCTCTATCTTGCACACACATATAATTATATTAATGTGTTCCATATTGAATAACAGAATCTAAAGAATCATCCTCTCTATACAGAAAGTTTCTTTTTTTTTAATGACTTAGAGGTTGTGGTCCAGTCATTTGAACTATGGCCATCTATGATGACAAAGTTCTTGAACCAAGTAGTTGCTCAGTCCATAAGGCTGGATATCTCAGGTCATCTTTAGTCTAGGTTGGAATCTCAAAGAAGTAGTGAAGGAATGGGCTTGCTTAAAAAGTGATAGTAAGCAGCTAAAGAAAAAAAAGCTTCTTCTACGCCATTATATAGGCTTCTAGAAGAAGGTGTGGCCCAGACTAGAGGTGGGGTTTTCTTGCTCAAAACACTGTATTAAGGTGTATCTTCCTCCAGCATGGTCCAAGTTAAAGACATGCCTTCCTACCTCAAATTCTAGATTATGTGTAGATATTCTAACTTCAAATCAAGAAAAAAAAAAATCCTCTTGGGGGTATCCATCCATTTTAGGGTTTTAGTTAATTCTAGTGTAATAAAGTTGACAACCAAGAAAACCCATCACAACTGCAACCTGTGTTGACTTGACACACAGTCACATTTATGCCATAATTAATTTCCAAATGTAAACATTAACCAGGTCATAATAATGCCTAAACATGATATAAGTAACTATTCTAAGTACAAGGCAATCTATATAAATATAGACCAGGTCGTAATTATGCCTAAGGTGAATTAACTACTTTTTGTACAGCTTAGGGTTAGGGTGTGCTCAGGGACACAGCACAGTGGTTACTGGTTTAGGTATTTAGTCCCTCTTGCAAATTCTGCCTCCTCTGGCCATTGTTTGCATGAACTTGTCAAACACCTAGAATGTCTCCAATTTGAATTTGTCTGATGCTTGTTTCATATGTAGGCCATAAATATGAGGTTTAGGTACAAATCCCACAGAAGGTATTGAATCCTCCTCTTTATGTCCTCTCTGGGGTGTGTGATGATGTCACTGATGGTCATGCCTACTAAGCCTTTAGGTACACTCTACATACAGCTTCACGTGTGTGAGAAGCAGAGTTTATATGTATTATCAGCTCTCAATTTTTGGTTTCCAAATCACCCCATAGAGACTGTTTTGATAAAGGTTGTACTTATATTAGAGTACTTACAGCTTCCATGGGATTTTAATGATTAACATTAAAATGTTAATCATAGTGTCCTGTTTAGATCTGCTGTCTCTCTTACAACAAAAGTGTGTGTTTCTGTGTGTACCAGGCAAGGGTTTATAATATAGATACCTTTCACTCAAATGTAACAACTTTCATTCAAACACCCAGGCTACCTAAATCATGTAATAAAATATAAGAAGCAATGCATTGAGGCCTGTAAGTAAATGTAGCTTT
Source organism: Meriones unguiculatus (assembly GCF_030254825.1). NCBI lineage: Eukaryota > Metazoa > Chordata > Mammalia > Rodentia > Muridae > Meriones > Meriones unguiculatus. The sequence goes on from NC_083369.1 coordinate 117,025,514, forward strand.
TTTTTTTTTTTTTTTCATTTGGCGATATTCCTTACTGGGACCAACGATGCTTCATCAATCCTCAGACAGATAAAGAACTGAACTCAGTGAACATTGATACAAATATACTCAATAAAATCCTTGCAAACCGAACCCAAGAACACATCAAAGATATCACCCACCATGACCAAGTAGGCTTCTTCCCAGGCATGCAAGGATGGTTCAACATATGGAATTCCATCAATGTAATCCACCACATTAACAAAGTGAAGGAGAAAAACCACATGATCATCTCCTTAGATGTTAATAAAGCATTTGACAAAGTCCAACACCCATTCATGTTTAAAGTCTTGGAGAGATCGGGGATACAAGGCACATACCTAAACATAGTAAAGGCAATATACAGCAAGCCTATAGCCAACAACAAACTCTGAAACTGTAAACCAAAGCAAACTAAATGTTTATATTTCTCAGAGTGCTATGGGCATGGTGTCTCTTCACAGCTGTAAAACCCAAACTGAGAGAGAGATCATGATCTTTAGCATTAGCTGCGGATAATAGGTAGTGAAAATGTGACCATGAGAGTGGGTGTCAGAGATTGCAGATCTAAAAGTTAAGCCAAAGAAAAGGTGGAAAACTCAATTCACATCTATTCCCAAATGATTAGGGAACTTTGAGGACCCCAGAGTCTCAAGAAACCAAGACAGAACTACTGGTAGGAAAGATAAGAACCAGGAGATAAGGAGATAACAGGACTGTGGGCAGTTTAGTGTAGCAGTAGGGCAATCATGTGTTCTCTTGTTCCATGTCAGTGCTCAAAGTAAGTAGTAGAAATGGCACAAAATTCACTTGAAAGTTGAGAAGGAAGAAAAGACTTTTAGCTCTGAAAGAGGATGCTACAGGCAGGGTAGGTGGTGCTATTAGGGGACATGAATGGTAGAAGGTGAGGACAGAGGGTTTTGTTGTCAGAACATAATGCAAAAGGGGGCAGTGTCAGTTAAAGTCATAGTAGAGGCTGACTATGCAGGTGAGACTATGTCTGACATGAAGCTTCTGAGACCTGCACTGGCATGGTGCTTGGGTATGTAGAACACAAAGAATTTAGATTTGAGCTTCTCCTGGAAAATCCATTAACAGATTGGAGTTATTAATTCCTATCCTAGATGGAGTCAAAAGCAGGACTAAAGGAGATGACTATGATTTATAAACTTTTCAAAAGCAAGGAGGATTGAGTTATACAGTGTTGGTGTCTTTTACAGAGAGATGGCTCATAGCAGAGGGAAAAATATGATTACATTTAAAAAGTCTTTTTCATTTATATATTTTTGGTGTGTGTACATGATAATTTTTGTGTGCACCTGAACTTGAAGGCCAGAAGTTGATATCAGGTGTCTCCCTCATTTACACTCCAAATTAGTATATTTGTTTTTCTTTTGTTCTTTATTTGACAGGGTCTCTCACAGAACAAGATGCTTGCCAATGCACCTATACTGGCTGGTTGGCAAGCCTCAGTGTTTTTGTCTTTGTGCCCCCACTACTGAGAATACAAGCACCTGTGTCATTCTTGCCCTTTTTCACAGGTAAGAGCTCACTGGATACACAAAGGAAAGGCACTAATTAGTATCAAGGGCTAATGCTCACCATTCTCCAGTGCAACAGGAAGGGAAAAGGTATCATGTATCCAGGGACATAGGCTGGAGTACAAATGCATATTTGCAGGGATTTGGCAGAAACCAAGGGGACAGCTGCTTATAAAGTTGTACTTCAGGGTCCACAGACGCACCAGCTCATGTGTATCTCCAAAACACATAAAGGACTGTGATTCAAGAGGGGAAAACAGGCCAGTCAGGGAGGTATGGCAAGCTTGCTTCTCATCAGTACACCCAAGGTGTCAGTGACTCCAAGGAATGAAAGGCCGCTCTCCCTCTTCTGGCCAACACCAGAAGTCTAGAAGTTTTGATCTCAGAAATGTGAGAAAAGCAGAGATACTATTGTCTGCTGCTGCAGACACTCAGCCCATGAGATTGGCAGACCTTTCTCATTAAGAGAATGTAGTCTCTGGGGGACTGGAGAATGGCTGAGAATATAAAGTGTTTCCTGCATGGGGTGAAAACATGAGTTTACCATCCAGTACTCATTTAAAAGAAAAGTATATGGACAGGCATGTTTAATCTGTGCACTGGGGTGACAGAGACAGGAGGATGGAAAGAGCTGCCTGGATACCTCTTCTAGCACAATCAGTGAGCAACACATTCCATCAGAGATCCTGTCTCAAAAAGCAGAAAAAATAAGTGAAGAGACACCAGATTTTGACCTATGACATCCTCGCGTTTGTGCACACATACAGAGAGAGAGGGAGGGAGGCAGGGAGGGAAAGAGAAGGAGATGGAGGGAGGAAGGTGCAGAAAGATGAGAGAGAGTAGAGAGGGAAGAATAAAGGAAGGGAAGGAGAGAGAGAGTGAGAGGTTGTAAGACACAATACATCATGATCTTTGAAATCAGACTAACTCCGGGAGTACATTCACTTCCTTTCTCTGGCTTTAACCAACTGCCTCAATACACATATCTGTTCCTCTTCTTCATTGCGAGTGAGTGAAGAAGGAGGTAATGGAGAAAGAAAATTGTGGAAGCTAAGCTGGCTCCATCCATAGCACCTTAGAGAAAAGAGGACAGGAAGTGTGGGGAAGTCAGAGAAAGGTGTCATCATTAACCTGATGTGCTGGCTGGGTATGTTGGGAAACTGCAGAGAGGGCAAGGCTATGCCAAGATAGCCAATGCTCCACTCAGGGCTGGCAAGGTTCCAGGGAAGTGCACCCACAGGACTTGTGCACACCTAGGCACAGGCCAGAGAGGGCTGGTCTGGCCTGAAGCTAACAGAATCTGTCTGTCTGTAGAGCCCATGTAGACATCTGCACTGTCAATCAGGAAAGAAAATATTTATTTCGAGGTGGGGAAAGAAACACTCAGCGAGCAGTTGTCCCAGTGCCCAAAGTACACCCCACAGTCTCCCAGATGTTCCTCTTTGGAGTTGCTTCCTCTCTCCTCTCTTGGGAGTTGCAGGGGTGATGGCTGATAGCAGTGAGCACCCTTCTAAGGAATGGGTGCATGAGGGGCCCTGGCAGCCCCAATTCTGACTGCTGACCTCTTCCGGGCTGCCTTTAAGAGGTTCTTTTCAAAGAGCTCTTTCTCACGGTAGTGCACTGGTGGGCCATGCAGGTACTTCTCTTCTGCCTCCTTGTAGCTGAGCTCATAGAGGGCAGCGATGGAGCAGATGATTGCTTCTGGAAGAAGAACGTCCATGGTAAACTGCACTTTATCTCCTCTAGTCAGGGAGAGCAGAGCCTCATCTGCTTCCTTGCATATTTCTTGCAAATGCCTGGCCACAAGATGCAACTGGTCGTCATCCTCCAGGTAGGTCTCAATACAGAAGTCTTCCCCCCTTGATTTCCAAAGATTGTCCACCCACCTGGACGGTTTTCTGCCCTGCACAATCTCCCGCAGGTGCTGGTCGGCCCCCTTTCTCTTCACTATGAAGTCCACGAGCTTCTGGTTGGCTCTGTCCCAAGCAGCCCTCATACGGTCAGGCAGAACTTTCTTGCGGGGGCCTTTCCCACCTGGGGCATTCTCCTCCTCCCAATCTTCCAGGTCCACATAGCTCACCTTAGGGAAATCAATGTGCAGGTCTCCTTCCTGGATGGCCCTCCTTAGCGGGTAACTGACTTGGGCAGTGTAATAGCCCATAAAGGAGCCCAGGTAGGCGCCACAGGCCAGGCCCTCTCTGTAGTGGTCGATCACTGTGAGGCACCAGCTGATGCCCTGGCTGTACACTCTGCTGGCTCTTCTTATGAGTGATATTTTTTCTCCACAGTCCAGATGTTTCAACTTGTGTAGAGGGGCACGGACACCCTTGTGCTCAAACTGCATGTTAGCTTCCATCAACAACACCCTCGCCATCTTGTCATTTTGGCTGACACTTTTTACCACCGCTGGCCAGAATGGAAGGTCCTGAAATTTGAACCAGACCAGCATTCCTCGTTCAATGGTATTCTGTAGCTGGGCAGAAGCCACCTTGGCAGCTTGGCGTGCTTTTTGAATGGTGGAACGCCTCCTCTTGAACCTGGTCTTCGTCACCTTTGAGTGAGCACACGGTTCCAGTTCTGGCACCCTGCAATGTGGACACAGCACGTGGATCTTCCTTTTCCTGTTAGCAATGCGGAGGGATCTTCGCAGCCTCAGGATTGGAGGCATGCAAGCTGCTGAGGCCGAGTTTGCAGCTGGCTTCAGGGTGCCCGGGCCGTGGTCCTCCTTGCTCTCATGGAAGGCATTCTTCCTTTGGCCTCCAGTAGCCCTGGTGTGTAGGTCAGCAAAACGTGCTTGTTGCTTGAGGGCTTTGGGCGAAGACCAGATGCACCTCAGTGGCCCAGAAGCAGCCTGCTGCTCTTTCTTAGCCCGTACACTCTGCCTGGAGGCTGAGGCAGTCAAAGACTTGGGTTTGGATGTGTTTAGCTTTTTCATGCATGCATTACGACCAGAATTTCCTTCCAGTGTTGTGTGACATGGCCGTACTCTGATGCCTCTTAGGACATTCTGTTTCATCTCAAAGTGTGGAGGCCCAACAGTGGTGTGTGCCTGGGCTTTTCCACCTCGCACTGTGGGCACTTTCTGTGAGCCCACTGGCAACACAGGACCCTGACGGTGCTGCTTTCCAGGACTCCTCTGGGAGAGCTCTTGGCCTTTCTGGTTGTGCTTTTGGAAGCACAGACGCACGCGCAGGCGAAAGCGAGGACGTGGTTTGGAGTTGGCCTGCTCTTTTGGAACCTTTTGAGGACTTGTTCTTGTGCTGGTTCTTTGGCCACCTGTCCTTCCACCTTGCAAACAGCCTCCCTCCCCCAGGATATCGAGAGCCACCTTGAGGGCTCTTCTGTATGCTCTGGTCTGCTTTGGTGAGCCATTGCCCTGTGACTCCTTCCCTGCCATGGAGGCAAGGCTCACAATTTCAGACTTGGATAGTGGCCTTGCTTTGGTGCTCCTCACTCTTGTCTTCTCCCCCATAGGCAAGATTTGCACCTCCAAGAAAGGTGCCCCTCTCCTCTTACTATGGGCTGATGTCCTGGGTCTGGACAACACCCTTGCAGGCCACAGCTGACCCTTCCAGCCACACAGCACATACTCTGCAGAGTTCATGGTGACAGTACTCTGGGGCTGTGCTGATCACTACAGCGTGAGCAGTTTGGTTTTGGTGGGCACTGTGACTGCCTGACAGTTGTCTCTGTCCAGGCTCTCCTGCCTGTGGTACTGGCCTCCTTCCAGATTCTTGTGGAGGAGCTGGAGCTGACTTCCCTCAGGGTTATGTGGGCTTCCCCTGCATGGTGGAAGAAGGAAGCAGAGTTGCATTAGGAAGGAAATAAATAGGCTTAACCAGCATGGACACATCAGCGTGGTCAGGGGAGGCAAGGGTAATCAAAGGAGCTCATAAAGCCTGTTCTACAGATGTGGGAGAAGATATGCAAAAGGTCCAGAGCAGGTGGGAAACAGTTGTACTATTGTTGTTCCCAACCCCAAGTCTGGAGTGTTTAACTTCGTCCCAGAAAGGTGGATGTCATTACAAAGGCTGTGCATTTTCTTGCCCACCAGTCAGTACCTTAGGTCTCCCTGGGATTCTTTTGCCAAGGAAACCTCATTGTTCTCTTTCCTAGGGAGCTAGTCCTGCTCTGCCAACCCCAGGATGCCTATGGACAACCTAGTGCATGAGCCTTCCATACTTGTGTGATTCTAAGTTGAGCAGCAAGGAGGTGGGGAACTCTTCATGGTGATTCGCATAACATGGTAAGAGAAGATGGCTGCTTTCATAGCTTCTGGCTACCCCACCAGCCCACCACCAATCTTTCAGCTTAGTTCTGTTTCCATTGTGGACCTCACTATGGCATCAAGTGTCTACATGGCACACTTGGCGAGATCCTCAAAGAGAAGCTACTTCTTTACTAAACAGACATGCTTATTAATTAATTGGAAGACTCAGTGATTTCAGATGGCAAGCAACAGGGTTATGTGACATGACAGGGAGACAAGTGTCTCTGTTGGAACTGTGCACCCTCCTGCTGCAATGTCAAGCCTATGGTAGACCCTGCACACCCATATCTGCCTGTGATGAGCACTATTCATCCAAGAGATTACAGATCACTGACCTCTCCTGTCTCCAACCTCTGTGCCCTAATGTTAATCCATAAAGTCTTAGACAGGAAATTAAAGTAGCTACTTGATGATATGGATGGTCATGTGCCCATCCCTAGGTCTCGTGATATTCAATCTCATCTGTATTGCAGCTCTCCTCTTCATGTTCCTCCATACTGTCCCTCTCAACATAGTCCTCCCCTTAACCATCTCAGTGTAATTTCAACCCTTTCTTCTCCTCTCTGTCCAATTGTCTGTTTGTCTCTCTCTGTCTCTCCCTCTGTGTGTGTGTGTTTATGGTGGTAGCTAATCTGCTCTTGACTGCTTCTTCCTTGAGCCGGCCAGTTTCCTATCAGCAGTGTGCATGTCACCTGAGGGAAAACTCATCTGTCTGATCCTCAAGAGGCTGTGCTTGCTGAGAAGAACTACAACACAGAGGAAGAACCAAGAAAGACCCACATGCCACCCATGTTCACTATTCATGCTAGGATGCAAATTTGATTCTTGACATTACCAGGGCACCATGAGCCATAGTGAAACAGAGCACTGTGAACTGGGGGCTCCTGTGACACAAATCATCTTGGGAACTCCCATTACAACAGGTCCCCTCTGTGAGTGTGGCCATACCGAGCATAGAGACCCCAGATCTTATCCTAGGAATTCCTAACCTTACAGAAGTAGGGGGTGGAGAGCAATGACATTCTCCTCAATTCCTCAGTCCTTTCCTTCTGAACCCCTGTATCCATAAACTACTGGTGGTACACGCTAGCCCCCTATTCACAATGCAAATGTGCAGTGTCTCTCCTGTTGCATTCCCTTCCAAGCATTACTGACTTCAAATCTGATCTCACAATGCATAAAGTGGCTATCTACATAAAGGAGGCTAGGTGTGTCTCAGGCCACATCTGCTGGATGATGCAGCACTAAATGCGTATGTTGGAAGTATGGAGTTCATTTTAGTGATCAGCAACAGGAACCCTTCCTCTGATGAGGCTGTGTCATCTAACATGGTTAGCTGGCTCCCTCTGATGCAGCTCCCTTGGAGTCCTAGACGTTGGGACACAGGTGTCTGCTGAGAACACAGAGGAAACTATAACCCCCTCAGGTACCTTAGGCTGTCTTCTTCTGGATCTTCCTTGAACTGGCCCTCCAGCAAGGATGAATGAGCACCATCAGGCCCAACCACATCACCACCATCCAGACACCATGCCTCACAGGGTACCCTTAGAAACCTCAGATATGTGAGTTATACTTACAAAATGCACCCTTTTTACGCTGCACAGGTCTGCACAATGTTCAGCTTCCCTCAGGCAGTACGTTCTCAGACTCACATACTTCACTTAGAAATCATATCTGGGAATACAAAGTGTGTGTTCAAGCCCACAAACCATGCTATTCAGGCGTCATCTGTAACCCAGACATAGAGAGATGTGCATGCACTCATATCAGTCCACACTCCGCCACCCACACCCCCTTTGTGTATTCTGTCTTTTTATGCCTGTTGCTCCAGGGCATATGAAAGTCCTTGCCCTTCCTACAGACTGCTTAAATGTTATCGGTATTGCCACCTGCCTCCACTGTTTCAGGCATCACCTGCCTCCAGACCACTACTTTCAACCAATGCTTTGCTGAAATTTCTGTGATAGTTACCTTTCTGGCAAAAACAGTGCTCTCTTTTCCAGAGGCACAAAACAGAAGAAGTAGAATACTGAAATCCCTGTCTCAGTACATGCTTCAGCCCTGGGACCAAAGGCCTTTTATCAAGAACTTGGGCACAATTGCTGTGTGTGAAGTCTATTCACATTTTCTGCAGATGGGAACAATAGCTTCCTTTCCTGTGTGCAAGACCGACACATGGGTTAAAGGAAGTCTGATGAGAAGGTGCAAGAAGGGTATAGTGTATATTGGTCACACAGAGGAGCAGAGACACACAGAGGGATCCTGATGTGTTGGTGGGTTATGGGGAATCCATGGCTGCACACTCTTTAATTCCCAGATGGTTCTTAACCCAACTCAGAGCACTGTAAAGTCTCAGACACAGACACATACTAATGCCTGTTGGGGGAACAAAGTCTGGCCTCTCCTCTCTCCTCGGGTATTCATGACACCAGGTGTTTTACTTCAGTATACCCAACTGCCATTAGTGGCCAGTATTAGAGGCAGGTATCTTTTTGTAGGCCCGTGGCAGATATCCAGGCCCGGAGAGTATCACCACTTCCTATAAACAATCTTCCAAAAATAGCCTGCAGGTCAGCACCCACCTCCCACTCATAAGCCTCCACCCCAGCCACAAAGGGAGGCCCAGATACACCTCTGCCTTAAATGCCTTCCAGCTTCTCTCTAAGACAACAAACGCCACAACTATCTAGGCATTAAGGTGCTGCCACACAGATGCAGTCATTCTGTCAAGCACACAAGTGACAATCATCTCCAAAGAGAGAAAAGGTATCCATTCACATGTGTTGGGGAACTATGCTTTCATGGCCTGAAATGATAAAGCTGGCACCAAAGGGTTGTCACCTGAGGACAAAGAGACAAGGCAGGGTCCTTTGGGCTTCACTTCAAACAGTAGTAGTGACAACAACTCCTGTCCCATGAACAAGCACACAGGCTCCCAGGGCACACTCAGAGGGTCAGCTCACAGAGTCACTCAGGTTGGCTGAAGGCACCTACCTACATGCTTCCTGTGGTTGTCTACTGATCTCACCTCTTCAGTCTGTGAGTATCCTTCAGAAATACATCTGTAACCAGGAAAGAATGGCTTGTCCTCGTTGTCATGGCAACCACAGTGTCATAGAAAAAGTTTTCTGCAAGTAGCCAATTCTTTGTGGAAACCAGGAAGTACTGTTCACTTACACCTCTGTCACCTAGTTCCCCCCAGCCAGACCCCTGTAGCTTCAGGCATGAAAGAAAGTAACCATGCACACACTACAGAAGATGTCTCTATCACTCCAGGGTACAGGGTCTTTAAGCACAGAGGCTCTGGGAGAAGGCAAGACAAGAGATGGCAGGTACCAATAGTATTTCAATTGTCCACACAAAAGAGGAACCAGAAACAGTTGGTTGAGTATGTGTCTGTACAAAATAAATTCAAGAGCTGAAATACTTATCTGGTGCTCTTATGGAAAAACTATCTGTGATTTTAAAGGGATGAATTATAACTAGAATTGTTAAACACGTTTTAGCATAGGTAGTGTTCACATTTGATGTTTTTCCAGAAACCTCGCCTTTGAGAAGGCAAGCTATTTATAAACATCATTTTTACAGAAAAGTCTTATGAATTTCAAATCATATACCTTGAGGAATTTGGCTTGTATCAACATGGGAAACAATGAATAAATCATTGATACTTATAATGTTTCAAGACACTAAATCTTTTTCAACTTAGAGTTACACTTCTTTATGTGACTGCTGTTAATTTGTATCTGAGGCTGATTGGAACACTGACTTTTAATTCTCAACCATTTCTTCTTTTAGCATGGTCAACAAAGCTCAGACACAAATCAGCAAAGTAATAAAAATGTTTTGACTTTTACATCTGGACGTAGAGTGTGAAAAGGCCACCACTCCTCTTTACTTCTTGTCTAAAAAGATGAAATTCTTTTCTTCTCTGTTCATCCCAAAGGAAAGCTCCTGTATGTTTGAACCAGAGAGTCTGTGTTACAATAGCCGGTTAAGCATCTTTTGTTAGCTTAAAGTTAACACCTCTTACTAAAATGTTCACCAAGAAAATAGATATAATATAATACAGACATTGTTCCTTTTACCTAACTTCTAAGCAGCTGCTTAACTTGTAGTCTTTCACTTACTATGACAACAGGCATTATATTCTGTTCTGGTAACAATTTAAATTGATGAATTAAAAGGAAATCTCAACAAATGGAACATATACATTACAAACAGAGACAAACATTTCCTGTAGGTTTTTATAATTTTTAAGAATAAGTTAACTCATGTGACATTGCAATTAATCTCAGGATCTTCCCGACAATCTGAAATATGAAGACGGTTTTAAATTGCATTCTACAGTACATTTTGTCTTTTTTCTGTTGGTAAGTAAGAGTTCTGATCAGACATTGTAAACTATTTATCTGTACCTTGTTCCAAGCAGATTAGAAAAATGGTTAACACAAAGTGTTTTCTCTACATGAGTAATATGTAAATAGTTTCACAATGTTTTTTTGTTATTCCACTTCAGGACGCCACTAGAGAAAAAAAATCAGCAATTCACTGTGAAAACACATGTGGATGCTTTGTGGAGTAAAAATAGCCAGCATTTTAATTATACATGATTTCTGAATACTGGTTACAGAAAATGATTTTTTTTTTGTTAAAAACAAATTTATACATGTATATCTTTTTTAAACCTAATTCCTTCCCTTACATCCCTCCCCCTTCTGACTCATACTGTAATCCTCTCTATAATTTATGAACTCTACTTATTAGTAAATCTATCTATCTATCTATCTATCTATCAATCTATATATCTATATATCTGCCTATGTATATTCCTATCATCTATCTGTTTACACATTAGTCTCTCTATTACTGCACAAAGACATACTCTCAAACACAATTCAATTAGTGTTCATTGTATTAACATGTCTTGGGAAAAGCATGTTTTATCCAATTCCCACTGAAGATAAAATTGTTTACTACCCAACTTCTTCATGATAATGTATACTTATTTGAAGCATTTTTCTCTAACAATTACAGATTATATAAACACAGTTACTTCTTCCTCCTCCTTAAAATTATGCAAAAGCAGAGTTTTCTAACAGAGTTTATATTCCTCAGACTTTCACAGAACCCTAAAGTCCAGAAAATAGTTTTTATTGTATTTTCATTTGTCTACATTGCAAACTGTTGGGGGCAACATGATAATTGTGGTGACCACTATCTGTAGCCCAGAACATACAGACTGTTCTGTATATTCCTTCTTGGCATTTTTGTCCCTATTGGATGCATTCTTCTCTTCGATAACCACACCAAAGCTTGTGTACTGCCTATATGAGAAGAAAATTATCTCCTTTGAAGGATGCATGATGCAGCTCTTTGCTGAACACTTCCTTAAAGCAGTAAAAGTGATTGTACTGACAACCAGGGCCTATGGCCACTAGGTAGCAATTTGTAAGCCCTTGCACTACCCTTCCATCATGAACTGGAAGGCCTGTGGCACACTGATGGGGGTACTATAAACAGGAGGATTCTTGTGTTCTATCATACAAATAATTTTTGCTTTGCAGTTACCCTTCTTTGCACTCAATGTTTTTGATCATTTTATTTGTGATTTGTTCCCATTACAAGTACTTGCCTGCACTGATATGCATAGCTTCAGCCTTTTGGTGGTTGGCGAGAGTGGGTCTAACTGCATAATAATCTTTTCTAATTTGCTTGTATCCTATGGTGTCATCCTGTGCTCTCTGAAAGCTTACAGTTGTAAAGAGCAATGGAAAACTCTCTCCACCTGTGGGTCCCACACTGCAGTTGTGATTTTGTTCTTTGTCCCATGCTTATTTGTATATGCACACCCACCATCTGCTTTCTCCTCTGATAAAATGGTGGCCATGATGCCTTGATTTTGTTGGATGTGTTCTTAAACCAACCTCTAACCGTCTTCTTATCCATAAGCTTAGCTAATTTTTCCTGGTGTCTGCACTTCATACTGGGCCCATCTGTCTCTGGTTTCTGTTGTACTCTTTAGGATGTTTAGAGAGGTCCACCAGTTTGAGCATTGATCTTTGTGTTTCAACTGTAACTAAACGTAGAAGGTTGCTGGCACATGTGCACAAGCATGGCAGTGTGCATGGAAGAGTGCCTTTAACGAGAGGGTGCTAGAGCCTGTAATGTGGAGCTTAAGTGTAGGAGTGGGTACAGGTCCTAGTGCTTTTTGCAGGCACAATGTAGATGTGTAGGTGCCATGAATACATCAATGGCCTACAGGCCTCTAGTACTGTCCACCTCGTATTCTGATTTTCTGGGCTCCAGGAATTGTTTGCCTGGACTCCACTGGTAGACTCACAGAACAGGGGCTTCAATGTTGGGAACACTGTCTCAAGGAACCCTATTTTGCCAACTGTGAGGATGTGGGTAGGAGGCATCTGGTAGCTGGCTGTTAGTGTAGAGGGACCTTGGATCTGCATGCACTCACTTGAAGGAACACTCACTTGCTCCTAGGACTAATCAGAAGTCACAGGGGTTCCCCCTGTTCTCTACTCTCATATTTGGGCCCGCAGGGTCAAATGAGAGTGTAGGAGATCTGTGAGCTCAGTGGTGTCCTCTGTTTGGCTTCCAGGCAGCATAGGGAGACCCATACTTGTGGTAGCCACCTCTGCAGTCTCAGTCAGTGAGTACGGAGGATCCAGACCTGGGATGCCTGCCTCTGCTGTCTCATTCACTGAGAGGTCTATGCTTGGGGCAAGGGGAGGTGAAGGTTGATTGAATATTTACCACTCTCAGTCCCTGGAGATGTCCAAGGGTGACTTGGAGCTTAACTGTCACAGCCCCCAGGTAGTAGCCTCTCACCCAGGAAGCCTCAATTTTATGTTCTTGCTTCACCTGCCCCTTCACTCACTAATTTCGGGGTTTGGAATCCTGTGCCACTCAGACTGTATGATGCATGCTGGTAGGTGCCATCTTCCTTTCCCCACAAGATTTCTTGAGGTGAAAGTTCAGGTGGCTTAGCTTAAACTGTGAAGTTAATCTTCTGCTGTGATATAGGAGTAACTCACAAGGTACACTAAGAGCTCCTTTTTGGTTTTGTTGAAAGAAGTCATTGTGTAGCTCATGCTAGCCTTCAATGGTAATTGATGATGTTCTTGAATCTGTTTTTCTCAAGGGTTTAAAGTACAGGTTTCTGCTGCCACATCCAACAATGTCTTTTTCCCACACATACAGGTGGGGAGGATCTCATTATGTGTTTTCAGAGTCACCATCCTTACCTTGCCTACAAGTTAGGTAGATCCAAACTGCCAGCACCCATGTAGCCACCAGCAGTGCCAATAGGAGAGGCAGCCAGCCTCCCAGCATGCTTCTCTCTTCAGGAAACAGCTCAGTCACCCTAACAAACAAAGCTATGTTTGCCCTCTTTTGTAAATTGATTTTTTTACTCCGCTTCTCAGAAATTTAAACCTTTTCAAACCAAGTGCTTAAAGGCCTTTCAGGGTCTCCTGTTAAGGGTTCCCAATATCCAAGTTACTTAAAATTTATTACTCTGGGCTGGAGTGATGGTTCATTCATTATAGGTAGGCTCACAACAACAATAACAAAAAATGTATATAAATTCAGGCACACATGTGCCATAGTGTATGTGTGGAGGTCAGAGGACAACTTTAGGGCATTTCTTCTCTTCTATCACCATGGGATCTAGGTTGCAAGATCCAGATAGCAAGCGATTTTAGGCATTGAATTAGGGGCCATTCCCTAAACTCAGGTTTCTATTCCTTAAGCATAAAAGCATTTTCACCGTGGCAACTAGAATATGAATGCTGCTTTTTTGTTGATTGAATAATTTTTGTTCCTCGGGATGAACATAGATACATAATGCACACAAAGCTGTGTACCCACATAAAAGTCAAGGTATAGGGATAGTTATCTAAAGCTTGTAAGGGATCTAAAGTTATCTAAAGCTCATCGTTTGGTCCCACCTCTGGGGCTAGTTTCAGAACATAGTGTCAGTCCATTGTTAGTCAAAAGAACTGACATATCTCTAAATCCAGAGACATTTTTCAGAACATGCTGGTATCAGTGAGGTATCTTTTCTTGCCAATATTCCTGATTTGTTAATCAAATAGGATTCAGAGAGAATTGGAATGCCTTGAAATGTATACTCCCTCATGGACCGAGTCCCTGTTCTCATACAAGCCTTTGACTCCCATTCCATAGCATTGTGATACTTTCAACAACCATTTTGTTCTTTTTTCCCCTTCTGTATTTTCTGTTTGAAAATCCTTTCTTTTTACTTAGTTATGAGATCTCTGGGGTACCATAGACATTGGTTTGTTACATCAGATCAGAGTACACTGGCAGGGACCCCCTAATGCTCCTCACAGACATGGTATAACCTGTTATTATCAAAGGGGATTTGTGTGTCTTGACACTCTGACCATCCTGTGGTAATGACAGGTACTTACTGTTATCGGGAGGGAAGGGATCACTTGTCTCTGAGCATAACACAAACGTTCCTTCATGTTGCATGCAGTCATTGCCACAGGTGCGTAAATACAGGGTCAACTAAGGAAAAGGCAAGGTCAGAAAGTGCCCAGGAGACATTCTGCATTGTCCACATTTCTAACACAAATTCCTCCCTCTTTTCTGTTTGTTTGTCTTGGCATGGTCAACAATTTTTCACTTGGTTAAAGTTCTTTAGTCCACAAATCCAACCTGGTGACCCAAGACGAAAATATCTACAATGCCCTTGAACTTTTTGCATGGTAATGACATGGTATTTTCCTTATCTAAAAAGGAGGCTACATCCTAATAAATAGAGAAATATTCCCCCTAGACAATAGTAGGTGAGTTCCCTGGCACTAGAAAGGTCTATGACATCCTAAAACGTGCAGTTACAGTGTTGCCAGTGTCTGCTTTCTTGGCCACCCTGAGCTCTTCATGTTAGAGGGCATGGAGAATGACTTGTGTGTGGCTGTGTTGCTCTGTGACCCTCCGAATCCTACAAGGGCCTCACTTCCTGTTTCTACATGGGCCACCTGAGGCCCCCAGAAGGCAAACAATTGCTCTCCAGAGTTCAGGCATTGACCTGCACTCCAGCCTTCCAGCAGCAAACCTTTGAAGATTCTCTTTTAAATTAAAACTGAGGCTTTGGAGAAATAAAATGGCTGTCCTATCTCAGAATTACTCTGAGGATCTGTGGTAGAAAATAGAAGCAAAAGCACTTTGACAAGTTAGCAGTCACTAGTGCAAGAAAAGACACCAGAGCAGCAGAATCAGCCTCCTGATCTTACCACTGTAAAGACTAATAAGGTGTCCCTGATAGCACGCTTGACTAGGACTATTGGTAAAAGACTTGCCATCGTTTAAAAGATGAATCAGAGGGTTAGTATGTATCAGTTGTTGAATGCTTACTTAGAACTCAAGAAGTCCTAGGTTCAGTCCCTAGCATTCCACCACACATTCACATTCAGAAAGCATCCAGGCTGGAACAACTAATTTTCTACTGTCCTTCCCTTCCCAGATCACTGTAAATCACCTGAGTGACAGCACCTTCACTTTCCTCATCCACCAAAATGGCTACAGATATCCATGTCAGTTTATTCTGGTGTGAATAAGTGAAACAAAGTCAAGAGCTATAAGGTCCAAGTGAGTAGCCAGACTATCAGTGACGAAACCTGTCAGTCTTCTTGACTGACTTCAGATGCATCAGACTGTGTGAAATAGGACTCCCTTCAGAAGCCTAGAGTTTCTGCCTTTAGTTGATCCTAGACTTATTGTACCCAGGATGTGTACAGGTCCTTTTTTCTGCTACAGTGATAAAGATAGCCTAGCATGTTGAGACAGCAGTTAGCTTTGGGATATCTTGAAAGAAAACGTATCCAAAGTGTATTTTCCTTCAAGATATCATAGCTAGAGATTGGGGATGTAACAGTGGTGAAGGGAATGAAAGGGAGAGTACCTCCAACACTCTAGAAAAACCCAACAACAGGTTCCTTTGAATGAGAACCGTGTATGTATTTCCAACTTGATTGGTTGTAAAATTCACTTCAACCATCTTCTCATTCTTCTTACAAGCAGTGATATTTGGATCCCACAGACTTCCTCCAAGTTGAAAGAAAACCTCATGGGTGACCTGATAATTCCTCCCTCATCTGAGCTCCCAGGGAGCTTTACAGAAACAAATCTAAATCATTAGGCACACACCTATGAGACAGGAACCAGACTGTAGTTTATCTTCTGACCCAGTTCCCAGAATCACAAAGTATCTAATGTCCAAGAATGTTTAGGAATTCCCCACCCAATGCCATTACTTTGCTAAAAATAGCTTCTTTAAGCTTGCAGTAGTAGGTATAGATCTCAGTTTTTGACTCAGTTCAATACTCACCTTACATTTTGAGGTAAGAGAGCTGCTAGGACCTCTGTTTTCTCCTTTCAAGGGTAGGAGGAAAAGCCTTAGTTTAGGAGTTATGCCCGAAAATATGGAATAACTGCACTGATACTCAGGGCTTGCAAGCACAAAGACATGCTGCCAGTTTTACTGGATACAATGAAGGAAGGAAATGCCAAACAGCTTACAGGAATCCCTGACAGAACAACTATCAGAAAGTCCATTGCGTCACTCATGTGACTTGCAAATAAGAGTGGACAAATTTTCAGGAATGTGTATATGTAATAGCACAAATTATCTTCCTTACTCTTGGAACAATTTTGGGCTCTGGAAGGGAACTGGTTCTAGAAGAGAATCAGAGGGCTGATTCCAGGCCCTGGACCTCATACCTCTTACAGCTCCACTCTTTTACAGTGCTTATGATGTGAGGAAAGATCTTTCCCAATATCATTAACTTCACTAACATCACTAGCATCATGAGATTGTACTGCTCTGTAATTCATGTTCACCCTTAGAAGAAGGGATGATATGAGAGACTGTCCTAAAGCAGTTCCTTCATAAATCAAAGGAAATTGTAAGGGTCTACCATAGAGAAGGCAGTTTTGAGAAGGAAACTAGGGCCTCCTTTGGAAAACGTTCACCCTTTGTGTTAATCCAAACAGAAGGTACCAGAGATTCCTCTGAGCACAGGCCACTTGTGATAAGCAGGTGCATAGGCTATGTGGACTCCCCTCCAATCACAAAACAGCTTACCATGGGTACTGCTGTTAAGTGGGATTTGGGATAAAGTGTTAGATAAGCCAAGGAACAGGAAAGGTTTTCTGTAGCTATTACTGTACTATATAAACCTAAGAGTCGGTCCCAGTCTGCATAGCTGCTTAGCCCAAAGCCACTCCTTTTCTGAGTTCAGTTCTTTTTTTTTTTCTTTTTATTTATTTATTTTTTTTTTATCAGTTACATTTTATTAACTCTGTATCCCAGCCATGTCCCGATCCCTCATTCCCTCCCAGTCCCTCCCTCCCTCCCTCATCTCCACCGTGCCCCTTTCCAAGTCCAAGTCCAAGGACCTCCTCCCCATTCATCTGATCCTGTTTTATCAGGTATCTTCAGGACTGGCTGCAAAGCTCTCCTCTGTGGCCTAACAGGACTGCTACTCCCTTCGGGGGTGGGGAGACCAAAGAGCCAGTCATTGAGTTCCTGTTAGAAATAGTCCCTGTTCCCCTCACTTTGGGAAACCAATTGGTTACTGAGCTACCACAGGCTACATCTGAGTGGAGGTTCTAGGTTATATCCATACATGGTCCTTGGTTGAATGTCAGTCTCAGAAAAGACCCTGTGCCCAGATATATTTGGTCCTTGTGGAGCTCCTATCCTTTCCCCATCAGACTAACTCCCCTTCTTTCTTATGATTCCCTGTACTCTGCCAAAGGTTTGGTCATGAGTCTTTGCTTTGAAAACACTGCTAGTTAGAGTCTTTCAGATGCGCTCAGTAGACTCCTGTCATACGTTCAATGCACATCCCATCTGTCTTTCTAAATGAGGAATGATCATCTTACCCCATGTCCACTCAATTGATTATCTTTTTTAGGTGTATAGATTTCATTATGTTTATCATATCTTATAGATCTATATAAGTGAGTATATCCCATGTTTGTCTTTCTCCTTCTGGGATATTTCACTCAGAATGATCTTTTCTAGATCCCACCATTTGCCTGCAAATTTCATGATTTCCTCCTTTTTGATTGCTGAGTAGTATTCCATTGTATAAAAATACCACAATTTCTGTACCCATTCCAGCGTTGATGGACATCTGGGTTGTTTCCAGGTTCTGGCTATTACAAATAGAGCTGCTATAAACATGATTGAGCAAGTGTCCTTTTTGTGTACTTGAACAAACTTTGGGTATATACCTAGCAGTGGTATAGCTGGGTCTGGAGGAAGCACTATTCCTATTTGTCTTAGAAAGTGCCAGATATCTTTCCAGAGTGGTTGTACCAGTTTACATTCCCACCAGCAGTGGAGCAGGGTTCCCCTTTCTCCACAACCTCTCCAGCATGTGTTATCGCTTGAGTTTTTCATCTTGGCCATTCTGATGGGTGTAAGGTGATATCTCAGGGTCGTTTTGATTTGCATTTCCCTGATGGCTAATGAGGATGAGCATTTCTTTAAGTGTTTTTCTGCCATTCGACATTCCTCTGTCGAGAATTCTCTGTTTAGCTCTGTTCCCCATTTTTTAATTGGATTACTTGGTTTGCTACTTTTCAGCTTCTTTAGTTCTTTATATATACTGGATATTAGTCCTCTTTCAGATAAAGGGTTAGCGAAGTTTCTTTCCCAATCTGTAGGCAGTCGTTTTGTTTTGATGATGGTATCCTTTGCTTTACAGAAACTTTTCAGTTTCATGAGGTCCCATTTATTGATTGTTGCTCTTAGAGCCTGTGCTGTTGGTGTTCTGTTCAGGAAGTTGTCTCCTGTGCCAATGAGTTCTAGGCTGTTCCCCACTTTTTTTTCCAATTGATTTAGGGTATCTGGTTTTATGTTGAGGTCCTTGATCCACTTTGACTTTAGTTTTGTGCAGGGTGATAAATATGGATCTATTTTCATTTTTCTGCATGTAGACATCCAGTTGGTCCAGCACCATTTGTTGAAGATGCTGTCTTTTTTCCATTGAATGGAATTGGCTTCTTTGTCGAATATCGAGTATTCATAGGTGTGTGGATTTAGTTCTGGGTCTTCTATGCGGTTCCATTGATCCTTTTTTCTGTTTCTATGCCAATACCATGCAGTTTTTATTACTGTTGCCCTGTAGTACAGCTTGAGATCAGGAATGGAGATACCTCCAAATGATCTGTTGTTGTACAGGATCGTTTTGGAGATTCTGGGTTTTTTGTTTCTCCATATGAAGCTGAGAATCTTTTTTTCAAGGTCTGTAAAGAATTGAGTTGGTATTTTGATGGGAATTGCATTGAATCTGTAGATTGCTTTTGGCAGTATGGCCATTTTCACAATGTTAATCCTACCAATCCATGAGCACGGGAGATCTTTCCATCTTCTGATATCTTCTTCGATTTCTTTCTTCAGAGACTTGAAGTTTTCCTCAAACAGGTCTTTCACTAGCTTGGTTAGAGTCATACCAAGGTACTTTATGTTATTAGTGGCTATTGTGAAGGGTGTTGTTTCCCTAATTTCTTTCTCAGCCTTTTTGTCTTTGGTATATAGGAGGGCTTCTGATTTTTTTGAGTTGATTTTGTATCCTGCCACTTTGCTGAAAGTGTTTATCAGCTGAAGGAGTTCTCTGGTTGAATTTTTGGGGTCGCTCATGTATACTATCATATCATCTGCAAATAGTGACACTTTGACCTCTTCCTTTCCGATTTGTATCCCCTTGATCTCCTTTAGTTGTCTTATTGCTCTGGCTAGGACTTCAAGTACTATGTTGAAGAGATATGGGGACAATGGACAGCCTTGTCTTGTCCCTGATTTCAGTGGGATTGATTTAAGTTTCTCTCCATTGAGTTTGATGTTAGCTATAGGCTTGCTATATATTGCCTTTACTATGTTTAGGTATGTGCCTTGTATCCCTGATCTCTCCAAGACTTTAAACATGAATGGGTGTTGGACTTTGTCAAATGCTTTTTCGGCGTCTAAGGAGATGATCATGTGGTTTTTCTCCTTCAGTTTGTTTATGTGGTGGATTACATTGATGGATTTCCGTATGTTGAACCACCCTTGCATGCCTGGGATGAAGCCTACTTGGTCATGGTGGATGATATCTTTGATGTGTTCTTGGATTCGGTTTGCAAGTATTTTATTAAGTATTTTTGCGTCAATGTTCATAAGAGAGATAGGCCTGAAGTTCTCTTTTTTTGTTGGGTCTTTGTGTGGTTTAGGTATTAAGGTGACTGTGGCTTCATAGAATGAGTTTGGTAGTGTTCCTTCTGTTTCTATTTCGTGGAATAGCTTGAGGAGAATTGGAGTTAGCACTTCTTTGAAGGTCTTGTAGAATTCTGTGCTGAAGCCATCTGGTCCAGGGCTTTTTTTGGAGGGGAGACTGTTAATAACTGCTTCGATTTCCTTGGGAGATATAGGGCTATTCAGTCTTTCTACCTGATCTTGACTTAGTTTTGGTAGATGGAATCTTTCAAGAAAATTATCCATTTCATTCAGATTCTCAAATTTTGTGGCATATAGGCTTTTGTAGTATGACCTAATAATTGTTTGGATTTCCTCAATGTCTGTGGTTATGTCCCCATTTTCATTTCTGATTTTGCTGATCTGGATAGTTTCTCTCTGCTTTTTAGTTAGTTTGGCTAAGGGTTTGTCTATCTTGTTGATTTTCTCAAAGAACCAGCTTTTTGTTTCATTGATTCTTTGGATAGTTTTATTTGTTTCTAGTTGAT
Organism: Meriones unguiculatus; assembly: GCF_030254825.1. Classification (NCBI taxonomy): domain Eukaryota; kingdom Metazoa; phylum Chordata; class Mammalia; order Rodentia; family Muridae; genus Meriones; species Meriones unguiculatus. The sequence goes on from NC_083369.1 coordinate 117,046,121, forward strand.
TGATTTCAGCCCTTAGTTTGATTATTTCCAGCCGTCTGCTCCTCTTGGGTGTATCTGCTTCTTTTTTTTCTAGGGTTTTCAGTTGGGCCATTAAGTTGTTTGTATGTGATGTTACGAATTTCTTCTTGCAGGCACTTAGTGCTATAAATTTTCCTCTGAGCACTGCTTTCAATGTGTCCCATAAATTTGGGTATGTTGTGCCTTCCTTTTCATTGAATTCTAGGAAGTCTTTAATTTCTTTCTTTATTTCTTCCTTAACCCAGCTGTCATTGAGTAGTAAGTTGTTCACTTTCCATGTGCGTGTCGGCTTTTTGTTGTTTCTGTTGTTGTTGAGGTCGAGCTTTAGTCCATGGTGGTCAGATAGTATACAAGGGATTATTTCAATCCTTTTGTATCTGTTGAGGCTTGCTTTGTGGCCCACTATATGGTCTATTTTGGAAAAGGTTCCATGCGGTGCTGAAAAGAAGGTGTACTCTTTTGAGTTTGGGTGAAATGATCTGTAGACGTCTATTAGGTCCATTTGATTTAGGGATTCTGTGAGTGCTTTTATTTCCCTATTTGGTGTCTGTCTAGTTGATCTGTCCCTTGGTGAGAGTGGAGTGTTGAAGTCTCCCACTATTAAGGTATTAGGATCAATGTATGATTTAAGCTTCAATAATGTTTCATTTACGAATGTCGGTGCTCTTGTATTTGGGGCATAGATATTCAAGATTGTGATGTCCTCTTGGTGGATTTTTCCTTTGATGAGAATATAGTGGCCCTCCTTATCTTTTTTGATTAACTTGGGTTGAAAGTCTATTTTATTAGATATTAGGATGGCTACTCCAGCTTGTTTTCTGGAACCGTTTGCTTGAAAAACAGTTTTCCAGCCCTTTACTCTGAGGTAGTGTTTGTCTTTGTTGCATAGGTGTGTTTCTTGGATGCAACAGAATGTTGGATCCTGTTTCCTTAACCATTCTGTTAGCCTGTGTCTTTTTATTGGTGAGTTGAGTCCATTGATATTGATAGATAATAGTGACCAATGCATGTTAGTTCCTTTTGTAATGGAGTCGATGATCTAACCCTGTTTCATTGCTTGTTTTCTTTTCATTTTTGTTGGGACATTATCTGTATGCCCTGTTTTCTTGGGTGAATTTGTTTTCATTGGATTGGAGTTTTCCTTCTAGTATCTTCTGTAGGGATGGTTTGCTGTGTAGATATTGTATAAATTTAGTTTTGTCATGGAATATTTTGTTTTCTCCATCTATGTTGATTGAAAGCTTTGCAGAGTATAGTAGTCTGGGTTGACATTTGTGATCTCTTAGAGTCTCCATGATACTTGCCCAGGCCCTTCTGGCTTTCATAGTTTCTGATGAGAAGTCCGGCGTGATTCTGATAGGTCTACCTTCATATGTTACTTGGCCTTTTTCCCTTGCTGCTTTTAATATCTTTTCTTTGTTCTGTAGATTTAGTGTTTTGACTATGATGTGACGTGATGTGTTTCTTTTCTGGTCTAGTCTATTTGGAGTTCTGTAGGCCTCTTGTATATTTATGGACATCTCTTTCTTTAAGTTGGGAAAATTTTCTTCTATGATTTTCTTGAAAATATTTTCTGGACCTTGGAGTCTGGAGTCTTCTTTTTCGTGAATTCCTATTATTCTTAGATTTTGTCTTTTCATAGCATCCTTGATTTCTTGGATATTTTGTGATTGGAACTTTTCTGATTTTACTTTTTCTTTGAGAGAAGTATCCATTTCTGCAAGTGTGTCTTCAGCTCCAGAGATTCTCTCTTCCATCTCTTGTATTCTGTTGGTGATGCTTACTTTTGTGGTTCCTGATCTTTTCTCCAAGTTCTCCAGCTCAAGGGTTTTCTCATTTTGTGTTTTCTTTATTGATTCTAATTCTGTTTTCATGCCTTGCACCATTTCTTTCATGTGTTTGAATTTGGATTCCTGTCTCTCTACGATGGCCTCTATTTCTTTTTTCATTTCCTTCTTATATGCCACTAATTTTTCCTCTACTTGTGTATCTATTTGTTTGGCTATGTTTGCCTGTGTTTCTTTAAGGATATTGTCTATTTCTTCTTTCTTTGCCTCCAATTGACTGGCCATCTCTTTGAAAGACTTGTTCATTTCCTCCTTATGAGCCTCAAATAATTGGGCAAGCATGGCTTTAAAATCATTTTCCTGTGCTTCTGTTGAATTTGTGTATCCACCGATTTTGGGGTTTGCTGGTGAAGTCATGATGTCCTGATTTATGTTGGAAGTGTTCTTTCGCCTACCTCTGGCCATTGGCTTATCTGAAACCTTCCCTGTTTGTTTTTGGATTCTGCAGATCAGACTGGTGCTGTCTCTCTCTGGTGTCTGGAGAGTTCTTCAGGAACCTGAGCACTCTCAGCGTGTGCTGAGGACTAGCTGTACCTGTGGGAGGAAAATATGCAGGCACAAAAGAGGCAGATGCAAGTGTGTGTGTGCACGCGCATGTGTGTGTCCGTGTGTGTAAGTGTGCGTGGACGTGTGTCTCGAGGGACAGAGTGATGGCTAATGTTGAACCTTTGAGTGTGTGCAAGGGGCTCTGCACTGTATATGTCACAGGCGCTAATGATGACCGCAGTGCAATTTCTGGCATTAACTGCCTTGACTCCTCAATTAGGCCCACAGGGCAGGAACTTCGATGTCCCTAGTGCCCCTCTGTTTCCCAAAGTGGGTATGTGGGTGGGAGGGGGGTTTGATGCTTGGCTTCTGATTTAGAAGGGCCCAGGATCTGGGGAACTGCAGATTCTCAAGGGTGCACTCACTTACAGGCAGGTCTTTTGGCAGAGATCGTGGTATCTGGGGCTCTCTGCTCTCTGGTTTGGCCCTGCTTCTTTGATGTGCTCTGCCAGTTCTGTGCTGCTGTCACTGCCAGGTTCTGAGGTCTTGCTGCACCTGGAGATTTCAGGGTGGTCACTTCAGCAGGGATGGGGTAACCAGGCTCTCTGTTCTCTGGTTTGGTCCTGGTTAGTCATAAACTGGAGTGCTGTGGTGCCCTGCTAGTTCAGTGCTGCCAGTTCAGTATGGCGTCTAGCAGACTCAGGCCCTGGGAGGATGGTGCAGCTGCTGAGAGAATCTGGGACTCCAGGACACATACTGCTGGCTTTTGTCTGCCGCTAAAGTGCTTGGGGCTCCATCTCAGTGGCTGTATATCCCAGGCAGTTAGGTCTGCGCTGAGAAAGATGAGTCCGCTGTGCTGCTGTGCCCAGGAGGAAGCAGGTCTGGGGGAAGGGAGTGCTGCAAGATCAAAGGATCGTTTCTCTCCTTCCCCAAACAAGTCCCCGGGTGACCGGAGACCAAAGGTTTCACCTCCTGCGATGTTCCCTGTTGTTCAGAAAGCCTCACCGTGGTTTTCCTGGGTTAGGGGTCCTTCCATTCACCAACTCAGAAGTTCAGGTATCCCACCACTCAGAAACTGTGTGTGCTAGTCGCCATCTTGGCTCTGCCCCGTTCTGTATTTCCATATATTCAACCACACTTGCATGCCTGGGATGAAGCCTACTTGTTCATGATGGATGATATCTTTTATGTGTTCTTGAATTCAGTTTGCAAGTATTTTATTGAGTATTTTTGCTTTAATATTCATAAGAGAGATAGGTGTGAAATTCTCTTTATTGGTTAGGTATTTGTGTGTTTTAGGTATCAAGGTGCCTTCATAGAATGAGTATGGTGATGTTCCTTCTGTTTCTATTTTGAGGAATAGTTTGAAGAGATTTAGCATTAGCTCTTTTCTGAAGGTCTGGTAGAATTTTGCACTGAAACCATCTGGCCCTGGGCTTTTTCTTTTTAAAGGAGACTTTTGATGACTATTTCTCTTTCCTTGGGGGATAGAGGACTGTTTAATTGATTTTCCTGTTCTTGATTTAATTTTGGTAAATGGAATTTGTCAAGAAAATTGTCCATTTTATTTAGAGTTTCAAATTTTGTGGTGTATAGGCTTTTGTAGTAGGACCTATTGATTGTTTGAATTCCCTCCGTGTCTGTTGTTATGTCCCCTTTTTTTTTCATTTCTGATATTGGTGATTTGGACAGTTTCTCTGAGGCTTCTATTTAGTTTGGCTAAGGATTTGTCTATCTTTTTTTATTTTCTCGAAGAACCAGCACATGGTTTTATTGATTCTTTGAATTGTTTTATTTGTTTTTCATTTATTGATTTCTGCCCTGAGCTTGAGTATTTTGAGCCATCTACTCCTCTTGGGTGTGCCTGCTTCTTTTCTTTCTTGGGCTTTCAGATGAGCTATTAAGTTGCTTGTATTCAGTGTTTCAAATTTCTCCTTGAAGGCACTTATGAACTTTCCCCTCAGTACTGCTTTCATTGTGTCGCATAAGTTTAGGTATGTTGTGCCTTCATTTTCATTGAATTCTAGGGAGTCTTTTATTTCTTCCTTTATTTCCTCCCTAACTCACCTGCCGTTGAGTAGCAAGTTTTCCAATTTCCATGTGCTTATATGTAGGCTTTTTGCTATTTCTGTTGTTGTTGAAGTCGAGCTTAGTCCATGGTGGTCAGACAGATTACAAGGGATTATTTCAATCTTCTTCTATCTTCTGAGGCTTGCTTTATGACCAACTATATGGTCTATTTTGGAAAAGGTTCCATGAGGTGATTAAAAGAAGGTATAATCGTTCGAGTTTGGGTAAAAAGATCTGTAGACGTCTATTAAGTCCATTTGATTTAGGGAATCTGTAAGTGCTCTTATTTCCCTGTTTAGCTTCTGTATGGATTTTCTGTCCATTTCTGTGAGTGAGTGTTGAAGTCCCCCACTGTTAAGGTGTTGTGATCGATGTGTAATTTCAGCTTTACTAATAGTTAATTTACAAACGTAGATGCTCTTGAATTTGAGGCATATGTCCAGAATTGTGATGTTCTCCTGGTGGATTTTTCTTTTGATGAGAATGAAGTGCCCCTCCTCATCATTTTTGATTAATGTTGGTTGAAAGTCTATTTTATTAGATATTAGGATAGCTACTCGATTTTGTTTTCTGGGTCCATTTGCTTGAAAGACATTTTTCCAGCCCTTTTTCTGAGGTAGTGTTTATCTTTGCTGCATAGTTGTGTTTCTTGGATGCAGCAGAATGTTGGATCCTGTTTCCACAACAATTCTGTTAATCTGTGCCTTATTATTGGAGAGTTGAGTCTATTGATATTGATAGATAATAGTGATCAATGGCTGTTAGTTCCTTTTACTGTGGAGTTAGTGGTATTACTGTTGTTCATTGGTTGTTTTCTTGCAATTTCTCTTGAGAGATTATGTATATCCTGTCTTTTCTTGGGTGTATTTGTTTTCAATGCATTGGAGTTTTCCTTCTAGTAACTTCTGTAGGGGTGGGTTGCTGAGCAGATATTGCTTAAATTTAGTTTTGTCATGGTGTATTTTGTTTTTTCCATCAATGTAGGTTGAAAGCTTTGCTGGGTATAGGAGTCTGGGTTGATATCTGTGGTCCCTTAAAGTGTTCATGATATCTGCCCAGGCCTTTCTGGCTTTTATAGTTTCTCATGAGAAGTCTGGTGTGATTCTGATAGGTCTTCCTCCATATGTTACTTGGCCTTTTTCCTTGCTTCCTTTAATATCTTTTCTTTGTTCTTTAGATTTAGTGTTTCGACTATGATGTGACATAAGGAGTTTCTTTTCTGGTCTAGTCTATTTGGTGTGCTGTAGGCCTCTTGTATATTTACAGACATCTTTTTCTTTAAGTTGGGAAATTTTCTTCTATGGGTCTTATTTTAACTATGTACATTTTCTTTCCTTTTTAAAGAATTCATTTAATGTGTAAAACCAATTGTGCCATTGTTTACCGCAACCTCAAACATGACATTATCAATCCTTCAGTATAGTGTTGAGCTGTTTATACTCTTCCCTTATATTATCTTTCATTTCTGTTAGCTCTAAGGAACTAAAGTGTAACTTTATGTATAATGTGTGTGTGTGTGTGTGTGTGTATCACTGTTTTTAATTTTTTTTCAATTTTCTCCTTTTACTCATTTTTTAATTTTATTTTTTATTTTTTTATATCAATTATAGTTTATTCACATTTAACTCAGCTGTAACCCCATAACTCAATCCCTCCCAATACCACATTTCCTCCCTCATCTTCTCCCATGCCCTCATCCAAGTTTACTGATAGGGGAGATTCTCCTCCCTTTCCATTTGACCCTAGCCTATCAGGTCTCAATAGAACTGTCTGTGTTGTCTTCCTCTGTGGACTGGAAAGGCTGCTCCCCTCTCAGGAGGAGATGATCAAAGTGTTAGCAACTGAGTTCATATCATAAACAGTCCTATTCCAATTACTAGGGAACACACTTGGACACTGAACTGCCATGGGCTACATCTGTGCAAGGTTTCCAAGTTAACTTTGATACATGGACCTTGGTTGGAGTATCAGTCTCAGAAAATAGCCCTGTGCCCGTATTTCTTGGTTCTGATGCTCTCCTTCTGAAGCTCCTGGCCCCTGCAGGTCTTTCTATCTCCCCCTCTTTTCAAAAGATTCCCTGCACTCTGCCCAAGGTTCGGCTATGAGCCTTACCATCTGCTTTGACACTCTGCAGGGTAGACTCCTTTATTTTAATAGTTTTTTTTTTTTAATTTTATTTTTCTCATTAGTTACATTTTGTTAATTCTGTATCCCAGCTGTATCCCTCATTCCCTCCCCAATCCCACCCTCCCTCCCTCATCGCCTCCCTACCCCTTTCCAAGTCCACTGATAGGGGAAGACCTCCTCCAATTTTATATGATTCCCTTTTGTCAGGTATTTTCAGGACTGGCTGCAAAGCCCTCCTCTGTGGCCTAACAGTACTGCTCCTCACTTGAGAGGTGGGGAGGTCAAAGAGCCAGTCATTGAGTTCCTGTTAGAAATAGTCCTTGTTCCCCTTACTATGGGAAACCAATTGATTACTGAGCTATCACGGGTCACATCCGAGCAGAGGTTCTAGGTTTTATCCTCTCATGGTCTTTGGTTGAGTGTCTATCTCAGAAAAGACCCTGTGCCCAGATATGTTTGGTCCTTGTGGAGCTCCTATCCTTTCCACATCAAACTCCCCTTCTTTCATATGATTCCCTGCACTCTGCCGAAGGTTTTGGTTATGAGTCTTACTATCTAATTTTGAGCACAGCTAGGTAGAGTCTTTCAGATGACTTCTGTGGTAGACTCATGTCATACATTCAATGCATATCCCATTTGTCTTTCTAAATGAGGATAGATCATCATACCCCGTGTATGCTTTCTTGATTATCTTCTTTAGGTGTATAGATTTCATTATGTTTATCATATCTTTTAGGCCTATATAAGCGAGTATATTTTATATTTGCCTTTCTCGTTCTGGGATACTTCACTCAGAATGATCTTTTCTAGATCCCACCATTTTTCTGAAAATTTCATGATTTCCTCCTTTTTGATTGCTGAGTAGTATTCCATTGTGTAAAAGTACCACAATTTCTGTACCCATTCCTCCGTTGATGGACATCTGGGTTGTTTCCAGGTTCTGGCTATTACAAATAAAGCTGCTACAACCATGGTTGAGCAAATGTCCTTATTGTACACTTGAGAAAATTTTGGGTATATGCCTAGCAGAGGTATAGCTAGGTCTTGAGGAACTACTATTCCTAATTGTCTGAGAAAGCACCAGATTGACTTCCAAAGTGGTTGTACCAGTTTACATTCCCACCAGCAATGGAGGAGTGTTCCCCTTTCTCCTCAACCTCTCCAACATGTGTTGTCATTTGAGTTTTTCATCTTGGCCATTCTGATGGGTGTAAGGTGAAATCTCAGGGTCCTTTTCATTTGCATTTCCCTAAAGGCTAATGACGTTGAGCATTAGTGTTTCTCTGCTATTCTATATTCCTCTACAGATAATTCTCTGTTTAGCTCCGTTCACCATTTTTTAATTGGATTACTTGGTTTGCTGCTTTTCTGCTTCTTTAGTTCTTTATATATACTGGATATTAGCCCTCTGTCAGATAAAGGGTTGGTGAAGTTTCTTTCCAATCTGTAGGTAATCGTTTTGTTTTGATGACGGTGTCCTTTGCTTAACAGAAGCTTTTCAGTTTCAAGAGGTCCGACTTATTGATTGTTGCTCTTAAAGCCTGTGCTGTTGGGGTTCTGTTCAGGAAGTTGTCTCCTGTGCCAATGAGTTCTAGGCTGTTCCCCACTTTTTCTACTAACAGATTTAGCATATCTGGTTTTATGTTGAGTTCTTTGATCCACTTAGATTTAATTTTGTGCAGAGTGATAAATGTGGATATATTTTCATTTTCTGCATGTAGACATCCAATTACACCAGCACCATCTGTTGAAGATGCTATCTTTTTTCCATTGAATGATTTTGGCTGCTTTGTCAAAAATCGAGTATTCATAGATACATAGGTTTATTTCTGGGTCTTATATTTGGTTCCATTGAACCTCGTTTCAGTTTCTATGAAAATACCATGCAGTTTTTATTACTATTGCTCTGTAGTACAACTTGAGATCAGGGATGGAGATACCTCCAGATGATCTGTTGTTGTAAAGGGTTGTTTTGGAGATTCTAGGTTATTTGTTTCTCCATATGAAGCTGAGAATCTTTTTTTCAATGGTCTGAAAAGAACTGCGTTGGTATTTTGATGGGAATTGCATTGAATCTGTAGATTGCTTTTGGCAGGATGGCCATTTTCACAATGTTAATCCTACCAATCCTTGGGCACAGGATATGTTTCCATCTTCTGAGATCTCCTTTAATTTCTTTTTTTTTATTTTTTTTCTTCTTTTTTTTTTCAATGCATTTATTCAGGAACATTGAACAATCCTCAGACCCCGGGGAAAGCCAGCCCACAGCTTAAATAGCCTCTGGGTAGCCAACCCAGGCGTGCCACGGGGGCAATGCAGATAGGTCCACATACATGGAAGCAAGCCAGATCCTCAGCCTTAGCCAAATGTGGAATTGTTCATGACAGAGAGCACTCACCATCGGGAAGGTGGAAGGCAGAAACCAGCTCCATCTTTAAGGCATAGCATTCCGCAGCTCTCTACAGTTCCCCCTTTTTGTTTTAGACGCATCAGGCAAGAGTAGAGGTCTGATCTCTGATATTAGAAATAAATTGGGACTTTGTACAGATGTTCATTTAGGTGTCATCCACCCAAAGAGCATCAGACACGTCCGATACCTTTTTCTCAGAGGCGGGGCCTGGGGCATCAACCCACATGCAATCAGACATGCTCTTCTCTGGGTCCAAAGCGGCTGACCCTGAGTGCAGCGCTTAGCCTGGCATCCTTAGTGTAACATTTTAGCTTTTTATGGTATCCAACCATGCTTGGGGAGAATGTCCTGCTTCAATGGCTGTAAAGGCCTGAATGATCATGGCTGCATCACACTGTTGTGAGGCTCTAATCTTGCATATATACCACAGGCAAACCAAGGAGACCAACACCAGAAGGCCTGGTAACACTCCCATGCCCGCCCATTCCTTCAGATGATTCATGGCTGCAGCAATCCATGTTGATAATCCTGTGGCTAGTCCTGCGTCCACTCCGGTAGAATTTACTGTGACAATGGCCACTCTCAGCTGCTCCATAGTAGTATCGAATTCTCCAGTCCAATTACCTAAAATATAGCTCGACAATTGTTTAGACAGATTTGCAGCACAGGAAAAATTCTCATGTTGTATGCTAGTGACACAAAGTCCAGCATACTTTCATTGACAGCCAAGTTGAGCGATTTGCCATAGGGTATCAATTTGCTCCTGCACGAGGTCAATCCTCTGATTGAACACCATCAAGCTTCCTTTTAGTTGAGCATTAATTCCTTTATGTACAACTAAGGCATGAGCTACATTGGCTAAATGATTATTCAGGCTCTGAGCAGTCTGCCCAGTATGACTCGTGGCTAATGCCCTGGTGGTATCTCCAACAGCCGCCAATGAGATGGTAGTAACAATGGTGGCTGAGTTCCAAGATCCCTTTTCTGTCTGAAGAGAGTCATAGCGTGAGGGGCATCAATGGGCACAGGCACCCAGTGACGCATGCGAGTAACCAGGGCAGACCTAAATTTACTAGCATTCCAGCATTGGGCAAAAAAGCAAGTATCATTACCACAATTACTTGGCTCTATCTGGCTAATAATGAATAAAAATGGGGGATATAGACAAACAGGTGTGGGCTTATAGGAAATATTATGAGAAGCCTTAACCCCTCGTTGGAACATCCTGCGTCAGTTCTAGAACTAGCAGTGGTGGTGTCCGAGGTCTGAGTAGGTTCAGGAGACCATTGCCCCCAGGGGCGAGACGTGCTCCATGCCAGTTGACTAACTCCATGTTTTCCTCCAATTTTGAAAGTCATTTAAGGTTCTTAAATTATTTTTCCCTTTTTTCTTAAATTTTTCATCAATTACACTTTATTCGTTCTGCATCCCCCCATAAGCCCCTCCCCCCCTCCCAATCCCACCCTCCCTCCTCCCTCTGCTTGCATGCCACTCCCCAAGTCCACTAATAGGCGAGGTTCTCCTCTCCTTTCTGATCTTAGTCTGTCAGTTCACATCAAAAGTGGCTGTATTGTCCTCTACTGTGGCCTGGTAAGGCTGCTCCCCCCCCCCCCAAGAGGGAGGTGATCAAAGAGCAGGCCAATCAGATTATGTCAGAGGCAGTCCCTCTTCCCATTACTATGTAACCCAATTGGACTCTGAACTGCCCTGGGCTATATCTGTGCAGGGGTTCTAGGTTATCTCCATGAATAGTCCTTGGTTGGAGTATGAGTCTGCTGAGCCGGATGGGCAACTGTTGGGCAGGTGAACGGAATTTTAGGTAAGAACTGGGAAATAGTAAGAGCTGGAGAGGACAGGGTCTCCACAAGGAGAGCAACAGAACAAGAAAATTTGAACATAGGGAACTTCCTTTAATTTCTTTCTTCAGAGACTTGAAGTTTTCACAAATAGGTCTTTCACTTGTTTGGTTAATGTCACCCCAAGGTACTTTATGTTATTAGTGGCTATTGTGAAGGGTGTTGTTTCCCTAATTTCTTTCTCAGCCCTTCTTTCTTTTGTGTACAGGAGGGCTTCTGATTTTTTTGAGTTGATTTTGTATCCTGCCACATTGCTTAAGGTGTTTATCAGCTGAAGGAGTTCTCTGGTTGAATTTTTGGGGTCACTCATGTATACTATCATATCATCTGTGAATAGTGACACTTTGACCTCTTCCTTTCCAACTTGTATCCCCTTGATCTCCTTTAGTTGTTTTATTGCTCTGGCTAGGACTTCAAGTACTATGTTGAAGAGATATGGAGAGAGTGCACAGCCTTGTCTTGTCCCTGATTTCAGTGGGATTGATTTAAGTTTCTCTCCATTGAGTTTGATGTTGGCTGTATGCTTGCTGTATATTGCCTTTACTATGTTTAAGTATGTGCCTTGTATCCCTGATCTCTCCAATACTTTAAACATGAATGGGTGTTGGACTTTGTCAAATGCTTTTCGGAGTCCAAGGACATGATCATGTGGTTTTTCTCCTTCGGTTTGTTTATGTGGTGGATTACAATGATGGATTTCCTTATGTTGAGCCCCCCCTTGCATGCCTGGGATGAAGCCTACTTGGTCATGGTGGATGATATCTTTGTTGTGTTCTTTGATTCGGTTTGCAAGTATTTTATTGAGTATTTTTGCATAAATATTCATAAAAGAGATAGGTCTGAAGTTCTCTTTTTTTTTGTTGGGTCTTTGTGTGGTTTGGGTATCAAGGTGACTGTTGCTTCATAGAATGAGTTTGGTAAAGTTCCTTCTGTTTCTATTTTGTGGAATAGTTTGAGGAGAATGGTATTAGTGCTTCTTTGAAGGTCTGGTAGAATTCTGTGCTGAAACCATCGGGCCCAGGGCTTTTTTTGGTGGGGTGACTGTTAATGACTGCTTCAATTTCCTTGGGTGATATAGGGCTATTCAGTCTTTCTATCTGATGTTGACTTAATGTTGGTAGATGGAATCTATCAAGAAAATTATCCATTTCATTTAAATTTTCAAATTTTGTGGCATATAGGCTTTTGTAGCATGACCTAATGATTGTTTGGATTTCTTCAGTGTCTTTAGTTATGTCCCCCTTTTCATTTCTGATTTTGATGATTTGGATAGATTCTGCTTTTTAGTTAGCTTGCCTAAGGGTTTGTCTATCTTGTTGATTTTCTCAAAGAACCACCTTTTTGTTTCATTGATTCTTTGAATAAATTTATTTGTTTCTAATTAATTGATTTCAGCCCGAGTTTGAATATTTCCAGCCTTCTGCTCCTCTTGGATGTATCTGCTTCTTTTTTTTTTCTAGTGTTTTCAGTTGGGCCATAAAATTACTTGTATGTGATGTTACAAATTTCTTCTTGAAGGCGCTTAGTGTTATAAATTTTCCTCTGAGCACTGCTTTCAATATGTCCCATAAATTTGGGTATGTTGTGCCTTCATTTTCATTGAATTCTAGGAAGTCTTTAATTTCTTTCTTTATTTCTTCCTTAGCCCAGCTTTCATTGAGTGTTAAGTTGTTCAGTTTCCATGTGCATGTCGGCTTTTTGTTGTTTCTATTGTTGTTGGTGTCCAGCTTTAGTTCATGGTGATCCAATAGAATACAAAGTATTATCTCAATCTTTTTATATCTGTTGAGGTTTGCTTTGTGACCAACTATATGGTCTATTTTGGAGAAGGTTCCATGAGGTGCTGAAAAGAAGGTATACTCTTTTGAGTTTGGGTGGAAAGGTCTGTAGACATCTATTAGGTCCATTTGATTTAGGGACTCTGTAAATGCTTTTATTTCCCTATTTGGTTTCTGTCTAGTTCATCTCTCCCTTGGTGAGCGTGGGGTGTTGAAGTCACCCACTATTAGGGTATTTTTATCAATGTGTGGTTTAAACTTTAATAATGTTTCATTTATGAATATGGGTGCTCTTGATATGGGGCATAGATGTTTAGAATTGTGATGTCTTCTTGGTGAATTTTTCCTTTGATGAAAATGTAGTTCTCCTCTATGTCTTTTTTGATTAGTTTTGGTTGAAAATCTATTTTATTAGATATTAGGATAGCCACTCCTGCTTGTTTTTTGGGTCCATTGGCTTGAAAAACTGTTTGCCAGACTTTTACTCTGAGGTAATGTTTACCTTTGTTGCGTAGGTGTTTCTTGGATGCAGCAGAATATTGGTTTCTGTTTCCACATCCATTCTGTAAGTGTGTCTCTTTTTATTGAATAGTTGAGTCTATTGATGTTGATAGATAATAATGACCATTGAATGTTATTTCTTATTATTGTGGAGTTGGCGATGTTACTGTGAATTGTTGCTTGTTTGCTTTTGATTTTTGTTGGAAATTATCTTTAACCTATGTTTTCTTGGGTGTATTTGTTTTCATTTGATAGGAATTTCCCTTCTAGTATCTTCTGTAGGGCTGGGTTGCTGTTCTAATATTGCTTAAATTTAGTTTTGTGATGGAATATTTTATTTTCTCCATCTATGTTGATTGAAAGCTTTGCTGGGTAAAGTAGTCTAGGTTGGCATCTGTGGTCCCTTAGGGCCTGAATGATATCTCCCCAGGCCCTTCTGGCTTTCATAGTTTCTGATGAGAAGTCTGGGGTGATTCTGATAGGTTTGCCTTTGTATGTTACTTGGCCTTTTTCCCTTGCTGCTTTTAGTATCTTTTCTTTGTTCTGTAGATTAAGTGTTTTGACTATGATGTGGAGTGAGGAGTTTCTTCTCTGGTCTAGGCTATTTGGTGTTCTGTTGGCCTGTTGTATGCTTGTGGAAATCTCTTTCTTTAGGTTGGGAAAATTTTCTTCTATGATTTTCTTGAAAATATTTTCTGGACCTCGTAACCTGGACTCCTCTTCTTCTTCAATTCCTATTATTCTTAGATTTTGCCTTTTCATGGCCTCTTTGATTTCTTGGATGGTTTGTGTTTGGGATTTTTCTGATTTTATTTTTGCTTTGAGAGAAGTACCAATTTCTGTGAGTGTATCTTCAGCACCTGAGATCCTCTCTTCCATCTCTTGTATTCTATTAGTGATGCTTACCTTTGTGATTCCTTCTCTTTTCTCTAAGTTCTTCAGTTCCAGGGTTTTCTCGGTTTGTGTTTTCTTTATTGATTCTAATTCTGTTTTCATGTCTTGCAACATTTCCTTCATCTGTTTGAGTGTGGATTCCTGTGTCTCCAAGATGGTCTCTATTTTTTTGTTTGTTTCCTCTCTCAGGGCCTCTGCTTCTGCCTCCAATTGTTTGGCTATGTTTGCATGTGTTTCTTACGAGCTTCTTCGTTCACTTCGTTTTTCTTTGTTTCTCTTTGGGAGGCCAAATCTTTAAGGGATTTTTTGTATCCTCTTTAACTGTTTGAATCTCTATGACTATTAGAGATTCAAACAGTTTCCTCTTTATGTGCCTCAAATAACTGGATAATCATAGCTTTATAATCATTTTTTTTTCTGTTTCTGCTGAGTTGGAGTGTCCAATAATTTTGGAGGTTGCCGGTGAAGCCATGATATCTTGATTTGGGTTGGTTGTGTTCTTTCGCTGATCTCTGGCCATTTGGTTGTCTCTTGTGTTCACTGTTTGTTCCTGGATTCTGCAGGTCAGACTGGTTTTTCTCTGGTATCTGGAGAATTCTTCAGGAAAATGAAGGTCTAGTGAGGTCTAGTGGTTTCAGTGTGTGCGTTGGTTATTCAGCTATACCTGTAGAAGGAAAGTTCGCAGGCTCAGAAGGACAAATTCGTTTAGTGTGTGTTTGAGCTTTTGATTGTGGGTGTTTCTAAGGGACATTGTGTTGGTGGATGAAGAGGCCTTCAGTGTGTGAGAGGGGTGCTTTGCAGGCACTGAAGTTGTTGCAGGCACTAAGGGATCGTAAACGCTGTTGAAGATTGCACGTGTGTATTGATTTTACAGGTCTGCTGGTCTTTGGTGTCTATTCAGCTGGTTTTCTGCCACTGAGGGGTTGGAAGGCCTGTACAATCACTGGCTGGGCAGCCCTGTGTAGTACATGCTGCCACTAGCAGTCTTGGGTCCTGAGAAGGGTTGTACTGTGTGTCTGAGTCTCTGTGGCTAGCACTGTATTGGGCGTATGCTCTGGCTGGGTAGAGTTTCAGCGGTGCGTGCACTCCTGCAGAGCAGGGTGGTGTTGGTAGTGGGGAGTGTGTTCAGTGGGTCAAGAGTTCGGCGAGAGGGCCCTAGGTTGGGTGTGTTTTCCTCTGAGTGGTGGCGTTCAGCAGGTCATTATTGCTCTCCGCTGTGGCAGTGGGGTCTGGAGCCCTGCCTCCCTGCTTCCACCTGTCTTGGGTCCCAGACACTGAGCTTTGCTGCTTTGGTATCCAGGAAGAATTGTATTGTGGATCTGAGTCTTTGTGGTTAATGCTCAGTGGTTGGAGCTCTGTGATTGGGCCTGTGCTCCTCCTGTGAGGAGGTTTCTGGGGTTATTGCGTTCTGGCTGCTTGGGATGTGTGCTCAGCTGCACTTCCTGCTGCAGTCTAGCTTGGGATCTCCTCAGAGGGATGGGGAAGGGGATGCTCCGTGGGTCTGGAGGGCCCTGATTGGGACGTGTGTCCAAGGAGGGGACGGGAGTTCAAAGGGTGGTTACAGCAGACCACTGCTGTAAGGGGCCCAGAGCACTGTCTCTGCTGCCTTGATCTGGATGTGAGCTTTGCACTCAGCTGCCTGGTGCTGTGTGCCGGTTTCCCCACAGGAGGCCTGGACAAGGGAAAATCCCTATTTCCTTCCCAGAGAAGTCTGTGCCCGATCTAAATCTACTAGCACTCCACGCTTCTGTGGTGGCCCCTCTCCTTTAGAAAGCCCAAAAATCCAAATTCTAGCTTGAATGACTCTCCACTCACCAATTCTGGAGATTCATCTCTTCTGCCTCTCCAAAATGGTGTGCTCTGCTTGCCACCATCTTGGAGTCTCCTCCTGCATAGACTCTTTCAGAAACCTTCTGTAGTAGGATCCTGTCCTATGTCCTGTTTTCCCCCCTCTTCAGATATCTGCTACAAACATGATTCAGCAAATCTCTATGTGGATTACTTGAGCATATTTTGTATATATGCTCAGGAGTGTTGTAGCTGAATCTTGAGGTAACTGTTCCTAACTGTCAGACAAAGCACCAGATTGATTTCAAAAGTGGTTGTACAAGGTTACATTCCCACCAGCAATGGAGGAGTTTTCCAATTTCTCCACAGCCTCTCCAGCATATGTTGCCATTGGAGTTTTATTTCTAGTCATTTTGATGGGTTTAAAATGGAATCTCATGGTCGATTTGATTTGCATTTCCAACCAAGGACTATTCATGGAGATAACCCAGAACCCCTGCACAGATGTAGCCCAGGGCAGTTCAGAGTCCAATTGGGTTACATAGTAATGGGAAGAGGGACTGCCTCTGACATAATCTGATTGGCCTGCTGTTTGATCACCTCCCCCTGGAGGGGAGCAGCGTTACCAGGCCATAGTAGAGGACAATGCAGCCACTTTTGATGTGAACTGATAGACTAAGATCAGAAAGGAGAGGAGAACCTCCCCTATCAGTGGACTTGGGGAGTGGCATGCAAGCAGAGGGAGGAGGGAGGGTGGGATTGGGAGGGGAGGAGGGAGGGGCTTATGGGGGGGTGCAGAATGAATAAAGTGTAATTGATGAAAAATTTTTAAAAAAAGGGAAAAAATAATTTAAGAACCTTAAATGACTTTCAAAAGTGGAGGAAAACATGGAGTTAGTCAATTAGCATGGAGCACATCTCGCCCCTGGGGGCAATGGTCTCCTGAACCTACTCAGACCTCGGACACCACCATTGCTAGTTCTAGAACTGATGCAGGATCTTCCAACGAGGGGGAGGAGGTGACGGCTTATCATAATATTTCCTATAAGCCCACACCTGTTTGTTTATATCCCCCATTTTTATTCATTGTTAGCCAGATAGAGCCAAGTAATTGTGGTAATGATACTTGCTTTTTTGCCCAATGCTGGAATGCTAGTAAATTTAGGTATGACCTGGTTACTCGAATGCCTCACTGGGTGCCTGTGCCCGTCGATGCCCCTCACGCTATGACTCTCTTCAGACAGAAAAGGGATCTTGGAACTACAGCCACCATTGTTACTTCCATCTCATTGGCGGCTATTGGAGCTACCACCGGGGCATTAGCCATGAGTCATACTGGGCAGACTGCTCAGAGACTGAATAATCATTTAGCCAATGTAGCTCATGCCTTAGTTGTACATAAAGGAATTAATGCTCAACTAAAAGGAGGCTTGATGGTGTTCAATCAGAGGATTGATCTCGTGCAGGAGCAAATTGATACCCTATGGCAAATCGCTCAACTTGGCTGTCAATGAAAATATGTTGGACTTTGAGTCACTAGCATATAACATGAGAATTTTTCCTGTGCTGCAAATCTGTCTAAACAATTGTCAAGCTATATTTTAGGTAATTGGACTGGAGAATTCGATACTACGATGGAGCAGCTGAGAGTGGACATTATCACAGTAAATTCTACCAGAGTGGACGCAGGACTAGACACAGGATTATCATCATGGATTGCTGCAGCCATGAATCATCTGAAGGAATGGGCAGGAATGGGAGCGTTAGCAGGCCTTCTGGTGTTGGTTTCCTTGGTTTGCCTGTAGTATATATGCAAGATTAGAGTCTCACAACAGCGTAATGCAGCCATGACCATTCAGGCCTTTACAGCCATTGAAGCAAGACAATCTCCCCAAGCATGGTTGGCTACCATCAAAAGCTAAAATGTTACACTAAGGATGCCAGGCTAAGCACTGCACTCAGGGTCAGCCGCTTTGGACCCAGAGAAGAGCATGTCTGATTGCATGTGTGTTGATGCCCCAGGTCCCGCTTCTGAGAAAAAGGTATCGGACGGGTCTGATGCTCTTTGGGTTGATGACACGTAAATGAACATCGGTACAAAGTCCCAATTCATTTCTAATATCAGAGATCAGACCTCTACTCTTGTCTGATGTGTCTAAAACAAAAAGGGGGAACTGTAGAGAGCTGCGGAATGCTGTGCCTTAAAGATGGAGCTGGTTTCTGCCTTCCACTTTCCCGATGGTGAGTGCTCTCTGTCACGAACAATTCCACATTTGGCTAAGGCTGAGGATCTGGCTTGCTTCCATGTATGTGGACCTATCTGCATTGCCCACGTGGCACGCTGGGGTTGGCTACCCAGAGGCTATTTAAGCTGTGGGCTGGCTTTCCCCAGGGTCAGATGATTGTTCAAGGTTCCTGAATAAACTGCATTGAAAAATAAAATAAAATAAAATAAAATAAAATGGAATCTCATGGTCGATTTGATTTGCATTTCCTTGATGATTTAGGATGTTGAGCATTTGTCTAAGTGTTTCCCTACCGTCAATATTCCTCTATTGAGACTTCTCTGTTTAGCTCTGTACCCCATTTTATAATTGGATTACTTGGTTTCTTGCTTTTTAACTTCTTGTGTTCTTTATATATTCTGGTTATTAGCATTCTGTTGCCAGTAGCCAAAGCTATCTACTGAAGCAAAAGTCAATTAGTGAGCCAAAGCTATCTAGTGGATACAAAGGTATCAACTGAAACCAAAGTCAATTAGCGAGCCAAAGCTATCTAGTGGAGACAAAGGTATTTACTGAAGCCAAAGCCAAGTAGTGAGCAAAGGTCATTTAGTGGAGACCTAAAGCTATTTAGTGAAAGAGTTATCTAAGACCCTAAATCATGGGTGATAGATTGTTAGAGCATCTGTAAGATATCTTAAGAAAACATCATTATGGTATCTTGCAGGTACAATATTTAACCCATGAAAGCCCTCTTCCTATCTCCTGCAACAGTAAATTAACCTTCCCTCTTTCCTGCCTTCTCCCTATATAAGTGGGTAAAAATCTCTAAAAAACAAGGCTTTGATCAGACAAACAGACTTAGCCTTCATTCCTGTGTTTCTCGTCCTTTCCCACCCATTCCTTCCATTCTCTTACTTTAGGAACCCCGTTAAAGTCCCATGGGTCGGGACATTCTGTCAGATATAGGATTGGTGAAGCTCCTTTCCTAGGCTGTAGGCTGTCATTTTGTTCTGATGACAGTATCCTTTGCATTATAGAAGGTTTTCAGATTCCTGAGGTCCCATTTATTGATTCTTGGTCTTAGAGCCTGTGCTGTTTAAATTCTGTAAAGGAGGTTGGCTCTTGTACCAATGAGTTCAAGGCTTCTCCCGACTTTTTCTTCTAACAGGTTTAGTTCGTCTAGTTTTATATTAAGGTCTTTGATCCACTTGTACTTTAGTTTTTTGCAGGGTGATAATATGGATCTATTTGCATTTTTCTATATGTAGATATCCAGTTTGACTAACACGATTTGTTTAAGATGATATCATTTTTTCATTGTACGATTTTAACATCTTTATCAAAAATTGGGTATCCATAAGTGTGTGGGTTTCTTTCTGGGGCTTTTATTTGATTCCATTGATCCACCAGCCTGTTTCTATGCCAGTATCATGCAGTTTTTATTACTGTTGCTCTGTAGTGCAACTTGAGATCAGGTATGGATATACCTCCACAAGATTTTTTTTTTATTGTAGAAGATTGTTTTAGACATTCTGGGTTTCTTTTTATTCCTTATGAAGTGCAGAATTTCTCTTTCAAGGTCTGTAAAGAACTGTGTTAATAATTTGATAGGAATTTCATAGACTATATAGATTGAATTTGGTAAGATGGTCACTTTCACTTCGTTTACACTGCCAAGCCATGAGCATGGAGATATTTCCATCTTCTGATATTTTATTCCTCTCTTCAGAGACTAGAAGTTTATTTTTGTTGTTTAATATTTTTCATACTAGTCTTTGACTTGCTTTGTTAGAGTTACACCAAGGTTTCTTATGTTCTTTGTCCCTATTGTGAAGGGTGTTGTTCCCTAACTTCTTTCTCAGACCATTTGTCTTTTATATGCAATAGGGCTACTGAATTTTTTGAGTTAATTTAGTATCCAGCCACTTTGCTAAAGGTCTTTATCAGCTGTAGCTGTTCCCTGATAGAATGTTTATGGTCACTATGTATACTCTCATATCATCTGCAAATAGTGATACTTTGATTTCTTCCCTTCCAAATGGAATCTCCTTGATCTTCTTAACTTTCCTTATTGATCCAGCATGGACTTCAAAACTACTTTGAAGAGATATATAGAGGGAAGGTAGCCTTACCTTTTACCTGATTTCCATGGGATTGATTTGAATTTCCCTCTGTTTAGCTTAGTGTTGGCTATAGGCTTGCTGTATGTTGACTTCCATGATCTCTCCAGGACATTAAACATGAATGGGTGCTGGATTTTATCATATGTTTTTTAGCATCTAAGGAGATTATCATGTGTTCTTTTATTCCTTTCAGTTTGTCTATATGGTGGATTACATTGGTGGATTTCCATATATTTCACAATCCCTTGGATGAAGTTTACTTGGTCCTAGTGGATGATATCTTTGATGTCTTCTTGGATTTGGTTTGCAAAGATTTTGTTGAGTATTTTTGCATCAATGTTCATAAGGGAGATTGCCCTGAAATTTTCGTTTTTTGTTGGGTCTTTGTGAGGTTTAGGTATCAAGGTGACTATGTCTTCATTGAATGAATTTGGTAATGTTCCTTTTGTTTATATTTTGTGAAATAGTTTGAACAGTATTGGTGTTAGCTCTTCTTTGAAGTTTTGGTAGAATTCTGCACTGAAACCATCTGGTCCTGGGCTTTTTTTTGCTGGGAGATTTTGATGACAATTTCTATTTCCTTAGGGTATATAGGATTATTTAATCTATTTACCTGGTCTTGATTCAGCTTTGGTAAATTGAATCAATCAAGAAAATTTTCAATTTCATTTAGTTTTCAAATTTTGTGGTGTATAGGTTTTGAATTAAGACCTAATGATTGTTTGGATTTCCTCAGTGTCTGCTGTAATTTCCCCTTTTCATTTCTCACTTTGTTGATTTGGATAGTGTCTCTTTACCTTTTTTATTAGCTTGGCTAAGAGTTTGTCTATCTTGTTGATTTTCTCAAAAACCTAGCTCTTGGTTTCATTGAGTCTTTGGATTGTTTTATCTGTTTCTAATTTATTGATTTCAGCCACACGTTTGATAATTTCCAGCCATCTACTACCCTTGGTGTGTCTGCTTCTGTTTTTGTTCCCTAGGGCTTTCAGGTGAACTGTTAAGTTGCTTGTATGAGATGTCTCCAACTTCTTTCAGGAGGCACTTAGTGATATTCACTTACCTCTTATCACTGATGTCATTGTGTTCCATAAGTTTGGTAATGTGCCTTCATTTTCACTGGATTCTAGGAAGACTTTAAATTCTGTATTCCCTGATACAGCTGTCATTGAGTAGAGAGTTGTTCAATTTCCATATGTGTGCAAGCTTTTGCTATTTCTGTTGCTGTTCAGGTCAAGCTTTAGTCCATGGTGAACAAATAGGATACAAGGCATTATTTCAATCTTCTTGTATCTGTTCAGGCATGCTTTGTGACCAACTATATGGTCTATTTTGGAGAAGGTTCCATGAGGTGCTGAGAAGAAAGTAAATTCTTTTCTTTGGGTGAAAGGCTCTGTAGATGTCTGCTGGTCCACTTGATTCATGACCTCTGTTAGAGTCATTTTTTCTTCATTTAATATGTTTTTTTTTGACCTTGCCTAATATAGTCCAATTCATTTTTGAGACAATAATTATCCTGATATAAAAAATGTGTATCCTGTTTGCCTTTTTGAATGAGGATTTAGCATCTTTCTTAAGGTCTTCCTTGCTGTTTAGCTTCTTAAGATATATAGATTTTAGAATTTTTATCCTATGTTATATGCCTAATATACACTTATAACTGACAATAGATCATATTTGTCTTTCTGCTTCTAGGATACCTCACTCAGGATGATCTTTTCTATTTCCAACCATTTGCCTGCAACATTCATGATTTCTTTGTTTTTAATTTCTGAGTAGTATTTCATTGTGTAAGTATACCACACTTTCTGTATCCATTTTTCCATTGAGGGGCATCTGGGTTGTTTTCAGATTCTGGCTATTATGAAGAAAGCTGCTATGAACATAGTTGAGCAAATATCCTTATTAAATGTTGTGGCATTTTTTGGGTATATGCCTAGCAGTGTAATAGCTGGATCTTGAGGTAGGATTATTCCTAATTTTCTGAGAAAGTGGAAGATTGATTTCCTGTGGAGGGCCATGATTCTTTCAGTCTTTTGTGTTCCATCTTATTACTCTGGATGAGCTTGCCCTGCTAGAAAATTTTTTTTGAAGAAAGTAAGGTTATCCTCTTATACTCAGTAGAACAGTGCATAGAGACCTGACATTACTCCTGTTTCCATGGCATCAGTATCTATTCTTACAGACAGCCTGTATCCTGTCTAGAAGTAGTGATTAATCATTATCAACCGAAGGTTGCCAAGTAAGAGATTTTGTGGTGTATTAATAAGGAAGACGAAAAACTAACTTGCCTCAGTTCTTGTTTTTTTTTTTTTTGTGATGTTTTGTCAGAACCCAATTTCTTTTTCTTTTTTTTTTTTTTTTTTTTTTTTTGAGTGCAGTTTATTCAGGAACATTGAACAATCCTCGGACCCCGGGGAAAGCCAGCCCACAGCTTAAATAGCCTCTGGGTAGCCAACCCAGGCGTGCCACGGGGGCAATGCAGATAGGTCCACATACATGGAAGCAAGCCAGATCCTCAGCCTTAGCCAAATGTGGAATTGTTCATGACAGAGAGCACTCACCATCGGGAAGGTGGAAGGCGGAAACCAGCTCCATCTTTAAGGCATAGCATTCCGCAGCTCTCTACAGTTCCCCCTTTTTGTTTTAGAAGCATCAGGCAAGAGTAGAGGTCTGATCTCTGATATTAGAAATAAATTGGGACTTTGTACAGATGTTCATTTAGGTGTCATCCACCCAAAGAGCATCAGACCCGTCCGATGCCTTTTTCTCAGAGGCGGGACCTGGGGCATCAACCCGCATGCAATCAGACATGCTCTTCTCTGGGTCCAAAGCGGCTGACCCTGAGTGCAGTGCTTAGCCTCGCATCCTGAGCATATCATTTTAGCTTTTTATGGTATCCAACCATGCTTGGGGAGAATGTCCTGCTTCAATGGCTGTAAAGGCCTGAATGATCATGGCTGCATCACACTGTTGTGAGACTCTAATCTTGCATATATACCACAGGCAAACCAAGGAGACCAACACCAGAAGGCCTGCTAACACTCCCATGCCCGCCCATTCCTTCAGATGATTCATGGCTGCAGCAATCCATTTTGATAATCCTGTGGCTAGTCCTGCGTCCACTCTGGTAGAATTTACTGTGACAATGGCCACTCTCAGCTGCTCCATCGTAGTATCGAATTCTCCAGTCCAATTACCTAAAATATAGCTCGACAATTGTTTAGACAGATTTGCAGCACAGGAAAAATTCTCATGTTGTATGCTAGTAAGAGATTTTGTGGTGTATTAATAAGGAAGAGGAAAAACTAACTTGCCTCAGTTCTTTTGTTAGGCCCAGCAAGAACCTAATTTCTGGGGAGACAGTTGAGGGGATCTGAGAAGACTCAACTGATGCAAATGCAAGAGGTTTATTCAAGCCATTGCATGATGGGGCTAGCTCTACAATCAGGCTAGAGTCAGCACCAAGTCAGGGGGCTAACTCTGCAATCAGGCTAGTGTCAGCACCAAGTTAGGAAAGCCTCAGGTTTTTAAAGGAAACACTGTAGGGATAGAGGGGGTTACAGTTTTCACAGCATGGTAGTATATATATGGTCTATTTGGGGAACCAGGTCAGGTCTGTCCCAGACATCTGGGGGATATCATATCTTTCCTGATACGTGCAGATTGAGCCACTGTTAATTGTGGAAAAAGATTATTACATCCTGTGGTCAGACTAGGCCATTGTTAAACGTGGGAAAAGTAATTTGCTCATCCTGTGGCCTCTCCAAAAAGCAGGGGTACATGCCTTTTGTCAAAAAATCAGGGGTTATTTGGGAGGGGAGTTAGGACCATCTGGATCGGCTGCTAGATGATGTTATCTTCTTCTGCAACCGGGTGGAGGTCTTTCTTTGTTCATTTCCTTATCTCCATCGGTGCAAATGGCTAGGATCAGGAGGGTTGTTACAATCTCCTGTTCTCTGGAAAAGTACTGATAGACTTTAGTTTATCATGGGCCTACTATTTAAAATTATAAGTTTCATGACAATTAAAAGAAATATAAGTTATAGGGTTAGTCTGATTCTTTCACTTTCTGAAGTCCTGAGATTCACTGGTCTAACTTTTCTCTTTTACTCCCCACACCTCCTCTTGTATTCCCTGTTGCATGACCAAGAGGGCGTGGTCATAGTTGGCACCCTATATAGGAGCCTGAGAATGGAGAGTATTGTAAGCGACACCACTGGATACTAAAAGAGAGTTTGAAAGAGAGAAGAGAAGCAGTGAGGTTTTTTGTTTTTGTTTTTTGTTTGTTTGTTATTTTTAACATGGAACAGGGGAATAGTATAAAAATATTTGTGCAAATGTTGATAAATAGGTTAAAATCCTGAGAAGCAAGCGTTAGTCAGCAACAGTTGTTGAAATTTTTGCAATTTATTGAAGAAGTGTGTCCATGGTTTCCCAAAGAGGGGACAGTGAATTTACCCAACTGGGAAAAAGATGGGGGCTAAGTTGCAAGATCATTTTGATGGTTTGGGACATGAAAAGGTTCCTGTAAACACATTTACTTCTTGGGCCTTAGTTAGAGGACCCTCCACATGAAAGAGAAAAGGTTCCAATTCTAGAAAAAGTTGCAGCTACTTTCACAAATGATGGAGAAGAAAATGAAACTTTCTGCGCTGGCAGAACATCTTTATAAAACAAAACTAACAGATAAATTACTATTGATATAAATGGATGATCCTCTTGACCCAGAGGATTTAGAGGAGTTGTAAGAAGAGGCATCTAAATATCATAGTAAGGAAACCCCACACCCACCCACACACTTTTAACTATGAATGTAGCCGAGTGTGTTGAAAAAGATGAATACAAAAAGCAGATATGAAAGTTGACTGGTGAGGCCAAGATGACTGTAAAAAGCACTCTCCATGTCTGAGGGGCATAGGAACCAAAATGCTGAAATTGGTGAGTGGAGAGGCAGCTGAAGCAAGAACATCAACATTGAGGCTTCGTGGGAAAGAGGAGAAAACCCATAAGCTTAGAAAATTTGGATCCATATCACCCATGGATGTCTCGCGAGAAGGAGAGTAGCCATCATTCAACCCCCCTGCACTTCCCCTTACCCCAAGAATAGGCATCCCTGCTCATCTGGATCCAGGCAGCATGCAGTGGCAGCTGCCTCAAACACAGGCATCCATACTTATTGGGGGTGGCAGTGGTTGCCCCAAGGATGAACCTCTGTGCTCAGTGAATGAAACAGTAATACAAGCCTCTCTGGTCTGCAGCTGTGAAGGGTTGGAGGAGACAGCTAGGCCAAGCAGGAGCCTCCATGCTAAGTGACTAAGAAGGCAGAGGCTGCTGCTCCAAACAGGATTCTCTCTGCTCAGTGATTGAGACAATAGAGGCAACTACCCCAAGATCTGTTATCCCCACCCACCGACCAAACAGTGGATACCACTGAGCTAACAGATTTCCTACACTCTCATTTTCTCCTGAGGGATGATATCTGAGAAAAGAGAATAGGAGGAACCCATGTCCTTCCTGATTAGACCTATAAGATAGTGAGTGCACCTCCAAGTGAGTGCATGCAGAGCCCTAGATCCAAGATCCCTCTACAGTAGCAGCCAGACATCAGTTCCTTTTCATCCACACCCTCACGGTGGGCAACATAGGGATTCTTAGGAGAGCATTCTCAAAATTGAAGCACCTGTTCTGTTGGTCTACCAGTGGAGTCCAGGAAAACATTTCCTGGAGCACAGAAATATCTGAACACCAGGAGTATAGTAAAACAGGCCTGTAGAACACTGAGGTATTCAGGACAGCTGTGAATGTACATTGCACATGAATAATGCCAGCACACACTCGTACAGTAAAGCTCTACATTATGAGGCATCTACATGCTCTAACACCCTGTCCTTCCAGTACACTTCCACACATACCCCCTTACTTACACGTATGTGCCTGAAAACTTCCGTCCTTGGCTACAGCTGAAACACCAACTCACACCGTCAAAACAGTGGATCTCTCTGATCCTCCTGAAGAACAGCCCAGACACCAGAGACAGTTGGACCCTGTTTGAAGTGTAGACTCAAGAAATAAACATCAAAATTAAGATAAGCAGATGGCTAAAGGTCCATATAAAAACACATCCAATAAAAATCAGGACACCATGGCTCCACCAACAACCCCAAATATCAAGATATATACTAATTCATTGGAATCACAGGAAAATTATCTTAAATTTATTCTTAATCATTTATTAGAGGCACATAAAGAGGAAATGAATAAAGGTCTCAAAGAAATACAAGCAAATACAGCCATACAAATAGAGATACATGTAAAGGCACAAGGGGTGGCATATTGAGAGGAAATGAACAATGACAACACCAAAATAGAGGCCATCATAGAAAGACAGGAATCCACATTCAAACACATGAAAGAAATGGTGCAAGACACTAAAACAGAATTAGAATCAATAAAGAAAATACAAACAAAGAAAACCCAGGAGCTGAGGAACTTAGAAACTAGGTCAGGAACCACAAAGGTAAACATTACCAACAGGCTACGAGACATGGAATAGATAATCTCAGGCACTGAAGATACAGTTGCTGAAATTAATACATCTTTCAAAGAAAAAGTAAAATTGAAAAAGACCCAAACACAAATTATCCAAGAAATCAAGGATGCGATGAAAGAACGAAATCTAAGAATATTATGAATAGATAATAAGTAGATTCTGGGTTCCAAAGTGCAGGAAATATTTTCCAGAAAAAAATAGGAGAAAATTCTCCCAACTTAAAGACTGAAATGTCCATAAACATACGAGAGGCCAACAGAATACCAAAGAGACTAGACCAGAAAAGAAACTCCTCATGTCACATAATAGTCAAAACACTAAGTCTAAAGAACAAAGAAAAACTATTAAAAGCAGCAAGGGAAAGAAGCCAAGTAACATATAACTACCTATCAAAATCACACAAGATTTCTCAACAAAAAGTATGGTGGGCCACAAGGGCCTGGGCAGATGTCATGCAGACTCTCAGGGACCACAGATGCCAATCCCAACTATCATACTCAGCCAAGATTTCAATCAAAATTGATGGAGAAAACAAAATATTCCATGACAAAACTATATTTAAACCATATCTACACAGGTATTGTAGGGCTGAGGCACTACAGAAGATACTAGAAGGAAAACTCCAATGCAGCGAAAACAACTACACCTAAGAAAGCACAGGATATAGACAAATTCACAACAAAGAATTAAAACAAAACAAGAATTGAAACACTGTAACACGACCAAATCACAATAAAAGAAAATAACACTCATTGGTCACTAATTTCTATCAACATCAATTACTGAACTTTAGAATAAAAAGTCACAGACCAACAGAATGATTGTGGAAACAGGATCCAACATTCTGCTGCATCCAAGAAACACACCTCTGCAACAAAGACAAACACTACCTCAGAGTAAAGGGCTGGAAAAATGTCTTTCAAGCAAATGAACCCAGAAAACAGGCTGGGGTAGTTATCTTAATATCTAATAAAGTAGATTTTCAACCAAACTTTAATCGAAAAAGATGTGGAGGGGCACTACATTCTCATCAAAAGAAAAATCCACCAAGCAGACATCACAACTCTGAACATCTATGCCCCAAATACAAGAGCGCATACATTCATAAAGGAAACATTATTAAAACTCAAATCACACACGGATCCCAACTCCTTAATAGTGGGAGACTTCAACACTCCACTTTCACCAAGGGACAGATCAACTAGACAGAAGCCTAATAAAGAAAGGCACTTACATGGGTTCTAAATCAAATGGACCTAAGAACTTTCCACCCAAACTCAAAAGAGTATACATTCTTTTCAGAACCGCATGGAACCTTCTCCAAAATAGACCATATAGTTGGTCACAAAGCAAGCCTAAACAGATACAAGAAGATTGAAATAATTCCCTGTATTCTATCTGACCACCATGAACTAAAGCTGTACCTCAACAAAAATAGGATTAGAAAAAAGCCTACAAGCAAATGGAAACTGAACAACTTGCTGCTCAATGACAGGTGGGTTAAGGAAGAAATAAAGAAAGGAAATAAAGACTTCCTAGAATTCAATGAAAATGAAGGTACAACATACCCTAATTTATGGGACACAATGAAAGCAGTGCTCAGAGGAAAGTTCATAGCACTAAGTGTCTTCAAGAAGAAATTTGTGACGTCTCATACAAGCAACTTAATGGCCCAACTGAAAGTCCTAGAAAAAAAAAAAAAAAGAACAAATGCATCTAAGAGGAGCAGACAGCTGGAAATAATGAAGCTCAGGGCAGAAATCAATCAATTAGAAACAAATAAAACTATTCAAAGAATCAATGAAATCCAGAGCTGACTCTTTGAGAAAATCAACAAGATAGACAAACCTTTAGCCAAATTAACTAAAAGACAGAGAGAAACTATCCAAATCAGCAAAATCAGAAATGAAAAGGGGGACATAACTACAGACACTGAAAAAAATCCAAGCAATCATTAGATCTTACTACAAAAGCCTATATGCCACAAATTTAAAAATTTAAAGGAAATGGAGAATTTTCTAGATAGAGTCCATCTACCAAAATTAAGTCAAGATCAGGGAGAAAGACTAAATAGTCCTATATCCCCGAAGGAAACAGAAGCAGTCATCAACACTCTCCCTTCCAAAAAAAGCCCTGGGCCAGATGGATTTAGTGCAGAATTCTACCAATATTCAAAGAAGTGTTAACTCTAATTCTCTCCAAACTATTCCACAAAATAGAAACAGAAGGAGCATTACCACACTCATTCTATGAAGCCACAGTCACACTGATACCTAAACCACACAAAGACCCAACAAAAATAGAGAACTTCAGACCTATCACTCTTATGAACATTGATGCAGAAATACTCAATAAATTACTTCCAAATGGAATCCAAGAACACATCAAAGATATCACCCACCATGACCAAGTAGGCTTCAACCCAGGCATGCAAGGGTGGTTCAACATACAGAAATCCATCAATGTAATCCACCACATTAACAAACTGAAGGAGAAAACCACATGATCATCTCCTTAGATGCCGAAAAAGCATTTGACAAAGTCCCACACCCATTCATGTTTAAAGTCGTGGAGAGATCAGAGATACAAGGCACATACCTAAACATAGTAAAGGCAATATAAACCAAGCCTATAGCCAACAACAAACTCAATGGAGAGAAACTTAAATCAATTCCACTGAAATCAGGGACAAGGCAAGGCTGCTCACTCTCTCCATATATCTTCAACATACTACTTGAAGTCCTAGCTAAAGCAATAAGGCAACTAAAGGAGATCAAGAGGATACAAATTAGAAAGGAAGAGGTCAAAGTGTCACTATTCGCAGATAATGATAGTCTGCATGAGTGACCCCCAAAATTCAAACAGAGAACTCCATCAGCTGATAAACACCTTCAGCAAAGTGGCAGGATACAAAGTCAACTCAAAAAAATAAGAAGCTCTCCTTTATGCCAAAGACAAAAGGGCCAAGAAAGAAATCAGGGAAACAACACCCTTCACAATAGCCACTAATAACATAAAATACTTTGGGGTGACTCTAACCAAGCAAGTAAAAGACCTGTTTGAAAAAAAAGAAAAAAATACTTTAAATCTCTGAAGAAAGAAATTGAAGAAGATATAAGATGGAAAGATCTCCCATGCTCATGGATTGGTAGGATTAACATAGTGAAAATGGCCATCCTGCCAAAAGCAATTCAACGCAATTTCCATCAAAATACCAACTCAGTTCTTTACAGACCGTGAAAGAAAAATTCTCAGCTTCATATGGAGAAACAAAAAACCGAGAATCAATCCTGCACAACAACAGATAACCTTAAGGTATCTTCATCTCACATCTCAAGCTGTACTACCGAGCAATAGTAATAAAAACTGCATGGTATTTGCATAGAAACAGAAGAAGATCAGTGAAACTGAATAGAAGACCCAGAAATAAACCCACACACACCTATGAATACTTGATTTTTGACAAAGAAACCAAAACCATTCAATGGAAAAAAGACAGCATCTTCAACAAATTGTGCTCAGCCAACTGGATGTCTACATGCAAAAAAAAAAAAAAAAAAGAAAGAAAGAAAGAAAGAAAGAAAGAAAGAAAGAAAGAAAGAAAGAAAGAAAGAAAGAAAGAAAATAACTCCATATCTACACGCAAAAAAAAAATAATAATAAGTAAATAAAGAGAAAGAAAAAGAAAATAACTCCATATCTATCACCCTGCACAAAACTAAAGTCCAAGTGGATCAAAGACCTCAACATAAAACCTGATACATTAGATCGGTTAGAAGAAGAAGTAGGGAAGACCCCAGAACTCATTGGCATAGGAGACAACTTCCTGAAAAGAACAACCAAAGCACAGGCTCTAAGAGCAACAATCGATAAATGGGACATCATGAAACTGAAAAGCTTCTGTAAAGCAAAAGAACAAATTGACTGCCTACAGACTGTGAAAATATCTTCACCAACCCTATATCTGACAGATGGCTGATATCCTGCATATATAAAAAACTAAAGATGTTAAAAAGCAATAAATAAAGTAATCCAATTAAAATATGGGGTATACATCTAAAGAGAGAATTTTCTCTAGAGGATTGTAGAGTGGGAGAGAAACACTTAAAGACATGATAAACATGCTCAGCCATCAGGGAGATGCACACGCTGAGAGTGCTCAGCTTCCTTTTTTTATTTTTAATTTAATTTAGTTTTTTATTATTAGTTACATTTTATTAACTCTGTATCCGAGCTGTATCCCTATCCCTCATTCCCTCCCAAACCCTCCGTCCCTCATCTCCTCCCTGCCCCTTTCCAAGTCCACTGATGGGGAGGACCTCCTCCCCTTTCATCTGACCCTGTTTTATCAGATATCTTCCAGACTGGCGGGAAAGTCCTGCTATGTGTCCTAGCAGGACTGCTCCTCCCTTGGGAGGGGGGGTGGGGAGATCAAAGAGCCTGACATTGAGTTCCTGTCAAAAATAGTCCCTGTTCCTGTTCTTATGTGAAACCAGTTGGCTACTGAGCTACCATGGGCTTCATCTGAGCCGAGGTTCTAGGTTATATCCATACATGGTCCTTGGTGGAGTGTCAGTCTCAGGAAAGACCCCTGTGCCCAGATATATTTGGTCCTTGAGCTCTTATCCTTTCCACATCATACTACCTCCCCCTTCTTTTCCTATGATTCCCTGCACTTTGCCGAAGGTTTGGTTATGAGTCTTAGTATCTGCTTTGATACACTGCTAGGTAGAGTCTTTCAGAGACCCTCTGCAGTAGGCTCTTGTCCTGTTACTTGTTTTCTCTTAAGTCCAATGTACATCCTATTTGTCTTTCTAAGTGAGGATTGATCATCTTCCCCCGGGTCTTCTTTCTTGTTTATCTTCTTTAGGTATATAGATTTCATTATGTTTATCATATCTTATGATATATGAGTGAGTATATACCATGTGTGTCTTTCTCCTTCTGGGGTACCTCACTCAGAATGATCTTTTCTAGATCCCACCGTTTGTCTGCAATTTCATGATTTCCTCATTTTTGATTGCTGATTAGTATTCCATTGTGTAAAAATACCGCAATTTCTGTACCCATTCCTCTGCTGAGGGACATCTGGGTTCTTTCCAGGTTCTGGCTATTACAAATAAAGCTGCTACAAACATGGTTGAGCAAATGTCCTTGTTGTGTACTTGAGCAAATTTTGGGTATATGCCTAGCAGTGCTATAGGAAAGCACCAGATTAACTTCCAAAGTGCTTGTACCAGTTTACATTCCCACCAGCAATGGAGGAGTGTTCCCCTTTCTCCACAACCTCTCCAGAATGTGTTGTCACTTGAGTTATTCATCTCAGCCATTCTGATGGGTATACGGTGAAATCTCAGGGTCATTTTGATTTGTGTCTCCCTGATGGCTAAGGATGTTGAGCATCTCTTTAAGTGTTTCTCTGCCATTCTATATTCATCTACAGAGAATTCTCTATTCAGCTCCATTCCCCGGGTTTTAATTGGGTTACTTGATTTATTTCTTTCAAACTTCTTTAGTTCTTTATATATGCTGGATATCAGCTCTCTGTCAGATATAGGGTCGTTGAAGATCCTTTCCCCGTCTGTAGGCTGTCGTTTCGTTCTGACGACAGTGTCTTTTGCTTTACAGTTTTTCAGTTTCATGAGGTCCCATTTATTGATTGTTGCTTTTAGAGCCTGCGCTGTTTGTTTTCTGTTCAGGAAGTAGTCTCTGTGCCAATAAGTTCTAGGCTCTTCCCCACTTTTTCTTCTAACCTATCTAGTGTATCTGGTTTTATGTGGAGGTCTTTGATCCACTTGGACTTTAGTTTCGTGCAGGATGATGAATATGGATCTATTTTCATTTTTCTGCCTGTAGACGTCTAGTTAGAACAGCACCCTTTGTTGAAGATGCCTACCACAGAGGACCTCTTCAAGACTCTACCTATCAATGTATCAAAGCAGATGATGAGACTCATCACAAAGTTTGGGCAGAGTGTAGGGAATCATATGAAAGAAGGGGGAGTTTTTAAGACCTGGATAGGATAGGAGATGCAAAAGGAGAGTAACAGAACCAAAATATCTGGGCACAGGGGACTTTTCTGACACTCATACTCCAACGAAGGTCCATTTATATATATAACCTGGAACCCCTGATCTCATGTAGCCCGTGGCAACTCAATATCCAAGTGGGTTCCCTAGTAAGGAGAACAGGGACTGTCTCTGACATGAACTGAGTGGCTTGCTCTTTGACACCCCCAGGAAGAAGCAGCACTGTTAGACCACAGAGGAGGATATCGCAGCCAGTCCAGATGAGGCCTGATAAGCTAGTGTCAGATGGAAGGGGAGGAAGACCTCCCCTATCAGTGGACTTAGAGAGGGGCATGGAAGGAGGTAAGGGAGGTAAGGTAGGATTGGGCTACAACTTGGATACAAAGCTAATAAAATGTTATTAATGTAAAAAAAATAAAATTTAATCAAAAAAAGAGTGCTCTTATAAGAGGACCTTAGTTCCTTTCCTAGCACCCACATTGGCAGCTCACAAGCACCTGCAATTCTAGCTCCAGGAAACCAGATGACCTCTTCTGAACTCTGTGGGCATCTGCACACACAAATTCACATACCCATACAGGCATACATATTTACACCTAATTTAGATGTAATATTTTAAAAAGAAGGGGCAAATGTATATTCCAACTACTGCTACTTTGTCTTGGGGGAATAACTGTCCAACAATGAGCTGGAATTCTGACCTAAACATTCACATTTTTCTCTGCAAATGCACATTCCTGATTTCATTTCTGCAAGTGTATCTTTGGCACCTTAACCACTCTAACTAAAAGGTAGAGAGAATCTATCCAAATCAGCAAAATCAGAAATGAAAATGGTGACATAACTACAGACACTGATGAAATCCAAACAATCATTAGGTCATACTATAAAAGGATATACGGCACAAAATTTGAAAATCTAAATGAAATGGACAATTTTCTTGATAGAATCCATCTACCAACATTGAGTCAAGATCATGTAGAAAGATTGAGTAGCCCTATATCCCCAAAGGAAATTGAAATTGAAGCAGCCATTAACAGTCTCCCCTCAAAAAAAAAAAAAAAAAGCCCTGTGCCAGATGGTCTCAGCTCAGAATTCTACCAGACTTACAAGGAAGTGCTAACACCAATACTGCTCAAACTATTCTACAATATAGAAACAAAAGGATACTCATAGAAACTCATTCTATGAAGCCATAGTCACCTTCATACCTAAACCACACAAAGACCCAACAAAAAAAGAGAACTTCACACCTATTTCTTTTTTGTTGTTGTTGTTGTTAATGTTTTCTTTTCTTCCTTTTTATTAATTACACTTTATTCACTTTGTATCCCCCCATAAGCCTCTCCCTCTTCCCATCTCGATATGACTTTCCCTCCCCTTCTTCATGCATGCCCTTCCCCAAGTCCACTGATAGTGGAGCTCCTTCTCTCCTTCCGTCCGATCTTAGTCTATCAGATCTCATCAGAAGTGGCTGCCCTGTTATCTTCTGTGGCCTGGTAAGGCTCCTTCCCCTTTAGGGGCAGGTGATCAAAGAGCAGGCCCATCAGTTTGTGTTAGAGGCAGTCCCTCTTCTCATTACTATGGAATCCACATGGACACTAAACTGCCATGGGCTACATCTGTGCAGGGGTTCTAGGTTATCTCCATGCATGGTACTTGGTTGGAGTATGAGTCACTGGGAAGACACCTATGTTCAAATTTTCTGGTTCTCTTGCTCTCCTTGTGGAACTCCTGTCCTCCCCAGATCTTACTATTTCCCACTTACTACATAAGATTCAATGAGTACTGCCCAACAGTTGGCCATAAGTCTCAGAGTCTGCTTTGATAGCCTGCAGGGCAGAGCCATTCAGAGGCCCTCTGTGGCAGTTTCCTAGGTTGTTTTCTGTTTTCTTCTTCTTCTGATGTCCTTCTTCTTTGCCTTTCAGGATAGGGATTGAGCATTTTACTCAGGCTCCTCTCTCGATTAGTTTACTTAGATGGACAGATTTTGGTAGGTTTATCTTATAGTACATATCGATATGAGTGAGTTTATACAGTGTGTGTCTTTCTGCTTCTGGGACAGCTCACTCAGGATGATCCTTTCCAGGTCCCACAATTTACCTGCAAATTTCATGATTTCCTTATTTTTCATTGTTGATTAATATTCCTTTGTGAAGATGTACCACAGTTTTTGCATCCATTCTTCAGTTGAGGGGCATATGCCAAAACCATATAATGGAAAAAACATAACATCTTCAACAAATGGTGCTGGTCCAACTGGATGTCTACATATAGAAAAATGCAAATAGATCCATACTTATGACCCTGCACAAAACTAAAGGCCAAGTGGATCAAAGACCTCAACATTAAACGAGACACATTAAATTGGTTAGAAGAAAAAGTGGGGGAGACCCTAGAACTCATTGGTACAGGAGACAACTTCCTGAACAGAACACCAACAGCATAAGCCCTAAGAGCAACAATCAATAAAAGGGACCTCAAGAAACTGAAAATCTGCTATAAAGGAAAGGACACCATCATAAAAAAAAACAACTTCCTACAGATTGGGAAAGAATCTTCACCAACCCTTTATCTGACAGAGGGCTAATATCCAGTACATATAAAGAACTAAAGAACCTGAAAAGTAGCAAACCAAGTAATCCAATTAAAAAATGGGAACAGTGCTAAACAGAGAATTCTCTGTAGAGGAATATTGAATGGCAGAGGAACACTTAAAGAAATGCTCAAGGTCATTAGCCATTAGGGAAATGCAAATGAAAAGGACCCTGAGATTTCACCTTACACCCACCAGAATGGCCAAAATGAAAAACTGAAGTGACAACACATGCTGAGGAGGTTGTGGAGAAAGGGGATCCCTCTTCCACTGCTGGTGGAAATGTAAACTTTTACAACCACTTTGGAAATCATTCATGCACTTTCTCAGATAACTAGTAATAGCACTTCCTCAAGATCCAGCCATACCACTCCTAGGTATATATCCCAAAGAGGCTCAAGTACACAATAAGGAAATTTCCTCAACCATGTTTGTGGCAGCTTTATTTGTAATAGCTTTATTTGGAAACAGACCTATCTCTTTTATGAACATTGATTCAAAAGTACTCAATAAAATACTGGCTAACAGAATCCAAGAACACCTAAAAGATATCATTCACCATGACCAAGTCAGTTTCATGCCAGGCATGCAAGGGTGGTTCAACATACTGAAATCCATCAATTTAATCCACCATATAAACAAACTGAAGGAGAAAAACCACATGATAATCTCCTTTGATACTGAAAAAGCATTTGAAAAAACCCAACACCCATTCATGTTTAATGTCTTGGAGAGTTCAGGGATACAAAGCACATGCCTAAAGATAGTAAAGACAGCATACAGCAAGCCTATAGCCAACATCAAACTCAATGGAGAGAAACTCAAAGAAATCCCACTGAAATCAGGAACAAGGCAAGGCTGTCCACTCTTTCCATATCTCTTCAGTTTAGTGCTTGAAGTCCTACCTAGAGCAATAAGACATCTAAAGGAGATCAAGGGATACAAATTGGAATGGAAGAGGTCAAAGTTTCACTATTCGCAGATGATATGATACTATACATGAGGGACCCCAAAAATTCAAACAGAGAACTCCTTCACCTGATAAACACCTTCAGCAATGTAGCAGGATACAAAATTAACTAAAAAATTCAGAAGCCCTCCTGTATACCAAAGACAAAAGGGCCAAGAAAGAAATTTGGGAAACAATACCCTTCACAATGACCACTAATATCAAAAAGTACCTTGGAATGACTCTAACCAAACAAGTGAAAGACCTGTATGAGAAAAACTTCAAGTCTCTGAAGAAAGAAATTGAAGAAGATATCAGAAGATGGAAAGATCTCCCATGCTCATGCAATGGCACGATTAACATAGTGATAATGGCTATTCTGCCAAAAGCAATCTATGTATTAAATGCAATTCCAATAAAAAAAAAAACAAAAAAATTCTTCATAGATCTTAAGAGAAAAATTTTCAACTTCATATGGTAAAATAAAAACCCAGGATTTCCAAAAAGATCTTGTACAACAACAGATAACCTGGAGGTATCTCCATCCCCGATCTCAAGCATTACTACAGAGCAATAGTAATAAAAATTGCATGGTATTGGCATAGAAATAGAAAACAAGATCAATGGAACCAAATAGAAGACCCAGAAATAAACCCACACACCTATGAATACTTGATTTTTTACAAAGAACCCAAAACCATTCAATGGAAAAAAGACATCATCTACAACAAATGGTGCTGGTAAAACTGGATGTCTACATGCAGAAAAATGAAAATAGATCAATATTTATCATCCTTCACAAAACTAAAGTCCAAGTAGATCAAAAACCTCAACATAAAACCAGATACTCTAAATCGCTTAGAAGAAAAAGTGGGGAAGAAACTAGAACTCATTGGCACAGGAGATTACTTCCTGAACAGAACACCAAGAGCACAGGCTCTAAGAGCAACAATCAATAAATGGGACCTCATGAAACTGAAAATCTTTTGTAAAGCAAAGGACATATTCATCAAAACAAAACAACAGCCTACAGACTGGGAAAGGATCTTCACCGACCCTATATCTGACAGAGGGCTGATATCCAGTATATATAAAGTACTCAAGAAGTTAAAAAGCAGCAAATCAAGCAATCTGATTAAAAAATGGGATACAGAACTAAACAGATAATTCTCAGTAGAGGAATACAGAATGGCAGAGAAACACTTAAAGAAATGCTCAATGTCCTAAACCATCAGAGATATGCAAATCAAAATGACCCTCAGATTTCAACTTACACCCAGCAGAATGGCTAAGATCAAAAACTCAGGTGACAACACATGCTGGAGAACTTGTGGAGAAAGGGGAACCCTACTCCATTGCTGGTGGGCATGTAAACTTGTACAACTACTTTGGAAATTAACCTGGTGCTTTCTCAGACAATTAGGAATAACGCTTCCTCAAGATCCAGCTATACCTCTGCTAGGCATATATCCAAAAGACTCTCAAGTACACAACAAGGACATTTACTCAACCATGTTTGTAGCAGCTTTATTCATAATAACCAGAACCTGGAAACAACCCAGATGTCCCTCAGTTGAGGAATGTATACAGTAATTGTGGTACTTTTACACAATGGAATACTACTCAACAATTAAAAATGAGGAAATCATGAAATTTGCACGGAAATGGTGGGATCTAGAAAAGATTATCCTGAGTGAGGTATCCCAAAAGCAGAAAGACACATGGTATATGCTCACGTATATAGACTTATAAGATAGCCTAAACATAATGAAATCTATACACCTAGAGAAGATAAAGAAGAAAGAGGTTCCAGGATATGATGATCAATCCTTACTTAGAAAGACAAATAAATGGACATTGGATGTAGGAGCAGACAAGTAACAGAACGGGAGCCAACCACAGAAGGCCTCTAAAAGACTCTACCTAGCAGTTTATCAAAGCAGATATTAAGACTCATAACCAAACCTTCGGCAGAGTGCAAGGAATCATAAAAAAGGGTGGGGGAGTTAATGTGAGCTGGAGCAGACAGGAGTTTCACGAGGACCAAATATATCAGGGCAAGGGGATCTTTTATGAGACTATTTCTCCAAACAAGGACCATGTATGGAGGCAACATAGAGCCCCTGCTCAGATGTAGCCCTTGGTACCTCAGTATCCAAGTGGGTACCCTAATAAGGGGAACAGGGACTGTTTCTGAAATGAACTCAATGGTGGGCTCTTTGACCTCCCACACCCCCTACCGAGGGAGAGAGTGTGGAATTGGGAGGAAAAGAGGAAGTGGGATAAAGCAGGGATATAAAGTTAACAAACTGTAATTAATATTAAAAATAAAAATTAAGAAAAAAAGAAAAGACAAAGTGGAACAAAAGAGAATATTATCTCAATAGCTCGGACATTTACAGTCCTTATGTTTTCCAAGATTTTAAGATTCATAATTGAGCCACTTGCATAAAGGTGAAAACTAAAACAATTCAA
The DNA here is from genome assembly GCF_030254825.1 of Meriones unguiculatus. NCBI lineage: Eukaryota > Metazoa > Chordata > Mammalia > Rodentia > Muridae > Meriones > Meriones unguiculatus. Next base: position 117,084,843 of record NC_083369.1, read on the forward strand.
TGAGTGAGTTCTAGGCTCTTTCCCACTTTTTCTTCTAACTGATTTAGAGTATCTGGTTTTATGTTGAGGACTTTGATCCACTTGCACTTTTGGAGTTTTGTGCAGGGTGATAAATATGGATCTATTTTCATTTTTCTGCATGTAGACATCCAGTTGGACCAGCACCATTTTTTGAAGATGCTATCTTTTTTTCCTTTGAATGCTTTGGATTCTTTGTCAAAAATCAAGTCCACATAAGTGTGTGGGTTTATTTCGGGGCCTTCTATTCGGTTCGATTGATCCACCATTGTGTTTCTATTCCAATACCATGCAGTTTTTATTACTATTGCACTGTAGTACAGCTTGAGATCAGGGATGGAGCTGCCTCCAGAAGATCTGTTGTTGCACAGGATTGTTTTGCTAATCCTGCTTTTTTTTTTTTTTTCTTTCTCCATATGAAGTTGAGAATTTTTCTCTCAAGGTCTATAAATAATTGTATTGGTGTTTTCATGGGAATTGCATTGAATCTGTAGATTGTTTTTGCAGGATGACCATTTTCACGATGTTAACCCTGCCATTGCATGAGCATGGGAGATCTTTCCATCTTCTGATATCTTCTTCAATTTCTTTCATCAGAGACTTGAAGTTTTTCTCAAACAGGTCTTTCACTTGCTTGCTTAGAGTCACACCAAGGTTCTTTCTGTTGTTGCTGGCTATTGTGAAGGGTGTCATTTCTATGATTTCTTTCTTGGCCTTTTTTTCTTGGTTTTACAGGAGGGCTTTCTGAATTTTTTCAATTAATTTTTTCAATTTTGTATCCAGCCACTTTGCTGAAGGTGTTTATCAGGTGAAGGTGTTCTCTGGTTGAATTTTTGGGGTCACTCATATATACTATCATATCATCTGTGAATAGTGAAACTTTGACCTCTTCCTTTCCTATTTGTATCCCCTTGATCTCCATTTCTTGTATTATTGCTCTAGCTAGGACTTCCAGTAATATGTTGAATAGATATGGAGAGAGTGGGCAGCCTTGCCTTGTTCCTTATATCAGTGGGATTGGTTTGAGTTTCTATTCATTGAGTTTGATGTTGGCTATAAGATTGCTGTATTTTGCCTTTACTATATCTATGTATGGGCTTTTTATCCCTAATCTCTCCAAAACTTTAAACATGAATGGGTGTTGGATTTTGTCAAATGCTTTTTTGGCATCTAAGGAGAGGTTCATGTGGTTTTTCTCCTTCAGTTTATTTATATGGTGGATTACATTGATGGATTTCCATGCAGTAACCACCCTTGCATGCCTGGGATGAAAACTACTAGGTCATGGTGGATGATATCTTTGATGTGTTCTAGGGTTCGGTTTGCTAGTATTTTATTGATTATTTTGCATCAGTGTTCTTTAGAGTGATAGGTCTGAAGTTCTCTTTTTTGTTGGGTCTTTGTGTGGTTTAAGTATCAAGGTGATTTTGGCTTCATAGAATGAAGGTAAAGTTCCTTCTGTTTCTATTTTGTGGAATACTTTGAAGGCTTTTTTTTTTGACAGGAGACTTAAACAAATGCTCAATATCCTTAGCCATCAGAGATATGCAAATCAAAACTACCCTGAGATTTCACCTAATACCTGTCAGAATGGCTAAGATCAAAAACTCAAATGACAACACATGCTGGAGAGGTTGTGGAGAAAGAGGAACCCTACTCCATTGCTGTTGGGAATGTAAACATGTACAACCACTTTGGAAATCAATATGGCATTTTCTCAGAAAATTAGGAATAATGCTTCCTCATGATCCAGGTATACCACTCCTAGGCTTATAGCCAAAGATGCTCAAGTACACAAAAAGACATTTGCTCATCCATGTTTGTAGCAGCTTTATTTGTAATAGCCAAAACCTGGAAACAACCCAGATGTCCCTCAGTTGGGGAATGGATAAAGAAATTGTCATACATTTACACAATGGAATATTACTCAGCAATGAAAAACAAGGGAATCATGAAATTTGCAGGGAAATGGTGGGGCCTGGAAAGGATCATCCTGAGTGAGCTATCCCAGAAGCAGAAAGACATGCATGGTATATACTCACTCATATATATAGACATATAATATAAGATAAACCTACTAAAATCTGTACACTTAAATAAACTAATCAAGAGGAAGGATTCTGGCTAAAATGCTCCGTCTCCATCCCAAAAGGCAAAGAGAATGGAAATCAGAAGAAGAAAACAGCAAGCAAGTTAGGAACCTGCCACAGAGGGCCTCTGAAAGGATCTGCCCTGCAGATTATCAAAGCAGATGTTAAGACTTATGGCCAACTCTTGGTCAGAGTGCATGGAATTTTATGAAAGAAATGGGAAATAGTAAGACCTGGAGAGGACAGGAGCTCCACAAGGAGAGCAATAGAAGCAAAATTTTTAACACAGCGGTCTTTCCAAAGACTCATACTCCAACCAAGTACCATGCATGAAGATAACCAAAACCCCTGCACACATGTAGCCCATGGCAGTTTAGTGTCCAAGTAGGTTCCATAGTAATGGGAAGAGGGACTGCCTCTAACATAATCTGATCAGCCTGCTCTTTGATCACCTCCCCCTTAGGGGGGAGAAGCTTTACCAGGCCACAGAGGAAGACAATTCAGCCACTCCTTATGAGAACTGATAGACTAAGATCAGAAGAGAGAACTAACTCCACTATCAGTGGATTTGGGGAGGGGCATGTGTGGAGAAGAGGGAGCTAAGGTGGGATTAGGAGGGGAGGAGGGAGGGGCTTATGGGGGGATACAAAGTGAATATAGTGTTATTAATAAAAGTTAAAATTAAAAAAGCACAGTTAATGACTCAGGAACCTAAAGCAGAAGTTCAAAAATTAATAATTAGCAAAAAAGGGATAATGATATAAAGCTCAGTTATAAAGCTTCTGGCTAGCATGTATGAGGCCCTGGGTTGGCAGATAGCAGAGGTTTAAATATTTCGGAGGGAAGAGGGGTAATAAGAGTGGTAAGGTGTGGACATACCTAAGTATTATTAATTATTCATAATATATTACTATTTTATAACTCACAATGTAATCTACCAAAATGCAATTGCAATTGTATTAGTAATGTTATGTTTGTGTGTGTGTGTATATATACAAATGTGTGTGTCGGTAACTTCTCCTTACCATAATTAGGAAAAGAAGCAGTTTAAAAGATGTAGAGACAGTTTTTGCTGTTACCGAGAAACTATTTTCTCAGTAATGCCTCTATGATCTAGATTTGTTCTGATTTCCTTGCAAACCTTCAACTTTTTCCATTAGATCCAGGCAAGAAGAAGCTGACCACTGCATTCAAGGATTCCTCTTCCTCTGGCTACCAGTTGAATTTGGCCAATAGGAAGGCTGGCAAAAGACTGGAGAGAGGAAGGGACATGTGAGTTTCAGGTATTCACTTCACCAACTCCCTCCCTATTATCACCAAAGTTGATAAATAACCCAGCCTAGGACAAGAGCTCCTTGCAGGCAGCCCTCTGCTGTAGTTGCAGCTTCTCTGTTATGATCAGATAATAAATCCTCTCTTGGTCTTTTATGTGCAGAAATAATGAAATTTATTGGTGTCAGCATCAAGATGCATCTCCTTCTCTTGTTAGCTTTCTTTTTATTCCAATGTTTTTTTATTAGTTACACTTTGTTCACGTTGTATCCCCCATAAACCCCTCCTTCCTCCCCTCCTTTAGTGGCTATTGTGAAGGATGTAGTTTGTCCACTTTTTTTCTCAGCCCTTTTGTCTTTCAATCAATAAATGGTACCTCATGAAACAGAAAGCTTCTGTAAAATGAAGGACACTGTCATTAGAACAAAATGACAGCCTACAGACTGGGAAAAATGATCAAAACCTTAAAATGGACCAACCAGCACAATGCTATTCTAGTCTCAGTAGGACCTTTTATTAATTAGCTTGGGACAAGAATATAAAAGAGTATTCCATTGCTTCTCACCACGGTATTGTTTTAAACCTGAAGAGAGTAAGGTTGTACAATTTCTTTTTTATTATGACCCTATTCAGGTTTGACCCTGATTTGATTCACTGTCAGTTACAGTTATATTTGTTTTGATTATGAGTAAATGTTGGAAAACAATTATTATTACTATTCTTTTTATAAGAATATAATCTGGGGTTGCTCATGTAGACTGTCATTTCATCTGCGAATACTGACACTTTGAACTCTTCCTTTCCAGTTTGTATCCTCTTGATCTCCTTTAGTTGTCTTATTGCTTTAACTAGGAGTTCAAGTACTATGTTCAGTAGATACGGAGAGAGTGGGTAGCCTTTTCTTGTCCTTGATTTCAGTGGGATTGATTTAAGTTTCTCCTCATTGAGTTTGAGGTTGGCTATAGGCTTGCTGTATATTGCCTTTACTATGTTTAGGTATGTGCCTTGTATTGGAGATCGCTCCAAGACTTTAAACATGAATGGGTGTTGAACTTTGTCAAATGCTCTTTTGGATTCTAAGGAGATGATCATGTGGTTTTTCTAATTTGCTCAACTATGTTTATAAGGCATACTTATTCGTAATAGCCAGCACCTGGAAACAACTCAGATGTCCCTCAGTTGAGGAATGGATACAGAAATTGTGGTATTTTTACACAATGGAATACTACTCAGCAAATGAAAATGAGGAAATCATGAAATTTGCAGGCAAATGGTGGGACCAAGAATTGATCATCCTGAGAGAGGTATCCCAAAAGCAGAAAGACACAAATGGTATATATTCACTTATATAGACCTATAAGATACGATAAATATAGTGAAATCTATACACCTAAAGAAAATAAACAGGAAAGAGGACTCGGGGTAACATACCCAATCATCACTTAGAAAGACAAATGGTTTGGACATTGGATGTAGGAGAAAACAAGTAACAGAACAGGAGCCTACAGCACAGGGCCTCTGAAAGACTTTACCTAGAAGTGTATCAAAGCAGATATTAAGACTCATAACCAAAACTTTCACAGACTGCAGGAAATCATATGAAAGAAGGGGGAGTTAGTAAGACCTGGAGAGTACAGGAATGCCACAAAGACCAAATATATCAGGGCACAGGGGTCTTTCATGAGACTGTTTCTCCAAACAAGATCCATGTATGGATATAACCTAGAACCCCTGCTCGGATATAGCCCATGGTAGCTCAGTGTCCAAATGTGTTCTCGAATAAGGGGAACAGGGATTATTCCTGACACGAACTCAATAGAGAGCTCTTCGACGCCCCCTCCCCAAGGGAGGAGCAGCCTTGCTAGGCCACAGAAGAAGACATTGCAGCCAGGCCTGAAGAGACTTGATAAGCTAGGGTCTAATGGATGGGGAGGAGGTCTTCCCCTATTAGTGGACTTGGAAAGGGGCAGGGAGAAGATGAGGGACGGAGGGTAGGATTGGGAGAGAAGGTGGGAGGGGGCTACGGCTGGGATACAAATTAAATAACCTGTGATTAATATAAAAATAAATAAATAATTCTACTGTAAAAAAAGTATAAGAAAATAAACAAAAGTACAACTCATATTTAAAACCTTTAAAAAAAGAGTATAATCTGGCTAATGCTTAATATAAAGCAACATTGACAAAATATAAAAATGAAACCTCCATTCAAATTACAATTGGAGAATACATATTCATAGATTGGCAACAAATCCAATCTGTATGAATAGTAGCAATACTGCCATTGTGAAGCCTGGAAATGATAATAACCTTGGCAGTTCTGTTGAAGCACAGAGGTGTAAAAAATGACAGTCATGTAGGCATTACAATTTCACCTCTCAGATGCTGCAGTCCATACTGATAATTGGCTAAGGCTAAGTAAAATTCAGAATATCTCTATTTAAAGAACTTCAATAATAAATCAGCTTAAAAAAACAGTGTGTACAAATCACAGCATGTTCGTAGATGCCTTGAATATAAATGTAAGAACTTCCTAGTAATACATAGATTTTGAATGAGGTAGAGATGTGGTACATTCTGAAAGATAGGAGGGGAAAAGAGTCATCTCAGGAAGCTTTAATTGTAAAAAAATAGATTTGGCAATGATTTATGAACAGTAAGGAAAGAGGTAAAGTGAATTAATGACAGAACTTGACCAGACAGGAGAATGAAGACAAAAACATCATCAAAGACTGAGAAAATAATGAGCTTAGAGAATATTTTATTATATTTAGGGAATTGAGCCCTGTTTGCAGGAGTCATTTTCAGTAGCCCAATTGTGAATCTTCTAGTCAAAATCAATTGGCTACAAGAAGTCATCATTGGGGCATTGATAAACATCAATGTCTGGTGGTGTACAAATGGTTTTGGCATCAATTGATCCAAACAATTAAAGCACTGCCTCAGCCTTGGAGACCAAGGGGCCATGTTGGAAGAAGATATTGGCCACAGTGTGCCATGCATTTCTGGGGGAGCTCCATACCTTTGCTGCTGCACACACGCAGAGAAGAAGCTCACACTCTAAGGTTTCCGTGCTTAGCACTGATTTGAAGAATGCATCAAAATGAGCACTACCTGAATATAGTTTATAAGCTAGATAAATAATACCATTGAGAAATAACTGGCATATACCTATTCATCTGTGATTGTCTGTAAATTACTGATTTTTAAATTATGATATACATTGAAAATAATTTCTAGGTAACCTAGAACCTCCACTCAGATGTAGCCTGTGGTAGCTCAGTAACCAATTGGTTTCCCAAAGTGAGGGGAACAGGGACTATTTCTAACAGGAACTCAATGACTGGCTCTTTGGTCTCCCCACCCCCGAAGGGAGGAGCAGTCCTGTTAGGCCACAGAGGAGGGCTTTGCAGCCAGTCCTGAAGATACCTGATAAAACAGGATCAGATGAATGGGGAGGAGGTCCCCCCTATCAGTGGACTTGGAAAGGGGCACGGTGGAGATGAGGGAGGGAGGGAAGGACTGGGAGGGAATGAGGGATCGGGACACAGCTGGGATACAGAGTTAATAAAATGTAACTGATAAAAAAAAATAAAAAAATAAAAATAAATAAATAAATAAATAGAAAGAAAATAATTTCTATTAGGGACTCCTAATACAACCTTTGAAAACTTCTCTTCAAACTGAAGGAATTTTCAGGCAGAGTCTGACATTAACAGGTGCAACTTTATTAAAGAGTGAATCTGAAGACCCATCTTTTTAATGATCCAAGGGGACATCATAGGAAAAAAAAAGTATAATGCTTAAAAAGTTTCATTTTATGCTTCTAGTAGCCTTGGCAACTCATCTGTACTTAATGTATGTTTTTAAGAGTATATGAAAATTTTCTTTTTTCTTTTTTTCAAATTAATGACCAGGACAAATTGACATTTAAAATTCTTATGGTTGTGCTCTTCATAGTAACCAAATATTTTCTGGCAGGATAATAGAATTGTTTTGAAATAATCAAAATATAAATTAAAATATAAACTCAAGATTGTTATGGGCTCTTGATTCATCTGTTTACCTCTTTATAACAACAAAAATGCAATATGTCACTCATTTCCTCATGCTACACAAGTTACCCAGTTGGTTTACAAATACCTCAGCCCTTTTTCTTTCTGACACACAGACAAAATTTTCTTGACTACATGTAGAATGTATGATGTCACCTCAGGTAACTGCCTGTTGCCATGTATTGCTGTCTATAAATTGCATTCATAAGAGACATATTTTAAAATGATTATGTTGTGCTCTTCATAGTAATCAAATGTTTTCTAACAGGATAATAGAATTGTTTTGAAATATTCAAAATATAATGAATAAATAGTGAAAACAATCTGAAATTGTTTCAGTTATTAAATTTGAAGTGATGTGCTGTTAAGTGTGACCATTTAGGACTCATGGAGACAGTTTTATCACCATCCTTAAAGAGGCTTGACATAGGTACAAGAGTGTGTAAATGCTATTTAGAAAATAAAACTGTCGGGGGAGCCAAGATGGCGGCGCCGGGAAAACAGCGCGTCTGAGGAGCAGGACAGCACTTTCCGTGCAGAGACCAGGAGACTGAACTGTAAGTATACAGAACAAAGAAAAAATACTAAAAGCTGCAAGAGAAAAAGGCCAAGTAACATATAATGGCAAACCCATTAGAATCACACCTGACTTTTCAACAGAGACTATGAAAGCCAGAAGGGCCTGGACAGATATCATGCAGACCCTAAGAGAACACAGATGTCAGCCCAGGCTACTGTACTCTGCAAAACTCTCAGTCCTCATAGACGGAGAAAACAAGATATTCAATGACAAAAACAAATTTCAACAATATCTACAAACAAATTCAGCATTACAGAAGACACTGGAAGGGAAAATACAACCCAAGAAAGCTAGCTATATTCAAGAAAACACAGGAAATAAATAACCCCACTACAGTAAAGCAAAAAGCAACCAAGCACACAACCATATGATCACAGCCAACATCAAATTCAAAGGATCTAACAGCCACTAGTCATTACTCTCTCTCATTATCAATGGACTTAATTCTCCAATAAAAAGACACAGACTAACAGAATGGATGCATAAACAAAACCCAGCAATCTGTTGTATACAAGAAACACACCTAAGTCACAAAGATAGACATTACCTGAGGGTATAGGGATGGAAGACGGCTTTTCAAGCAAATGGACGCAAGAAGCAAGCAGGAGTAGCCATTCTAATATCTGATAAAATAATCTTTCAACCAAAATTAAACAAAAGATTTGGGGAAGGACACTTCATACTCATCAAGGGAAAATTCCACCAAGAAGACATCACAATCCTGAACATCTATGCCCCAAATACAAGGGCACCCCCATTTGTGAAAGAAACATTGATAAAACTTAAACCACATATAGATCCCCACACACTAATAGTGGGAGACTTCAACACCCCACTCTCAACAAAGGACAGGTCAACAAAACAGAAATTAAACAAAGAAACCATATCTCTAACAGAGGTCATGAATCAAATGGACCTAACAGACATTTACAGAACCTTACACCCAAACACAAAAGAATTTACCTTCTTCTCAGCACCTCATGGAACCTTCTCCAAAATAGACCACATAGTTGGTCACAAAGCAAGCCTCAACAAATACAGGAAGATTGAAATAATCCCTTGTATCCTGTCTGATCACCATGGAATAAAGCTGGACCTCAACAATAACAGAAATAACAAAAACCCTACACACGCATGGAAACTGAACAACTTGTTACTAAATGACAGCTGGGTCAGGGAAGAAATAAAGAAAGAAATTAAAGTCTTTCTAGAACTCAATGAAAATGAAGACACAACATACCCAAAATTGTGGGACACAATGAAAGCAGTGCTAAGAGGAAAGTTCATAGCACTAAGTGCCTTCAAGAAGAAATTTGAGACAGCGCATTCAAGCAACTTAATGGCTCACTTAAAAACCCTAGAAAAAGAAGAAGCAGACACACCAAGAAGGAGCAGACGGCTGGAAATAATCAAACTCAGAAGTGAAATCAATCAATTAGAAACAAATAAAACAATTCAAAGAATCAATGAAACCAAGAGCTGGTTCTTTGAGAAAATCAACAAGATAGACAAACCCTTAGCCAAGCTAACTAAAAGGCAGCGAGACACCATCCAAATCAACAAAATCAGAAATGAAAAGGGGGACATAACTACAGACACTGAGGAAATCCAAGCAATCATTAGGACTTACTTCAAAAGTCTATACGGAACAAAATTTGAAAATTTAAATGAAATGGACAATTTTCTTGATCGATTCCACTTACCAAAGCTAAATCAGGACCAGGTATATCAATTAAATGGTCCTATTCCCCCAAGGAAATAGAAGCAGTCATCGAAAGTCTCCCATCCAAAAAAAGCCCAGGACCTGATGGCTTCAGCGCAGAATTCTACCAGACCTTCAAAGAAGAGTTAACTCCAATTCTCTTCAAATTATTCCACATGATAGAAACAGAAGGAACATTACCAAACTCATTCTATGAAGCCACAGTCACCTTGGTAACTAAACCTCACAAAGACTCAACAATTAGAAAGAGAATTTCAGGCCAATCTTTCTTATGAACATTGATGCAAAAATACTCAACAAAATACTCACAAACCGAATACAAGAACACATCAAAGATATCATCCATCATGACCAAGTAGGCTTCATCCCAGGTATGCAGGGGTGGTTCAATATATGGAAATCCATCAATGTGATCCACCATATTAACAAATTGAAAGAAAAAAAAAACCACATGATAATCTCCCTAGATGCTGAAAAAGCCTTTGACAAAATCCAACATCCATTCATGTTTAAAGTATTGGAGAGATCAGGGATACAAGGCACATATCTAAACATAGTAAAGGCGATATACAGCAAACCTATAGCCAACATCAAACTGAACGGAAACTTAAAGCAATCCCACTGAAATCAGGGACAAGACAAGGCTGCCCACTCTTTCTATATCTCTTCAACATAGTGCTGGAAGTCTTTGCTAGAGCAATAAGACAGTTGAAGGAGAACAAGGGATACAAATTGGAAAGGAAGAAGTCAAATTATCACTATTTGCAGATGATATGATAGTATCCGTGAGTGATCCCAAAAACTCTACCAGGGAACTCCTATAGCTGATAAACACCTTCAGAAAAGTGGCCCGATACAAAATTAACTCAAAAAAAATCAGTAGCCCTCCTGTATACAAAAGACAAAAGGGCTGAGAAAGAAATTAGGGAAACAACACCCTTCACAATAGCCACAAATGACATAAGGTACCTCGGAGTAACCCTAACCAAGGAAGTCAAAGACTTGTATGAAAAAAAATTTCAAATCTCTGAAGAAAGAACTAGAAGAAGATATGAGAAGATGGAAAGATCTCCCATGCTCATGGCTTGGCAGGATTAACATAGTAAAAATGGCCATCTTACCAAAAGCAATCTATAGATTCAATGCAATGCCCATCAAATTACCAACACAATTCTTTACAGACCTGGAAAGAAAAATTCTCAACTTCATATGGAATAACAAGAAACCCAGAATCGCTAAAACAATCCTCTACAATAAAAGATCTTCTGGAGGTATCTCCATCCCTGATCTTAAGTTGTACTTTAGAGCAACAGTTTTAAAAACTGCATGGTACTGGCATAGAAACTGAATGGTGGATCAATGGAACATTTTTCAAATGGGTTTGGACTCACATCGTTTTTTAGCTTCTCCTTAGATAGTGCAGAAATCACTATCTCCTTGGTATAACCAATACCAGAGAAGCCTTGGTCTCCCAAATACAGGGTGGCAGAACTTTGTCTTTTGTGTTAAGCATCATCTCAACTGCTGAAATATGCCATGTCGTTTTGTCCTTCTTCTTTTACTTCTTATGTAGTCTAGTTAAGGAGAGAAAATAAAATGGTAATGACCTTGGAGCAAATGTATTCCCAGAATCTTTTTCCATGGTCAAAATAAAATTGCAGGCTTAAAATGAACTTTAAATTCTAGTGCTTATTGAATTTAAAACTAAATAAATATTTTAAATTTAAAACTTAAACAATTCTCAGTTCATGACTATAATCTAGAAAAAAATGGGAAGACAGAAGTAATGTTTTCATTATAACTTGATTACTTAAGTAAGTAATGTACATTGATTCATATGCTAAATAATGTGTTTACTGTACTGAATTACATTACCTGATTCATCTCATTTTCTAGGTTTTAATTGCTGTCTTTATAGTAAAATTGGAAAGCTACATGTAAAAAAATAACTAGAGAAATATTCACTCTTAAAGTGTTTGGACTAACATTATTGTGCACGGTTTTAATTTTAGCACTTGGTAGACTGAGCCATGAGTTTCTCTATGAGTTAAAGGCCAGCCTGCTTTACACAGAAAGTTTCAGTCCAGGTATAGTGACATAGTGAGACCCTATCTCAGATTAAATAGCAAACAAACAAACAATGACAATGATAACAACAATAAAGAAGCCTGCAGGTGGAAGACAGACGTGGAGCTAAACTGAGCTGTGTTGCAGCTAACTAATTCACCCCTAAACTTATTAGCAAATGTACCCATAGACAGTTGATTATCCAAGCTTCATTAGGGTAGGCTCTTTGACCCCCCCACCCAGGGGAGGAGTAATCCTGTTAGGCCACAGAGGAGGACTTCGCAGCCAGCCCTGAAGATACCTGATAAAACAGGGCCAAATGAAAGGGAAAGAGGTCCTCCCCTATCAGTGGACTTGGAAAGGGGCAGGGAGGAGATCAGGGAGGGAGTGTTTGGTTGGGGAGGGAATGAGGGAACAGGATACAGCTGGGACACAGAGTTAACAAAATGTAACTAATAAGAAAAATAAATTTTTTTAAAAAAGCAAAAAGAAAAAAAAATCCTCAAATTGAATAAAATTTTAAAACCTGTTATAAAAAAAATCTCAATGACAGAAAATAAGAATAAAGAAAATTAAAAATAAAGATAAAACAAAGTTTCTGGAATAAGATGATACAATTTTATGTGTCTATGTTATAATTGTAGCCTAATGTTTTTGAAGTTTACCATGTAATTGCATTATTGGTGAGTTGTTCTTATTTTTCACCAGATGGTATTCTATTTTGTCACCATTCCTTTGTGGATATTTGGATATTTGTATTCCCAGCCTACAGCTATAATAAACAATGCTTCTGTGAATAATTATGTTCAATTCATGTACACATACACTTTCACTTCTCTTGCATAACAACCTAAAATTTTAAATATAAAAGGATGAAATTCTATAATGTGCAGGAACATGAATGAAGCTGGATGTCATTATAAAAAATGAGCGAAACAGAGGGAAAACAATCACATTTTATCTCTAATGATGCATATCTAAGTAGATATCTGTCTATCTACCTATCTATGCACACACACACACACACATATATGTGTATATACACCTATCTATTATAAATCGATTGTTTATTTATCTGTCTAGAAAGGAACTATGTATACGAAGACTCAAAAGGAACAAAATAGTTACAGTTGGAAGAAAAATAAAATACCAAACATTGTCAGCATATCTCTGTACACAAAACCAAGTGTTGACAGACAGACAGACAGACAGACAGACAGATAGATAGATAGATAATGAGACAGAAAGGGGAGAGAGGTCAGAGGGTGTGATGAAAGAATAATGGTGGAGTAAATATGATCAAGGTACAATGAAACATTCATACATACATGTGTGCATGTGTGAATGTCATAATAAATATCATTAATTAATTTTAATTATATTTGATTAATTTATTCTAGAGTGGCATAAAGTGAAGACAGGCACAACAGGAGAGTGAAGGTCAGTGTCCAATTTGCAGGAATAGGTTCTCCCCTATTACTTTGGTCCTGGGAATCATTGCTCTTCAATCTTGAAAGCAGTGGCATCACACCAGCACCTAAAACTCATTATTTTGTATAATACCAAAAAAATTTAAGTAAGAAAATGCTTGATGAGTCTTATTTTTTCATTATTATTATTATCATTATTTAAAATTTGTTCACTTTGTATCTTAGTCATAGCCCCCTCCCTCATCTCCTCCTGGTCCCACATTCCCTCCCTTTTCCTCCCCTATCCCTCTTACTTAGTACAAAGATAGGGGAAGTCTTCTTACCCTACTGTCTGACCCAAGCCTATCTGGTCCTAACAGGTCTGCTGGATCATTTTCCTCTGTGTGAAGTAATCAAGGAGCAGGCAATCTAGTTCATTTTGGAAACTGTCTCTATTCCCCTTTTTAGGGAAACCACTGAGCTGTCTATCGGCTACCTCTGAGTAGAGGGTCTATGTCCTTTCTATATATGGTCTTTAGTTGATGCATCCGTTTCTATAGTCTTGCCTGGACCCAGTTTAGTTTTTGGGTTTTTTTTATTTTTTATTTTTATTTTTTGCTTTGATTGTCTCCTCCTGGAGCTCTTTTCCCCTCCATGTTCTTTTATTTCCCCCTTCTTCTATAAGACTACCTATGCTCTGTCCAAAGTTTGGCTGTGAGTCTCTGCATCTGCTTCAATCCTCTCCTGGGTGGAGTCTTCTATTGGAGTATTAGAGGTTGTTCTGATGCATGTTACTTGTACTCAAGATCTAGGAACACCTATATGTGTTGTGTAAACCTACCTGCTTGGCTAATTAAATGGCCTATACCTGGGCAAGGCAGAATAGGATAGGTGTGGGTAAGTTTCCTGGGCTTTGAGAAGACAGAGAATCAAGCAAAGGAGATGGATAGGAAGAGAGAAGGAAGGAGGATTTAAGGATGGGTTAGCCTGGAGAAGGACTCTAATAATGGCATGAAAGGACCCTGAGGAAGAATAAAAGCAAAATTTATTAGATTATGGACGGAAAATAGGATAGATAAGGAAAATTGCATGGGATGGTGGCTGAGAGATGGATGGTGAAGGGATTCTGACAGTGTAGGTTGCAATATCTGCTAGCCCAAGGTAAATGAGGCAACTATAAAATCTAACAGGTGTTTTTTTTTTTTTATTTGTGATAGTGGGTTAAATAATACTGCTATGATAATCTGAGGACTAATAATGAATAACGCATAGCCCAATAATTATCTTTTTAAATTTACTACAACAGAGGAGATCTTTGATAGATGCCTGTCCTGTTCTCACTCTTCTACCACTTTAGGTGTCCTGATTTCCCTTCTGAATGAGAATTAAGCATATTTGTTAGTATCCTCCTCGTTGATAAGTTTCTTTAGAACTGTAGATTTTAGTATGTTTATCCATTTACAAAAGGGAATATTACTCAGCTATTAAAAACAAGGAAATTTTGAAATTTGCAGGCAAATGGTTAGAACTAGGAAAAAAATCATAACCCAGATGAAGAAAGACAGCATGGTATATACACACTCATAGGGGAATATTAGCCATATAATATTGGGTCTTATTTTATTTTATTAATTTTTTTAATAATTAAATTTTATTTGCTTTACATCTCAGCTGTAGCACCCTCTCTCATTCCCTCCCAATCCCACCCTCCTTCCCTCATCTCCACCCATGCCCCGCTCCAAGTAAACCGATAGGGGAGGTCCACCTCTCCTTCTAATCGACCCTAGCTTGTCAGGCCTCATCAGGACTGGATCCAGTGTCCTCCTCTGTGGCCTGGCAAGGCTCCCCGCCCCTCAGGGGCAGTGGTCAAAGAGCCAGGCTCTGAGTTCATTACACAGACATTCCTTGTTCCCATTATTGGGGAACCCACTTGAATACTGAGCTGCTATGAGCTACATCTGAGCAGGGGTTCTAGGTTATATCCATGAATGTACTTGGTTGGAGGATCAGTCTAAGAAAATACCCCTGAACCCAGATATTTTGGTTCTGTTGCTCTCTTTGTGGCGCTCCTGTACTCTCCAGGTCTTACTAACTACCTCTTCTTTCACATGATTCCCTGCACTCTGCCCAAAGTTTGTTTATGAGTCTCAGCATCTGCTTTGATACACTATTAGGTAGAGTCTTTCAGAGGCCCTCAGTGGTAGGCTCCTGTCCTGTTTCTTGTTTTCCCCTACTTCCAATATCCTTTCCCTTTGTCTTTCTAAGAGAGGATTGATCTTCTTACCATCGGTCCTCCTTCTTCTTTAGATTGCAGAGGTTTTTATATGTTTATCCTGTCCTATAGATCTAGTTTCCACTTATAAGTGAGTATATAATGTGTTTTTTTCTGCTTCTAGGATACCTCACTCAGGGTGATCTTTTCTAAATCCCACCATTTGCCTGCAAATTTCATGATTTCCTCGTTTTTATTGCTGAATAGTATTCCATTGTGTAAATGTAACAGAATTTCTGTATCCATTCCTCAGGTGAGGGACATCTGGGTTATTTCCAGATTCTACCTATTATGAATAAAGCTGCTAAGAACATGATTGACCAAATGTCTTTGTGTACTTGAGCATATTTTGGATGTATGCCTAGGAATGGTATAGCTGGATCTTGAGGAAGTGCTATTCCTAATTGTCTGAGAAAATTCCAGATTGATTTCCAAAGTGGTTGTACAAGTATCCACTCCCAGCAGCAATGGAGGAGGGCGCCCCTTTTTCCACGACCTATCCAGCCTGTGTTGTCACTTGAATTTTTGATCTTGGCTATTCTGATGGGTGTAAGGTGAAATCACATGGTCATTTTGCTTTGTATCTCCCTGATGGCTAAGGATGTTGAGCATTTCTTTCAGCGTTTTTCCTCCATTCTCTATTACTCTACAGAGAATTCTCTGCTTAGCTCCGTACCCCATTTTTTAATTGGATTACTTGATTTATTGCGTTTTAACTTCTTTAGTTCTTTATATATTCTGGATATCAGCCCTCAGTCAGATATAGGGTTGGTGAAGATCCTTTCCCAGTCTGTAGGCTGTCAATTTCTTCTGAGGACAGTGTCTTTTGCTTTAGAGAAGTTTTTCAGTTCCATTAGGTTCAATTTATTGTTTGTAGCTCTTAGAGCCTGAGCTGTTCTGTTCAGGAAGTAGTCTCCTGTACCAATGAGTTCTAGGATCTTTTCCACTTATCCTTCAAACCCATTTAGTGTTTCTGGTTTTATGTTGAGGTCTTTGATCCACTTGGACTTTAGTTTTGTGCATTGTAATAAATATGGATCTATTTTCATTTTTCTGCATGTAGACATCCAGGTGGAACAGCAAAATTTGTTGAAGATGCTGCTTTTTTTCCACTGAATGGTTTTGACTTATTTGTCAAAAATCAAGTATCCATAGGTACATGGGTTTATTTCTGGGTCCTCTACTCCGTTCAATCAATCCACCCTTCTGTTTCTATGCCAATATCATGCAGGAGGGCTTCTGGTTATTTTTGAATTAATTTTGTATCCGGCCAAATTGCTGAAGGTGTTTATCAACTGAAAGAGTTCTCTGGTTGAATTTTTGGGGTCCCTGATATATACTATCATATCATATGCGAGTAGTGAATTTTGATCTCTTCCATTCCAATTTGTATCCACTTGATTTCTTTTAGTTTTCTTATTGATCTAGCTATGACTTCAAGTAATATGTGGAAGAGAAATGGAGAGAGTGAGCAGCCTTGCCTTATTCCTGATATCACTGGGATAGCTTTAAATTTCTCTCAGTTGAGTTTGATGTTGGCTATAGGCTTGCTGGATATTGCTTTTATGATGTTTAGATATGTGACTTGTATCTCTGATCTCTCCAAGACTTAAACCTGAATGGGTGTTAGATTTTGTCAAATGCTTTTTTGAAATCTAAGGAGAAGATCATGTGGTTTATCTCCTTCAGTTTATTTACATGATGTATTTCCATATATTCTTTTTTTTGAGATTCTTTGAAGGATTATTTTCCATTGCATTTGAACAAATTCAAAGATTCATGAAGTACAATAAAGTTTGCAAAAAAATGATCACAATACAATACCAGCATTGCAGACACACACTGGAGGCATCATACACATAAAACACAAACCCTGATGTAGATTTCTTTTCATGCTGCACTATGCTGCTTCTTACAGTTGGTGATCTATGTGAGGTTACTATTCAAAGTGTGTCTTCAGCAGTGAAGCTCAGTATCTCCTGGTTCTTTCATGGAATGTGCTGAAATCCCAGATATTTATTTCTAAGCTTGTCACAAATTGACAAAAAGTAAAAACATCTGAATCATTTCTTAGTACATAACCTGGGAAAATGTGCAAAATACACAGAGCAAAAAAGATTGCATATGAGTGCCTGGACAAATATCAAGTAATCATAAATAACTAAATGATGACAAAAAGATTATGATATATGCACTTCAGTTTTATTTTATTGTAACAGATTTTCTGAACTGAGCATTTAAGATATCCAGTTAAAATACTTTTAATGATATCAATTTATTTATTTTTTTAATATAGGCAGTCTGACTCATTGAGTCATGCACTTTACTCTGATCTAATTCTTTTTTTTAATTTTATTATTATTTTTTTATCAGTTACATTTTATTAACTCTGTATCCCAGCCGTGTCCCGATCCCTCATTCCCTCCTAGTCCCTCTCTCCCTCCCTCATCTCCACCGTGCCCCTTTCCAAGTCCACTGATAGGGGGGACCTCCTCCCCATTCATCTGATCCTGTTTTATCAGGTATCTTCAGGACTGGCTGCAAAGCCCTCCTCTGTGGCCTAACAGGACTGCTCCTCCCTTCGGGGGTGGGGAGACCAAAGAACCAGTCATTGAGTTCCTGTTAGAAATAGTCCTTGTTCCCCTCACTTTGGGAAACCAATTGGTTACTGAGCTACCACAGGCTACATCTGAGTGGAGGTTCTACGTTATATCCATAAATGATCCTTGGTTGAATATCAGTCTCAGAAAAGACCCTGTGCCCAGATATATTTGGTCCTTGTGGAGCTCCTATCCTTTCCCCATCAGACTAACTCCCCTTCTTTCTTATGATTCCCTGTACTCTTTGCTTTGAAAACACTGCTAGTTAGAGTCTTTCAGATGTGCTCAGTAGACTCCTGTCATATGTTCAATGCACATCCCATCTGTCTTTCTAAACGAGGATTGATCATCTTACCCCATGTCCGCTCAATTGATTATCTTTTTTAGGTGTATAGATTTCATTATGTTTATCAAATCTTATAGGTCTATATAAGTGAGTATATCCCATGTTTGTCTTTCTCCTTCTGGGATATTTCACTCAGAATGATCTTTTCTAGATCCCACCATTTTTCTGCAAATTTCATGATTTCCTCCTTTTTGATTGCTGAGTAGTATTCCATTGTGTAAAAATACCACAATTTCTGTACCCATTCCTCCGTTGATGGACATCTGGGTTGTTTCCAGGTTCTGGCTATTACAAATAAAGCTGCTATAAACATGGTTGAGCAAGTATCCCTTTTGTGTACTTGAACGAACTTTGGGTATATACCTTGCAGTGGTATAGCTGGGTCTTGAGGAAGCACTATTCCTAATTGTCTTAGAAAGCGCCAGATAATTTTCCAGAGTGGTTGTACCAGTTTACATTCCCACCAGCAGTGGAGGAGGGTTCCCCTTTATCCACAACCTCTCCAGCATGTGTTATCACTTGAGTTTTTCATCTTGGCCATTCTGATGGGTGTAAGGTGATATCTCGGCGTTGTTTTGATTTTCAGTTCCCTGATGGCTAATGAGGTTGAGCATTTCTTTAAGTGTTTTTCTGCCATTCGATATTCCTCTGTCGAGAATTCTTTGTTTAGCTCTGTTCCCCATTTTTTAATTGGATTACTTGGTTTGCTGTTTTTCAGCTTCTTTAGTTCTTTGTATATAGTGGATATTAGTCCTCTGTCAGATAAAGGGTTAGTGAAGATTCTTTCCCAATCTGTAGGCAGTCGTTTTATTTTGATGACAGTATCCTTTGCTTTACAGAAACTTTTCAGTTTCACGAGGGCCCATTTATTGATTGTTGCTCTTAGAGCCAGTGCTGTTGGTTTTCTGTTCAGGAAGTTGTCTCCTGTGCCAATGAGTTCTAGGCTGTTCCCCACTTTTTTTCCCAATTGATTTAGGGTATCTGGTTTTATGTTGAGGTCCTTGATCCACTTTGATTTTAGTTTTGTGTAGGGTGATAAATATGGATCGATTTTCATTTTTCTGCATGTAGACATCCAGTTTGTCCAGCAACATTTGTTGAAGATGCTGTCTTTTTTCCATTGAATGGTTTTGGATTCTTTGTCAAATATCGAGTATTCATAGGTGTGTGGATTTATTTCGGGGTCTTCTATGCGGTTCCATTGATCTTCCTTTCTGTTTCTATGCCAATACCATGCAGTTTTTATTACTGTTGCCCTGTAGTACAGCTTGAGTTCAGGGATGGAGATACCTCCAGATGATTTGTTGTTGCACAGGATCGTTGTGGAGATTCTGGGTTTTTTGTTTCTCCATATAAAGCTGAGAATCTTTTTTTCAAGGTCTGTACAGAATTGAGTTGGTATTTTGATGGGAATTGCATTGAATCTGTAGATTGCTTTTGGCAGTATGGCCATTTTCACAATGTTATTCCTACCAATCCATGAGCACGGGAGATCTTTCCATCTTCTGATATCTTCTTCGATTTCTTTCTTCAGAGACTTGAAGTTTTTCTCAAACAGGTCTTTCACTTGCTTGGTTAGAGTCACACCAAGGTACTTTATGTTATTAGTGGCTATTGTGAAGGGCGTTGTTTCCCTAATTTTTTTTCTCAGCCTTTTTGTCTTTGGTATATAGGAGGGCTTCTGATTTTTTTTAGTTGATTTTGTATCCTGCCACTTTGCTGAAGGAGTTCTCTGGTTGAATTTTTGAGGTTGCTCATGTATACTATCATATCATCTGCAAATAGTGACACTTTGACCTCTTCCTTTCCGATTTGTATCCCCTTGATCTCCATTAGTTGTCTTATTGCTCTGGCTAGGACTTCAAGTACTATGTTGAAGAGATATGGGGACAATGGACAGCCTTGTCTTGTCCCTGATTTCAGTGGGATTGATTTAAGTTTCTCTCCATTGAGTTTGATGTTAGGTATAGGCTTGCTGTATATTGCCTTTACTATCTTTAGGTATGTGCCTTGTATCCCTGATCTCTCCAAGACTTTAAACATGAATGGGTGTTGGACTTTGTCAAATGCTTTTTCGGCATCTAAGGAGATGATCATGTGGTTTTTCTCCTTCAGTTTGTTTATGTAGTGGATTGCACTGATGGATTTCCGTAGTTGAACCGCCCTTGCATGCCTTGGATGAAGCCTACTTGGTCATGGTGGATGATATCTTTGATATGTTCTTGGATTCGGTTTGCAAGTATTTTATTGAGTATTTTTGCGTCAATGTTCATAAGAGAGATAGGCCTGAAGTTCTCTTTTTTTGTTGGGTCTTTGTGTGGTTTAGGTATTAAGGTGACTGTGGCTTCATAGAATGAGTTTGGTAGTGTTCCTTCTGTTTCTATTTTGTGGAATAGCTTGAGGAGAATTGGGGTTAGCACTTCTTTGAAGGTCTTGTAGAATTCTGCACTGAAGCCATCTGGCCCAGGGCTTTTTTTGGAGGGGAGACTCTTAATGACTGCTTCGATTTCCTTGGGAGATATAGGGCTATTCAGTCTTTCTACCTGATCTTGACTTAGTTTTGGTAGATGGAATCTTTCAAGAAAATTATCCATTTCATTTAGATTTTCAAATTTTGTGGCATATAGGCTTTTGTAGTATGATCTAATAATTGTTTGGATTTCCTCAGTGTCTGTGGTTATGTCCCCATTTTCATTTCTGATTTTGCTGATCTGGATAGATTCTCTCTGCTTTTTAGTTAGTTTGGCTAAGGGTTTGTCTATCTTGTTGATTTTCTCAAAGAACCAGCTTTATGTTTCATTGATTCTTTGGATAGTTTTATTTGTTTCTAGTTGATTGATTTCAGCCCTTAGTTTGATTATTTCCAGCTGTCTGCTCCTCTTGGGTGTATCTGCTTCTTTTTTTTCTAGGGTTTTCTGTTGGGCCATTAAGTTGTTTGTATGTGATGTTACGAATTTCTTCTTGCAGGCACTTAGTGCTATAAATTTTCCTCTGAGCACTGCTTTCAATGTGTCCCATAAATTTGGGTATGTTGTGCCTTCATTTTCATTGAATTCTAGGAAGTCTTTGATTTCTTTCTTTATTTCTTCCTTAACCCAGCTGTCATTGAGTAGTAAGTTGTTCAGTTTCCATGTGTGTGTCAGCTTTTGTTTTTTCTGTTGTTGTTGATGTATAGCTTTAGTCCATGATGGTCAGATAGTATACAAGGGATTATTTCAATCCTTTTGTATCTGCTGAGGCTTGCTTTGTGACCCACTATATGGTCTATTTTGGAAAAGGTTCCATGTGGTGCTGAAAAGAAGGTGTACTCTTTTGAGTTTGGGTGAAACGATCTGTAGACGTCTATTAGGTCCATTTGATTTAGGGATTCTGTAAGTGCTTTTATTTCCCTATTTGGTGTGTGTCTAGTTGATCTGTCCCTTGGTGAGAGTGGAGTGTTGAAGTCTCCCACTATTAAGGTATTAGGATCAATGTATGATTTAAGCTTTAATAATGTTTCATTTACGAATGTTGGTGCTCTTGTATTTGGGGCATAGATATTCAAGATTGTGATGTCCTCTTGGTGGATTTTTCCTTTGATGAAAATATAGTGGCCCTCCTTATCTTTTTTGATTAACTTGGGTTGAAAGTCTATTTTATTAGATATTAGGATGGCTACTCCAGCTTGTTTTCTGGAACCATTTGCTTGAAAAACAGTTTTCCAGCCCTTTACTCTGAGATAGTGTTTATCTTTGTTGCACAGGTGTGTTTCTTGGATGCAACAGAATGTTGGATCCTGTTTCCGCAACCATTCTGTTAGCCTGTGTCTTTTTATTGGTGAGTTGAGTCCATTGATATTGATAGATAATAGTGACCAGTGCATGTTAGTTCCTTTTGTAATGGAGTCAGTGATCTAACCCTGTTTCATTGCTTGTTTTCTTTTCATTTTTGTTGGGATATTATCTGTATGCCCTGTTTTCTTGGGTGAATTTGTTTTCATTGGATTGGAGTTTTCCTTCTAGTGTCTTCTGTAGGGATGGTTTGCTGTGTAGATATTGTGTAAATTTAGTTTTGTCATGGAATATTTTGTTTTCTCCATCTATGTTGATTGAAAGCTTTGCAGGGTATAGTAGTCTGGGTTGACATTTGTGATCTCTTAGAGTCTCCATGATACTTGCCCAGGCCCTTCTGGCTTTCATAGTTTCTGATGAGAAGTCCGGTGTGATTCTGATAGGTCTACCTTCATATGTTACTTGGCCTTTTTCCCTTGCTGCTTTTTTTTTTTTTTCAATGCAGTTTATTCAGGAACAATCATCTGACCCTGGGGAAAGCCAGCCCACAGCTTAAATAGCCTCTGGGTAGCCAACCCCAGCGTGCCACGTGGGCAATGCAGATAGGTCCACATACATGGAAGCAAGCCAGATCCTCAGCCTTAGCCAAATGTGGAATTGTTCGTGACAGAGAGCACTCACCATCGGGAAGGTGGAAGGCGGAAACCAGCTCCATCTTTAAGGCACAGCATTCCGCAGCTCTCTACAGTTCCCCCTTTTTGTTTTAGATGCATCAGGCAAGAGTAGAGGTCTGATCTCTGATATTAGAAATAAATTGGGACTTTGTACCGATGTTCATTTAGGTGTCATCCACCCAAAGAGCATTAGACCCGTCCGATACCTTTTTTCTCAGAGGCGGGACCTGGGGTATCAACCCGCATGCAATCAAACATGCTCTTCTCTGGGTCCAAAGCGGCTGACCCTAAGTGCAGTGCTTAGCCTCGCATCCTGAGCATAACATTTTAGCTTTTTATAGTATCCAACCACGCTTGGGGCGAATGTCCTGCTTCAATGGCTGTAAAGGCCTGAATGATCATGGCTGCATCATACTGTTGTGAGACTCTAATCTTGCATATATACCACAGGCAAACCAAGGAGACCAACACCAGAAGGCCTGCTAACGCTCCCATGCCCGCCCATTCCTTCAGATGATTCATGGCTGCAGCAATCCATGATGATAATCCTGTGGCTAGTCCTGCGTCCACTCTGGTAGAATTTACTGTGACAATGGCCACTCTCACCTGCTCCATCGTAGTATCGAATTCTCCAGTCCAATTACCTAAAATATAGCTTGACAATTATTTAGACAGATTTGCAGCACAGGAAAAATTCTCATGTTATATGCTAGTGACTCAAAGTCCAGCATATTTTCATTGACAGCCAAGTTGAGCGATTTGCCATAGGGTATCAATTTGCTTCTGCACGAGGTCAATCCTCTGATTGAACACCATCAAGCTTCCTTTTAGTTGAGCATTAATTCCTTTATGTACAACTAAGGCATGAGCTACATTGGCTAAATGATTATTCAGGGTCTGAGCAGTCTGCCCAGTATGACTCATGGCTAATGCCCCGGTGGTAGCTCCAACAGCCACCAATGAGATGGTAGTAACAATGGTGGCTGTAGTTCCAAGATCCCTTTTCTGTCTGAAGAGAGTCATAGCGTGAGGGGCATCAACGGGCACAGGCACCCAGTGAGGCATGCGAGTAACCAGGGCATACCTACATTTACTAGCATTCCAGCATTGGGCAAAAAAGCAAGTATCCCTTGCTGCTTTTAATATCTTTTCTTTGTTCTTTAGATTTATTATTTTGACTATGATGTGACATGATGTGTTTCTTTTCTGGTCTAGTCTATTTGGAGTTCTGTAGGCCTATTGTATATTTATGGACATCTCTTTCTTTAAGTTGGGAAAATTTTCTTCTATGATTTTCTTGAAAATATTTTCTGGACCTTGGAGTCTGGAGTCTTCTTTTTCATGAATTCCTATTATTCTTAGATTTTGTCTTTTCATAGCATCCTTGATTTCTTGGATATTTTGTGATTAGAACTTTTCTGATTTTACTTTTTCTTTGAGAGAATTATCCATTTCTGCAAGTGTGTCTTCAGCTCCAGAGATTCTCTCTTCCATCTCTTGTATTCTGTTGGTGATGCTTACTTTTGTGGTTCCTGATCTTTTCTCCAAGTTCTCCAGCTCAAGGGTTTTCTCATTTTGTGTTTTCTTTATTGATTCTAATTCTATTTTCATGCCTTGCACCATTTCTTTCATGTGTTTGAATTTGGATTCCTGTCTCTCTACGATGGCCTCTATTTCTTTTTTCATTTCCTTTTTATATGCCACTAATATTTCCTCTACTTGCGTATCTATTTGTTTGGCTATATTTGCCTGTGTTACTTTAAGGATATTGTCTATTTCTTCTTTCTTTGCCTCCAATTGACTGGCCATCTCTTTGAAATGCCTGTGTTTCTTTAAGGATATTGTCTATTTCTTCTTTCTTTGCCTCCAATTGACTGGCCATCTCTTTCCTCCTTATGAGCCTCAAATAATTGGGCAAGCATGGCTTTAAAATCATTTTCCTGTGCTTCTGCTGAATTGGGGTATCCATCGATTTTGGGGTTTGCTGGTGAAGTCATGATGTCCTGATTTATGTTGGAAGTGTTCTTTCGCCTACCCCTGGCTATTAGCTTATATGAAACCTTCCCTGTTTGTTTTTGGATTCTGCAGATCAGACTGGTGCTGTCTCTCTCTGGTGTCTGGAGAGTTCTTCAGGAAGCTGAGCACTCTCAGCGCGTGCTGAGGACTAGCTGTACCTGTGGGAGGAAAGTATGCAGGCACAAAAGGGGCAGATGCAAGTGTGTGTGTGCACGCGCATGTGTGTTTTTGTGTGTGTAAGTGTGCGTGGACGTGTGTCTCGAGGGACAGAGTGATGGCTAATGTTGAACCTTTGAGTGTGTGCAAGGGGCTCTGCACTGTATATGTCACAGGCGCTAATGATGATCGCAGTGCAATTTCTGGCATTAACTGCCTTGACTCCTCAATTAGGCCCACAGGGCAGGAGCTTCGATGTCCCTAGTGCCCCTCTGTTTCCCAAAGTGGGTATGTGGGTGGGAGGGGGGTTCGATGCTTGGCTTCTAATTTAGAAGGGCCCAGGATCTGGGGAACTGCAGATTCTCAAGGGTGCACTCACTTACAGGCAGGTCTTTTGGCAGAGATCGTGGTATCTGGGGCTCTCTGCTCTCTGGTTTGGCCCTGCTTCTTTGATGTGCTCTGCCAGTTCTGTGCTGCTGTCACTGCCAGGTTCTGAGGTCTTGCTGCACCTGGAGATTTCAGGGTGGTCACTTCAGCAGGGGTGGGGTAACCAGGCTCTCTGTTCTCTGGTTTGGTCCTGGTTAGTCATAAACTGGAGTGCTGTGGTGCCCTGCTAGTTCAGTGCTGCCAGTTCAGTATGGCGTCTAGCAGACTCAGGCCCTGGGAGGATGGTGCAGCTGCTGAGAGAATCTGGGACTCCAGGACACATACTGCTGGCTTTTGTCTGCCGCTAAAGTGCTTGGGGCTCCATCTCAGTGGCTGTATATCCCAGGCAGTTAGGTCTGCGCTGAGAAAGATGAGTCCGCTGTGCTGCTGTGCCCAGGAGGAAGCAGGTCTGGGGGAAGGGAGTGCTGCAAGATCAAAGGATCGTTTCTCTCCTTCCCCAAACAAGTCCCCGGGTGACCTGAGACCAAAGGTTTCACCTCCTGCGATGTTCCCTGTTGTTCAGAAAGCCTCACCGTGGTTTTCCTGGGTTAGGGGTCCTTCCATTCACCAACTCAGAAGTTCAGGTATCCCACCACTCAGAAACTGTGTGTGCTAGTCGCCATCTTGGCTCTGCCCCGTTCTGTATTTCCATATATTCAACCACACTTGCATGCCTGGGATGAAGCCTACTTGTTCATGATGGATGATATCTTTTATGTGTTCTTGAATTCAGTTTGCAAGTATTTTATTGAGTATTTTTGCTTTAATATTCATAAGAGAGATAGGTGTGAAATTCTCTTTATTGGTTAGGTATTTGTGTGTTTTAGGTATCAAGGTGCCTTCATAGAATGAGTATGGTGATGTTCCTTCTGTTTCTATTTTGTGGAATAGTTTGAAGAGATTTAGCATTAGCTCTTTTCTGAAGGTCTGGTAGAATTTTGCACTGAAACCATCTGGCCCTGGGCTTTTTCTTTTTAAAGGAGACTTTTGATGACTACTTCTCTTTCCTTGGGGGATAGAGGACTGTTTAATTGATTTTCCTGTTCTTTTTTTTTTTTTTTCTTTTTTCTTTTTTAATGTTTTATTTTATTTTTTTTCAATGCAGTTTATTCAGGAACATTGAACAATCCTCGGACCCCGGGGAAAGCCAGCCCACAGCTTAAATAGCCTCTGGGTAGCCAACCCAGGCGTGCCACGGGGGCAATGCAGATAGGTCCACATACATGGAAGCAAGCCAGATCCTCGGTCTTAGCCAAATGTGGAGTTGTTCGTGACAGAGAGCACTCACCATCGGGAAGATGGAAGGCGGAAACCAGCTCGATCTTTAAGGGATAGCATTCCGCAGCTCTCTACAGTTCCCCCTTTTTGTTTTAGATGCATCAGGCAAGAGTAGAGGTCTGATCTCTGATATTAGAAATAAATTGGGACTTTGGACAGATGTTCATTTAGGTGTCATCCACCCAAAGAGCATCAGACCCGTCCAATACCTTTTTCTCAGAGGCGGGACCTGGGGCATCAACCCGCATGCAATCAGACATGCTCTTCTCTGGGTCCAAAGCGGCTGACCCTAAGTGCAGTGCTTAGCCTCGCATCCTGAGCGTATCATTTTAGCTTTTTATGGTATCCAACCATGCTTGGGGAGAATGTCCTGCTTCAATGGCTGTAAAGGCCTGAATGATCATGGCTGCATCACACTGTTGTGAGACTCTAATCTTGCATATATACCACAGGCAAACCAAGAAGACCAACACCAGAAGGCCTGCTAACACTCCCATGCCCGCCCATTCCTTCAGATGATTCATGGCTGCAGCAATCCATGTTGATAATCCTGTGGCTACTCCTGCGTCCACTCCGGTAGAATTTACTGTGACAATGGCCACTCTCAGCTGCTCCATCGTAGTATCGAATTCTCCAGTACAATTACCTAAAATATAGCTCGACAATTGTTTAGACAGATTTGCAGCACAGGAAAAATTCTCATGTTGTATGCTAGTGACACAAAGTCCAGCATACTTTCATTGACAGCCAGGTTGAGCGATTTGCCATAGGGTATCGATTTGCTCCTGCAAGAGGTCAATCCTCTGATTGAACACCATCAAGCTTCCTTTTAGTTGAGCATTAATTCTTTTATGTACAACTAAGGCATGAGCTACATTGGCTAAATGATTATTCAGGGTCTGAGCAGTCTGCCCAGTATGACTCATGGCTAATGCCCTGGTGGTAGCTCCAACAGCCGTCAATGAGATGGTAGTAACAATGGTGGCTGTAGTTCCAAGATCCCTTTTCTGTCTGAAGAGAGTCATAGCCTCTGCCCTTCAGACTATCAAAGCAGATGCTGAGCCTGATGGGCAACTGTTGGGCAGAGTGAACGGAATTTTAGGTAAGAACTGGGAAATAGTAAGAGCTGGAGAGGACAGGGTCTCCACAAGGAGAGCAACAGAAAAAGAAAATTTGAACATAGGGATCTTCCCAGAGACTCATACTCCAACCAAGGACTATTCATGGAGATAACCTAGAACCCCTGCACAGATGTAGCCCAGGGCAGTTCAGAGTCCAATTGGGTTACATAGTAATGTGAAGAGGGACTGCCTCTGACATACTCTGATTGGCCTGCTCTTTGATCACCTCTCTCTGGGGGGGGGAGCAGCCTTACCAGGCCACAGTAGAGGACAATACAGCCACTTTTGATGTGAACTGACAGACTAAGATCAAAAAGGATAGGAGAACCTCCCCTATTAGTGGACTTGGGGAGTGGCATGCAAGCAGAGGGAGGAGGGAGGGTGGGATTGGGATGGGAGGAGGGAGGGGCTTATGGGGGAATGCAGAATGAATAAAGTGTAATTGATGAAAAATTTAAGAAAAAAGGGAAAAAATAATTTAAGAACCTTAAATGACTTTCAAAATTGGAGGAAAACATGGAGTTAGTCAATTGGCATGGAGCACGTCTCGCCCCTGGGGGCAATGGTCTCCTGAACCTACTCAGACCTCGGACACCACCACTGCTAGTTCTAGAACTGACGCAGGATGTTCCAACGAGGGGTTAAGGCTTCTCATAATATTTCCTATAAGCCCACACCTGTTTGTCTATATTCCCCATTTTTATTCATTATTAGCCAGATAGAGCCAAGTAATTGTGGTAATGTTACTTGCTTTTTTGCCCAATGCTGGAATGCTAGTAAAGTTAGGTATGCCCTGGTTACTCGCATGCCTCACTGGGTGCCTGTGCCCATTGATGCCCCTCACGCTATGATTTTCCTGTTCTTGATTTAATTTTGGTAAATGGAATTTGTCAAGAAAATTGTCCATTTTATTTAGAGTTTCAAATTTTGTGGTGTATAGGCTTTTGTAGTAGGACCTATTGATTGTTTGAATTCCCTCCGTGTCTGTTGTTATGTCCCCTTTTTTTTTCATTTCTGATATTGGTGATTTGGACAGTTTCTCTGAGGCTTCTATTTAGTTTGGCTAAGGATTTGTCTATCTTTTTTATTTTCTCGAAGAACCAGCACATGGTTTTATTGATTCTTTGAATTGTTTTATTTGTTTTTCATTTATTGATTTCTGCCCTGAGCTTGAGTATTTTGAGCCATCTACTCCTCTTGGGTGTGCCTGCTTCTTTTCTTTCTTGGGCTTTCAGATGAGCTATTAAGTTGCTTGTATTCAGTGTTTCAAATTTCTCCTTGAAGGCACTTATGAACTTTCCCCTCAGTACTGCTTTCATTGTGTCGCATAAGTTTAGGTATGTTGTGCCTTCATTTTCATTGAATTCTAGGGAGTCTTTTATTTCTTCCTTTATTTCCTCCCTAACTCACCTGCCGTTGAGTAGCAAGTTTTCCAATTTCCATGTGCTTATATGTAGGCTTTTTGCTATTTCTGTTGTTGTTGAAGTTGAGCTTAGTCCATGGTGGTCAGACAGATTACAAGGGATTATTTCAATCTTCTTCTATCTTCTGAGGCTTGCTTTATGACCAACTATATGGTCTATTTTGGAAAAGGTTCCATGAGGTGCTTAAAAGAAGGTATAATTGTTCGAGTTTGGGTAAAAAGATCTGTAGACGTCTATTAAGTCCATTTGATTTAGGGAATCTGTAAGTGC
Organism: Meriones unguiculatus; assembly: GCF_030254825.1. Classification (NCBI taxonomy): domain Eukaryota; kingdom Metazoa; phylum Chordata; class Mammalia; order Rodentia; family Muridae; genus Meriones; species Meriones unguiculatus. The sequence goes on from NC_083369.1 coordinate 117,114,410, forward strand.
TCTTATTTCCCTGTTTAGCTTCTGTATGGATTTTCTGTCCCTTTCTGTGAGTGAGTGTTGAAGTCCCCCACTGTTAAGGTGTTGTGATCGATGTGTAATTTCAGCTTTACTAATAGTTAATTTACAAATGTAGATGCTCTTGAATTTGAGGCATATGTCCAGAATTGTGATGTTCTCCTGGTGGATTTTTCTTTTGATGAGAATGAAGTGCCCCTCCTCATCATTTTTGATTAATGTTGGTTGAAAGTCTATTTTATTAGATATTAGGCTAGCTACTCGATTTTGTTTTCTGGGTCCATTTGCTTGAAAGACATTTTTCCAGCCCTTTTTCTGAGGTAGTGTTTATCTTTGCTGCATAGTTGTGTTTCTTGGATGCAGCAGAATGTTGGATCCTGTTTCCACAACAATTCTGTTAATCTGTGCCTTATTATTGGAGAGTTGAGTCTATTGATATTGATAGATAATAGTGATCAATGGCTGTTAGTTCCTTTTACTGTGGAGTTAGTGGTATTACTGTTGTTCATTGGTTGTTTTCTTGCAATTTCTCTTGAGAGATTATGTATATCCTGTCTTTTCTTGGGTGTATTTGTTTTCAATGCATTGGAGTTTTCCTTCTAGTAACTTCTGTAGGGGTGGGTTGCTGAGCAGATATTGCTTAAATTTAGTTTTGTCATGGTGTATTTTGTTTTATCCATCAATGTAGGTTGAAAGCTTTGCTGGGTATAGGAGTCTGGGTTGATATCTGTGGTCCCTTAAAGTGTTCATGATATCTGCCCAGGCCTTTCTGGCTTTTATAGTTTCTCATGAGAAGTCTGGTGTGATTCTGATAGGTCTTCCTCCATATGTTACTTGGCCTTTTTCCTTGCTTCCTTTAATATCTTTTCTTTGTTCTTTAGATTTAGTGTTTCGACTATGATGTGACATAAGGAGTTTCTTTTCTGGTCTAGTCTATTTGGTGTGCTGTAGGCCTCTTGTATATTTACAGACATCTTTTTCTTTAAGTTGGGAAATTTTCTTCTATGGGTCTTATTTTAACTATGTACATTTTCTTTCCTTTTTAAAGAATTCATTTAATGTGTAAAACCAATTGTGCCATTGTTTACCGCAACCTCAAACATGACATTATCAATCCTTCAGTATAGTGTTGAGCTGTTTATACTCTTCCCTTATATTATCTTTCATTTCTGTTAGCTCTAAGGAACTAAAGTGTAACTCTTTATGTATAATGTGTGTGTGTATCACTGTTTTTAATTTTTTTTCAATTTTCTCCTTTTACTCATTTTTTAATTTTATTTTTTATTTTTTTATATCAATTATAGTTTATTCACATTTAACTCAGCTGTAACCCCGTGACTCAATCCCTCCCAATACCACATTTCCTCCCTTATCTTCTCCCATGCCCTCATCCAAGTTTACTGATAGGGGAGATCCTCCTCCCTTTCCATTTGACCCTAGCCTATCAGGTCTCAATAGAACTGTCTGTGTTGTCTTCCTCTGTGGACTGGAAAGGCTGCTCCCCTCTCAGGAGGAGATGATCAAAGTGTTAGCAACTGAGTTCATATCATAAACAGTCCTATTCCAATTACTAGGGAACACACTTGGACACTGAACTGCCATGGGCTACATCTGTGCAAGGTTTCCAAGTTAACTTTGATACATGGACCTTGGTTGGAGTATCAGTCTCAGAAAATAGCCCTGTGCCCGTATTTCTTGGTTCTGATGCTCTCCTTCTGAAGCTACTGGCCCCTGCAGGTCTTTCTATCTCCCCCTCTTTTCAAAAGATTCCCTGCACTCTGCCCAAGGTTCGGCTATGAGCCTTACCATCTGGTTTGACACCCTGCGGGGTAGACTCCTTTATTTTAATAGTTTTTTTTTTTAATTTTATTTTTCTCATTAGTTACATTTTGTTAATTCTGTATCCCAGCTGTATCCCTCATTCCCTCCCCAATCCCACCCTCCCTCCCTCATCGCCTCCCTACCCCTTTCCAAGTCCACTGATAGGGGAAGACCTCCTCCAATTTCATATGATTCCCATTTGTCAGGTATTTTCAGGACTGGCTGCAAAGCCCTCCTCTGTGGCCTAACAGTACTGCTCCTCACTTGAGAGGTGGGGAGGTCAAAGAGCCAGTCATTGAGTTCCTGTTAGAAATAGTCCTTGTTCCCCTTACTATGGGAAACCAATTGATTACTGAGCTATCACGGGTCACATCCGAGCAGAGGTTCTAGGTTTTATCCTCTCATGGTCTTTGGTTGAGTGTCTATCTCAGAAAAGACCCTGTGCCCAGATATGTTTGGTCCTTGTGGAGCTCCTATCCTTTCCACATCAAACTCCCCTTCTTTCATATGATTCCCTGCACTCTGCCAATGGTTTGGTTATGAGTCTCACTATCTAATTTTGAGCACTGCTAGGTAGAGTCTTTCAGATGATTTCTGTGGTAGACTCATGTCATACATTCAATGCATATCCCATTTGTCTTTCTAAATGAGGATAGATCATCATACCCCGTGTATGCTTTCTTGATTATCTTCTTTAGGTGTATAGATTTCATTATGTTTATCATATCTTTTAGGCCTATATAAGCGAGTATATTTTATATTTGCCTTTTTCGTTCTGGGATACTTCACTCAGAATGATCTTTTCTAGATCCCACCATTTTTCTGAAAATTTCATGATTTCCTCCTTTTTGATTGCTGAGTAGTATTCCATTGTGTAAAAGTACCACAATTTCTGTACCCATTCCTCCGTTGATGGACATCTGGGTTGTTTCCAGGTTCTGGCTATTACAAATAAAGCTGCTACAACCATGGTTGAGCAAATGTCCTTATTGTACACTTGAGAAAATTTTGGGTATATGCCTAGCAGAGGTATAGCTAGGTCTTGAGGAACTACTATTCCTAATTGTCTGAGAAAGCACCAGATTGACTTCCAAAGTGGTTGTACCAGTTTACATTCCCACCAGCAATGGAGGAGTGTTCCCCTTTCTCCACAACCTCTCCAACATGTGATGTCATTTGAGTTTTTCATCTTGGCCATTCTGATGGGTGTAAGGTGAAATATCAGGGTCCTTTTCATTTGCATTTCCCTAAAGGCTAATGACGTTGAGCATTAGTGTTTCTCTGTTATTCTATATTCCTCTACAGAGAATTCTCTGTTTAGCTCCGTTCCCCATTTTTTAATTGGATTACTTGGTTTGCTGCTTTTCTGTTTCTTTAGTTCTTTATATATACTGGATATTAGCCCTCTGTCAGATAAAGGGTTGGTGAAGTTTCTTTCCAATCTGTAGGTAATCGTTTTGTTTTGATGACGGTGTCCTTTGCTTAACAGAAGCTTTTCAGTTTCAAGAGGTCCGACTTATTGATTGTTGCTCTTAAAGTCTGTGCTGTTGGGGTTCTGTTCAGGAAGTTGTCTCCTGTGCCAATGAGTTCTAGGCTGTTCCCCACTTTTTCTACTAACAGATTTAGCATATCTGGTTTTATGTTGAGTTCTTTGATCCACTTAGATTTTAGTTTTGTGCAGGGTGATAAATGTGGATATATTTTCATTTTCTGCATGTAGACATCCAATTACACCAGCACCATCTGTTGAAGATGCTATCTTTTTTCCATTGAATGGTTTTGGCTGCTTTGTCAAAAATCGAGTATTCATAGATACATAGGTTTATTTCTGGGTCTTATATTTGGTTCCATTGAACCTCATTTCAGTTTCTATGAAAATACCATGCAGATTTTATTACTATTGCTCTGTAGTACAACTTGAGATCAGGGATGGAGATACCTCCAGATGATCTGTTGTTGTAAAGGGTTGTTTTGGAGATTCTAGGTTATTTGTTTCTCCATATGAAGCTGAGAATCTTTTTTTCAATGGTCTGAAAAGAACTGCGTTGGTATTTTGATGGGAATTGCATTGAATCTGTAGATTGCTTTTGGCAGGATGGCCATTTTCACAATGTTAATCCTACCAATACTTGGGCACAAGATATGTTTCCATCTTCTGAGATCTCCTTTAATTTCTTTTTTTTTTTATTTTTTTTTCTTCTTTTTTTTTTTCAATGCAGTTTATTCAGGAACATCGAACAATCCTCGGACCCCGGGGAAAGCCAGCCCACAGCTTAAATAGCCTCTGGGTAGCCAACCCAGGCGTGCCACGGGGGCAATGCAGATAGGTCCACATACATGGAAGCAAGCCAGATCCTCAGCCTTAGCCAAATGTGGAATTGTTCATGACAGAGAGCACTCACCATCGGGAAGGTGGAAGGCAGAAACCAGCTCCATCTTTAAGGCATAGCATTCGGCAGCTCTCTACAGTTCCCCCTTTTTGTTTTAGACGCATCAGGCAAGAGTGAGGTCTGATCTCTGATATTAGAAATAAATTGGGACTTTGTACAGATGTTCATTTAGGTGTCATCCACCCAAAGAGCATCAGACACGTCCGATACCTTTTTCTTGGAGGCGGGGCCTGGGGCATCAACCCGCATGCAATCAGACATGCTCTTCTCTGGGTCCAAAGCGGCTGACCCTGAGTGCAGTGCTTAGCCTCACATCCTGAGCGTATCATTTTAGCTTTTTATGGTATCCAACCATGCTTGGGGAGAATGTCCTGCTTCAATGGCTGTAAAGGCCTGAATGATCATGGCTGCATCACACTGTTGTGAGGTTCTAATCTTGCATATATACCACAGGCAAACCAAGAAGACCAACACCAGAAGGCCTGCTAACACTCCCATGCCCGCCCATTCCTTCAGATGATTCATGGCTGCAGCAATCCATGTTGATAATCCTGTGGCTAGTCCTGTGTCCACTCCGGTGGAATTTAATGTGACAATGGCCACTCTCAGCTGCTCCATCGTAGTATCGAATTCTCCAGTCCAATTACATAAAATATAGCTCGACAATTGTTTAGACAGATTTGCAGCACAGGAAAAATTCTCATGTTGTATGCTAGTGACACAAAGTCCAGCATACTTTCATTGACAGCCAGGTTGAGCGATTTGCCATAGGGTATCAATTTGCTCCTGCACGAGGTCAATCCTCTGATTGAACACCATCAAGCTTCCTTTTAGTTGAGCATTAATTCCTTTATGTACAACTAAGGCATGAGCTACATTGGCTAAATGATTATTCAGGCTCTGAGCAGTCTGCCCAGTATGACTCGTGGCTAATGCCCTGGTGGTATCTCCAACAGCTGCCAATGAGATGGTAGTAACAATGGTGGCTGAGTTCCAAGATCCCTTTTCTGTCTGAAGAGAGTCATAGCGTGAGGGGCATCCACGGGGACAGGCACCCAGTGAGGCATGCGAGTAACCAGGGCAGACCTAAATTTACTAGCATTCCAGCATTGGGCAAAAAAGCAAGTATCATTACCACAATTACTTGGCTCTATCTGGCTAATAATGAATAAAAATGGGGGATATAGACAAACAGGTGTGGGCTTATAGGAAATATTATGAGAAGCCTTAACCCCTCGTTGGAACATCCTGCGTCAGTTCTAGAACTAGCAGTGGTGGTGTCCGAGGTCTGAGTAGGTTCAGGAGACCATTGCCCCCAGGGGCGAGACGTGCTCCATGCCAATTGACTAACTCCATGTTTTCCTCCAATTTTGAAAGTCATTTAAGGTTCTTAAATTATTTTTTCCCTTTTTTCTTAAATTTTTCATCAATTACACTTTATTCATTCTGCATTCCCCCATAAGCCCCTCCCTCCTCCCATCCCAATCCCACCCTCCCTCCTCCCTCTGCTTGCATGCCACTCCCCAAGTCCACTAATAGGGGAGGTTCTCCTATCCTTTTTGATCTTAGTCTGTCAGTTCACATCAAAAGTGGCTGTATTGTCCTCTACTGTGGCCTGGTAAGGCTGCTCCCCCCCCCAGAGAGAGGTGATCAAAGAGCAGGCCAATCAGAGTATGTCAGAGGCAGTCCCTCTTCACATTACTATGTAACCCAATTGGACTCTGAACTGCCCTGGGCTATATCTGTGCAGGGGTTCTAGGTTATCTCCATGAATAGTCCTTGGTTGGAGTATGAGTCTGCTGAGCCGGATGGGCAACTGTTGGGCAGGTGAACGGAATTTTAGGTAAGAACTGGGAAATAGTAAGAGCTGGAGAGGACAGGGTCTCCACAAGGAGAGCAACAGAACAAGAAAATTTGAACATAGGGAACTTCCTTTAATTTCTTTCTTCAGAGACTTGAAGTTTTCACAAATAGGTCTTTCACTTGTTTGGTTAATGTCACCCCAAGGTACTTTATGTTATTAGTGGCTATTGTGAAGGGTGTTGTTTCCCTAATTTCTTTCTCAGCCCTTCTTTCTTTTGTGTACAGGAGGGCTTCTGATTTTTTTGAGTTGATTTTGTATCCTGCCACATTGCTTAAGGTGTTTATCAGCTGAAGGAGTTCTCTGGTTGAATTTTTGGGGTCACTCATGTATACTATCATATCATCTGTGAATAGTGACACTTTGACCTCTTCCTTTCCAACTTGTATCCCCTTGATCTCCTTTAGTTGTTTTATTGCTCTGGCTAGGACTTCAAGTACTATGTTGAAGAGATATGGAGAGAGTGCACAGCCTTGTCTTGTCCCTGATTTCAGTGGGATTGATTTAAGTTTCTCTCCATTGAGTTTGATGTTGGCTGTATGCTTGCTGTATATTGCCTTTACTATGTTTAAGTATGTGCCTTGTATCCCTGATCTCTCCAATACTTTAAACATGAATGGGTGTTGGACTTTGTCAAATGCTTTTCGGAGTCCAAGGACATGATCATGTGGTTTTTCTCCTTCGGTTTGTTTATGTGGTGGATTACATTGATGGATTTCCTTATGTTGAGCCCCCCCTTGCATGCCTGGGATGAAGCCTCCTTGGTCATGGTGGATGATATCTTTGTTGTGTTCTTTGATACGGTTTGCAAGTATTTTATTGAGTATTTTTGCATAAATATTCATAAAAGAGATAGGTCTGAAGTTCTCTTTTTTTTGTTGGGTCTTTGTGTGGTTTGGGTATCAAGGTGACTGTTGCTTCATAGAATGAGTTTGGTAAAGTTCCTTCTGTTTCTATTTTGTGGAATAGTTTGAGGAGAATGGTATTAGTGCTTCTTTGAAGGTCTGGTAGAATTCTGTGCTGAAACCATCGGGCCCAGGGCTTTTTTTGGTGGGGAGACTGTTAATGACTGCTTCAATTTCCTTGGGTGATATAGGGCTATTCAGTCTTTCTATCTGATGTTGACTTAATGTTGGTAGATGGAATCTATCAAGAAAATTATCCATTTCATTTAAATTTTCAAATTTTGTGGCATATAGGCTTTTGTAGCATGACCTAATGATTGTTTGGATTTCTTCAGTGTCTTTAGTTATGTCCCCCTTTTCATTTCTGATTTTGATGATTTGGATAGATTCTGCTTTTTAGTTAGCTTGCCTAAGGGTTTGTCTATCTTGTTGATTTTCTCAAAGAACCACCTTTTTGTTTCATTGATTCTTTGAATAAATTTATTTGTTTCTAATTGATTGATTTCAGCCCGAGTTTGAATATTTCCAGCCTTCTGCTCCTCTTGGATGTATCTGCTTCTTTTTTTTTCTAGTGTTTTCAGTTGGGCCATAAAGTTACTTGTATGTGATGTTACAAATTTCTTCTTGAAGGCGCTTAGTGTTATAAATTTTCCTCTGAGCACTGCTTTCAATATGTCCCATAAATTTGGGTATGTTGTGCCTTCATTTTCATTGAATTCTAGGAAGTCTTTAATTTCTTTCTTTATTTCTTCCTTAGCCCAGCTTTCATTGAGTAGTAAGTTGTTCAGTTTCCATGTGCATGTCGGCTTTTTGTTGTTTCTATTGTTGTTGATGTCCAGCTTTAGTTCATGGTGATCCAATAGAATACAAGGTATTATCTTAATCTTTTTATATCTGTTGAGGTTTGCTTTGTGACCAACTATATGGTCTATTTTGGAGAAGGTTCCATGAGGTGCTGAAAAGAAGGTATACTCTTTTGAGTTTGGGTGGAAAGGTCTGTAGACATCTATTAGGTCCATTTGATTTAGGGACTCTGTAAATGCTTTTATTTCCCTATTTGGTTTCTGTCTAGTTCATCTCTCCCTTGGTGAGAGTGGGGTGTTGAAGTCACCCACTATTAGGGTATTTTTATCAATGTGTGGTTTAAACTTTAATAATGTTTCATTTATGAATATGGGTGCTCTTGATATGGGGCATAGATGTTTAGAATTGTGATGTCTTCTTGGTGAATTTTTCCTTTGATGAAAATGTAGCTCTCCTCTATGTCTTTTTTGATTAGTTTTGGTTGAAAATCTATTTTATTAGATATTAGGATAGCCACTCCTGCTTGTTTTTTGGGTCCATTGGCTTGAAAATCTGTTTTCCAGACTTTTACTCTGAGGTAATGTTTATCTTTGTTGCGTAGGTGTTTCTTGGATGCAGCAGAATATTGGTTTCTGTTTCGACATCCATTCTGTTAGTCTGTCTTTTTTATTGAATAGTTGAGTCTATTGATGTTGATAGATAATAATGACCATTGAATGTTATTTCTTATTATTGTGGAGTTGGCGATGTTACTGTGAATTGTTGCTTGTTTGCTTTTGATTTTTGTTGGAAATTATCTTTAACCTATGTTTTCTTGGGTGTATTTGTTTTCATTTGATAGGAATTTCCCTTCTAGTATCTTCTGTAGGGCTGGGTTGCTGTTCTAATATTGCATAAATTTAGTTTTGTGATGGAATATTTTATTTTCTCCATCTATGTTGATTGAAAGCTTTGCTGGGTAAAGTAGTCTAGGTTGGCATCTGTGGTCCCTTAGGGCCTGAATGATATCTCCCCAGGCCCTTCTGGCTTTCATAGTTTCTGATGAGAAGTCTGGGGTGATTCTGATAGGTTTGCCTTTGTATGTTACTTGGCCTTTTTCCCTTGCTGCTTTTAGTATCTTTTCTTTGTTCTGTAGATTAAGTGTTTTGACTATGATGTGGAGTGAGGAGTTTCTTCTCTGGTCTAGGCTATTTGGTGTTCTGTTGGCCTGTTGTATGCTTGTGGAAATCTCTTTCTTTAGGTTGGGAAAATTTTCTTCTATGATTTTCTTGAAAATATTTTCTGGACCTCGTAACCTGGACTCCTCTTCTTCTTCAATTCCTATTATTCTTAGATTTTGCCTTTTCATGGCCTCTTTGATTTCTTGGATGGTTTGTGTTTGGGATTTTTCTGATTTTATTTTTGCTTTGAGAGAAGTACCAATTTCTGTGAGTGTATCTTCAGCACCTGAGATCCTCTCTTCCATCTCTTGTATTCTATTAGTGATGCTTACCTTTGTGATTCCTTCTCTTTTCTCTAAGTTCTTCAGTGCCAGGGTTTTCTCGGTTTGTGTTTTCTTTATTGATTCTAATTCTGTTTTCATGTCTTGCAACATTTCCTTCATCTGTTTGAGTGTGGATTCCTGTGTCTCCAAGATGGTCTCTATTTTTTTGTTTGTTTCCTCTCTCAGGGCCTCTGCTTCTGCCTCCAATTGTTTGGCTATGTTTGCATGTGTTTCTTTACGAGCTTCTTCGTTCACTTCGTTTTTCTTTGTTTCTCTTTGGGAGGCCAAATCTTTAAGGGATTTTTTGTATCCTCTTTAACTGTTTGAATCTCTATGACTATTAGAGATTCAAACAGTTTCCTCTTTACGTGCCTCAAATAACTGGATAATCATAGCTTTATAATCATTTTCTTTTTCTGTTTCTGCTGAGTTGGAGTGTCCAATAATTTTGGAGGTTGCCGGTGAAGCCATGATATCTTGATTTGGGTTGGTTGTGTTCTTTCGCTGATCTCTGGCCATTTGGTTATCTCTTGTGTTCACTGTTTGTTCCTGGATTCTGTAGGTCAGACTGGTTTTTCTCTGGTATCTGGAGAATTCTTCAGGAAAATGAAGGTCTAGTGAGGTCTAGTGGTTTCAGTGTGTGCGTTGGTTATTCAGCTATACCTGTAGAAGGAAAGTTCGCAGGCTCAGAAGGACAAATTCGTTTAGTGTGTGTTTGAGCTTTTGATTGTGGGTGTTTCTAAGGGACATTGTGTTGGTGGATGAAGAGGCCTTCAGTGTGTGAGAGGGGTGCTTTGCAGGCACTGAAGTTGTTGCAGGCACTAAGGGATCGTAAACGCTGTTGAAGATTGCACGTGTGTATTGATTTTACAGGTCTGCTGGTCTTTGGTGTCTATTCAGCTGGTTTTCTGCCACTGAGGGGTTGGAAGGCCTGTACAATCACTGGCTGGGCAGCCCTGTGTAGTACATGCTGCCACTAGCAGTCTTGGGGCCTGAGAAGGGTTGTACTGTGTGTCTGAGTCTCTGTGGCTAGCACTGTATTGGGCGTATGCTCTGGCTGGGTAGAGTTTCAGCGGTGCGTGCACTCCTGCAGAGCAGGGTGGTGTTGGTAGTGGGGAGTGTGTTCAGTGGGTCAAGAGTTCGGCGAGAGGGCCCTAGGTTGGGTGTGTTTTCCTCTGAGTGGTGGCGTTCAGCAGGTCATTATTGCTCTCCGCTGTGGCAGTGGGGTCTGGAGCCCTGCCTCCCTGCTTCCACCTGTCTTGGGTCCCAGACACTGAGCTTTGCTGCTTTGGTATCCAGGAAGAATTGTATTGTGGATCTGAGTCTTTGTGGTTAATGCTCAGTGGTTGGAGCTCTGTGATTGGGCCTGTGCTCCTCCTGTGAGGAGGTTTCTGGGGTTATTGCGTTCTGGCTGCTTGGGATGTGTGCTCAGCTGCACTTCCTGCTGCAGTCTAGCTTGGGATCTCCTCAGAGGGATGGGGAAGGGGATGCTCCGTGGGTCTGGAGGGCCCTGATTGGGACGTGTGTCCAAGGAGGGGACGGGAGTTCAAAGGGTGGTTACAGCAGACCACTGCTGTAAGGGGCCCAGAGCACTGTCTCTGCTGCCTTGATCTCCTGGATGTGAGCTTTGCACTCAGCTGCCTGGTGCTGTGTGCCGGTTTCCCCACAGGAGGCCTGGACAAGGGAAAATCCCTATTTCCTTCCCAGAGAAGTCTGTGCCCGATCTAAATCTACTAGCACTCCACGCTTCTGTGGTGGCCCCTCTCCTTTAGAAAGCCCAAAAATCCAAATTCTAGCTTGAATGACTCTCCACTCACCAATTCTGGAGATTCATCTCTTCTGCCTCTCCAAAATGGTGTGCTCTGCTTGCCACCATCTTGGAGTCTCCTCCTGCATAGACTCTTTCAGAAACCTTCTGTAGTAGGATCCTGTCCTATGTCCTGTTTTCCCCCTCTTCAGATATCTGCTACAAACATGATTCAGCAAATCTCTATGTGGATTACTTGAGCATATTTTGTATATATGCTCAGGAGTGTTGTAGCTGAATCTTGAGGTAACTGTTCCTAACTGTCAGACAAAGCACCAGATTGATTTCAAAAGTGGTTGTACAAGGTTACATTCCCACCAGCAATGGAGGAGTTTTCCAATTTCTCCACAGCCTCTCCAGCATATGTTGCCATTGGAGTTTTATTTCTAGTCATTTTGATGGGTTTAAAATGGAATCTCATGGTCGATTTGATTTGCATTTCCAACCAAGGACTATTCATGGAGATAACCCAGAACCCCTGCACAGATGTAGCCCAGGGCAGTTCAGAGTCCAATTGGGTTACATAGTAATGGGAAGAGGGACTGCCTCTGACATAATCTGATTGGCCTGCTGTTTGATCACCTCCCCCTGGAGGGGAGCAGCGTTACCAGGCCATAGTAGAGGACAATGCAGCCACTTTTGATGTGAACTGATAGACTAAGATCAGAAAGGAGAGGAGAACCTCCCCTATCAGTGGACTTGGGGAGTGGCATGCAAGCAGAGGGAGGAGGGAGGGTGGAATTGGGAGGGGAGGAGGGAGGGGCTTATGGGGGATGCAGAATGAATAAAGTGTAATTGATGAAAAATTTTTAAAAAAAGGGAAAAAATAATTTAAGAACCTTAAATGACTTTCAAAAGTGGAGGAAAACATGGAGTTAGTCAATTGGCATGGAGCACATCTCGCCCCTGGGGGCAATGGTCTCCTGAACCTACTCAGACCGCGGACACCACCATTGCTAGTTCTAGAACTGATGCAGGATGTTCCAACGAGGGGGAGGAGGTTGAGGCTTCTCATAATATTTCCTATAAGCCCACACCTGTTTGTTTATATCCCCCATTTTTATTCATTGTTAGCCAGATAGAGCCAAGTAATTGTGGTAATGATACTTGCTTTTTTGCCCAATGCTGGAATGCTAGTAAATTTAGGTATGACCTGGTTACTCGCATGCCTCGCTGGGTGCCTGTGCCCGTCGATGCCCCTCACGCTATGACTCTCTTCAGACAGAAAAGGGATCTTGGAACTACAGCCACCATTGTTACTTCCATTTCATTGGCGGCTATTGGAGCTACCACCGGGGCATTAGCCATGAGTCATACTGGGCAGACTGCTCAGAGCCTGAATAATCATTTAGCCAATGTAGCTCATGCCTTAGTTGTACAAAAAGGAATTAATGCTCAACTAAAAGGAGGCTTGATGGTGTTCAATCAGAGGATTGATCTCGTGCAGGAGCAAATTGATACCCTATGGCAAATCGCTCAACTTGGCTGTCAATGAAAATATGCTGGACTTTGAGTCACTAGCATATAACATGAGAATTTTTCCTGTGCTGCAAATCTGTCTAAACAATTGTCGAGCTATATTTTAGGTAATTGGACTGGAGAATTCGATACTACGATGGAGCAGCTGAGAGTGGACATTATCACAGTAAATTCTACCAGAGTGGACGCAGGACTAGCCACAGGATTATCATCATGGATTGCTGCAGCCATGAATCATCTGAAGGAATGGGCAGGAATGGGAGCATTAGCAGGCCTTCTGCTGTTGGTCTCCTTGGTTTGCCTGTAGTATATATGCAAGATTAGAGTCTCACAACAGCATAATGCAGCCATGACCATTCAGGCCTTTACAGCCATTGAAGCAAGACAATCTCCCCAAGCATGGTTGGATACCATAAAAAGCTAAAATGTTACACTAAGGATGCCAGGCTAAGCACTGCACTCAGGGTCAGCCGCTTTGGACCCAGAGAAGAGCATGTCTGACTGCATGTGGGTTGATGCCCCAGGTCCTGCTTCTGAGAAAAAGGTATCGGACGGGTCTGATGCTCTTTGGGTTGATGACACCTAAATGAACATCGGTACAAAGTCCCAATTCATTTCTAATATCAGAGATCAGACCTCTACTCTTGTCTGATGTGTCTAAAACAAAAAGGGGGAACTGTAGAGAGCTGTGGAATGCTGTGCCTTAAAGATGGAGCTGGTTTCTGCCTTCCACCTTCCCGATGATGAGTGCTCTCTGTCACGAACAATTCCACATTTGGCTAAGGCTGAGGATCTGGCTTGCTTCCATGTATGTGGACCTATCTGCATTGCCCACGTGGCACGCTGGGGTTGGCTACCCAGAGGCTATTTAAGCTGTGGGCTGGCTTTCCCCAGGGTCAGATGATTGTTCAAGGTTCCTGAATAAACTGCATTGAAAAATAAAATAAAATAAAATAAAATGGAATCTCATGGTCGATTTGATTTGCATTTCTTTGATGATTTTGGATGTTGAGCATTTGTCTAAGTGTTTCCCTACCGTCAATATTCCTCTATTGAGACTTCTCTGTTTAGCTCTGTACCCCATTTTATAATTGGATTACTTGATTTCTTGCTTTTTAACTTCTTGTGTTCTTTATATATTCTGGTTATTAGCATTCTGTTGCCAGTAGCCAAAGCTATCTACTGAAGCAAAAGTCAATTAGTGAGCCAAAGCTATCTAGTGGATACAAAGGTATCAACTGAAACCAAAGTCAATTAGCGAGCCAAAGCTATCTAGTGGAGACAAAGGTATTTACTGAAGCCAAAGCCAAGTAGTGAGCAAAGGCCATTTAGTGGAGACCTAAAGATATTTAGTGAAAGAGTTATCTAAGACCCTAAATCATGGGTGATAGATTGTTAGAGCATCTGTAAGATATCTTAAGAAAACATCATTATGGTATCTTGCAGGTACAATATTTAACCCATGAAAGCCCTCTTCCTATTTCCTGCAACAGTAAATTAACCTTCCCTCTTTCCTGCCTTCTCCCTATATAAGTTGGGTAAAAATCTCTAAAAAACAAGGCTTTGATGAGACAAACAGACTTAGCCTTCATTCCTGTGTCTCTCGTCCTTTCCCACCCATTCCTTCCATTCTCTTACTTTAGGAACCCCTTTAAAGTCCCATGGGTCGGGACATTCTGTCAGATATAGGATTGGTGAAGCTCCTTTCCTAGGCTGTAGGCTGTCATTTTGTTCTGATGACAGTATCCTTTGCATTATAGAAGGTTTTCAGATTCCTGAGGTCCCATTTATTGATTCTTGGTCTTAGAGCCTGTGCTGTTTAAATTCTGTAAAGGAGGTTGGCTCTTGTACCAATGAGTTCAAGGCTCCTCCCGACTTTTTCTTCTAACAGGTTTAGTTCGTCTAGTTTTATATTAAGGTCTTTGATCCACTTGTACTTTAGTTTTTTGCAGGGTGATAAATATGGATCTATTTGCATTTTTCTATATGTAGATATCCAGTTTGACTAACACGATTTGTTTAAGATGATATCATTTTTTCATTGTACGATTTTAACATCTTTATCAAAAATTGGGTATCCATAAGTGTGTGGGTTTCTTTCTGGGGCTTTTATTTGATTCCATTGATCCACCAGCCTGTTTCTATGCCAGTATCATGCAGTTTTTATTACTGTTGCTCTGTAGTGCAACTTGAGATCAGGTATGGATATACCTCCACAAGATTTTTTTTATTGAAGAAGATTGTTTTAGACATTCTGGGTTTCTTTTTATTCCTTATGAAGTGCAGAATTTCTCTTTCAAGGTCTGTAAAGAACTGTGTTAATAATTTGATAGGAATTTCATAGAATCTATAGATTGATTTTGGTAAGATGGTCACTTTCACTTCGTTTACACTGCCAAGCCATGAGCATGGAGATATTTCCATCTTCTGATATTTTATTCCTGACTTCAGAGACTAGAAGTTTATTTTTGTTGTTTAATATTTTTCATACTAGTCTTTGACTTGCTTTGTTAGAGTTACACCAAGGTTTCTTATGTTCTTTGTCCCTATTGTGAAGGGTGTTGTTCCCTAACTTCTTTCTCAGACCATTTGTCTTTTATATGCAATAGGGCTACTGAATTTTTTGAGTTAATTTAGTATCCAGCCACTTTGCTAAAGGTCTTTATCAGCTGTAGCAGTTCCCTGATAGAATGTTTATGGTCACTATGTATACTCTCATATCATCTGCAAATAGTGATACTTTGATTTCTTCCCTTCCAAATGGAATCTCCTTGATCTTCTTAACTTTCTTTATTGATCCAGCAAGGACTTCAAAACTACTTTGAAGAGATATATAGAGGGAAAGTAGCCTTACCTTTTTCCTGATTTCCATGGGATTGTTTTGAATTTCCCTCTGTTTAGTTTAGTGTTGGCTATAGGCTTGCTGTATGTTGACTTCCATGATCTCTCCAGGACATTAAACATGAATGGGTGCTGGATTTTATCATATGTTTTTTAGCATCTAAGGAGATTATCATGTGTTCTTTTATTCCTTTCAGTTTGTCTATATGGTGGATTACATTGGTGGATTTCCATATAATTCACAATCCCTGGGATGAAGTTTACTTGGTCCTAGTGGATGATATCTTTGATGTCTTTTGGATTTGGTTTGCAAAAATTTTGTTGAGTATTTTTGCATCAATGTTCATAAGGGAGATTGGCCTGAAATTTTCGTTTTTTGTTGGGTCTTTGTGAGGTTTAGGTATCAAGGTGACTATGTCTTCATTGAATGAATTTGGTAATGTTCCTTTTGTTTATATTTTGTGAAATAGTTTGAAGAGTATTGGTGTTAGCTCTTCTTTGAAGTTTTGGTAGAATTCTGCACTGAAACCATCTGGTCCTGGGCTTTTTTTTGCTGGGAGATTTTGATGACCATTTCTATTTCCTTAGGGTATATAGAATTATTTAATCTATTTACCTGGTCTTGATTCAGCTTTGGTAAATTGAATCAATCAAGAAAAATTTCAATTTCATTTAGATTTCAAATTTTGTGGTGTATAGGTTTTGAATTAAGACCTAATGATTGTTTGGATTTCCTCAGTGTCTGCTGTAATTTCCCCTTTTCATTTCTCACTTTGTTGATTTGGATAGTGTCTCTTTACCTTTTTTATTAGCTTGGCTAAGAGTTTGTCTATCTTGTTGATTTTCTCAAAAACCTAGCTCTTGGTTTCATTGAGTCTTTGGATTGTTTTATCTGTTTCTAATTTATTGATTTCAGCCCCACGTTTGATAATTTCCAGCCATCTACTACCCTTGGTGTGTCTGCTTCTGTTTTTGTTCCCTAGGGCTTTCAGGTGAACTGTTAAGTTGCTTGTATGAGATGTCTCCAACTTCTTTCAGGAGGCACTTAGTGATATTCACTTACCTCTTATCACTGATGTCATTGTGTTCCATAAGTTTGGTAATGTGCCTTCATTTTCACTGGATTCTAGGAAGACTTTAAATTCTGTATTTCTTCCCTGATACAGCTGTCATTGAGTAGAGAGTTGTTCAATTTCCATATGTGTGCAAGCTTTTGCTATTTCTGTTGCTGTTCAGGTCAAGCTTTAGTCCATGGTGAACAAATAGGATACAAGGCATTATTTCAATCTTCTTGTATCTGTTCAGGCATGCTTTGTGACCAACTATATGGTCTATTTTGGAGAAGGTTCCATGAGGTGCTGAGAAGAAAGTAAATTCTTTTCTTTGGGTGAAAGGCTCTGTAGATGTCTGCTGGTCCACTTGATTCATGACCTCTGTTAGAGTCATTTTTTCTTCATTTAATATGTTTTTTTTTTTGACCTTGCCTAATATAGTCCAATTCATTTTTGAGACAATAATTATCCTGATATAAAAAATGTGTATCCTGTTTGCCTTTTTGAATGAGGATTTAGCATCTTTCTTAAGGTCCTCCTTGCTGTTTAGCTTCTTAAGATATATAGATTTTAGAATTTTTATCCTATGTTATATGCCTAATATACACTTATAACTGACAATAGATCATATTTGTCTTTCTGCTTCTAGGATACCTCACTCAGGATGATCTTTTCTATTTCCAACCATTTGCCTGCAACATTCATGATTTCTTTGTTTTTAATTTCTGAGTAGTATTTCATTGTGTAAGTATACCACACTTTCTGTATCCATTCTTCCATTGAGGGGCATCTGGGTTGTTTTCAGATTCTGGCTATTATGAAGAAAGCTGCTATGAACATAGTTGAGCAAATATCCTTATTAAATGTTGTGGCATTTTTTGGGTATATGCCTAGCAGTGTAATAGCTGGATCTTGAGGTAGGATTATTCCTAATTTTCTGAGAAACTGGAAGATTGATTTCCTGTGGAGGGCCATGACTCTTTCAGCCTTTTGTGTTCCATCTTATTACTCTGGATGAGCTTGCCCTGCTAGAAAAATTTTTTTGAAGAAAGTAAGGTTATCCTCTCATACTCAGTAGAACAGTGCATAGAGACCTGACCTTACTCCTGTTTCCATGGCATCAGTATCTATTCTTACAGACAGCCTGTATCCTGTCTAGAAGTAGTGATTAATCATTATCAACCGAAGGTTGCCAAGTAAGAGATTTTGTGGTGTATTAATAAGGAAGACGAAAACTAACTTGCCTCAGTTCTTTTTTTTTTTTTTTGTGATGTTTTGTCAGAACCCAATTTCTTTTTTTTTTTTTTTTTTTTTTTTTTTTTTTTTTTTTTTTGAGTGCAGTTTATTCAGGAACATTGAACAATACTAGGACCCCGGGGAAAGCCAGCCCACAGCTTAAATAGCCTCTGGGTAGCCAACCCAGGCGTGCCACGGGGGCAATACAGATAGGTCCACATATATGGAAGCAAGCCAGATCCTCAGCCTTAGCCAAATGTGGAATTGTTCATGACAGAGAGCACTCACCATCGGGAAGGTGGAAGGCGGAAACCAGCTCCATCTTTAAGGCATAGCATTCCGCAGCTCTCTACAGTTCCCCCTTTTTGTTTTAGAAGCATCAGGCAAGAGTAGAGGTCTGATCTCTGATATTAGAAATAAATTGGGACTTTGTACAGATGTTCATTTAGGTGTCATCCACCCAAAGAGCATCAGACCCGTCCGATGCCTTTTTCTCAGAGGCGGGACCTGGGGCATCAACCCGCATGCAATCAGACATGCTCTTCTCTGGGTCCAAAGCGGCTGACCCTGAGTGCAGTGCTTAGCCTCGCATCCTGAGCATATCATTTTAGCTTTTTATGGTATCCAACCATGCTTGGGGAGAATGTCCTGCTTCAATGGCTGTAAAGGCCTGAATGATCATGGCTGCATCACACTGTTGTGAGACTCTAATCTTGCATATATACCACAGGCAAACCAAGGAGACCAACACCAGAAGGCCTGCTAACACTCCCATGCCCGCCCATTCCTTCAGATGATTCATGGCTGCAGCAATCCATTGATAATCCTGTGGCTAGTCCTGCGTCCACTCTGGTAGAATTTACTGTGACAATGGCCACTCTCAGCTGCTCCATCGTAGTATCGAATTCTCCAGTCCAATTACCTAAAATATAGCTCGACAATTGTTTAGACAGATTTGAAGCACAGGAAAAATTCTCATGTTGTATGCTAGTAAGAGATTTTGTGGTGTATTAATAAGGAAGAGGAAAAACTAACTTGCCTCAGTTCTTTTGTTAGGCCCAGCAAGAGCCTAATTTCTGGGGAGACAGTTGAGGGGATCTGAGAAGACTCAACTGATGCAAATGCAAGAGGTTTATTCAAGCCATTGCATGATGGGGCTAGCTCTACAATCAGGCTAGAGTCAGCACCAAGTCAGGGGGCTAACTCTGCAATCAGGCTAGTGTCAGCACCAAGTTAGGAAAGCCTCAGGTTTTTAAAGGAAACACTGTAGGGATAGAGGGGGTTACAGTTTTCACAGCATGGTAGTATATATATGGTCTATTTGGGGAACCAGGTCAGGTCTGTCCCAGACATCTGGGGGATATCATATCTTTCCTGATACGTGCAGATTGAGCCACTGTTAATTGTGGGAAAAGGATTATTACATCCTGTGGTCAGACTAGGCCATTGTTAAACGTGGGAAAAGTAATTTGCTCATCCTGTGGCCTCTCCAAAAAGCAGGGGTACATGCCTTTTGTCAAAAAATCAGGGGTTATTTGGGAGGGGAGTTAGGACCATCTGGATCGGCTGCTAGATGACGTTATCTTCTTCTGCAACCGGGTGGAGGTCTTTCTTTGTTCATTTCCTTATCTCCATCAGTGCAAATGGCTAGGATCAGGAGGGTTGTTACAATCTCCTGTTCTCTGGAAAAGTACTGATAGACTTTAGTTTATCATGGGCCTACAATTTAAAATTATAAGTTTCATGACAATTAAAAGAAATATAAGTTATAGGGTTAGTCTGATTCTTTCACTTTCTGAAGTCCTGAGATTCACTGGTCTAACTTTTCTCTTTTACTCCCCACACCTCCTCTTGTATTCCCTGTTGCATGACCAAGAGGGCGTGGTCATAGTTGGCACCCTATATAGGAGCCTGAGAATGGAGAGTATTGTAAGCGACACCACTGGATACTAAAAGAGAGTTTGAAATAGAGAAGAGAAGCAGTGAGGATTTTTTTTTTGTTTGTTTGTTTTTGTTTTTGTCTTTTTAACATGGAACAGGGGAATAGTATAAAAATATTTGTGCAAATGTTGATAAACAGTGGACACCACTGAGCTAACAGATTTCCTACACTCTCATTTTCTCCTGAGGGATGATATCTGAGAAAAGAGAACAGGAGGAACCCATGTCCTTCCTGATTAGACCTATAAGATAGTGAGTGCACCTCCAAGTGAGTGCATGCAGAGCCCTAGATCCAAGATCCCTCTACAGTAGCAGCCAGACATCAGTTCCTTTTCATCCACACCCTCACGGTGGGCAACATAGGGATTCTTAGGAGAGCATTCTCAAAATTGAAGCACCTGTTCTGTTGGTCTACCAGTGGAGTCCAGGAAAACATTTCCTGGAGCACAGAAATATCTGAACACCAGGAGTATAGTAAAACAGGCCTGTAGAACACTGAGGTATTCAGGACAGCTGTGAATGTACATTGCACATGAATAATGCCAGCACACACTCGTACAGTAAAGCTCTACATTATGAGGCATCTACATGCTCTAACACCCTGTCCTTCCAGTACACTTCCACACATACCCCCTTACTTACACGTATGTGCCTGAAAACTTCCGTCCTTGGCTACAGCTGAAACACCAACTCACACCGTCAAAACAGTGGATCTCTCTGATCCTCCTGAAGAACAGCCCAGACACCAGAGACAGTTGGACCCTGTTTGAAGTGTAGACTCAAGAAATAAACATCAAAATTAAGATAAGCAGATGGCTAAAGGTCCATATAAAAACACATCCAATAAAAATCAGGACACCATGGCTCCACCAACAACCCCAAATATCAAGATATATACTAATTCATTGGAATCACAGGAAAATTATCTTAAATTTATTCTTAATCATTTATTAGAGGCACATAAAGAGGAAATGAATAAAGGTCTCAAAGAAATACAAGCAAATACAGCCATACAAATAGAGATACATGTAAAGGCACAAGGGGTGGCATATTGAGAGGAAATGAACAATGACAACACCAAAATAGAGGCCATAGAAAGACAGGAATCCACATTCAAACACATGAAAGAAATGGTGCAAGACACTAAAACAGAATTAGAATCAATAAAGAAAATACAAACAAAGAAAACCCAGGAGCTGAGGAACTTAGAAACTAGGTCAGGAACCACAAAGGTAAACATTACCAACAGGCCACGAGACATGGAATAGATAATCTCAGGCACTGAAGATACAGTTGCTGAAATTAATACATCTTTCAAAGAAAAAGTAAAATTGAAAAAGACCCAAACACAAATTATCCAAGAAATCAAGGATGCGATGAAAGAACGAAATCTAAGAATATTATGAATAGATAAAAAGTAGATTCTGGGTTCCAAAGTGCAGGAAATATTTTCCAGAAAAAAATAGGAGAAAATTCTCCCAACTTAAAGACTGAAATGTCCATAAACATACGAGAGGCCAACAGAATACCAAAGAGACTAGACCAGAAAAGAAACTCCTCATGTCACATAATAGTCAAAACACTAAGTCTAAAGAACAAAGAAAAACTATTAAAAGCAGCAAGGGAAAGAAGCCAAGTAACATATAACTACCTATCAAAATCACACAAGATTTCTCAACAAAAAGTATGGTGGGCCACAAGGGCCTGGGCAGATGTCATGCAGACTCTAAGGGACCACAGATGCCAATCCCAACTATCATAATCAGCCAAGATTTCAATCAAAATTGATGGAGAAAACAAAATATTCCATGACAAAACTATATTTAAACCATATCTACACAGGTATTGTAGGGCTGAGGCACTACAGAAGATACTAGAAGGAAAACTCCAATGCAGCGAAAACAACTACACCTAAGAAAGCACAGGATATAGATAAATTCACAACAAAGAATTAAAACAAAACAAGAATTGAAACACTGTAACACGACCAAATCACAATAAAAGAAAATAACACTCATTGGTCACTAATTTCTATCAACATCAATTACTGAACTTTAGAATAAAAAGTCACAGACCAACAGAATGATTGTGGAAACAGGATCCAACATTCTGCTGCATCCAAGAAACACACCTCTGCAACAAAGACAAACACTACCTCAGAGTAAAGGGCTGGAAAAATGTCTTTCAAGCAAATGAACCCAGAAAACAGGCTGGGGTAGTTATCTTAATATCTAATAAAGTAGATATTCAACCAAACTTTAATCGAAAAAGATGTGGAGGGGCACTACATTCTCATCAAAAGAAAAATCCACCAAGCAGACATCACAACTCTGAACATCTATGCCCCAAATACAAGAGCGCATACATTCATAAAGGAAACATTATTAAAACTCAAATCACACACGGATCCCAACTCCTTAATAGTGGGAGACTTCAACACACCACTTTCACCAAGGGACAGATCATCTAGACAGAAGCCTAATAAAGAAAGGCACTTACATGGGTTCTAAATTAAATGGACCTAAGAGATGTCTACAGAACTTTCCACCCAAACTCAAAAGAATATACATTCTTTTCAGAACCGCATGGAACCTTCTCCAAAATAGACCATATAGTTGGTCACAATGCAAGCCTAAACAGATACAAGAAGATTGAAATAATTCCCTGTATTCTATCTGACCACCATGAACTAAAGCTGTACCTCAACAAAAATAGGATTAGAAAAAAGCCTACAAGCAAATGGAAACTGAACAACTTGCTGCTCAATGACAGGTGGGTTAAGGAAGAAATAAAGAAAGGAAATAAAGACTTCCTAGAATTCAATGAAAACGAAGGTACAACATACCCTAATTTATGGGACACAATGAAAGCAGTGCTCAGAGGAAAATTCATAGCACTAAGTGTCTTCAAGAAGAAATTTGTGACGTCCCATGCAAGCAACTTAATGGCCCAAGTGAAAGTCCTAGAAAAAAAAAAAAAAAAAAAAAAAAAAAAGCAAATGCACCTAAGTGGAGCAGACGGCTGGAAATAATGAAGCTCAGGGCAGAAATCAATCAATTAGAAACAAATAAAACTATTCAAAGAATCAATGAAAGCCAGAGCTGACTCTTTGAGAAAATCAACAAGATAGACAAACCTTTAGCCAAATTAACTAAAAGACAGAGAGAAACTATCCAAATCAGCAAAATCAGAAATGAAAAGGGGGACATAACTACAGACACTGAAAAAAATCCAAGCAATCATTAGATCTTACTACAAAAGCCTATATGCCACAAATTTGAAAATTTAAAGGAAATGGAGAATTTTCTTGATAGAGTCCATCTACCAAAATTAAGTCAAGATCAGGGAGAAAGACTAAATAGTCCTATATCCCCGAAGGAAACAGAAGCAGTCATCAACACTCTCCCTTCCAAAAAAAGCCCTGGGCCAGATGGATTTAGTGCAGAATTCTACCAATATTCAAAGAAGTGTTAACTCCAATTCTCTCCAAACTATTCCACAAAATAGAAACAGAAGGAACATTACCACACTCATTCTATGAAGCCACAGTCACACTGATACCTAAACCACACAAAGACCCAACAAATATAGAGAACTTCAGACCTATCACTCTTATGAACATTGATGCAGAAATACTCAATAAATTACTTCCAAATGGAATCCAAGAACACATCAAAGATATCATCCACCATGACCAAGTAGTCTTCAACCCAGGCATGCAAGGGTGGTTCAACATACAGAAATCCATCAATGTAATCCACCACATTAACAAACTGAAGGAGAAAACCACATGATCATCTCCTTAGATGCCGAAAAAGCATTTGACAAAGTCCCACACCCATTCATGTTTAAAGTCGTAGAGATCAGAGATACAAGGCACATACCTAAACATAGTAAAGGCAATATAAACCAAGCCTATAGCCAACAACAAACTCAATGGAGAGAAACTTAAATCAATCCCACTGAAATCAGGGACAAGGCAAGGCTGCTCACTCTCTCCATATATCTTCAACATACTACTTGAAATAATAGCTAAAGCAATAAGGCAACTAAAGGAGATCAAGAGGATACAAATTAGAAAGGAAGAGGTCAAAGTGTCACTATACGCAGATAATGATAGTCTGCATGCGTGACCCCCAAAATTCAAACAGAGAACTCCATCAGCTGATAAACACCTTCAGCAAAGTGGCAGGATACAAGTCAACTCAAAAAAATAAGAAGCTCTCCTTTATACCAAAGACAAAAGGGCCAAGAAAGAAATCAGGGAAACAACACCCTTCACAATAGCCACTAATAACATAAAATACTTTGGGGTGATTCTAACCAAGCAAGTGAAAGACCTGTTTGAAAAAAAAGAAAAAAATACTTTAAATCTTTGAAGAAAGAAATTGAAGAAGATATAAGATGGAAAGATCTCCCATGCTCATGGATTGGTAGGATTAACATAGTGAAAATGGCCCTCCTGCCAAAAGCAATCTACACATTCAACGCAATTTCCATCAAAATACCAACTCTGTTCTTTACAGACCGTGAAAGAAAAATTCTCAGCTTCATATGGAGAAACAAAAAACCGAGAATCAATCCTGCACAACAACAGATAACCTTGAGGTATCTTCATCCCACATCTCAAGCTGTACTACAGAGCAATAGTAATAAAAACTGCATGGTATTTGCATAGAAACAGAAGAAGATCAGTGAAACTGAATAGAAGACCCAGAAATAAACCCACACACACACCTATGAATACTTGATTTTTGACAAAGAAACCAAAACCATTCAATGGAAAAAAGACAGCATCTTCAACAAATTGTGCTCAGCCAACTGGATGTCTACATGCAAAAAAAAAAAAAAAAAAAAAAAAAAAAAAAAAAAAAAAAAAGAAAGAAAGAAAGAAAGAAAGAAAGAAAATAACTCCATATCTACACGCAAAAAAAAAAAAAATAAGTAAATAAATAAATAAAGAGAAAGAAAAAGAAAATAACTCCATATCTATCACCCTGCACAAAACTAAAGTCCAAGTGGATCAAAGACCTCAACATAAAACCTGATACATTAGATCGGTTAGAAGAAGAAGTAGGGGAGACCCCAGAACTCATTGGCATAGGAGACAACTTCCTGAAAAGAACAACCAAAGCACAGGCTCTAAGAGCAACAATCGATAAATGGGACATCATGAAACTGAAAAGCTTCTGTAAAGAAAAAGAACAAATTGACTGCCTACAGACTGTGAAAATATCTTCACCAACCCTATATCTGACAGAGGGCTGATATCCTGCATATATAAAAAACTAAAGATGTTAAAAAGCAATAAATCAAGTAATCCAATTAAAATATGGGGTATACATCTAAAGAGAGAATTTTCTCTAGAGGATTGTAGAGTGGGAGAGAAACAGTTAAAGACATGATAAACATGCTCAGCCATCAGGGAGATGCAAATCAAAACAACCCTGAGATTTCACCTGACACCCATCAGAAGGACTAAGATCAAAAACTCAAGTGACAACACATGCTGGAGAGGTTGTGGAGAAAGGGGAACTCTCCTCCATTGCTGGTGGGAATGTAAACTTGTACAACCACTTTGGAAGTAAATCTGGCACTTTCTCAAACAATTAGGAATAGTGCTTCCTTAAGATCCAGCTATACCACTCCTAGGCCTATATCGAAAATTTGCTTAAGTACACAATGAAGACATTTGCTCAACCATGTTTATAGCAGCTTTATTTATAATAACCAGAACCTGAAAACAACCCAGATGTCCCTCAGTTGAGGAATGGATACAGAAATTGTGGCACTTTTATACAATGGAATACTACTCAGCAATTAAAAATGAGGAAATCATGAAATTTGCAGGCAAAGGGTGGGAACTAGAAAGGATCATCCTGAGTGAGGTATCCCAAAAATAGAAAGACACACATGGTATGTACTCACTTATACAGACCTATAAGATAGGATAAACATAGTGAAATCTATACATCTAAAGAAGATAAACAAGAAAGAGTACCCTGGTTAAGATGATCAATCCTCACTCAGAAAGACAATGTGATGAACCTTGGAGGTAGAAGAAAACAAGTAACAGGATAGGAGCCTTCCACAGAGGGCCTCTGAAAGACTCTACCTAGCAGTGTATCAAAGCAGATACTAAGATTCATATCCAAACTTTCAGCAGAGTGCAGGAAATCATAGGAAAAAGGGGGAGTTTGTATGACATGGAAAGGATAGGAGCTCCACAAGGACCAAATATACCTGAGCACAGGGGTCTTTTCTGAGACTGACACTCCACCAAAGACCATGTATGGATATAACCAACACCTCTGCTCAAATGAAACCTGTGGTAGCTCAGTAACCCACTGGATTTTTATAGTAAGGGGAACAGGGACTATTTCTGTCAGGAACTCAATGGCAGGCTCTTTGACCTCCCCAACCCCCAAGGTAGGAGCAGTCCTGCTAGGCCACAGAGGAGGACTTTGCAGCCAGTCTGGAAGATACCTGATAAAACAAGGTCAGATGAAAGGGGAGGAGGTCCTCCCCAATCAGTGGACTTGGAAAGGTGCAGGAAGGAGATGAGGGAAGAAGGGAGGATTTGGGAGGGAATGAGGGAGTGGGATACAGCTGGAAAAATGTTTTTCAAGCAAATAGACCCAGATAATAAGCTGTAGAATTTATCATAATATCTAAAAAAATAGCCTTTCAACCAAAATTAATTAAAAAACATGAGGAAGGGCATTTCATTCTCATGAAAGGAAACATCCATCAGGAGGTCATCATAGTCCTGAACATATATGACCCAAATACAAGAGCAACTGCATTTGTAAATGAAACATTATTAAAGTTTAAATCACAAATAGATCCCAACACCTTAATAGTGGGAGAGTTCAACTCTCCTCTCCTACCAAGGCAAGATGTTCTAGACAGAAGCTAAATAGCGAAACAATAACAGTTATAGAGGTCCTAAATCAAATGGAAATAATAGCTGTCTACTGAAATTTTCACCCAAGCACAAAAGAGTAGACCTTCTTTTCAGCACCTCATAGAACCTTCTCAAAAATTTGCCATATAGTTGGGCACAAAGCAAGCCTCAATTACACAAGAATATATAAATCTTGTATCCTATCAGACCACCAGGGCCTAAAACTACACCTCAACAACAACAGAATATTTTAAAAGCCTACATACATATGGAAATTGAACACCTCTCTACTCACTGACAGCTTGGTCAGGGAAGAAATGAAAGAAGAAATTAGACATTTCCTAAATTTCAATGAAAATGCAGGTACAACTTATCCAAACTCATGGGACATAATGAAAGCAGTGCTATCAGGAAATTTCATAGCATTAAGTGCCTCCAGAAGAAGTTTAAGAAATTTCTTAAAAACAACCTAAAGCACATCTAAAAGCCGAAGAAGAAGAAGAAGAAGAAGAACAAGAACAAGAACAAGAACAAGAACAAGAAGAACAAGAAGAAGAACAAGAAGAAGAACAAGAAGAACAAGAACAAGAAGAACAAGAACAAGAAGAACAAGAAGAAGAACAAGAAGAAGAACAAGAAGAAGAACAAGAAGAAGAAGAAGAAGAACAAGAAGAACAAGAACAAGAAGAAGAACAAGAAGAAGAACAAGAAGAAGAACAAGAACAAGAAGAACAAGAAGAAGAACAAGAAGAAGAACAAGAAGAAGAACAAGAAGAACAAGAAGAAGAACAAGAAGAAGAACAAGAAGAAGAACAAGAAGAAGAAGAAGAAGAAGAAGAAGAAGAAGAAGAAGAAGAAGAAGAAGAAGAAGAAGAAGAAGAAGAAGAAGAAGAAGAAGAAGACGACTCACCCAAGAGGAGGAATAGATAACTGGAAATAATCATACTCAGAGCTGAAATCAATGAAGTAGAAGTAAAGAGAACAATTCAAAGAATCAATGAGACCAAGAGCTGGTTGTTAGAGAAAATCAACAAGACAGACAAACCCTTAGCCAAACTAACTAAAAGGCAGAGAGAAATTATCCAAATTAGCAAAATAAGAAATGAAAAGGGGACATAATGATAGGCACTGAGGAAATACAAACAAATATTAGGTCTTACTACAGAAGCCTATATAAAACAAAATTTGAAAATTTAAGTCAAATGGACAATTTTCTTCATAGATTCCATTTAACAAAATTAAATCAAGATCAGACACATATATTACATAGTCCTATATCCCACAAGTTAATAGATGCAGTCATCAAAAGTCTCCCTTTCAAAAAAAGCCCTGGGCCAGATGGATTCAGTGAAGAATTCTACCAGACCTTCAAAGAAATGCTAACTCCAATTCTCTTCAAACTATTCCACAAAATAGAAACAGAAGAAACTTTACCAAACTCATTCTATGAAGCCACAGTCACCTTGATACCTAAACCACAAAAAGACCAATCAAAAAAGAGACCTTCAGACCTATCACTGTTATGTAAATTTCTGCCAAAATACTCAATGTAGTACTTGCAAACCACATCCAAAAACATATAAAAGTTCTCATCCACCATGACCAAGTAGGCTTCATCCCAGGCATGCAGGGGTGATTCACTATGTGGAAATATAACAATGTAATCCATCATATAAACAAATGAAGGAGAAATACCACAGCATCATCTCCTTAGATGTTGACAAATCATTTGACAAAATCCAACACCCGTTCATGATCGAAGACTTGGTGAAATCAGGGATACAAGGCACATATGTAAACATAGTAAAAACAATATACAGCAAGCCTATAGCAAACATCAAACTACATGTAGAGAAACTTAAATCAGTCTTGATGAAACCAGTGACAACGAAAGGCTGTCCACTCTCTCTGCATCTCTTCAACATAACAATTGAATTAAGACAACTATTGGAGAGCAAGGGAATATACAGATTCAATGCAATTCCCATCAAAATACCAACTCAATTCTTTACAGACCTTATAAAAAAGAATCTCAGCTTCCTATGGAGAAACAAAAACACAGAATCTCCCAAACAATCCTGTACAACAGATCATCTGTATGTATGCTGAAAAACAGCAAACCAAGTAATCCAATTAAAAAATGGGGAACAGATCTAAACAGAGAATTCTTGACAGAGGAATATCGAATGGCAGAGAAACACTTAAAGAAATGCTCAACATCATTAGCCATTAGGGAAATGCAAATCAAAACGACCCTGAGACCTTACACCAATCAGAATGGCCAAGATGAAAATTCAAGTGACAACACATGCTGGAGAGGTTGTGGAGAAAGGGGAACACTCCTCCACTGCTGGTGGGAATGTAAACTGGTACAACCACTCTGGAAATCTATCTGGCACTTTCTAAGACAATTAGGAATAATGCTTCCTCAAGACCCAGCTATACCACTGCTAGGTATATATCCAAAATTTGCTCAAGTATACAACAGGGATATTTGCTCTATCATGTGTATAGCAGCTTTATTTGTAATAGCCAGAACCTGGAAACAACCTAGATATCCATCAATGGAGGAATGGATGCAGAAATTGTGGTATTCTTACACAATGGAATACTACTCAGCAATCAAAAAGGAGGAAATCATGAAATTGGCAGGCAAATGGTGGGATCTAGAAAAGATCATTCTGAGTGAATTATCCCAGAAGGAGAAAGACAAACACGGTATATACTTGCTTATATAAACCTATAAGTTATGATAAACACAATGAAATCTATACACCTAAAAAAGATAATCAAAAGAGTGGACACAGGGTAAGATGATCAATCCTTATTTACAAAGACAGATGGGGTGTGCTTTGAACATATGACAGGAGTCTACCGCAGAAGGCATCTGAAAGACTCTACCTAGCAGTGTTTCAAAGCAGACACTAAGACGCATAACCAAACTTTCGGCAGAATACAGGGAATCATATGAAAGAAGGGGAGTTAGTATGATGTGGAAAAGATAGGAGCTCCACAAGGACCAAATATATCTGGGCACAGAATCTTTTCAGAATGACATTCAACCAAGGACCATGTACAGATATAACCTAGAACCTCTGCTCAGATGCAGCCTGTGGTAGCTCAGTATCCAATTGGTTTCCCATAGTAAGGGGAAAAAAAGAATATTTCTAACAGGAACTCAATGGCTGGCTCTTTGACTTCCCCACCCCCTAAGGGAGGAGCAGGCCTGTTAGGCCACAGAGGAGGATTTTACAGCCTGTCCTGAAGATACCTGATAAAACAGGGTCAGATGAATGGGGAGGAGGTCCCCAACCCTATCAGTGGACTTGGAAAGGGGCAGGGTGGAGATGAGGGAGTGAGGGTGGGATTGGGAGGGAATGAGGAAACAGAGTCAATAAAATGTAACTAATGAGAAAAAATAAAATTAAAAAAAGAAAATGTAAAAAAAAGAGAAAAGAATGGGTATAGGATTATAGAATAAAAGGTAGATTATTGAATCTAATTGTATCAAAAAAAAAAGATGAAATGATTTCCCGTGCTCATGGGCTGACAGGATAAAGATGGTAAAAATGGTCATCTTAGAAAAAGCAATCTACAGATTAATTGCAATTCTCCTCAAAATACCAACACAATTATTTTCACAACTTGATGGAACAAGTCTCAACTTCAAAGGAAAAAAATAAAAAAAAAAAAAAACCAGAATTGCGAAAATAATCCAGCACAACAACAGGTCATCTGAAGGTATCTCCATCCCTGATCTCAAGCTGCACTACAGAGCAATAGTAATAAAACCTGCATGGTACTGGCCTAAAAAAAAATGGTGGATCAATGGCATAGAATAAATGACCCAGAAATAAAAACAAACACCTATGGATATTTGATTATTGACAAAACATCATAAACCTTACATTATCAACAAGACAGCATTTTCAACAAGTGGTGCTTGTCTAACTAGAAGTCAACATGTAGAAAAAAATGCAAGTACTTCCATTTTTATCATCTTGCACAAAACTAAATTCCAAGTGGATCAAAGACCTCAACATAAAACAAGACAAAAAATATATTAGAAATGGGAAGAGTGTAGAACTCATTGACACATGAGACAACTTTCTGATCAGAACACCAACAGCACAGGCTCTAAGATCAACAGTCAATAAGTGGCCTAGGCATATATCCAAAATATGCTCAAGTACACAACAAGGACATTTGTTCAACCATGTTGAAAGCATCTATATTTGTAATAGCAAGAACCAGAAAATGACCCAGACGTCCCTCAGTTGAGAAATGGATACAGAAATATCGTGGTACATTTACACAATGGACTACTACTCAGCAATTAAAAACAAGTAAATCTTTAAATTTGCAGGCAAATGTTGGGATAGAGAAAAGATTATCCCGAGTGAGGAATCCCAGAAGCAGAAAGACACACTTGGTATATATAAGTGAATATTAGACAAACAAT
This sequence comes from Meriones unguiculatus, assembly GCF_030254825.1. NCBI lineage: Eukaryota > Metazoa > Chordata > Mammalia > Rodentia > Muridae > Meriones > Meriones unguiculatus. Next base: position 117,145,414 of record NC_083369.1, read on the forward strand.
ATACGAAAAACATACTATAATCTGTATACCTGAAGAAACTAAGGAAGAAGGAGGTTCTGGGTAAGGTGATTAATCCTCACTCAGAAAGACAAATAGTACAGACATTGGAAGGAGAAAACAGGAAACAGAACTGGAGCCAAACAAAGAAGGCCTCTGAAAGACTCTACCCAGCAGTGTATCAAAGCAGATACTGAGGTTCATAAACAACTTTGGGCAGAGTGCCAGAAAAATTATGAATAAAAGGAGACATAGAAAGACCTGGAAGAGACAGGAGCTCCACAATGACATCAACACAACCAAAAAATCAGGGCCCAGGGGTGTTTTTTGAGACTGATACTCCAACCAAGGGCCATTCATGGAGATAACTTAGAACCCCTGCACAGATGTAGTTCATGGCAGCTCAGTAGCCAAGTGGATTTTGCAATAGGGGAACAGAGACTGTCTGTGACATGAACTCAGTAGGTGGCTGTTTTATCACCTCCCCCTGATTGGGAAACAGCTTTACCAGGCAAAGAGGAAGACAATGCAGCCAGTCATGATGAGACTTTATAGGCTAGGTTCAGATGGAAGGAGAGGAAGATCTCCCCTATCAGTGTACTTGGAAAGGGGCATGGGAGGAGATGAATGAGGGATGGTGGGATTGGAAGGGAATGAGGGAGTGAGCTACAGCTGGCATACAAGTGAAAAAACTGTAATTAATATAAAAATAAAAATAAAAATAAAAAAAAACAATCAATAAATGGGTCCTCATGAAAGTGAAAAGCTCCTGTAAAATAAAAGACACTGTCATCAGAACCAAGGGACAGACTGCAGTCTGGGAAAAGATCTTCACCAACTCTGTATCTGAGAGAGAGTTAATATCCAGAATATATAAAGAACTCAATAAGTTAAAAAGCAACAAATGAAGTAATCCAATTTAAAAATGGGGGACAGAGCTAAACAGAGAATTCTCAATAGAGGAATATCAAATTGCAGAGAAACATTTAAAGAAATGCTCAACATCCTTAGTCATCAGGGAACTGCATATCAAAATGATCCTGAGATTCACCTTACACCCATCAGAATGGCTAAGAGAAACAACTCAAGTGACAAGACATACAGGAGATGATGTGGAGAAAGGGGAACCTTCCTTTGTTGCTTGCTGAGAATGTAAACATATACAACCTCTTTGGAAAGAAATCTGGTGTGTTCTCAGTTGGGGATTGTTCTAACTCAAAATGCAGCTACTAGGCACATATCCAAAATATGCTCAAGTACACCACAAGGACATGCTCAAACATGTTCCCATCAGCATTATCTGTAATAGCCCAAATCTGGAAAAAAAAAACCAGATGTCCCTCAGTTAAGGAAAGGATACGATAATTGTGTTACATTCACACAATGGAATACTATTCAGCAATTGGAATCAAAGAAATCATGGAATGTGCAGGCTAATGGTGGGACCTAGAAAAGATCATCCTGAGTGAGGTATCCCAGAAGAAGAAAGCCACACATTGTATATACTCACTTAGAAGTGGATATTATACATATAATATAGGATAAGCATACTAAAATCTTTATACCTGAAGAAGCTAAACAAGAAGGAGTACCCTGGGTAATATGATCTATTGTCACTCAGAAAGGTGAATAGGATGGATGTCAGAAGAAGGAGAAAGCAGGGAACAGGACAGGAGCTTACCACAGAGGGCCACTAAAAGACCCTGTCCAGCAGGGTATCAAAGCAGATGCTGAAACACATAGCCAAATTTTCAACAGAGTGCATCGAATCTTATGAAAGAAGGGGGAGATAGAGAGACCTGGACAGGCCAGGTGGTACACAAGTAGAGCAGCAGAAGCAAAACTTCTGTGCACATGGGGTCTTCTTTGAGACTGATATTCCAAACAAGGACCATGCATGGTGATAACCTAGAACCGCCCCAGAGAAATATCCTATGGCAGCTCAGTCTCCAAGTGGGTTACCTAGTAAGGGGAAGAGGGACTGTCTCAGACATGAACTCAGTGGCTGGATCTTTGATCATCTCTCCCTGAGCAGGAAACAGTCTTACCAGGCCACAGAGGAAGACAATGCAACCAGTCCTGATGAGACCTGATAGACTAGGATTAGAAAGAAGGAGGGGAAGACCACCCCTATCAGTGGACTTGGGGAAGGGCATGCAAAGAAATGAGGGAGGGATGGTGGGATTGGGATGGAATGAGGGAAGGGGATACAGGTGGCATACAAAATGAATAAATGCAATTAATAAAAAATGATTTTAAATATAAGGAATGTTGACTAGTGTGGTAAAGTCTCTTTCCATACAATCGCAGAAGTCACAAAAGGATGCTGGATGATGCTCCAAGATCCCAGAGAGATTCTATGAGACTCTCAGCAAGTTCTGAGAGGGCCTGGTGCTCCAAATTCCCAGTGAGAGTCTGATGTCTTTCATTTAGTTTTTGAACCTGCATAGAGCCTCTTTGCCTCTCATGCACAGATATAAAAGTCAAGAGATGCTGGTCTGATGTTTTGTTTGTCTCCTGGGAGTATTTACTTGTACATGTCATTTGAGTTATGTTTGTCATTGGCTCATTTTGGACTCTTCTGGATTAATATGTAGTAATCATGAACCAAACATTATCTATTGGCCATCTGTTTACCCCTTAACTTGGTTTAGCTTGTTTCAAAAATTTTCAGAAAAAAAAAAAAAAAAAAAAAAAAACAGCTTCTCTAGTAAAAAAAATGAATGAATAAAAATAAAAAAGCAGCTCATTTGACAAAGACTGATAATACTGGCTCTGTCCTTGAAGGTCTGCATTTTTGCAACTGAGTCTCCTGCCTGGGTTAACCTGGCAGCCAGCCAGTTATGGCATGTTCAGCCTGCTCTTGAAAGGGCACCAGTGGCTTCTCCGTTTCTCCATAAGAAATCTAATGTTTAATTCTGCTACAAAGCCTCTGTGCTCATAAGAAATTGGATTCAACAGGTAGCAAGATGCTCCTCCTTTGAAATAACAGCTTAAAAGTACAAAGAGTATTGTTTGTATAAGTTTGCAATGTTATATAAATCTTGGTTATAGGTTAATGATTATTGGGTATGTTTAAAATCTGTAACGTAAAGTTAACTTAAAACTTAGGATTGGAGCCATTCTAAATAACAAATGGCATGAGCTCAATAAAAAAAAGTCTCCAAAGGTAATATAAATTTGTATAAGATTTTACATAATTTCTGTCCTGTCTTAAAAACAAGGATGATAAAAAAAAAAACCGTTTAAAACTTTGTTTGTATGAGATATTAGAGCTACACCTCCATGTGTCTGTATACCAGAACTTTTCTTGTTGGCAGTCAAACTTTGTAACATCAAAATAATACATTTGGTATTGATTTTAAAGACACTGATTTGTCTGAATTTTTAACACTGATAAAATTTGGATTTGACTTCTAAAAACTATGGTTATGCTCTATGACTTCACTCTGGGCATTTTAATATTGCAAAAGCAGATTTTGAAGAATGTTTGAATGTTTAAGGCTATAAAACATTTTAAATTTTTTCAGGTATTTAAAAATAATGACCCTCTGCAACCTAACAAGGAAATTGGAACAGTTTCTCAGTGCTTTCAGGGAGGTAAAAAGGCCTTGTTATTTATTTTATTAATTTTACCAAATTAAACCAAGCCATACTGTTTAAGGCAATTGAAGAAATTAGAGTTTTTAAAATGTATCATTTCAGGATGGTAAAAACCCATGGACTGAGTGAGTAAAAAAAAAAAAAAAATGAAAAGGATTTTAAAGGAAGTTTGTATGTTGTCTATAAAACAAAACAAAAAAAAAGCAAGAGACTGGGATGGAAAAAAAAAGCTTGTCTAAAGTAAAAATGTTCTCTTTTTTTTAATTTTTTTTTTTTTTCTTATCAGTTACATTTTATTAACTCTGTATCCCAGCCATATCCCGCTCCCTCATTCGCTCCCAATCCCACCCTCACTCCCTCATCTACACCCTGCCCCTTTCCAAGTCCACTGATGTGGGGGGCTCCTCCCCATTCATCTGATCCTGTTTTACCAGGTATCTTCAGAACTGGCTGCAAAGCCCTCCTCTGTGGCCTAACAGGACTGCTCCTCTCTTGGGGGGGGGGGGGGGTGGAGAGGTCAAAGAGCCAGTCATCAAGTTCCTGGTAGAAATAGTCCTTGTTCCCCTCACTATGGGAAACCAATTGGTTACTGAGCTACCACAGGTTACATCTGAGCAGAGGTTCTATGTTATATCCATAAATGGTCTTCTTTCGTAGAATTGGGGTACTATGTAGATATTGTTTAAATTTGGTTTTGTCATGGAATATTTTGAATTCTCCGTCTATGTTGATTGAAAGTTTTGCTGGGTATAGTAGTCTGGGTTGGAATCTGTAGTCCCTTAAGGACTGTATGATTTCTGTCCAGGCCCTTCTGGCTTTCATAGTTTCTGTTGAGAAATCTGGTGTGATTATGATAGGTCTACCTTCATATGTTACTTGGCTTTTTCCCTTGCTGCTTTTATAATTTTTTCTTTGTTCTGTAGGTTCAGTGTTTTGACTGTGATGTGACGTGAAGAATTTCTTTTCTGGTCTAGTCTACTTGGTATTCTGTAGGACTCTTGTATGTTTATGGCCGTCTCCTTCTTTAAGTTGGGAAAGTTTTCTTCTATAATTTTCTTGAAAATATTTTCTGGACCTTTGAGCCTGATGTCTTCTTTTTCTTCTACTCCTATTATTCTTAGATTTTGTCTTTTCATGGTGTCCTTGATTTCTTGGATGTTTTGTGTTTGGAACTTTTTTGATTTTATTTTTTCTTTGAGAGATGTGTCAATTTCTGCAAGTGTATCTTCGTCTCCTGAGATTCTTTCTTCCATCTCTTGTATTCTGTTGGTGATGCTTACCTTTGTAGTTCCCGATCTTTTCTCTATGTTCTCCAGCTCCTGGTTTTTCTCTATTTGTATTTTCTTTATTGATTCTAATTCTGTTTTCATGTCTTGTACAATTTCCTTCATCTGTTTGAATGTGGAGTCCTGCTTTTCAATGACCGCTTCTATTTTTTTTTTCCGTTTCCTCTCTATGTATCACTAATTGTGCCTCTACTTTTTTGGCTATAATTGCGTGTATTTCTATGGGAGCTTTGTTTATTTCTTCTTTATTTGCCTTCATTTGTGTGGACATTTCTTTGAAAGCTTTGTTCATTTCTTCTTTGTTTCCCTCAATTCTCGTGGTCATTTCTCTGAGAGTTCTATATGTTTCCTCTTTGTTCGTCTCGATTTCCTTGGCTATTTTTCTGAGGGCTTTGTTCATTTCATCTTTATGGGCCTCTAATAGCTGGAGAAGCATAGTTTTGAGGTCCTTTTCTTGTCTATCAGGTGAATTGAAGTGTCCATTGATTTGTGGGGTTGCTGGTGAGGTCATTATGTCCTGATTTTTATTGGGTGTGTTCTTATGTCTGCCTCTAGCCATCTGGTTATCTATAGCCCTCACTGTTCCTTGGTTTATAGCTCAGGCTATGATCATCTCTTTCTGTTTTCTGGACCTTTTTTTTTTTTTTTTTCAGGAAGATGAGAGAGGTTCGGTGGTTTTGGAGTGTGCACTGTGGTTTCAGTTTTGCCTAAGTAAGGAATGTGGCACAGTGTGCATGTGCGGATTCTTTGACTATTGCAGTGGTCTGTAGGCCACTATTATGCATTTCTGTCTGAGATCCAGGGATTGTTTGCCTGGATTACACTGGTGGACCCACAAGGCAGAGGCTGCAACATTGGGGTCGCTATCCCAAGAATCCCTATGATGCCCACACTAGGGTTGAGGGTGGCAGGGATCTCGTCTGGTTGCTTCTGTGGAGAGGCCCTGGGTCTGGGGCAAACTCTCCCTAGAATGCTCACTCACTCTCTTGCAGGACCAGTTGGAATGCACAGGGGTTCCCCTTTCTCTCTACTCTCTGATTTGGTCCTGCTGCAGAAAATGCACGGGTAGGCTAACAGTCAGCTCTGTGACACTGTGGCCACAGGACTCGGTGTCCACCATTCCTGTGTGCTGCCTCTCTGTCCTTTCCCTCTACCAGGAAGGATTATGATGACTAGTTCCAGGGTAGCGTGGGAAAGAGTTAGGTTGAGTGTTCTCAATCCCAGATCCCAGGCCCAGATCTCTCTGCAAGAAGCAGCCTGGCGGTAGAACCTATGTTTGCTGATGCCGAGATTGTACCAGTTAGGGTTGAGTGTCCTAAGATCCAGAGCTTGGGTTTCTCTGCCAGGGGCCGCTGGGTGAGCTGAAGAGGGGGTGCTGTGTCCTGTGGCAGGCTCCCTCTCTGTCCTTCCCCTCTGACCTGCCCCTCCACCAGGGCAAGCTTATGGCTGTGCTCTCAGGGGAGTGCCAGAAGGGGTTGGGAATTCTCAGTCCCGATCCTGAGCCAGGGTTTTTCTGCCAGGGGTCAGGGGGCTGCCGGTGATAGGACTTGGTGCTAGACCTTATTGTGCAGGATGCAGGAGATTCTCAGGATGTGTTGAATGACCACAGTCCCAGATCCTGAGCTGAAGTTTGTTTGCTAGGAGCCTCTGGCAGCACTGGGGTCCGAGCACTGTGAAGCCGCTGTGCACCTCTTTATCTTTCCTCTCCACCATGGCAGGGTTATGGTGGCATTTGCGGGAGTGCTCGAAAGGATTGGGTTTTCTCAGTCCCAATCTCGGGTTGGGGTAAAGACAATGTGGTCTGTGGCAGATTCTGGTGGATGCCCCCTGCCTCCTCCGAAGAGGAAGTAGGGATTTTGAGCTGGGCGCGCAGCAGCTCTCTGCACAGTGGAGCTCAGCTGTGAAGGTGGCGGGTACCCATGGTCAGTGAGACCTTCCAGGGAAAGACCAGGTAACCCATGATAAGTCTCTCAACCTTCCTTCCCCATGGGGTTTTCTTGGAACTGGAACTCTCAGTCTCTGGCACCCTTGTACCCACCACTCAGCCTGGGAAAGTGATCAGGACACGCAAGCGTGCGGCTCCAGCCTGGAGAACCAAAGCCCGCATTAGCTGGTATCTCTTCTGGATTCTAGGCTGTGTGGCCTGAGAGTGGACCCGACCAATTCCCATGCTGTGGGAGCCTCCCCTCACCTGGGAAACATGATCGCTGTAGTTTTAGGGCCCAGAGTTCAGCCTCCTGGTCGCTGCACGGAGAGTTTTGTCCTGTTTCTCAGACACAGTGTTCTCCTGGTGCCGCCATCTTGGCCCCCCAAAAATGTTTTCTTAAACCTAAAAATCAGAGCTAGAAAAAAATCATAACCTAAACATGTATAAAATGTTGTAAAATGTCAAAGTATATAAAAATTTATAAAAGGCCAGAGTATGTAAAAATTACAAGAAGCTAGAGGGCATATGAACTTTATTTGCTTTGGTTGTATACCTGGAAATACAAGAAAAAATAAACTGTAAAGTATGCCAAAATTTAAACCATATTAAGTTAATTCTGGTTGGTTTTGCCCCAGATCCAAGGTCCCTGTTTGCTAGCAGGCAGATATCAGATCCCTCCCAACCACATCCACACTGTAGGCAACATAGACATCATTGGGACAGTGTTCTCAACATTGAAGCCCGTCTTCTGTGGGTCTCCTAGTGGAGTCCAGGCAAAAAATTCCTAGATCCCAGACAGATCTGAATAATGGGAGGACAGTACCACAGGCCTATATGCATTTAGAGCACCCATGCAGGCACATTGTGCCCATGAACTGCACCCGCACCCAATCCTGCAGTTATGCTCCACCATTCCAGGCATCTAAACACTCAGGCACACTGTCCTTCAAGGCACACTTCCACACACTCCCATGATTTTGTGTATGTACCTGCATCTTTCCTGCCTTAGCTACAGCTAAAACACCAACATCTGCTCTCAAAGTGGTGGACTTCTCTCATCTTCCTGAAGTATACTCCAGATACCAGAGACAAACAGACCCAGTTTGGAAGTACAGACTAGAGGAAAAAACAGCCAAAGCCACTGATAAGCAATGGCTAAAGATTGGCATAAGAACACATCCAAAAAAATCAGGACAACTTGCCTTCATCACCAACCCCAAATATCAACGGATATTTTAATAACATCAGAAGCACAGGAGAATGATCTCAAGTGTGTGCTTTTCCAGTTATTAGAGGCCCATAAGAAAATATCAGAAAAAGGATAGATATCCCATGCTCATGGATTGATAGGATAAACATAATGAAAATGGCCATCCTGCTAAAAGTAGTCTACAGATTCAAGGTAATTCCCATCAAAATACCAACATAATTCTTTACAGAACTTGAAAGAACAATTCTCAATTTCATATGGAAAATAAAAAACCCACAGTTGTTTAAAAAAAAATCCTGTACAACAACAGATCATCTGGAGTTATCTCTATCCTTGATCTCAATCTGTACTATAGAACCACAGTAATAAAAACTGCATGGTACTGGCAGAGAAACAGTCTGGAGGATCAACACAATCAAATAGAAGACCCAGAAATAAACCCACACACCTACGGATATTTGATTTTTGACAAAAATCCAAAACCATACAATGGAATATTGATAGCGTCTTCAACAAATGCTTCTGGCTTAACTAGATATCTACATGTAGAAAAATGTAAATAGATCCATACTTATGACCCTGCCCCAAACTAAAGTCCCAGTGCATCAAAGACCTCCACATAAAACCAGACACACTAAATCTGTAAGAAGATCAAGTGGGGAAGATCCTTGAACTCATTGGCATAGGAGTCAACTCTTAAACACAACATCAACAACACAGGCTCTAAGATCAACAGTTAATAAATGGGACCTCATGAAACTGAAAAGGTTCTGTAAAGCAAAGAACACTGTCATAAGAACAAAACGACAGCCTACAGATTGGGAAGGATCTTCACCAACCCTCTATCTGACAGAGGGCTAATATCCAGAATATATAAAGAACTTAAGAAGTTAAACACCGGGAGAATCCAAGATTGGGGCGACCAGCATGCACCATATTCAGAGGAGCTGAAACTCTGAATTGGTGAGTCTAGGGGCTGTAAAACCCAAAACAATGGTAGAAGAGTCTGGGGAGAAGGGAGACAAACCCTGATCTGAGTCCAATAGGATACAGTTTGTCAGCGAACATCTCCTTGGACTTCATCTGGGGAATCGATTCCCAGGCACTTCCTTAATAATGGGTGGAAGCAGAAGTGGAGGTAGCCAAGCCTACAGCAGAGGTAGCAGCGGAGGTACCACAGCAAACATGGAGGCAGCAGTGGAGGCACCACAACTAGCAGCTGAAGCAGAGGAAGCACCCCGCAGTGCAAACAGCTGGCCTAAACACAGTGCTACCTGTTCCAAGCACAAATCCTCCTCCTTGAGATTTGAGACTAAGTACACTCAAACCCCTGGCATTTTCCCCAGGAACTCTGATCACCAGCCTTGCCTGAGGGGGAGGAGGCAGAGGAAGCACATAGCGCTTCCCAAATCAGAGAGCACAGCACAGCCTGCTGTGTTCACAGCTTCTAGCACAGAGCAGAGGGCTGGGCACACAGAGCCCACGACAGAGTACTTGTCCAACCTGCAGTGTCAGCCACAGACCTCATAGTCCAGCCTGCAGAGCCTTCCAAAGAATGGAGACCACTGGCTATTCAGGAAACCTGCACAGGCGCTTTGTGTCCACAATCTGTGCTTGCTAACACCATTAGCATCCACATCCCCTCCTGTGCTTCCTCCCAACCCCCATATCCCAATTACACTCTCTAGCACTACCCATCAAGACACACTTAGACATGCGTGGGGGCACGCACACACACACACACACACACACACACACACACACACACACACACTTACTCCCCCGCAATAACGAATCTGTGCCAGCAGCTTTTCCTCTCTAGGGTACAACTGAAGCAACAACACACACTCTCAAAACACTGGACTTCCCTGATTTTCCTGAAGAATATTCCAGACACCAGAGAAAGACAGTTCCAGTCTGAAGTTCAGACTCAAGGAAAAGACAGTGAAGATCACATATAAGCAAATGGACAAAGGTAGGAGTAAGAACTCACCCAACAAAAATCAAGACACCATGGCCCCACCAGCAACCCCCAAGCTGTCATTGAGTAGCAAGTTGTTCAGTTTCCATTTATGTACAGGCTTTTTGCTGTTTCTCTTGTTGGTGAGGTCCAGCTTTAAACCATGATGGTCAGATAGGATACAAAGGATTATTTCAATCTTCTTGTATCTGCTGAAGCTTGCTTTGTGACAAACTACATGGTCTATTTTGGAGAATGTTCCATGAGGTGCTGAAAAGGTATACTCTTGGTTTTGGGTGCAAAGTTCTGTAGACATCTATTAGGTCCATTTGATTTAGGGCCTCTGTAAGTGCCCTTTTTTTCCTGTTTTACTTGTGAATGGATGACCTGTCCCTTGGTGAAAGCAGAGCGTTGAAGTCTCCCACTATTAAGGCTTCCAATCAATGTGTGATTTCAGCTTTAATAATGTTTCTTTTACAGATGTAGGTGGTCTTTTATTTGGGGCTTAGATGTTCAAAATTGTGATGTTCTCCTGTTGGAATTTTCCCTGATGAGAAGGAAGTGCCCCTCCTCATCTTTTTTTATTAATTTTGGTTGAAAGCCTATTTTATTAGATATTGGGATCGCTCCCTCAGCTTGTTTTCTGGGTCCATTTGCTTGATAAACATTTTTCCAGCCCTTTACTCTAAGGTAGTGTTTACCTTTTTTGCATAGGTGTGTTTCTTGGATGCAGCAGAATTCTGGATCCTGTTTGCACAACTGTTCTATTAGTCTGTGTCTTTTTATTGGAGAGTTGAGTCCATTGATATTGATAGATAATAGTGACCAATGACCGATAGTTCCTTTTACTGTAGAGTTGGTGGTCTTACTATGATTCATTGCAGGTTTTTTTTTCTTTTAATTTTTTTGGGAAATTATCTGTACACTATTTTTTCTTTAGTGTAGTTGTTTTCATTGGATTGGAGTTTTCCTTCTAATATCTTCTTTCGGGCTGGGTAGCTGTGTAGATATTGCTTCAATTTAGTTTTATCATGGAATATTTTGATTTCTCCATCTATGTTGATTGAAAGCTTTGCTGGGTATAGTAGTCTGAGTTGACATCTGTGTTCCCTTAAAGACTGAATGATTTCTGTCCAGACCCTTTTGGCTTTCATAGTTTCTGATGAGAAGTCTGGTGTGATTCTGATTGGTCTACCTTCATATGTCACTTGGCCTTTTTCCCTTTGTTTTGTAGGTTTAGTGATTTGACTATGATGTGACACGAAGTATTTCTTTTCTGGTCTAGTCTATTTGGTGTTCTGTAGGCTTCTTGTATGTTTATGGACATCTCTTTCTTTAAGTTGGGAAATTTTTCTTCTATTATTTTCTTAAAAATATTTTCCAGTTCTTGGAGCATGGAGTCTTCTTTTTCATCTATTCCTATTATTCTTAGGTTTCATCTCAGCAATTAAAAACAATCCTACTCAACAATTAAAAACAAGGAAATTATGAAATTTGCAGGCAAATTTTGGGACCTAGAAACGATCATCCTGAGCGAGGTATCCCAAAAGCAGAAAGACACACATGGTATATACTCACTTATATAGACCTATAAGATAGGATAAATATCCTGAAATCTTTACACCTAAAGAAGATAAACAAGAAAGAAGACCAAGGGTTAGATGATCAATCCTCACTTAGAAAGACAAATGGGATGGACCTTGGATGTAGGAGACAACAAATAACAGGACAGGAACCTACCACAGAGGGCCTCTGAAACACTCTACCTAGCAGTGTATCAAAGCAGATATTAAGACTCATAACTAAAATTTGGGCAGAGTGCAGGGAATCATATGAAATTAGGGGGAGTTAGTAAGACCTGGAGAGGACAGGAGCTCCACAAGGACCATATATATCTGGGCACAGGCGTCTTTCATGAGACTGTTTCTCCAACCAAGAACCACGTATGCATATAACCTAGAACCCCAGTTCAGATATAGCTCATGGTAGCTCAGTATCCAAGTGGATTCTATATTAAGGGGAACAGGGGCTATTTCTGACATGAACTCAATGGTGAGCTCTTCACACACACACACACACACACACGCAAGGGAGCAGCAACCTTGCTAGGTCACAGTAGGGGACATTGCAGCCAGTCCTGAAGAGACCTGATAAACTAGGGTCAGATGGAAGGGGAGGAGGTCCTCCCCTATCAGTGGATTTGGAAAAGAGCATGGAGGAGATGAGGGAGGGGGGGGTGGGAATGGGAGGGAATAAGGACGGGGTCTACGGCTGAAATACAAAGTAAATAACCTGTGATTAATATAAAAAATTTAAAAATTTTAAAAAATAATAAAATTTAAAAAAGAAACTTAGAAAACAAGAAGTTAAACACCAGCACATCAAATGATCCGATACGCTCAGGATGCGAGGCTAAGCACTGCACTCAGGGTCAGCCGCTTTGGACCCAGAGAAGAGCATGTCTGATTGCATGCGGGTTGATGCCCCAGGTCCCGCCTCTGAGAAAAAGGTATCGGACGGGTCCGATGCTCTTTGGGTGGATGACACCTAAATGAACATCTGTACAAAGTCCCAATTTATTTCTAATATCAGAGATCAGAACTCTACTCTTGCCTGATGCGTCTAAAACAAAAAGGGGGAACTGTAGAGAGCTGCAGAATGCTATGCCTTAAAGATGGAGCTGGTTTCTGCCTTCCACCTTCCCGATGGTGAGTGCTCTCTGTCATGAACAACTCCACATTTGGCTAAGGCCGAGGATCTGGCTTGCTTCCATGTATGTGGACCTATCTGCATTGCCCCCGTGGCACGCCTGGGTTGGCTACCCAGAGGCTATTTAAGCTGTGGGCTGGCTTTCCCCGGGGTCCGAGGATTGTTCAATGTTCCTGAATAAACTGCATTGAAAAAAAAATAAAATAAAAAAAATAAAAAACAAAAAAACAAAAAAAAAAAAAAAAAAACACAGAGATGTTCTTTCACACAGTGTGGAGAAATTTATCTCAACACTAGAGAGCATTTTCTTAATTAGTTATTGATATGGGATGTCCATTTCCATTGTGGGTTTCACCAAACTTGGGCTGGTGGCCCTGGGTTCTAAAAGAAAGCTGAGGAGCAAGCCATGATGAGCAAGCCAGTAAACAGAGTCCTTCGGGCCCTCTGCATCAGGCCTTGTCTCTAGGTTTCTGCCCAGTTTAAGTTCCTGCCTTGGCTTCACTCATTGGATTGTACCTAGGGATATGTATGACGAATAAAGCCTTTGCCTCAAGTTGAAAAAAAAAAATGGATTTCAAAGCTAAACAGAGAATTCTCTGTAGAGGAATATCGAATGGCAGAGAAACACTTAAATCCTCAGCCTCATTATCCATCAGGGAAATGCAAATCAAAATGACCCTGAGATTTCACCTACACCCATCAGAATGGCCAAGACCATAAATTCAAGTGACAACACATGCTGGAGAGGCTGTGAAGAAAGGGGAACCCTCCTCCACTTCCATTGGGAATGTAAACCTGTACAACCTCTCTGGAAATTCAATCTGGCACATTCTCAGACAACTAGGAATAACTCTTCCTCAAGATCCATCCATACCACTCCTAGGCGTGTATCCAAAATACACTCAACTATACAACAAGAACATTTGCTCAACAATGTTCCTAGAAGCTCTATTCATAATAGCCACAATCTGGAAATGACGTAGGTGTCCCTCAATGGAGGAATAGATACAGAAATTGTGGTACATTTGCACAACGGAATACTACACATCTATTAAAAACAAGGAAATCATGAAATTTTCAGGCAAATGGTGGGAACTATAAAAGACCATCTTGAGTGAAGTAACCCAAAGAAAAAAATATACTCTATACAATGTTATTTTTAATTTTTTTAATTTTTTTAATTAATTTATTTTTAATTAATTACAGTTTATTCAATTTGTATCCCACCTGCAGCCCCTACTTTGTCCTCGTCTAATCCCACCCTCGTTCCCTTATCTCCTCCCATTCCCCTCCACAAGTTCACTGATAGTGGAAAGCATCCTCCCCTTCCATCTGACCCTAGCATATCAGGTCTCATCAGGAGTGGCTGCATTGTCTTCCTCTGTGGCATAGTAAGGCTGCTCCCCACTCAAGGGAAGAGCCGGGTGAGTTCATGTCAGAGACAGTCCCTGTTCCAGTTACTAGGGAACCACTTGAATAATGAGGTTCCATGGATTACATATCTGCAGGAGTTCTAGGTTATCCCCATGAATGGGCCCAGGTTGGAGCATCAGTCTTGGAAAAGACCCTTTTGCCCAGATCCTTCAGTTCTGCTGCTCTCTTTGTGGAGTTTCTGTCCCCTCCTACCACCGAGGTCCTTCATCTCCCCCTTCTTTCACAAGACACTCTGCACTCTGCCCAAAGTTTGGCCAGCAGTCTCAGCATCTGCTTTGATACCCTGCTGGGTAGAGTCCTTCAGAGGTCCCTTGTGGTAGGCTCCTGTCCTGTTCCCTACACTCTCCCTCTTCTGACGTCCATCTTGTTTGCCTTTCTGAGTGATTATTAATGATTTTATCCAGGGTCCTCCTTCTTGCTTAGCTTCTTTGGGTGTACAGATTTTAGTATGTTTATCCTATATTCTAAGTCTAATATCCACTTTTAAGTTAGTGAAAAAATTTATTTATATGTTTTTAGTTTGCATTTTCTGAATCAGCAGAGCCTAACCCCTCTTCTAGAGCCTGTTTCCATTCCCCTCTTAGAAAGTTTCTTTAACTGAATTGTCTCTCCAGGGAGTGTAAGGGATGACTTACGATGTCATGTTCTCAACATGATTATTTTCATAAATTTCATAATTCTGCCTTGAACCTGGTGACTACATGCACCTTGTTGCAGCTATAAGTGACTTCCAAACTGAGGAGCACAGCTGTTTTCAGAAATCAAATTTACAAGCCAGTGATTTAAAAAAAATGAAGGGAAAGAAGGCACTCCATAAGCACTTTGTTAAATCACTTTTTTTCATGAAACTGTACACCAAGTCGTACTAGTTTTCTAAAATACCACTACAACAATTCACAGAAGTCAGAAATTTTAAAGTAGAGCTTAAAGGCTATTTAGCTCCTACACAAATGCCACAAATCCATGTATCTTTGGGACTGAATACAAGTCAAAAGATTTTTCATGGAGCTGCTTGTGTTAAGGAGAGTAAGAAAACTCACCAATGGATGCTGTCTAAACTGTCTCACTATTTTCAGGTGTTTTGTTTTGGTAGCAAAGCTGGCTTTAATTGGCATTATTCAATTTTCAAAGTATTTATTGAGTACTTACCGTGGCCTAGCACTGGATTAAAGATTTTCATGTCGTTTAATAATCATGGCAGTCCAGTACTGTACTTTCATTCCTATTCTGTAAATAGGGAAATAAACAAATGCATTCAGAAATTCACCTCATTATCATACTACAGTAATGAACTCAGGAGCACCAAACTGAAAATCACCTCTGAACAGTTAAACTGTTGACTGGCATTAGGAAACTGAAGTATCTAAACTTACCTACCTGTAAGATAAAAGTAAATCTAGCTATTGATGATGTTATGAAGATTAGATGAGGTAATTTATTTAAAGCTTCTAGATGAGCCATATGCAATGAGCCATAGTAGTGATTATCTTTCTCTCTTTTCCCTGTAAACAGAAGAGCCAAATTTTTAACTTATGTTTTGATTTCCAAGATGGTCTCTGTTCTTTCAGCTTGTGGTTGCAATTTAATTAATAAATCAATAAATTTAGGTCATAAAGTTAGAACTGAGAACATAATCAAAGCTATGATGATTACATGTTAATGGAGATAAAAAGGCCTATCGAGTTGATCATATTATTCCTTCACTTCAATAGGATATTAAAGTTTACTTTGTAATCTTCACTTTCCCTGGGGGCCAGAGATGATGATGACTCGTGAAGCTATTTCCCAGTGCTTGTAGATGCTGTTTTATTCCCCCCCAGCCCCCCATTCTACAGTCCTCTTCCATCACTACAGATCCCTTCAGTATTTATTTATTTTCATAAAAAATCTTTTGAAATTGTATATTATGTAAGAACCTTGATTGTACTGTGATTTTGTTTTATAGTCAGCATTACTTTAAATACTGCAAAATCTCAACATTGGCTCTACTGAAAATCGTGATGCGTGCCAGATCAGGAGTCAACCTGGAAGTGATGGGCTTGGTGCTTGGTAAAGAGGACAGTGGGACCATGATCATCATGGGCAGTTTTGTTTTGTCTGTAGAGGTCACTGAAACCAAAATAAATTCTCAGGCTGCCACATATGAGGAAATGGCTGCAAACACAGAAAATGACAAACAGGTAAAAATATGGTTTCTTAGAACTTAGTAACTCTTAAGAGTCTCAAGATGACTTTTGGGTTTCTGAGCTTAAAACTGTCCTTTTCACATTAAAATTTACAATTAAAATTGAATAATTTTCATGTAAAGTATTAAAAATCTTGTGAGGTTTATAGTACTAGGTTGGAGGAAGGAGTCCTTCTCAATTAAATTTTCATAGTCAGTGTCAGTTGTGTTTAAAATTGAAAAAAAAAAATATGTAGGCTTGGCATTCATGAGCCCAGAGTTCAATATCTCCAGAATCCCTCAACACTGGAAAAAAAAAATGAAGAAATTTAGGAATTAACTATTCCTGAGAAGAGTGAATCTAATTTTTTCAAAGTAATTTTATTTATATATTTATTTATTACAATTTATTCACTTTGTATCCCAGCTGCAGCCCCCTCTCTTGTCCCAGTCCCACCAACCTTCCCTCATCTCCTTCTATGTCCTTTCCCTACTCACCTGATAGGGGAGTAACTTCTCCCATTCTAACTGACCCTAGAGTATCAGGTCTCATCAAGGCTGACTGCATCATCTTCCTCTGTTGCCTGGCAAGGCTCCACCCACCAAGGGCATGTGATCAGAGAGCCTGCCACTGTGTTAATGTCAGAGACGGCCCCTGCACCCCTTGCTAGGGAACCCACTTGTATACTGAGCAGCCGATTGGCTTTCTCTAAACAGGGGTTCTAGGTCCTCTCTATGAATGGTCCATAGTTGGAGTATAGGTCTCTACAGTCCCCACTCAGCCAAGGAAGTTTGGCAATGTTTTCCTCCTTGTGGAGTTCCTGTCCCCTCCAGGTCTTTCTATCTCCCTCTTCTTTCTATCTCTTTTTCTTAATAATTCTGCCACTCTTCCCAAAATTAGGCTATGAGTTTAAGTTTCTCCTTCAATATCCAGGTAGGTAGAGTCTATCCGAGGTCCCTTGTGGACCTCCTGTCTTGTTCCTTCTACTACTTTCAAATCAATACTGTTTTCCCTTCTGAATGTGGATTAAGCATCTTCCCTAGGGTCCTCCTTGTTGTTAAGCTTCTTGAGGGCTATAGATTTAGTATGTTTATCCTATATTATATGGTTAATATCCGCTTATAAGTGAGTATATAACATTTGTGTCTTTCTGCTTCTGGGTTATCTCACTCGGGATGATCTTTCCTCGTTCCCATCATTAGCCTGCAAATTGTATGATTTCCTTGTTTGAATTACTGAGTACTGTTCCATTGTGTAAATGTACCACAATTTCGGCATCCATTACTTCATGAGAGACATCTAGGTTGTTTCCAGATTCTGGCTATTACGAATAGAGCTGCTACAAACGTGGTTGAGCAAATGTCGTTAGTGAGTGGTGGGGTATCTTTTGGATATATGCCTAGGAGTGGTATAGCTGGATCTTGAGGTACCATTATTCCTAAATTTTGGCAGAAGCACCAGATTGATTTCCAAAGTGATTGTACTAGGTTACATTCCCACCAACAGTGGAGGAGGGTTCCACTTTCTCCATATCCTCTCCAGCATGCATCATTCCTTAAGCTTTTTATCTTAGCCATTCTGATGAGTGTGAGGTGAAATCTAATGGACTAGGCTATTTTTCTTCCTTAAGTTACTTATATACTTACACAGAACAAGATCAAGATTTTTTGTTCAATTTTTTAAGTATGTTGTATGTGATATGCATCTATGTGCAGATATGTTTTATAATCTACAGCATATTCCTGTGAAGGTATATCAGATGTTAGTGATAATGTCTGGGCTGAGAAAGAGAGAGATGAGGGAAAAGGTACAGAAAGAGAGTGGATAGCCTTGATCTGGTACCTTGATAATTTTACACTGCATGCATGTGTGTCTTTTCAGAAATTCTTTAGCTTCAAAGAAGCATGTGCTTCACACTGCTACTAGACCACAGTGCTTCATAAAACCTGTAAATGACAATATCTGAGATTCTACCACACCTCAAGCAAGCTTTTTCTTTCATGTATTAAGGTGGCCACCTTGAAAATGCAGTTAGCTTATACCAGAGCTACCCAGGTTAAAGCTCTTGGCTCTCTGGGATTGATGTTAGTAGGCAGATGCTTAACTTGCACTCCCAGTAACCATTCATGGCAGTGGTGGTACGTGCATTAAAAAAACAAAACAAAACAAAACAAAACAAAAAGTGTCTCTGCTTTAGCAAAGAACTAAAGAACTCTAGTTTGATTCTTATCACCCATATGAAGGCTTACAACCTAGATCCAGGGTATCTGAAACCTTTCTCTGACCTCCAAGGACACGATATAAGACATATATTCAAGGAGTCATACATAAGGTAAAAATAAATAAGCGAATGAATGAATGAGGGTCTCATGTGTTTCAGGTTGGTCATTACCTCCTGAAATTGAACTCCTGATTCTCCTATTATGTGCTTAGCATACTAGGACTATAAGTGTAGAGTACCACATTCTTTTTAGCATTTTTTTATTTCAGTTTTAATTTTTGTTGTTTGTCTTCCTTCTTGTACGTTTGTATCAGGAGCTGGGGGAGAGACATACAAATGCTATGACCCATGTACGTAGGTGAGAAGACAGCTTGTTGGGGTCCATTCTCTCCCTCCACCATGTCGGTCTCAGGGACCAAATTCAGGTCCTCAGGCTTGACAGTAGGCACGTTTACCCATAGGACCATCCTAGTGGCTCCACTTATTTTTGTTTCATTTTACTTTTTGTTTTTATGGTGTCAGGGTTTCATATGCTATTTAAGAGTTCTCTCTACCATGAAGCTATATCCTCAGTCCTCTAGCTTCAGTAAATATTTAAAAATTTGTATCTTTATGAGTGTTTGCATGTTATCTTTGTGCACCACACATGTGCTTGGTGCCTGTAGGGTCCAGAAGTAGCAGTGGGATACCCTGGAATTGGAGTTAGATGTGAGTGCTGGGAACCAAACCCATGTCCTTCTGCCAGAGCAGCAACTACCCTTAACTTCTGAGGTATCCCTCCAACCTATATAAGTTTTGTATGGGTTTAATTTTGTTTTGTTTTGTTACTGTTTTTGGCACAGAGTCTCTCTGTTATGTAGCTCTGTCTATCCTAGAACTGGATATGTTGACCAGGCTGTCCTTGAACTCCCAGACAGCCTCTGCCTGAGTGTTCAGGTTAATGCCATATACCACCACACCAAGCTTGTTTTATGTTTCTGTGTGTGTGTGTGTGTGTGTGTGTGTGTGTGTGTGTGTTTTAAGTTGTTCAGAAAGATTTGCTAAAGAAAGAATACTGAAAAATTAAAACACTGTGATAAAGGCTTAAGCTCTGGTGTCTTAACCCTCTTGCACCTCACACTTCACTCCTGTGATAAGAAGTTAAATCATAGAACCCATGTCATCTTCTTTGCTCTGCATAGGCATTTAATCAGGGTGAACTGAATTGGAGAAGCAGAAATGGCTAGAACCTGTCTTCTTCTATGTCCAGGGTGCTTTAGATGCAATCTGGATTTTATTAGGAGGAAACTAATAGTTGTTCATCTATTAAAGTATTTGGGTAAGGGAGGGAAGATTCTCAGTTGATTTGTTTGTTTCAAAAATATGTCCTTGTTGAGTAGCATGCACAGCTTAAATAATAATAATAAATACCCTTTGATGATATGGTAACTAAATCTAATCTGTAAAATAACTGAATATTCCCATTTTATTGAACTTTTCTGGTTATTTTGGTTATCTTTTTCAGATGGTTTGCTAGTTTAGTTTACAAATATATAGTGCTATATTTACTTGCTTGTTTTGGGTTTCTGATCTTGACTCACTAGAACATATGGTTTATGTTGACCAATATTAAGCATATATCTCTTCTAGATTAACCCAACCAGAACAATATCTGCAGGAAAAGTGAATCTTGATACCCTTTGGACATATCCAAAGGAAATTTGGATGGAGAAGATAAGCAGGACATTCACAGTCTCAGGTAGTTTATACTAGCCATGAAATTACTTACCTGTGAAGCACTGGGAGTAGAGATGTGAGTCACCACAGGA
This sequence comes from Meriones unguiculatus, assembly GCF_030254825.1. NCBI lineage: Eukaryota > Metazoa > Chordata > Mammalia > Rodentia > Muridae > Meriones > Meriones unguiculatus. The sequence goes on from NC_083369.1 coordinate 117,165,734, forward strand.
GTGGCATGTGTTCATGAGTACAAGCACTGGTGTGCAGGTCAGAAGACAGCCTTTGGTGCCAGTCTTCTCCTTCCTCCTTGTTTGAGGCAGGTTCTTTTAGTTTTCACTGCAAATGAGCTACCAGCCACCAAGCTTATACAGCTGGCTTCTGTGGAATCTGTCTCCAGCTCCCCCGACTATAAATATTAACTAGCCCTTCTTTGTGTGGGTTTTGGGATCCAAATTTAGCTTCTCATATTTTTATACAATCTTTTTTTTTAAAGTTCTAAGGGATAGAGGCAAGCTATATGTCCATCCTGTTTGATATTTTTTTAGTGTAGAAAACTTTTCAAATACAAAATTGCAAACTGCCACAGTTCAAATAAAAAGATAACATAGTTGTTATATATTAATCTTGGCAGACAAAGGGTTTTATCCGGGCACAGGGTCTTTTCTGAGACTGACACTCAAACAAGGACCGTCCATGGATATAACCTAGAACTTCTGCTCGGATGTGGCCCATGGTAGCTCAGTAACCAAGTAGTTTTCCAAAGTAAGGGGAACAAGGACTATTTCTAACAGGATCTCAAGGGTAGGCTCTTTGACCTCCACCCCCCCAGGGGAGGAGCAGTCCTGTTAGACCACAGAGGAGGACTGTGCAGCCTGCCCTGAACATACCTGATAAAACAGGCTCAAATGAAAGGGGAGGAGGTCCTCCCTTATCAGTAGACTTGGAAAGGGGCAGGGAGGAGACCAGGGAGGGAGTGTGGGGTTGGGGAGGAAATGAGGAGCGAGATACAGCTGGGACACAGAGTTAACAAAATGTAACTCAAAAGAAAAATTAAAATTAAAAAAAAGAGAAATGCTTGTGAGACCTTTGCAGCTTGACAAGTACTAGAGAAATAAGCTAAATCCATCTCTTTCCATGAAGGGAGCCTGTAGTCAGCAATCGATATTACTAGCATATGTAAACATCACCTAAACACAAGAGAATTTAAGCCATATGCCAAATCCTACCTAGAGAAACTAATGGCTTTGGAGGTGAGTAGGAGGAATGTTTTTTCCTTCTTGGATTTGTTATTTGCTTTGGTTTTACTTTTAAGATATAATCACACTCTGTATAGCCCATGCTTTCCTGGAGCTGAATACATGCTGTCCTCACAACTGTCAGTAGTCCTTTTGTCTCTGCCTCCCAAGTACTGAAATTGACATGTATGAGCCACCAGGCCCAGCTGTTATTAAAATATTGATGCTTACTAATTGGTTTTCCAGATTTTCATCCCATCCATAATAAGCTATAGAATATGCTAAGGGGATTTTCTTTCCTTCTCTCTTTCTTTCCTTCTTTCCTTTCCTTCTTTCTTTCTTCTTTGTCTTTCTTTCTTCCTTTCTGGCTACAAATCTCCTGATGAAGAACGTTCTGAGTATCAGACTATACCACTTAATAAAATAGAAGACTTTTTTGTGCACTGCAAACAGTGAGTAGTCGACCAGACATCAGGGCCAAGGATGTAACAGAACAGCAGAATACATGCCTGTCACTCCCATGGCCTTGGGTTCAACCCCAGCACCAAAAACTCAGAAATGATTTAGTCAAAGATTTTTTTAACACATAAGAAAACTCAGACAGAATGCATTTGATAATATATAGTACCTTTGAAATAGTAGTAAAAATTGATTTAGGATAATAGTCAAATTATTTAGGTAATAATTACTCTTTTATTTATGTTTATTCCTCAGTAATTATATTAATATAGCTCATATCTTTCACATAAACATGAACATTTTTTATTGCACAGGATACTGTGTCCACAAAAAATTAACAGTGGAGACAAATACTACAGGTCTACAGTAACATGTTTGCTGACCTTCAAATACACAATTTTGGGATGGCAAGGTGGTTCAGTGAATAAAGGTCCTTGATGCCAAGGCTGAAAACCTAAGATCATTGTTCATGTGCTAACCTGATTTCCACCCTGGAGCATACAACAACCTAAGATCAATCCCCAGGACCATACAAGAGAAAGAATTAATTCCTGCCTGTTGTACTCTGACTTCCATATAGTATATTCATCCACATGGTACTCATACACACACAATACATAAATGTAAGGTTTAGGTTTGGGGGGTTTAATTTTTTTGACAGTGTTTCTCTGTGTAGCCTTGGCTGTCCTGGACTCACTTTGTAGATCAGGATTTCCTCCAACTCAAATAGATCCACCTGCCTATCCCTCCCATGTACTGGGATTGAAGGAGTACACCACCATGCCTGACAGCCATAGCAATTTTTAAAAGCTTCTTTTATTTATTTGTTTGTAAGTGTGTATGTGTTTGTGTACATGTATGTGGGCTCAGGCACTGTGGTCAGAAGAAAATATGAAAGTGTCAAGTTTCCTTCTTCCATCAAGCAAGTCCTGGGAATCCAACTCAGGACAAAACAAGTATCTTTTGTCTTTGCTCTTACTTGGTTTACAGCTTTTTGTTAGCTTCCATTATTGTGGCAAAATACCTGAGATAATGAGTTTATAAGAAAGAAAGTTTTATTTTTGCTCAAAGTGTCAGGTTTTATTCTTCATTCAGATTGGTCCAGTTGTTTCTAACCCAGTATACATGCTGAGAGTGTCTTAAAATGAAACGCTCTTATTTGTTGGTGGCTGGGAAGCATAGTCAGTTAAAAACACTTTAAGGAAGCTGGTGTGCCTAGTCACCTCACTTCCTTCCACTACATCCCACTGCCTAAAGTTTCTACCACTCTCACTATGTTAGTATAGTATAGTAAGTACAATATCTATATATGTACTTCTTTCTCAGTCACCTGACCTTAGTTGAACTTTGTTTCTCATCTGCTCTCACACCAGAGATGATGGTGAACCAGAGATGTGGTAGAGCACAACACCATCCCTTTTCATGCTTGTGCAGCACAACTGAGTTGTTGGCCTACCTTCATGATCACAGAGTTTTGCCTTCTGGCCTCTATGGCCTATGATTGCTATGTGGATATTTGTAGCCCCCTGTATTATTTAACACTGATATCTAGGAGAGTCTGCATTCAATTAGTGACAGTTTCTAGTTGCTCTTTTCCATACGCTCATCACCTTTTGCTTGACATAGTGTGGGCCTAAAGTAATCACCCACTTCTGCTGTGATGACCTTTCTTGATCAGGCCAGCTCTCAACACAACAGTGTTTTTCCTTTTCAAAGCAGTGCCAACCAGTTTAGAGTTGCCCATAGGGCAAAATTGTGCTTTTCTCAAAAAGCAAACTGAAACTCTGTGTAGAGGAATTTTAATTCAGAACATGGCTGCTATGGCAAGAAACCACATCCAAGCACTTTGTAGGTCTGTGTGGTCTAACTAGAATACAGACACCTCTTTAATCCCAGAAAACAGAGGCAAACAGATTTCTGAGTTCAAGGCCAGCCTGGAATAGAGCAAGTTTCAGGTAAAGAAAACCTTAGATCCAGGCGTGGTAGTATATGCCTTTAATTCTAGCACTAAGGAGGCAAGGGTATGCAGACTTTACAGTTCTAGTCAGTTCTGTTCAAGCAGTTCAGATGAGTCAGTGAGTTGAGAGGCAGTGCAGTGGAGCTGAGTTTGTGAAATACAGAGGCAGTTTCACTGGGAGAGTTTTACAGAGACAGGTTGAAAAGAGAACAAACTAGACACACGTAAAGACAGAACAAGCCAGAGAATGAGAAAGAGCCAGAAGCTTAGAACATATTGCCAGAATTAGTATGAGGCTAAGCAGACCAATTTAGTCAGAAACTGAGAAAAAAAACAAAAACAAAAACAAAAACAAAAACGTATTTAATCAGTCAGCTTGGAGAACAGTTTGAGTCAGAACAGCAGACGTGAACTAGCCAGCAAGAGTTGAGATAGGAGCAGAAAGGGTGAGCTTATTCATCAGTAAGTCTCAGAAGCTGAAAACATTCTAGGCCTGGGTTAGATTGGATGGAGTCTAGAAGTTTCCAGGACTTGGCCTAGGTTCACAGATGGAAGCAGAAAGCCTGTGAAAGGAAAATTACATCAGGAGAATAAAAGTTACTTCAACACCTGTATGGCACACCAGGCCTTAGTGTCAGTTGTGAAGGTGTAATGGACCATTGGGCACCTTGTTAGAGGCCTGTCCTTTGATATGAGGATGTGCCTAGTGGATATTTTTAAATCAGTGTCCCCCCTTTTTTGGTTTGGAGCCAAATGTCTGGACAGTCCTGGTGACCAAATGTGTATCTAAGCATTCTGATCTCTAACAGTCCTGGTTAGCATACTACTTATCTGTGGGATGTTTTAGAGGCAGTCTTCCCTCAGCAAAATTCTACTTGGTGTCACTATTTCCTAAGCATTGCTAAATCCTTTTTGTCATCTAGTCTAGTCTTGTACATCACAGCTTAATAATGGAGTGCTACCTAACACATGAGATTCCTTTCACAGCCTCCAGAGAATTAACTCCAAATGTGTCTTACACATAAATGTTAAAAGAATGCTAAGGGTAGAATCTGTAAAAGATAGTAGAAATACTAGGGTTCTCTGAGTTTGGCTTTCTGCCAAGGATGTTTCTACACACAAACTCCTGCTTCAAATGCTTTGCTTAGATCCAGCCCCCAAAGTTTAGTTATGCAGAGCCTTCCAGATCCAGGGACTGACTAGGATTAAAAGGGACCTTACTACCCAGCCCCAGGGATGACCCACCATACCATCTCCTGTTGTTCAACCACATGCTCCTCCCTGTTGTGGGCAGTGACCCTGGGCTTACCATGTTGCAGCTTCAGAGCTTGCCTGAGTTCCCCTCACAGTACCCAGCAGCAGCATGCAGAGAACACCACAAGGAATCATTCAGACCTGCTCAGTGAGAGCACTGAAACTGCAGCTAGGCACCCAGAACACTCCTCCTCCACAGGACTTTGGCTGAGTAGAAAGGTCACTTGGGTGCTTTCTCTGCCTCTCTGAGCTAATAGGCTTTCATTCAGCGTCTGGCTCCTGAGTCTTTATTGGTAAAATTGAATTTATGGGATTTTTCTTAAATACAACCAATCCAGTAATGTTTTAATCCATGTGTCTGGATGTTTCAAGTGGCTTTATATGCCAGAATTAAAAAAAAAAACAAAAAACACAACAACAACAACAACAACAAACTGTGGCACCTAGATTAAAGGTGAATCGTATCACCTCAAAAGATCTAGATTAAAGAAGGGGTTTTCCCTTCAAAAGTTATAATCAAGATAAATCCCCACAATTCCCAACTGTTAGTGTTTTAGTTAATTCTAGAGGTAGCTAATTTGACTACCAAGAATAACCATCATGACAGCCAATACAGAAGACCTGAGAAAGATATTTTCCCCCTGTGGTGGGCAAGAAGAAAATGGGAGTTATTTCCAAAGAAATGATGTTCTTCAACCAAGGAAACATTGGGATTTTTCTTAGGGCGTCTGGATATCTTTACATATAGGTTTGCCTACTCTTAAGCATGCTAAGTAAAATCCTCTTCTGAAAGTGGTCACTTTGTAAAAGCAGAGATATTTAAGGGTACTCTTAGGACAATGTCACACAGAAACATATGTAATTTATAAAAATGACAGACAGAAATGCCTCTGGAATGTTCATCTTGTACTATGAGGCAGAATACTGTATACAAAATAGATAGATAGATAGATAGATAGATAGATAGATAGATAGATAGATAGATAGATAGATCTTTTAAAAATCTTGTGAAGTTCTTTTTTGTTGGTTGTGTGAATATGTTTTCAGGACTGACCACAGTGGGCTCAATAATCAGTTAGGAAGCTCATCCTTGCCTGAGGATAATTCTCCCACTTGAAGGAGAGTTCCACTCTTTAACAGGCAACCCGATGCTGAGGGCACAAAGGTCCTTACACCCCCAGATCACTAGGCAAAACATGAATATTAAGAAAACAGGGGAATCTACTCAATCAAAGAGATAAAATAACTGCATTCAAACCAAAAGGCTGGACATGGATTTTGCTAATGTCCTGGTGACCTCTTAGCTATCTGTGGAGGCAGACCTCAGCAACCTCTTGCTTGAAAGGCAGATTTTACACCAAATTTCCAGAATGATTATCCCAGACTCTTTCTTCCCTAGACTGTTACCACTCCTTAGAAGAAATGCCCTATGTACTTTATAACCAGCTGACCTCTAAGCTATTGTTCAGAGACCACACTGAATTCTAAGCCTATTAGCTACATAACCCAACCTCATGGTCACATGTACTTTTAAAATGAGTTTCTTTGTAGATACACTTTAGGCTTCATTGTGCACCTGCAATTGGACTGATTGTTGCCTGGAATTTTTATTCATAATTGTACTGTTTTAAATATGTTAAAACTGCTTATCTTGTTAACAAAAATAGCTTGAGTCATAGATAACTACTAACTTACTTACCTCACTTGAAGACAAACAGTTTAAAGGCTAGCTGATAATACCTAGCCTAGTTAGTCAAAATGTATTATAATGTATTAGTGCTCTCCCTTGTCTTCTGAACTTGATTTTCCTATAATAAGACTGCCCCAAGAAGAGATTGATATCACAGTTTGTCTACTGAGTTCATTCTGTGTCTCACATCATGATTAGTCTTGGGGTGTGTGTTTAATAAACCAAAAATATCTAACTGAGATTGGTGTCTGAGTGGTTTGTGCAGTTATTCTCTAGAACAAGTATTTGTAAGTGATGAAAGGTTCTAGTAACTGAGGATGATTTCAAAAGCAAACAAACAAAAATTCTAGGGGCTAAAGCGATGGCTCATTAGAATTAACTTCTTCTGATAAGACATAAATTTCATTCCCAGAATCCACATCACTCACAATTACCTGCAACAACAACTCCAAAAGTTTAAAAGCCTCTGTCCTTCTTGAGCACCTGTTTTCATACACAAACACACACATATTCATATACAGAAAGATAGATAGGTAGAGAGAGAGAGAGAGAGAGAGAGAGAGAGAGAGCTCTAAAGCTAGGTGTAGTGGTGAACACATATAAGTGGTTGATCAGAACAGAGTTATTGCCAAGATCTGAATGCTTGATATGGAGCATCACCACACTGCCATTTAATTAGCCCCATGGCTGTGTTTACCACTGCATCCCCCACAGTACCTGACTTTTTCTGGTTTGTGCCCTGCACAGTAAACGATTTCAAGATAGGCCTTGTTTCCCAACTTCATATGTTCTTCCCCTCCATGAACTGTTGTTGAGATCTGTGTCACCTTGAGTGAGAGTGAGATAGACTTAGAGGAAGTCTGTGTATGGAAAAAAGTTTGTGTGTGGAAGTCTTTACCATGGCGTGCCTATGGATACCAGAGGACAACTTGTGAAGTTGGTTCTCTTCTTCCACAATGTGAGTGGTAGAAATCAAACTAACTTATTGGGCTTGGCAGTAAGCCCTTTACCTACTAAGCCATCTTGTAAATTTCTGAAATCAAAGACTCAAAGGCTCTCAAAGACTGCACAGGTTAGCCCTGTGGTAGATGCAGAACTCTCAAAGTACCAAAAGTGTCGATTCACGAGGCACCCAGGGCTTCTATTGCCTCTGTGATGTGCAATATTCAGGATCCTCACCTGGTCTCCTCTCAGATATTCTGTATTTGCCCTGTGTCAGGAAGAAACTACAGCTTTGGATCTGTAGGACCAGCTCCTTCATGTGCTTCATCATATTGTACATGATGTAGATCTTGGAGTGGCCCAAGTCACAGCCTTGGATCTCAGCATGGGTGGAAGCTGAGTTGGACAGCCTACCATCACTCGTGCTGTCCTGCCATCAGGGCCAGCTCTCCTGCATTGCCCAGCTGAGGGACAAGGCCGAATCTCTCACTCTCATACCCTGGGGTCAGCTCATTCTTGCCCACACCACCAGGGCCAGTTCTACCTTGCTGCTAAGGGGAGGTACAGGACCCACTCTGTTGACTGCTGCAGTTGGCCCGGGGTGGGGCCAGCTCTCCCACCTGTTACAGCAGTGAGGGGGCCATCTCTCCTGTGGCCATGCCATGGCAAGCAGACAAATGGCAGAGCTAGATATCCTTAGTTGCCACAGCCAGCAAAGGGCAGGGACAGCCTTTCTAATGAATATGAGAACTGGGGCCAGCTCTTGAGCTGCACCATACCAACTTTGATTCTGTATGGTTCTTTTCTTTGGTTTATAACATTGAATAGTCCCTTTACTTTATGTTGTTGTTTGGAGATAGGGTCTTCTATACAGGCCTATGGATCCTGAGTTCCAGGACAGCCTTGCCTACAAAGCAAGACTGTCCCAAAATTCAAATCAACCAGAGAGTCAGGCATTCTAGACACAAAGTATGTATATAGGTGTTTAACTGCCACTGAACTGAGAGCATTGGTTGTTTCTGTCTAGCCAAATAATCACACCAGGCAACTTTCGCCTGTGAGGCTGTGACCTTCCTTGGCATAACCTGCACTGCTGGCTACACTGAGCCGCCTTGACCCTCTCTGGTCCTTTTCTGTTTAGATGGAATTCTTGTCACTGCCTGAAGAGTTCTGTTCAAAGTCCTCCCAATTAATTCCAAGCCGCCTTAATTACATGGATAACACACACACACACACACACACACACACACACACACACACACACACCTAGAGAGAGAGAGAGAGAGAGAGAGAGAGAGAGAGAGAGAGAGAGATGGAAGAGACACTTGACTAACATAAACTGATTTTCACAATCTGTGGGGAAGAAAAGAAGCATGAAAAGACCTAATTAGGAAATGTTTGAAATTAAGCATTTGAATGCCCCCCCCCATGAGCAGTAAACCCTTTTGTATATACCACTCAACTTCAGAAGCAGTTTTCTTTGTTTAATTATTATTTTTTATATTAAATACAGGTTATTTACTTTGTATGCCAGCTTTAGCCCCCTCCTTCATTCCTTCCCAATCCCACCCTCCCTCCCTCATCTCCTACCTGCCCCTCTCTAAGTCCACTCCTAAGGGAGATCCTCCTACCCTTCCATCTGACCCTAATTTATGAGGTCTCATCAGGAATGGCTGCAATGTCCTCCTCTGTGTTCATGAGCCCTCCATTGAGTTCATGTCAAGGACAGTCCTTGTTCCCCTTACTAGGAAAATCCATGGAATACTACACAACAATTAAAAACAAGGAAATCATGAAATTTGCTGGCAAATGGTAGAATCTGGAAAAGATCATCGTGAAGAGGTATTCCAGAAACAGAAAAGACACACATGGTATATACTCACTTAAGGATACTAAATATATAAGATAGAAAAAACATACTAAAATCTGTACACCTAAAGAACCTAAACAAGAAGGAGGTCCTGGTGATCAATCCTCACTTAGAAAGACAAATGTGGTGGACATTTGAAGTAGGAGAAAACAATTAACAGGAGAGCAGCCTACAATAGGGAGGCATATGAAAGACTTTACCTAGCAGGGTATCAAAGCAGGTGCTGAGACTCATAACCAAACCTTGGACAGAGTGCAGGGAATCATATGAAAGAAGGAGACGTTAGTAAGACCTGGAGAGGACAGGAGCTCCACAAGGATCAAATATATCTGGGCACAGGTGTCTATTCTGATACTGATTCTCAAAACAGGAATCAGGCATGGAAATAACCTAGAACCCCTGCTTAGACGTAGCCCATGGTAGCTCAGACTGCACTTGGGAGGCATACCTCCATGATCTGTTGGGATCTGTGACCACTCACCCAATGTTATACACAAAGAACTTCTCAGCTACTTATTTCTAAAGAAACATAAAGAGTAAAGATCATGAACTTGAAATGTCATTCAGGCCCAGAAGACCAACCATCATGCAGCCCAGGGCATTTCTTTGTCAGTGTTGGCAGAGATTAAGAAGATGTGGGGTGACATCACTGTGTGCTTCTTCCACTTGTACATGTTGGGCACCCTACCCCATAAATGGGCAGCCACCTATAAGGGCTACATGAGGAACAGTCCTGCATAGGTGTGGTGAAAAGAAATGAAGATGTTGAGCTGAGGTTAGGTAGTTCCCTTAGCTGTGCCTATCAATGTCTGAGCTAACTTACTATGCCACTTGGTTGTCTATGTGAGAAGCAGAGAAGAAAATTTCCCAAATTTAAAGGAGGAGCTTATAAGAATAGAAGAGTCCTACAGAATACTTAAAAAATTAGGCCAGAAAAGAAAATCTTCCCAATACATAATAATCAAAACAGTAAGTAAACAGAACAAAGAAAAAAATACTAAAAGCTACAAGGGGAAACGCCAAGTATCATATGGAAAACCCATCAGAATCACACCTTACTTCTCAACAGAGACTAAGAAAGTGAGAAGGGCCTGGACAGATATCATGCAGAACCTAAGAGTACACAGATGTCAGCCCAGGCTACTCTACCAAGAAAAACTCTTACTCTTCATAGATATGAAAAAAAAAAAGATATTCAATGACAAAAACAAATTTAAACTTTTCTTTACACCAATACAGCATTACAGAAGTTACTAGAAGAAAAATACAAGCCAAGAAAGCTAACTACATTCAGAAAAAAACAAAGGAAAAAAATAACCTCACTACAGCAAAATGGATAGTAGCCAAGCACACAAACTACCACAACCAACAGCAAAATGATAGCCTCAAAGAGCCACTGGTCATGAACCTCTCTCAACATCAATGGACTCAATAAAAAGGCACACACTAACAAAATGATCATGTAAACAAGACCCAACAATCTGTTGCATACAGGAAACATACCTAAGTCACAAAGATAGACATTACCTGAGAGTAAAGGGCTTGAAGACAGTTTTCCAATCAAAATGGACCAAATGAAGCAAGCAAGAATAGCCATTCTCACATTGAATAAAACAGATTTTCAACCAAAATTCATCAAAAGAGATGTGGAAGGACACTTCATACCCATCAAAGGAAAATTCCACCAAGAAGACATCACAATTCTGAACATTTGTGCCCCAAGTACAAGGGCACAGACATTTGGAAAGGAAACATTAATAAATTTGAAGCCACACATAGAATCCCACATATTAATAGTGGGAGACTTCAATATCCCACTTCCAACAAAGAACAGGTTAACAAAACATAAACAAAGAAACATTGACTCTGACACAGGTTCATGAATCAAATGGACCTAACAGACATCTACAGAACCTTTCACTTAAACACAAAAGAATTTACTTTCTTCTCAGCACCTCATGCAACCTTCTCCAAAATAGAACATATATTGGGACAAAGCAAGCCTCAACACATACAAGAAGACCGCAATAATCCCACGTATCCTATCTGACCACCATGGATTAAAGCTGGACCTTTACAGCAATAGAAATACCAAAAGCTTACTCACTATTCAATGACAGGTAGGTCAGGAAAGAAATAAAGGGCAAAATTAAAGGCTTCCTATAATTCAATGAAAATAAAGGCACAATATACCCATTCTATGGGACACAGTGAAAGCAGTGCTAAGAAGAGAATGCATAGCACTATGTTCCTTTAAGCAGAAATTTGAAACATCTCATTCAAACAACTTAATGGCTCACCTGAAAGCCCTAGGGGGAAAAAGAAGCAGACACACCCAAAAAAAGTAGACAGCTGGAAATAATCAAATTCAGGGCTGAAATCAATAAAATAGAAACAAATAAAACAACTCAAGACTCAAGAAAACAGAGAGCTGGTTCTTTAAGAAAATCAACAAGATAGACAAAACCTTAGCGAAAATAACTGAAAGGCAGAGATACTCTATCCAAATCAACAAAATCAGAAATGAAAAGGGAGATATAACAGCAGAGACTGAGGAAATCCAAACAAACATAAGGCCTTACTTCAAAAGCCTATACACCATAAAATTTGAAAATCTAAATGAAATGGATATTTTTTTTATGATCAATTCCACTTAACAAAGTCAAATCAAGTCCAGGTAAACCAAATAAATAGTCCTATATCCCCTAAGGAAATAGAAGCTGTCATCAAAAGTCTCCCATTAAAAAAAAACAAAAAACAAAAAACAAAAAACCAGTGTTAGAACGTTTCAGGGCAGAATTCTACTGGACCTGCAAAGAAGAGCTAGCTACCAATACTCTTCAAATCTTTTATATAAAACCGAAACAGAAGAACAGTATCAAACTCAATCTATGAAGCCAGAGTCACCTTGATAACGAAGCCTCTCACAGACCAAACAAAGAAAGAGAATTTCAGGCCAATCTTCCTTATGAAAATTGATGCAAAAAATAGTCAACAAAATACTCATAAACTGAATCCAAGAACACATTAAAGATATCATCCACTATAACCAAGTAGGCTACCTCCAAGGTATGCAGGGGTGATTCCATATACAGAAATCCATCCATTTAATCACCATATAAACATACTGAAAGAAAAAAAAAAAAAACATGATCATCTCCTTAGATGCTGAAAAAGCATTTGATAAAATCCAACATTCGTTTGTTTAAAGTCATGGAGAGATCAGGTACACGGGTACTTACCTAAACATATTAAAGGCAACATATAGCAAACGTATAGCCAACATCAACTAAAAGGAGAGAAATTTAAATCAATCCCACTGAAATCAGGGACAAGGCAACGATGTTCACTCTCTCCATATCTCTTCAACAAAGCTCCTTAAGTCCTTGCTAGAGCAATAAGACAATTAAAAGAGATCAAAGGGATTCAGTTTGGAAAGGATTTATGTCAGGGTCTTCTATTCAATTCCACTGATCCATGAGTCAGTTTCTATGCCAGTACCATGCAGTTTTTAGTATTGTTGCTCTATAGTATAGCTTGAGATCAAGGATGGAGATACCACCTGAAGATCTTTTACTGTAGAGAATTGTTTTAGCAATTCTGGGTTTCTTGTTGTTCCATATGAAGGTGAGAATTTTTCTTTCAAAGTCTGTAAAGAATTGTGTTGGTAATTTGATGGGAATTGCATTGAATCTGTAGATTGCTTTTGGTAAGATGGCCAATTTTACTATATTGATCCTGCCAAGCCATGAACATGGGAGATCTTTCCATTTTATGATATCTTCTTCTAATTCTTTCTTCAGAGACTGGAAATTTTTTTTCATACAAGTCTTTGACTTGCTTGGTTAGGTTCACACCAAGGTACTTTATGTCCTTTGTGGCTATTGTGAAGTGTGTTGTTTCCCTAATTTCTTTCTCAGCCCTTTTATCCTTTGTATACAGGAGGATACTGATTTTTTTTTTGAGTTAATTTTGTATCCAGCCACTTTGATGATGGTGTTAATCAGCTGTAGGAGTTCCCTGTTAGAGTTTTTGGGGTTACTCAGGTATACTATCATATCATCTGCAAACAGTGATACTTTGACTTCTTCCTTTCCAATTTGTATTCCCTTGATCTCCTTCAATAGTCTTATCGCTCTGGCTAGGACTTCAAGAACAATGTTGAAGAGATATGGAGAGATTGGACAGCTTTGCCTTGTCCCTGATTTCAGTGGGAATGATTTAAGGTTCTCTCCATTGAGTTTGATGTTGGCTATAAGCTTGCTGTATATCGCCTTTACTATGTTCAGGTATGTGCCTTGTATACCTGATCTGTCCAATAGTTTAAACATGAATGGATGTTGGATTTTGTCAAATGCCTTTTCAGCATCTAAAGAGATGATCATGTGGTTTTTCTCTTTCATTTTGTTTATGTGGTGGATCACATTGATGGATTTCCGTATATTGAACCACCCCTGTATGCCTGGCATGAAGCATACTTGTAGGAAGAAGTCAAATTAGCTGTATTTGCAGATGATATTATAGTATACATAAGTGACTCCAAAAATTCTGCCAAGGAATTCCTATAGCTGATAAACAACTTCAGCAAGTGGCTGGATACAAAATTAACACAAAAATAATCTATAGCTCTCCTGTATACAAAAGACAATTGGGCTGAGAAAGAAATTAGGGAAACATCACCTTTCACAATAGCCACAAAGAACATAAAGTACCTTGGTGTAACTTAACCAAGCAAGTCAAAGGCTTGTATGAAACAAAACAAAACAAAACTTGAAGTCTCTGAAGATAGAAATAGTATACGATACTGGAAGATGAATAGAGCAGGATTAACATAATGAAAATGGCCATCCTGCCAAAAGTAATCTACAGAGTCTATGCAATTCCCATCAAAATACCAACACAATTCTTTACAGACCTTGAAAGAAAAATTCTCCATTTTATATGGAACAACAAGAAATCCAGAATCACTAAACCTATCCTATAAAATGAAAGACCTTCTGGAGGTTTCTACATCCCTGATCTCAAGCTGTACTACACAGCATTAGTAATAAAAACTGCATGGTACTGGCAAAGAAAAAGAATAAGTTAAAAAGCAACAAATCAAGTAATCCAAATAAAAAAATAGTACAGAGCTAAGCAAAGAATTCTCAAGAGGAGTATCGAATGGCAGAAATGCTCAATATCTTTAGTTATCAGGGAAATGCATATCAAAATGACCCTGAGATTTCAAATTACAACCACCAGAATGGCGAAGATCAAAAACTCAAGTAACCACACATGCTGGAGATGATGTGGAGAAAGAAGAACCTACGTTCACTGCTGGCAGGAATGTAAACTTGTAAAACAAGTTTGGAAAACATTCTGGCAGTTTCTCAGACAATTAGGAATTGTGCTACCTCCAGATCCAGCTGTACCACTCCTAGGCCTATATCTATAAGTCGCTCAAGTATATAACTAGGACATTTGCTCAAGCATGTTTGTAGCACTTTTATTCCTAATAGCCAGATGTCTGTCCCTTAACTGAAGAATGGATACAAAAATGCTGGTACATTTACACAATAGATTACTACTTGGCAAATAAAAATAAGTAAATCATGAAATTTCCAGGCAAATGGTGATCTTCCTGAGTGAGGTATCCCAGAAGCAGTAAGATGCACATGGTATATACTCACTTATAAGTGTGTATTAGACATATAATATAGGATAATCATACTAAAATCTGCACATCTAAAGAAGCTAATCAAGGAGGACCTGGTGTAAGGTGCTCAATCCTTATTCACAAAGGCAAATGGAATAGACATTGGAAGAGTGTGAAATCAAGGAAAAAGACACTAGCCTACTTAGAGAGGACCTCTGAAAGATCCTACCAAGCAGGGTATTAAAGCAAATGCTGAGACTCATAGTTAAACTTTGGGCAGAGCTCAGGGAATCTTATGAATGAAGAGGGAGATAGAAAGCCCTGGAGGTGACTTGAAATCCACAAGGATAGCAACTGAACCAAGAAATCTGGGCACAGAGGTCTTTTCTGAGATGGATACTCCAACCAAGGACCACACATGAAGTTAACCTAGAACCCCCACTCAGATACAGCCCATGGCAGTTCAGTGTCCAAGTGGGTTCCCTTGGCAACAGGGAATATCTCTGACATGATCTCATTGGCTGGCTCTTTGACCATCTCCACTGAGGGGTAGCATCCCTACCAGGCCACAGAGGAAGACAATGTAGCCAGTCCTGATGAGACCTGAAAAGCTGGGATCAGATGGAAGTGGTAGATGTCCTCCCCTGTCTTTGGATTGGGGAAGGGGAATGAGAGGAGAAAAAGGAGGGACCACAGGATTAGGAAGGGATGAGGGAGGGAGCTATAGCTGGGATACAAAGTGAATAAATTATAATAAATAGTTTTTAATATAATATAAAATATAAAAAATAAAAGATTATTGAAACAGGGTTTCTCTCTCTAGCCTTGGCTGTACTGAAACTGATTCTATAGACCTGGTATAGTCCACTATAACTCTTGGCCTAAGTCAGTGCTGGAGCACTCTCTCTGTGTAATCTTTACCTTTCTACTTCTCATCTCTTTTAAGGAATTTGCAGCAGCATGTGCAAAACTGGCCCATTGAGTCTCAGTTCAATTTTAAGAATGCTAGTGTATGTGTGCAGGTGTATTCATACATGCATTTTCAGATACGTGTTATGTGTGAGCATATGTGTTTGTGTGCACAGGTGAAAATACATATGGCGGCCAGAGGACAACTGTTCATCAGGAGTTGTGCATCCTCTCTTTTGGCGCCAAATTTGTGCTAAACTCCATGGACAGTGAGCCTTAGGGATCCAACTGTCTCTGCATCTACCATGCCCAGGTTTTTGGAAGGGATCTCAGAGTCAAAGTCAGTTTCTCATTCTTGTTCATTGCTTTATAGACTGAGTTATCTTGTAACTGCTTTACAGACTGAGTCATCTTCCCAGACAGTTGTGGTCATTCGTTCTCTCTCTCTCTCTCTCTCTCTCTCTCTCTCTCTCTCTCTCTCTCTCTCTCAACCCATACTTTTTCTCCTTGCAAAATCATGGTCAGAGACTGAGAATGAGGCGGAACCTGATAATGCAGCACAAACTAAAGAGGGTTGCTGCATAGGAATGTCTTCTGATCTCAGGTTCTACAGACTCACAACTTAATGGCTTCTGGATCAAAGATAAGCCTGCAGTGGTGCAAGGAGGTAATCCTAACACTTGGGAGGTGGAGACAGGAGGAAAGGGAATTCAAGACCATAATTTGAGGTCAGCCTGGAGTCTCTGAGAGCCTGTCTCAAACAACAACTTTGGATGTGGAATACTTATGAGGACCAATTTTGATTTCCAGCCAGTTTTGTGTTGCTTGCTTGAAATCTGTCTCTAGGTCAGTAGAGACAGATTGATCCTCAGAATTTGCTAGCCAGATGTTCCATTCAAATCAATGAGCTCCTGGTTCAGTAAGAGATACCATCTCAAGAGAGAGAGAGATTAAAAAGACAGTCAACATTGACTTCTTGTTTCTGCCAGTACATGCATACACTAACACACATACACAAAAATGAAACAAAAAGAAAACCAGGCATGGTGATGCATGCTTAGAAGATGCAGCATTTAGAAGATAAGGCATGAGAAGAACACCTTGAATTCAAAACCAGCCTACTGTATTAAGTGAGTTCCAGGCCATTTAGGGGTACATAGCAAGGCCTTGTCTCATAAATATAAAATAAGAGCAGAGTAGTTTGGGCTAAGTTGCATGCATGAACCCCAGGGTTCCATCACCAAGATCGCACAAACCAAGCATGGTGCTATCTGTCTAAAGACTTATAACTGAGGAGGGAAGGGAGAGAGGATCAGAAATTCAAGGCCATTCTTTACAGTGAGTTTGAAGCCAACCTGGGCTATGGATCCTGCCACAATATCACTGATTGTCAGATTGGAACATATTTGTTACCTCTCAGGAAGAATGACAATGAAGATTAGGCCTGCCTGATGGTCTGATGAAATGCTGAATTGATAAAACTATCCTCAGTGTAGAGATGAGGTAAGGAATCCCTCTAGATGGTTGAGGTAAGCAACCTTAGGAGGAGCCTTAAAACTAGCTGGAGAATATGGAGCCTGCATCAGGGTCCACATGCATCTGCTGGAGAGTGTGTATGTGCAAGGCTAGGAAGAGAGAGATAGTTGATGCTGCTCTTTTACCATAGCAGATCTCAGAGTATATTGAGGAAATGTTTCTTCCTCTTGACTGCTTTATTCTTGTGAAGATATGTGGAACAGATCTGACTTCTGGCACTGACAGTGTGTAGGAAGTAACTCTGAGTCTCAAGATTAGGGTGGTCAAATCAAAGGTAAAAAGTTCTGTCTTCTACTCTTCATATGGGTTGAGTTTCAGGTCTTGGCCCACGGAAGCAAGGCATTTGGATTTTCATTCTTCATTTAAGTGGGAACCTCTCTATTTTGCACACACATATAATTATATTAATGTGTTCTATATTGAATAACAGAACCTAAAGAATCATCCTCTCTATACAGAAAGTTTCTTTTTTATTTTAATGACTTAGAGGTTGTGGTCCAGTCATTTGAACTATGGCCATCTATGATGACAAAGTTCTTGAACCAAGTAGTTGCTCAGTCCATAAGGCTGGATGTCTCAGGTCATCTTTAGTCTAGGTTGGAATCTCAAAGAAGTAGTGAAGGAATGGGCTTGCTTAAAAAGTGATAGTAAGCAGCTAAAGAAAAAAAAAGCTTCTTCTACGCCATTATATAGGCTTCTAGAAGAAGGTGTGGCCCAGACTAGAGGTGGGGTTTTCTTGCTCAAAACAATGTATTAAGGTGTATCGTCCTCCATCATGGTCCAAGTTAAAGACATGCCTTCCTACCTCTAATTCTAGATTATGTGTAGATATTCTAACTTCAAATCAAGAAAAAAAAAATCCTCTTGGGGGTATCCATCCATTTTAGGGTTTTATTTAATTCTAGTGTAATAAAGTTGACAACCAAGAAAACCCATCACAACTGCAAACTGTGTTGACTTGACACACAGTCATATTTATGCCATAATTAATTTCCAAATGTAAACATTAACCAGGTCATAATAATGCCTAAACATGATATAAGTAACTATTCTAAGTACAAGGCAATCTATCTATCTATCTATCTATCTATCTATCTATCTATCTATCTATCTATCTATATATAATTAAAATATATATATAATTACGACCAGGTCGTAATTATGCCTAAGGTGAATTAACTACTTTTTGTACAGCTTAGGGTTAGGGTGTGCTAAGGGACACAGCACAGTGGTTACTGGTTCAGGTATTTAGTCCCTCTTGCAAATTCTGCCTCCTCTGGCCATTGTTTGCATGAACTTGTCAAACACCTAGAATGTCTCCAATTTGAATTTGTCTGATGCTTTTTTCATATGTAGGCCATAAATATGAAGTTTAGGTACAAATCCCACAGAAGGTATTGAATCCTCCTCTTTATGTCCTCTCTGGGGTGTGTGATGATGTCAGTGATGGTCATGCCTACTAAGCCTTTAGGTACACTCTACATACAGCTTCACGTGTGTGAGAAGCAGAGTTTATAGGTATTATCAGCTCTCAATTTTTGGTTTCCAAATCACCCCATAGAGACTGTTTTGATAAAGGTTGTACTTATATTAGAGTACTTACAGCTTCCATGGGATTTTAATGATTAACATTAAAATGTTAATCATAGTGTCCTGTTTAGATCTGCTGTCTCTCTTACAACAGAAGTGTGTGTTTCTGTGTGTACCAGGCAAGGGTTTATAATATAGATACCTTTCACTCAAATGTAACAACTTTCATTCAAACACCCAGGCTACCTAAATCATGTAATAAAATATAAGAAGCAATGCATTGAGGCCTGTAAGGAGATGTAGCTTTTTTTTTTTTTTTTTTTTTTTTTTTTCATTTGGCGATATTCCTTACTGGGACCAACGATGCTTCATCTATCCTCAGACAGATAAAGAACTGAACTCAGTGAACATTGATACAAATATACTCAATAAAATCCTTGCAAACCGAACCCAAGAACACATCAAAGATATCACCCACCATGACCAAGTAGGCTTCTTCCCAGGCATGCAAGGATGGTTCAACATATGGAATTCCATCAATGTAATCCACCACATTAACAAACTGAAGGAGAAAAACCACATGATCATCTCCTTAGATGTTAATAAAGCATTTGACAAAGTCCAACACCCATTCATGTTTAAAGTCTTGGAGAGATCGGGGATACAAGGCACATACCTAAACATAGTAAAGGCAATATACAGCAAGCCTATTGCCAACAACATACTCTGAAACTGTAAACCAAAGCAAACTAAATGTTTATATTTCTCAGAGTGCTATGGGCATGGTGTCTCTTCACAGCTGTAAAACCCAAACTGAGAGAGAGATCATGATCTTTAGCATTAGCTGTGGATAATAGGTAGTGAAAATGTGACCATGAGAGTGGGTGTCAGAGATTGCAGATCTAAAAGTTAAGCAAAAGAAAAGGTGGAAAACTCAATTCACATCTATTCCCAAATGAATAGGGAACTTTGAGGACCCCAGAGTCTCAAGAAACCAAGACAGAATTACTGGTAGGAAAGATAAGGACCAGGAGACAAGGAGATAACAGGAATGTGGGCAGATTAGTGTAGCAGTAGGGCAATCATGTGTTCTCTTGTTCCATGTCAGTGCTCAAAGTAAGTAGTAGAAATGGCACAAAATTCACTTGAAAGTTGAGAAGGAAGAAAAGACTTTTAGCTCTGAATGAGGATGCTACAGGCAGGGTAGGTGGTGCTGTTAGGGGACATGAATGGTAGAAGGTGAGGACAGAGGGTTTTGTTGTCAGAACATAATGCAAAAGGGGGCAGTGTCAGTTAAAGTCATAGTAGAGGCTGACTATGCAGGTGAGACTATGTCTGACATGAAGCTTCTGAGACCTGCACTGGCATGGTGCTTGGGTATGTAGAACACAAAGAATTTAGATTTGAGCTTCTCCTGGAAAATCCATTAACAGATTGGAGTTATTAATTCCTATCCTAGATGGAGTCAAAAGCAGGACTAAAGGAGATGACTATGATTTATAAACTTTTCAAAAGCAAGGAGGATTGAGTTATACAGTGTCGGTGTCTTTTACAGAGAGATGGCTCATAGCAGAGGGAAAAATATGATTACATTTAAAAAGTCTTCTTCATTTATATATTTTTGGTGTGTGTACATGATAATTTTTGTGTGCACCTGAACTTGAAGGCCAGAAGTTGATATCAGGTGTCTCCCTCATTTACACTCCAAATTAGTATATTTGTTTTTCTTTTGTTCTTTTTTTGACAGGGTCTCTCACAGAACAAGAGGCTTGCCAATGCACCTATACTGGCTGGTTGGCAAGCCTCAGTGTTTTTGTCTTTGTGCCCCCACTACTGAGAATACAAGCACCTGTGTCATTCTTGCCCTTTTTCACAGGTAAGAGCCCACTGGATACACAAAGGAAAGGCACTAATTAGTATCAAGGGCTAATGCTCACCATTCTCCAGTGCAACAGGAAGGGAAAAGGTATCATGTATCCAGGGACATAGGCTGGAGTACAAATGCATATTTACAGGGATTTGGCAGAAACCAAGGGGACAGCTGCTTATAAAGTTGTACTTCAGGGTCCACAGAGGCACCGATTCATGTGTATCTCCAAAACACATAAAGGACTGTGATTCAAGAGGGGAAAACAGGCCAATCTGGGAGGTATGGCAAGCTTGCTTCTCAACAGTACACCCAAGGTGTCAGTGAATCCAAGGAATGAAAGGCCGCTCTCCCTCTTCCGGCCAACACCAGAAGTCTAGAAGTTTTGATCTCAGAAATGTGAGAAAAGCAGAGATACTATTGTCTGCTGCTGCAGACAGTCAGCCCATGAGATTGGCAGACCTTTCTCATTAAGAGAATGTAGTCTCTGGGGGACTGGAGAATGGCTGAGAATATAAAGTGTTTCCTGCATGGGGTGAAAACATGAGTTTACCATCCAGTACTCATTTATAAGAAAAGTATATGGACAGGCATGTTTAATCTGTGCACTGGGGTGACAGAGACAGGAGGATGGAAAGAGCTGCCTGGATACCTCTTCTAGCACAATCAGTGAGCAACACGTTCCATCAGAGATCCTGTCTCAGAAAGCAGAAAAAATAAGTGAAGAGACACCAGATTTTGACCTATGACATCCTCACGTTTGTGCACACATACAGAGAGAGAGGGAGGGAGGCAGGGAGGGAAAGAGAAGGAGATGGAGGGAGGAAGGTGCAGAAAGATGAGAGAGAGTAGAGAGGGAAGAATAAAGGAAGGGAAGGAGAGAGAGAGTGAGAGGTTTTAAAACGCAATACATCATGATCTTTGAAATCAGACTAACTCCGGGAGTACATTCACTTCCTTTCTCTGGCTTTAACCAACTGCCTCAATACACATATCTGTTCCTCTTCTTCATTGTGAGTGAGTGAAGAAGGAGGTAATGGAGAAAGAAAATTGTGGAAGCTAAGCTGGCTCCATCCATAGCACCTTAGAGAAAAGAGGACAGGAAGTGTGGGGAAGTCAGAGACAGGTGTCATCATTAACCTGATGTGCTGGCTGGGTATGTTGGGAAACTGCAGAGAGGGCAAGGCTATGCCAAGATAGCCAATGCTCCACTCAGGGCTGGCAAGGTTCCAGGGAAGTGCACCCACAGGACTTGTGCACACCTAGGCACAGGCCAGAGAGGGCTGGTCTGGCCTGAAGCTAACAGAATCTGTCTGTCTGTAGAGCCCATGTAGACATCTGCACTGTCAATCAGGAAAGAAAATATTTATTTCGAGGTGGGGAAAGAAACACTCAGCGAGCAGTCGTCCCAGTGCCCAAAGTACACCCCACAGTCTCCCAGATGTTCCTTTTTGGAGTTCCTTCCTGTCTCCTCTCTTGGGAGTTGCAGGGGTGATGGCTGATAGCAGTGAGCACCCTTCTAAGGAATGGGTGCATGAGGGGCCCTGGCAGCCCCAATTCTGACTGCTGACCTCTTCCGGGCTGCCTTTAAGAGGTTCTTTTCAAAGAGCTCTTTCTCACGGTAGTGCACTGGTGGGCCATGCAGGTACTTCTCTTCTGCCTCCTTGTAGCTGAGCTCATAGAGGGCAGCGATGGAGCAGATGATTGCTTCTGGAAGAAGAACGTCCATGGTAAACTGCACTTTATCTCCTCTAGTCAGGGAGAGCAGAGCCTCATCTGCTTCCTTGCATATTTCTTGCAAATGCCTGGCCACAAGATGCAACTGGTCGTCATCCTCCAGGTAGGTCTCAATACAGAAGTCTTCCCCCCTTGATTTCCAAAGATTGTCCACCCACCTGGACGGTTTTCTGCCCTGCACAATCTCCCGCAGGTGCTGGTCGGCCCCCTTTCTCTTCACTATGAAGTCCACGAGCTTCTGGTTGGCTCTGTCCCAAGCAGCCCTCATACGGTCAGGCAGAACTTTCTTGCGGGGGCCTTTCCCACCTGGGGCATTCTCCTCCTCCCAATCTTCCAGGTCCACATAGCTCACCTTAGGGAAATCAATGTGCAGGTCTCCTTCCTGGATGGCCCTCCTTAGCGGGTAACTGACTTGGGCAGTGTAATAGCCCATAAAGGAGCCCAGGTAGGCGCCACAGGCCAGGCCCTCTCTGTAGTGGTCGATCACTGTGAGGCACCAGCTGATGCCCTGGCTGTACACTCTGCTGGCTCTTCTTATGAGTGATATTTTTTCTCCACAGTCCAGATGTTTCAACTTGTGTAGAGGGGCACGGACACCCTTGTGCTCAAACTGCATGTTAGCTTCCATCAACAACACCCTCGCCATCTTGTCATTTTGGCTGACACTTTTTACCACCGCTGGCCAGAATGGAAGGTCCTGAAATTTGAACCAGACCAGCATTCCTCGTTCAATGGTATTCTGTAGCTGGGCAGAAGCCACCTTGGCAGCTTGGCGTGCTTTTTGAATGGTGGAACGCCTCCTCTTGAACCTGGTCTTCGTCACCTTTGAGTGAGCACACGGTTCCAGTTCTGGCACCCTGCAATGTGGACACAGCACGTGGATCTTCCTTTTCCTGTTAGCAATGCGGAGGGATCTTCGCAGCCTCAGGATTGGAGGCATGCAAGCTGCTGAGGCCGAGTTTGCAGCTGGCTTCAGGGTGCCCGGGCCGTGGTCCTCCTTGCTCTCATGGAAGGCATTCTTCCTTTGGCCTCCAGTAGCCCTGGTGTGTAGGTCAGCAAAACGTGCTTGTTGCTTGAGGGCTTTGGGCGAAGACCAGATGCACCTCAGTGGCCCAGAAGCAGCCTGCTGCTCTTTCTTAGCCCGTACACTCTGCCTGGAGGCTGAGGCAGTCAAAGACTTGGGTTTGGATGTGTTTAGCTTTTTCATGCATGCATTACGACCAGAATTTCCTTCCAGTGTTGTGTGACATGGCCGTACTCTGATGCCTCTTAGGACATTCTGTTTCATCTCAAAGTGTGGAGGCCCAACAGTGGTGTGTGCCTGGGCTTTTCCACCTCGCACTGTGGGCACTTTCTGTGAGCCCACTGGCAACACAGGACCCTGACGGTGCTGCTTTCCAGGACTCCTCTGGGAGAGCTCTTGGCCTTTCTGGTTGTGCTTTTGGAAGCACAGACGCACGCGCAGGCGAAAGCGAGGACGTGGTTTGGAGTTGGCCTGCTCTTTTGGAACCTTTTGAGGACTTGTTCTTGTGCTGGTTCTTTGGCCACCTGTCCTTCCACCTTGCAAACAGCCTCCCTCCCCCAGGATATCGAGAGCCACCTTGAGGGCTCTTCTGTATGCTCTGGTCTGCTTTGGTGAGCCATTGCCCTGTGACTCCTTCCCTGCCATGGAGGCAAGGCTCACAATTTCAGACTTGGATAGTGGCCTTGCTTTGGTGCTCCTCACTCTTGTCTTCTCCCCCATAGGCAAGATTTGCACCTTCAGGAAAGGTGCCCCTCTCCTCTTACAATGGGCTGATGTCCTGGGTCTGGACAACACCCTGGCAGGCCACAGCTGACCCTTCCAGCCACACAGCACATACTCTGCAGAGTTCATGGTGACAGTACTCTGGGGCTGTGCTGATCACTACAGCGTGAGCACTTTGGTTTTGGTGGGCAATGTGACTGCCTGGCAGTTGTCTCTGGCCAGGCTCTCCTGCCTGTGCTACTGGCCTCCTTCCAGATTCTGGTGGAGGAGCTGGAGCTGACTTCCCTCAGGGTTATGTGGGCTTCCCCTGCATGGTGGGAGAAGGAAGCAGAGTTGCATTAGGAAGGAAATAAATAGGCTTTAGCCAGCATGGACACATCAATGCGGTCAGGTGAGGCAAGGGTAATCAAGGGAGCTCACAAAGCCTGTTCTACAGATGTGGGAGAAGATATGCAAAAGGTCCAGAGCAGATGGGAAACAGTTGTAATAATGTTGTTCCCCACCCCAAGTCTGGAGTGTTTAACTTCATCCCAGAGAGGTGGATGTCATTACAAAAGCTGTGCATTTTCTTGCCCACCAGTCAGTACCTTAGGGCTCCCTGGGATTCTTTTGCCAAGGAAACCTCATTGTTCTCTTTCCTAGGGAGCTAGTCCTGCTCTGCCAACCCCAGGATGCCTATGGACAACCTAGTGCATGAGCCTTCCATACTTGTGTGATTCTAAGTTGAGCAGCAAGGAGGTGGGGAACTCTTCATGGTGATTCGCATAACATGGTAAGAGAAGATGGCTGCTTTCATAGCTTCTGGCTACCCCACCAGCCCACCACCAATCTTTCAGCTTAGTTCTGTTTCCATTGTGGACCTCACTATGGCATCAAGTGTCTACAGGGCACACTTGGCGAGATCCCCAAAGAGAAGCTACTTCTTTACTAAACAGACATGCTTATTAATTAATTGGAAGACTCAGTGATTTCAGATGGCAAGCAACAGGGTTATGTGACATGACAGGGAGACAAGTGTCTCTGTTGGAACTGTGCACCCTCCTGCTGCAATGTCAAGCCTATGGTAGACCCTGCACACCCATATCTGCCTGTGATGAGCAGTATTCATCCAAGAGATTACAGATCACTGACCTCTCCTGTCTCCAACCTCTGTGCCCTAATGTTAATCCATAAAGTCTTAGACAGGAAATTAAAGTAGCTACTTGATGATATGGATGGTCATGTGCCCATCCCTAGGTCTCGTGATATTCAATCTCATCTGTATTGCAGCTCTCCTCTTCATGTTCCTCCATACTGTCCCTCTCAACATAGTCCTCCCCTTAACCATCTCAGTGTAATTTCAACCCTTTCTTCTCCTCTCTGTCCATCTGTCTGTTTGTCTCTCTCTGTCTCTCCCTCTGTGTGTGTGTGTTTATGGTGGTAGCTAATCTGCTCTTGACTGCTTCTTCCTTGAGCCGGCCAGTTTCCTATCAGCAGTGTGCATGTCACCTGAGGGAAAACTCATCTGTCTGATCCTCAAGAGGCTGTGCTTGCTGAGAAGAACTACAACACAGAGGAAGAACCAAGAAAGACCCACATGCCACCCATGTTCACTATTCATGCTAGCATGCAAATTTGATTCTTGACATTACCAGGGCACCATGAGCCATAGTGAAACAGAGCACTCTGAACTGGGGGCTCCTGTGACACAAATCATCTTGGGAACTCCCATTACAACAGGTCCCCTCTGTGAGTGTGGCCATACCGAGCATAGAGACCCCAGATCTTATCCTAGGAATTCCTAACCTTACAGAAGTAGGGGGTGGAGAGCAATGACATTCTCCTCAATTCCTCAGTCCTTTCCTTCTGAACCCCTGTATCCATAAACTACTGGTGGTACACGCTAGCCCCCTATTCACAATGCAAATGTGCAGTGTCTCTCCTGTTGCATTCCCTTCCAAGCATTACTGACTTCAAATCTGATCTCACAATGCATAAAGTGGCTATCTACATAAAGGAGGCTAGGTGTGTCTCAGGCCACATCTGCTGGATGATGCAGCACTAAATGCGTATGTTGGAAGTATGGAGTTCATTTTAGTGATCACCAACAGGAACCCTTCCTCTGATGAGGCTGTATCATCTAACATGGTTAGCTGGCTCCCTCTGATGCAGCTCCCTTGGAGTCCTAGACGTTGGGACACAGGTGTCTCCTGAGAACACAGAGGAAACTATAACCCCCTCAGGTACCTTAGGCTGTCTTCTTCTGGATCTTCCTTGAACTGGCCCTCCAGCAAGGATGAATGAGCACCATCAGGCCCAACCACATCACCACCATCCAGATACCATGCCTCACAGGGTACCCTTAGAAACCTCAGATATGTGAGTTATACTTACAAAATGCACCCTTTTTACGCTGCACAGGTCTGCACAATGTTCAGCTTCCCTCGGGCAGTACGTTCTCAGACTCACATACTTCACTTAGAAATCATATCTGGGAATACAAAGTGTGTGTTCAAGCCCACAAACCATGCTATTCAGGCATCATCTGTAACCCAGACATAGAGAGATGTGCATGCACTCATATCAGTCCACACTCCGCCACCCACACCCCCTTTGTGTATTCTGTCTTTGTATGCCTGTTGCTCCAGGGCATATGAAAGTCCTTGCCCTTCCTACAGACTGCTTAAATGTTATTGGTATTGCCACCTGCCTCCACTGTTTCAGGCATCACCTGCCTCCAGACCACTACTTTCAACCAAGGCTTTGCTGAAATTTCTGTGATAGTTACCTTTCTGGCAAAAACAGTGCTCTCTTTTCCAGAGGCACAAAGAGAAGAAGTAGAATACTGAAATCCCTGTCTCAGTACATGCTTCAGCCCTGGGACCAAAGGCCTTTTATCAAGAACTTGGGCACAATTGCTGTGTGTGAAGTCTATTCACATTTTCTGCAGATGGGAACAATAGCTTCCTTTCCTGTGTGCAAGACAGACACATGGGTTAAAGGAAGTCTGATGAGAAGGTGCAAGAAGGGTATAGTGTATATTGGTCACACAGAGGAGCAGAGACACACAGAGGGATCCTGATGTGTTGGTGGGTTATGGGGAATCCATGGCTGCACACTCTCTAATTCCCAGCTGGTTCTTAACCCAACTCAGAGCACTGTAAAGTCTCAGACACAGACACATACTAATGCCTGTTGGGGGAACAATGTCTGGCCTCTCCTCTCTCCTCGGGTATTCATGACACCAGGTGTTTTACTTCAGTATACCCAACTGCCATTAGTGGCCAGTATTAGAGGCAGGTATCTTTTTGTAGGCCCGTGGCAGATATCCAGGCCCGGAGAGTATCACCACTTCCTATAAACAATCTTCCAAAAATAGCCTGCAGGTCAGCACCCACCTCCCACTCATAAGCCTCCACCCCAGCCACAAAGGGAGGCCCAGATACACCTCTGCCTTAAATGCCTTCCAGCTTCTCTCTAAGACAACAAACGCCACAACTATCTAGGCATTAAGGTGCTGCCACACAGATGCAGTCATTCTGTCAAGCACACAAGTGACAATCATCGCCAAAGAGAGAAAAGGTATCCATTCACATGTGTTGGGGAACTATGCTTTCATGGCCTGAAATGATAAAGCTGGCACCAAAGGGTTGTCACCTGAGGACAAAGAGACAAGGCAGGGTCCTTTGGGCTTCACTTCAAACAGTAGTAGTGACAACAACTCCTGTCCCATGAACAAGCACACAGGCTCCCAGGGCACACTCAGAGGGTCAGCTCACAGAGTCACTCAGGTTGGCTGAAGGCACCTACCTACATGCTTCCTGTGGTTGTCTACTGATCTCACCTCTTCAGTCTGTGAGTATCCTTCAGAAATACATCTGTAACCAGGAAAGAATGGCTTGTCCTCGTTGTCATGGCAACCACAGTGTCATAGAAAAAGTTTTCTGCAAGTAGCCAATTCTTTGTGGAAACCAGGAAGTACTGTTCACTTACACCTCTGTCACCTAGTTCCCCCCAGCCAGACCCCTGTAGCTTCAGGCATGAAAGAAAGTAACCATGCACACACTACAGAAGATGTCTCTATCACTCCAGGGTACAGGGTCTTTAAGCACAGAGGCTCTGGGAGAAGGCAAGACAAGAGATGGCAGGTACCAATAGTATTTCAATTGTCCACACAAAAGAGGAACCAGAAATAGTTGGTTGAGTATGTGTCTGTACAAAATGAATTCAAGAGCTGAAATACTTATCTGGTGCTCTTATGGAAAAACTATCTGTGATTTTACTTGCCTGCACTGATACACATAGCTTCAGCCTTTTGGTGGTTGGCGAGAGTGGGTCTAACTGCATAATAATCTTTTCTATTTTGCTTGTATCCTAAGGTGTCATCCTGTGCTCTCTGAAAGCCTACAGTTGTAAAGGGCAATGGAAAACTCTCTCCACCTGTGGGTCTCACATTGCAGTTGTGATTTTGTTCTTTGTCCCATGCTTATTTGTATATGCACACCCACCATCTGCTTTCTCCTCTGATAAAATGGTGGCGATATTTTACAACATTATAGCTCCCTTGTTCAATTTATTATTTGCACTTTTAGGAATAAGGATATGACAAATGCCATGAAGAAAGCCTGGAAGAGATTCTTGGTGGTTTCTGAATGGAAAGTGAGAGATAAAAAGATATCAGTAAAAAGCCCAAAATCATTTTGATAAAAAAGATTCTGCATTCTCCTTTTATTGAATAAGTCATCTCTGTCACTAGCAGTACATCAGAAAGGGTCAGAAATGAAGTGTTCATGTTATTTTGCGTACCAGTTCTTATCTGGCAACTCACAATTTTCAAATGTTTACTAGGGAGATTTGAAATTTGTGCTTGCTTAAATTGTAGTAATTTAAGAGAAAAATGGAAAGATATTTTATGTATCTAGTTATTTACTAATTATTCCACCCTGTACATGAGGTCATAGCAGTTTACAATTTAAATGACTCTTGGAAACAACCGGGATTCAGGACACACAGACAGCAGAAGATTCTCAGAAACTCTGTTGTTGATATTTCTGTGTCATGTGAGGTCAGCCTATAGTCTGAGCTTATCACAGCAGGTGTATGTTATAAGCACTATGTTGAATTTATTCAGAGATATAATTTGGTTAAATTAACTGTTTATGTTCCTCTAGTGACAGATGAAATGCTTCACATACTGGTTTGATATGGGAATGGACTGGGGAAGACTCCATAACCAAATCAGCAGTGATTATTTCTTATTCAAGCTTCAAGAAAGAGAACACTTTAGCAAATCTTATACTAGCAACATAAGGGAAAGGAGTGACTTTATTTTCCACATTACCATAGCAACAAGATAACCAGACCTTCAACCAACAAAAAGTCAGTTTTAATAGTAGGGGCCATTCCAGTTTTCTTGGTGACTTTAGTTTACTTTGACTATGGAAATGAAAATAATTTTAATGGAATAATCGTACGTGAAATGACTTTTCAATTGAGCCACATTTTACATATCAGCCCTTTAGTTGAGTTTAATTAGTTTCAGCTAGTCATATGGTTTCTGAATAAATGTATTTTCTGGAAAAAGACCTGTATTTCTCTTGTTGTATGAGCAGTTATAAAATGTGAATTAATCATGTAATTTCAGGTACAATACTGAAAAATACATTCCATTCTTTTCTTAATCTTTCATGCCAGTACAAAGTAAAAGAGTACATTTTGTGGGAGAAGATTTCCCCAATATTTGGAAGGGAGTATTCATGGGGTGTTGTGATTAGGTTTCAAACAATCAACTGAAACATGAGTGTGCATTACAAATGCCCCCATGTGTAACAAAAGCACAAGGATCCTAATAGAGCTCACCACTGGATTAACATGCATTATCATCTTTCTTCCTCATAACAGGTTTGGATTATTGATGTCTTTTCCTTATACACAATGATTTTTGCCCTTGATAAGTTCATTTATTTATGAGAAATAATGAAAAAAGGCTTATTTGGGTTCAATTGTTTTATGATTCTTTAGTTTTCACATTTTGAAATACAAATAAAACAAAACAACAAAACTTCATTCAGGCCAGACCATAGTGATAGATAAAGATTTACATCTAAATGCACATGGATTTAAAAATCAAGCACTGGCTTTAATAAATCTATCCTCTTACCCCTCTGTATAGACTCTGCCAATGATCAATGTTTTTGGTATTAGACATTATGGCCGGTGTTCGATAGAATCTCACAGACCATGTTTATTATTTTTTAAGTATGTCTCTAATATCCCTAATTGCTCCAGGATATTTATCAATGAAGAGTTTTGGATTTTGTCAGAGGCCTTTTTTGTATCTAATGAGATGATCATGTGGTGTACTTCTTTTATATGTTTATGTAGTAGAAGCAGAAAATGAGCCAAGACTTATCTTTGCACTTTTTCTTTTCTGTAGCCTACCTTGAAAACATTTTTTACAGAATATTGTTACAGAACTATTATTGAAAAATAATATTTCCCTTTTAATGGCTCTCATTCTTTACCAAGACTAAATCAATTAGTATTACAATATAAATTTTATATCTCTGAAGGAATTGTATGTGTGCACACACATATATATGGATAACTACATATGCTAATAAACTTTGCATTACACTAACAAAATGTCCAAAATAAACAATGTAAGAAAGCTTACACTGCTTCATAGTTTTACATGTTTATTTCCATAAAGGGGGCAAATACAATTACTTTCAACCTAAAAACACCTTCTAATTTTGCTGTATCTTTAAGATGATTGGAAATGTCTAGTAAATTTGCTTTTCCATTTTTTTCTTTTCTGGGGGGGGGATGGGTTTTGAGACAGGGTTTCTCTGTGTAGAGTTGGCTCTCCTAGACTTACTATGTAGACTAGGCTGGCCTTGAACTCACAGAGATCCTCCTGCCTCTGCTTCCTGAATGCTGGAATTACAGGTGTGTGTACCACCGCCCGACTGTGAATTTGGTTTTTCAGTGAAGAAATATTTATCAAGTGCCTTCTCTGTGAGTTCTATTCAGAGGCTACAAGAGTAAGTTAGGTCGTATCCTTCCCTCCATGGGAATCCCTCCCTTACATTTCATTAAGTTTGGAAGAGAACCATTACACAATCGTGTGACCCATTTAGATTGAGTCAAATTCTGTGCATGTGTGGGAAGCAGAAGGGTGCATTGAGCTTGTTACTGGAGCAGTAGTGGAGAACAAAGAGGCCAGTAAGAAGGAAAGGGAGGACAAGGGAAGTAAGGTATAGAACAATGAACTACAATGATACATATGTGTGAAAGTATCATTTTGAAACACCTCTCTGAATACAAAGTAAAAATTAATAATGACAAGAACTAAAGAATCAAGCATCTGAACAAAGACTTGAAGAAACAGGGAGTTAAGCCTGTGGAGCCCTTGAAGAATATTCTGGGCCTCAGGAGTAGCCAGATTGAGGAGACTGGGAAGGAAGGAACTGTGAGAACAGAACAAGTGAAAACAGGAACAAAACCTTGGGCCACCATGAGCAATCTAAATTTTATTTATTTATTTGGTATTAGGAAAAACCTAGGTCTTTGCACACATTAGGCAAGTGTTCTACCACTGAGTGATACTGTGAACTCTTCACATTTTTTAAAAGAAAATCATGAGTCAGGATTGACAATTTGTTGCTAGCCTTTTCAGTAGCTGGGCTTAGAACAGTGGTCCAGGTTCATATAGAAAGTCAGTTTTGGTGAATAGCAGCTTTTACTTCATAAAGGAGAATATAACATTCCCCTTTATTAAGAGGAAAAACAAAATTGCATTTAAGGAGAGAGAGGAGAACACAGAGAAGAGAGAGATTGCCACTTTATTGTAAGTTGAAATTCAGAATCCTGAGCTAAGGTAGTGTTTTTTACAGGATTTATGTAATGAATAATTACTGATGATATCCTCAACAATACGATGATGCCCCTGAGAATTAAAATATATCATTTTAACTTTTATTGTAAGTCCTTGTATTCAGTACAGCCTTTCTCTTTCTTAAAATAGGCTAGGCGCATATTAATTTTAGATTTTGAGACAACTCAAAGTGTTGATGTTCAAAATGTTGATAAATTTCAATGTTGGATCCTGTTTCTCCAAACATTTTTTAGTCTGTGTGTTTTTATTGGAGAGTTGAGTCCCTTGATGTTGATAGTTAATAGTGATCAATGAATATTAGTTCCTTTTATTGTGGAGTTAGTGATGTTACTGTGTTTCTATGCTTGCTTTCTTTTATTTATTTTTCTGTTGTGAAATTATCTATGTCCTGTGGTTTCTTATGTGTAGCTGTTTTCATTGGATTGGAGTTTACCTTATAGTACCTTCTGTAGGGCTGGGTTCCTGTGTAGATATTGTTTAAGTTTTGTTTTGTCATGGAATGTTTTGTTTTCTCCATCTATGTTGATTGAATGCTTTCTGTGTATAGTAGTCTGCATTGGCATCTTTGGTCTTTTAGATTCTGCATGACATCTGTCCAGGCCCTTCTGGCTCTCATAGTTACAGTGGAGAAGTCTGGTGTGATTCTTATAGGTCTACCTTTGTATGTTACTTGGCCTTTTCCCCTTACTGCTTTTAATATTTTTTTCTTTGTTCTGTAGATTTAGTGCTTTGACTATGATGTGACTTGAGGAGTTTCTTTTCTGATCTAGTCTATTTGTTGTTCTGAAGGCCTCTTGTATGTTTATAGACATCTCTTTCTTTAAGTTGGGAAATTTTTCTTCTATGATATTCTTGAAAATACTTTGTGTACCTTGGACCTTGGAATCTTCTTTTTCATCTGTTTCTATTATTCTTAGATATTGTCTTTTCATGCTATCCTTGATTTCCTGGATGTTTTGTGTTTGGAACTTTTCTCATTTTACTTTTTCTTTGAGAAATGTATTAGTTTTGGCTAGTGTATCTTCAGCGCCTGAGATTATCTATTCCATCTCTTGTATCCTGTTGGTGATGCTGACCTTTGTGGTTCCTGATCATTTTTCTAAGTTCTCCAACTCTAGGGTTTTCTCTTTTGTGTTTTCTTTATTGATTCTAATTGTGTTTTCATGTCTTGCATCATTTCCTTCATACGTTTGAATATGGATTCCTGTCTTTCCATGATGACCTCTGATTTTTTGTTCGTTTGCTGTCTATATGCCATTAATTGTGCCTCTAATTGTACCTCTATTAATTTGGCTGCAGTTGCCAGTATTTCTTTGAGAGCTTTGTTCATTTCCTCTCTATATACCTCTACTCGTGCCTCTATTTGTTTGGCTGTATTTGCCTCTGTTCCCTTAAGAGCTTTGTTCATTTTCTCTTTTTGTGCCTCTAATATATTGATGAGCCTTGAAGTGAGATAATTTTCCTGTTTTTCCAATGAATTAGCATGTCCATTAACATTTGAGGTTCCTGGTGAAGCCATGATGTCCTGATTTTTGTTGGATGTGTTCTTATGCCAACCTCTAGCTATCTGTTTATCTGTAACCTTTGCTCAATTTATTCCTAGTTTGTATTTCAGACTGTGTAGGTCTTTCTTTTGTGTCTGGAGTATTCTTCAGGAAGATAAGAGAGCAGTTTTGAGAGCAGATATTGGTGTTTCCATTGTAGCTAAGGGAGGAAGGTCACAGGTGTGCAAGTGCGAAAGAGGTACAGGGAACCACTACTGTGCTCTCATTACATATGGTTCATCTAGAAATTTTAAATAAATTACCCCCTCGAATCTTCATAACATGACCAATAACTACGTTTATTTTTGTTTAACAGGTAATTTAGATACTTTAGTTTCTTAATTCCAGTCAACAGTTTAAATGTTGAGAGAGAAATGATTTTCAGTCTGTTGTTCCTGAATTCATTCCTGTAGTATGATCATATGTGAATTTCTGAATGCTTTTCCCTGGTAAATGAGAACCAAATTTTTCATTTATATCTTGATTTCCAAGAAAATCTCTGTATCTTTCAGCTTATGGCTGAAATTTAGCAAAACCTGGACTTTACACTTGTTTGCTTTCTGTGGGTAGGCATCCAAAAAACATGAGAAGCTGAGTAGTCTGCATAGATTACCTGGCTCTTCTTAAGGCTAGCTTCACATTGTAGATTGGTGTAAACTCTCAACTTTCCTCACCAACTATGGCTGTAATACTCATTCTAGAATGAAGGCCACATCAGTGGTTTTAAAATATGTATGTTGTTCAAGAGTTCAATATCATACAATGATGAGTCACAGAAGTCGGGATATTAGATCTACTTTTTTAATTTTGAAGATGATATCAGAAGGGATGCCCATACTTCAACACACTTTCTTTGAGATAATTTCAAAAGGCATGTTAATATACCAATTCTTAGTTTTCCTCTTTATAAAAAAGGAATGAAAGTGTAGTCCTGGACTACCGTGATTATTAAACGACATGAAAATCTTCAGACCAGTACTAGGCCAGGGTAAGTAGGCAAAGAACACTGTGGAAAATGAATTCTGCCAGTTAAAGCCAGCTTTGCTAACAACAACAACAACAAAAAAAACAAACAAACCTGAAAATAGGGACAAAATTTACACAACACTCTTCTGTGAGTTTTTTTTAATCATCTTAACAGAATCTGCAGTATAAAGAATCTTTTGAATTGTAGTCAGTCCCAAAGGTACATGCAATTGGCTAGGGGCGAAATAGCTTTTAAGCGCTAACTTACAATTCCTGGCTTATGTGAAATACTGTAGTAGTATTTGAGAGAACTACTAAGAATTGGTATATCTCTAAAACAGTTACACGGAAAATAAAGGTGCTAAAAATCACTTAAAGAGTATATGGCCTGCCTTCTTTCTTTTCTTTTCTTTTCTTTTCTTTTCTTTTCTTTTCTTTTCTATTCTCTTCTCTTCCCTTCTCTTCTCTTCTCTTCTCTTCTCTTCTCTTCTCTTCTCTTCTTTTCTTTTTGTGAAGGGTAATAATATGGGCCTCTTGGCATTCTTCTACATATCGACATCCAGTTAGACCAGCACCATTTGATGAGGATATGGTCTTTTTTCCATTGTATGGTTGTGGCTTTTTTTTTTTTTTTTGTCAAAATTAAGTTCCCATGGGTGTGTAGGTTTATTTATGGGTCTTTGATTTGATTCCATAAAATCTGTCAGTCTGTTTCATTGCGAGAAACATGTCAATTTTATTACTGTTGCTTTATAGTACAACTTGAGATCAGGGATGGAGATACCTCTAGAAGATCTGTTATTGTACCGGAATGTTTTAGCTATTCTGAGATTTTGTTTTTCCATATGAAATTGAGAATTGTTCTTTCAAGGTCTGTAAAATATTATGTTGGTATTTTGTTGGGAATTGTGTTGATGCTATAGATTGCTTTTTGTAGGGTGGCCATTTTCACTGTTATTCATACAGATCCATTAGCATGTGGAACCTTTCCATCTTCAAATATCTCTTTCAGTTTCTTTCTTCAGATCCTTTTTTTTTTTTTTTGAGTAGATCTAATGATTTATTTATTTTTTTTATTTTTTATTTTTTTTTCAATGCAGTTTATTCAGGAACATTGAACAATCCTCGGACCCCGGGGAAAGCCATCCCACAGCTTAAATAGCCTCTGGGTAGCCAACCCAGACGTGCCACGGGGGCAATGCAGATAGGTCCACATACATGGAAGCAAGCCAGACCCTCAGCCTTAGCCAAATGTGGAATTGTTCATGACAGAGAGCACTCACCATCGGGAAGGTGGAAGGCGGAAACCAGCTCCATCTTTAAGGCATAGCATTCCGCAGCTCTCTACAGTTCCCCCTTTTTGTTTTAGAAGCATCAGGCAAGAGTAGAGGTCTGATCTCTGATATTAGAAATAAATTGGGACTTTGTACAGATGTTCATTTAGGTGTCATCCACCCAAAGAGCATCAGACCCGTCCGATACCTTTTTCTCAGAGGCGGGACCTGGGGCATCAACCCGCATGCAATCAGACATACTCTTCTCTGGGTCCAAAGCGGCTGACCCTGAGTGCAGTGCTTAGCCTCGCATCCTGAGCATATCATTTTAGCTTTTTATGGTATCCAACCATGCTTGGGGAGAGTGTCCTGCTTCAATGGCTGTAAAGGCCTGAATGATCATGGCTGCATCACACTGTTGTGAGGCTCTAATCTTGCATATATACCACAGGCAAACCAAGGAGACCAACACCAGAAGGCCT
This sequence comes from Meriones unguiculatus, assembly GCF_030254825.1. Classification (NCBI taxonomy): domain Eukaryota; kingdom Metazoa; phylum Chordata; class Mammalia; order Rodentia; family Muridae; genus Meriones; species Meriones unguiculatus. The sequence goes on from NC_083369.1 coordinate 117,202,020, forward strand.
GCTAACACTCCCATGCCCGCCCATTCCTTCAGATGATTCATGGCTGCAGCAATCCATTGATAATCCTGTGGCTAGTCCTGCGTCCACTCTGGTAGAATTTACTGTGACAATGGCCACTCTCAGCTGCTCCATCGTAGTATCGAATTCTCCAGTCCAATTACCTAAAATATAGCTTGACAATTGTTTAGACAGATTTGCAGCACAGGAAAAATTCTCATGTTGTATGCTAGTAAGAGATTTTGTGGTGTATTAATAAGGAAGAGGAAAAACTAACTTGCCTCAGTTCTTTTGTTAGGCCCAGCAAGAGCCTAATTTCTGGGGAGACAGTTGAGGGGATCTGAGAAGACTCAACTGATGCAAATGCAAGAGGTTTATTCAAGCCATTGCATGATGGGGCTAGCTCTACAATCAGGCTAGAGTCAGCACCAAGTCAGGGGGCTAACTCTGCAATCAGGCTAGTGTCAGCACCAAGTTAGGAAAGCCTCAGGTTTTTAAAGGAAACACTGTAGGGATAGAGGGGGTTACAGGTTTCACAGCATGGTAGTATATATATGGTCTATTTGGGGAACCAGGTCAGGTCTGTCCCAGACATCTGGGGGATATCATATCTTTCCTGATACGTGCAGATTGAGCCACTGTTAATTGTGGGAAAAGGATTATTACATCCTGTGGTCAGACTAGGCCATTGTTAAACGTGGGAAAAGTAATTTGCTCATCCTGTGGCCTCTCCAAAAAGCAGGGGTACATGCCTTTGGTCAAAAAATCAGGGGTTATTTGGGAGGGGAGTTAGGACCATCTGGATCGGCTGCTAGATGATGTTATCTTCTTCTGCAATCGGGTGGAGGTCTTTCTTTGTTCATTTCCTTATCTCCATCGGTGCAAATGGCTAGGATCAGGAGGGTTGTTACAATATCCTGTTCTCTGGAAAAGTACTGATAGACTTTAGTTTATCATGGGCCTACAATTTAAAATTATAAGTTTCATGACAATTAAAAGAAATATAAGTTATAGGGTTAGTCTGATTCTTTCACTTTCTGAAGTCCTGAGATTCACTGGTCTAACTTTTCTCTTTTCCTCCCCACACCTCCTCTTGTATTCCCTGTTGCATGACCAAGAGGGCTTGGTCATAGTTGGCACCCTATATAGGAGCCTGAGAATGGAGAGTATTATAAACGACACCACTGGATACTAAAAGAGAGTTTGAAATAGAGAAGAGAAGCAGTGAGGATTTTTTTTGGTTTGTTTGTTTTTGTTTTTGTTTTTTTAACATGGAACAGGGGAATAGTATAAAAATATTTGTGCAAATGTTGATAAACAGTGGACACCACTGAGCTAACAGATTTCCTACACTCTCATTTTCTCCTGAGGGATGATATCTGAGAAAAGAGAACAGGAGGAATCCATGTCCTTCCTGATTAGACCTATAAGATAGTGAGTGCACCTCCAAGTGAGTGCATGCAGAGCCCTAGATCCAAGATCCCTCTACAGTAGCAGCCAGACATCACTTCCCTTTCATCCACACCCTCACGGTGGGCAACATAGGGATTCTTAGGAGAGCATTCTCAAAATTGAAGCACCTGTTCTGTTGGCCTACCAGTGGAGTCCAGGAAAACATTTCCTGGAGCACAGAAATATCTGAACACCAGGAGTATAGTAAAACAGGCCTGTAGAACACTGAGGTATTCAGGACAGCTGTGAATGTACATTGCACATGAATAATGCCAGCGCACACTCGTACAGTAAAGCTCTACATTATGAGGCATCTACATGCTCTAACACCCTGTCCTTCCAGTACACTTCCACACATACCCCCTTACTTACACGTATGTGCCTGAAAACTTCCGTCCTTGGCTACAGCTGAAACACCAGCTCACACTGTCAAAACAGTGGATCTCTCTGATCCTCCTGAAGAACAGCCCAGACACCAGAGACAGTTGGACCCTGTTTGAAGTGTAGCCTGAAGAAATAAACATCAAAATTAAGATAAGCAGATGGCTAAAGGTCCATATAAAAACACATCCAATAAAAATCAGGACACCATGGCTCCACCAACAACCCCAAATATCAAGATATATACTAATTCATTGGAATCACAGGAAAATTATCTTAAATTTATTCTTAATCATTTATTAGAGGCACATAAAGAGGAAATGAATAAAGGTCTCAAAGAAATACAAGCAAATACAGCCATACAAATAGAGATACATGTAAAGGCACAAGGGGTGGCATATTGAGAGGAAATGAACAATGACAACACCAAAATAGAGGCCATCATAGAAAGACAGGAATCCACATTCAAACACATGAAAGAAATGGTGCAAGACACTAAAACAGAATTAGAATCAATAAAGAAAATACAAACAAAGAAAACCCAGGAGCTGAGGAACTTAGAAACTAGGTCAGGAACCACAAAGGTAAACATTACCAACAGGCCACGAGACATGGAATAGATAATCTCAGGCACTGAAGATACAGTTGCTGAAATTAATACATCTTTCAAAGAAAAAGTAAAATTGAAAAAGACCCAAACACAAATTATCCAAGAAATCAAGGATGCGATGAAAGAACGAAATCTAAGAATATTATGAATAGATAAAAAGTAGATTCTGGGTTCCAAAGTGCAGGAAATATTTTCCAGAAAAAAATAGGAGAAAATTCTCCCAACTTAAAGACTGAAATGTCCATAAACATACGAGAGGCCAACAGAATACCAAAGAGACTAGACCAGAAAAGAAACTCCTCATGTCACATAATAGTCAAAACACTAAGTCTAAAGAACAAAGAAAAACTATTAAAAGCAGCAAGGGAAAGAAGCCAAGTAACATATAACTACCTATCAAAATCACACAAGATTTCTCAACAAAAAGTATGGTGGGCCACAAGGGCCTGGGCAGATGTCATGCAGACTCTCAGGGACCACAGATGCCAATCCCAACTATCATACTCAGCAAAGATTTCAATCAAAATTGATGGAGAAAACAAAATATTCCATGACAAAACTATATTTAAACAATATCTACACAGGTATTGGAGGGCTGAGGCACTACAGAAGATACTAGAAGGAAAACTCCAATGCAGCGAAAACAACTACACCTAAGAAAGCACAGGATATAGATAAATTCACAACAAAGAATTAAAACAAAACAAGAATTGAAACACTGTAACACGACCAAATCACAATAAAAGAAAATAACACTCATTGGTCACTAATTTCTATCAACATCAATTACTGAACTTTAGAATAAAAAGTCACAGACCAACAGAATGATTGTGGAAACAGGATCCAACATTCTGCTGCATCCAAGAAACACACCTCTGCAACAAAGACAAACACTACCTCAGAGTAAAGGGCTGGAAAAATGTCTTTCAAGCAAATGAACCCAGAAAACAGGCTGGGGTAGTTATCTTAATATCTAATAAAGTAGATTTTCAACCAAACTTTAATCGAAAAAGATGTGGAGGGGCACTACATTCTCATCAAAAGAAAAATCCACCAAGCAGACATCACAACTCTGAACATCTATGCCCCAAATACAAGAGCGCATACATTCATAAAGGAAACATTATTAAAACTCAAATCACACACGGATCCCAACTCCTTAATAGTGGGAGACTTCAACACTCCACTTTTACCAAGGGACAGATCATCTAGACAGAAGCCTAATAAAGAAAGGCACTTACATGGGTTCTAAATCAAATGGACCTAAGAGATGTCTACAGAACTTTCCACCCAAACTCAAAAGAGTATACATTCTTTTCAGAACCGCATGGAACCTTCTACAAAATAGACCATATAGTTGGTCACAAAGCAAGCCTAAACAGATACAAGAAGATTGAAATAATTCCCTGTATTCTATCTGACCACCATGAACTAAAGCTGTACCTCAACAAAAATAGGATTAGAAAAAAGCCTACAAGCAAATGGAAACTGAACAACTTGCTGCTCAATGACAGGTGGGTTAAGGAAGAAATAAAGAAAGGAAATAAAGACTTCCTAGATTTCAATGAAAACGAAGGTACAACATACCCTAATTTATGGGACACAATGAAAGCAGTGTTCAGAGGAAAATTCATAGCACTAAGTGTCTTCAAGAAGAAATTTGTGACGTCTCATACAAGCAACTTAATGGCCCAACTGAAAGTCCTAGAAAAAAAAAAAAAAAGCAAATGCACCTAAGTGGAGCAGACAGCTGGAAATAATGAAGCTCAGGGCAGAAATCAATCAATTAGAAACAAATAAAACTATTCAAAGAATCAATGAAAGCCAGAGCTGACTCTTTGAGAAAATCAACAAGATAGACAAACCTTTAGCCAAATTAACTAAAAGACAGACAGAAACTATCCAAATCAGCAAAATCAGAAATGAAAAGGGGGACATAACTACAGACACTGAAAAAAATCCAAGCAATCATTAGATCTTACTACAAAAGCCTATATGCCACAAATTTGAAAATTTAAAGGAAATGGAGAATTTTCTAGATAGAGTCCATCTACCAAAATTAAGTCAAGATCAGGGAGAAAGACTAAATAGTCCTATATCCCCGAAGGAAACAGAAGCAGTCATCAACACTCTCCCTTCCAAAAAAAGCCCTGGGCCAGATGGATTTAGTGCAGAATTCTACCAATATTCAAAGAAGTGTTAACTCCAATTCTCTCCAAACTATTCCACAAAATAGAAACAGAAGGAGCATTACCACACTCATTCTATGAAGCCACAGTCACACTGATACCTAAACCACACAAAGACCCAACAAAAATAGAGAACTTCAGACCTATCACTCTTATGAACATTGATGCAGAAATACTCAATAAATTAATTCCAAATGGAATCCAAGAACACATCAAAGATATCATCCACCATGACCAAGTAGTCTTCAACCCAGGCATGCAAGGGTGGTTCAACATACAGAAATCCATCAATGTAATCCACCACATTAACAAACTGAAGGAGAAAACCACATGATCATCTCCTTAGATGCCGAAAAAGCATTTGACAAAGTCCCACACCCATTCATGTTTAAAGTCGTAGAGATCAGAGATACAAGGCACATACCTAAACATAGTAAAGGCAATATAAACCAAGCCTATAGCCAACAACAAACTCAATGGAGAGAAACTTAAATCAATCCCACTGAAATCAGGGACAAGGCAAGGCTGCTCACTCTCTCCATATATCTTCAACATACTACTTGAAATAATAGCTAAAGCAATAAGGCAACTAAAGGAGATCAAGAGGATACAAATTAGAAAGGAAGAGGTCAAAGTGTCACTATTCGCAGATAATGATAGTCTGCATGAGTGACCCCCAAAATTCAAACAGAGAACTCCATCAGCTGATAAACACCTTCAGCAAAGTGGCAGGATACAAAGTCAACTCAAAAAAATAAGAAGCTCTCCTTTATACCAAAGACAAAATGGCCAAGAAAGAAATCAGGGAAACAACACCCTTCACAATAGCCACTAATAACACAAAATACTTTGGGGTGACTCTAACCAAGCAAGTGAAAGACCTGTTTGAAAAAAAAGAAAAAAATACTTTAAATCTTTGAAGAAAGAAATTGAAGAAGATATAAGATGGAAAGATCTCCCATGCTCATGGATTGGTAGGATTAACATAGTGAAAATGGCCCTCCTGCCAAAAGCAATCTACACATTCAACGCAATTTCCATCAAAATACCAACTCAGTTCTTTACAGACCATGAAAGAAAAATTCTCAGCTTCATATGGAGAAACAAAAAACCGAGAATCAATCCTGCACAACAACAGATAACCTTGAGGTATCTTCATCCCACATCTCAAGCTGTACTACAGAGCAATAGTAATAAAAACTGCATGGTATTTGCATAGAAACAGAAGAAGATCAGTGAAACTGAATAGAAGACCCAGAAATAAACCCACACACACCTATGAATACTTGATTTTTGACAAAGAAACCAAAACCATTCAATGGAAAAAAGACAGCATCTTCAACAAATTGTGCTCAGCCAACTGGATGTCTACATGCAAAAAAAAAAAAAAAGTAAAAAAGAAAGAAACAAAATAACTCCATATCTACACGCAAAAAAAAAATAAGTAAATAAAGAGAAAGAAAAAGAAAATAACTCCATATCTATCACCCTGCACAAAACTAAAGTCCAAGTGGATCAAAGACCTCAACATAAAACCTGATACATTAGATCGGTTAGAAGAAGAAGTAGGGAAGACCCCAGAACTCATTGGCATAGGAGACAACTTCCTGAAAAGAACAACCAAAGCACAGGCTCTAAGAGCAACAATCGATAAATGGGACATCATGAAACTGAAAAGCTTCTGTAAAGCAAAAGAACAAATTGACTGCCTACAGACTGTGAAAATATCTTCACCAACCCTATATCTGACAGAGGGCTGATATCCTGCATATATAAAAAACTAAAGATGTTAAAAAGCAATAAATCAAGTAATCCAATTAAAATATGGGGTATACATCTAAAGAGAGAATTTTCTCTAGAGGATTGTAGAGTGGGAGAGAAACAGTTAAAGACATGATAAACATGCTCAGCCATCAGAAAGATGCAAATCAAAACAACCCTGAGATTTCACCTGACACCCATCAGAAGGACTAAGATCAAAAACTCAAGTGACAACACATGCTGGAGAGGTTGTGGAGAAAGGGGAACTCTCCTCCATTGCTGGTGGGAATGTAAACTTGTACAACCACTTTGGAAGTAAATCTGGCACTTTCTCAAACAATTAGGAATAGTGCTTCCTTAAGATCCAGGTATACCACTCCTAGGCCTATATCGAAAATTTGCTTAAGTACACAATGAAGACATTTGCTCAACCATGTTTATAGCAGCTTTATTTATAATAACCAGAACCTGAAAACAACCCAGATGTCCCTCAGTTGAGGAATGGATACAGAAATTGTGGCACTTTTATACAATGGAACTACTCAGCAATTAAAAATGAGGAAATCATGAAATTTGCAGGCAAAGGGTGGGACCTAGAAAGGATCATCCTGAGTGAGGTATCCCAAAAATAGAAAGACACACATGGTATGTACTCACTTATACAGACCTATAAGATAGGATAAACATAGTGAAATCTATACATCTAAAGAAGATAAACAAGAAAGAGTACCCTGGTTAAGATGATCAATCCTCACTCAGAAAGACAATGTGATGGACCTTGGAGGTAGAAGAAAACAAGTAACAGGATAGGAGCCTTCCACAGAGGGCCTCTGAAAGACTCTACCTAGCAGTGTATCAAAGCAGATACTAAGATTCATATCCAAACTTTCAGCAGAGTGCAGGAAATCATAGGAAAAAGGGGGAGTTTGTATGACATGGAAAGGATAGGAGCTCCACAAGGACCAAATATATCTGAGCACAGGGGTCTTTTCTGAGACTGACACTCCACCAAAGACCATGTATGGATATAACCAACACCTCTGCTCAAATGAAACCTGTGGTAGCTCAGTAACCCACTGGATTTTTATAGTAAGGGGAACAGGGACTATTTCTGTCAGGAACTCAATGGCAGGCTCTTTGACCTCCCCAACCCCCAAGGTAGGAGCAGTCCTGCTAGGCCACAGAGGAGGACTTTGCAGCCAGTCTGGAAGATACCTGATAAAACAAGGTCAGATGAAAGGGGAGGAGGTCCTCCCCAATCAGTGGACTTGGAAAGGTGCAGGAAGGAGATGAGGGAAGAAGGGAGGATTTGGGAGGGAATGAGGGAGTGGGATACAGCTGGAAAAATGTTTTTCAAGCAAATAGACCCAGATAATAAGCTGTAGAATTTATCATAATATCTAAAAAAATAGCCTTTCAACCAAAATTAATTAAAAAACATGAGGAAGGGCATTTCATTCTCATGAAAGGAAACATCCATCAGGAGGTCATCATAGTCCTGAACATATATGACCCAAATACAAGAGCAACTGCATTTGTAAATGAAACATTATTAAAGTTTAAATCACAAATAGATCCCAACACCTTAATAGTGGGAGAGTTCAACTCTCCTCTCCTACCAAGGCAAGATGTTCTAGACAGAAGCTAAATAGCGAAATAATAACAGTTATAGAGGTCCTAAATCAAATGGAAATAATAGCTGTCTACTGAAATTTTCACCCAAGCACAAAAGAGTAGACCTTCTTTTCAGCACCTCATAGAACCTTCTCAAAAATTTGCCATATAGTTGGGCACAAAGCAAGCCTCAATGACACAAGAATATATAAATCTTGTATCCTATCAGACCACCATGGCCTAAAACTACACCTCAACAACAACAGAATATTTTAAAAGCCTACATACATATGGAAATTGAACACCTCTCTACTCACTGACAGCTTGGTCAGGGAAGAAATGAAAAAAGAAATTAGATATTTCCTAAATTTCAATGAAAATGCAGGTACAACTTATCCAAACTCATGGGACATAATGAAAGCAGTGCTATCAGGAAATTTCATAGCATTAAGTGCCTCCAGAAAGAAGTTTAAGAAATTTCTTACAAACAACCTAAAGCACATCTAAAAGCCGAAGAAGAAGAAGAAGAAGAAGAAGAAGAAGAAGGAGGAGGAGGAGGAGGAGGAGGAGGAGGAGGAGGAGGAGGAGGAGGAGGAGGAGGAGAAGAAGAAGACTCACCCAAGAGGAGGAATAGATAACTGGAAATAATCATACTCAGAGCTGAAATCAATGAAGTAGAAGTAAAGAGAACAATTCAAAGAATCAATGAGACCAAGAGCTGGTTGTTAGAGAAAATCAACAAGACAGACAAACCCTTAGCCAAACTAACTAAAAGGCAGAGAGAAATTATCCAAATTAGCAAAATAAGAAATGAAAAGGGGACATAATGATAGGCACTGAGGAAATACAAACAAATATTAGGTCTTACTACAGAAGCCTATATAAAACAAAATTTGAAAATTTAAGTCAAATGGACAATTTTCTTCATAGATTCCATTTAACAAAATTAAATCAAGATCAGACACATATATTACATAGTCCTATATCCCACAAATTAATAGATGCAGTCATCAAAAGTCTCCCTTTCAAAAAAAGCCCTGGGCCAGATGGATTCAGTGAAGAATTCTACCAGACCTTCAAAGAAATGCTAACTCCAATTCTCTTCAAACTATTCCACAAAATAGAAACAGAAGAAACTTTACCAAACTCTTTCTATGAAGCCACAGTCACCTTGATACCTAAACCACAAAAAGACCAATCAAAAAAGAGACCTTCAGACCTATCACTGTTATGTAAATTTCTGCCAAAATACTCAATGTAGTACTTGCAAACCACATCCAAAAACATATAAAAGTTCTCATCCACCATGACCAAGTAGGCTTCATCCCAGGCATGCAGGGGTGATTCACTATGTGGAAATATAACAATGTAATCCATCATATAAACAAATGAAGGCGAAATACCACAGCATCATCTCCTTAGATGTTGACAAATCATTTGACAAAATCCAACACCCGTTCATGATCAAAGACTTGGTGAAATCAGGGATACAAGGCACATATGTAAACATAGTAAAAACAATATACAGCAAGCCTATAGCAAACATCAAACTACATGTAGAGAAACTTAAATCAGTCTTGATGAAACCAGTGACAACGAAAGGCTGTCCACTCTCTCTGCATCTCTTCAACATAACAATTGAATTAAGACAACTATTGGAGAGCAAGGGAATATACAGATTCAATGCAATTCCCATCAAAATACCAACTCAATTCTTTACAGACCTTATAAAAAAGAATCTCAGCTTCTTATGGAGAAACAAAAACACAGAATCTCACAAAACAATCCTGTAAAACAGATCATCTGTATGTATGCTGAAAAACAGCAAACCAAGTAATCCAATTAAAAAATGGGGAACAGATCTAAACAGAGAATTCTTGACAGAGGAATATCGAATGGCAGAGAAACACTTAAAGAAATGCTCAACATCATTAGCCATTAGGGAAATGCAAATCAAAACGACCCTGAGACCTTACACCCATCAGAATGGCCAAGATGAAAACTCAAGTGACAACACATGCTGGAGAGGTTGTGGAGAAAGGGGAACCCTCCTCCACTGCTGGTGGGAATGTAAACTGGTACAACCACTCTGGAAATCTATCTGGCACTTTCTAAGACAATTAGGAATAATGCTTCCTCAAGACCCAGCTATACCACTGCTAGGTATATATCCAAAATTTGTTCAAGTATACAACAGGGATATTTGCTCTATCATGTGTATAGCAGCTTTATTTGTAATAGCCAGAACCTGGAAACAACCTAGATATCCATCAATGGAGGAATGGATGCAGAAATTGTGGTATTCTTACACAATGGAATACTACTCAGCAATCAAAAAGGAGGAAATCATGAAATTGGCAGGCAAATGGTGGGATCTAGAAAAGATCATTCTGAGTGAATTATCCCAGAAGGAGAAAGACAAACACGGTATATACTTGCTTATATAAACCTATAAGTTATGATAAACACAATGAAATCTATACACCTAAAAAAGATAATCAAAAGAGTGGACACAGGGTAAGATGATCAATCCTTATTTACAAAGACAGATGGGGTGTGCTTTGAACATATGACAGGAGTCTACCGCAGAAGGCATCTGAAAGACTCTACCTAGCAGTGTTTCAAAGCAGACACTAAGACACATAACCAAACTTTCGGCAGAGTACAGGGAATCATATGAAAGAAGGGGAGTTAGTATGATATGGAAAAGATAGGAGCTCCACAAGGACCAAATATATCTGGGCACAGAATCTTTTCAGAATGACATTCAACCAAGGACCATGTACAGATATAACCTAGATCCTCTGCTCAGATGCAGCCTGTGGTAGCTCAGTATCCAATTGGTTTCCCATAGTAAGGGGAAAAAAAGAATATTTCTAACAGGAACTCAATGGCTGGCTCTTTGACTTCCCCACCCCCTAAGGGAGGAGCAGGCCTATTAGGCCACAGAGGAGGATTTTACAGCCTGTCCTGAAGATACCTGATAAAACAGGGTCAGATGAATGGGGAGGAGGTCCCCAACCCTATCAGTGGACTTGGAAAGGGGCAGGGTGGAGATGAGGGAGTGAGGGTGGGATTGGGAGGGAATGAGGAATACAGAGTCAATAAAATGTAACTAATGAGAAAAAATAAAATTAAAAAAAGAAAATGTAAAAAAAAGAGAAAAGAATGGGTATAGGATTATAGAATAAAAGGTAGATTATTGAATCTAATTGTATCAAAAAAAAAGATGAAATGATTTCCCGTGCTCATGGGCTGACAGGATAAAGATGGTAAAAATGGTCATCTTAGAAAAAGCAATCTACAGATTAATTGCAATTCTCCTCAAAATACCAACACAATTATTTTCACAACTTGATGGAACAAGTCTCAACTTCAAAGGGAAAAAAAAAAAAAAAAAAAACAAAAAAACAGAATTGCGAAAATAATCCAGCACAACAACAGGTCATCTGAAGGTATCTCCATCCCTGATCTCAAGCTGCACTACAGAGCAATAGTAATAAAACCTGCATGGTACTGGCCTAAAAAAAATGGTGGATCAATGGCATAGAATAAATGACCCAGAAATAAAAACAAACACCTATGGATATTTGATTATTGACAAAACACCATAAACCTTACATTATCAACAAGACAGCATTTTCAACAAGTGGTGCTTGTCTAACTAGAAGTCAACATGTAGAAAAAAATGCAAGTACTTCCATTTTTATCATCTTGCACAAAACTAAATTCCAAGTGGATCAAAGACCTCAACATAAAACAAGACAAAAAATATATTAGAAATGGGAAGAGTGTAGAACTCATTGACACATGAGACAACTTTCTGATCAGAACACCAACAGCACAGGCTCTAAGATCAACAGTCAATAAGTGGCCTAGGCATATATCCAAAATATGCTCAAGTACACAACAAGGACATTTGTTCAACCATGTTGAAAGCATCTATATTTGTAATAGCAAGAACCAGAAAATGACCCAGACGTCCCTCAGTTGAGAAATGGATACAGAAATATCGTGGTACATTTACACAATGGACTACTACTCAGCAATTAAAAACAAGTAAATCTTTAAATTTGCAGGCAAATGTTGGGATAGAGAAAAGATTATCCCGAGTGAGGAATCCCAGAAGCAGAAAGACACACTTGGTATATATAAGTGAATATTAATTAGACAAACAATATACGAAAAACATACTATAATCTGTATACCTGAAGAAACTAAGGAAGAAGGAGGTTCTGGGTAAGGTGATTAATCCTCACTCAGAAAGACAAATAGTACAGACATTGGAAGGAGAAAACAGGAAACAGAACTGGAGCCAAACAAAGAAGGCCTCTGAAAGACTCTACCCAGCAGTGTATCAAAGCAGATACTGAGGTTCATAAACAACTTTGGGCAGAGTGCCAGAAAAATTATGAATAAAAGGAGACATAGAAAGACCTGGAAGAGACAGGAGCTCCACAATGACATCAACACAACCAAAAAATCAGGGCCCAGGGGTGTTTTTTGAGACTGATACTCCAACCAAGGGCCATTCATGGAGATAACTTAGAACCCCTGCACAGATGTAGTTCATGGCAGCTCAGTAGCCAAGTGGATTTTGCAATAGGGGAACAGAGACTGTCTGTGACATGAACTCAGTAGGTGGCTATTTTATCACCTCTCCCTGATTGGGAAACAGCTTTACCAGGCAAAGAGGAAGACAACGCAGCCAGTCATGATGAGACTTTATAGGCTAGGTTCAGATGGAAGGAGAGGAAGATCTCCCCTATCAGTGTACTTGGAAAGGGGCATGGGAGGAGATGAATGAGGGATGGTGGGATTGGAAGGGAATGAGGGAAGGAGCTACAGCTGGCATACAAGTGAAAAAAACTGTAATTAATATAAAAATAAAAATAAAAATAAAAAAAACAATCAATAATTGGGTCCTCATGAAAGTGAAAAGCTAGGGTAAAATAAAAGACACTGTCATCAGAACCAAGGGACAGACTGCAGTCTGGGAAAAGATCTTCACCAACTCTGTATCTGAGAGAGAGTTAATATCCAGAATATATAAAGAACTCAATAAGTTAAAAAGCAACAAATGAAGTAATCCAACTTAAAAATGGGGGACAGAGCTAAACAGAGAATTCTCAATAGAGGAATATCAAATTGCAGAGAAACATTTAAAGAAATGCTCAACATCCTTAGTCATCAGGGAACTGCATATCAAAATGACCCTGAGATTCACCTTACACCCATCAGAATGGCTAAGAGAAACAACTCAAGTGACAAGACATACAGGAGATGATGTGGAGAAAGGGGAACCTTCCTTTGTTGCTTGCTGAGAATGTAAACATATACAACCTCTTTGGAAAGAAATCCGGTGTGTTCTCAGTTGGGGATTGTTCTAACTCAAAATGCAGCTACTAGGCACATATCCAAAATATGCTCAAGTACACCACAAGGACATGCTCAAACATGTTCCCATCAGCATTATCTGTAATAGCCCAAATCTGGAAAAAAAAAACCCAGATGTCCCTCAGTTAAGGAAAGGATACGATAATTGTGTTACATTCACACAATGGAATACTATTCAGCAATTGGAATCAAAGAAATCATGGAATGTGCAGGCTAATGGTGGGACCTAGAAAAGATCATCCTGTGTGAGGTATCCCAGAAGAAGAAAGCCACACATTGTATATACTCACTTAGAAGTGGATATTATACATATAATATAGGATAAGCATATTAAAATCTTTATACCTGAAGAAGCTAAACAAGAAGGAGTACACTGGGTAATATGATCTATTGTCACTCAGAAAGGTGAACAGGATGGATGTCAGAAGAAGGAGAAAGCAGGGAACAGGACAGGAGCTTACCACAGAGGGCCACTAAAAGACCCTGTCCAGCAGGGTATCAAAGCAGATGCTGAAACACATAGCCAAATTTTCAACAGAGTGCATCGAATCTTATGAAAGAAGGGGGAGATAGAGAGACCTGGACAGGCCAGGTGGTACACAAGTAGAGCAGCAGAAGCAAAACTTCTGTGCACATGGGGTCTTCTTTGAGACTGATATTCCAAACAAGGACCATGCATGGTGATAACCTAGAACCGCCCCAGAGAAATATCCTATGGCAGCTCAGTCTCCAAGTGGGTTACCTAGTAAGGGGAAGAGGGACTGTCTCAGACATGAACTCAGTGGCTGGATCTTTGATAATCTCTCCCTGAGCAGGAAACAGTCTTACCAGGCCACAGAGGAAGACAATGCAACCAGTCCTGATGAGACCTGATAGACTAGGATTAGAAGGAAGGAGGGGAAGACCACCCCTATCAGTGGACTTGGGGAAGGGCATGCAAAGAAATGAGGGAGGGATGGTGGGATTGGGATGGAATGAGGGAATGGGATACAGGTGGCATACAAAATGAATAAATGCAATTAATAAAAAATGATTTTAAATATAAGGAATGTTGACTAGTGTGGTAAAGTCTCTTTCCATACAATCGCAGAAGTCACAAAAGGATGCTGGATGATGCTCCAAGATCCCAGAGAGATTCTATGAGACTCTCAGCAAGTTCTGAGAGGGCCTGGTGCTCCAAACTCCCAGTGAGAGTCTGATGTCTTTCATTTAGTTTTTGAACCTGCATAGAGCCTCTTTGCCTCTCATGCACAGATATAAAAGTCAAGAGATGCTGGTCTGATGTTTTGTTTGTCTCCTGGGAGTATTTACTTGTACATGTCATTTGAGTTATGTTTGTCATTGGCTCATTTTGGACTCTTCTGGATTAATATGTAGTAATCATGAATCAAACATTATCTATTGGCCATCTGTTTACCCCTTAACTTGGTTTAGCTTGTTTCAAAAATTTTCAGAAAAAAAAAAAAAAAAAAAAAAAACAAAAAACAAAACAGCTTCTCTAGTAAAAAAAATGAATGAATAAAAATAAAAAAGCAGCTCATTTGACAAAGACTGATAATACTGGCTCTGTCCTTGAAGGTCTGCATTTTTGCAACTGAGTCTCCTGCCTGGGTTAACCTGGCAGCCAGCCAGTTATGGCATGTTCAGCCTGCTCTTGAAAGGGCACCAGTGGCTTCTCCGTTTCTCCATAAGAAATCTAATGTTTAATTCCGCTACAAAGCCTCTGTGCTCATAAGAAATTGGATTCAACAGGTAGCAAGATGCTCCTCCTTTGAAATAACAGCTTAAAAGTACAAAGAGTATTGTTTGTATAAGTTTGCAATGTTATATAAATCTTGGTTATAGGTTAATGATTATTGGGTATGTTTAAAATCTGTAACGTAAAGTTAACTTAAAACTTAGGATTGGAGCCATTCTAAATAACAAATGGCATGAGCTCAATAAAAAAAGTCTCCAAAGGTAACATAAATTTGTATAAGATTTTACATAATTTCTGTCCTGTCTTAAAAACAAGGATCATAAAAAAAAAAAAAACGTTTAAAACTTTGTTTGTATGAGATATTAGAGCTACACCTCCATGTGTCTGTATACCAGAACTTTTCTTGTTGGCAGTCAAACTTTGTAACATCAAAATAATACATTTGGTATTGATTTTAAAGACACTGATTTGTCTGAATTTTTAACCCTGATAAAATTTGGATTTGACTTCTAAAAACTATGGTTATGCTCTATGACTTCACTCTGGGCATTTTAATATTGCAAAAGCAGATTTTGAAGAATGTTTGAATGTTTAAGGCTATAAAACATTTTAAATTTTTTCAGGTATTTAAAAATAATGACCCTCTGCAACCTAACAAGGAAATTGGAACAGTTTCTCAGTGCTTTCAGAGAGGTAAAAAGGCCTTGTTATTTATTTTATTAATTTTACCAAATTAAACCAAGCCATACTGTTTAAGGCAATTGAAGAAACTAGAGTTTTTAAAATGTATCATTTCAGGATGGTAAAAACCCATGGAATGAGTGAGTAAAAAAAAAAAATAATGAAAAGGATTTTAAAGGAAGTTTTTATGTTGTCTATAAAACAAAACAAAAAAAAAAGCAAGAGACTGGGATGGAAAAAAAAAGCTTGTCTAAAGTAAAAATGTTCTCTTTTTTTAATTTTATTTTTTTTCTTATCAGTTACATTTTATTAACTCTGTATCCCAGCCATATCCCGCTCCCTCATTCGCTCCCAATCCCACCCTCACTCCCTCATCTACACCCTGCCCCTTTCCAAGTCCACTGATGTGGGGGGCTCCTCCCCATTCATCTGATCCTGTTTTACCAGGTATCTTCAGAACTGGCTGCAAAGCCCTCCTCTGTGGCCTAACAGGACTGCTCCTCTCTTGGGGGAGGGTGGAGAGGTCAAAGAGCCAGTCATTAAGTTCCTGGTAGAAATAGTCCTTGTTCCCCTCACTATGGGAAACCAATTGGTTACTGAGCTACCACAGGTTACATCTGAGCAGAGGTTCTATGTTATATCCATAAATGGTCTTCTTCCGTAGAATTGGGGTACTATGTAGATATTGTTTAAATTTGGTTTTGTCATGGAATATTTTGAATTCTCCGTCTATGTTGATTGAAAGTTTTGCTGGGTATAGTAGTCTGGGTTGGAATCTGTGGTCCCTTAAGGACTGTATGATTTCTGTCCAGGCCCTTCTGGCTTTCATAGTTTCTGTTGAGAAATCTGGTGTGATTATGATAGGTCTACCTTCATATGTTACTTGGCTTTTTCCCTTGCTGCTTTTATAATTTTTTCTTTGTTCTGTAGGTTCAGTGTTTTGACTGTGATGTGACGTGAAGAATTTCTTTTCTGGTCTAGTCTACTTGGTATTCTGTAGGACTCTTGTATGTTTATGGCCGTCTCCTTCTTTAAGTTGGGAAAGTTTTCTTCTATAATTTTCTTGAAAATATTTTCTGGACCTTTGAGCCTGATGTCTTCTTTTTCTTCTACTCCTATTATTCTTAGATTTTGTCTTTTCATGGTGTCCTTGATTTCTTGGATGTTTTGTGTTTGGAACTTTTTTGATTTTATTTTTTCTTTGAGAGATGTGTCAATTTCTGCAAGTGTATCTTCGTCTCCTGAGATTCTTTCTTCCATCTCTTGTATTCTGTTGGTGATGCTTACCTTTGTAGTTCCCGATCTTTTCTCTATGTTCTCCAGCTCCTGGTTTTTCTCTATTTGTATTTTCTTTATTGATTCTAATTCTGTTTTCATGTCTTGTACAATTTCCTTCATCTGTTTGAATGTGGAGTCCTGCTTTTCAATGACCGCTTCTATTTTTTTTTTTCCGTTTCCTCTCTATGTATCACTAATTGTGCCTCTACTTTTTTGGCTATAATTGCGTGTATTTCTATGGGAGCTTTGTTTATTTCTTCTTTATTTGCCTTCATTTGTGTGGACATTTCTTTGAAAGCTTTGTTCATTTCTTCTTTGTTTCCCTCAATTCTCGTGGTCATTTCTCTGAGAGTTCTATATGTTTCCTCTTTGTTCGTCTCGATTTCCTTGGCTATTTTTCTGAGGGCTTTGTTCATTTCATCTTTATGGGCCTCTAATAGCTGGAGAAGCATAGTTTTGAGGTCCTTTTCTTGTCTATCTAGTGAATTGAAGTGTCCATTGATTTGTGGGGTTGCTGGTGAGGTCATTATGTCCTGATTTTTATTGGGTGTGTTCTTATGTCTGCCTCTAGCCATCTGGTTATCTATAGCCCTCACTGTTTGTTCCTTGGTTTATAGCTCAGGCTATGATCATCTCTTTCTGTTTTCTGGACCTTTTTTTTTTTTTTTTTTTTTTTTTTTTTTTTTTTTTTCAGGAAGATGAGAGAGGTTCGGTGGTTTTGGAGTGTGCACTGTGGTTTCAGTTTTGCCTAAGTAAGGAATGTGGCACAGTGTGCATGTGCGGATTCTTTGACTATTGCAGTGGTCTGTAGGCCACTATTATGCATTTCTGTCTGAGATCCAGGGATTGTTTGCCTGGATTACACTGGTGGACCCACAAGGCAGAGGCTGCAACATTGGGGTCGCTATCCCAAGAATCCCTATGATGCCCACACTAGGGGTGAGGGTGGCAGGGATCTCGTCTGGTTGCTTCTGTGGAGAGGCCCTGGGTCTGGGGCAAACTCTCCCTAGAATGCTCACTCACTCTCTTGCAGGACCAGTTGGAATGCACAGGGGTTCCCCTTTCTCTCTACTCTCTGATTTGGTCCTGCTGCAGAAAATGCACGGGTAGGCTAACAGTCAGCTCTGTGACACTGTGGCCACAGGACTCGGTGTCCACCATTCCTGTGTGCTGCCTCTCTGTCCTTTCCCTCTACCAGGAAGGATTATGATGACTAGTTCCAGGGTAGCGTGGGAAAGAGTTAGGTTGAGTGTTCTCAATCCCAGATCCCGGGCCCAGATCTCTCTGCAAGAAGCAGCCTGGCGGTAGAACCTATGTTTGCTGATGCCGAGATTGTACCAGGTAGGGTTGAGTGTCCTAAGATCCAGAGCTTGGGTTTCTCTGCCAGGGGCCGCTGGGTGAGCTGAAGAGGGGGTGCTGTGTCCTGTGGCAGGCTCCCTCTCTGTCCTTCCCCTCTGACCTGCCCCTCCACCAGGGCAAGCGGCTGTGCTCTCAGGGGAGTGCCAGAAGGGGTTGGGAATTCTCAGTCCCGATCCTGAGCCAGGGTTTTTCTGCCAGGGGTCAGGGGGCTGCCGGTGATAGGACTTGGTGCTAGACCTTATTGTGCAGGATGCAGGAGATTCTCAGGATGTGTTGAATGACCACAGTCCCAGATCCTGAGCTGAAGTTTGTTTGCTAGGAGCCTCTGGCAGCACTGGGGTCCGAGCACTGTGAAGCCGCTGTGCACCTCTTTATCTTTCCTCTCCACCATGGCAGGGTTATGGTGGCATTTGCGGGAGTGCTCGAAAGGATTGGGTTTTCTCAGTCCCAATCTCGGGTTGGGGTAAAGACAATGTGGTCTGTGGCAGATTCTGGTGGATGCCCCCTGCCTCCTCCGAAGAAGAAGTAGGGATTTTGAGCTGGGCGCGCAGCAGCTCTCTGCACAGTGGATCTCAGCTGTGAAGGTGGCGGGTACCCATGGTCAGTGAGACCTTCCAGGGAAAGACCGGGTAACCCATGATAAGTCTCTCAACCTTCCTTCCCCATGGGGTTTTCTTGGAACTGGAACTCTCAGTCTCTGGCACCCTTGTGCCCACCAATCAGCCTGGGAAAGTGATCAGGACTCGCAAGCGTGCGGCTCCAGCCTGGAGAACCAAAGCCCGCATTAGCTGGGATCTCTTCTGGGTTCTAGCTGTGTGGCCTGAGAGTGGACCCGACCAATTCCCATGCTGTGGGAGCCTCCCCTCACCTGGGAAACATGATAGCTGTAGTTTTAGGGCCCAGAGTTCAGCCTCCTGGTCGCTGCACGGAGAGTTTTGTCCTGTTTCTCAGACACAGTGTTCTCCTGGCGCCGCCATCTTGGCCCCCCAAAAATGTTTTCTTAAACCTAAAAATCAGAGCTAGAAAAAAATCATAACCTAAACATGTATAAAATGTTGTAAAATGTCAAAGTATATAAAAATTTATAAAAGGCCAGAGTATGTAAAAATTACAAGAACCTAGATGGCATATGAACTTTATTTGCTTTGGTTGTATACCTGGAAATACAAGAAAAAATAAACTGTAAAGTATGCCAAAATTTAAACCATATTAAGTTAATTCTGGTTGGTTTTGCCCCAGATCCAAGGTCCCTGTTTGCTAGCAGGCAGATATCAGATCCCTCCCAACCACATCCACACTGTAGGCAACATAGACATCATTGGGACAGTGTTCTCAACATTGAAGCCCGTCTTCTGTGGGTCTCCTAGTGGAGTCCAGGCAAAAAATTCCTAGATCCCAGACAGATCTGAATAATGGGAGGACAGTACCACAGGCCTATATGCATTTAGAGCACCCATGCAGGCACATTGTGCCCATGAACTGCACCCGCACCCAATCCTGCACTTATGCTCCACCATTCCAGGCATCTAAACACTCAGGCACACTGTCCTTCAAGGCACACTTCCACACACTCCCATGATTTTGTGTATGTACCTGCATCTTTCCTGCCTTAGCTACAGCTAAAACACCAACATCTGCTCTCAAAGTGGTGGACTTCTCTCATCTTCCTGAAGTATACTCCAGATACCAGAGACAAACAGACCCAGTTTGGAAGTACAGACTAGAGGAAAAAACAGCCAAAGCCACTGATAAGCAATGGCTAAAGATTGGCATAAGAACACATCCAAAAAAATCAGGACAACTTGCCTTCATCACCAACCCCAAATATCAACGGATATTTTAATAACATCAGAAGCACAGGAGAATGATCTCAAGTGTGTGCTTTTCCAGTTATTAGAGGCCCATAAGAAAATATCAGAAAAAGGATAGATATCCCATGCTCATGGATTGATAGGATAAACATAATGAAAATGGCCATCCTGCTAAAAGTAGTCTACAGATTCAAGGTAATTCCCATCAAAATACCAACATAATTCTTTACAGAACTTGAAAGAACAATTCTCAATTTCATATGGAAAATAAAAAACCCACAGTTGTTTAAAAAATAATCCTGTACAACAACAGATCATCTGGAGTTATCTCTATCCTTGATCTCAATCTGTACTATAGAACCACAGTAATAAAAACTGCATGGTACTGGCAGAGAAACAGTCTGGAGGATCAACACAATCAAATAGAAGACCCAGAAATAAACCCACACACCTACGGATATTTGATTTTTGACAAAAATCCAAAACCATACAATGGAATATTGATAGCGTCTTCAACAAATGCTTCTGGCTTAACTAGATATCTACATGTAGAAAAATGTAAATAGATCCATACTTATGACCCTGCCCCAAACTAAAGTCCCAGTGCATCAAAGACCTCCACATAAAACCAGACACACTAAATCTGTAAGAAGATCAAGTGGGGAAGATCCTTGAACTCATTGGCATAGGAGTCAACTCTTAAACACAACATCAACAACACAGGCTCTAAGATCAACAGTTAATAAATGGGACCTCATGAAACTGAAAAGGTTCTGTAAAGCAAAGAACACTGTCATCAGAACAAAACGACAGCCTACAGATTGGGAAGGATCTTCACCAACCCTCTATCTGACAGAGGGCTAATATCCAGAATATATAAAGAACTTAAGAAGTTAAACACCGGGAGAATCCAAGATTGGGGCGACCAGCATGCACCATATTCAGAGGAGCTGAAACTCTGAATTGGTGAGTCTAGGGGCTGTAAAACCCAAAACAATGGTAGAAGAGTCTGGGGAGAAGGGAGACAAACCCTGATCTGAGTCCAATAGGATACAGTTTGTCAGCGAACATCTCCTTGGACTTCACCTGGGGAATCGATTCCCAGGCACTTCCATAATAATGGGTGGAAGCAGAAGTGGAGGTAGCCAAGCCTACAGCAGAGGAAGCAGCGGAGGTACCGCAGCAAACATGGAGGCAGCAGTGGAGGCACCACAACTAGCAGCTGAAGCAGAGGAAGCACCCCGCAGTGCAAACAGCTTGCCTAAACACAGTGCTACCTGTTCCAAGCACAAATCCTCCTCCTTGAGATTTGAGACTAAGTACACTCAAACCCCTGGCATTTTCCCCAGGAACTCTGATCACCAGCCTTGCCTGAGGGGGAGGAGGCAGAGGAAGCACATAGCGCTTCCCAAATCAGAGAGCACAGCACAGCCTGCTGTGTTCACAGCTTCTAGCACAGAGCAGAGGGCTGGGCACACAGAGCCCACGACAGAGTACTTGTCCAACCTGCAGTGTCAGCCACAGACCTCATAGTCCAGCCTGCAGAGCCTTCCAAAGATTGGAGACCACTGGCTATTCAGGAAACCTGCACAGGGATTTGTGTCCACAATCTGTGCTTGCTAACACCATTAGCATCCACATCCCCTCCTGTGCTTCCTCCCAACCCCCATATCCCAATTACACTCTCTAGCACTACCCATCAAGACACACTTAGACATGCGTGGGAGCACACACACACACACACACACACACACACACACACACTTACTCCCCCTCAATAATGAATCTGTGCCAGCAGCTTTTCCTCTCTAGGGTACAACTGAAGCAACAACACACACTCTCAAAACATTGGACTTCCCTGATTTTCCTGAAGAATATTCCAGACACCAGAGAAAGACAGTTCCAGTCTGAAGTTCAGACTCAAGGAAAAGACAGTGAAGATCACATATAAGCAAATGGACAAAGGTAGGAGTAAGAACTCACCCAACAAAAATCAAGACACCATGGCCCCACCAGCAACCCCCAAGCTGTCATTGAGTAGCAAGTTGTTCAGTTTCCATTTATGTACAGGCTTTTTGCTGTTTCTCTTGTTGGTGAGGTCCAGCTTTAAACCATGATGGTCAGATAGGATACAAAGGATTATTTCAATCTTCTTGTATCTGCTGAAGCTTGCTTTGTGACAAACTACATGGTCTATTTTGGAGAATGTTCCATGAGGTGCTGAAAAGGTATACTCTTGGTTTTGGGTGCAAAGTTCTGTAGACATCTATTAGGTCCATTTGATTTAGGGCCTCTGTAAGTGCCCTTTTTTTCCTGTTTTACTTGTGAATGGATGACCTGTCCCTTGGTGAAAGCAGAGCGTTGAAGTCTCCCACTATTAAGGCTTCCAATCAATGTGTGATTTCAGCTTTAATAATGTTTCTTTTACAGATGTAGGTGGTCTTTTATTTGGGGCTTAGATGTTCAAAATTGTGATGTTCTCCTGTTGGAATTTTCCCTGATGAGAAGGAAGTGCCCCTCCTCATCTTTTTTTATTAATTTTGGTTGAAAGCCTATTTTAATAGATATTGGGATCGCTTCCTCAGCTTGTTTTCTGGGTCCATTTGCTTGATAAACATTTTTCCAGCCCTTTACTCTAAGGTAGTGTTTACCTTTTTTGCATAGGTGTGTTTCTTGGATGCAGCAGAATTCTGGATCCTCTTTGCACAACTGTTCTATTAGTCTGTGTCTTTTTATTGGAGAGTTGAGTCCATTGATATTGATAGATAATAGTGACCAATGACCGATAGTTCCTTTTACTGTAGAGTTGGTGGTCTTACTATGATTCATTGCAGGTTTTTTTTCTTTTAATTTTTTTGGGAAATTAGCTGTACACTATTTTTTCTTTAGTGTAGTTGTTTTCATTGGATTGGAGTTTTCCTTCTAATATCTTCTTTCGGGCTGGGTAGCTGTGTAGATATTGCTTCAATTTAGTTTTATCATGGAATATTTTGATTTCTCCATCTATGTTGATTGAAAGCTTTGCTGGGTATAGTAGTCTGAGTTGACATCTGTGTTCCCTTAAAGACTGAATGATTTCTGTCCAGACCCTTTTGGCTTTCATAGTTTCTGATGAGAAGTCTGGTGTGATTCTGATTGGTCTACCTTCATATGTCACTTGGCCTTTTTCCCTTTGTTTTGTAGGTTTAGTGATTTGACTATGATGTGACAGGAAGTATTTCTTTTCTGGTCTAGTCTATTTGGTGTTCTGTAGGCTTCTTGTATGTTTATGGACATCTCTTTCTTTAAGTTGGGAAATTTTTCTTCTATTATTTTCTTAAAAATATTTTCCAGTTCTTGGAGCATGGAGTCTTCTTTTTCATCTATTCCTATTATTCTTAGGTTTCATCTCAGCAATTAAAAACAATCCTACTCAACAATTAAAAACAAGGAAATTATGAAATTTGCAGGCAAATTTTGGTACCTAGAAACGATCATCCTGAGCGAGGTATCCCAAAAGCAGAAAGACACACATGGTATATACTCACTTATATAGACCTATAAGATAGGATAAATATCCTGAAATCTTTACACCTAAAGAAGATAAACAAGAAAGAAGACCAAGGGTTAGATGATCAATCCTCACTTAGAAAGACAAATGGGATGGACCTTGGATGTAGGAGACAACAAATAACAGGACAGGAACCTACCACAGAGGGCCTCTGAAACACTCTACCTAGCAGTGTATCAAAGCAGATATTAAGACTCATAACTAAAATTTGGGCAGAGTGCAGGGAATCATATGAAATTAGGGGGAGTTAGTAAGACCTGGAGAGGACAGGAGCTCCACAAGGACCATATATATCTGGGCACAGGCGTCTTTCATGAGACTGTTTCTCCAACCAAGAACCACGTATGCATATAACCTAGAACCCCAGTTCAGATATAGCTCATGGTAGCTCAGTATCCAAGTGGATTCTATATTAAGGGGAACAGGGGCTATTTCTGACATGAACTCAATGGTGAGCTCTTCACACACACACACACACACACACACACACACACACACCCGCAAGGGAGCAGCAACCTTGCTAGGTCACAGTAGGGGACATTGCAGCCAGTCCTGAAGAGATCTGATAAACTAGGGTCAGATGGAAGGGGAGGAGGTCCTCCCCTATCAGTGGATTTGGAAAAGAGCATGGAGGAGATGAGGGAGGGGGGGTGGGAATGGGAGGGAATAAGGACGGGGTCTATGGCTGGAATACAAAGTAAATAACCTGTGATTAATATAAAAAATTTAAAAATTTTAAAAAATAATAAAATTTAAAAAAGAAACTTAGAAAACAAGAAGTTAAACACCAGCACATCAAATGATCCAATTTAAAAAATGGATTTCAAAGCTAAACAGAGAATTCTCTGTAGAGGAATATCGAATGGCAGAGAAACACTTAAAGAAATCCTCAGCCTCATTATCCATCAGGGAAATGCAAATCAAAATGACCCTGAGATTTCACCTACACCCATCAGAATGGCCAAGACCATAAATTCAAGTGACAACACATGCTGGAGAGGCTGTGAAGAAAGGGGAACCCTCCTCCACTTCCATTGGGAATGTAAACCTGTACAACCTCTCTGGAAATTCAATCTGGCACATTCTCAGACAACTAGGAATAACTCTTCCTCAAGATCCATCCATACCACTCCTAGGCGTGTATCCAAAATACACTCAACTATACAACAAGAACATTTGCTCAACAATGTTCCTAGAAGCTCTATTCATAATAGCCACAATCTGGAAATGACGTAGGTGTCCCTCAATGGAGGAATAGATACAGAAATTGTGGTACATTTGCACAACGGAATACTACACATCTATTAAAAACAAGGAAATCATGAAATTTTCAGGCAAATGGTGGGAACTATAAAAGACCATCTTGAGTGAAGTAACCCAAAGAAAAAAATATACTCTATACAATGTTATTTTTAATTTTTTTAATTAATTTATTTTCAATTAATTACAGTTTATTCACTTTGTATCCCACCTGCAGCCCCTACTTTGTCCTCGTCTAATCCCACCCTCGTTCCCTTATCTCCTCCCATTCCCCTCCACAAGTTCACTGATAGTGGAAAGCATCCTCCCCTTCCATCTGACCCTAGCATATCAGGTCTCATCAGGAGTGGCTGCATTGTCTTCCTCTGTGGCATAGTAAGGCTGCTCCCCACTCAAGGGAAGAGCCGGGTGAGTTCATGTCAGAGACAGTCCATGTTCCAGTTACTAGGGAACCACTTGAATAATGAGGTTCCATGGATTACATATCTGCAGGAGTTCTAGGTTATCCCCATGCATGGGCCCAGGTTGGAGCATCAGTCTTGGAAAAGACCCTTTTGCCCAGATCCTTCAGTTCTGCTGCTCTCTTTGTGGAGTTTCTGTCCCCTCCTACCACCGAGGTCCTTCATCTCCCCCTTCTTTCACAAGACACTCTGCACTCTGCCCAAAGTTTGGCCAGCAGTCTCAGCATCTGCTTTGATACCCTGCTGGGTAGAGTCCTTCAGAGGTCCCCTGTGGTAGGCTCCTGTCCTGTTCCCTACACTCTCCCTCTTCTGACGTCCATCTTGTTTGCCTTTCTGAGTGATTATTAATGATTTTATCCAGGGTCCTCCTTCTTGCTTAGCTTCTTTGGGTGTACAGATTTTAGTATGTTTATCCTATATTCTAAGTCTAATATCCACTTTTAAGTTAGTGAAAAAATTTATTTATATGTTTTTAGTTTGCATTTTCTGAATCAGCAGAGCCTAACCCCTCTTCTAGAGCCTGTTTCCATTCCCCTCTTAGAAAGTTTCTTTAACTGAATTGTCTCTCCAGGGAGTGTAAGGGATGACTTACGATGTCATGTTCTCAACATGATTATTTTCATAAATTTCATAATTCTGCCTTGAACCTGGTGACTACATGCACCTTGTTGCAGCTATAAGTGACTTCCAAACTGAGGAGCACAGCTGTTTTCAGAAATCAAATTTACAAGCCAGTGATTTAAAAAAAAATGAAGGGAAAGAAGGCACTCCATAAGCACTTTTTTTTTTTTCAATGCAGTTTATTCAGGAACATTGAACAATCCTTGGACCCCGGGGAAAGCCAGCCCACAGCTTAAATAGCCTCTGGGTAGCCAACCCAGGCGTGCCACGGGGGCAATGCAGATAGGTCCACATACATGGAAGCAAGCCAGATCCTCGTAAGCACTTTTTTAAATCACTTTTTTCATGAAACTGTACACCAAGTCGTACTAGTTTTCTAAAATACCACTACAACAATTCACAGAAGTCAGAAATTTTAAAATAGAGCTTAAAGGCTATTTAGCTCCTACACAAATGCCACAAATCCATGTATCTTTGGGACTGAATACAAGTCAAAAGATTTTTCATGGAGCTGCTTGTGTTAAGGAGAGTAAAGAAAACTCACCAATGGATGCTGTCTAAACTGTCTCACTATTTTCAGGTGTTTTGTTTTGGTAGCAAAGCTGGCTTTAATTGGCATTATTCAATTTTCAAAGTATTTATTGAGTACTTACCGTGGCCTAGCACTGGATTAAAGATTTTCATGTCGTTTAATAATCATGGCAGTCCAGTACTGTACTTTCATTCCTTTTCTGTAAATAGGGAAATAAACAAATGCATTCAGAAATTCACCTCATTATCATACTACAGTAATGAACTCAGGAGCACCAAACTGAAAATCACCTCTGAACAGTTAAACTGTTGACTGGCATTAGGAAACTGAAGTATCTAAACTTACCTACCTGTAAGATAAAAGTAAATCTAGCTATTGATGATGTTATGAAGATTAGATGAGGTAATTTATTTAAAGCTTCTAGATGAGCCATATGCAATGAGCCATAGTAGTGATTATCTTTCTCTCTTTTCCCTGTAAACAGAAGAGCCAAATTTTTAACTTATGTTTTGATTTCCAAGATGGTCTCTGTTCTTTCAGCTTGTGGTTGCAATTTAATTAATAAATCAATAAATTTAGGTCATAAAGTTAGAACTGAGAACATAATCAAAGCTATGATGATTACATGTTAATGGAGATAAAAATGCCTATCGAGTTGATCATATTATTCCTTCATTTCAATAGGATATTAAAGTTTACTTTATAATCTTCACTTTCCCTGGGGGCCAGAGATGATGATGACCCGTGAAGCTATTTCCCAGTGCTTGTAGATGCTGTTTTATTCCCCCCCAGCCCCCCATTCTACAGTCCTCTTCCATCACTACAGATCCCTTCAGTATTTATTTATTTTCATAAAAAATCTTTTGAAATTGTATATTATGTAAGAACCTTGATTGTACTGTGATTTTGTTTTATAGTCAGCATTACTTTAAATACTGCAAAATCTCAACATTGGCTCTACTGAAAATCGTGATGCATGCCAGATCAGGAGGCAACCTGGAAGTGATGGGCTTGGTGCTTGGTAAAGAGGACAGTGGGACCATGATCATCATGGGCAGTTTTGTTTTGTCTGTAGAGGTCACTGAAACCAAAATAAATTCTCAGGCTGCCATATATGAGGAAATGGCTGCAAACACAGAAAATGACAAACAGGTAAAAATATGGTTTCTTAGAACTTAGTAACTCTTAAGAGTCTCAAGATGACTTTTGGGTTTCTGAGCTTAAAACTGTCCTTTTCACATTAAAATTTACAATTAAAATTGAATAATTTTCATGTAAAGTATTAAAAATCTTGTGAGGTTTATAGTACTAGGTTGGAGGAAGGAGTCCTTCTCAATTAAATTTTCATAGTCAGTGTCAGTTGTGTTTAAAATTGAAAAAAAAAAAATATGTAGGCTTGGCATTCATGAGCCCAGAGTTCAATATCTCCAGAATCCCTCAACACTGGAAAAAAAAAATGAAGAAATTTAGGAATTAACTATTCCTGAGAAGAGTGAATCTAATTTTTTCAAAGTAATTTTATTTATATATTTATTTATTACAATTTATTCACTTTGTATCCCAGCTGCAGCCCCCTCTCTTGTCCCAGTCCCACCAACCTTCCCTCATCTCCTTCTATGTCCTTTCCCTACTCACCTGATAGGGGAGTAACTTCTCCCATTCTAACTGACCCTAGAGTATCAGGTCTCATCAAGGCTGACTGCATCATCTTCCTCTGTTGCCTGGCAAGGCTCCACCCACCAAGGGCATGTGATCAGAGAGCCTGCCACTGTGTTAATGTCAGAGACGGCCCCTGCACCCCTTGCTAGGGAACCCACTTGTATACTGAGCAGCCGATTGGCTTTCTCTAAACAGGGGTTCTAGGTCCTCTCTATGAATGGTCCATAGTTGGAGTATAGGTCTCTACAGTCCCCACTCAGCCAAGGAAGTTTGGCAATGTTTTCCTCCTTGTGGAGTTCCTGTCCCCTCCAGGTCTTTCTATCTCCCTCTTCCTTCTATCTCTTCTTCTTAATAATTCTGCCACTCTTCCCAAAATTAGGCTATGAGTTTAAGTTTCTCCTTCAATATCCAGGTAGGTAGAGTCTATCCGAGGTCCCTTGTGGACCTCCTGTCTTGTTCCTTCTACTACTTTCAAATCAATACTGTTTTCCCTTCTGAATGTGGATTAAGCATCTTCCCTAGGGTCCTCCTTGTTGTTAAGCTTCTTGAGGGCTATAGATTTAGTATGTTTATCCTATATTATATGGTTAATATCCGCTTATAAGTGAGTATATAACATTTGTGTCTTTCTGCTTCTGGGTTATCTCACTCGGGATGATCTTTCCTCGTTCCCATCATTAGCCTGCAAATTGTATGATTTCCTTGTTTGAATTACTGAGTACTGTTCCATTGTGTAAATGTACCACAATTTCGGCATCCATTACTTCATGAGAGACATCTAGGTTGTTTCCAGATTCTGGCTATTACGAATAGAGCTGCTACAAACGTGGTTGAGCAAATGTCGTTAGTGAGTGGTGGGGTATCTTTTGGATATATGCCTAGGAGTGGTATAGCTGGATCTTGAGGTACCATTATTCCTAAATTTTGGCAGAAGCACCAGATTGATTTCCAAAGTGATTGTACTAGGTTACATTCCCACCAACAGTGGAGGAGGGTTCCACTTTCTCCATATCCTCTCCAGCATGCATCATTCCTTAAGCTTTTTATCTTAGCCATTCTGATGAGTGTGAGGTGAAATCTAATGGACTAGGCTATTTTTCTTCCTTAAGTTACTTATATACTTACACAGAACAAGATCAAGATTTTTTGTTCAATTTTTTAAGTATGTTGTATGTGATATGCATCTATGTGCAGATATGTTTTATAATCTACAGCATATTCCTGTGAAGGTATATCAGATGTTAGTGATAATGTCTGGGCTGAGAAAGAGAGAGATGAGGGAAAAGGTACAGAAAGAGAGTGGATAGCCTTGATCTGGTACCTTGATAATTTTACACTGCATGCATGTGTGTCTTTTCAGAAATTCTTTAGCTTCAAAGAAGCATGTGCTTCACACTGCTACTAGACCACAGTGCTTCATAAAACCTGTAAATGACAATATCTGAGATTCTACCACACCTCAAGCAAGCTTTTTCTTTCATGTATTAAGGTGGCCACCTTGAAAATGCAGTTAGCTTATACCAGAGCTACCCAGGTTAAAGCTCTTGGCTCTCTGGGATTGATGTTAGTAGGCAGATGCTTAACTTGCACTCCCAGTAACCATTCATGGCAGTGGTGGTACGTGCATTAAAAAAACAAAACAAAACAAAACAAAACAAAAAGTGTCTCTGCTTTAGCAAAGAACTAAAGAACTCTAGTTTGATTCTTATCACCCATATGAAGGCTTACAACCTAGATCCAGGGTATCTGAAACCTTTCTCTGACCTCCAAGGACACGATATAAGACATATATTCAAGGAGTCATACATAAGGTAAAAATAAATAAGCGAATGAATGAATGAGGGTCTCATGTGTTTCAGGTTGGTCATTACCTCCTGAAATTGAACTCCTGATTCTCCTATTATGTGCTTAGCATACTAGGACTATAAGTGTAGAGTACCACATTCTTTTTAGCATTTTTTTATTTCAGTTTTAATTTTTGTTGTTTGTCTTCCTTCTTGTACGTTTGTATCAGGAGCTGGGGGAGAGACATACAAATGCTATGACCCATGTACGTAGGTGAGAAGACAGCGTGTTGGGGTCCATTCTCTCCCTCCACCATGTCGGTCTCAGGGACCAAATTCAGGTCCTCAGGCTTGACAGTAGGCACGTTTACCCATAGGACCATCCTAGTGGCTCCACTTATTTTTGTTTCATTTTACTTTTTGTTTTTATGGTGTCAGGGTTTCATATGCTATTTAAGAGTTCTCTCTACCATGAAGCTATATCCTCAGTCCTCTAGCTTCAGTAAATATTTAAAAATTTGTATCTTTATGAGTGTTTGCATGTTATCTTTGTGCACCACACATGTGCTTGGTGCCTGTAGGGTCCAGAAGTAGCAGTGGGATACCCTGGAATTGGAGTTAGATGTGAGTGCTGGGAACCAAACCCATGTCCTTCTGCCAGAGCAGCAACTACCCTTAACTTCTGAGGTATCCCTCCAACCTATATAAGTTTTGTATGGGTTTAATTTTGTTTTGTTTTGTTACTGTTTTTGGCACAGAGTCTATCTGTTATGTAGCTCTGTCTATCCTAGAACTGGATATGTTGACCAGGCTGTCCTTGAACTCCCAGACAGCCTCTGCCTGAGTGTTCAGGTTAATGCCATATACCACCACACCAAGCTTGTTTTATGTTTCTGTGTGTGTGTGTGTGTGTGTGTGTGTGTGTGTGTGTGTGTGTGTGTTTTAAGTTGTTCAGAAAGATTTGCTAAAGAAAGAATACTGAAAAATTAAAACACTGTGATAAAGGCTTAAGCTCTGGTGTCTTAACCCTCTTGCACCTCACACTTCACTCCTGTGATAAGAAGTTAAATCATAGAACCCATGTCATCTTCTTTGCTCTGCATAGGCATTTAATCAGGGTGAACTGAATTGGAGAAGCAGAAATGGCTAGAACCTGTCTTCTTCTATGTCCAGGGTGCTTTAGATGCAATCTGGATTTTATTAGGAGGAAACTAATAGTTGTTCATCTATTAAAGTATTTGGGTAAGGGAGGGAAGATTCTCAGTTGATTTGTTTGTTTCAAAAATATGTCCTTGTTGAGTAGCATGCACAGCTTAAATAATAATAATAAATACTCTTTGATGATATGGTAACTAAATCTAATCTGTAAAATAACTGAATATTCCCATTTTATTGAACTTTTCTGGTTATTTTGGTTATCTTTTTCAGATGGTTTGCTAGTTTAGTTTACAAATATATAGTGCTATATTTACTTGCTTGTTTTGGGTTTCTGATCTTGACTCACTAGAACATATGGTTTATGTTGACCAATATTAAGCATATATCTCTTCTAGATTAACCCAACCAGAACAATATCTGCAGGAAAAGTGAATCTTGATACCCTTTGGACATATCCAAAGGTAATTTGGATGGAGAAGATAAGCAGGACATTCACAGTCTCAGGTAGTTTATACTAGCCATGAAATTACTTACCTGTGAAGCACTGGGAGTAGAGATGTGAGTCACCACAGGAGTGGCATGTGTTCATGAGTACAAGCACTGGTGTGCAGGTCAGAAGACAGCCTTTGGTGCCAGTCTTCTCCTTCCTCCTTGTTTGAGGCAGGTTCTTTTAGTTTTCACTGCAAATGAGCTACCAGCCACCAAGCTTATACAGCTGGCTTCTGTGGAATCTGTCTCCAGCTCCCCCGACTATAAGTATTAACTAGCCCTTCTTTGTGTGGGTTTTGGGATCCAAATTTAGCTTCTCATATTTTTATACAATCTTTTTTTTTAAAGTTCTAAGGGATAGAGGCAAGCTATATGTCCATCCTGTTTGATATTTTTTTAGTGTAGAAAACTTTTCAAATACAAAATTGCAAACTGCCACAGTTCAAATAAAAAGATAACATAGTTGTTATATATTAATCTTGGCAGACAAAGGGTTTTATCCGGGCACAGGGTCTTTTCTGAGACTGACACTCAAACAAGGACCGTCCATGGATATAACCTAGAACTTCTGCTCGGATGTGGCCCATGGTAGCTCAGTAACCAAGTAGTTTTCCAAAGTAAGGGGAACAAGGACTATTTCTAACAGGATCTCAAGGGTAGGCTCTTTGACCTCCACCCCCCCAGGGGAGGAGCAGTCCTGTTAGACCACAGAGGAGGACTGTGCAGCCTGCCCTGAACATACCTGATAAAACAGGCTCAAATGAAAGGGGAGGAGGTCCTCCCTTATCAGTAGACTTGGAAAGGGGCAGGGAGGAGACCAGGGAGGGAGTGTGGGGTTGGGGAGGGAATGAGGGAGCGAGATACAGCTGGGACACAGAGTTAACAAAATGTAACTCAAAAGAAAAATTAAAATTAAAAAAAAGAGAAATGCTTGTGAGACCTTTGCAGCTTGACAAGTACTAGAGAAATAAGCTAAATCCATCTCTTTCCATGAAGGGAGCCTGTAGTCAGCAATCGATATTACTAGCATATGTAAACATCACCTAAACACAAGAGAATTTAAGCCATATGCCAAATCCTACCTAGAGAAACTAATGGCTTTGGAGGTGAGTAGGAGGAATGTTTTTTCCTTCTTGGATTTGTTATTTGCTTTGGTTTTACTTTTAAGATATAATCACACTCTGTATAGCCCATGCTTTCCTGGAGCTGAATACATGCTGTCCTCACAACTGTCAGTAGTCCTTTTGTCTCTGCCTCCCAAGTACTGAAATTGACATGTATGAGCCACCAGGCCCAGCTGTTATTAAAATATTGATGCTTACTAATTGGTTTTCCAGATTTTCATCCCATCCATAATAAGCTATAGAATATGCTAAGGGGATTTTCTTTCCTTCTCTCTTTCTTTCCTTCTTTCCTTTCCTTCTTTCTTTCTTCTTTGTCTTTCTTTCTTCCTTTCTGGCTACAAATCTCCTGATGAAGAACGTTCTGAGTATCAGACTATACCACTTAATAAAATAGAAGACTTTTTTGTGCACTGCAAACAGTGAGTAGTCGACCAGACATCAGGGCCAAGGATGTAACACAACAGCAGAATACATGCCTGTCACTCCCATGGCCTTGGGTTCAACCCCAGCACCAAAAACTCAGAAATGATTTAGTCAAAGATTTTTTTAACACATAAGAAAACTCAGACAGAATGCATTTGATAATATATAGTACCTTTGAAATAGTAGTAAAAATTGATTTAGGATAATAGTCAAATTATTTAGGTAATAATTACTCTTTTATTTATGTTTATTCCTCAGTAATTATATTAATATAGCTCATATCTTTCACATAAACATGAACATTTTTTATTGCACAGGATACTGTGTCCACAAAAAATTAACAGTGGAGACAAATACTACAGGTCTACAGTAACATGTTTGCTGACCTTCAAATACACAATTTTGGGATGACAAGGTGGTTCAGTGAATAAAGGTCCTTGATGCCAAGGCTGAAAACCTAAGATCATTGTTCATGTGCTAACCTGATTTCCACCCTGGAGCATACAACAACCTAAGATCAATCCCCAGGACCATACAAGAGAAAGAATTAATTCCTGCCTGTTGTACTCTGACTTCCATATAGTATATTCATCCACATGGTACTCATACACACACAATACATAAATGTAAGGTTTAGGTTTGGGGGGTTTAATTTTTTTGACAGTGTTTCTCTGTGTAGCCTTGGCTGTCCTGGACTCACTTTGTAGATCAGGATTTCCTCCAACTCAAATAGATCCACCTGCCTATCCCTCCCATGTACTGGGATTGAAGGAGTACACCACCATGCCTGACAGCCATAGCAATTTTTAAAAGCTTCTTTTATTTATTTGTTTGTAAGTGTGTATGTGTTTGTGTACATGTATGTGGGCTCAGGCACTGTGGTCAGAAGAAAATATGAAAGTGTCAAGTTTCCTTCTTCCATCAAGCAAGTCCTGGGAATCCAACTCAGGACAAAACAAGTATCTTTTGTCTTTGCTCTTACTTGGTTTACAGCTTTTTGTTAGCTTCCATTATTGTGGCAAAATACCTGAGATAATGAGTTTATAAGAAAGAAAGTTTTATTTTTGCTCAAAGTGTCAGGTTTTATTCTTCATTCAGATTGGTCCAGTTGTTTCTAACCCAGTATACATGCTGAGAGTGTCTTAAAATGAAACGCTCTTATTTGTTGGTGGCTGGGAAGCATAGTCAGTTAAAAACACTTTAAGGAAGCTGGTGTGCCTAGTCACCTCACTTCCTTCCACTACATCCCACTGCCTAAAGTTTCTACCACTCTCACTATGTTAGTATAGTATAGTAAGTACAATATCTATATATGTACTTCTTTCTCAGTCACCTGACCTTAGTTGAACTTTGTTTCTCATCTGCTCTCACACCAGAGATGATGGTGAACCAGAGATGTGGTAGAGCACAACACCATCCCTTTTCATGCTTGTGCAGCACAACTGAGTTGTTGGCCTACCTTCATGATCACAGAGTTTTGCCTTCTGGCCTCTATGGCCTATGATTGCTATGTGGATATTTGTAGCCCCCCTGTATTATTTAACACTGATATCTAGGAGAGTCTGCATTCAATTAGTGACAGTTTCTAGTTGCTCTTTTCCATACGCTCATCACCTTTTGCTTGACATAGTGTGGGCCTAAAGTAATCACCCACTTCTGCTGTGATGACCTTTCTTGATCAGGCCAGCTCTCAACACAACAGTGTTTTTCCTTTTCAAAGCAGTGCCAACCAGTTTAGAGTTGCCCATAGGGCAAAATTGTGCTTTTCTCAAAAAGCAAACTGAAACTCTGTGTAGAGGAATTTTAATTCAGAACATGGCTGCTATGGCAAGAAACCACATCCAAGCACTTAGTAGGTCTGTGTGGTCTAACTAGAATACAGACACCTCTTTAATCCCAGAAAACAGAGGCAAACAGATTTCTGAGTTCAAGGCCAGCCTGGAATAGAGCAAGTTTCAGGTAAAGAAAACCTTAGATCCAGGCATGGTAGTATATGCCTTTAATTCTAGCACTAAGGAGGCAAGGGTATGCAGACTTTACAGTTCTAGTCAGTTCTGTTCAAGCAGTTCAGATGAGTCAGTGAGTTGAGAGGCAGTGCAGTGGAGCTGAGTTTGTGAAATACAGAGGCAGTTTCACTGGGAGAGTTTTACAGAGACAGGTTGAAAAGAGAACAAACTAGACACACGTAAAGACAGAACAAGCCAGAGAATGAGAAAGAGCCAGAAGCTTAGAACATATTGCCAGAATTAGTATGAGGCTAAGCAGACCAATTTAGTCAGAAACTGAGAAAAAAAAACAAAAACAAAAACGTATTTAATCAGTCAGCTTGGAGAACAGTTTGAGTCAGAACAGCAGACGTGAACTAGCCAGCAAGAGTTGAGATAGGAGCAGAAAGGGTGAGCTTATTCATCAGTAAGTCTCAGAAGCTGAAAACATTCTAGGCCTGGGTTAGATTGGATGGAGTCTAGAAGTTTCCAGGACTTGGCCTAGGTTCACAGATGGAAGCAGAAAGCCTGTGAAAGGAAAATTACATCAGGAGAATAAAAGTTACTTCAACACCTGTATGGCACACCAGGCCTTAGTGTCAGTTGTGAAGGTGTAATGGACCATTGGGCACCTTGTTAGAGGCCTGTCCTTTGATATGAGGATGTGCCTAGTGGATATTTTTAAATCAGTGTCCCCCCTTTTTTGGTT
The DNA here is from genome assembly GCF_030254825.1 of Meriones unguiculatus. NCBI lineage: Eukaryota > Metazoa > Chordata > Mammalia > Rodentia > Muridae > Meriones > Meriones unguiculatus. The sequence continues at coordinate 117,238,004 of NC_083369.1, forward strand.
TGGAGCCAAATGTCTGGACAGTCCTGGTGACCAAATGTGTATCTAAGCATTCTGATCTCTAACAGTCCTGGTTAGCATACTACTTATCTGTGGGATGTTTTAGAGGCAGTCTTCCCTCAGCAAAATTCTACTTGGTGTCACTATTTCCTAAGCATTGCTAAATCCTTTTTGTCATCTAGTCTAGTCTTGTACATCACAGCTTAATAATGGAGTGCTACCTAACACATGAGATTCCTTTCACAGCCTCCAGAGAATTAACTCCAAATGTGTCTTACACATAAATGTTAAAAGAATGCTAAGGGTAGAATCTGTAAAAGATAGTAGAAATACTAGGGTTCTCTGAGTTTGGCTTTCTGCCAAGGATGTTTCTACACACAAACTCCTGCTTCAAATGCTTTGCTTAGATCCAGCCCCCAAAGTTTAGTTATGCAGAGCCTTCCAGATCCAGGGACTGACTAGGATTAAAAGGGACCTTACTACCCAGCCCCAGGGATGACCCACCATACCATCTCCTGTTGTTCAACCACATGCTCCTCCCTGTTGTGGGCAGTGACCCTGGGCTTACCATGTTGCAGCTTCAGAGCTTGCCTGAGTTCCCCTCACAGTACCCAGCAGCAGCATGCAGAGAACACCACAAGGAATCATTCAGACCTGCTCAGTGAGAGCACTGAAACTGCAGCTAGGCACCCAGAACACTCCTCCTCCACAGGACTTTGGCTGAGTAGAAAGGTCACTTGGGTGCTTTCTCTGCCTCTCTGAGCTAATAGGCTTTCATTCAGCGTCTGGCTCCTGAGTCTTTATTGGTAAAATTGAATTTATGGGATTTTTCTTAAATACAACCAATCCAGTAATGTTTTAATCCATGTGTCTGGATGTTTCAAGTGGCTTTATATGCCAGAATTAAAAAAAAAAAACAAAAAACACAACAACAACAACAACAACAAACTGTGGCACCTAGATTAAAGGTGAATCGTATCACCTCAAAAGATCTAGATTAAAGAAGGGGTTTTCCCTTCAAAAGTTATAACCAAGATAAATCCCCACAATTCCCAACTGTTAGTGTTTTAGTTAATTCTAGAGGTAGCTAATTTGACTACCAAGAATAACCATCATGACAGCCAATACAGAAGACCTGAGAAAGATATTTTCCCCCTGTGGTGGGCAAGAAGAAAATGGGAGTTATTTCCAAAGAAATGATGTTCTTCAACCAAGGAAACATTGGGATTTTTCTTAGGGCGTCTGGATATCTTTACATATAGGTTTGCCTACTCTTAAGCATGCTAAGTAAAATCCTCTTCTGAAAGTGGTCACTTTGTAAAAGCAGAGATATTTAAGGGTACTCTTAGGACAATGTCACACAGAAACATATGTAATTTATAAAAATGACAGACAGAAATGCCTCTGGAATGTTCATCTTGTACTATGAGGCAGAATACTGTATACAAAATAGATAGATAGATAGATAGATAGATAGATAGATAGATAGATAGATAGATAGATAGATAGATAGATCTTTTAAAAATCTTGTGAAGTTCTTTTTTGTTGGTTGTGTGAATATGTTTTCAGGACTGACCACAGTGGGCTCAATAATCAGTTAGGAAGCTCATCCTTGCCTGAGGATAATTCTCCCACTTGAAGGAGAGTTCCACTCTTTAACAGGCAACCCGATGCTGAGGGCACAAAGGTCCTTACACCCCCAGATCACTAGGCAAAACATGAATATTAAGAAAACAGGGGAATCTACTCAATCAAAGAGATAAAATAACTGCATTCAAACCAAAAGGCTGGGCATGGATTTTGCTAATGTCCTGGTGACCTCTTAGCTATCTGTGGAGGCAGACCTCAGCAACCTCTTGCTTGAAAGGCAGATTTTACACCAAATTTCCAGAATGATTATCCCAGACTCTTTCTTCCCTAGACTGTTACCACTCCTTAGAAGAAATGCCCTATGTACTTTATAACCAGCTGACCTCTAAGCTATTGTTCAGAGACCACACTGAATTCTAAGCCTATTAGCTACATAACCCAACCTCATGGTCACATGTACTTTTAAAATGAGTTTCTTTGTAGATACACTTTAGGCTTCATTGTGCACCTGCAATTGGACTGATTGTTGCCTGGAATTTTTATTCATAATTGTACTGTTTTAAATATGTTAAAACTGCTTATCTTGTTAACAAAAATAGCTTGAGTCATAGATAACTACTAACTTACTTACCTCACTTGAAGACAAACAGTTTAAAGGCTAGCTGATAATACCTAGCCTAGTTAGTCAAAATGTATTATAATGTATTAGTGCTCTCCCTTGTCTTCTGAACTTGATTTTCCTATAATAAGACTGCCCCAAGAAGAGATTGATATCACAGTTTGTCTACTGAGTTCATTCTGTGTCTCACATCATGATTAGTCTTGGGGTGTGTGTTTAATAAACCAAAAATATCTAACTGAGATTGATGTCTGAGTGGTTTGTGCAGTTATTCTCTAGAACAAGTATTTGTAAGTGATGAAAGGTTCTAGTAACTGAGGATGATTTCAAAAGCAAACAAACAAAAATTCTAGGGGCTAAAGCGATGGCTCATTAGAATTAACTTCTTCTGATAAGACATAAATTTCATTCCCAGAATCCACATCACTCACAATTACCTGCAACAACAACTCCAAAAGTTTAAAAGCCTCTGTCCTTCTTGAGCACCTGTTTTCATACACAAACACACACATATTCATATACAGAAAGATAGATAGGTAGAGAGAGAGAGAGAGAGAGAGAGAGAGAGAGAGAGAGCTCTAAAGCTAGGTGTAGTGGTGAACACATATAAGTGGTTGATCAGAACAGAGTTATTGCCAAGATCTGAATGCTTGATATGGAGCATCACCACACTGCCATTTAATTAGCCCCATGGCTGTGTTTACCACTGCATCCCCCACAGTACCTGACTTTTTCTGGTTTGTGCCCTGCACAGTAAACGATTTCAAGATAGGCCTTGTTTCCCAACTTCATATGTTCTTCCCCTCCATGAACTGTTGTTGAGATCTGTGTCACCTTGAGTGAGAGTGAGATAGACTTAGAGGAAGTCTGTGTATGGAAAAAAGTTTGTGTGTGGAAGTCTTTACCATGGCGTGCCTATGGATACCAGAGGACAACTTGTGAAGTTGGTTCTCTTCTTCCACAATGTGAGTGGTAGAAATCAAACTAACTTATTGGGCTTGGCAGTAAGCCCTTTACCTACTAAGCCATCTTGTAAATTTCTGAAATCAAAGACTCAAAGGCTCTCAAAGACTGCACAGGTTAGCCCTGTGGTAGATGCAGAACTCTCAAAGTACCAAAAGTGTCGATTCACGAGGCACCCAGGGCTTCTATTGCCTCTGTGATGTGCAATATTCAGGATCCTCACCTGGTCTCCTCTCAGATATTCTGTATTTGCCCTGTGTCAGGAAGAAACTACAGCTTTGGATCTGTAGGACCAGCTCCTTCATGTGCTTCATCATATTGTACATGATGTAGATCTTGGAGTGGCCCAAGTCACAGCCTTGGATCTCAGCATGGGTGGAAGCTGAGTTGGACAGCCTACCATCACTCGTGCTGTCCTGCCATCAGGGCCAGCTCTCCTGCATTGCCCAGCTGAGGGACAAGGCCGAATCTCTCACTCTCATACCCTGGGGTCAGCTCATTCTTGCCCACACCACCAGGGCCAGTTCTACCTTGCTGCTAAGGGGAGGTACAGGACCCACTCTGTTGACTGCTGCAGTTGGCCCGGGGTGGGGCCAGCTCTCCCACCTGTTACAGCAGTGAGGGGGCCATCTCTCCTGTGGCCATGCCATGGCAAGCAGACAAATGGCAGAGCTAGATATCCTTAGTTGCCACAGCCAGCAAAGGGCAGGGACAGCCTTTCTAATGAATATGAGAACTGGGGCCAGCTCTTGAGCTGCACCATACCAACTTTGATTCTGTATGGTTCTTTTCTTTGGTTTATAACATTGAATAGTCCCTTTACTTTATGTTGTTGTTTGGAGATAGGGTCTTCTATACAGGCCTATGGATCCTGAGTTCCAGGACAGCCTTGCCTACAAAGCAAGACTGTCCCAAAATTCAAATCAACCAGAGAGTCAGGCATTCTAGACACAAAGTATGTATATAGGTGTTTAACTGCCACTGAACTGAGAGCATTGGTTGTTTCTGTCTAGCCAAATAATCACACCAGGCAACTTTCGCCTGTGAGGCTGTGACCTTCCTTGGCATAACCTGCACTGCTGGCTACACTGAGCCGCCTTGACCCTCTCTGGTCCTTTTCTGTTTAGATGGAATTCTTGTCACTGCCTGAAGAGTTCTGTTCAAAGTCCTCCCAATTAATTCCAAGCCGCCTTAATTACATGGATAACACACACACACACACACACACACACACACACACACACACACACACACACACCTAGAGAGAGAGAGAGAGAGAGAGAGAGAGAGAGAGAGAGAGAGAGAGATGGAAGAGACACTTGACTAACATAAACTGATTTTCACAATCTGTGGGGAAGAAAAGAAGCATGAAAAGACCTAATTAGGAAATGTTTGAAATTAAGCATTTGAATGCCCCCCCCATGAGCAGTAAACCCTTTTGTATATACCACTCAACTTCAGAAGCAGTTTTCTTTGTTTAATTATTATTTTTTATATTAAATACAGGTTATTTACTTTGTATGCCAGCTTTAGCCCCCTCCTTCATTCCTTCCCAATCCCACCCTCCCTCCCTCATCTCCTACCTGCCCCTCTCTAAGTCCACTCCTAAGGGAGATCCTCCTACCCTTCCATCTGACCCTAATTTATGAGGTCTCATCAGGAATGGCTGCAATGTCCTCCTCTGTGTTCATGAGCCCTCCATTGAGTTCATGTCAAGGACAGTCCTTGTTCCCCTTACTAGGAAAATCCATGGAATACTACACAACAATTAAAAACAAGGAAATCATGAAATTTGCTGGCAAATGGTAGAATCTGGAAAAGATCATCGTGAAGAGGTATTCCAGAAACAGAAAAGACACACATGGTATATACTCACTTAAGGATACTAAATATATAAGATAGAAAAAACATACTAAAATCTGTACACCTAAAGAACCTAAACAAGAAGGAGGTCCTGGTGATCAATCCTCACTTAGAAAGACAAATGTGGTGGACATTTGAAGTAGGAGAAAACAATTAACAGGAGAGCAGCCTACAATAGGGAGGCATATGAAAGACTTTACCTAGCAGGGTATCAAAGCAGGTGCTGAGACTCATAACCAAACCTTGGACAGAGTGCAGGGAATCATATGAAAGAAGGAGACGTTAGTAAGACCTGGAGAGGACAGGAGCTCCACAAGGATCAAATATATCTGGGCACAGGTGTCTATTCTGATACTGATTCTCAAAACAGGAATCAGGCATGGAAATAACCTAGAACCCCTGCTTAGACGTAGCCCATGGTAGCTCAGACTGCACTTGGGAGGCATACCTCCATGATCTGTTGGGATCTGTGACCACTCACCCAATGTTATACACAAAGAACTTCTCAGCTACTTATTTCTAAAGAAACATAAAGAGTAAAGATCATGAACTTGAAATGTCATTCAGGCCCAGAAGACCAACCATCATGCAGCCCAGGGCATTTCTTTGTCAGTGTTGGCAGAGATTAAGAAGATGTGGGGTGACATCACTGTGTGCTTCTTCCACTTGTACATGTTGGGCACCCTACCCCATAAATGGGCAGCCACCTATAAGGGCTACATGAGGAACAGTCCTGCATAGGTGTGGTGAAAAGAAATGAAGATGTTGAGCTGAGGTTAGGTAGTTCCCTTAGCTGTGCCTATCAATGTCTGAGCTAACTTACTATGCCACTTGGTTGTCTATGTGAGAAGCAGAGAAGAAAATTTCCCAAATTTAAAGGAGGAGCTTATAAGAATAGAAGAGTCCTACAGAATACTTAAAAAATTAGGCCAGAAAAGAAAATCCTCCCAATACATAATAATCAAAACAGTAAGTAAACAGAACAAAGAAAAAAATACTAAAAGCTACAAGGGGAAACGCCAAGTATCATATGGAAAACCCATCAGAATCACACCTTACTTCTCAACAGAGACTAAGAAAGTGAGAAGGGCCTGGACAAATATCATGCAGAACCTAAGAGTACACAGATGTCAGCCCAGGCTACTCTACCAAGAAAAACTCTTACTCTTCATAGATATGAAAAAAAAAAAAAAGATATTCAATGACAAAAACAAATTTAAACTTTTCTTTACACCAATACAGCATTACAGAAGTTACTAGAAGAAAAATACAAGCCAAGAAAGCTAACTACATTCAGAAAAAAACAAAGGAAAAAAATAACCTCACTACAGCAAAATGGATAGTAGCCAAGCACACAAACTACCACAACCAACAGCAAAATGATAGCCTCAAAGAGCCACTGGTCATGAACCTCTCTCAACATCAATGGACTCAATAAAAAGGCACACACTAACAAAATGATCATGTAAACAAGACCCAACAATCTGTTGCATACAGGAAACATACCTAAGTCACAAAGATAGACATTACCTGAGAGTAAAGGGCTTGAAGACAGTTTTCCAATCAAAATGGACCAAATGAAGCAAGCAAGAATAGCCATTCTCACATTGAATAAAACAGATTTTCAACCAAAATTCATCAAAAGAGATGTGGAAGGACACTTCATACCCATCAAAGGAAAATTCCACCAAGAAGACATCAAAATTCTGAACATTTGTGCCCCAAGTACAAGGGCACAGACATTTGGAAAGGAAACATTAATAAATTTGAAGCCACACATAGAATCCCACATATTAATAGTGGGAGACTTCAATATCCCACTTCCAACAAAGAACAGGTTAACAAAACATAAACAAAGAAACATTGACTCTGACACAGGTTCATGAATCAAATGGACCTAACAGACATCTACAGAACCTTTCACTTAAACACAAAAGAATTTACTTTCTTCTCAGCACCTCATGCAACCTTCTCCAAAATAGAACATATATTGGGACAAAGCAAGCCTCAACACATACAAGAAGACCGCAATAATCCCACGTATCCTATCTGACCACCATGGATTAAAGCTGGACCTTTACAGCAATAGAAATACCAAAAGCTTACTCACTATTCAATGACAGGTAGGTCAGGAAAGAAATAAAGGGCAAAATTAAAGGCTTCCTATAATTCAATGAAAATAAAGGCACAATATACCCATTCTATGGGACACAGTGAAAGCAGTGCTAAGAAGAGAATGCATAGCACTATGTTCCTTTAAGCAGAAATTTGAAACATCTCATTCAAACAACTTAATGGCTCACCTGAAAGCCCTAGGGGGAAAAAGAAGCAGACACACCCAAAAAAAGTAGACAGCTGGAAATAATCAAATTCAGGGCTGAAATCAATAAAATAGAAACAAATAAAACAACTCAAGACTCAAGAAAACAGAGAGCTGGTTCTTTAAGAAAATCAACAAGATAGACAAAACCTTAGCGAAAATAACTGAAAGGCAGAGATACTCTATCCAAATCAACAAAATCAGAAATGAAAAGGGAGATATAACAGCAGAGACTGAGGAAATCCAAACAAACATAAGGCCTTACTTCAAAAGCCTATACACCATAAAATTTGAAAATCTAAATGAAATGGATATTTTTTTATGATCAATTCCACTTAACAAAGTCAAATCAAGTCCAGGTAAACCAAATAAATAGTCCTATATCCCCTAAGGAAATAGAAGCTGTCATCAAAAGTCTCCCATTAAAAAAAAACAAAAAACAAAAAACCAGTGTTAGAACGTTTCAGGGCAGAATTCTACTGGACCTGCAAAGAAGAGCTAGCTACCAATACTCTTCAAATCTTTTATATAAAACCGAAACAGAAGAACAGTATCAAACTCAATCTATGAAGCCAGAGTCACCTTGATAACGAAGCCTCTCACAGACCAAACAAAGAAAGAGAATTTCAGGCCAATCTTCCTTATGAAAATTGATGCAAAAAATAGTCAACAAAATACTCATAAACTGAATCCAAGAACACATTAAAGATATCATCCACTATAACCAAGTAGGCTACCTCCAAGGTATGCAGGGGTGATTCCATATACAGAAATCCATCCATTTAATCACCATATAAACATACTGAAAGAAAAAAAAAACATGATCATCTCCTTAGATGCTGAAAAAGCATTTGATAAAATCCAACATTCGTTTGTTTAAAGTCATGGAGAGATCAGGTACACGGGTACTTACCTAAACATATTAAAGGCAACATATAGCAAACGTATAGCCAACATCAACTAAAAGGAGAGAAATTTAAATCAATCCCACTGAAATCAGGGACAAGGCAACGATGTTCACTCTCTCCATATCTCTTCAACAAAGCTCCTTAAGTCCTTGCTAGAGCAATAAGACAATTAAAAGAGATCAAAGGGATTCAGTTTGGAAAGGATTTATGTCAGGGTCTTCTATTCAATTCCACTGATCCATGAGTCAGTTTCTATGCCAGTACCATGCAGTTTTTAGTATTGTTGCTCTATAGTATAGCTTGAGATCAAGGATGGAGATACCACCTGAAGATCTTTTACTGTAGAGAATTGTTTTAGCAATTCTGGGTTTCTTGTTGTTCCATATGAAGGTGAGAATTTTTCTTTCAAAGTCTGTAAAGAATTGTGTTGGTAATTTGATGGGAATTGCATTGAATCTGTAGATTGCTTTTGGTAAGATGGCCAATTTTACTATATTGATCCTGCCAAGCCATGAACATGGGAGATCTTTCCATTTTATGATATCTTCTTCTAATTCTTTCTTCAGAGACTGGAAATTTTTTTTCATACAAGTCTTTGACTTGCTTGGTTAGGTTCACACCAAGGTACTTTATGTCCTTTGTGGCTATTGTGAAGTGTGTTGTTTCCCTAATTTCTTTCTCAGCCCTTTTATCCTTTGTATACAGGAAGGATACTGATTTTTTTTTTTGAGTTAATTTTGTATCCAGCCACTTTGATGACGGTGTTAATCAGCTGTAGGAGTTCCCTGTTAGAGTTTTTGGGGTTACTCAGGTATACTATCATATCATCTGCAAACAGTGATACTTTGACTTCTTCCTTTCCAATTTGTATTCCCTTGATCTCCTTCAATAGTCTTATCGCTCTGGCTAGGACTTCAAGAACAATGTTGAAGAGATATGGAGAGATTGGACAGCTTTGCCTTGTCCCTGATTTCAGTGGGAATGATTTAAGGTTCTCTCCATTGAGTTTGATGTTGGCTATAAGCTTGCTGTATATCGCCTTTACTATGTTCAGGTATGTGCCTTGTATACCTGATCTGTCCAATAGTTTAAACATGAATGGATGTTGGATTTTGTCAAATGCCTTTTCAGCATCTAAAGAGATGATCATGTGGTTTTTCTCCTTCATTTTGTTTATGTGGTGGATCACATTGATGGATTTCCGTATATTGAACCACCCCTGTATGCCTGGCATGAAGCATACTTGTAGGAAGAAGTCAAATTAGCTGTATTTGCAGATGATATTATAGTATACATAAGTGACTCCAAATATTCTGCCAAGGAATTCCTATAGCTGATAAACAACTTCAGCAAGTGGCTGGATACAAAATTAACACAAAAATAATCTATAGCTCTCCTGTATACAAAAGACAATTGGGCTGAGAAAGAAATTAGGGAAACATCACCTTTCACAATAGCCACAAAGAACATAAAGTACCTTGGTGTAACTTAACCAAGCAAGTCAAAGGCTTGTATGAAACAAAACAAAACAAAACTTGAAGTCTCTGAAGATAGAAATAGTATACGATACTGGAAGATGAATAGAGCAGGATTAACATAATGAAAATGGCCATCCTGCCAAAAGTAATCTACAGAGTCTATGCAATTCCCATCAAAATACCAACACAATTCTTTACAGACCTTGAAAGAAAAATTCTCCATTTTATATGGAACAACAAGAAATCCAGAATCACTAAACCTATCCTATAAAATGAAAGACCTTCTGGAGGTTTCTACATCCCTGATCTCAAGCTGTACTACACAGCATTAGTAATAAAAATTGCATGGTACTGGCAAAGAAAAAGAATAAGTTAAAAAGCAACAAATCAAGTAATCCAAATAAAAAAATAGTACAGAGCTAAGCAAAGAATTCTCAAGAGGAGTATCGAATGGCAGAAATGCTCAATATCTTTAGTTATCAGGGAAATGCATATCAAAATGACCCTGAGATTTCAAATTACAACCACCAGAATGGCGAAGATCAAAAACTCAAGTAACCACACATGCTGGAGATGATGTGGAGAAAGAAGAACCTACGTTCACTGCTGGCAGGAATGTAAACTTGTAAAACAAGTTTGGAAAACATTCTGGCAGTTTCTCAGACAATTAGGAATTGTGCTACCTCCAGATCCAGCTGTACCACTCCTAGGCCTATATCTATAAGTCGCTCAAGTATATAACTAGGACATTTGCTCAAGCATGTTTGTAGCACTTTTATTCCTAATAGCCAGATGTCTGTCCCTTAACTGAAGAATGGATACAAAAATGCTGGTACATTTACACAATAGATTACTACTTGGCAAATAAAAATAAGTAAATCATGAAATTTCCAGGCAAATGGTGATCTTCCTGAGTGAGGTATCCCAGAAGCAGTAAGATGCACATGGTATATACTCACTTATAAGTGTGTATTAGACATATAATATAGGATAATCATACTAAAATCTGCACATCTAAAGAAGCTAATCAAGGAGGACATGGTGTAAGGTGCTCAATCCTTATTCACAAAGGCAAATGGAATAGACATTGGAAGAGTGTGAAATCAAGGAAAAAGACACTAGCCTACTTAGAGAGGACCTCTGAAAGATCCTACCAAGCAGGGTATTAAAGCAAATGCTGAGACTCATAGTTAAACTTTGGGCAGAGCTCAGGGAATCTTATGAATGAAGAGGGAGATAGAAAGCCCTGGAGGTGACTTGAAATCCACAAGGATAGCAACTGAACCAAGAAATCTGGGCACAGAGGTCTTTTCTGAGATGGATACTCCAACCAAGGACCACACATGAAGTTAACCTAGAACCCCCACTCAGATACAGCCCATGGCAGTTCAGTGTCCAAGTGGGTTCCCTTGGCAACAGGGAATATCTCTGACATGATCTCATTGGCTGGCTCTTTGACCATCTCCACTGAGGGGTAGCATCCCTACCAGGCCACAGAGGAAGACAATGTAGCCAGTCCTGATGAGACCTGAAAAGCTGGGATCAGATGGAAGTGGTAGATGTCCTCCCCTGTCTTTGGATTGGGGAAGGGGAATGAGAGGAGAAAAAGGAGGGACCACAGGATTAGGAAGGGATGAGGGAGGGAGCTATAGCTGGGATACAAAGTGAATAAATTATAATAAATAGTTTTTAATATAATATAAAATATAAAAAATAAAAGATTATTGAAACAGGGTTTCTCTCTCTAGCCTTGGCTGTACTGAAACTGATTCTATAGACCTGGTATAGTCCACTATAACTCTTGGCCTAAGTCAGTGCTGGAGCACTCTCTCTGTGTAATCTTTACCTTTCTACTTCTCATCTCTTTTAAGGAATTTGCAGCAGCATGTGCAAAACTGGCCCATTGAGTCTCAGTTCAATTTTAAGAATGCTAGTGTATGTGTGCAGGTGTATTCATACATGCATTTTCAGATACGTGTTATGTGTGAGCATATGTGTTTGTGTGCACAGGTGAAAATACATATGGCGGCCAGAGGACAACTGTTCATCAGGAGTTGTGCATCCTCTCTTTTGGCGCCAAATTTATGCTAAACTCCATGGACAGTGAGCCTTAGGGATCCAACTGTCTCTGCATCTACCATGCCCAGGTTCTTGGAAGGGATCTCAGAGTCAAAGTCAGTTTCTCATTCTTGTTCATTGCTTTACAGACTGAGTTATCTTGTAACTGCTTTACAGACTGAGTCATCTTCCCAGACAGTTGTGGTCATTCGTTCTCTCTCTCTCTCTCTCTCTCTCTCTCTCTCTCTCTCTCTCTCTCTCAACCCATACTTTTTCTCCTTGCAAAATCATGGTCAGAGACTGAGAATGAGGCGGAACCTGATAATGCAGCACAAACTAAAGAGGGTTGCTGCATAGGAATGTCTTCTGATCTCAGGTTCTACAGACTCACAACTTAATGGCTTCTGGATCAAAGATAAGCCTGCAGTGGTGCAAGGAGGTAATCCTAACACTTGGGAGGTGGAGACAGGAGGAAAGGGAATTCAAGACCATAATTTGAGGTCAGCCTGGAGTCTCTGAGAGCCTGTCTCAAACAACAACTTTGGATGTGGAATACTTATGAGGACCAATTTTGATTTCCAGCCAGTTTTGTGTTGCTTGCTTGAAATCTGTCTCTAGGTCAGTGGAGACAGATTGATCCTCAGAATTTGCTAGCCAGATGTTCCATTCAAATCAGTGAGCTCCTGGTTCAGTAAGAGATACCATCTCAAGAGAGAGAGAGATTAAAAAGACAGTCAACATTGACTTCTTGTTTCTGCCAGTACATGCATACACTAACACACATACACAAAAATGAAACAAAAAGAAAACCAGGCATGGTGATGCATGCTTAGAAGATGCAGCATTTAGAAGATAAGGCATGAGAAGAACACCTTGAATTCAAAACCAGCCCACTGTATTAAGTGAGTTCCAGGCCATTTAGGGGTACATAGCAAGGCCTTGTCTCATAAATATAAAATAAGAGCAGAGTAGTTTGGGCTAAGTTGCATGCATGAACCCCAGGGTTCCATCACCAAGATCGCACAAACCAAGCATGGTGCTATCTGTCTAAAGACTTATAACTGAGGAGGGAAGGGAGAGAGGATCAGAAATTCAAGGCCATTCTTTACAGTGAGTTTGAAGCCAACCTGGGCTATGGATCCTGCCACAATATCACTGATTGTCAGATTGGAACATATTTGTTACCTCTCAGGAAGAATGACAATGAAGATTAGGCCTGCCTGATGGTCTGATGAAATGCTGAATTGATAAAACTATCCTCAGTGTAGAGATGAGGTAAGGAATCCCTCTAGATGGTTGAGGTAAGCAACCTTAGGAGGAGCCTTAAAACTAGCTGGAGAATATGGAGCCTGCATCAGGGTCCACATGCATCTGCTGGAGAGTGTATATGTGCAAGGCTAGGAAGAGAGAGATAGTTGATGCTGCTCTTTTACCATAGCAGATCTCAGAGTATATTGAGGAAATGTTTCTTCCTCTTGACTGCTTTATTCTTGTGAAGATATGTGGAACAGATCTGACTTCTGGCACTGACAGTGTGTAGGAAGTAACTCTGAGTCTCAAGATTAGGGTGGTCAAATCAAAGGTAAAAAGTTCTGTCTTCTACTCTTCATATGGGTTGAGTTTCAGGTCTTGGCCCACGGAAGCAAGGCATTTGGATTTTCATTCTTCATTTAAGTGGGAACCTCTCTATCTTGCACACACATATAATTATATTAATGTGTTCTATATTGAATAACAGAACCTAAAGAATCATCCTCTCTATACAGAAAGTTTCTTTTTTATTTTAATGACTTAGAGGTTGTGGTCCAGTCATTTGAACTATGGCCATCTATGATGACAAAGTTCTTGAACCAAGTAGTTGCTCAGTCCATAAGGCTGGATGTCTCAGGTCATCTTTAGTCTAGGTTGGAATCTCAAAGAAGTAGTGAAGGAATGGGCTTGCTTAAAAAGTGATAGTAAGCAGCTAAAGAAAAAAAAAGCTTCTTCTACGCCATTATATAGGCTTCTAGAAGAAGGTGTGGCCCAGACTAGAGGTGGGGTTTTCTTGCTCAAAACAATGTATTAAGGTGTATCGTCCTCCATCATGGTCCAAGTTAAAGACATGCCTTCCTACCTCTAATTCTAGATTATGTGTAGATATTCTAACTTCAAATCAAGAAAAAAAAAATCCTCTTGGGGGTATCCATCCATTTTAGGGTTTTATTTAATTCTAGTGTAATAAAGTTGACAACCAAGAAAACCCATCACAACTGCAAACTGTGTTGACTTGACACACAGTCATATTTATGCCATAATTAATTTCCAAATGTAAACATTAACCAGGTCATAATAATGCCTAAACATGATATAAGTAACTATTCTAAGTACAAGGCAATCTATCTATCTATCTATCTATCTATCTATCTATCTATCTATCTATCTATATATAATTAAAATATATATATAATTACGACCAGGTCGTAATTATGCCTAAGGTGAATTAACTACTTTTTGTACAGCTTAGGGTTAGGGTGTGCTAAGGGACACAGCACAGTGGTTACTGGTTCAGGTATTTAGTCCCTCTTGCAAATTCTGCCTCCTCTGGCCATTGTTTGCATGAACTTGTCAAACACCTAGAATGTCTCCAATTTGAATTTGTCTGATGCTTTTTTCATATGTAGGCCATAAATATGAAGTTTAGGTACAAATCCCACAGAAGGTATTGAATCCTCCTCTTTATGTCCTCTCTGGGGTGTGTGATGATGTCAGTGATGGTCATGCCTACTAAGCCTTTAGGTACACTCTACATACAGCTTCACGTGTGTGAGAAGCAGAGTTTATAGGTATTATCAGCTCTCAATTTTTGGTTTCCAAATCACCCCATAGAGACTGTTTTGATAAAGGTTGTACTTATATTAGAGTACTTACAGCTTCCATGGGATTTTAATGATTAACATTAAAATGTTAATCATAGTGTCCTGTTTAGATCTGCTGTCTCTCTTACAACAGAAGTGTGTGTTTCTGTGTGTACCAGGCAAGGGTTTATAATATAGATACCTTTCACTCAAATGTAACAACTTTCATTCAAACACCCAGGCTACCTAAATCATGTAATAAAATATAAGAAGCAATGCATTGAGGCCTGTAAGGAGATGTAGCTTTTTTTTTTTTTTTTTTTCATTTGGCGATATTCCTTACTGGGACCAACGATGCTTCATCTATCCTCAGACAGATAAAGAACTGAACTCAGTGAACATTGATACAAATATACTCAATAAAATCCTTGCAAACCGAACCCAAGAACACATCAAAGATATCACCCACCATGACCAAGTAGGCTTCTTCCCAGGCATGCAAGGATGGTTCAACATATGGAATTCCATCAATGTAATCCACCACATTAACAAACTGAAGGAGAAAAACCACATGATCATCTCCTTAGATGTTAATAAAGCATTTGACAAAGTCCAACACCCATTCATGTTTAAAGTCTTGGAGAGATCGGGGATACAAGGCACATACCTAAACATAGTAAAGGCAATATACAGCAAGCCTATTGCCAACAACATACTCTGAAACTGTAAACCAAAGCAAACTAAATGTTCATATTTCTCAGAGTGCTATGGGCATGGTGTCTCTTCACAGCTGTAAAACCCAAACTGAGAGAGAGATCATGATCTTTAGCATTAGCTGTGGATAATAGGTAGTGAAAATGTGACCATGAGAGTGGGTGTCAGAGATTGCAGATCTAAAAGTTAAGCAAAAGAAAAGGTGGAAAACTCAATTCACATCTATTCCCATATGAATAGGGAACTTTGAGGACCCCAGAGTCTCAAGAAACCAAGACAGAATTACTGGTAGGAAAGATAAGGACCAGGAGACAAGGAGATAACAGGAATGTGGGCAGATTAGTGTAGCAGTAGGGCAATCATGTGTTCTCTTGTTCCATGTCAGTGCTCAAAGTAAGTAGTAGAAATGGCACAAAATTCACTTGAAAGTTGAGAAGGAAGAAAAGACTTTTAGCTCTGAAAGAGGATGCTACAGGCAGGGTAGGTGGTGCTATTAGGGGACATGAATGGTAGAAGGTGAGGACAGAGGGTTTTGTTGTCAGAACATAATGCAAAAGGGGGCAGTGTCAGTTAAAGTCATAGTAGAGGCTGACTATGCAGGTGAGACTATGTCTGACATGAAGCTTCTGAGACCTGCACTGGCATGGTGCTTGGGTATGTAGAACACAAAGAATTTAGATTTGAGCTTCTCCTGGAAAATCCATTAACAGATTGGAGTTATTAATTCCTATCCTAGATGGAGTCAAAAGCAGGACTAAAGGAGATGACTATGATTTATAAACTTTTCAAAAGCAAGGAGGATTGAGTTATACAGTGTCGGTGTCTTTTACAGAGAGATGGCTCATAGCAGAGGGAAAAATATGATTACATTTAAAAAGTCTTCTTCATTTATATATTTTTGGTGTGTGTACATGATAATTTTTGTGTGCACCTGAACTTGAAGGCCAGAAGTTGATATCAGGTGTCTCCCTCATTTACACTCCAAATTAGTATATTTGTTTTTCTTTTGTTCTTTTTTTGACAGGGTCTCTCACAGAACAAGAGGCTTGCCAATGCACCTATACTGGCTGGTTGGCAAGCCTCAGTGTTTTTGTCTTTGTGCCCCCACTACTGAGAATACAAGCACCTGTGTCATTCTTGCCCTTTTTCACAGGTAAGAGCCCACTGGATACACAAAGGAAAGGCACTAATTAGTATCAAGGGCTAATGCTCACCATTCTCCAGTGCAACAGGAAGGGAAAAGGTATCATGTATCCAGGGACATAGGCTGGAGTACAAATGCATATTTACAGGGATTTGGCAGAAACCAAGGGGACAGCTGCTTATAAAGTTGTACTTCAGGGTCCACAGAGGCACCGATTCATGTGTATCTCCAAAACACATAAAGGACTGTGATTCAAGAGGGGAAAACAGGCCAATCTGGGAGGTATGGCAAGCTTGCTTCTCAACAGTACACCCAAGGTGTCAGTGAATCCAAGGAATGAAAGGCCGCTCTCCCTCTTCCGGCCAACACCAGAAGTCTAGAAGTTTTGATCTCAGAAATGTGAGAAAAGCAGAGATACTATTGTCTGCTGCTGCAGACAGTCAGCCCATGAGATTGGCAGACCTTTCTCATTAAGAGAATGTAGTCTCTGGGGGACTGGAGAATGGCTGAGAATATAAAGTGTTTCCTGCATGGGGTGAAAACATGAGTTTACCATCCAGTACTCATTTATAAGAAAAGTATATGGACAGGCATGTTTAATCTGTGCACTGGGGTGACAGAGACAGGAGGATGGAAAGAGCTGCCTGGATACCTCTTCTAGCACAATCAGTGAGCAACACGTTCCATCAGAGATCCTGTCTCAGAAAGCAGAAAAAATAAGTGAAGAGACACCAGATTTTGACCTATGACATCCTCACGTTTGTGCACACATACAGAGAGAGAGGGAGGGAGGCAGGGAGGGAAAGAGAAGGAGATGGAGGGAGGAAGGTGCAGAAAGATGAGAGAGAGTAGAGAGGGAAGAATAAAGGAAGGGAAGGAGAGAGAGAGTGAGAGGTTTTAAAACGCAATACATCATGATCTTTGAAATCAGACTAACTCCGGGAGTACATTCACTTCCTTTCTCTGGCTTTAACCAACTGCCTCAATACACATATCTGTTCCTCTTCTTCATTGTGAGTGAGTGAAGAAGGAGGTAATGGAGAAAGAAAATTGTGGAAGCTAAGCTGGCTCCATCCATAGCACCTTAGAGAAAAGAGGACAGGAAGTGTGGGGAAGTCAGAGACAGGTGTCATCATTAACCTGATGTGCTGGCTGGGTATGTTGGGAAACTGCAGAGAGGGCAAGGCTATGCCAAGATAGCCAATGCTCCACTCAGGGCTGGCAAGGTTCCAGGGAAGTGCACCCACAGGACTTGTGCACACCTAGGCACAGGCCAGAGAGGGCTGGTCTGGCCTGAAGCTAACAGAATCTGTCTGTCTGTAGAGCCCATGTAGACATCTGCACTGTCAATCAGGAAAGAAAATATTTATTTCGAGGTGGGGAAAGAAACACTCAGCGAGCAGTCGTCCCAGTGCCCAAAGTACACCCCACAGTCTCCCAGATGTTCCTTTTTGGAGTTCCTTCCTGTCTCCTCTCTTGGGAGTTGCAGGGGTGATGGCTGATAGCAGTGAGCACCCTTCTAAGGAATGGGTGCATGAGGGGCCCTGGCAGCCCCAATTCTGACTGCTGACCTCTTCCGGGCTGCCTTTAAGAGGTTCTTTTCAAAGAGCTCTTTCTCACGGTAGTGCACTGGTGGGCCATGCAGGTACTTCTCTTCTGCCTCCTTGTAGCTGAGCTCATAGAGGGCAGCGATGGAGCAGATGATTGCTTCTGGATGAAGAACGTCCATGGTAAACTGCACTTTATCTCCTCTAGTCAGGGAGAGCAGAGCCTCATCTGCTTCCTTGCATATTTCTTGCAAATGCCTGGCCACAAGATGCAACTGGTCGTCATCCTCCAGGTAGGTCTCAATACAGAAGTCTTCCCCCCTTGATTTCCAAAGATTGTCCACCCACCTGGACGGTTTTCTGCCCTGCACAATCTCCCGCAGGTGCTGGTCGGCCCCCTTTCTCTTCACTATGAAGTCCACGAGCTTCTGGTTGGCTCTGTCCCAAGCAGCCCTCATACGGTCAGGCAGAACTTTCTTGCGGGGGCCTTTCCCACCTGGGGCATTCTCCTCCTCCCAATCTTCCAGGTCCACATAGCTCACCTTAGGGAAATCAATGTGCAGGTCTCCTTCCTGGATGGCCCTCCTTAGCGGGTAACTGACTTGGGCAGTGTAATAGCCCATAAAGGAGCCCAGGTAGGCGCCACAGGCCAGGCCCTCTCTGTAGTGGTCGATCACTGTGAGGCACCAGCTGATGCCCTGGCTGTACACTCTGCTGGCTCTTCTTATGAGTGATATTTTTTCTCCACAGTCCAGATGTTTCAACTTGTGTAGAGGGGCACGGACACCCTTGTGCTCAAACTGCATGTTAGCTTCCATCAACAACACCCTCGCCATCTTGTCATTTTGGCTGACACTTTTTACCACCGCTGGCCAGAATGGAAGGTCCTGAAATTTGAACCAGACCAGCATTCCTCGTTCAATGGTATTCTGTAGCTGGGCAGAAGCCACCTTGGCAGCTTGGCGTGCTTTTTGAATGGTGGAACGCCTCCTCTTGAACCTGGTCTTCGTCACCTTTGAGTGAGCACACGGTTCCAGTTCTGGCACCCTGCAATGTGGACACAGCACGTGGATCTTCCTTTTCCTGTTAGCAATGCGGAGGGATCTTCGCAGCCTCAGGATTGGAGGCATGCAAGCTGCTGAGGCCGAGTTTGCAGCTGGCTTCAGGGTGCCCGGGCCGTGGTCCTCCTTGCTCTCATGGAAGGCATTCTTCCTTTGGCCTCCAGTAGCCCTGGTGTGTAGGTCAGCAAAACGTGCTTGTTGCTTGAGGGCTTTGGGCGAAGACCAGATGCACCTCAGTGGCCCAGAAGCAGCCTGCTGCTCTTTCTTAGCCCGTACACTCTGCCTGGAGGCTGAGGCAGTCAAAGACTTGGGTTTGGATGTGTTTAGCTTTTTCATGCATGCATTACGACCAGAATTTCCTTCCAGTGTTGTGTGACATGGCCGTACTCTGATGCCTCTTAGGACATTCTGTTTCATCTCAAAGTGTGGAGGCCCAACAGTGGTGTGTGCCTGGGCTTTTCCACCTCGCACTGTGGGCACTTTCTGTGAGCCCACTGGCAACACAGGACCCTGACGGTGCTGCTTTCCAGGACTCCTCTGGGAGAGCTCTTGGCCTTTCTGGTTGTGCTTTTGGAAGCACAGACGCACGCGCAGGCGAAAGCGAGGACGTGGTTTGGAGTTGGCCTGCTCTTTTGGAACCTTTTGAGGACTTGTTCTTGTGCTGGTTCTTTGGCCACCTGTCCTTCCACCTTGCAAACAGCCTCCCTCCCCCAGGATATCGAGAGCCACCTTGAGGGCTCTTCTGTATGCTCTGGTCTGCTTTGGTGAGCCATTGCCCTGTGACTCCTTCCCTGCCATGGAGGCAAGGCTCACAATTTCAGACTTGGATAGTGGCCTTGCTTTGGTGCTCCTCACTCTTGTCTTCTCCCCCATAGGCAAGATTTGCACCTCCAGGAAAGGTGCCCCTCTCCTCTTACTATGGGCTGATGTCCTGGGTCTGGACAACACCCTTGCAGGCCACAGCTGACCCTTCCAGCCACACAGCACATACTCTGCAGAGTTCATGGTGACAGTACTCTGGGGCTGTGCTGATCACTACAGCGTGAGCACTTTGGTTTTGGTGGGCAATGTGACTGCCTGGCAGTTGTCTCTGGCCAGGCTCTCCTGCCTGTGCTACTGGCCTCCTTCCAGATTCTGGTGGAGGAGCTGGAGCTGACTTCCCTCAGGGTTATGTGGGCTTCCCCTGCATGGTGGGAGAAGGAAGCAGAGTTGCATTAGGAAGGAAATAAATAGGCTTTAGCCAGCATGGACTCATCAATGCGGTCAGGTGAGGCAAGGGTAATCAAGGGAGCTCACAAAGCCTGTTATACAGATGTGGGAGAAGATATGCAAAAGGTCCAGAGCAGATGGGAAACAGTTGTAATAATGTTGTTCCCCACCCCAAGTCTGGAGTGTTTAACTTCATCCCAGAGAGGTGGATGTCATTACAAAGGCTGTGCATTTTCTTGCCCACCAGTCAGTACCTTAGGGCTCCCTGGGATTCTTTTGCAAGGAAACCTCATTGTTCTCTTTCCTAGGGAGCTAGTCCTGCTCTGCCAACCCCAGGATGCCTATGGACAACCTAGTGCATGAGCCTTCCATACTTGTGTGATTCTAAGTTGAGCAGCAAGGAGGTGGGGAACTCTTCATGGTGATTCGCATAACATGGTAAGAGAAGATGGCTGCTTTCATAGCTTCTGGCTACCCCACCAGCCCACCACCAATCTTTCAGCTTAGTTCTGTTTCCATTGTGGACCTCACTATGGCATCAAGTGTCTACAGGGCACACTTGGCGAGATCCCCAAAGAGAAGCTACTTCTTTACTAAACAGACATGCTTATTAATTAATTGGAAGACTCAGTGATTTCAGATGGCAAGCAACAGGGTTATGTGACATGACAGGGAGACAAGTGTCTCTGTTGGAACTGTGCACCCTCCTGCTGCAATGTCAAGCCTATGGTAGACCCTGCACACCCATATCTGCCTGTGATGAGCACTATTCATCCAAGAGATTACAGATCACTGACCTCTCCTGTCTCCAACCTCTGTGCCCTAATGTTAATCCATAAAGTCTTAGACAGGAAATTAAAGTAGCTACTTGATGATATGGATGGTCATGTGCCCATCCCTAGGTCTCGTGATATTCAATCTCATCTGTATTGCAGCTCTCCTCTTCATGTTCCTCCATACTGTCCCTCTCAACATAGTCCTCCCCTTAACCATCTCAGTGTAATTTCAACCCTTTCTTCTCCTCTCTGTCCAATTGTCTGTTTGTCTCTCTCTGTCTCTCCCTCTGTGTGTGTGTGTTTATGGTGGTAGCTAATCTGCTCTTGACTGCTTCTTCCTTGAGCCGGCCAGTTTCCTATCAGCAGTGTGCATGTCACCTGAGGGAAAACTCATCTGTCTGATCCTCAAGAGGCTGTGCTTGCTGAGAAGAACTACAACACAGAGGAAGAACCAAGAAAGACCCACATGCCACCCATGTTCACTATTCATGCTAGGATGCAAATTTGATTCTTGACATTACCAGGGCACCATGAGCCATAGTGAAACAGAGCACTCTGAACTGGGGGCTCCTGTGACACAAATCATCTTGGGAACTCCCATTACAACAGGTCCCCTCTGTGAGTGTGGCCATACCGAGCATAGAGACCCCAGATCTTATCCTAGGAATTCCTAACCTTACAGAAGTAGGGGGTGGAGAGCAATGACATTCTCCTCAATTCCTCAGTCCTTTCCTTCTGAACCCCTGTATCCATAAACTACTGGTGGTACACGCTAGCCCCCTATTCACAATGCAAATGTGCAGTGTCTCTCCTGTTGCATTCCCTTCCAAGCATTACTGACTTCAAATCTGATCTCACAATGCATAAAGTGGCTATCTACATAAAGGAGGCTAGGTGTGTCTCAGGCCACATCTGCTGGATGATGCAGCACTAAATGCGTATGTTGGAAGTATGGAGTTCATTTTAGTGATCACCAACAGGAACCCTTCCTCTGATGAGGCTGTATCATCTAACATGGTTAGCTGGCTCCCTCTGATGCAGCTCCCTTGGAGTCCTAGACGTTGGGACACAGGTGTCTCCTGAGAACACAGAGGAAACTATAACCCCCTCAGGTACCTTAGGCTGTCTTCTTCTGGATCTTCCTTGAACTGGCCCTCCAGCAAGGATGAATGAGCACCATCAGGCCCAACCACATCACCACCATCCAGATACCATGCCTCACAGGGTACCCTTAGAAACCTCAGATATGTGAATTATACTTACAAAATGCACCCTTTTTACGCTGCACAGGTCTGCACAATGTTCAGCTTCCCTCGGGCAGTACGTTCTCAGACTCACATACTTCACTTAGAAATCATATCTGGGAATACAAAGTGTGTGTTCAAGCCCACAAACCATGCTATTCAGGCATCATCTGTAACCCAGACATAGAGAGATGTGCATGCACTCATATCAGTCCACACTCCGCCACCCACACCCCCTTTGTGTATTCTGTCTTTGTATGCCTGTTGCTCCAGGGCATATGAAAGTCCTTGCCCTTCCTACAGACTGCTTAAATGTTATTGGTATTGCCACCTGCCTCCACTGTTTCAGGCATCACCTGCCTCCAGACCACTACTTTCAACCAAGGCTTTGCTGAAATTTCTGTGATAGTTACCTTTCTGGCAAAAACAGTGCTCTCTTTTCCAGAGGCACAAAGAGAAGAAGTAGAATACTGAAATCCCTGTCTCAGTACATGCTTCAGCCCTGGGACCAAAGGCCTTTTATCAAGAACTTGGGCACAATTGCTGTGTGTGAAGTCTATTCACATTTTCTGCAGATGGGAACAATAGCTTCCTTTCCTGTGTGCAAGACAGACACATGGGTTAAAGGAAGTCTGATGAGAAGGTGCAAGAAGGGTATAGTGTATATTGGTCACACAGAGGAGCAGAGACACACAGAGGGATCCTGATGTGTTGGTGGGTTATGGGGAATCCATGGCTGCACACTCTCTAATTCCCAGCTGGTTCTTAACCCAACTCAGAGCACTGTAAAGTCTCAGACACAGACACATACTAATGCCTGTTGGGGGAACAATGTCTGGCCTCTCCTCTCTCCTCGGGTATTCATGACACCAGGTGTTTTACTTCAGTATACCCAACTGCCATTAGTGGCCAGTATTAGAGGCAGGTATCTTTTTGTAGGCCCGTGGCAGATATCCAGGCCCGGAGAGTATCACCACTTCCTATAAACAATCTTCCAAAAATAGCCTGCAGGTCAGCACCCACCTCCCACTCATAAGCCTCCACCCCAGCCACAAAGGGAGGCCCAGATACACCTCTGCCTTAAATGCCTTCCAGCTTCTCTCTAAGACAACAAACGCCACAACTATCTAGGCATTAAGGTGCTGCCACACAGATGCAGTCATTCTGTCAAGCACACAAGTGACAATCATCGCCAAAGAGAGAAAAGGTATCCATTCACATGTGTTGGGGAACTATGCTTTCATGGCCTGAAATGATAAAGCTGGCACCAAAGGGTTGTCACCTGAGGACAAAGAGACAAGGCAGGGTCCTTTGGGCTTCACTTCAAACAGTAGTAGTGACAACAACTCCTGTCCCATGAACAAGCACACAGGCTCCCAGGGCACACTCAGAGGGTCAGCTCACAGAGTCACTCAGGTTGGCTGAAGGCACCTACCTACATGCTTCCTGTGGTTGTCTACTGATCTCACCTCTTCAGTCTGTGAGTATCCTTCAGAAATACATCTGTAACCAGGAAAGAATGGCTTGTCCTCGTTGTCATGGCAACCACAGTGTCATAGAAAAAGTTTTCTGCAAGTAGCCAATTCTTTGTGGAAACCAGGAAGTACTGTTCACTTACACCTCTGTCACCTAGTTCCCCCCAGCCAGACCCCTGTAGCTTCAGGCATGAAAGAAAGTAACCATGCACACACTACAGAAGATGTCTCTATCACTCCAGGGTACAGGGTCTTTAAGCACAGAGGCTCTGGGAGAAGGCAAGACAAGAGATGGCAGGTACCAATAGTATTTCAATTGTCCACACAAAAGAGGAACCAGAAATAGTTGGTTGAGTATGTGTCTGTACAAAATGAATTCAAGAGCTGAAATACTTATCTGGTGCTCTTATGGAAAAACTATCTGTGATTTTACTTGCCTGCACTGATACACATAGCTTCAGCCTTTTGGTGGTTGGCGAGAGTGGGTCTAACTGCATAATAATCTTTTCTATTTTGCTTGTATCCTAAGGTGTCATCCTGTGCTCTCTGAAAGCCTACAGTTGTAAAGGGCAATGGAAAACTCTCTCCACCTGTGGGTCTCACATTGCAGTTGTGATTTTGTTCTTTGTCCCATGCTTATTTGTATATGCACACCCACCATCTGCTTTCTCCTCTGATAAAATGGTGGCGATATTTTACAACATTATAGCTCCCTTGTTCAATTTATTATTTGCACTTTTAGGAATAAGGATATGACAAATGCCATGAAGAAAGCCTGGAAGAGATTCTTGGTGGTTTCTGAATGGAAAGTGAGAGATAAAAAGATATCAGTAAAAAGCCCAAAATCATTTTGATAAAAAAGATTCTGCATTCTCCTTTTATTGAATAAGTCATCTCTGTCACTAGCAGTACATCAGAAAGGGTCAGAAATGAAGTGTTCATGTTATTTTGCGTACCAGTTCTTATCTGGCAACTCACAATTTTCAAATGTTTACTAGGGAGATTTGAAATTTGTGCTTGCTTAAATTGTAGTAATTTAAGAGAAAAATGGAAAGATATTTTATGTATCTAGTTATTTACTAATTATTCCACCCTGTACATGAGGTCATAGCAATTTACAATTTAAATGACTCTTGGAAACAACCGGGATTCAGGACACACAGACAGCAGAAGATTCTCAGAAACTCTGTTGTTGATATTTCTGTGTCATGTGAGGTCAGCCTATAGTCTGAGCTTATCACAGCAGGTGTATGTTATAAGCACTATGTTGAATTTATTCAGAGATATAATTTGGTTAAATTAACTGTTTATGTTCCTCTAGTGACAGATGAAATGCTTCACATACTGGTTTGATATGGGAATGGACTGGGGAAGACTCCATAACCAAATCAGCAGTGATTATTTCTTATTCAAGCTTCAAGAAAGAGAACACTTTAGCAAATCTTATACTAGCAACATAAGGGAAAGGAGTGACTTTATTTTCCACATTACCATAGCAACAAGATAACCAGACCTTCAACCAACAAAAAGTCAGTTTTAATAGTAGGGGCCATTCCAGTTTTCTTGGTGACTTTAGTTTACTTTGACTATGGAAATGAAAATAATTTTAATGGAATAATCGTACGTGAAATGACTTTTCAATTGAGCCACATTTTACATATCAGCCCTTTAGTTGAGTTTAATTAGTTTCAGCTAGTCATATGGTTTCTGAATAAATGTATTTTCTGGAAAAAGACCTGTATTTCTCTTGTTGTATGAGCAGTTATAAAATGTGAATTAATCATGTAATTTCAGGTACAATACTGAAAAATACATTCCATTCTTTTCTTAATCTTTCATGCCAGTACAAAGTAAAAGAGTACATTTTGTGGGAGAAGATTTCCCCAATATTTGGAAGGGAGTATTCATGGGGTGTTGTGATTAGGTTTCAAACAATCAACTGAAACATGAGTGTGCATTACAAATGCCCCCATGTGTAACAAAAGCACAAGGATCCTAATAGAGCTCACCACTGGATTAACATGCATTATCATCTTTCTTCCTCATAACAGGTTTGGATTATTGATGTCTTTTCCTTATACACAATGATTTTTGCCCTTGATAAGTTCATTTATTTATGAGAAATAATGAAAAAAGGCTTATTTGGGTTCAATTGTTTTATGATTCTTTAGTTTTCACATTTTGAAATACAAATAAAACAAAACAACAAAACTTCATTCAGGCCAGACCATAGTGATAGATAAAGATTTACATCTAAATGCACATGGATTTAAAAATCAAGCACTGGCTTTAATAAATCTATCCTCTTACCCCTCTGTATAGACTCTGCCAATGATCAATGTTTTTGGTATTAGACATTATGGCCGGTGTTCGATAGAATCTCACAGACCATGTTTATTATTTTTTAAGTATGTCTCTAATATCCCTAATTGCTCCAGGATATTTATCAATGAAGAGTTTTGGATTTTGTCAGAGGCCTTTTTTGTATCTAATGAGATGATCATGTGGTGTACTTCTTTTATATGTTTATGTAGTAGAAGCAGAAAATGAGCCAAGACTTATCTTTGCACTTTTTCTTTTCTGTAGCCTACCTTGAAAACATTTTTTACAGAATATTGTTACAGAACTATTATTGAAAAATAATATTTCCCTTTTAATGGCTCTCATTCTTTACCAAGACTAAATCAATTAGTATTACAATATAAATTTTATATCTCTGAAGGAATTGTATGTGTGCACACACATATATATGGATAACTACATATGCTAATAAACTTTGCATTACACTAACAAAATGTCCAAAATAAACAATGTAAGAAAACTTACACTGCTTCATAGTTTTACATGTTTATTTCCATAAAGGGGGCAAATACAATTACTTTCAACCTAAAAACACCTTCTAATTTTGCTGTATCTTTAAGATGATTGGAAATGTCTAGTAAATTTGCTTTTCCATTTTTTTCTTTTCTGGGGGGGGGATGGGTTTTGAGACAGGGTTTCTCTGTGTAGAGTTGGCTCTCCTAGACTTACTATGTAGACTAGGCTGGCCTTGAACTCACAGAGATCCTCCTGCCTCTGCTTCCTGAATGCTGGAATTACAGGTGTGTGTACCACCGCCCGACTGTGAATTTGGTTTTTCAGTGAAGAAATATTTATCAAGTGCCTTCTCTGTGAGTTCTATTCAGAGGCTACAAGAGTAAGTTAGGTCGTATCCTTCCCTCCATGGGAATCCCTCCCTTACATTTCATTAAGTTTGGAAGAGAACCATTACACAATCGTGTGACCCATTTAGATTGAGTCAAATTCTGTGCATGTGTGGGAAGCAGAAGGGTGCATTGAGCTTGTTACTGGAGCAGTAGTGGAGAACAAAGAGGCCAGTAAGAAGGAAAGGGAGGACAAGGGAAGTAAGGTATAGAACAATGAACTACAATGATACATATGTGTGAAAGTATCATTTTGAAACACCTCTCTGAATACAAAGTAAAAATTAATAATGACAAGAACTAAAGAATCAAGCATCTGAACAAAGACTTGAAGAAACAGGGAGTTAAGCCTGTGGAGCCCTTGAAGAATATTCTGGGCCTCAGGAGTAGCCAGATTGAGGAGACTGGGAAGGAAGGAACTGTGAGAACAGAACAAGTGAAAACAGGAACAAAACCTTGGGCCACCATGAGCAATCTAAATTTTATTTATTTATTTGGTATTAGGAAAAACCTAGGTCTTTGCACACATTAGGCAAGTGTTCTACCACTGAGTGATACTGTGAACTCTTCACATTTTTTAAAAGAAAATCATGAGTCAGGATTGACAATTTGTTGCTAGCCTTTTCAGTAGCTGGGCTTAGAACAGTGGTCCAGGTTCATATAGAAAGTCAGTTTTGGTGAATAGCAGCTTTTACTTCATAAAGGAGAATATAACATTCCCCTTTATTAAGAGGAAAAACAAAATTGCATTTAAGGAGAGAGAGGAGAACACAGAGAAGAGAGAGATTGCCACTTTATTGTAAGTTGAAATTCAGAATCCTGAGCTAAGGTAGTGTTTTTTACAGGATTTATGTAATGAATAATTACTGATGATATCCTCAACAATACGATGATGCCCCTGAGAATTAAAATATATCATTTTAACTTTTATTGTAAGTCCTTGTATTCAGTACAGCCTTTCTCTTTCTTAAAATAGGCTAGGCGCATATTAATTTTAGATTTTGAGACAACTCAAAGTGTTGATGTTCAAAATGTTGATAAATTTCAATGTTGGATCCTGTTTCTCCAAACATTTTTTAGTCTGTGTGTTTTTATTGGAGAGTTGAGTCCCTTGATGTTGATAGTTAATAGTGATCAATGAATATTAGTTCCTTTTATTGTGGAGTTAGTGATGTTACTGTGTTTCTATGCTTGCTTTCTTTTATTTATTTTTCTGTTGTGAAATTATCTATGTCCTGTGGTTTCTTATGTGTAGCTGTTTTCATTGGATTGGAGTTTACCTTATAGTACCTTCTGTAGGGCTGGGTTCCTGTGTAGATATTGTTTAAGTTTTGTTTTGTCATGGAATGTTTTGTTTTCTCCATCTATGTTGATTGAATGCTTTCTGTGTATAGTAGTCTGCATTGGCATCTTTGGTCTTTTAGATTCTGCATGACATCTGTCCAGGCCCTTCTGGCTCTCATAGTTACAGTGGAGAAGTCTGGTGTGATTCTTATAGGTCTACCTTTGTATGTTACTTGGCCTTTTCCCCTTACTGCTTTTAATATTTTTTTCTTTGTTCTGTAGATTTAGTGCTTTGACTATGATGTGACTTGAGGAGTTTCTTTTCTGATCTAGTCTATTTGTTGTTCTGAAGGCCTCTTGTATGTTTATAGACATCTCTTTCTTTAAGTTGGGAAATTTTTCTTCTATGATATTCTTGAAAATACTTTGTGTACCTTGGACCTTGGAATCTTCTTTTTCATCTGTTTCTATTATTCTTAGATATTGTCTTTTCATGCTATCCTTGATTTCCTGGATGTTTTGTGTTTGGAACTTTTCTCATTTTACTTTTTCTTTGAGAAATGTATTAGTTTTGGCTAGTGTATCTTCAGCGCCTGAGATTATCTATTCCATCTCTTGTATCCTGTTGGTGATGCTGACCTTTGTGGTTCCTGATCATTTTTCTAAGTTCTCCAACTCTAGGGTTTTCTCTTTTGTGTTTTCTTTATTGATTCTAATTGTGTTTTCATGTCTTGCATCATTTCCTTCATACGTTTGAATATGGATTCCTGTCTTTCCATGATGACCTCTGATTTTTTGTTCGTTTGCTGTCTATATGCCATTAATTGTGCCTCTAATTGTACCTCTATTAATTTGGCTGCAGTTGCCAGTATTTCTTTGAGAGCTTTGTTCATTTCCTCTCTATATACCTCTACTCGTGCCTCTATTTGTTTGGCTGTATTTGCCTCTGTTCCCTTAAGAGCTTTGTTCATTTTCTCTTTTTGTGCCTCTAATATATTGATGAGCCTTGAAGTGAGATAATTTTCCTGTTTTTCCAATGAATTAGCATGTCCATTAACATTTGAGGTTCCTGGTGAAGCCATGATGTCCTGATTTTTGTTGGATGTGTTCTTATGCCAACCTCTAGCTATCTGTTTATCTGTAACCTTTGCTCAATTTATTCCTAGTTTGTATTTCAGACTGTGTAGGTCTTTCTTTTGTGTCTGGAGTATTCTTCAGGAAGATAAGAGAGGTCCACACAGTTTTGAGAGCAGATATTGGTGTTTCCATTGTAGCTAAGGGAGGAAGGTCACAGGTGTGCAAGTGCGAAAGAGGTACAGGGAACCACTACTGTGCTCTCATTACATATGGTTCATCTGGAAATTTTAAATAAATTACCCCCTTGAATCTTCATAACATGACCAATAACTACGTTTATTTTTGTTTAACAGGTAAGTTTAGATACTTTAGTTTCTTAATTCCAGTCAACAGTTTAAATGTTGAGAGAGAAATGATTTTCAGTCTGTTGTTCCTGAATTCATTCCTGTAGTATGATAATATGTGAATTTCTGAATGCTTTTCCCTGGTAAATGAGAACCAAATTTTTCATTTATATCTTGATTTCCAAGAAAATCTCTGTATCTTTCAGCTTATGGCTGAAATTTAGCAAAACCTGTACTTTACACTTGTTTGCTTTCTGTGGGTAGGCATCCAAAAAACATGAGAAGCTGAGTAGTCTGCATAGATTACCTGGCTCTTCTTAAGGCTAGCTTCACATTGTAGATTGGTGTAAACTCTCAACTTTCCTCACCAACTATGGCTGTAATACTCATTCTAGAATGAAGGCCACATCAGTGGTTTTAAAATATGTATGTTGTTCAAGAGTTCAATATCATACAATGATGAGTCACAGAAGTCGGGATATTAGATCTACTTTTTTAATTTTGAAGATGATATCAGAAGGGATGCCCATACTTCAACACACTTTCTTTGAGATAATTTCAAAAGGCATGTTAATATACCAATTCTTAGTTTTCCTCTTTATAAAAAAGGAATGAAAGTGTAGTCCTGGACTACCGTGATTATTAAACGACATGAAAATCTTCAGACCAGTACTAGGCCAGGGTAAGTAGGCAAAGAACACTGTGGAAAATGAATTCTGCCAGTTAAAGCCAGCTTTGCTAACAACAACAACAACAAAAAAAACAAACAAACCTGAAAATAGGGACAAAATTTACACAACACTCTTCTGTGAGTTTTTTTTTAATCATCTTAACAGAATCTGCAGTATAAAGAATCTTTTGAATTGTAGTCAGTCCCAAAGGTACATGCAATTGGCTAGGGGCGAAATAGCTTTTAAGCGCTAACTTACAATTCCTGGCTTATGTGAAATACTGTAGTAGTATTTGAGAGAACTACTAAGAATTGGTATATCTCTAAAACAGTTACACGGAAAATAAAGGTGCTAAAAATCACTTAAAGAGTATATGGCCTGCCTTCTTTCTTTTCTTTTCTTTTCTTTTCTTTTCTTTTCTTTTCTTTTCTTTTCTTTTCTTTTCTTTTCTTTTCTCTTCTCTTCCCTTCTCTTCTCTTCTCTTCTTTTCTTTTTGTGAAGGGTAATAATATGGGCCTCTTGGCATTCTTCTACATATCGACATCCAGTTAGACCTGCACCATTTGATGAGGATATGGTCTTTTTTCCATTGTATGGTTGTGGCTTTTTTTTTTTTTTTTGTCAAAATTAATTTCCCATGGGTGTGTAGGTTTATTTATGGGTCTTTGATTTGATTCCATAAAATCTGTCAGTCTGTTTCATTGCGAGAAACATGTCAATTTTATTACTGTTGCTTTATAGTACAACTTGAGATCAGGGATGGAGATACCTCTAGAAGATCTGTTATTGTACCGGAATGTTTTAGCTATTCTGAGATTTTGTTTTTCCATATGAAATTGAGAATTGTTCTTTCAAGGTCTGTAAAATATTATGTTGGTATTTTGTTGGGAATTGTGTTGATGCTATAGATTGCTTTTTGTAGGGTGGCCATTTTCACTGTTATTCATACAGATCCATTAGCATGTGGAACCTTTCCATCTTCAAATATCTCTTTCAGTTTCTTTCTTCAGATCCTTTTTTTTTTTGAGTAGATCTAATGATTTATTTATTTTTTTTATTTTTTATTTTTTTTTTCAATGCAGTTTATTCAGGAACATTGAACAATCCTCGGACCCCGGGGAAAGCCATCCCACAGCTTAAATAGCCTCTGGGTAGCCAACCCAGACGTGCCACGGGGGCAATGCAGATAGGTCCACATACATGGAAGCAAGCCAGACCCTCAGCCTTAGCCAAATGTGGAATTGTTCATGACAGAGAGCACTCACCATCGGGAAGGTGGAAGGCGGAAACCAGCTCCATCTTTAAGGCATAGCATTCCGCAGCTCTCTACAGTTCCCCCTTTTTGTTTTAGAAGCATCAGGCAAGAGTAGAGGTCTGATCTCTGATATTAGAAATAAATTGGGACTTTGTACAGATGTTCATTTAGGTGTCATCCACCCAAAGAGCATCAGACCCGTCCGATACCTTTTTCTCAGAGGCGGGACCTGGGGCATCAACCCGCATGCAATCAGACATGCTCTTCTCTGGGTCCAAAGCGGTTGACCCTGAGTGCAGTGCTTAGCCTTGCATCCTGAGCG
Organism: Meriones unguiculatus; assembly: GCF_030254825.1. Lineage (NCBI taxonomy): Eukaryota > Metazoa > Chordata > Mammalia > Rodentia > Muridae > Meriones > Meriones unguiculatus. The sequence continues at coordinate 117,269,960 of NC_083369.1, forward strand.
TATCATTTTAGCTTTTTTTTCAGTTCTTTTACTTGCTTGGTTAGAGTCACACCAAGGTACTTTAATGTTATTTGTGGCTATTGTGAAATTATTTTTTCCCTAATTTCTTCCTCAGCCCATTTGTCTTTTGTATACAGGATGGCTTCAGGTTTTTTGTTTTGTTTTGTTTTGTTTTTTTGAGTAAATTTTGTATCCAGCCACTTTCCTGAAGGTGTTTATCAGCTGAAGGAGGTCTCTGGTAGAATATTTGGGGTCACTCATGTAAACTACTAATCATCTGCTAATAGTGATATTTTGACTTCTTCCTTTCTGATTTCTATCACCTATATCTCCTTTAGTTGTCTTATTGCTCTAGCTAGGACTTCAGGAACTATGTTGGAGAGACAAGGAGAGAGTGGGGAGCCTTGCCTTGTCCTTGATTTCAGTGGGATTGACTTCATTTCTCCCCATTTAGTTTGATGTTAGTTATAGGATTCCTCTATGTTGCTTTTACAATGTTTAGGTATGTGCCTTGTATCCCTGATCTCTCCAAGACTTTAAACATGAATAGGTATTGGATTTTGTCAATTTTTTTGGCATCTAAGGAGATGATCATGTGGTTTTCCTCCTTTAGTGTGTTTATATGCTGTATTACATTGATGAATTTTCATATGTTGAAATACACCTGCATGCCCAGGATCAAGCCTACTTAGTTGTGTTGGATGATATCTTTAATGTGTTCTTGGATTCTGTTTGCGAATATTTTATTCAGTATTTTTGCATCAATGTTCATAAGTGGGATTGGTCTGATGTTCTCTTTCTTTGTAGCGTCTTTGTGAGGTTTAGGTATCAATGTGACTGTCAGCTCATAGAATGAAGTTTGCAATGTTCCTTCTGTTGCTATTTTGTGGAATAGTTTGAAGAGTATTTGTGTTAGCTCTTCTTTGAAGGTCAGGTAGAATTCTATTATACCCATGGTATTTTTTGGTGGGAGGATTATTTATGACAACTTCTATTTCCTTCAGGTATATAGGACTATTTAATTTACTTACCTGATCTTGATTCAGCTTTGATAAATGGAATCTATCAAGAAAATTGTCCATTTCATTTAGATTTTCAAATTTTGTTGCTTATAGGCTTTTGAAGCAGGACTTAATGATTCTTTTGATTTCCAAGGTGTCTGTATTTTTGTTTCCCTTTTCATTTCTGAATTTGTTGATTTGGACAGTGTCCTTCTTCCTTTGATTTAGTTTGGCTAAGTGTTTGTCTGTCTTGCTGATTTTCTCAAAGAATTAGCTCTTGGTGTTGTTGATTCTTTGAATTGTTTTCATTGTTTGTTATTTATTGACTTCAGCCCGGAATTTGGTTATTTCCAGCCATCTACTCCTCTTGGATGTATCTGCTTCTTTTTTTTCTTGTTCTTTCAGGTACGCCATTAATTTGCTTGTATTAGAGGCCTCTGAATTTTTTATGAAGACATTTAATGCTGTGAAGATTCTTCTTAGCACTGCTTTAATTGTGTCCCATAAGTTAGGATAAATTGTACCTTCATTTTCATTGAATATTTGGAAGTCTTTAATTCCTTTCATTATTTCCTCCCTAAACAAAAGTCATTGAGTAGAGAGTTGTTCAGTTTCCATGTGTGTGTGTAGGCTTTTTGTTATTTCTGTTAAGGTGGAAGTCTAGTTTTAGACCATGGTTGTCTGATATGCTACAAGGAATTATTTCTATATTCTGGTATCTGTTAAGGCTGGCTTTGTGCCCTGCTCTATGGTCAATTTTTGAGAAGGTGTCATGAGGTACTGAAAAGAAGGTACACTCTTTTGTGTTTGAGTGAAATGTTCTATAGACATCTATTAGTTCCATTTCATTTAAGACCTCTGTAAATGTTTTGCTAACCCTTAGAGCCCCGGCAAAGATGTGGGCCATGATATCTCGGTCTCTGTGTGGGTTCCCTAATGATGATAACAGAGAATGTCTCTGGTGTGAACTCAGTGGCTGGCTCTTTGATCATCTCCCTCGATGGGAGAGCAGCCATACAAGGAAACAAAGGAGGACAATGAAGCCAGTCCCGATGAGACTTGATGGGCTGGTGTCAGAGTGACGGGGAGGAAAACCTAAGTTTTAGGTGGACTTGGGGAGGGACATGAGAGGAGATGGGGTTGGGAGTGTGGAATTGGAAGGGGAGGATGGAGGAGGCTACACTGGGAATACAAAGTGAATAAACTATACTGTATAAAAATATAAATAAAAATTTAAAAGAAACATAAAAATAAACACCTCTGTAGGTGTCATCATTTCTCTGTTTAGCTTCTGTCTCAATGATCTGTCCCTTAATGAGATGGGAGAGTTGGAGTCTTACACTATGAAGGTGTTGGGATCAATGTGTTTAAGTTTTATTAATGTTTCTTTGACAAATGCAGGAGCCCTTGTATTTGGTCCATAGATGTCCAGGATTGTGATGTTCTCCTGGTGGATTTTTCCTTTGACGACAATAAAGTGTCCCTCTCCATCTTTTATGACTAATTGTGGTTTGAAGTCTAATTAATTAGCTATTCAGATGGCTATGTCATACCCAAACTTGTGGGACACAGTGTTAAGAGGAAAGTCCATAGCACTAAGTGCCTTTAAGAAGAAATTAGAGACAGCTCATTCAAGCAACTTAATGGCTCACCTAAAAACCCTAGAAAAAGAAGAAGCAGACAAACCAAAACAGAATAGACGGCTGGAAATAATCAAACTCAGGGCTGAAATTAATCAATTAGAAACAAATAAAACAATTCAAAGAATCAATGAAACCTAGAGCTGGTTCTTTGAGAAAAGCAACAAGATAGACAAACCCTTAGCCAAGCTAACTAAAAGACAGAGAGACACCATCCAAATCAACAAAATCGGAAATGAAAAGGGGGACGTAACTACAGACACTGAGGAAATCCAAACAATCATTAGGACTTAACATCAAAAGTCTATGTGCCACAAAATTTGAAAATCTAAATGAAATGGACAGTTTTCATAATTGATTTCACTTACCAAACCTGAATCAAGACCAGGTAAATCAATTAAATAGTCTTATATCATATCTCCCAAGGAAATAGAAGTGGTCATCGAAAGTCTCCCATACAAAAAAAAAAAAAAAAAAAAAAAAAAAAAAAAAAAAAAAAAAGCCCAGGACCAGATTAATTCAGTGCAGAATTGTACCAGAATTTCAGAGAAGAGCTATCTCCAGTTCTCTTCAAATTCATTTAGATTTCAAATTTTGTGGTGTATAGGTTTTGAATTAAGACCTAATGATTGTTTGGATTTCCTCAGTGTCTGCTGTAATTTCCCCTTTTCATTTCTCACTTTGTTGATTTGGATAGTGTCTCTTTACCTTTTTTATTAGCTTGGCTAAGAGTTTGTCTATCTTGTTGATTTTCTCAAAAACCTAGCTCTTGGTTTCATTGAGTCTTTGGATTGTTTTATCTGTTTCTAATTTATTGATTTCAGCCCCACGTTTGATAATTTCCAGCCATCTACTACCCTTGGTGTGTCTGCTTCTGTTTTTGTTCCCTAGGGCTTTCAGGTGAACTGTTAAGTTGCTTGTATGAGATGTCTCCAACTTCTTTCAGGAGGCACTTAGTGATATTCACTTACCTCTTATCACTGATGTCATTGTGTTCCATAAGTTTGGTAATGTGCCTTCATTTTCACTGGATTCTAGGAAGACTTTAAATTCTGTATTTCTTCCCTGATACAGCTGTCATTGAGTAGAGAGTTGTTCAATTTCCATATGTGTGCAAGCTTTTGCTATTTCTGTTGCTGTTCAGGTCAAGCTTTAGTCCATGGTGAACAAATAGGATACAAGGCATTATTTCAATCTTCTTGTATCTGTTCAGGCATGCTTTGTGACCAACTATATGGTCTATTTTGGAGAAGGTTCCATGAGGTGCTGAGAAGAAAGTAAATTCTTTTCTTTGGGTGAAAGGCTCTGTAGATGTCTGCTGGTCCACTTGATTCATGACCTCTGTTAGAGTCATTTTTTCTTCATTTAATATGTTTTTTTTTTTACCTTGCCTAATATAGTCCAATTCATTTTTGAGACAATAATTATCCTGATATAAAAAATGTGTATCCTGTTTGCCTTTTTGAATGAGGATTTAGCATCTTTCTTAAGGTCCTCCTTGCTGTTTAGCTTCTTAAGATATATAGATTTTAGAATTTTTATCCTATGTTATATGCCTAATATACACTTATAACTGACAATAGATCATATTTGTCTTTCTGCTTCTAGGATACCTCACTCAGGATGATCTTTTCTATTTCCAACCATTTGCCTGCAACTTTCATGATTTCTTTGTTTTTAATTTCTGAGTAGTATTTCATTGTGTAAGTATACCACACTTTCTGTATCCATTCTTCCATTGAGGGGCATCTGGGTTGTTTTCAGATTCTGGCTATTATGAAGAAAGCTGCTATGAACATAGTTGAGCAAATATCCTTATTAAATGTTGTGGCATTTTTTGGGTATATGCCTAGCAGTGTAATAGCTGGATCTTGAGGTAGGATTATTCCTAATTTTCTGAGAAACTGGAAGATTGATTTCCTGTGGAGGGCCATGACTCTTTCAGCCTTTTGTGTTCCATCTTATTACTCTGGATGAGCTTGCCCTGCTAGAAAAATTTTTTTGAAGAAAGTAAGGTTATCCTCTCATACTCAGTAGAACAGTGCATAGAGACCTGACCTTACTCCTGTTTCCATGGCATCAGTATCTATTCTTACAGACAGCCTGTATCCTGTCTAGAAGTAGTGATTAATCATTATCAACGGAAGGTTGCCAAGTAAGAGATTTTGTGGTGTATTAATAAGGAAGAGGAAAAACTAACTTGCCTCAGTTCTTTTTTTTTTTTTTTTTGTGATGTTTTGTCAGAACCCAATTTCTTTTTTTTTTTTTTTTTTTTTTTTTTTTTTTTTTTTTTTTTTTTTGAGTGCAGTTTATTCAGGAACATTGAACAATCCTCGGACCCCAGGGAAAGCCAGCCCACAGCTTAAATAGCCTCTGGGTAGCCAACCCAGGCGTGCCACGGGGGCAATGCAGATAGGTCCACATACATGGAAGCAAGCCAGATCCTCAGCCTTAGCCAAATGTGGAATTGTTCATGACAGAGAGCACTCACCATCGGGAAGGTGGAAGGCGGAAACCAGCTCCATCTTTAAGGCATAGCATTCCGCAGCTCTCTACAGTTCCCCCTTTTTGTTTTAGAAGCATCAGGCAAGAGTAGAGGTCTGATCTCTGATATTAGAAATAAATTGGGACTTTGTACAGATGTTCATTTAGGTGTCATCCACCCAAAGAGCATCAGACCCGTCCGATACCTTTTTCTCAGAGGCGGGACCTGGGGCATCAACCCGCATGCAATCAGACATGCTCTTCTCTGGGTCCAAAGCGGCTGACCCTGAGTGCAGTGCTTAGCCTCGCATCCTGAGCATATCATTTTAGCTTTTTATGGTAGCCAACCATGCTCGGGGAGACTGTCCTGCTTCAATGGCTGTAAAGGCCTGAATGATCATGGCTGCATCACACTGTTGTGAGGCTCTAATCTTGCATATATACCACAGGCAAACCAAGGAGACCAACACCAGAAGGCCTGCTAACACTCCCATGCCCGCCCATTCCTTCAGATGATTCATGGCTGCAGCAATCCATTGATAATCCTGTGGCTAGTGCTGCGTCCACTCTGGTAGAATTTACTGTGACAATGACCACTCTCAGCTGCTCCATCGTAGTATCGAATTCTCCAGTCCAATTACCTAAAATATAGCTTGACAATTGTTTAGACAGATTTGCAGCACAGGAAAAATTCTCATGTTGTATGCTAGTAAGAGATTTTGTGGTGTATTAATAAGGAAGAGGAAAAACTAACTTGCCTCAGTTCTTTTGTTAGGCCCAGCAAGAGCCTAATTTCTGGGGAGACAGTTGAGGGGATCTGAGAAGACTCAACTGATGCAAATGCAAGAGGTTTATTCAAGCCATTGCATGATGGGGCTAGCTCTACAATCAGGCTAGAGTCAGCACCAAGTCAGGGGGCTAACTCTGCAATCAGGCTAGTGTCAGCACCAAGTTAGGAAAGCCTCAGGTTTTTAAAGGAAACACTGTAGGGATAGAGGGGGTTACAGGTTTTACAGCATGGTAGTATATATATGGTCTATTTGGGGAACCAGGTCAGGTCTGTCCCAGACATCTGGGGGATATCATATCTTTCCTGATACGTGCAGATTGAGCCACTGTTAATTGTGGGAAAAGGATTATTACATCCTGTGGTCAGACTAGGCCATTGTTAAACGTGGGAAAAGTAATTTGCTCATCCTGTGGCCTCTCCAAAAAGCAGGGGTACATGCCTTTTGTCAAAAAATCAGGGGTTATTTGGGAGGGGAGTTAGGACCATCTGGATCGGCTGCTAGATGATGTTATCTTCTTCTGCAATCGGGTGGAGGTCTTTCTTTGTTCATTTCCTTATCTCCATCGGTGCAAATGGCTAGGATCAGGAGGGTTGTTACAATCTCCTGTTCTCTGGAAAAGTACTGATAGACTTTAGTTTATCATGGGCCTACAATTTAAAATTATAAGTTTCATGACAATTAAAAGAAATATAAGTTATAGGGTTAGTCTGATTCTTTCACTTTCTGAAGTCCTGAGATTCACTGGTCTAACTTTTCTCTTTTCTTCCCCAACACCTCCTCTTGTATTCCCTGTTGCATGACCAAGAGGGCTTGGTCATAGTTGGCACCCTATATAGGAGCCTGAGAATGGAGAGTATTATAAACGACACCACTGGATACTAAAAGAGAGTTTGAAATAGAGAAGAGAAGCAGTGAGGATTTTTTTTGGTTTGTTTGTTTTTGTTTTTGTTTTTTTAACATGGAACAGGGGAATAGTATAAAAATATTTGTGCAAATGTTGATAAACAGTGGACACCACTGAGCTAACAGATTTCCTACACTCTCATTTTCTCCTGAGGGATGATATCTGAGAAAAGAGAACAGGAGGAATCCATGTCCTTCCTGATTAGACCTATAAGATAGTGAGTGCACCTCCAAGTGAGTGCATGCAGAGCCCTAGATCCAAGATCCCTCTACAGTAGCAGCCAGACATCACTTCCCTTTCATCCACACCCTCACGGTGGGCAACATAGGGATTCTTAGGAGAGCATTCTCAAAATTGAAGCACCTGTTCTGTTGGCCTACCAGTGGAGTCCAGGAAAACATTTCCTGGAGCACAGAAATATCTGAACACCAGGAGTATAGTAAAACAGGCCTGTAGAACACTGAGGTATTCAGGACAGCTGTGAATGTACATTGCACATGAATAATGCCAGCACACACTCGTACAGTAAAGCTCTACATTATGAGGCATCTACATGCTCTAACACCCTGTCCTTCCAGTACACTTCCACACATACCCCCTTACTTACACGTATGTGCCTGAAAACTTCCGTCCTTGGCTACAGCTGAAACACCAGCTCACACTGTCAAAACAGTGGATCTCTCTGATCCTCCTGAAGAACAGCCCAGACACCAGAGACAGTTGGACCCTGTTTGAAGTGTAGCCTGAAGAAATAAACATCAAAATTAAGATAAGCAGATGGCTAAAGGTCCATATAAAAACACATCCAATAAAAATCAGGACACCATGGCTCCACCAACAACCCCAAATATCAAGATATATACTAATTCATTGGAATCACAGGAAAATTATCTTAAATTTATTCTTAATCATTTATTAGAGGCACATAAAGAGGAAATGAATAAAGGTCTCAAAGAAATACAAGCAAATACAGCCATACAAATAGAGATACATGTAAAGGCACAAGGGGTGGCATATTGAGAGGAAATGAACAATGACAACACCAAAATAGAGGCCATCATAGAAAGACAGGAATCCACATTCAAACACATGAAAGAAATGGTGCAAGACACTAAAACAGAATTAGAATCAATAAAGAAAATACAAACAAAGAAAACCCAGGAGCTGAGGAACTTAGAAACTAGGTCAGGAACCACAAAGGTAAACATTACCAACAGGCCACGAGACATGGAATAGATAATCTCAGGCACTGAAGATACAGTTGCTGAAATTAATACATCTTTCAAAGAAAAAGTAAAATTGAAAAAGACCCAAACACAAATTATCCAAGAAATCAAGGATGCGATGAAAGAACGAAATCTAAGAATATTATGAATAGATAAAAAGTAGATTCTGGGTTCCAAAGTGCAGGAAATATTTTCCAGAAAAAAATAGGAGAAAATTCTCCCAACTTAAAGACTGAAATGTCCATAAACATACGAGAGGCCAACAGAATACCAAAGAGACTAGACCAGAAAAGAAACTCCTCATGTCACATAATAGTCAAAACACTAAGTCTAAAGAACAAAGAAAAACTATTAAAAGCAGCAAGGGAAAGAAGCCAAGTAACATATAACTACCTATCAAAATCACACAAGATTTCTCAACAAAAAGTATGGTGGGCCACAAGGGCCTGGGCAGATGTCATGCAGACTCTCAGGGACCACAGATGCCAATCCCAACTATCATACTCAGCAAAGATTTCAATCAAAATTGATGGAGAAAACAAAATATTCCATGACAAAACTATATTTAAACAATATCTACACAGGTATTGGAGGGCTGAGGCACTACAGAAGATACTAGAAGGAAAACTCCAATGCAGCGAAAACAACTACACCTAAGAAAGCACAGGATATAGATAAATTCACAACAAAGAATTAAAACAAAACAAGAATTGAAACACTGTAACACGACCAAATCACAATAAAAGAAAATAACACTCATTGGTCACTAATTTCTATCAACATCAATTACTGAACTTTAGAATAAAAAGTCACAGACCAACAGAATGATTGTGGAAACAGGATCCAACATTCTGCTGCATCCAAGAAACACACCTCTGCAACAAAGACAAACACTACCTCAGAGTAAAGGGCTGGAAAAATGTCTTTCAAGCAAATGAACCCAGAAAACAGGCTGGGGTAGTTATCTTAATATCTAATAAAGTAGATTTTCAACCAAACTTTAATCGAAAAAGATGTGGAGGGGCACTACATTCTCATCAAAAGAAAAATCCACCAAGCAGACATCACAACTCTGAACATCTGTGCCCCAAATACAAGAGCGCATACATTCATAAAGGAAACATTATTAAAACTCAAATCACACACGGATCCCAACTCCTTAATAGTGGGAGACTTCAACACTCCACTTTTACCAAGGGACAGATCATCTAGACAGAAGCCTAATAAAGAAAGGCACTTACATGGGTTCTAAATCAAATGGACCTAAGAGATGTCTACAGAACTTTCCACCCAAACTCAAAAGAGTATACATTCTTTTCAGAACCGCATGGAACCTTCTCCAAAATAGACCATATAGTTGGTCACAAAGCAAGCCTAAACAGATACAAGAAGATTGAAATAATTCCCTGTATTCTATCTGACCACCATGAACTAAAGCTGTACCTCAACAAAAATAGGATTAGAAAAAAGCCTACAAGCAAATGGAAACTGAATAACTTGCTGCTCAATGACAGGTGGGTTAAGGAAGAAATAAAGAAAGGAAATAAAGACTTCCTAGAATTCAATGAAAACGAAGGTACAACATACCCTAATTTATGGGACACAATGAAAGCAGTGCTCAGAGGAAAATTCATAGCACTAAGTGTCTTCAAGAAGAAATTTGTGACGTCTCATACAAGCAACTTGATGGCCCAAGTGAAAGTCCTAGAAAAAAAAAAAAAAAAAAGCAAATGCACCTAAGTGGAGCAGACAGCTGGAAATAATGAAGCTCAGGGCAGAAATCAATCAATTAGAAACAAATAAAACTATTCAAAGAATCAATGAAAGCCAGAGCTGACTCTTTGAGAAAATCAACAAGATAGACAAACCTTTAGCCAAATTAACTAAAAGACAGAGAGAAACTATCCAAATCAGCAAAATCAGAAATGAAAAGGGGGACATAACTACAGACACTGAAAAAAATCCAAGCAATCATTAGATCTTACTACAAAAGCCTATATGCCACAAATTTGAAAATTTAAAGGAAATGGAGAATTTTCTTGATAGAGTCCATCTACCAAAATTAAGTCAAGATCAGGGAGAAAGACTAAATAGTCCTATATCCCCGAAGGAAACAGAAGCAGTCATCAACACTCTCCCTTCCAAAAAAAGCCCTGGGCCAGATGGATTTAGTGCAGAATTCTACCAATATTCAAAGAAGTGTTAACTCCAATTCTCTCCAAACTATTCCACAAAATAGAAACAGAAGGAACATTACCACACTCATTCTATGAAGCCACAGTCACACTGATACCTAAACCACACAAAGACCCAACAAAAATAGAGAACTTCAGACCTATCACTCTTATGAACATTGATGCAGAAATACTCAATAAATTAATTCCAAATGGAATCCAAGAACACATCAAAGATATCATCCACCATGACCAAGTAGTCTTCAACCCAGGCATGCAAGGGTGGTTCAACATACAGAAATCCATCAATGTAATCCACCACATTAACAAACTGAAGGAGAAAACCACATGATCATCTCCTTAGATGCCGAAAAAGCATTTGACAAAGTCCCACACCCATTCATGTTTAAAGTCGTAGAGATCAGAGATACAAGGCACATACCTAAACATAGTAAAGGCAATATAAACCAAGCCTATAGCCAACAACAAACTCAATGGAGAGAAACTTAAATCAATCCCACTGAAATCAGGGACAAGGCAAGGCTGCTCACTCTCTCCATATATCTTCAACATACTACTTGAAATAATAGCTAAAGCAATAAGGCAAATAAAGGAGATCAAGAGGATACAAATTAGAAAGGAAGAGGTCAAAGTGTCACTATTCGCAGATAATGATAGTCTGCATGAGTGACCCCCAAAATTCAAACAGAGAACTCCATCAGCTGATAAACACCTTCAGCAAAGTGGCAGGATACAAAGTCAACTCAAAAAAATAAGAAGCTCTCCTTTATACCAAAGACAAAATGGCCAAGAAAGAAATCAGGGAAACAACACCCTTCACAATAGCCACTAATAACACAAAATACTTTGGGGTGACTCTAACCAAGCAAGTGAAAGACCTGTTTGAAAAAAAAGAAAAAAATACTTTAAATCTTTGAAGAAAGAAATTGAAGAAGATATAAGATGGAAAGATCTCCCATGCTCATGGATTGGTAGGATTAACATAGTGAAAATGGCCCTCCTGCCAAAAGCAATCTACACATTCAACGCAATTTCCATCAAAATACCAACTCAGTTCTTTACAGACCATGAAAGAAAAATTCTCAGCTTCATATGGAGAAACAAAAAACCGAGAATCAATCCTGCACAACAACAGATAACCTTGAGGTATCTTCATCCCACATCTCAAGCTGTACTACAGAGCAATAGTAATAAAAACTGCATGGTATTTGCATAGAAACAGAAGAAGATCAGTGAAACTGAATAGAAGACCCAGAAATAAACCCACACACACCTATGAATACTTGATTTTTGACAAAGAAACCAAAACCATTCAATGGAAAAAAGACAGCATCTTCAACAAATTGTGCTCAGCCAACTGGATGTCTACATGCAAAAAAAAAAAAAAAAAAAAAAAAAAAGTAAAAAAGAAAGAAAGAAAATAACTCCATATCTACACGCAAAAAAAAATAAGTAAATAAAGAGAAAGAAAAAGAAAATAACTCCATATCTATCACCCTGCACAAAACTAAAGTCCAAGTGGATCAAAGACCTCAACATAAAACCTGATACATTAGATCGGTTAGAAGAAGAAGTAGGGAAGACCCCAGAACTCATTGGCATAGGAGACAACTTCCTGAAAAGAACAACCAAAGCACAGGCTCTAAGAGCAACAATCGATAAATGGGACATCATGAAACTGAAAAGCTTCTGTAAAGCAAAAGAACAAATTGACTGCCTACAGACTGTGAAAATATCTTCACCAACCCTATATCTGACAGAGGGCTGATATCCTGCATATATAAAAAACTAAAGATGTTAAAAAGCAATAAATCAAGTAATCCAATTAAAATATGGGGTATACATCTAAAGAGAGAATTTTCTCTAGAGGATTGTAGAGTGGGAGAGAAACAGTTAAAGACATGATAAACATGCTCAGCCATCAGAAAGATGCAAATCAAAACAACCCTGAGATTTCACCTGACACCCATCAGAAGGACTAAGATCAAAAACTCAAGTGACAACACATGCTGGAGAGGTTGTGGAGAAAGGGGAACTCTCCTCCATTGCTGGTGGGAATGTAAACTTGTACAACCACTTTGGAAGTAAATCTGGCACTTTCTCAAACAATTAGGAATAGTGCTTCCTTAAGATCCAGCTATACCACTCCTAGGCCTATATCGAAAATTTGCTTAAGTACACAATGAAGACATTTGCTCAACCATGTTTATAGCAGCTTTATTTATAATAACCAGAACCTGAAAACAACCCAGATGTCCCTCAGTTGAGGAATGGATACAGAAATTGTGGCACTTTTATACAATGGAATACTACTCAGCAATTAAAAATGAGGAAATCATGAAATTTGCAGGCAAAGGGTGGGACCTAGAAAGGATCATCCTGAGTGAGGTATCCCAAAAATAGAAAGACACACATGGTATGTACTCACTTATACAGACCTATAAGATAGGATAAACATAGTGAAATCTATACATCTAAAGAAGATAAACAAGAAAGAGTACCCTGGTTAAGATGATCAATCCTCACTCAGAAAGACAATGTGATGGACCTTGGAGGTAGAAGAAAACAAGTAACAGGATAGGAGCCTTCCACAGAGGGCCTCTGAAAGACTCTACCTAGCAGTGTATCAAAGCAGATACTAAGATTCATATCCAAACTTTCAGCAGAGTGCAGGAAATCATAGGAAAAAGGGGGAGTTTGTATGACATGGAAAGGATAGGAGCTCCACAAGGACCAAATATATCTGAGCACAGGGGTCTTTTCTGAGACTGACACTCCACCAAAGACCATGTATGGATATAACCAACACCTCTGCTCAAATGAAACCTGTGGTAGCTCAGTAACCCACTGGATTTTTATAGTAAGGGGAACAGGGACTATTTCTGTCAGGAACTCAATGGCAGGCTCTTTGACCTCCCCAACCCCCAAGGTAGGAGCAGTCCTGCTAGGCCACAGAGGAGGACTTTGCAGCCAGTCTGGAAGATACCTGATAAAACAAGGTCAGATGAAAGGGGAGGAGGTCCTCCCCAATCAGTGGACTTGGAAAGGTGCAGGAAGGAGATGAGGGAAGAAGGGAGGATTTGGGAGGGAATGAGGGAGTGGGATACAGCTGGAAAAATGTTTTTCAAGCAAATAGACCCAGATAATAAGCTGTAGAATTTATCATAATATCTAAAAAAATAGCCTTTCAACCAAAATTAATTAAAAAACATGAGGAAGGGCATTTCATTCTCATGAAAGGAAACATCCATCAGGAGGTCATCATAGTCCTGAACATATATGACCCAAATACAAGAGCAACTGCATTTGTAAATGAAACATTATTAAAGTTTAAATCACAAATAGATCCCAACACCTTAATAGTGGGAGAGTTCAACTCTCCTCTCCTACCAAGGCAAGATGTTCTAGACAGAAGCTAAATAGCGAAATAATAACAGTTATAGAGGTCCTAAATCAAATGGAAATAATAGCTGTCTACTGAAATTTTCACCCAAGCACAAAAGAGTAGACCTTCTTTTCAGCACCTCATAGAACCTTCTCAAAAATTTGCCATATAGTTGGGCACAAAGCAAGCCTCAATGACACAAGAATATATAAATCTTGTATCCTATCAGACCACCATGGCCTAAAACTACACCTCAACAACAACAGAATATTTTAAAAGCCTACATACATATGGAAATTGAACACCTCTCTACTCACTGACAGCTTGGTCAGGGAAGAAATGAAAAAAGAAATTAGATATTTCCTAAATTTCAATGAAAATGCAGGTACAACTTATCCAAACTCATGGGACATAATGAAAGCAGTGCTATCAGGAAATTTCATAGCATTAAGTGCCTCCAGAAAGAAGTTTAAGAAATTTCTTACAAACAACCTAAAGCACATCTAAAAGCCGAAGAAGGAGAAGAAGAAGAAGAAGAAGAAGAAGAAGAAGAAGAAGAAGAAGAAGAAGAAGAAGAAGAAGAAGAAGAAGAAGAAGAAGAAGACTCACCCAAGAGGAGGAATAGATAACTGGAAATAATCATACTCAGAGCTGAAATCAATGAAGTAGAAGTAAAGAGAACAATTCAAAGAATCAATGAGACCAAGAGCTGGTTGTTAGAGAAAATCAACAAGACAGACAAACCCTTAGCCAAACTAACTAAAAGGCAGAGAGAAATTATCCAAATTAGCAAAATAAGATATGAAAAGGGGACATAATGATAGGCACTGAGGAAATACAAACAAATATTAGGTCTTACTACAGAAGCCTATATAAAACAAAATTTGAAAATTTAAGTCAAATGGACAATTTTCTTCATAGATTCCATTTAACAAAATTAAATCAAGATCAGACACATATATTACATAGTCCTGTATCCCACAAATTAATAGATGCAGTCATCAAAAGTCTCCCTTTCAAAAAAAGCCCTGGGCCAGATGGATTCAGTGAAGAATTCTACCAGACCTTCAAAGAAATGCTAACTCCAATTCTCTTCAAACTATTCCACAAAATAGAAACAGAAGAAACTTTACCAAACTCTTTCTATGAAGCCACAGTCACCTTGATACCTAAACCACAAAAAGACCAATCAAAAAAGAGACCTTCAGACCTATCACTGTTATGTAAATTTCTGTCAAAATACTCAATGTAGTACTTGCAAACCACATCCAAAAACATATAAAAGTTCTCATCCACCATGACCAAGTAGGCTTCATCCCAGGCATGCAGGGGTGATTCACTATGTGGAAATATAACAATGTAATCCATCATATAAACAAATGAAGGAGAAATACCACAGCATCATCTCCTTAGATGTTGACAAATCATTTGACAAAATCCAACACCCGTTCATGATCGAAGACTTGGTGAAATCAGGGGTACAAGGCACATATGTAAACATAGTAAAAACAATATACAGCAAGCCTATAGCAAACATCAAACTACATGTAGAGAAACTTAAATCAGTCTTGATGAAACCAGTGACAACGAAAGGCTGTCCACTCTCTCTGCATCTCTTCAACATAACAATTGAATTAAGACAACTATTGGAGAGCAAGGGAATATACAGATTCAATGCAATTCCCATCAAAATACCAACTCAATTCTTTACAGACCTTATAAAAAAGAATCTCAGCTTCTTATGGAGAAACAAAAACACAGAATCTCACAAAACAATCCTGTAAAACAGATCATCTGTATGTATGCTGAAAAACAGCAAACCAAGTAATCCAATTAAAAAATGGGGAACAGATCTAAACAGAGAATTCTTGACAGAGGAATATCGAATGGCAGAGAAACACTTAAAGAAATGCTCAACATCATTAGCCATTAGGGAAATGCAAATCAAAACGACCCTGAGACCTTACACCCATCAGAATGGCCAAGATGAAAACTCAAGTGACAACACATGCTGGAGAGGTTGTGGAGAAAGGGGAACCCTCCTCCACTGCTGGTGGGAATGTAAACTGGTACAACCACTCTGGAAATCTATCTGGCACTTTCTAAGACAATTAGGAATAATGCTTCCTCAAGACCCAGCTATACCACTGCTAGGTATATATCCAAAATTTGTTCAAGTATACAACAGGGATATTTGCTCTATCATGTGTATAGCAGCTTTATTTGTAATAGCCAGAACCTGGAAACAACCTAGATATCCATCAATGGAGGAATGGATGCAGAAATTGTGGTATTCTTACACAATGGAATACTACTCAGCAATCAAAAAGGAGGAAATCATGAAATTGGCAGGCAAATGGTGGGATCTAGAAAAGATCATTCTGAGTGAATTATCCCAGAAGGAGAAAGACAAACACGGTATATACTTGCTTATATAAACCTATAAGTTATGATAAACACAATGAAATCTATACACCTAAAAAAGATAATCAAAAGAGTGGACACAGGGTAAGATGATCAATCCTTATTTACAAAGACAGATGGGGTGTGCTTTGAACATATGACAGGAGTCTACCGCAGAAGGCATCTGAAAGACTCTACCTAGCAGTGTTTCAAAGCAGACACTAAGACACATAACCAAACTTTCGGCAGAGTACAGGGAATCATATGAAAGAAGGGGAGTTAGTATGATATGGAAAAGATAGGAGCTCCACAAGGACCAAATATATCTGGGCACAGAATCTTTTCAGAATGACATTCAACCAAGGACCATGTACAGATATAACCTAGAACCTCTGCTCAGATGCAGCCTGTGGTAGCTCAGTATCCAATTGGTTTCCCATAGTAAGGGGAAAAAAAGAATATTTCTAACAGGAACTCAATGGCTGGCTCTTTGACTTCCCCACCCCCTAAGGGAGGAGCAGGCCTATTAGGCCACAGAGGAGGATTTTACAGCCTGTCCTGAAGATACCTGATAAAACAGGGTCAGATGAATGGGGAGGAGGTCCCCAACCCTATCAGTGGACTTGGAAAGGGGCAGGGTGGAGATGAGGGAGTGAGGGTGGGATTGGGAGGGAATGAGGAATACAGAGTCAATAAAATGTAACTAATGAGAAAAAATAAAATTAAAAAAAGAAAATGTAAAAAAAAGAGAAAAGAATGGGTATAGGATTATAGAATAAAAGGTAGATTATTGAATCTAATTGTATCAAAAAAAAAGATGAAATGATTTCCCGTGCTCATGGGCTGACAGGATAAAGATGGTAAAAATGGTCATCTTAGAAAAAGCAATCTACAGATTAATTGCAATTCTCCTCAAAATACCAACACAATTATTTTCACAACTTGATGGAACAAGTCTCAACTTCAAAGGGAAAAAAAAAAAAAAAAAAAAAAAAAACAGAATTGCGAAAATAATCCAGCACAACAACAGGTCATCTGAAGGTATCTCCATCCCTGATCTCAAGCTGCACTACAGAGCAATAGTAATAAAACCTGCATGGTACTGGCCTAAAAAAAATGGTGGATCAATGGCATAGAATAAATGACCCAGAAATAAAAACAAACACCTATGGATATTTGATTATTGACAAAACACCATAAACCTTACATTATCAACAAGACAGCATTTTCAACAAGTGGTGCTTGTCTAACTAGAAGTCAACATGTAGAAAAAAATGCAAGTACTTCCATTTTTATCATCTTGCACAAAACTAAATTCCAAGTGGATCAAAGACCTCAACATAAAACAAGACAAAAAAATATATTAGAAATGGGAAGAGTGTAGAACTCATTGACACATGAGACAACTTTCTGATCAGAACACCAACAGCACAGGCTCTAAGATCAACAGTCAATAAGTGGCCTAGGCATATATCCAAAATATGCTCAAGTACACAACAAGGACATTTGTTCAACCATGTTGAAAGCATCTATATTTGTAATAGCAAGAACCAGAAAATGACCCAGACGTCCCTCAGTTGAGAAATGGATACAGAAATATCGTGGTACATTTACACAATGGACTACTACTCAGCAATTAAAAACAAGTAAATCTTTAAATTTGCAGGCAAATGTTGGGATAGAGAAAAGATTATCCCGAGTGAGGAATCCCAGAAGCAGAAAGACACACTTGGTATATATAAGTGAATATTAGACAAACAATATACGAAAAACATACTATAATCTGTATACCTGAAGAAACTAAGGAAGAAGGCGGTTCTGGGTAAGGTGATTAATCCTCACTCAGAAAGACAAATAGTACAGACATTGGAAGGAGAAAACAGGAAACAGAACTGGAGCCAAACAAAGAAGGCCTCTGAAAGACTCTACCCAGCAGTGTATCAAAGCAGATACTGAGGTTCATAAACAACTTTGGGCAGAGTGCCAGAAAAATTATGAATAAAAGGAGACATAGAAAGACCTGGAAGAGACAGGAGCTCCACAATGACATCAACACAACCAAAAAATCAGGGCCCAGGGGTGTTTTTTGAGACTGATACTCCAACCAAGGGCCATTCATGGAGATAACTTAGAACCCCTGCACAGATGTAGTTCATGGCAGCTCAGTAGCCAAGTGGATTTTGCAATAGGGGAACAGAGACTGTCTGTGACATGAACTCAGTAGGTGGCTGTTTTATCACCTCTCCCTGATTGGGAAACAGCTTTACCAGGCAAAGAGGAAGACAACGCAGCCAGTCATGATGAGACTTTATAGGCTAGGTTCAGATGGAAGGAGAGGAAGATCTCCCCTATCAGTGTACTTGGAAAGGGGCATGGGAGGAGATGAATGAGGGATGGTGGGATTGGAAGGGAATGAGGGAAGGAGCTACAGCTGGCACACAAGGGAAAAAAACTGTAATTAATATAAAAATAAAAATAAAAATAAAAAAAACAATCAATAATTGGGTCCTCATGAAAGTGAAAAGCTAGGGTAAAATAAAAGACACTGTCATCAGAACCAAGGGACAGACTGCAGTCTGGGAAAAGATCTTCACCAACTCTGTATCTGAGAGAGAGTTAATATCCAGAATATATAAAGAACTCAATAAGTTAAAAAGCAACAAATGAAGTAATCCAACTTAAAAATGGGGGACAGAGCTAAACAGAGAATTCTCAATAGAGGAATATCAAATTGCAGAGAAACATTTAAAGAAATGCTCAACATCCTTAGTCATCAGGGAACTGCATATCAAAATGACCCTGAGATTCACCTTACACCCATCAGAATGGCTAAGAGAAACAACTCAAGTGACAAGACATACAGGAGATGATGTGGAGAAAGGGGAACCTTCCTTTGTTGCTTGCTGAGAATGTAAACATATACAACCTCTTTGGAAAGAAATCCAGTGTGTTCTCAGTTGGGGATTGTTCTAACTCAAAATGCAGCTACTAGGCACATATCCAAAATATGCTCAAGTACACCACAAGTACATGCTCAAACATGTTCCCATCAGCATTATCTGTAATAGCCCAAATCTGGAAAAAAAAAACCCAGATGTCCCTCAGTTAAGGAAAGGATACGATAATTGTGTTACATTCACACAATGGAATACTATTCAGCAATTGGAATCAAAGAAATCATGGAATGTGCAGGCTAATGGTGGGACCTAGAAAAGATCATCCTGAGTGAGGTATCCCAGAAGAAGAAAGCCACACATTGTATATACTCACTTAGAAGTGGATATTATACATATAATATAGGATAAGCATATTAAAATCTTTATACCTGAAGAAGCTAAACAAGAAGGAGTACACTGGGTAATATGATCTATTGTCACTCAGAAAGGTGAACAGGATGGATGTCAGAAGAAGGAGAAAGCAGGGAACAGGACAGGAGCTTACCACAGAGGGCCACTAAAAGACCCTGTCCAGCAGGGTATCAAAGCAGATGCTGAAACACATAGCCAAATTTTCAACAGAGTGCATCGAATCTTATGAAAGAAGGGGGAGATAGAGAGACCTGGACAGGCCAGGTGGTACACAAGTAGAGCAGCAGAAGCAAAACTTCTGTGCACATGGGGTCTTCTGTGAGACTGATATTCCAAACAAGGACCATGCATGGTGATAACCTAGAACCGCCCCAGAGAAATATCCTATGGCAGCTCAGTCTCCAAGTGGGTTACCTAGTAAGGGGAAGAGGGACTGTCTCAGACATGAACTCAGTGGCTGGATCTTTGATAATCTCTCCCTGAGCAGGAAACAGTCTTACCAGGCCACAGAGGAAGACAATGCAACCAGTCCTGATGAGACCTGATAGACTAGGATTAGAAGGAAGGAGGGGAAGACCACCCCTATCAGTGGACTTGGGGAAGGGCATGCAAAGAAATGAGGGAGGGATGGTGGGATTGGGATGGAATGAGGGAATGGGATACAAGTGGCATACAAAATGAATAAATGCAATTAATAAAAAATGATTTTAAATATAAGGAATGTTGACTAGTGTGGTAAAGTCTCTTTCCATACAATCGCAGAAGTCACAAAAGGATGCTGGATGATGCTCCAAGATCCCAGAGAGATTCTATGAGACTCTCAGCAAGTTCTGAGAGGGCCTGGTGCTCCAAACTCCCAGTGAGAGTCTGATGTCTTTCATTTAGTTTTTGAACCTGCATAGAGCCTCTTTGCCTCTCATGCACAGATATAAAAGTCAAGAGATGCTGGTCTGATGTTTTGTTTGTCTCCTGGGAGTATTTACTTGTACATGTCATTTGAGTTATGTTTGTCATTGGCTCATTTTGGACTCTTCTGGATTAATATGTAGTAATCATGAACCAAACATTATCTATTGGCCATCTGTTTACCCCTTAACTTGGTTTAGCTTGTTTCAAAAATTTTCAGAAAAAAAAAAAAAAAAACAAAACAGCTTCTCTAGTAAAAAAAATGAATGAATAAAAATAAAAAAGCAGCTCATTTGACAAAGACTGATAATACTGGCTCTGTCCTTGAAGGTCTGCATTTTTGCAACTGAGTCTCCTGCCTGGGTTAACCTGGCAGCCAGCCAGTTATGGCATGTTCAGCCTGCTCTTGAAAGGGCACCAGTGGCTTCTCCGTTTCTCCATAAGAAATCTAATGTTTAATTCTGCTACAAAGCCTCTGTGCTCATAAGAAATTGGATTCAACAGGTAGCAAGATGCTCCTCCTTTGAAATAACAGCTTAAAAGTACAAAGAGTATTGTTTGTATAAGTTTGCAATGTTATATAAATCTTGGTTATAGGTTAATGATTATTGGGTATGTTTAAAATCTGTAACGTAAAGTTAACTTAAAACTTAGGATTGGAGCCATTCTAAATAACAAATGGCATGAGCTCAATAAAAAAAGTCTCCAAAGGTAACATAAATTTGTATAAGATTTTACATAATTTCTGTCCTGTCTTAAAAACAAGGATCATAAAAAAAAACGTTTAAAACTTTGTTTGTATGAGATATTAGAGCTACACCTCCATGTGTCTGTATACCAGAACTTTTCTTGTTGGCAGTCAAACTTTGTAACATCAAAATAATACATTTGGTATTGATTTTAAAGACACTGATTTGTCTGAATTTTTAACCCTGATAAAATTTGGATTTGACTTCTAAAAACTATGGTTATGCTCTATGACTTCACTCTGGGCATTTTAATATTGCAAAAGCAGATTTTGAAGAATGTTTGAATGTTTAAGGCTATAAAACATTTTAAATTTTTTCAGGTATTTAAAAATAATGACCCTCTGCAACCTAACAAGGAAATTGGAACAGTTTCTCAGTGCTTTCAGAGAGGTAAAAAGGCCTTGTTATTTATTTTATTAATTTTACCAAATTAAACCAAGCCATACCGTTTAAGGCAATTGAAGAAACTAGAGTTTTTAAAATGTATCATTTCAGGATGGTAAAAACCCATGGAATGAGTGAGTAAAAAAAAAAAATAATGAAAAGGATTTTAAAGGAAGTTTTTATGTTGTCTATAAAACAAAACAAAAAAAAAGCAAGAGACTGGGATGGAAAAAAAAAAGCTTGTCTAAAGTAAAAATGTTCTCTTTTTTTTAATTTTATTTTTTTTCTTATCAGTTACATTTTATTAACTCTGTATCCCAGCCATATCCCGCTCCCTCATTCGCTCCCAATCCCACCCTCACTCCCTCATCTACACCCTGCCCCTTTCCAAGTCCACTGATGTGGGGGGCTCCTCCCCATTCATCTGATCCTGTTTTACCAGGTATCTTCAGAACTGGCTGCAAAGCCCTCCTCTGTGGCCTAACAGGACTGCTCCTCTCTTGGGGGAGGGTGGAGAGGTCAAAGAGCCAGTCATTAAGTTCCTGGTAGAAATAGTCCTTGTTCCCCTCACTATGGGAAACCAATTGGTTACTGAGCTACCACAGGTTACATCTGAGCAGAGGTTCTATGTTATATCCATAAATGGTCTTCTTCCGTAGAATTGGGGTACTATGTAGATATTGTTTAAATTTGGTTTTGTCATGGAATATTTTGAATTCTCCGTCTATGTTGATTGAAAGTTTTGCTGGGTATAGTAGTCTGGGTTGGAATCTGTGGTCCCTTAAGGACTGTATGATTTCTGTCCAGGCCCTTCTGGCTTTCATAGTTTCTGTTGAGAAATCTGGTGTGATTATGATAGGTCTACCTTCATATGTTACTTGGCTTTTTCCCTTGCTGCTTTTATAATTTTTTCTTTGTTCTGTAGGTTCAGTGTTTTGACTGTGATGTGACGTGAAGAATTTCTTTTCTGGTCTAGTCTACTTGGTATTCTGTAGGACTCTTGTATGTTTATGGCCGTCTCCTTCTTTAAGTTGGGAAAGTTTTCTTCTATAATTTTCTTGAAAATATTTTCTGGACCTTTGAGCCTGATGTCTTCTTTTTCTTCTACTCCTATTATTCTTAGATTTTGTCTTTTCATGGTGTCCTTGATTTCTTGGATGTTTTGTGTTTGGAACTTTTTTGATTTTATTTTTTCTTTGAGAGATGTGTCAATTTCTGCAAGTGTATCTTCGTCTCCTGAGATTCTTTCTTCCATCTCTTGTATTCTGTTGGTGATGCTTACCTTTGTAGTTCCCGATCTTTTCTCTATGTTCTCCAGCTCCTGGTTTTTCTCTATTTGTATTTTCTTTATTGATTCTAATTCTGTTTTCATGTCTTGTACAATTTCCTTCATCTGTTTGAATGTGGAGTCCTGCTTTTCAATGACCGCTTCTATTTTTTTTTCCGTTTCCTCTCTATGTATCACTAATTGTGCCTCTACTTTTTTGGCTATAATTGCGTGTATTTCTATGGGAGCTTTGTTTATTTCTTCTTTATTTGCCTTCATTTGTGTGGACATTTCTTTGAAAGCTTTGTTCATTTCTTCTTTGTTTCCCTCAATTCTCGTGGTCATTTCTCTGAGAGTTCTATATGTTTCCTCTTTGTTCGTCTCGATTTCCTTGGCTATTTTTCTGAGGGCTTTGTTCATTTCATCTTTATGGGCCTCTAATAGCTGGAGAAGCATAGTTTTGAGGTCCTTTTCTTGTCTATCTAGTGAATTGAAGTGTCCATTGATTTGTGGGGTTGCTGGTGAGGTCATTATGTCCTGATTTTTATTGGGTGTGTTCTTATGTCTGCCTCTAGCCATCTGGTTATCTATAGCCCTCACTGTTTGTTCCTTGGTTTATAGCTCAGGCTATGATCATCTCTTTCTGTTTTCTGGACCTTTTTTTTTTTTTTTTTTTTTTTTTTTTTTTTTCAGGAAGATGAGAGAGGTTCGGTGGTTTTGGAGTGTGCACTGTGGTTTCAGTTTTGCCTAAGTAAGGAATGTGGCACAGTGTGCATGTGCGGATTCTTTGACTATTGCAGTGGTCTGTAGGCCACTATTATGCATTTCTGTCTGAGATCCAGGGATTGTTTGCCTGGATTACACTGGTGGACCCACAAGGCAGAGGCTGCAACATTGGGGTCGCTATCCCAAGAATCCCTATGATGCCCACACTAGGGGTGAGGGTGGCAGGGATCTCGTCTGGTTGCTTCTGTGGAGAGGCCCTGGGTCTGGGGCAAACTCTCCCTAGAATGCTCACTCACTCTCTTGCAGGACCAGTTGGAATGCACAGGGGTTCCCCTTTCTCTCTACTCTCTGATTTGGTCCTGCTGCAGAAAATGCACGGGTAGGCTAACAGTCAGCTCTGTGACACTGTGGCCACAGGACTCGGTGTCCACCATTCCTGTGTGCTGCCTCTCTGTCCTTTCCCTCTACCAGGAAGGATTATGATGACTGGTTCCAGGGTAGCTTGGGAAAGAGTTAGGTTGAGTGTTCTCAATCCCAGGTCCCGGG
Organism: Meriones unguiculatus; assembly: GCF_030254825.1. Lineage (NCBI taxonomy): Eukaryota > Metazoa > Chordata > Mammalia > Rodentia > Muridae > Meriones > Meriones unguiculatus. Next base: position 117,293,875 of record NC_083369.1, read on the forward strand.
CCCAGATCTCTCTGCAAGAAGCAGCCTGGCGGTAGAACCTATGTTTGCTGATGCCGAGATTGTACCAGGTAGGGTTGAGTGTCCTAAGATCCAGAGCTTGGGTTTCTCTGCCAGGGGCCGCTGGGTGAGCTGAAGAGGGGGTGCTGTGTCCTGTGGCAGGCTCCCTCTCTGTCCTTCCCCTCTGACCTGCCCCTCCACCAGGGCAAGCTTATGGCTGTGCTCTCAGGGGAGTGCCAGAAGGGGTTGGGAATTCTCAGTCCCGATCCTGAGCCAGGGTTTTTCTGCCAGGGGTCAGGGGGCTGCCGGTGATAGGACTTGGTGCTAGACCTTATTGTGCAGGATGCAGGAGATTCTCAGGATGTGTTGAATGACCACAGTCCCAGATCCTGAGCTGAAGTTTGTTTGCTAGGAGCCTCTGGCAGCACTGGGGTCCGAGCACTGTGAAGCCGCTGTGCACCTCTTTATCTTTCCTCTCCACCATGGCAGGGTTATGGTGGCATTTGCGGGAGTGCTCGAAAGGATTGGGTTTTCTCAGTCCCAATCTCGGGTTGGGGTAAAGACAATGTGGTCTGTGGCAGATTCTGGTGGATGCCCCCTGCCTCCTCCGAAGAGGAAGTAGGGATTTTGAGCTGGGCGCGCAGCAGCTCTCTGCACAGTGGATCTCAGCTGTGAAGGTGGCGGGTACCCATGGTCAGTGAGACCTTCCAGGGAAAGACCGGGTAACCCATGATAAGTCTCTCAACCTTCCTTCCCCATGGGGTTTTCTTGGAACTGGAACTCTCAGTCTCTGGCACCCTTGTGCCCACCAATCAGCCTGGGAAAGTGATCAGGACACGCAAGCGTGCGGCTCCAGCCTGGAGAACCAAAGCCCGCATTAGCTGGGATCTCTTCTGGGTTCTAGCTGTGTGGCCTGAGAGTGGACCCGACCAATTCCCATGCTGTGGGAGCCTCCCCTCACCTGGGAAACATGATAGCTGTAGTTTTAGGGCCCAGAGTTCAGCCTCCTGGTCGCTGCACGGAGAGTTTTGTCCTGTTTCTCAGACACAGTGTTCTCCTGGCGCCGCCATCTTGGCCCCCCAAAAATGTTTTCTTAAACCTAAAAATCAGAGCTAGAAAAAAATCATAACCTAAACATGTATAAAATGTTGTAAAATGTCAAAGTATATAAAAATTTATAAAAGGCCAGAGTATGTAAAAATTACAAGAAGCTAGAGGGCATATGAACTTTATTTGCTTTGGTTGTATACCTGGAAATACAAGAAAAAATAAACTGTAAAGTATGCCAAAATTTAAACCATATTAAGTTAATTCTGGTTGGTTTTGCCCCAGATCCAAGGTCCCTGTTTGCTAGCAGGCAGATATCAGATCCCTCCAACCACATCCACACTGTAGGCAACATAGACATCATTGGGACAGTGTTCTCAACATTGAAGCCCGTCTTCTGTGGGTCTCCTAGTGGAGTCCAGGCAAAAAATTCCTAGATCCCAGACAGATCTGAATAATGGGAGGACAGTACCACAGGCCTATATGCATTTAGAGCACCCATGCAGGCACATTGTGCCCATGAACTGCACCCGCACCCAATCCTGCACTTATGCTCCACCATTCCAGGCATCTAAACACTCAGGCACACTGTCCTTCAAGGCACACTTCCACACACTCCCATGATTTTGTGTATGTACCTGCATCTTTCCTGCCTTAGCTACAGCTAAAACACCAACATCTGCTCTCAAAGTGGTGGACTTCTCTCATCTTCCTGAAGTATACTCCAGATACCAGAGACAAACAGACCCAGTTTGGAAGTACAGACTAGAGGAAAAAACAGCCAAAGCCACTGATAAGCAATGGCTAAAGATTGGCATAAGAACACATCCAAAAAAATCAGGACAACTTGCCTTCATCACCAACCCCAAATATCAACGGCTATTTTAATAACATCAGAAGCACAGGAGAATGATCTCAAGTGTGTGCTTTTCCAGTTATTAGAGGCCCATAAGAAAATATCAGAAAAAGGATAGATATCCCATGCTCATGGATTGATAGGATAAACATAATGAAAATGGCCATCCTGCTAAAAGTAGTCTACAGATTCAAGGTAATTCCCATCAAAATACCAACATAATTCTTTACAGAACTTGAAAGAACAATTCTCAATTTCATATGGAAAATAAAAAACCCACAGTTGTTTAAAAAAAATCCTGTACAACAACAGATCATCTGGAGTTATCTCTATCCTTGATCTCAATCTGTACTATAGAACCACAGTAATAAAAACTGCATGGTACTGGCAGAGAAACAGTCTGGAGGATCAACACAATCAAATAGAAGACCCAGAAATAAACCCACACACCTACGGATATTTGATTTTTGACAAAAATCCAAAACCATACAATGGAATATTGATAGCGTCTTCAACAAATGCTTCTGGCTTAACTAGATATCTACATGTAGAAAAATGTAAATAGATCCATACTTATGACCCTGCCCCAAACTAAAGTCCCAGTGCATCAAAGACCTCCACATAAAACCAGACACACTAAATCTGTAAGAAGATCAAGTGGGGAAGATCCTTGAACTCATTGGCATAGGAGTCAACTCTTAAACACAACATCAACAACACAGGCTCTAAGATCAACAGTTAATAAATGGGACCTCATGAAACTGAAAAGGTTCTGTAAAGCAAAGAACACTGTCATAAGAACAAAACGACAGCCTACAGATTGGGAAGGATCTTCACCAACCCTCTATCTGACAGAGGGCTAATATCCAGAATATATAAAGAACTTAAGAAGTTAAACACCGGGAGAATCCAAGATTGGGGCGACCAGCATGCACCATATTCAGAGGAGCTGAAACTCTGAATTGGTGAGTCTAGGGGCTGTAAAACCCAAAACAATGGTAGAAGAGTCTGGGGAGAAGGGAGACAAACCCTGATCTGAGTCCAATAGGATACAGTTTGTCAGCGAACATCTCCTTGGACTTCACCTGGGGAATCGATTCCCAGGCACTTCCATAATAATGGGTGGAAGCAGAAGTAGAGGTAGCCAAGCCTACAGCAGAGGAAGCAGCGGAGGTACCGCAGCAAACATGGAGGCAGCAGTGGAGGCACCACAACTAGCAGCTGAAGCAGAGGAAGCACCCCGCAGTGCAAACAGCTTGCCTAAACACAGTGCTACCTGTTCCAAGCACAAATCCTCCTCCTTGAGATTTGAGACTAAGTACACTCAAACCCCTGGCATTTTCCCCAGGAACTCTGATCACCAGCCTTGCCTGAGGGGGAGGAGGCAGAGGAAGCACATAGCGCTTCCCAAATCAGAGAGCACAGCACAGCCTGCTGTGTTCACAGCTTCTAGCACAGAGCAGAGGGCTGGGCACACAGAGCCCACGACAGAGTACTTGTCCAACCTGCAGTGTCAGCCACAGACCTCATAGTCCAGCCTGCAGAGCCTTCCAAAGATTGGAGACCACTGGCTATTCAGGAAACCTGCACAGGGATTTGTGTCCACAATCTGTGCTTGCTAACACCATTAGCATCCACATCCCCTCCTGTGCTTCCTCCCAACCCCCATATCCCAATTACACTCTCTAGCACTACCCATCAAGACACACTTAGACATGCGTGGGAGCACACACACACACACACACACACACACACACACACACACTTACTCCCCCGCAATAATGAATCTGTGCCAGCAGCTTTTCCTCTCTAGGGTACAACTGAAGCAACAACACACACTCTCAAAACATTGGACTTCCCTGATTTTCCTGAAGAATATTCCAGACACCAGAGAAAGACAGTTCCAGTCTGAAGTTCAGACTCAAGGAAAAGACAGTGAAGATCACATATAAGCAAATGGACAAAGGTAGGAGTAAGAACTCACCCAACAAAAATCAAGACACCATGGCCCCACCAGCAACCCCCAAGCTGTCATTGAGTAGCAAGTTGTTCAGTTTCCATTTATGTACAGGCTTTTTGCTGTTTCTCTTGTTGGTGAGGTCCAGCTTTAAACCATGATGGTCAGATAGGATACAAAGGATTATTTCAATCTTCTTGTATCTGCTGAAGCTTGCTTTGTGACAAACTACATGGTCTATTTTGGAGAATGTTCCATGAGGTGCTGAAAAGGTATACTCTTGGTTTTGGGTGCAAAGTTCTGTAGACATCTATTAGGTCCATTTGATTTAGGGCCTCTGTAAGTGCCCTTTTTTTCCTGTTTTACTTGTGAATGGATGACCTGTCCCTTGGTGAAAGCAGAGCGTTGAAGTCTCCCACTATTAAGGCTTCCAATCAATGTGTGATTTCAGCTTTAATAATGTTTCTTTTACAGATGTAGGTGGTCTTTTATTTGGGGCTTAGATGTTCAAAATTGTGATGTTCTCCTGTTGGAATTTTCCCTGATGAGAAGGAAGTGCCCCTCCTCATCTTTTTTTATTAATTTTGGTTGAAAGCCTATTTTATTAGATATTGGGATCGCTCCCTCAGCTTGTTTTCTGGGTCCATTTGCTTGATAAACATTTTTCCAGCCCTTTACTCTAAGGTAGTGTTTACCTTTTTTGCATAGGTGTGTTTCTTGGATGCAGCAGAATTCTGGATCCTGTTTGCACAACTGTTCTATTAGTCTGTGTCTTTTTATTGGAGAGTTGAGTCCATTGATATTGATAGATAATAGTGACCAATGACCGATAGTTCCTTTTACTGTAGAGTTGGTGGTCTTACTATGATTCATTGCAGGTTTTTTTCTTTTAATTTTTTTGGGAAATTATCTGTACACTATTTTTTCTTTAGTGTAGTTGTTTTCATTGGATTGGAGTTTTCCTTCTAATATCTTCTTTCGGGCTGGGTAGCTGTGTAGATATTGCTTCAATTTAGTTTTATCATGGAATATTTTGATTTCTCCATCTATGTTGATTGAAAGCTTTGCTGGGTATAGTAGTCTGAGTTGACATCTGTGTTCCCTTAAAGACTGAATGATTTCTGTCCAGACCCTTTTGGCTTTCATAGTTTCTGATGAGAAGTCTGGTGTGATTCTGATTGGTCTACCTTCATATGTCACTTGGCCTTTTTCCCTTTGTTTTGTAGGTTTAGTGATTTGACTATGATGTGACAGGAAGTATTTCTTTTCTGGTCTAGTCTATTTGGTGTTCTGTAGGCTTCTTGTATGTTTATGGACATCTCTTTCTTTAAGTTGGGAAATTTTTCTTCTATTATTTTCTTAAAAATATTTTCCAGTTCTTGGAGCATGGAGTCTTCTTTTTTTTTTTTTTTTTTAAATTTATTTATTTATTTTTATCAGTTACATTTTATTAACTCTGTATCCCAGCCATGTCCCGATCCCTCATTCCCTCCCAGTCCCTCCCTCCCTCCCTCATCTCCATCGTGCCCCTTTCCAAGTCCACTGATAGGGGGGACCTCCTCCCCATTCATCTGATCCTGTTTTATCAGGTATCTTCAGGACTGGCTGCAAAGCCCTCCTCTGTGGCCTAACAGGACTGCTCCTCCCTTCGGGGGTGGGGAGACCAAAGAGCCAGTCATTGAGTTCCTGTTAGAAATAGTCCCTGTTCCCCTCACTTTGGGAAACCAATTGGTTACTGAGCTACCACAGGCTACATCTGAGTGGAGGTTCTAGGTTATATCCATACATGGTCCTTGGTTGAATGTCAGTCTCAGAAAAGACCCTGTGCCCAGATATATTTGGTCCTTGTGGAGCTCCTATCCTTTCCCCATCAGACTAACTCCCCTTCTTTCTTATGATTCCCTGTACTCTGCCAAAGGTTTGGTCATGAGTCTTTGCTTTGAAAACACTGCTAGTTAGAGTCTTTCAGATGCGCTCAGTAGACTCCTGTCATACGTTCAATGCACATCCCATCTGTCTTTCTAAATGAGGATTGATCATCTTACCCCATGTCCACTCAATTGATTATCTTTTTTAGGTGTATAGATTTCATTATGTTTATCATATCTTATAGATCTATATAAGTGAGTATATCCCATGTTTGTCTTTCTCCTTCTGGGATATTTCACTCAGAATGATCTTTTCTAGATCCCACCATTTGCCTGCAAATTTCATGATTTCCTCCTTTTTGATTGCTGAGTAGTATTCCATTGTATAAAAATACCACAATTTCTGTACCCATTCCAGCGTTGATGGACATCTGGGTTGTTTCCAGGTTCTGGCTATTACAAATAGAGCTGCTATAAACATGATTGAGCAAGTGTCCTTTTTGTGTACTTGAACAAACTTTGGGTATATACCTAGCAGTGGTATAGCTGGGTCTGGAGGAAGCACTATTCCTATTTGTCTTAGAAAGCGCCAGATATCTTTCCAGAGTGGTTGTACCAGTTTACATTCCCACCAGCAGTGGAGGAGGGTTCCCCTTTCTCCACATCCTCTCCAGCATGTGTTATCGCTTGAGTTTTTCATCTTGGCCATTCTGATGGGTGTAAGGTGATATCTCAGGGTCGTTTTGATTTGCATTTCCCTGATGGCTAATGAGGATGAGCATTTCTTTAAGTGTTTTTCTGCCATTCGATATTCCTCTGTCGAGAATTCTCTGTTTAGCTCTGTTCCCCATTTTTTAATTGGATTACTTGGTTTGCTGCTTTTCAGCTTCTTTAGTTCTTTGTATATACTGGATATTAGTCCTCTGTCAGATAAAGGGTTAGTGAAGATTCTTTCCCAATCTGTAGGCAGTCGTTTTGTTTTGATGATGGTATCCTTTGCTTTACAGAAACTTTTCAGTTTCATGAGGTCCCATTTATTGATTGTTGCTCTTAGAGCCTGTGCTGTTGGTGTTCTGTTCAGGAAGTTGTCTCCTGTGCCAATGAGTTCTAGGCTGTTCCCCACTTTTTTTTCCAATTGATTTAGGGTATCTGGTTTTATGTTGAGGTCCTTGATCCACTTTGACTTTAGTTTTGTGCAGGGTGATAAATATGGATCTATTTTCATTTTTCTGCATGTAGACATCCAGTTGGTCCAGCACCATTTGTTGAAGATGCTGTCTTTTTTCCATTGAATGGAATTGGCTTCTTTGTCGAATATCGAGTATTCATAGGTGTGTGGATTTAGTTCTGGGTCTTCTATGCGGTTCCATTGATCCTCCTTTCTGTTTCTATGCCAATACCATGCAGTTTTTATTACTGTTGCCCTGTAGTACAGCTTGAGATCAGGAATGGAGATACCTCCAGATGATCTGTTGTTGTACAGGATCGTTTTGGAGATTCTGGGTTTTTTGTTTCTCCATATGAAGCTGAGAATCTTTTTTTCAAGGTCTGTAAAGAATTGAGTTGGTATTTTGATGGGAATTGCATTGAATCTGTAGATTGCTTTTGGCAGTATGGCCATTTTCACAATGTTAATCCTACCAATCCATGAGCACGGGAGATCTTTCCATCTTCTGATATCTTCTTCGATTTCTTTCTTCAGAGACTTGAAGTTTTTCTCAAACAGGTCTTTCACTTGCTTGGTTAGAGTCACACCAAGGTACTTTATGTTATTAGTGGCTATTGTGAAGGGTGTTGTTTCCCTAATTTCTTTCTCAGCCTTTTTGTCTTTGGTATATAGGAGGGCTTCTGATTTTTTTGAGTTGATTTTGTATCCTGCCACTTTGCTGAAAGTGTTTATCAGTTGAAGGAGTTCTCTGGTTGAATTTTTGGGGTCGCTCATGTATACTATCATATCATCTGCAAATAGTGACACTTTGACCTCTTCCTTTCCGATTTGTATCCCCTTGATCTCCTTTAGTTGTCTTATTGCTCTGGCTAGGACTTCAAGTACTATGTTGAAGAGATATGGGGACAATGGACAGCCTTGTCTTGTCCCTGATTTCAGTGGGATTGATTTAAGTTTCTCTCCATTGAGTTTGATGTTAGCTATAGGCTTGCTATATATTGCCTTTACTATGTTTAGGTATGTGCCTTGTATCCCTGATCTCTCCAAGACTTTAAACATGAATGGGTGTTGGACTTTGTCAAATGCTTTTTCGGCGTCTAAGGAGATGATCATGTGGTTTTTCTCCTTCAGTTTGTTTATGTGGTGGATTACATTGATGGATTTCCGTATGTTGAACCACCCTTGCATGCCTGGGATGAAGCCTACTTGGTCATGGTGGATGATATCTTTGATGTGTTCTTGGATTCGGTTTGCAAGTATTTTATTAAGTATTTTTGCGTCAATGTTCATAAGAGAGATAGGCCTAAAGTTCTCTTTTTTTGTTGTGTCTTTGTGTGGTTTAGGTATTAAGGTGACTGTGGCTTCATAGAATGAGTTTGGTAGTGTTCCTTCTGTTTCTATTTTGTGGAATAGCTTGAGGAGAATTGGAGTTAGCACTTCTTTGAAGGTCTTGTAGAATTCTGTGCTGAAGCCATCTGGTCCAGGGCTTTTTTTGGAGGGGAGACTGTTAATAACTGCTTCGATTTCCTTGGGAGATATAGGGCTATTCAGTCTTTCTACCTGATCTTGACTTAGTTTTGGTAGATGGAATCTTTCAAGAAAATTATCCATTTCATTCAGATTCTCAAATTTTGTGGCATATAGGCTTTTGTAGTATGACCTAATAATTGTTTGGATTTCCTCAATGTCTGTGGTTATGTCCCCATTTTCATTTCTGATTTTGCTGATCTGGATAGTTTCTCTCTGCTTTTTAGTTAGTTTGGCTAAGGGTTTGTCTATCTTGTTGATTTTCTCAAAGAACCAGCTTTTTGTTTCATTGATTCTTTGGATAGTTTTATTTGTTTCTAGTTGATTGATTTCAGCCCTTAGTTTGATTATTTCCAGCCGTCTGCTCCTCTTGGGTGTATCTGCTTCTTTTTTTTCTAGGGTTTTCAGTTGGGCCATTAAGTTGTTTGTATGTGATGTTACGAATTTCTTCTTGCAGGCACTTAGTGCTATAAATTTTCCTCTGAGCACTGCTTTCAATGTGTCCCATAAATTTGGGTATGTTGTGCCTTCCTTTTCATTGAATTCTAGGAAGTCTTTAATTTCTTTCTTTATTTCTTCCTTAACCCAGCTGTCATTGAGTAGTAAGTTGTTCAGTTTCCATGTGCGTGTCGGCTTTTTGTTGTTTCTGTTGTTGTTGAGGTGGAGCTTTAGTCCATGGTGGTCAGATAATATACAAGGGATTATTTCAGTCCTTTTGTATCTGTTGAGGCTTGCTTTGTGGCCCACTATATGGTCTATTTTGGAAAAGGTTCCATGCGGTGCTGAAAAGAAGGTGTACTCTTTTGAGTTTGGGTGAAATGATCTGTAGACGTCTATTAGGTCCATTTGATTTAGGGATTCTGTGAGTGCTTTTATTTCCCTATTTGGTGTCTGTCTAGTTGATCTGTCCCTTGGTGAGAGCGGAGTGTTGAAGTCTCCGACTATTAAGGTATTAGGATCAATGTATGATTTAAGCTTTAATAATGTTTCATTTACGAATGTCGGTGCTCTTGTATTTGGGGCATAGATATTCAAGATTGTGATGTCCTCTTGGTGGATTTTTCCTTTGATGAGAATATAGTGGCCCTCCTTATCTTTTTTGATTAACTTGGGTTGAAAGTCTATTTTATTAGATATTAGGATGGCTACTCCAGCTTGTTTTCTGGAACCGTTTGCTTGAAAAACAGTTTTCCAGCCCTTTACTCTGAGGTAGTGTTTGTCTTTGTTGCATAGGTGTGTTTCTTGGATGCAACAGAATGTTGGATCCTGTTTCCTTAACCATTCTGTTAGCCTGTGTCTTTTTATTGGTGAGTTGAGTCCATTGATATTGATAGATAATAGTGACCAATGCATGTTAGTTCCTTTTGTAATGGAGTCGATGATCTAACCCTGTTTCATTGCTTGTTTTCTTTTCATTTTTGTTGGGACATTATCTGTATGCCCTGTTTTCTTGGGTGAATTTGTTTTCATTGGATTGGAGTTTTCCTTCTAGTATCTTCTGTAGGGATGGTTTGCTGTGTAGATATTGTATAAATTTAGTTTTGTCATGGAATATTTTGTTTTCTCCATCTATGTTGATTGAAAGCTTTGCAGGGTATAGTAGTCTGGGTTGACATTTGTGATCTCTTAGAGTCTCCATGATACTTGCCCAGGCCCTTCTGGCTTTCATAGTTTCTGATGAGAAGTCCGGCGTGATTCTGATAGGTCTACCTTCATATGTTACTTGGCCTTTTTCCCTTGCTGCTTTTAATATCTTTTCTTTGTTCTGTAGATTTAGTGTTTTGACTATGATGTGACGTGATGTGTTTCTTTTCTGGTCTAGTCTATTTGGAGTTCTGTAGGCCTCTTGTATATTTATGGACATCTCTTTCTTTAAGTTGGGAAAATTTTCTTCTATGATTTTCTTGAAAATATTTTCTGGACCTTGGAGTCTGGAGTCTTCTTTTTCATGAATTCCTATTATTCTTAGATTTTGTCTTTTCATAGCATCCTTGATTTCTTGGATATTTTGTGATTGGAACTTTTCTGATTTTACTTTTTCTTTGAGAGAAGTATCCATTTCTGCAAGTGTGTCTTCAGCTCCAGAGATTCTCTCTTCCATCTCTTGTATTCTGTTGGTGATGCTTACTTTTGTTGTTCCTGATCTTTTCTCCAAGTTCTCCAGCTCAAGGGTTTTCTCATTTTGTGTTTTCTTTATTGATTCTAATTCTGTTTTCATGCCTTGCACCATTTCTTTCATGTGTTTGAATTTGGATTCCTGTCTCTCTACGATGGCCTCTATTTCTTTTTTCATTTCCTTCTTATATGCCACTAATTTTTCCTCTACTTGTGTATCTATTTGTTTGGCTATGTTTGCCTGTGTTTCTTTAAGGATATTGTCTATTTCTTCTTTCTTTGCCTCCAATTGACTGGCCATCTCTTTGAAAGACTTGTTCATTTCCTCCTTATAAGCCTCAAATAATTGGGCAAGCATGACTTTAAAATCATTTTCCTGTGCTTCTGCTGAATTGGTGTATCCACCGATTTTGGCGTTTGCTGGTGAAGTCATGATGTCCTGATTTATGTTGGAAGTGTTCTTTCGCCTACCTCTGGCCATTGGCTTATCTGAAACCTTCCCTGTTTGTTTTTGGATTCTGCAGATCAGACTGGTGCTGTCTCTCTCTGGTGTCTGGAGAGTTCTTCAGGAAGCTGAGCACTCTCAGCGTGTGCTGAGGACTAGCTGTACCTGTGGGAGGAAAGTACGCAGGCGCAAACGGGGCAAATGCAAGCGTGTGTGTGTGTGTGTGTGCGCGCGCGCGCGCGCGCGTGCGTGTCTGTGTGTGTAAGTGTGCGTGGATGAGTTTCTCGAGGGACAGAGTGATGGCTAATGTTGAACCCTTGAGTGTGTGGGAGGGGCTCTGCACTGTATATGTCGCAGGCGCTAATGATGATCGCAGCGCAATTTCTGGCATTAACTGTCTTAGCTCCTCAATCAGGCCCACAGGGCAGGAACTTCAATGCCCCTAGTGCCCCTCTGTTTCCCAAAGTGGGTATGTGGGTGGGAGGGGGGTTCGATGCCTGGCTTCTGATTTAGAAGGACCCAGGATCTGGGGAACTGCAGATTCTCAAGGATGCACTCACTTACAGGCAGGTCTCTTGGCCGATATCGTGGTATCCGGGGCTCTCTGCTCTCTGGTTTGGCCCTGCTTCTTTGATGTGTTCCGCCAGTTCTGTGCTGCTGTCACTGCCAGGTTCTGAGGTCTTGCTGCAGCTGGAGATTTCAGGGTGGTCACTTCAGCAGGGATGGGGTAACCAGGCTCTCTGTTCTCTGGTTTGGCCCTGGTTAGTCTTAAACTGGAGGGCTGTGGTGCCCCGCCAGTTCAGTGCTGCTCCGCCTCCACGTCCCCCTGTAACTGCAGACTGGGTTGCTAGTCCCAAAGCTTTCTGGGAAGTCCTGGGATCTCTTCGTTGTGCTCTCCAAGCTTGGGAGGCCCAGCGCCTGGTGTGTCCAGGTTGTATGACGTTTCTGCCTGGTTTCGGTGAGTATATAGCGTATTCTCTGTCACTGTGGGATTGGGCGGGTCGTACCGTCCGTGATGGCGATCCTGCGGAGCTAGTATGGTGTCTAGCAGATTCGTGCCCTGGGAGGATGGCGCAGCCGCTGCGCGAATCTGGGAGTCCCGGGCACGTACTGCTGGCTTTTATCTGCCGCTAAAGTGCTTGGGGCTCCGTCTCAGCGGCTGTATACCCCAGGCAGTTAGGTCTGCGCTGAGAAAGATGAGTCAGCTGTGCCGCTGTGCCGAGGAGGAAGGAGGTCTGGGGGAAGGGAGTGCCGCAAGAACAAAGGATCGTTTCTCTCCTTCCCCAGGCAAGTCTCCGGGTGACCGGAGGCCAAAGTTTTCACCTCCTGCGATGTTCTCTGGTGTTCAGAAAGCCTCGCTGTGGTTTTCCTGGGTTGGGGGTCCTTCCATTCTCCAACTCAGAAGATCAGGTATCCCACCGCTCAGAAACTGTGTGTGCTAGTCGCCATCTTGGCCTGGAGTCTTCTTTTTCATCTATTCCTATTATTCTTAGGTTTCATCTCAGCAATTAAAAACAATCCTACTCAACAATTAAAAACAAGGAAATTATGAAATTTGCAGGCAAATTTTGGGACCTAGAAACGATCATCCTGAGCGAGGTATCCCAAAAGCAGAAAGACACACATGGTATATACTCACTTATATAGACCTATAAGATAGGATAAATATCCTGAAATCTTTACACCTAAAGAAGATAAACAAGAAAGAAGACCAAGGGTTAGATGATCAATCCTCACTTAGAAAGACAAATGGGATGGACCTTGGATGTAGGAGACAACAAATAACAGGACAGGAACCTACCACAGAGGGCCTCTGAAACACTCTACCTAGCAGTGTATCAAAGCAGATATTAAGACTCATAACTAAAATTTGGGCAGAGTGCAGGGAATCATATGAAATTAGGGGGAGTTAGTAAGACCTGGAGAGGACAGGAGCTCCACAAGGACCATATATATCTGGGCACAGGCGTCTTTCATGAGACTGTTTCTCCAACCAAGAACCACGTATGCATATAACCTAGAACCCCAGTTCAGATATAGCTCATGGTAGCTCAGTATCCAAGTGGATTCTATATTAAGGGGAACAGGGGCTATTTCTGACATGAACTCAATGGTGAGCTCTTCACACACACACACACACACACACACACACACACACACACACACCCGCAAGGGAGCAGCAACCTTGCTAGGTCACAGTAGGGGACATTGCAGCCAGTCCTGAAGAGACCTGATAAACTAGGGTCAGATGGAAGGGGAGGAGGTCCTCCCCTATCAGTGGATTTGGAAAAGAGCATGGAGGAGATGAGGGAGGGGGGGTGGGAATGGGAGGGAATAAGGACGGGGTCTACGGCTGGAATACAAAGTAAATAACCTGTGATTAATATAAAAAATTTAAAAATTTTAAAAAATAATAAAATTTAAAAAAGAAACTTAGAAAACAAGAAGTTAAACACCAGCACATCAAATGATCCAATTTAAAAAAATGGATTTCAAAGCTAAACAGAGAATTCTCTGTAGAGGAATATCGAATGGCAGAGAAACACTTAAAGAAATCCTCAGCCTCATTATCCATCAGGGAAATGCAAATCAAAATGACCCTGAGATTTCACCTACACCCATCAGAATGGCCAAGACCATAAATCCAAGTGACAACACATGCTGGAGAGGCTGTGAAGAAAGGGGAACCCTCCTCCACTTCCATTGGGAATGTAAACCTGTACAACCTCTCTGGAAATTCAATCTGCACATTCTCAGACAACTAGGAATAACTCTTCCTCAAGATCCATCCATACCACTCCTAGGCGTGTATCCAAAATACACTCAACTATACAACAAGAACATTTGCTCAACAATGTTCCTAGAAGCTCTATTCATAATAGCCACAATCTGGAAATGACGTAGGTGTCCCTCAATGGAGGAATAGATACAGAAATTGTGGTACATTTGCACAACGGAATACTACACATCTATTAAAAACAAGGAAATCATGAAATTTTCAGGCAAATGGTGGGAACTATAAAAGACCATCTTGAGTGAAGTGACCCAAAGAAAAAAATATACTCTATACAATGTTATTTTTAATTTTTTAATTTTTTTAATTAATTTATTTTCAATTAATTACAGTTTATTCACTTTGTATCCCACCTGCAGCCCCTACTTTGTCCTCGTCTAATCCCACCCTCGTTCCCTTATCTCCTCCCATTCCCCTCCACAAGTTCACTGATAGTGGAAAGCATCCTCCCCTTCCATCTGACCCTAGCATATCAGGTCTCATCAGGAGTGGCTGCATTGTCTTCCTCTGTGGCATAGTAAGGCTGCTCCCCACTCAAGGGAAGAGCCGGGTGAGTTCATGTCAGAGACAGTCCCTGTTCCAGTTACTAGGGAACCACTTGAATAATGAGGTTCCATGGATTACATATCTGCAGGAGTTCTAGGTTATCCCCATGCATGGGCCCAGGTTGGAGCATCAGTCTTGGAAAAGACCCTTTTGCCCAGATCCTTCAGTTCTGCTGCTCTCTTTGTGGAGTTTCTGTCCCCTCCTACCACCGAGGTCCTTCATCTCCCCCTTCTTTCACAAGACACTCTGCACTCTGCCCAAAGTTTGGCCAGCAGTCTCAGCATCTGCTTTGATACCCTGCTGGGTAGAGTCCTTCAGAGGTCCCCTGTGGTAGGCTCCTGTCCTGTTCCCTACACTCTCCCTCTTCTGACGTCCATCTTGTTTGCCTTTCTGAGTGATTATTAATGATTTTATCCAGGGTCCTCCTTCTTGCTTAGCTTCTTTGGGTGTACAGATTTTAGTATGTTTATCCTATATTCTAAGTCTAATATCCACTTTTAAGTTAGTGAAAAAATTTATTTATATGTTTTTAGTTTGCATTTTCTGAATCAGCAGAGCCTAACCCCTCTTCTAGAGCCTGTTTCCATTCCCCTCTTAGAAAGTTTCTTTAACTGAATTGTCTCTCCAGGGAGTGTAAGGGATGACTTACGATGTCATGTTCTCAACATGATTATTTTCATAAATTTCATAATTCTGCCTTGAACCTGGTGACTACATGCACCTTGTTGCAGCTATAAGTGACTTCCAAACTGAGGAGCACAGCTGTTTTCAGAAATCAAATTTACAAGCCAGTGATTTAAAAAAAAAAAATGAAGGGAAAGAAGGCACTCCATAAGCACTTTTTTAAATCACTTTTTTTCATGAAACTGTACACCAAGTCGTACTAGTTTTCTAAAATACCACTACAACAATTCACAGAAGTCAGAAATTTTAAAATAGAGCTTAAAGGCTATTTAGCTCCTACACAAATGCCACAAATCCATGTATCTTTGGGACTGAATACAAGTCAAGAGATTTTTCATGGAGCTGCTTGTGTTAAGGAGAGTAAAGAAAACTCACCAATGGATGCTGTCTAAACTGTCTCACTATTTTCAGGTGTTTTGTTTTGGTAGCAAAGCTGGCTTTAATTGGCATTATTCAATTTTCAAAGTATTTATTGAGTACTTACCGTGGCCTAGCACTGGATTAAAGATTTTCATGTCGTTTAATAATCATGGCAGTCCAGTACTGTACTTTCATTCCTATTCTGTAAATAGGGAAATAAACAAATGCATTCAGAAATTCACCTCATTATCATACTACAGTAATGAACTCAGGAGCACCAAACTGAAAATCACCTCTGAACAGTTAAACTGTTGACTGGCATTAGGAAACTGAAGTATCTAAACTTACCTACCTGTAAGATAAAAGTAAATCTAGCTATTGATGATGTTATGAAGATTAGATGAGGTAATTTATTTAAAGCTTCTAGATGAGCCATATGCAATGAGCCATAGTAGTGATTATCTTTCTCTCTTTTCCCTGTAAACAGAAGAGCCAAATTTTTAACTTATGTTTTGATTTCCAAGATGGTCTCTGTTCTTTCAGCTTGTGGTTGCAATTTAATTAATAAATCAATAAATTTAGGTCATAAAGTTAGAACTGAGAACATAATCAAAGCTATGATGATTACATGTTAATGGAGATAAAAAGGCCTATCGAGTTGATCATATTATTCCTTCACTTCAATAGGATATTAAAGTTTACTTTGTAATCTTCACTTTCCCTGGGGGCCAGAGATGATGATGACTCGTGAAGCTATTTCCCAGTGCTTGTAGATGCTGTTTTATTCCCCCCCAGCCCCCCATTCTACAGTCCTCTTCCATCACTACAGATCCCTTCAGTATTTATTTATTTTCATAAAAAATCTTTTGAAATTGTATATTATGTAAGAACCTTGATTGTACTGTGATTTTGTTTTATAGTCAGCATTACTTTAAATACTGCAAAATCTCAACATTGGCTCTACTGAAAATCGTGATGCATGCCAGATCAGGAGGCAACCTGGAAGTGATGGGCTTGGTGCTTGGTAAAGAGGACAGTGGGACCATGATCATCATGGGCAGTTTTGTTTTGTCTGTAGAGGTCACTGAAACCAAAATAAATTCTCAGGCTGCCACATATGAGGAAATGGCTGCAAACACAGAAAATGACAAACAGGTAAAAATATGGTTTCTTAGAACTTAGTAACTCTTAAGAGTCTCAAGATGACTTTTGGGTTTCTGAGCTTAAAACTGTCCTTTTCACATTAAAATTTACAATTAAAATTGAATAATTTTCATGTAAAGTATTAAAAATCTTGTGAGGTTTATAGTACTAGGTTGGAGGAAGGAGTCCTTCTCAATTAAATTTTCATAGTCAGTGTCAGTTGTGTTTAAAATTGAAAAAAAAAAATATGTAGGCTTGGCATTCATGAGCCCAGAGTTCAATATCTCCAGAATCCCTCAACACTGGAAAAAAAAAATGAAGAAATTTAGGAATTAACTATTCCTGAGAAGAGTGAATCTAATTTTTTCAAAGTAATTTTATTTATATATTTATTTATTACAATTTATTCACTTTGTATCCCAGCTGCAGCCCCCTCTCTTGTCCCAGTCCCACCAACCTTCCCTCATCTCCTTCTATGTCCTTTCCCTACTCACCTGATAGGGGAGTAACTTCTCCTATTCTAACTGACCCTAGAGTATCAGGTCTCATCAAGGCTGACTGCATCATCTTCCTCTGTTGCCTGGCAAGGCTCCACCCACCAAGGGCATGTGATCAGAGAGCCTGCCACTGTGTTAATGTCAGAGACGGCCCCTGCACCCCTTGCTAGGGAACCCACTTGTATACTGAGCAGCCGATTGGCTTTCTCTAAACAGGGGTTCTAGGTCCTCTCTATGAATGGTCCATAGTTGGAGTATAGGTCTCTACAGTCCCCACTCAGCCAAGGAAGTTTGGCAATGTTTTCCTCCTTGTGGAGTTCCTGTCCCCTCCAGGTCTTTCTATCTCCCTCTTCTTTCTATCTCTTTTTCTTAATAATTCTGCCACTCTTCCCAAAATTAGGCTATGAGTTTAAGTTTCTCCTTCAATATCCAGGTAGGTAGAGTCTATCCGAGGTCCCTGGTGGACCTCCTGTCTTGTTCCTTCTACTACTTTCAAATCAATACTGTTTTCCCTTCTGAATGTGGATTAAGCATCTTCCCTAGGGTCCTCCTTGTTGTTAAGCTTCTTGAGGGCTATAGATTTAGTATGTTTATCCTATATTATATGGTTAATATCCGCTTATAAGTGAGTATATAACATTTGTGTCTTTCTGCTTCTGGGTTATCTCACTCGGGATGATCTTTCCTCGTTCCCATCATTAGCCTGCAAATTGTATGATTTCCTTGTTTGAATTACTGAGTACTGTTCCATTGTGTAAATGTACCACAATTTCGGCATCCATTACTTCATGAGAGACATCTAGGTTGTTTCCAGATTCTGGCTATTACGAATAGAGCTGCTACAAACGTGGTTGAGCAAATGTCATTAGTGAGTGGTGGGGTATCTTTTGGATATATGCCTAGGAGTGGTATAGCTGGATCTTGAGGTACCATTATTCCTAAATTTTGGCAGAAGCACCAGATTGATTTCCAAAGTGATTGTACTAGGTTACATTCCCACCAACAGTGGAGGAGGGTTCCACTTTCTCCATATCCTCTCCAGCATGCATCATTCCTTAAGCTTTTTATCTTAGCCATTCTGATGAGTGTGAGGTGAAATCTAATGGACTAGGCTATTTTTCTTCCTTAAGTTACTTATATACTTACACAGAACAAGATCAAGATTTTTTGTTCAATTTTTTAAGTATGTTGTATGTGATATGCATCTATGTGCAGATATGTTTTATAATCTACAGCATATTCCTGTGAAGGTATATCAGATGTTAGTGATAATGTCTGGGCTGAGAAAGAGAGAGATGAGGGAAAAGGTACAGAAAGAGAGTGGATAGCCTTGATCTGGTACCTTGATAATTTTACACTGCATGCATGTGTGTCTTTTCAGAAATTCTTTAGCTTCAAAGAAGCATGTGCTTCACACTGCTACTAGACCACAGTGCTTCATAAAACCTGTAAATGACAATATCTGAGATTCTACCACACCTCAAGCAAGCTTTTTCTTTCATGTATTAAGGTGGCCACCTTGAAAATGCAGTTAGCTTATACCAGAGCTACCCAGGTTAAAGCTCTTGGCTCTCTGGGATTGATGTTAGTAGGCAGATGCTTAACTTGCACTCCCAGTAACCATTCATGGCAGTGGTGGTACGTGCATTAAAAAAACAAAACAAAACAAAACAAAACAAAAAGTGTCTCTGCTTTAGCAAAGAACTAAAGAACTCTAGTTTGATTCTTATCACCCATATGAAGGCTTACAACCTAGATCCAGGGTATCTGAAACCTTTCTCTGACCTCCAAGGACACGATATAAGACATATATTCAAGGAGTCATACATAAGGTAAAAATAAATAAGCGAATGAATGAATGAGGGTCTCATGTGTTTCAGGTTGGTCATTACCTCCTGAAATTGAACTCCTGATTCTCCTATTATGTGCTTAGCATACTAGGACTATAAGTGTAGAGTACCACATTCTTTTTAGCATTTTTTTATTTCAGTTTTAATTTTTGTTGTTTGTCTTCCTTCTTGTACGTTTGTATCAGGAGCTGGGGGAGAGACATACACATGCTATGACCCATGTACATAGGTGAGAAGACAGCTTGTTGGGGTCCATTCTCTCCCTCCACCATGTCGGTCTCAGGGACCAAATTCAGGTCCTCAGGCTTGACAGTAGGCACGTTTACCCATAGGACCATCCTAGTGGCTCCACTTTTTTTGTTTCATTTTACCTTTTGTTTTTATGGTGTCAGGGTTTCATATGCTATTTAAGAGTTCTCTCTACCATGAAGCTATATCCTCAGTCCTCTAGCTTCAGTAAATATTTAAAAATTTGTATCTTTATGAGTGTTTGCATGTTATCTTTGTGCACCACACATGTGCTTGGTGCCTGTAGGGTCCAGAAGTAGCAGTGGGATACCCTGGAATTGGAGTTAGATGTGAGTGCTGGGAACCAAACCCATTTCCTTCTGCCAGAGCAGCAACTACCCTTAACTTCTGAGGTATCCCTCCAACCTATATAAGTTTTGTATGGGTTTAATTTTGTTTTGTTTTGTTACTGTTTTTGGCACAGAGTCTCTCTGTTATGTAGCTCTGTCTATCCTAGAACTGGATATGTTGACCAGGCTGTCCTTGAACTCCCAGACAGCCTCTGCCTGAGTGTTCAGGTTAATGCCATATACCACCACACCAAGCTTGTTTTATGTTTCTGTGTGTGTGTGTGTGTGTGTGTGTGTTTTAAGTTGTTCAGAAAGATTTGCTAAAGAAAGAATACTGAAAAATTAAAACACTGTGATAAAGGCTTAAGCTCTGGTGTCTTAACCCTCTTGCACCTCACACTTCACTTCTGTGATAAGAAGTTAAATCATAGAACCCATGTCATCTTCTTTGCTCTGCATAGGCATTTAATCAGGGTGGACTGAATTGGAGAAGCAGAAATGGCTAGAACCTGTCTTCTTCTATGTCCAGGGTGCTTTAGATGCAATCTGGATTTTATTAGGAGGAAACTAATAGTTGTTCATCTATTAAAGTATTTGGGTAAGGGAGGGAAGATTCTCAGTTGATTTGTTTGTTTCAAAAATATGTCCTTGTTGAATAGCATGCACAGCTTAAATAATAATAATAAATACTCTTTGATGATATGGTAACTAAATCTAATCTGTAAAATAACTGAATATTCCCATTTTATTGAACTTTTCTGGTTATTTTGGTTATCTTTTTCAGATGGTTTGCTAGTTTAGTTTACAAATATATAGTGCTATATTTACTTGCTTGTTTTGGGTTTCTGATCTTGACTCACTAGAACATATGGTTTATGTTGACCAATATTAAGCATATATCTCTTCTAGATTAACCCAACCAGAACAATATCTTCAGGAAAAGTGAATCTTGATACCCTTTGGACATATCCAAAGGTAATTTGGATGGAGAAGATAAGCAGGACATTCACAGTCTCAGGTAGTTTATACTAGCCATGAAATTACTTACCTGTGAAGCACTGGGAGTAGAGATGTGAGTCACCACAGGAGTGGCATGTGTTCATGAGTACAAGCACTGGTGTGCAGGTCAGAAGACAGCCTTTGGTGCCAGTCTTCTCCTTCCTCCTTGTTTGAGGCAGGTTCTTTTAGTTTTCACTGCAAATGAGCTACCAGCCACCAGGCTTATACAGCTGGCTTCTGTGGAATCTGTCTCCAGCTCCCCCGACTATAAGTATTAACTAGTCCTTCTTTGTGTGGGTTTTGGGATCCAAATTTAGCTTCTCATATTTTTATACAATCTTTTTTTTTAAAGTTCTAAGGGATAGAGGCAAGCTATATGTCCATCCTGTTTGATATTTTTTTACTGTAGAAAACTTTTCAAATACAAAATTGCAAACTGCCACAGTTCAAATAAAAAGATAACATAGTTGTTAAATATTAATCTTGGCAGACAAAGGGTTTTATCCGGGCACAGGGTCTTTTCTGAGACTGACACTCAAACAAGGACCGTCCATGGATATAACCTAGAACTTCTGCTCGGATGTGGCCCATGGTAGCTCAGTAACCAAGTAGTTTTCCAAAGTAAGGGGAACAAGGACTATTTCTAACAGGATCTCAAGGGTAGGCTCTTTGACCTCCCCCCCCCAGGGGAGGAGCAGTCCTGTTAGACCACAGAGGAGGACTGTGCAGCCTGCCCTGAACATACCTGATAAAACAGGCTCAAATGAAAGGGGAGGAGGTCCTCCCTTATCAGTAGACTTGGAAAGGGGCAGGGAGGAGACCAGGGAGGGAGTGTGGGGTTGGGGAGGGAATGAGGGAGCGAGATACAGCTGGGACACAGAGTTAACAAAATGTAACTAAAAAGAAAAATTAAAATTAAAAAAAAAGAGAAATGCTTGTGAGACCTTTGCAGCTTGACAAGTACTAGAGAAATAAGCTGAATCCATCTCTTTCCATGAAGGGAGCCTGTAGTCAGCAATCGATATTACTAGCATATGTAAACATCACCTAAACACAAGAGAATTTAAGCCATATGCCAAATCCTGCCTAGAGAAACTAATGGCTTTGGAGGTGAGTAGGAGGAATGTTTTTTTCTTCTTGGATTTGTTATTTGCTTTGGTTTTGCTTTTAAGATAAAATCACACTCTGTATAGCCCATGCTTTCCTGGAGCTGAATACATGCTGTCCTCACAACTGTCAGTAGTCCTTTTGTCTCTGCCTCCCAAGTACTGAAATTGACATGTATGAGCCACCAGGCCCAGCTGTTATTAAAATATTGATGCTTACTAATTGGTTTTCCAGATTTTCATCCCATCCATAATAAGCTATAGAATATGCTAAGGGGATTTTCTTTCCTTCTCTCTTTCTTTCTTTCTTTCTTTCTTTCTTTCATTCTTTCTTTCTTTCTTTCTTTCTTTCTTTCTTTCTTTCCTTCTTTCCTTTCCTTCTTTCTTTCTTCTTTGTCTTTCTTTCTTCCTTTCTGGCTACAAATCTCCTGATGAAGAACGTTCTGAGTATCAGACTATACCACTTAATAAAATAGAAGACTTTTTTGTGCACTGCAAACAGTGAGTAGTCGACCAGACATCAGGGCCAAGGATGTAACACAACAGCAGAATACATGCCTGTCACTCCCATGGCCTTGAGTTCAACCCCAGCACCAAAAACTCAGAAATGATTTAGTCAAAGATTTTTTTAACACATAAGAAAACTCAGACAGAATGCATTTGATAATATATAGTACCTTTGAAATAGTAGTAAAAATTGATTTAGGATAATAGTCAAATTATTTAGGTAATAATTACTCTTTTATTTATGTTTATTCCTCAGTAATTATATTAATATAGCTCATATCTTTCACATAAACATAAACATTTTTTATTGCACAGGATACTGTGTCCACAAAAAATTAACAGTGGAGACAAATACTACAGGTCTACAGTAACATGTTTGCTGACCTTCAAATACACAATTTTGGGATGGCAAGGTGGTTCAGTGAATAAAGGTCCTTGATGCCAAGGCTGAAAACCTAAGATCATTGTTCATGTGCTAACCTGATTTCCACCCTGGAGCATCCAACAACCTAAGATCAATCCCCAGGACCATACAAGAGAAAGAATTAATTCCTGCCTGTTG
Source organism: Meriones unguiculatus (assembly GCF_030254825.1). Lineage (NCBI taxonomy): Eukaryota > Metazoa > Chordata > Mammalia > Rodentia > Muridae > Meriones > Meriones unguiculatus. Next base: position 117,316,481 of record NC_083369.1, read on the forward strand.
TACTCTGACTTCCATATAGTATATTCATCCACATGGTACTCATACACACACAATACATAAATGTAAGGTTTAGTTTTGGGGGGTTTAATTTTTTTGACAGTGTTTCTCTGTGTAGCCTTGGCTGTCCTGGACTCACTTTGTAGATCAGGATTTCCTCCAACTCAAAGAGATCCACCTGCCTATCCCTCCCATGTACTGGGATTGAAGGAGTACACCACCATGCCTGACAGCCATAGCAATTTTTAAAAGCTTCTTTTATTTATTTGTTTGTAAGTGTGTATGTGTTTGTGTACATGTATGTGGGTTCAGGCACTGTGGTCAGAAGAAAATATGAAAGTGTCAAGTTTCCTTCTTCCATCAAGCAAGTCCTGGGAATCCAACTCAGGACAAAACAAGTATCTTTTGTCTTTGCTCTTACTTGGTTTACAGCTTTTTGTTAGCTTCCATTATTGTGGCAAAATACCTGAGATAATGAGTTTATAAGAAAGAAAGTTTTATTTTTGCTCAAAGTGTCAGGTTTTATTCTTCATTCAGATTGGTCCAGTTGTTTCTAACCCAGTATACATGCTGAGAGTGTCTTAAAATGAAACGCTCTTATTTTTTGGTGGCTGGGAAGCATAGTCAGTTAAAAACACTTTAAGGAAGCTGGTGTGCCTAGTCACCTCACTTCCTTCCACTACATCCCACTGCCTAAAGTTTCTACCAATCTCACTATGTTAGTATAGTATAGTAAGTACACTATCTATATATGTACTTCTTTCTCAGTCACCTGACCTTAGTTGAACTTTGTTTCTCATCTGCTCTCACACCAGAGATGATGGTGAACCAGAGATGTGGTAGAGCACAACACCATCCCTTTTCATGCTTGTGCAGCACAACTGAGTTGTTGGCCTACCTTCATGATCACAGAGTTTTGCCTTCTGGCCTCTATGGCCTATGATTGCTATGTGGATATTTGTAGCCCCCTGTATTATTTAACACTGATATCTAGGAGAGTCTGCATTCAATTAGTGACAGTTTCTAGTTGCTCTTTTCCATACGCTCATCACCTTTTGCTTGACATAGTGTGGGCCTAAAGTAATCACCCACTTCTGCTGTGATGACCTTTCTTGATCAGGCCAGCTCTCAACACAACAGTGTTTTTCCTCTTCAAAGCAGTGTCAACCAGTTTAGACTTGCCCATAGGGCAAAATTGTGCTTTTCTCAAAAAGCAAACTGAAACTCTGTGTAGAGGAATTTTAATTCAGAACATGGCTGCTATGGCAAGAAACCACATTCAAGCACTTTGTAGGTCTGTGTGGTCTAACTAGAATACAGACACCTCTTTAATCCCAGAAAACAGAGGCAAACAGATTTCTGAGTTCAAGGCCAGCCTGGAATAGAGCAAGTTTCAGGTAAAGAAAACCTTAGATCCAGGCGTGGTAGTATATGCCTTTAATTCTAGCACTCAGGAGGCAAGGGTATGCAGACTTTACAGTTCTAGTCAGTTCTGTTCAAGCAGTTCAGATGAGTCAGTGAGTTGAGAGGCAGTGCAGTGGAGCTGAGTTTGTGAAATACAGAGGCAGTTTCACTGGGAGAGTTTTACAGAGACAGGTTGAAAAGAGAACAAACTAGACACACGTAAAGACAGAACAAGCCAGAGAAAGAGAAAGAGCCAGAAGCTTAGAACATATTGCCAGAATTAGTATGAGGCTAAGCAGAACAATTTAGTCAGAAACTGAGAAAACAAAAACAAAAACAAAAAGAAAAACGTATTTAATCAGTCAGCTTGGAGAACAGTTTGAGTCAGAACAGCAGACGTGAACTAGCCAGCAAGAGTTGAGATAGGAGCAGAAAGGGTGAGCTTATTCATCAGTAAGTCTCAGAAGCTGAAAACATTCTAGGCCTGGGTTAGATTGGATGGAGTCTAGAAGTTTCCAGGACTTGGCCTAGGTTCGCAGATGGAAGCAGAAAGCCTGTGAAAGGAAAATTACATCAGGAGAATAAAAGTTACTTCAACACCTGTATGGCACACCAGGCCTTAGTGTCAGTTGTGGAGGTGTAATGGACCATTGGGCACCTTGTTAGAGGCCTGTCCTTTGATATGAGGATGTGCCTAGTGGATATTTTTAAATCAGTGTCCCCCCTTTTTTGGTTTGGAGCCAAATGTCTGGACAATCCTGGTGACCAAATGTGTATCTAAGCATTCTAATCTCTAACAGTCCTGGTTAGCATACTACTTATCTGTGGGATGTTTTACAGGCAGTCTTCCCTCAGCAAAATTCTACTTGGTGTCACTATTTCCTAAGCATTGCTAAATCCTTTTTGTCATCTAGTCTAGTCTTGTACATCACAGCTTAATAATGGAGTGCTACCTAACACACGAGATTCCTTTCACAGCCTCCAGAGAATTAACTCCAAATGTGTCTTACACATAAATGTTAAAAGAATGCTAAGGGTAGAATCTGTAAAAGATAGTAGAAATACTAGGGTTCTCTGAGTTTGGCTTTCTGCCAAGGATGTTTCTACACACAAACTCCTGCTTCAAATGCTTTGCTTAGATCCAGCCCCCAAAGTTTAGTTATGCAGAGCCTTCCAGATCCAGGGACTGACTAGGATTAAAAGGGACCTTACTACCCAGCCCCAGGGATGACCCACCATACCATCTCCTGTTGTTCAACCACATGCTCCTCCCTGTTGTGGGCAGTGACCCTGGGCTCACCATGTTGCAGCTTCAGAGCTTGCCTGAGTTCCCCTCACAGTACCCAGCAGCAGCATGCAGAGAACACCACAAGGAATCATTCAGACCTGCTCAGTGAGAGCACTGAAACTGCAGCTAGGCACCCAGAACACTCCTCCTCCACAGGACTTTGGCTGAGTAGAAAGGTCACCTGGGTGCTTTCTCTGCCTCTCTGAGCTAATAGGCTTTCATTCAGCGTCTGGCTCCTGAGTCTTTATTGGTAAAATTGAATTTATGGGATTTTTCTTAAATACAACCAATCCAGTAATGTTTTAATCCATGTGTCTGGATGTTTCAAGTGGCTTTATATGCCAGAATTAAAAAAAAAAAAAAAAAAAAACACAACAACAACAACAAAAAAAAAAAAAAAATGTGGCACCTAGATTAAAGGTGAATCTTATCACCTCAAAAGATCTAGATTAAAGAAGGGGTTTTCCCTTCAAAAGTTATAATCAAGATAAATCCCCCACAATTCCCAACTGTTAGTGTTTTAGTTAATTCTAGAGGTAGCTAATTTGACTACCAAGAATAACCATCATGACAGCCAATACAGAAGACCTGAGAAAGATATTTTCCCCCTGTGGTGGGCATGAAGAAAATGGGAGTTATTTCCAAAGAAATGATGTTCTTCAACCAAGGAAACATTGGGATTTTACTTAAGGAGTCTGGATATCTTTACATATAGGTTTGCCTACTCTTAAGCATGCTAAATAAAATCCTCTTCTGAAAGTGGTCACTTTGTAAAACCAGAGATATTTAAGTGTATTCTTAGGACAATGTCACACAGAAACATATGTAAATTATAAAAATGACGGACAGAAATGCCTCTGGAATGTTCATCTTGTACTATGAGGCAGAATTCTGTATACAAAATAGATAGATAGATAGATAGATAGATAGATAGATAGATAGATAGATAGATAGATCTTTTAAAAATCTTGTGAAGTTCTTTTTTGTTGGTTGTGTGAATATGTTTTCAGGACTGACCACAGTGGGCTCAATAATCAGTTAGGAAGCTCATCCTTGCCTGAGGATAATTCTCCCACTTTCAGGAGAGTTCCACTCTTTAACAGGCAACCCGATGCTGAGGGCACAAAGGTCCTTACACCCCCAGATCACTAGGCAAAACATGAATATTAAGCACACAGTGGACTCTACTCAATCAAAGAGATAAAATAACTGCATTCAAACCAAAAGGCTGGACATGGATGTTGCTAATGTCCTGGTAACCTCTTAGCTATCTGTGGAGGCAGACCTCAGCAACCTCTTGCTTGAAAGGCAGATTTTACACCAAATTTCCAGAATGATTATCCCAGACTCTTTCTTCCCTAGACTGTTACCGCTCCTTAGAAGAAATGCCCTATGTACTTTATAACCAGCTGACCTCTAAGCTATTGTTCAGAGACCACACTGAATTCTAAGCCTATTAGCTACATAACCCAACCTCATGGTCACATGTACTTTTCAAATGAGTTTCTTTGTAGATACACTTTAGGCTTCATTGTGCACCTGCAATTGGACTGATTGTTGCCTGGAATTTTTATTCATAATTGTACTGTTTTAAATATGTTAAAACTGCTTATCTTGTTAACAAAAATAGCTTGAGTCATAGATAACTACTAACTTACTTACCTCACTTGAAGACAGTTTAAAGGCTAGCTGATAATACTTAGCCTAGTTATTCAAAATGTATTATAATGTATTAGTGCTCCCCCTTGTCTTCTGAACTTGATTTTCCTATAATAAGACTGCCCCAAGAAGAGATTGATATCACAGATTGTCTACTGAGTTCATTCTGTGTCTCACATCATGATTAGTCTTGGGGTGTGTGTTTAATAAACCAAAAATATCTAACTGAGATTGGTGTCTGAGTGGTTTGTGCAGTTATTCTTTAGAACAAGTATTTGTAATTGATGAAAGGTTCTAGTAACTGAGGATGATTTCAAAAGCACCCAACCAAACAAACAAAAATTCTAGGGGCTAAAGCGATGGCTCATTAGAATTAACTTCTTCTGCTAAGACATAAATTTCATTCCCAGAATCCACATCACTCACAATTACCTGCAACAACAACTCCAAAAGTTTAAAAGCCTCTGTCCTTCTTGAGCACCTGTTTTCATACACAAACACACACATATTCATATAGAGAAAGATAGATAGGGAGAGAGAGAGAGAGAGAGAGAGAGAGAGAGAGCTCTAAAGCTAGGTGTAGTGGTGAACACATATAAGTGGTTGATCAGAACAGAGTTATTGCCAAGATCTGAATGCTTGATATGGAGCATCACCACACTGCCATTTAATTAGCCCCATGGCTGTGTTTACCACTGCATCCCCCACAGTACCTGACTTTTTCTGGTTTGTGCCCTGCACAGTAAACGATTTCAAGATAGGCCTTGTTTCCCAACTTCATATGTTCTTCCCCTCCATGAACTGTTGTTGAGATCTGTGTCACCTTGAGTGAGAGTGAGATAGACTTAGAGGAAGTCTGTGTATGGAAAAAAGTTTGTGTGTGGAAGTCTTTACCATGGCGTGCCTATGGATACCAGAGGACAACTTGTGAAGTTGGTTCTCTTCTTCCACAATGTGAGTGGTAGAAATCAAACTAACTTATTGGGCTTGGCAGTAAGCCCTTTACCTACTAAGCCATCTTGTAAATTTCTGTAATCAAAGACTCAAAGGCTCTCAAAGCCTGCACAGGTTAGCCCTGTGGTAGATGCAGAACTCTCAAAGTACCAAAAGTGTCGATTCACGAGGCACCCAGGGCTTCTATTGCCTCTGTGATGTGCAATATTCAGGATCCTCACCTGGTCTCCTCTCAGATATTCTGTATTTGCCCTGTGTCATGAAGAAACTACAGCTTTGGATCTGTAGGACCAGCTCCTTCATGTGCTTCATCATATTGTACATGATGTAGATCTTGGAGTGGCCCAAGTCACAGCCTTGGATCTCAGCATGGGTGGAAGCTGAGTTGGACAGCCTACCATCACTCCTGCTGTCCTGCCATCAGGGCCAGCTCTCCTGCTTTGCCCAGCTGAGGGACAAGGCCGAATCTCTCACTCTCATACCCTGGGGTCAGCTCATTCTTGCCCACACCACCAGGGCCAGTTCTACCTTGCTGCTAAGGGGAGGTACAGGACCCACTCTGTTGACTGCTGCAGTTGGCCCGGGGTGGGGCCAGCTCTCCCACCTGTTACAGCAGTGAGGGGGCCATCTCTCCTGTGGCCATGCCATGGCAAGCAGACAAATGGCAGAGCTAGATATCCTTAGTTGCCACAGCCAGCAAAGGGCAGGGACAGCCTTTCTAATGAATATGAGAACTGGGGCCAGCTCTTGAGCTGCACCATACCAACTTTGATTCTGTATGGTTCTTTTCTTTGGTTTATAACATTGAATAGTCCCTTTACTTTATGTTGTTGTTTGGAGATAGGGTCTTCTATACAGGCCTATGGATCCTGAGTTCCAGGCCAGCCTTGCCTACAAAGCAAGACTGTCCCAAAATTCAAATCAACCAGAGAGTCAGGCATTCTAGACACAAGGTATGTATATAGGTGTTTAACTGCCACTGAACTGAGAGCATTGGTTGTTTCTGTCTAGCCAAATAATCACACCAGGCAACTTTCGCCTGTGAGGCTGTGGCCTTCCTCGGCATAACCTGCACTGCTGGCTACACTGAGCTGCCTTGACCCTCTCTGGTCCTTTTCTGTATAGATGAAATTCTTGTCACTGCCTGAAGAGTTCTGTTCAAAGTCCTCCCAATTAATTCCAAGCCGGCTTAATTACATGGCAGTCGTTTTGTTTTGATGACGGTATCCTTTGCTTTACAGAAACTTTTCAGTTTCATGAGGTCCCATTTATTGATTGTTGCTCTTAGAGCCTGTGCTGTTGGTGTTCTGTTCAGGAAGTTGTCTCCTGTGCCAATGAGTTCTAGGCTGCTCCCCACTTTTTTTTCCAATTGATTTAGGGTATCTGGTTTTATGTTGAGGTCCTTGATCCACTTTGACTTTAGTTTTGTGCAGGGTGATGAATATGGATCTATTTTCATTTTTCTGCATGTAGACATCCAGTTGGTCCAGGACCATTTGTTGAAGATGCTGTCTTTTTTCCATTGAATGGAATTGGCTTCTTTGTCGAATATCGAGTATTCATAGGTGTGTGGATTTATTTCAGGGTCTTCTATGCGGTTCCATTGATCCTCCTTTCTGTTTCTATGCCAGTACCATGCAGTTTTTATTACTGTTGCCCTGTAGTACAGCTTGAGATCAGGAATGGAGATACCTCCAGATGATCTGTTGTTGTACCGATTGGGAAAGAATCTTCACTAACCCTTTATCTGACAGAGGACTAATATCCAGTATATACAAAGAACTAAAGAAGCTGAAAAGCAGCAATCCAAGTAATCCAATTAAAAAATGGGGAACAGAGCTAAACAGAGAATTCTCGACAGAGGAATATCGAATGGCAGAAAAACACTTAAAGAAATGCTCATCCTCATTAGCCATCAGGGAAATGCAAATCAAAACGACCCTGAGATATCACCTTACACCCATCAGAATGGCCAAGATGAAAAACTCAAGCGATAACACATGCTGGAGAGGTTGTGGAGAAAGGGGAACCCTGCTCCACTGCTGGTGGGAATGTAAACTGGTACAACCACTCTGGAAAGCTATCTGGCGCTTTCTAAGACAAATAGGAATAGTGCTTCCTCCAGACCCAGCTATACCACTGCTAGGTATATACCCAAAGTTTGTTCAAGTACACAAAAAGGACACTTGCTCAACCATGTTTATAGCAGCTCTATTTGTAATAGCCAGAACCTGGAAACAACCCAGATGTCCATCAACGGTAGAATGGGTACAGAAATAGTGGTATTTTTATACAATGGAATACTACTCAGCAATCAAAAAGGAGGAAATCATGAAATTTGCAGGCAAATGGTGGGATCTAGAAAAGATCATTCTGAGTGAAATATCCCAGAAGGAGAAAGACAAACATGGGATATACTCACTTATATAGACCTATAAGATATGATAAACATAATGAAATCTATACACCTAAAAAAGATAATCAATTGAGCGGACATGGGGTAAGATGATCAATCTTCATTTAGAAAGACAGATGGGATGTGCATTGAACGTATGACAGGAGTCTACTGAGCGCATCTGAAAGACTAACTAGCAGTGTTTTCAAAGCAAAGACTCATGACCAACCCTTTGACAGAGTACAGGGAATCATAAGAAAGAAGGGGAGTTAATCTGATGGGGAAAGAATAGGAGCTCCACAAGGACCAAATATATCTGGGCACAGGGTCTTTTCTGAGACTGACATTCAACCAAGGACCATGTATGGATATAACCTAGAACCTCCACTCAGATGTAGCCTGTGGTAGCTCAGTAACCAATTGGTTTCCCAAAGTGAGGGGAACAGGGACTATTTCTAACAGGAACTCAATGACTGGCTCTTTGGTCTTCCCACCCCCGAAGGGAGGAGCAGTCCTGTTAGGCCACAGAGGAGGGCTTTGCAGCCAATCCTGACGATACCTGATAAAACAGGATCAGATGAATGGGGAGGAGGTCCCCCCTATCAGTGGACTTGGAAAGGGGCACGGTGGAGATGAGGGAGGGAGGGAGGGAGGGACTGGGAGGGAATGAGGGATCGGGACATGGCTGGGATACAGAGTTAATAAAATGTAACTGATAAAAAAATTAAAATAAAATAAAATAAAAATAAATAAAAAAAATAAATTGGGACTTTGTACCGATGTTCATTTAGGTGTCATCCACCCAAAGAGCATCAGACCCGTCTGATACCTTTTTCTCAGAGGCAGGACCTGGGGCCTCAACCCGCATGCAATCAGACATGCTCTTCTCTGGGTCCAAAGCGGCTGACCCTGAGTGCAGTGCTTAGCCTCGCATCCTGAGCGTAACATTTTAGCTTTTTATGCTATTCAACCATGCTTGGGGAGAATGTCCTGCTTCAATGGCTGTAAAGGCCTAAATGATCATGGCTGCATCAAACTGTTGTGAGACTCTAATTACTTAATTACATGGATACACGGCTTAATTACATGAATAAGTCATATATATATATGATTTATATATATATATATATATATATATATATATATATAGAGAGAGAGAGAGAGAGAGAGAGAGAGAGAGATGGAAGAGACACTTGACTAACATAAACTGATTTTCACAATCTGTGGGGAAGAAAACAAGCATGAAAAGACCTAATTAGGAAATGTTTGAAATTAAGCATTTAAATGCCCACTCCCATGAGCAGTCAGCACTTTTGTATGTACCACTCAACTTCAGAAGCAGTTTTCTTTTTTTAACTATTATTTTTTATATTAAATACAGGTTATTTACTTTGTATGCCAGCTTTAGCCCCCTCCTTCTTTCCTTCCCAATCCCACCCTCCCTCTCTCATCTCCTCCTGCCCCTCTCTAAGTCCACTGCTAAGGGAAATCCTCCTACCCTTCCATCTGACCCTAATTTATGAGGTCTCATCAGGAATGGCTGCAATGTCCTCCTCTGTGTTCATGAGCCCTCCACTGAGTTCATGTCAAGGACAGACCATGTTCACTTACTAGGAAAATCCATGGAATACTACACAACAATTAAAAACAAGGAAATCATGAAATTTGCTGGCAAATGGTAGAATCTGGAAAAGATCATCCTGAAGAAGGTATTCCAGAAACAGAAAAGACATACATGGTATATACTCACTTAAGGATACTAAATATATCAGATAGGATAAACATACTAAAATCTGTACACCTAAAGAACCTAAACAAGAAGGAAGTCCTGGTGATCAATCCTCACTTAGAAAGACAAACGTGATGGACATTTGAAGTAGGAGAAAACAATTAACAGGAGAGCAGCCTACAGTAGAGGGGCATATGAAAGACTTTACCTAGCAGGGTATCAAAGCAGGTGCTGAGACTCATAACCAAACCTTGGACAGAGTGCAGGGAATCATATGAAAGAAGGAGATGTTAGTAAGACCTGGAGAGGACAGGAGCTCCACAAGGATCAAATATATCTGGGCACAGGTGTCTATTCTGATACTGATTCTCAAAACAGGAATCAGGCATGGAAATAACCTAGAACCCCTGCTTAGACGTAGCCCATGGTAGCTCAGACTGCACTTGGGAGGCATACCTCCATGATCTGTTGGGATCTGTGACCACTCACCCAATATTATACACAAAGAACTTCTCAGCTACTTATTTCTAAAGAAACATAAAGAGTAAAGATCATGGACTTGAAATGTCATTCAGGCCCAGAAGACCAACCATCATGCAGCCCAGGGCATTTCTTTGTCAGTGTTGGCAGAGATGAAGAAGATGTGGGGTGACATCACTGTGTGCTTCTTCCACTTGTACATGTTGGGCACCCTACCCCATAAATGGGCAGCCACCTATAAGGGCTACATGAGGAACAGTCCTGCATAGGTGTGGTGAAAAGAAATGAAGATGTTGAGCTGAGGTTAGGTAGTTCCCTTAGCTGTGCCTATCAATGTCTGAGCTAACTTACTATGCCACTTGGTTGTCTATGTGAGAAGCAGAGAAGAAAATTTCCCAAATTTAAAGGAGGAGCTTATAAGAATAGAAGAGTCCTACAGAATACTTAAAAAATTAGGCCAGAAAAGAAAATCCTCCCAATACATAATAATCAAAACAGTAAGTAAACAGAACAAAGAAAAAAATACTAAAAGCTACAAGGGGAAACGCCAAGTATCATATGGAAAACCCATCAGAATCACACCTTACTTCTCAACAGAGACTAAGAAAGTGAGAAGGGCCTGGACAGATATCATGCAGAACCTAAGAGTACACAGATGTCAGCCCAGGCTACTCTACCAAGAAAAACTCTTACTCTTCATAGATATGAAAAAAAAAGATATTCAATGACAAAAACAAATTTAAACTTTTCTTTACACCAATACAGCATTACAGAAGTTACTAGAAGAAAAATACAAGCCAAGAAAGCTAACTACATTCAGAAAAAAACAAAGGAAAAAAAATAACCTCACTACAGCAAAATGGATAGTAGCCAAGCACACAAACTACCACAACCAACAGCAAAATGATAGCCTCAAAGAGCCACTGGTCATGAACCTCTCTCAACATCAATGGACTCAATAAAAAGGCACACACTAACAAAATGATTATGTAAACAAGACCCAACAATCTGTTGCATACAGGAAACATACCTAAGTCACAAAGATAGACATTACCTGAGAGTAAAGGGCTTGAAGACAGTTTTCCAATCAAAATGGACCAAATGAAGCAAGCAAGAATAGCCATTCTCACATTGAATAAAACAGATTTTCAACCAAAATTTATCAAAAGAGATGTGGAAGGACACTTCATACCCATCAAAGGAAAATTCCACCAAGAAGACATCAAAATTCTGAACATTTGTGCCCCAAGTACAAGGGCACAGACATTTGGAAAGGAAACATTAATAAATTTGAAGCCACACATAGAATCCCACATATTAATAGTGGGAGACTTCAATATCCCACTTCCAACAAAGAACAGGTTAACAAAACATAAACAAAGAAACATTGACTCTGACACAGGTTCATGAATCAAATGGACCTAACAGACATCTACAGAACCTTTCACTTAAACACAAAAGAATTTACTTTCTTCTCAGCACCTCATGCAACCTTCTCCAAAATAGAACATATATTGGGACAAAGCAAACCTCAACACATACAAGAAGACCGCAATAATCCCACGTATCCTATCTGACCACCATGGATTAAAGCTGGACCTTTACAGCAATAGAAATACCAAAAGCTTACTCACTATTCAATGACAGGTAGGTCAGGAAAGAAATAAAGGGCAAAATTAAAGGCTTCCTATAATTCAATGAAAATAAAGGCACAATATACCCATTCTATGGGACACAGTGAAAGCAGTGCTAAGAAGAGAATGCATAGCACTATGTTCCTTTAAGCAGAAATTTGAAACATCTCATTCAAACAACTTAATGGCTCACCTGAAAGCCCTAGGGGGAAAAAGAAGCAGACACACCCAAAAAAAGTAGACAGCTGGAAATAATCAAATTCAGGGCTGAAATCAATAAAATAGAAACAAATAAAACAACTCAAGACTCAAGAAAACAGAGAGCTGGTTCTTTAAGAAAATCAACAAGATAGACAAAACCTTAGCGAAAATAACTGAAAGGCAGAGATACTCTATCCAAATCAACAAAATCAGAAATGAAAAGGGAGATATAACAGCAGAGACTGAGGAAATCCAAACAAACATAAGGCCTTACTTCAAAAGCCTATACACCATAAAATTTGAAAATCTAAATGAAATGGATATTTTTTTTATGATCAATTCCACTTAACAAAGTCAAATCAAGTCCAGGTAAACCAAATAAATAGTCCTATATCCCCTAAGGAAATAGAAGCTGTCATCAAAAGTCTCCCACTAAAAAAAAACAAAAAACAAAAAACCAGTGTTAGAACGTTTCAGGGCAGAATTCTACTGGACCTGCAAAGAAGAGCTAGCTACCAATACTCTTCAAATCTTTTATATAAAACCGAAACAGAAGAACAGTATCAAACTCAATCTATGAAGCCAGAGTCACCTTGATAACGAAGCCTCTCACAGACCAAACAAAGAAAGAGAATTTCAGGCCAATCTTCCTTATGAAAATTGATGCAAAAAATAGTCAACAAAATACTCATAAACTGAATCCAAGAACACATTAAAGATATCATCCACTATAACCAAGTAGGCTACCTCCAAGGTATGCAGGGGTGATTCCATATACAGAAATCCATCCATTTAATCACCATATAAACATACTGAAAGAAAAAAAAAAAACATGATCATCTCCTTAGATGCTGAAAAAGCATTTGATAAAATCCAACATTCGTTTGTTTAAAGTCATGGAGAGATCAGGTACACGGGTACTTACCTAAACATATTAAAGGCAACATATAGCAAACGTATAGCCAACATCAACTAAAAGGAGAGAAATTTAAATCAATCCCACTGAAATCAGGGACAAGGCAACGATGTTCACTCTCTCCATATCTCTTCAACAAAGCTCCTTAAGTCCTTGCTAGAGCAATAAGACAATTAAAAGAGATCAAAGGGATTCAGTTTGGAAAGGATTTATGTCAGGGTCTTCTATTCAATTCCACTGATCCATGAGTCAGTTTCTATGCCAGTACCATGCAGTTTTTAGTATTGTTGCTCTATAGTATAGCTTGAGATCAAGGATGGAGATACCACCTGAAGATCTTTTACTGTAGAGAATTGTTTTAGCAATTCTGGGTTTCTTGTTGTTCCATATGAAGGTGAGAATTTTTCTTTCAAAGTCTGTAAAGAATTGTGTTGGTAATTTGATGGGAATTGCATTGAATCTGTAGATTGCTTTTGGTAAGATGGCCAATTTTACTATATTGATCCTGCCAAGCCATGAACATGGGAGATCTTTCCATTTTATGATATCTTCTTCTAATTCTTTCTTCAGAGACTGGAAATTTTTTTTCATACAAGTCTTTGACTTGTTTGGTTAGGTTCACACCAAGGTACTTTATTTCCTTTGTGGCTATTGTGAAGTGTGTTGTTTCCCTAATTTCTTTCTCAGCCCTTTTATCCTTTGTATACAGGAGGATACTGATTTTTTTTTTTTTGAGTTAATTTTGTATCCAGCCACTTTGATGACGGTGTTAATCAGCTGTAGGAGTTCCCTGTTAGAGTTTTTGGGGTTACTCAGGTATACTATCATATCATCTGCAAACAGTGATACTTTGACTTCTTCCTTTCCAATTTGTATTCCCTTGATCTCCTTCAATAGTCTTATCGCTCTGGCTAGGACTTCAAGAACAATGTTGAAGAGATATGGAGAGATTGGACAGCTTTGCCTTGTCCCTGATTTCAGTGGGAATGATTTAAGGTTCTCTCCATTGAGTTTGATGTTGGCTATAAGCTTGCTGTATATCGCCTTTACTATGTTCAGGTATGTGCCTTGTATACCTGATCTGTCCAATAGTTTAAACATGAATGGATGTTGGATTTTGTCAAATGCCTTTTCAGCATCTAAAGAGATGATCATGTGGTTTTTCTCCTTCATTTTGTTTATGTGGTGGATCACATTGATGGATTTCCGTATATTGAACCACCCCTGTATGCCTGGCATGAAGCATACTTGTAGGAAGAAGTCAAATTAGCTGTATTTGCAGATGATATTATAGTATACATAAGTGACTCCAAATATTCTGCCAAGGAATTCCTATAGCTGATAAACAACTTCAGCAAGTGGCTGGATACAAAATTAACACAAAAATAATCTATAGCTCTCCTGTATACAAAAGACAATTGGGCTGAGAAAGAAATTAGGGAAACATCACCTTTCACAATAGCCACAAAGAACATAAAGTACCTTGGTGTAACTTAACCAAGCAAGTCAAAGGCTTGTATGAAACAAAACAAAACAAAACTTGAAGTCTCTGAAGATAGAAATAGTATACGATACTGGAAGATGAATAGAGCAGGATTAACATAATGAAAATGGCCATCCTGCCAAAAGTAATCTACAGAGTCTATGCAATTCCCATCAAAATACCAACACAATTCTTTACAGACCTTGAAAGAAAAATTCTCCATTTTATATGGAACAACAAGAAATCCAGAATCACTAAACCTATCCTATAAAATGAAAGACCTTCTGGAGGTTTCTACATCCCTGATCTCAAGCTGTACTACACAGCATTAGTAATAAAAACTGCATGGTACTGGCAAAGAAAAAGAATAAGTTAAAAAGCAACAAATCAAGTAATCCAAATAAAAAAAATAGTACAGAGCTAAGCAAAGAATTCTCAAGAGGAGTATCGAATGGCAGAAATGCTCAATATCTTTAGTTATCAGGGAAATGCATATCAAAATGACCCTGAGATTTCAAATTACAACCACCAGAATGGCGAAGATCAAAAACTCAAGTAACCACACATGCTGGAGATGATGTGGAGAAAGAGGAACCTACGTTCACTGCTGGCAGGAATGTAAACTTGTAAAACAAGTTTGGAAAACATTCTGGCAGTTTCTCAGACAATTAGGAATTGTGCTACCTCCAGATCCAGCTGTACCACTCCTAGGCCTATATCTATAAGTCGCTCAAGTATATAACTAGGACATTTGCTCAAGCATGTTTGTAGCACTTTTATTCCTAATAGCCAGATGTTTGTCCCTTAACTGAAGAATGGATACAAAAATGCTGGTACATTTACACAATAGATTACTACTTGGCAAATAAAAATAAGTAAATCATGAAATTTCCAGGCAAATGGTGATCTTCCTGAGTGAGGTATCCCAGAAGCAGTAAGATGCACATGGTATATACTCACTTATAAGTGTGTATTAGACATATAATATAGGATAATCATACTAAAATCTGCACATCTAAAGAAGCTAATCAAGGAGGACCTGGTGTAAGATGCTCAATCCTTATTCACAAAGGCAAATGGAATAGACATTGGAAGAGTGTGAAATCAAGGAAAAAGACACTAGCCTACTTAGAGAGGACCTCTGAAAGACCCTACAAAGCAGGGTATTAAAGCAAATGCTGAGACTCATAGTTAAACTTTGGGCAGAGCTCAGGGAATCTTATGAATGAAGAGGGAGATAGAAAGCCCTGGAGGTGACTTGAAATCCACAAGGATAGCAACTGAACCAAGAAATCTGGGCACAGAGGTCTTTTCTGAGATGGATACTCCAACCAAGGACCACGCATGGAGTTAACCTAGAACCCCCACTCAGATACAGCCCATGGCAGTTCAGTGTCCAAATGGGTTCCCTTGGCAAAAGGGAATATCTCTGACATGATCTCATTGGCTGGCTCTTTGACCATCTCCACTGAGGGGTAGCATCCCTACCAGGCTACAGAGGAAGACAATGTAGCCAGTCCTGATGAGACCTGAAAAGCTGGGATCAGATGGAAGTGGTAGATGTCCTCCCCTGTCTTTGGATTGGGGAAGGGGAATGAGAGGAGAAAAAGGAGGGACCACAGGATTAGGAAGGGATGAGGGAGGGAGCTATAGCTGGGATACAAAGTGAATAAATTATAATAAATAGTTTTTAATATAATATAAAATATAAAAAATAAAAGATTATTGAAACAGGGTTTCTCTCTCTAGCCTTGGCTGTACTGAAACTGATTCTATAGACCTGGTATAGTCCACTATAACTCTTGGCCTAAGTCAGTGCTGGAGCACTCTCTCTGTGTAATCTTTACCTTTCTACTTCTCATCTCTTTTAAGGAATTTGCAGCAGCATGTGCAAAACTGGCCCATTGAGTCTCAGTTCAATTTTAAGAATGCTAGTGTATGTGTGCAGGTGTATTCATACATGCATTTTCAGATACGTGTTATGTGTGAGCATATGTGTTTGTGTGCACAGGTGAAAATACATATGGCGGCCAGAGGACAACTGTTCATCAGGAGTTGTGCATCCTCTCTTTTGGCGCCAAATTTATGCTAAACTCCATGGACAGTGAGCCTTAGGGATCCAACTGTCTCTGCATCTACCATGCCCAGGTTTTTGGAAGGGATCTCAGAGTCAAAGTCAGTTTCTCATTCTTGTTCATTGCTTTACAGACTGAGTTATCTTGTAACTGCTTTACAGACTGAGTCATCTTCCCAGACTGTTGTGGTCATTCGTTCTCTCTCTCTCTCTCTCTCTCAACCCATACTTTTTCTCCTTGCAAAATCATGGTCAGAGACTGAGAATGAGGCGGAACCTGATAATGCAGCACAAACTAAAGAGGGTTGCTGCATAGGAATGTCTTCTGATCTCAGGTTCTACAGACTCACAACTTAATGGCTTCTGGATCAAAGATAAGCCTGCAGTGGTGCAAGGAGGTAATCCTAACACTTGGGAGGTGGAGACAGGAGGAAAGGGAATTCAAGACCATAATTTGAGGTCAGCCTGGAGTCTCTGAGAGCCTGTCTCAAACAACAACTTTGGATGTGGAATACTTATGAGGACCAATTTTGATTTCCAGCCAGTTTTGTGTTGCTTGCTTGAAATCTGTCTCTAGGTCAGTAGAGACAGATTGATCCTCAGAATTTGCTAGCCAGATGTTCCATTCAAATCAATGAGCTCCTGGTTCAGTAAGAGATACCATCTCAAGAGAGAGAGAGATTAAAAAGACAGTCAACATTGACTTCTTGTTTCTGCCAGTACATGCATACACTAACACACATACACAAAAATGAAACAAAAAGAAAACCAGGCATGGTGATGCATGCTTAGAAGATGCAGCATTTAGAAGATAAGGCATGAGAAGAACACCTTGAATTCAAAACCAGCCTTCTCTATTAAGTGAGTTCCAGGCCATTTAGGGGTACATAGCAAGGCCTTGTCTCATAAATATAAAATAAGAGCAGAGTAGTTTGGGCTAAGTTGCATGCATGAACCCCAGGGTTCCATCACCAAGATCGCACAAACCAAGCATGGTGCTATCTGTCTAAAGACTTATAACTGAGGAGGGAAGGGAGAGAGGATCAGAAATTCAAGGCCATTCTTTACAGTGAGTTTGAAGCCAACCTGGGCTATGGATCCTGCCACAATATCACTGATTGTCAGATTGGAACATATTTGTTACCTCTCAGGAAGAATGACAATGAAGATTAGGCCTGCCTGATGGTCTGATGAAATGCTGAATTGATAAAACTATCCTCAGTGTAGAGATGAGGTAAGGAATCCCTTTAGATGGTTGAGATAAGCAACATTAGGAGGAACCTTAAAACTAGCTGGAGAATATGGAGCCTGCATCAGGGTCCACATGCATCTGCTGGAGAGTGTGTATGTGCAAGGCTAGGAAGAGAGAGATAGTTGATGCTGCTCTTTTACCATAGCAGATCTCAGAGTATATTGAGGAAATGTTTCTTCCTCTTGACTGCTTTATTCTTGTGAAGATATGTGGAACAGATCTGACTTCTGGCACTGACAGTGTGTAGGAAGTAACTCTTTGTGTCTCAAGATTAGGGTGGTCAAATCAAAGGTAAAAAGTTCTGTCTTCTACTCTTCATATGGGTTGAGTTTCAGGTCTTGGCCCACGGAAGCAAGGCATTTGGATTTTCATTCTTCATTTAAGTGGGAACCTCTCTATCTTGCACACACATATAATTATATTAATGTGTTCCATATTGAATAACAGAATCTAAAGAATCATCCTCTCTATACAGAAAGTTTCTTTTTTTTTAATGACTTAGAGGTTGTGGTCCAGTCATTTGAACTATGGCCATCTATGATGACAAAGTTCTTGAACCAAGTAGTTGCTCAGTCCATAAGGCTGGATGTCTCAGGTCATCTTTAGTCTAGGTTGGAATCTCAAAGAAGTAGTGAAGGAATGGGCTTGCTTAAAAAGTGATAGTAAGCAGCTAAAGAAAAAAAAGCTTCTTCTACGCCATTATATAGGCTTCTAGAAGAAGGTGTGGCCCAGACTAGAGGTGGGGTTTTCTTGCTCAAAACACTGTATTAAGGTGTATCTTCCTCCAGCATGGTCCAAGTTAAAGACATGCCTTCCTACCTCAAATTCTAGATTATGTGTAGATATTCTAACTTCAAATCAAGAAAAAAAAATCCTCTTGGGGGTATCCATCCATTTTAGGGTTTTAGTTAATTCTAGTGTAATAAAGTTGACAACCAAGAAAACCCATCACAACTGCAACCTGTGTTAACTTGACACACAGTCACATTTATGCCATAATTAATTTCCAAATGTAAACATTAACCAGGTCATAATAATGCCTAAACATGATATAAGTAACTATTCTAAGTACAAGGCAATCTATATAAATATAGACCAGGTCGTAATTATGCCTAAGGTGAATTAACTACTTTTTGTACAGCTTAGGGTTAGGGTGTGCTCAGGGACACAGCACAGTGGTTACTGGTTTAGGTATTTAGTCCCTCTTGCAAATTCTGCCTCCTCTGGCCATTGTTTGCATGAACTTGTCAAACACCTAGAATGTCTCCAATTTGAATTTGTCTGATGCTTGTTTCATATGTAGGCCATAAATATGAGGTTTAGGTACAAATCCCACAGAAGGTATTGAATCCTCCTCTTTATGTCCTCTCTGGGGTGTGTGATGATGTCACTGATGGTCATGCCTACTAAGCCTTTAGGTACACTCTACATACAGCTTCACGTGTGTGAGAAGCAGAGTTTATATGTATTATCAGCTCTCAATTTTTGGTTTCCAAAACACCCCATAGAGACTGTTTTGATAAAGGTTGTACTTATATTAGAGTACTTACAGCTTCCATGGGATTTTAATGATTAACATTAAAATGTTAATCATAGTGTCCTGTTTAGATCTGCTGTCTCTCTTACAACAAAAGTGTGTGTTTCTGTGTGTACCAGGCAAGGGTTTATAATATAGATACCTTTCACTCAAATGTAACAACTTTCATTCAAACACCCAGGCTACCTAAATCATGTAATAAAATATAAGAAGCAATGCATTGAGGCCTGTAAGTAGATGTAGCTTTTTTTTTTTTTTTTTTTTTTTTTTTTTTTCATTTGGCGATATTCCTTACTGGGACCAACGATGCTTCATCAATCCTCAGACAGATAAAGAACTGAACTCAGTGAACATTGATACAAATATACTCAATAAAATCCTTGCAAACCGAACCCAAGAACACATCAAAGATATCACCCACCATGACCAAGTAGGCTTCTTCCCAGGCATGCAAGGATGGTTCAACATATGGAATTCCATCAATGTAATCCACCACATTAACAAAGTGAAGGAGAAAAACCACATGATCATCTCCTTAGATGTTAATAAAGCATTTGACAAAGTCCAACACCCATTCATGTTTAAAGTCTTGGAGAGATCGGGGATACAAGGCACATACCTAAACATAGTAAAGGCAATATACAGCAAGCCTATAGCCAACAACATACTCTGAAACTGTAAACCAAAGCAAACTAAATGTTTATATTTCTCAGAGTGCTATGGGCATGGTGTCTCTTCACAGCTGTAAAACCCAAACTGAGAGAGAGATCATGATCTTTAGCATTAGCTGTGGATAATAGGTAGTGAAAATGTGACCATGAGAGTGGGTGTCAGAGATTGCAGATCTAAAAGTTAAGCCAAAGAAAAGGTGGAAAACTCAATTCACATCTATTCCCAAATGATTAGGGAACTTTGAGGACCCCAGAGTCTCAAGAAACCAAGACAGAACTACTGGTAGGAAAGATAAGAACCAGGAGATAAGGAGATAACAGGACTGTGGGCAGTTTAGTGTAGCAGTAGGGCAATCATGTGTTCTCTTGTTCCATGTCAGTGCTCAAAGTAAGTAGTAGAAATGGCACAAAATTCACTTGAAAGTTGAGAAGGAAGAAAAGACTTTTAGCTCTGAAAGAGGATGCTACAGGCAGGGTAGGTGGTGCTATTAGGGGACATGAATGGTAGAAGGTGAGGACAGAGGGTTTTGTTGTCAGAACATAATGCAAAAGGGGGCAGTGTCAGTTAAAGTCATAGTAGAGGCTGACTATGCAGGTGAGACTATGTCTGACATGAAGCTTCTGAGACCTGCACTGGCATGGTGCTTGGGTATGTAGAACACAAAGAATTTAGATTTTAGCTTCTCCTGGAAAATCCATTAACAGATTGGAGTTATTAATTCCTATCCTAGATGGAGTCAAAAGCAGGACTAAAGGAGATGACTATGATTTATAAACTTTTCAAAAGCAAGGAGGATTGAGTTATACAGTGTTGGTGTCTTTTACAGAGAGATGGCTCATAGCAGAGGGAAAAATATGATTACATTTAAAAAGTCTTTTTCATTTATATATTTTTGGTGTGTGTACATGATAATTTTTGTGTGCACCTGAACTTGAAGGCCAGAAGTTGATATCAGGTGTCTCCCTCATTTACACTCCAAATTAGTATATTTGTTTTTCTTTTGTTCTTTTTTTGACAGGGTCTCTCACAGAACAAGATGCTTGCCAATGCACCTATACTGGCTGGTTGGCAAGCCTCAGTGTTTTTGTCTTTGTGCCCCCACTACTGAGAATACAAGCACCTGTGTCATTCTTGCCCTTTTTCACAGGTAAGAGCTCACTGGATACACAAAGGAAAGGCACTAATTAGTATCAAGGGCTAATGCTCATCATTCTCCAGTGCAACAGGAAGGGAAAAGGTATCATGTATCCAGGGACATAGGCTGGAGTACAAATGCATATTTGCAGGGATTTGGCAGAAACCAAGGGGACAGCTGCTTATAAAGTTGTACTTCAGGGTCCACAGACGCACCAGCTCATGTGTATCTCCAAAACACATAAAGGACTGTGATTCAAGAGGGGAAAACAGGCCAGTCAGGGAGGTATGGCAAGCTTGCTTCTCATCAGTATACCCAAGGTGTCAGTGACTCCAAGGAATGAAAGGCCGCTCTCCCTCTTCTGGCCAACACCAGAAGTCTAGAAGTTTTGATCTCAGAAATGTGAGAAAAGCAGAGATACTATTGTCTGCTGCTGCAGACACTCAGCCCATGAGATGGGCAGACCTTTCTCATTAAGAGAATGTAGTCTCTGGGGGACTGGAGAATGGCTGAGAATATAAAGTGTTTCCTGCATGGGGTGAAAATATGAGTTTACCATCCAGTACTCATTTAAAAGAAAAGTATATGGACAGGCATGTTTAATCTGTGCACTGGGGTGACAGAGACAGGAGGATGGAAAGAGCTGCCTGGATACCTCTTCTAGCACAATCAGTGAGCAACACATTCCATCAGAGATCCTGTCTCAAAAAGCAGAAAAAATAAGTGAAGAGACACCAGATTTTGACCTATGACATCCTCACGTTTGTGCACACATACAGAGAGAGAGGGAGGGAGGCAGGGAGGGAAAGAGAAGGAGATGGAGGGAGGAAGGTGCAGAAAGATGAGAGAGAGTAGAGAGGGAAGAATAAAGGAAGGGAAGGAGAGAGAGAGTGAGAGGTTGTAAGACACAATACATCATGATCTTTGAAATCAGACTAACTCCGGGAGTACATTCACTTCCTTTCTCTGGCTTTAACCAACTGCCTCAATACACATATCTGTTCCTCTTCTTCATTGCGAGTGAATGAAGAAGGAGGTAATGGAGAAAGAAAATTGTGGAAGCTAAGCTGGCTCCATCCATAGCACCTTAGAGAAAAGAGGACAGGAAGTGTGGGGAAGTCAGAGAAAGGTGTCATCATTAACCTGATGTGCTGGCTGGGTATGTTGGGAAACTGCAGAGAGGGCAAGGCTATGCCAAGATAGCCAATGCTCCACTCAGGGCTGGCATGGTTCCAGGGAAGTGCACCCACAGGACTTGTGCACACCTAGGCACAGGCCAGAGAGGGCTGGTCTGGCCTGAAGCTAACAGAATCTGTCTGTCTGTAGAGCCCATGTAGACATCTGCACTGTCAATCAGGAAAGAAAATATTTATTTCGAGGTGGGGAAAGAAACACTCAGCGAGCAGTTGTCCCAGTGCCCAAAGTACACCCCACAGTCTCCCAGATGTTCCTCTTTGGAGTTGCTTCCTCTCTCCTCTCTTGGGAGTTGCAGGGGTGATGGCTGATAGCAGTGAGCACCCTTCTAAGGAATGGGTGCATGAGGGGCCCTGGCAGCCCCAATTCTGACTGCTGACCTCTTCCGGGCTGCCTTTAAGAGGTTCTTTTCAAAGAGCTCTTTCTCACGGTAGTGCACTGGTGGGCCATGCAGGTACTTCTCTTCTGCCTCCTTGTAGCTGAGCTCATAGAGGGCAGCGATGGAGCAGATGATTGCTTCTGGAAGAAGAACGTCCATGGTAAACTGCACTTTATCTCCTCTAGTCAGGGAGAGCAGAGCCTCATCTGCTTCCTTGCATATTTCTTGCAAATGCCTGGCCACAAGATGCAACTGGTCGTCATCCTCCAGGTAGGTCTCAATACAGAAGTCTTCCCCCCTTGATTTCCAAAGATTGTCCACCCACCTGGACGGTTTTCTGCCCTGCACAATCTCCCGCAGGTGCTGGTCGGCCCCCTTTCTCTTCACTATGAAGTCCACGAGCTTCTGGTTGGCTCTGTCCCAAGCAGCCCTCATACGGTCAGGCAGAACTTTCTTGCGGGGGCCTTTCCCACCTGGGGCATTCTCCTCCTCCCAATCTTCCAGGTCCACATAGCTCACCTTAGGGAAATCAATGTGCAGGTCTCCTTCCTGGATGGCCCTCCTTAGCGGGTAACTGACTTGGGCAGTGTAATAGCCCATAAAGGAGCCCAGGTAGGCGCCACAGGCCAGGCCCTCTCTGTAGTGGTCGATCACTGTGAGGCACCAGCTGATGCCCTGGCTGTACACTCTGCTGGCTCTTCTTATGAGTGATATTTTTTCTCCACAGTCCAGATGTTTCAACTTGTGTAGAGGGGCACGGACACCCTTGTGCTCAAACTGCATGTTAGCTTCCATCAACAACACCCTCGCCATCTTGTCATTTTGGCTGACACTTTTTACCACCGCTGGCCAGAATGGAAGGTCCTGAAATTTGAACCAGACCAGCATTCCTCGTTCAATGGTATTCTGTAGCTGGGCAGAAGCCACCTTGGCAGCTTGGCGTGCTTTTTGAATCTTGGAACGCCTCCTCTTGAACCTGGTCTTCGTCACCTTTGAGTGAGCGCACGGTTCCAGTTCTGGCACCCTGCAATGTGGACACAGCACGTGGATCTTCCTTTTCCTGTTAGCAATGCGGAGGGATCTTCGCAGCCTCAGGATTGGAGGCATGCAAGCTGCTGAGGCCGAGTTTGCAGCTGGCTTCAGGGTGCCCGGGCCGTGTTCCTCCTTGCTCTCATGGAAGGCATTCTTCCTTTGGCCTCCAGTAGCCCTGGTGTGTAGGTCAGCAAAACGTGCTTGTTGCTTGAGGGCTTTGGGCGAGGACCAGATGCACCTCAGTGGCCCAGAAGCAGCCTGCTGCTCTTTCTTAGCCCGTACACTCTGCCTGGAGGCTGAGGCAGTCAAAGACTTGGGTTTGGATGTGTTTAGCTTTTTCATGCATGCATTACGACCAGAATTTCCTTCCAGTGTTGTGTGACATGGCCGTACTCTGATGCCTCTTAGGACATTCTGTTTCATCTCAAAGTGTGGAGGCCCAACAGTGGTGTGTGCCTGGGCTTTTCCACCTCGCACTGTGGGCACTTTCTGTGAGCCCACTGGCAACACAGGACCCTGACGGTGCTGCTTTCCAGGACTCCTCTGGGAGAGCTCTTGGCCTTTCTGGTTGTGCTTTTGGAAGCACAGACGCACGCGCAGGCGAAAGCGAGGACGTGGTTTGGAGTTGGCCTGCTCTTTTGGAACCTTTTGAGGACTTGTTCTTGTGCTGGTTCTTTGGCCACCTGTCCTTCCACCTTGCAAACAGCCTCCCTCCCCCAGGATATCGAGAGCCACCTTGAGGGCTCTTCTGTATGCTCTGGTCTGCTTTGGTGAGCCATTGCCCTGTGACTCCTTCCCTGCCATGGAGGCAAGGCTCACAATTTCAGACTTGGATAGTGGCCTTGCTTTGGTGCTCCTCACTCTTGTCTTCTCCCCCATAGGCAAGATTTGCACCTCCAAGAAAGGTGCCCCTCTCCTCTTACTATGGGCTGATGTCCTGGGTCTGGACAACACCCTTGCAGGCCACAGGTGACCCTTCCAGCCACACAGCACATACTCTGCAGAGTTCATGGTGACAGTACTCTGGGGCTGTGCTGATCACTACAGCGTGAGCAGTTTGGTTTTGGTGGGCACTGTGACTGCCTGACAGTTGTCTCTGTCCAGGCTCTCCTGCCTGTGGTACTGGCCTCCTTCCAGATTCTTGTGGAGGAGCTGGAGCTGACTTCCCTCAGGGTTATGTGGGCTTCCCCTGCATGGTGGAAGAAGGAAGCAGAGTTGCATTAGGAAGAAAATAAATAGGCTTAACCAGCTTGGACACATCAGCGTGGTCAGGTGAGGCAAGGGTAATCAAAGGAGCTCATAAAGCCTGTTCTACAGATGTGGGAGAAGATATGCAAAAGGTCCAGAGCAGGTGGGAAACAGTTGTACTATTGTTGTTCCCAACCCCAAGTCTGGAGTGTTTAACTTCGTCCCAGAAAGGTGGATGTCATTACAAAGGCTGTGCATTTTCTTGCCCACCAGTCAGTACCTTAGGGCTCCCTGGGATTCTTTTGCCAAGGAAACCTCATTGTTCTCTTTCCTAGGGAGCTAGTCCTGCTCTGCCAACCCCAGGATGCCTATGGACAACCTAGTGCATGAGCCTTCCATACATGTGTGATTCTAAGTTGAGCAGCAAGGAGGTGGGGAACTCTTCATGGTGATTCGCATAACATGGTAAGAGAAGATGGCTGCTTTCATAGCTTCTGGCTACCCCACCAGCCCACCACCAATCTTTCAGCTTAGTTCTGTTTCCATTGTGGACCTCACTATGGCATCAAGTGTCTACAGGGCACACTTGGCGAGATCCCCAAAGAGAAGCTACTTCTTTACTAAACAGACATGCTTATTAATTAATTGGAAGACTCAGTGATTTCAGATGGCAAGCAACAGGGTTATGTGACATGACAGGGAGACAAGTGTCTCTGTTGGAACTGTGCACCCTCCTGCTGCAATGTCAAGCCTATGGTAGACCCTGCACACCCATATCTGCCTGTGATGAGCACTATTCATCCAAGAGATTACAGATCACTGACCTCTCCTGTCTCCAACCTCTGTGCCCTAATGTTAATCCATAAAGTCTTAGACAGGAAATTAAAGTAGCTACTTGATGATATGGATGGTCATGTGCCCATCCCTAGGTCTCGTGATATTCAATCTCATCTGTATTGCAGCTCTCCTCTTCATGTTCCTCCATACTGTCCCTCTCAACATAGTCCTCCCCTTAACCATCTCAGTGTAATTTCAACCCTTTCTTCTCCTCTCTGTCCAATTGTCTGTTTGTCTCTCTCTGTCTCTCCCTCTGTGTGTGTGTGTTTATGGTGGTAGCTAATCTGCTCTTGACTGCTTCTTCCTTGAGCCGGCCAGTTTCCTATCAGCAGTGTGCATGTCACCTGAGGGAAAACTCATCTGTCTGATCCTCAAGAGGCTGTGCTTGCTGAGAAGAACTACAACACAGAGGAAGAACCAAGAAAGACCCACATGCCACCCATGTTCACTATTCATGCTAGGATGCAAATTTGATTCTTGACATTACCAGGGCACCATGAGCCATAGTGAAACAGAGCACTGTGAACTGGGGGCTCCTGTGACACAAATCATCTTGGGAACTCCCATTACAACAGGTCCCCTCTGTGAGTGTGGCCATACCGAGCATAGAGACCCCAGATCTTATCCTAGGAATTCCTAACCTTACAGAAGTAGGGGGTGGAGAGCAATGACATTCTCCTCAATTCCTCAGTCCTTTCCTTCTGAACCCCTGTATCCATAAACTACTGGTGGTACACGCTAGCCCCCTATTCACAATGCAAATGTGCAGTGTCTCTCCTGTTGAATTCCCTTCCAAGCATTACTGACTTCAAATCTGATCTCACAATGCATAAAGTGGCTATCTACATAAAGGAGGCTAGGTGTGTCTCAGGCCACATCTGCTGGATGATGCAGCACTAAATGCGTATGTTGGAAGTATGGAGTTCATTTTAGTGATCAGCAACAGGAACCCTTCCTCTGATGAGGCTGTGTCATCTAACATGGTTAGCTGGCTCCCTCTGATGCAGCTCCCTTGGAGTCCTAGACGTTGGGACACAGGTGTCTGCTGAGAACACAGAGGAAACTATAACCCCCTCAGGTACCTTAGGCTGTCTTCTTCTGGATCTTCCTTGAACTGGCCCTCCAGCAAGGATGAATGAGCACCATCAGGCCCAACCACATCACCACCATCCAGACACCATGCCTCACAGGGTACCCTTAGAAACCTCAGATATGTGAGTTATACTTACAAAATGCACCCTTTTTACGCTGCACAGGTCTGCACAACGTTCAGCTTCCCTCAGGCAGTACGTTCTCAGACTCACATACTTCACTTAGAAATCATATCTGGGAATACAAAGTGTGTGTTCAAGCCCACAAACCATGCTATTCAGGCGTCATCTGTAACCCAGACATAGAGAGATGTGCATGCACTCATATCAGTCCACACTCCGCCACCCACACCCCCTTTGTGTATTCTGTCTTTTTATGCCTGTTGCTCCAGGGCATATGAAAGTCCTTGCCCTTCCTACAGACTGCTTAAATGTTATCGGTATTGCCACCTGCCTCCACTGTTTCAGGCATCACCTGCCTCCAGACCACTACTTTCAACCAATGCTTTGCTGAAATTTCTGTGATAGTTACCTTTCTGGCAAAAACAGTGCTCTCTTTTCCAGAGGCACAAAACAGAAGAAGTAGAATACTGAAATCCCTGTCTCAGTACATGCTTCAGCCCTGGGACCAAAGGCCTTTTATCAAGAACTTGGGCACAATTGCTGTGTGTGAAGTCTATTCACATTTTCTGCAGATGGGAACAATAGCTTCCTTTCCTGTGTGCAAGACCGACACATGGGTTAAAGGAAGTCTGATGAGAAGGTGCAAGAAGGGTATAGTGTATATTGGTCACACAGAGGAGCAGAGACACACAGAGGGATCCTGATGTGTTGGTGGGTTATGGGGAATCCATGGCTGCACACTCTTTAATTCCCAGCTGGTTCTTAACCCAACTCAGAGCACTGTAAAGTCTCAGACACAGACACATACTAATGCCTGTTGGGGGAACAAAGTCTGGCCTCTCCTCTCTCCTCGGGTATTCATGACACCAGGTGTTTTACTTCAGTATACCCAACTGCCATTAGTGGCCAGTATTAGAGGCAGGTATCTTTTTGTAGGCCCGTGGCAGATATCCAGGCCCGGAGAGTATCACCACTTCCTATAAACAATCTTCCAAAAATAGCCTGCAGGTCAGCACCCACCTCCCACTCATAAGCCTCCACCCCAGCCACAAAGGGAGGCCCAGATACACCTCTGCCTTAAATGCCTTCCAGCTTCTCTCTAAGACAACAAACGCCACAACTATCTAGGCATTAAGGTGCTGCCACACAGATGCAGTCATTCTGTCAAGCACACAAGTGACAATCATCTCCAAAGAGAGAAAAGGTATCCATTCACATGTGTTGGGGAACTATGCTTTCATGGCCTGAAATGATAAAGCTGGCACCAAAGGGTTGTCACCTGAGGACAAAGAGACAAGGCAGGGTCCTTTGGGCTTCACTTCAAACAGTAGTAGTGACAACAACTCCTGTCCCATGAACAAGCACACAGGCTCCCAGGGCACACTCAGAGGGTCAGCTCACAGAGTCACTCAGGTTGGCTGAAGGCACCTACCTACATGCTTCCTGTGGTTGTCTACTGATCTCACCTCTTCAGTCTGTGAGTATCCTTCAGAAATACATCTGTAACCAGGAAAGAATGGCTTGTCCTCGTTGTCATGGCAACCACAGTGTCATAGAAAAATTTTTCTGCAAGTAGCCAATTCTTTGTGGAAACCAGGAAGTACTGTTCACTTACACCTCTGTCACCTAGTTCCCCCCAGCCAGACCCCTGTAGCTTCAGGCATGAAAGAAAGTAACCATGCACACACTACAGAAGATGTCTCTATCACTCCAGGGTACAGGGTCTTTAAGCACAGAGGCTCTGGGAGAAGGCAAGACAAGAGATGGCAGGTACCAATAGTATTTCAATTGTCCACACAAAAGAGGAACCAGAAACAGTTGGTTGAGTATGTGTCTGTACAAAATAAATTCAAGAGCTGAAATACTTATCTGGTGCTCTTATGGAAAAACTATCTGTGATTTTAAAGGGATGAATTATAACTAGAATTGTTAAACACGTTTTAGCATAGGTAGTGTTCACATTTGATGTTTTTCCAGAAACCTCGCCTTTGAGAAGGCAAGCTATTTATAAACATCATTTTTACAGAAAAGTCTTATGAATTTCAAATCATATACCTTGAGGAATTTGGCTTGTATCAACATGGGAAACAATGAATAAATCATTGATACTTATAATGTTTCAAGACACTAAATCTTTTTCAACTTAGAGTTACACTTCTTTATGTGACTGCTATTAATTTGTATCTGAGGCTGATTGGAACACTGACTTTTAATTCTCAACCATTTCTTCTTTTAGCATGGTCAACAAAGCTCAGACACAAATCAGCAAAGTAATAAAAATGTTTTGACTTTTACATCTGGACGTAGAGTGTGAAAAGGCCACCACTCCTCTTTACTTCTTGTCTAAAAAGATGAAATTCTTTTCTTCTCTGTTCATCCCAAAGGAAAGCTCCTGTATGTTTGAACCAGAGAGTCTGTGTTACAATAGCCGGTTAAGCATCTTTTGTTAGCTTAAAGTTAACACCTCTTACTAAAATGTTCACCAAGAAAATAGATATAATATAATACAGACATTGTTCCTTTTACCTAACTTCTAAGCAGCTGCTTAACTTGTAGTCTTTCACTTACTATGACCACAGGCATTATATTCTGTTCTGGTAACAATTTAAATTGATGAATTAAAAGGAAATCTCAACAAATGGAACATATACATTACAAACAGAGACAAACATTTCCTGTAGGTTTTTATAATTTTTAAGAATAAGTTAACTCATGTGACATTGCAATTAATCTCAGGATCTTCACGACAATCTGAAATATGAAGACGGTTTTAAATTGCATTCTACAGTACATTTTGTCTTTTTTCTGTTGGTAAGTAAGAGTTCTGATCAGACATTGTAAACTATTTATCTGTACCTTGTTCCAAGCAGATTAGAAAAATGGTTAACACAAAGTGTTTTCTCTACATGAGTAATATGTAAATAGTTTCACAATGTTTTTTTGTTATTCCACTTCAGGACGCCACTAGAGAAAAAAAATCAGCAATTCACTGTGAAAACACATGTGGATGCTTTGTGGAGTAAAAATAGCCAGCATTTTAATTATACATGATTTCTGAATACTGGTTACAGAAAATGATTTTTTTTTGTTAAAAACAAATTTATACATGTATATCTTTTTTAAACCTAATTCCTTCCCTTACATCCCTCCCCCTTCTGACTCATACTGTAATCCTCTCTATAATTTATGAACTCTACTTATTGGTAAATCTATGTATCTATCTATCTATCTATCAATCTATATATCTATATATCTGCCTATGTATATTCCTATCATCTATCTGTTTACACATTAGTCTCTCTATTACTGCACAAAGACATACTCTCAAACACAATTCAATTAGTGTTCATTGTATTAACATGTCTTGGGAAAAGCATGTTTTATCCAATTCCCACTGAAGATAAAATTGTTTACTACCCAACTTCTTCATGATAATGTATACTTATTTGAAGCATTTTTCTCTAACAATTACAGATTATATAAACACAGTTACTTCTTCCTCCTCCTTAAAATTATGCAAAAGCAGAGTTTTCTAACAGAGTTTATATTCCTCAGACTTTCACAGAACCCTAAAGTCCAGAAAATAGTTTTTATTGTATTTTCATTTGTCTACATTGCAAACTGTTGGGGGCAACATGATAATTGTGGTGACCACTATCTGTAGCCCAGAACATACAGACTGTTCTGTATATTCCTTCTTGGCATTTTTGTCCCTATTGGATGCATTCTTCTCTTCGATAACCACACCAAAGCTTTTGTACTGCCTATATGAGAAGAAAATTATCTCCTTTGAAGGATGCATGATGCAGCTCTTTGCTGAACACTTCCTTAAAGCAGTAAAAGTGATTGTACTGACAACCAGGGCCTATGGCCACTAGATAGCAATTTGTAAGCCCTTGCACTACCCTTCCATCATGAACTGGAAGGCCTGTGGCACACTGATGGGGGTACTATAAACAGGAGGATTCTTGTGTTCTATCATACAAATAATTTTTGCTTTGCAGTTACCCTTCTTTGCACTCAATGTTTTTGATCATTTTATTTGTGATTTGTTCCCATTACAAGTACTTGCCTGCACTGATATGCATAGCTTCAGCCTTTTGGTGGTTGGCGAGAGTGGGTCTAACTGCATAATAATCTTTTCTAATTTGCTTGTATCCTATGGTGTCATCCTGTGCTCTCTGAAAGCTTACAGTTGTAAAGGGCAATGGAAAACTCTCTCCACCTGTGGGTCCCACACTGCAGTTGTGATTTTGTTCTTTGTCCCATGCTTATTTGTATATGCACACCCACCATCTGCTTTCTCCTCTGATAAAATGGTGGCCATGATGCCTTGATTTTGTTGGATGTGTTCTTAAACCAACCTCTAACCGTCTTCTTATCCATAAGCTTAGCTAATTTTTCCTGGTGTCTGCACTTCATACTGGGCCCATCTGTCTCTGGTTTCTGTTGTACTCTTTAGGATGTTTAGAGAGGTCCACCAGTTTGAGCATTGATCTTTGTGTTTCAACTGTAACTAAACGTAGAAGGTTGCTGGCACATGTGCACAAGCATGGCAGTGTGCATGGAAGAGTGCCTTTAACGAGAGGGTGCTAGAGCCTGTAATGTGGAGCTTAAGTGTAGGAGTGGGTACAGGTCCTAGTGCTTTTTGCAGGCACAATGTAGATGTGTAGGTGCCATGAATACATCAATGGCCTACAGGCCTCTAGTACTGTCCACCTCGTATTCTGATTTTCTGGGCTCCAGGAATTGTTTGCCTGGACTCCACTGGTAGACTCACAGAACAGGGGCTTCAATGTTGGGAACACTGTCTCAAGGAACCCTATTTTGCCAACTGTGAGGATGTGGGTAGGAGGCATCTGGTAGCTGGCTGTTAGTGTAGAGGGACCTTGGATCTGCATGCACTCACTTGAAGGAACACTCACTTGCTCCTAGGACTAATCAGAAGTCACAGGGGTTCCCCCTGTTCTCTACTCTCATATTTGGGCCCGCAGGGGCAAATGAGAGTGTAGGAGATCTGTGAGCTCAGTGGTGTCCTCTGTTTGGCTTCCAGGCAGCATAGGGAGACCCATACTTGTGGTAGCCACCTCTGCAGTCTCAGTCAGTGAGTACGGAGGATCCAGACCTGGGATGCCTGCCTCTGCTGTCTCATTCACTGAGAGGTCTATGCTTGGGGCAAGGGGAGGTGAAGGTTGATTGAATATTTACCACTCTCAGTCCCTGGAGATGTCCAAGGGTGACTTGGAGCTTAACTGTCACAGCCCCCAGGTAGTAGCCTCTCACCCAGGAAGCCTCAATGTTATGTTCTTGCTTCACCTGCCCCTTCACTCACTAATTTCGGGGTTTGGAATCCTGTGCCACTCAGACTGTATGATGCATGCTGGTAGGTGCCATCTTCCTTTCCCCACAAGATTTCTTGAGGTGAAAGTTCAGGTGGCTTAGCTTAAACTGTGAAGTTAATCTTCTGCTGTGATATAGGAGTAACTCACAAGGTACACTAAGAGCTCCTTTTTGGTTTTGTTGAAAGAAGTCATTGTGTAGCTCATGCTAGCCTTCAATGGTAATTGATGATGTTCTTGAATCTGTTTTTCTCAAGGGTTTAAAGTACAGGTTTCTGCTGCCACATCCAACAATGTCTTTTTCCCACACATACAGGTGGGGAGGATCTCATTATGTGTTTTCAGAGTCACCATCCTTACCTTGCCTACAAGTTAGGTAGATCCAAACTGCCAGCACCCATGTAGCCACCAGCAGTGCCAATAGGAGAGGCAGCCAGCCTCCCAGCATGCTTCTCTCTTCAGGAAACAGCTCAGTCACCCTAACAAACAAAGCTATGTTTGCCCTCTTTTGTAAATTGATTTTTTTACTCCGCTACTCACTTTTCAAACCAAGTGCTTAAAGGCCTTTCAGGGTCTCCTGTTAAGGGTTCCCAATATCCAAGTTACTTAAAATTTATTACTCTGGGCTGGAGTGATGGTTCATTCATTATAGGTAGGCTCACAACAACAATAACAAAAAATGTATATAAATTCAGGCACACATGTGCCATAGTGTATGTGTGG
Source organism: Meriones unguiculatus (assembly GCF_030254825.1). NCBI lineage: Eukaryota > Metazoa > Chordata > Mammalia > Rodentia > Muridae > Meriones > Meriones unguiculatus. The sequence continues at coordinate 117,349,197 of NC_083369.1, forward strand.
AGGTCAGAGGACAACTTTAGGGCATTTCTTCTCTTCTATCACCATGGGATCTAGGTTGCAAGATCCAGATAGCAAGCGATTTTAGGCATTGAATTAGGGGCCATTCCCTAAACTCAGGTTTCTATTCCTTAAGCATAAAAGCATTTTCACCGTGGCAACTAGAATATGAATGCTGCTTTTTTGTTGATTGAATAATTTTTGTTCCTCGGGATGAACATAGATACATAATGCACACAAAGCTGTGTACCCACATAAAAGTCAAGGTATAGGGATAGTTATCTAAAGCTTGTAAGGGATCTAAAGTTATCTAAAGCTCATCGTTTGGTCCCACCTCTGGGGCTAGTTTCAGAACATAGTGTCAGTCCATTGTTAGTCAAAAGAACTGACATATCTCTAAATCCAGAGACATTTTTCAGAACATGCTGGTATCAGTGAGGTATCTTTTCTTGCCAATATTCCTGATTTGTTAATCAAATAGGATTCAGAGAGAATTGGAATGCCTTGAAATGTATACTCCCTCATGGACCGAGTCCCTGTTCTCATACAAGCCTTTGACTCCCATTCCATAGCATTGTGATACTTTCAACAACCATTTGTTCTTTTTTCCCCTTCTGTATTTTCTGTTTGAAAAGCCTTTCTTTTTACTTAGTTATGAGATCTCTGGGGTACCATAGACATTGGTTTGTTACATCAGATCAGAGTACACTGGCAGGGACCCCCTAATGCTCCTCACAGACATGGTATAACCTGTTATTATCAAAGGGGATTTGTGTGTCTTGACACTCTGACCATCCTGTGGTAATGACAGGTACTTACTGTTATCGGGAGGGAAGGGATCACTTGTCTCTGAGCATAACACAAACGTTCCTTCATGTTGCATGCAGTCATTGCCACAGGTGCGTAAATACAGGGTCAACTAAGGAAAAGGCAAGGTCAGAAAGTGCCCAGGAGACATTCTGCATTGTCCACATTTCTAACACAAATTCCTCCCTCTTTTCTGTTTGTTTGTCTTGGCATGGTCAACAATTTTTCACTTGGTTAAAGTTCTTTAGTCCACAAATCCAACCTGGTGACCCAAGACGAAAATATCTACAATGCCCTTGAACTTTTTGCATGGTAATGACATGGTATTTTCCTTATCTAAAAAGGAGGCTACATCCTAATAAATAGAGAAATATTCCCCCTAGACAATAGTAGGTGAGTTCCCTGGCACTAGAAAGGTCTATGACATCCTAAAACGTGCAGTTACAGTGTTGCCAGTGTCTGCTTTCTTGGCCACCCTGAGCTCTTCATGTTAGAGGGCATGGAGAATGACTTGTGTGTGGCTGTGTTGCTCTGTGACCCTCCGAATCCTACAAGGGCCTCACTTCCTGTTTCTACATGGGCCACCTGAGGCCCCCAGAAGGCAAACAATTGCTCTCCAGAGTTCAGGCATTGACCTGCACTCCAGCCTTCCAGCAGCAAACCTTTGAAGATTCTCTTTTAAATTAAAACTGAGGCTTTGGAGAAATAAAATGGCTGTCCTATCTCAGAATTACTCTGAGGATCTGTGGTAGAAAATAGAAGCAAAAGCACTTTGACAAGTTAGCAGTCACTAGTGCAAGAAAAGACACCAGAGCAGCAGAATCAGCCTCCTGATCTTACCACTGTAAAGACTAATAAGGTGTCCCTGATAGCACGCTTGACTAGGACTATTGGTAAAAGACTTGCCATCGTTTAAAAGATGAATCAGAGGGTTAGTATGTATCAGTTGTTGAATGCTTACTTAGAACTCAAGAAGTCCTAGGTTCAGTCCCTAGCATTCCACCACACATTCACATTCAGAAAGCATCCATGCTGGAACAACTAATTTTCTACTGTCCTTCCCTTCCCAGATCACTGTAAATCACCTGAGTGACAGCACCTTCACTTTCCTCATCCACCAAAATGGCTACAGATATCCATGTCAGTTTATTCTGGTGTGAATAAGTGAAACAAAGTCAAGAGCTATAAGGTCCAAGTGAGTAGCCAGACTATCAGTGACGAAACCTGTCAGTCTTCTTGACTGACTTCAGATGCATCAGACTGTGTGAAATAGGACTCCCTTCAGAAGCCTAGAGTTTCTGCCTTTAGTTGATCCTAGACTTATTGTACCCAGGATGTGTACAGGTCCTTTTTTCTGCTACAGTGATAAAGATAGCCTAGCATGTTGAGACAGCAGTTAGCTTTGGGATATCTTGAAAGAAAACGTATCCAAAGTGTATTTTCCTTCAAGATATCATAGCTAGAGATTGGGGATGTAACAGTGGTGAAGGGAATGAAAGGGAGAGTACCTCCAACACTCTAGAAAAACCCAACAACAGGTTCCTTTGAATGAGAACCGTGTATGTATTTCCAACTTGATTGGTTGTAAAATTCACTTCAACCATCTTCTCATTCTTCTTACAAGCAGTGATATTTGGATCCCACAGACTTCCTCCAAGTTGAAAGAAAACCTCATGGGTGACCTGATAATTCCTCCCTCATCTGAGCTCCCAGGGAGCTTTACAGAAACAAATCTAAATCATTAGGCACACACCTATGAGACAGGAACCAGACTGTAGTTTATCTTCTGACCCAGTTCCCAGAATCACAAAGTATCTAATGTCCAAGAATGTTTAGGAATTCCCCACCCAATGCCATTACTTTGCTAAAAATAGCTTCTTTAAGCTTGCAGTAGTAGGTATAGATCTCAGTTTTTGACTCAGTTCAATACTCACCTTACATTTTGAGGTAAGAGAGCTGCTAGGACCTCTGTTTTCTCCTTTCAAGGGTAGGAGGAAAAGCCTTAGTTTAGGAGTTATGCCCGAAAATATGGAATAACTGCACTGATACTCAGGGCTTGCAAGCACAAAGACATGCTGCCAGTTTTACTGGATACAATGAAGGAAGGAAATGCCAAACAGCTTACAGGAATCCCTGACAGAACAACTATCAGAAAGTCCATTGCGTCACTCATGTGACTTGCAAATAAGAGTGGACAAATTTTCAGGAATGTGTATATGTAATAGCACAAATTATCTTCCTTACTCTTGGAACAATTTTGGGCTCTGGAAGGGAACTGGTTCTAGAAGAGAATCAGAGGGCTGATTCCAGGCCCTGGACCTCATACCTCTTACAGCTCCACTCTTTTACAGTGCTTATGATGTGAGGAAAGATCTTTCCCAATATCATTAACTTCACTAACATCACTAGCATCATGAGATTGTACTGCTCTGTAATTCATGTTCACCCTTAGAAGAAGGGATGATATGAGAGACTGTCCTAAAGCAGTTCCTTCATAAATCAAAGGAAATTGTAAGGGTCTACCATAGAGAAGGCAGTTTTGAGAAGGAAACTAGGGCCTCCTTTGGAAAACGTTCACCCTTTGTGTTAATCCAAACAGAAGGTACCAGAGATTCCTCTGAGCACAGGCCACTTGTGATAAGCAGGTGCATAGGCTATGTGGACTCCCCTCCAATCACAAAACAGCTTACCATGGGTACTGCTGTTAAGTGGGATTTGGGATAAAGTGTTAGATAAGCCAAGGAACAGGAAAGGTTTTCTGTAGCTATTACTGTACTATATAAACCTAAGAGTCGGTCCCAGTCTGCATAGCTGCTTAGCCCAAAGCCACTCCTTTTCTGAGTTCAGTTCTTTTTTTTTTCTTTTTATTTATTTATTTTTTTTTTATCAGTTACATTTTATTAACTCTGTATCCCAGCCATGTCCCGATCCCTCATTCCCTCCCAGTCCCTCCCTCCCTCCCTCATCTCCACCGTGCCCCTTTCCAAGTCCAAGTCCAAGGACCTCCTCCCCATTCATCTGATCCTGTTTTATCAGGTATCTTCAGGACTGGCTGCAAAGCTCTCCTCTGTGGCCTAACAGGACTGCTACTCCCTTCGGGGGTGGGGAGACCAAAGAGCCAGTCATTGAGTTCCTGTTAGAAATAGTCCCTGTTCCCCTCACTTTGGGAAACCAATTGGTTACTGAGCTACCACAGGCTACATCTGAGTGGAGGTTCTAGGTTATATCCATACATGGTCCTTGGTTGAATGTCAGTCTCAGAAAAGACCCTGTGCCCAGATATATTTGGTCCTTGTGGAGCTCCTATCCTTTCCCCATCAGACTAACTCCCCTTCTTTCTTATGATTCCCTGTACTCTGCCAAAGGTTTGGTCATGAGTCTTTGCTTTGAAAACACTGCTAGTTAGAGTCTTTCAGATGCGCTCAGTAGACTCCTGTCATACGTTCAATGCACATCCCATCTGTCTTTCTAAATGAGGAATGATCATCTTACCCCATGTCCACTCAATTGATTATCTTTTTTAGGTGTATAGATTTCATTATGTTTATCATATCTTATAGATCTATATAAGTGAGTATATCCCATGTTTGTCTTTCTCCTTCTGGGATATTTCACTCAGAATGATCTTTTCTAGATCCCACCATTTGCCTGCAAATTTCATGATTTCCTCCTTTTTGATTGCTGAGTAGTATTCCATTGTATAAAAATACCACAATTTCTGTACCCATTCCAGCGTTGATGGACATCTGGGTTGTTTCCAGGTTCTGGCTATTACAAATAGAGCTGCTATAAACATGATTGAGCAAGTGTCCTTTTTGTGTACTTGAACAAACTTTGGGTATATACCTAGCAGTGGTATAGCTGGGTCTGGAGGAAGCACTATTCCTATTTGTCTTAGAAAGTGCCAGATATCTTTCCAGAGTGGTTGTACCAGTTTACATTCCCACCAGCAGTGGAGCAGGGTTCCCCTTTCTCCACAACCTCTCCAGCATGTGTTATCGCTTGAGTTTTTCATCTTGGCCATTCTGATGGGTGTAAGGTGATATCTCAGGGTCGTTTTGATTTGCATTTCCCTGATGGCTAATGAGGATGAGCATTTCTTTAAGTGTTTTTCTGCCATTCGGCATTCCTCTGTCGAGAATTCTCTGTTTAGCTCTGTTCCCCATTTTTTAATTAGATTACTTGGTTTGCTACTTTTCAGCTTCTTTAGTTCTTTATATATACTGGATATTAGTCCTCTTTCAGATAAAGGGTTAGCGAAGATTCTTTCCCAATCTGTAGGCAGTCGTTTTGTTTTGATGATGGTATCCTTTGCTTTACAGAAACTTTTCAGTTTCATGAGGTCCCATTTATTGATTGTTGCTCTTAGAGCCTGTGCTGTTGGTGTTCTGTTCAGGAAGTTGTCTCCTGTGCCAATGAGTTCTAGGCTGTTCCCCACTTTTTTTTCCAATTGATTTAGGGTATCTGGTTTTATGTTGAGGTCCTTGATCCACTTTGACTTTAGTTTTGTGCAGGGTGATAAATATGGATCTATTTTCATTTTTCTGCATGTAGACATCCAGTTGGTCCAGCACCATTTGTTGAAGATGCTGTCTTTTTTCCATTGAATGGAATTGGCTTCTTTGTCGAATATCGAGTATTCATAGGTGTGTGGATTTAGTTCTGGGTCTTCTATGCGGTTGCATTGATCCTTTTTTCTGTTTCTATGCCAATACCATGCAGTTTTTATTACTGTTGCCCTGTAGTACAGCTTGAGATCAGGAATGGAGATACCTCCAAATGATCTGTTGTTGTACAGGATCGTTTTGGAGATTCTGGGTTTTTTGTTTCTCCATATGAAGCTGAGAATCTTTTTTTCAAGGTCTGTAAAGAATTGAGTTGGTATTTTGATGGGAATTGCATTGAATCTGTAGATTGCTTTTGGCAGTATGGCCATTTTCACAATGTTAATCCTACCAATCCATGAGCACGGGAGATCTTTCCATCTTCTGATATCTTCTTCGATTTCTTTCTTCAGAGACTTGAAGTTTTCCTCAAACAGGTCTTTCACTAGCTTGGTTAGAGTCATACCAAGGTACTTTATGTTATTAGTGGCTATTGTGAAGGGTGTTGTTTCCCTAATTTCTTTCTCAGCCTTTTTGTCTTTGGTATATAGGAGGGCTTCTGATTTTTTTGAGTTGATTTTGTATCCTGCCACTTTGCTGAAAGTGTTTATCAGCTGAAGGAGTTCTCTGGTTGAATTTTTGGGGTCGCTCATGTATACTATCATATCATCTGCAAATAGTGACACTTTGACCTCTTCCTTTCCGATTTGTATCCCCTTGATCTCCTTTAGTTGTCTTATTGCTCTGGCTAGGACTTCAAGTACTATGTTGAAGAGATATGGGGACAATGGACAGCCTTGTCTTGTCCCTGATTTCAGTGGGATTGATTTAAGTTTCTCTCCATTGAGTTTGATGTTAGCTATAGGCTTGCTATATATTGCCTTTACTATGTTTAGGTATGTGCCTTGTATCCCTGATCTCTCCAAGACTTTAAACATGAATGGGTGTTGGACTTTGTCAAATGCTTTTTCGGCGTCTAAGGAGATGATCATGTGGTTTTTCTCCTTCAGTTTGTTTATGTGGTGGATTACATTGATGGATTTCCGTATGTTGAACCACCCTTGCATGCCTGGGATGAAGCCTACTTGGTCATGGTGGATGATATCTTTGATGTGTTCTTGGATTCGGTTTGCAAGTATTTTATTAAGTATTTTTGCGTCAATGTTCATAAGAGAGATAGGCCTGAAGTTCTCTTTTTTTGTTGGGTCTTTGTGTGGTTTAGGTATTAAGGTGACTGTGGCTTCATAGAATGAGTTTGGTAGTGTTCCTTCTGTTTCTATTTCGTGGAATAGCTTGAGGAGAATTGGAGTTAGCACTTCTTTGAAGGTCTTGTAGAATTCTGCACTGAAGCCATCTGGCCCAGGGCTTTTTTTGGAGGGGAGACTGTTAATAACTGCTTCGATTTCCTTGGGAGATATAGGGCTATTCAGTCTTTCTACCTGATCTTGACTTAGTTTTGGTAGATGGAATCTTTCAAGAAAATTATCCATTTCATTCAGATTCTCAAATTTTGTGGCATATAGGCTTTTGTAGTATGACCTAATAATTGTTTGGATTTCCTCAATGTCTGTGGTTATGTCCCCATTTTCATTTCTGATTTTGCTGATCTGGATAGTTTCTCTCTGCTTTTTAGTTAGTTTGGCTAAGGGTTTGTCTATCTTGTTGATTTTCTCAAAGAACCAGCTTTTTGTTTCATTGATTCTTTGGATAGTTTTATTTGTTTCTAGTTGATTGATTTCAGCCCTTAGTTTGATTATTTCCAGCCGTCTGCTCCTCTTGGGTGTATCTGCTTCTTTTTTTTCTAGGGTTTTCAGTTGGGCCATTAAGTTGTTTGTATGTGATGTTACGAATTTCTTCTTGCAGGCACTTAGTGCTATAAATTTTCCTCTGAGCACTGCTTTCAATGTGTCCCATAAATTTGGGTATGTTGTGCCTTCCTTTTCATTGAATTCTAGGAAGTCTTTAATTTCTTTCTTTATTTCTTCCTTAACCCAGCTGTCATTGAGTAGTAAGTTGTTCACTTTCCATGTGCGTGTCGGCTTTTTGTTGTTTCTGTTGTTGTTGAGGTCGAGCTTTAGTCCATGGTGGTCAGATAGTATACAAGGGATTATTTCAATCCTTTTGTATCTGTTGAGGCTTGCTTTGTGGCCCACTATATGGTCTATTTTGGAAAAGGTTCCATGCGGTGCTGAAAAGAAGGTGTACTCTTTTGAGTTTGGGTGAAATGATCTGTAGACGTCTATTAGGTCCATTTGATTTAGGGATTCTGTAAGTGCTTTTATTTCCCTATTTGGTGTCTGTCTAGGTGATCTGTCCCTTGGTGAGAGTGGAGTGTTGAAGTCTCCCACTATTAAGGTATTAGGATCAATGTATGATTTAAGCTTTAATAATGTTTCATTTACGAATGTCGGTGCTCTTGTATTTGGGGCATAGATATTCAAGATTGTGATGTCCTCTTGGTGGATTTTTCCTTTGATGAGAATATAGTGGCCCTCCTTATCTTTTTTGATTAACTTGGGTTGAAAGTCTATTTTATTAGATATTAGGATGGCTACTCCAGCTTGTTTTCTGGAACCGTTTGCTTGAAAAACAGTTTTCCAGCCCTTTACTCTGAGGTAGTGTTTGTCTTTGTTGCATAGGTGTGTTTCTTGGATGCAACAGAATGTTGGATCCTGTTTCCTTAACCATTCTGTTAGCCTGTGTCTTTTTATTGGTGAGTTGAGTCCATTGATATTGATAGATAATAGTGACCAATGCATGTTAGTTCCTTTTGTAATGGAGTCGATGATCTAACCCTGTTTCATTGCTTGTTTTCTTTTCATTTTTGTTGGGACATTATCTGTATGCCCTGTTTTCTTGGGTGAATTTGTTTTCATTGGATTGGAGTTTTCCTTCTAGTATCTTCTGTAGGGATGGTTTGCTGTGTAGATATTGTATAAATTTAGTTTTGTCATGGAATATTTTGTTTTCTCCATCTATGTTGATTGAAAGCTTTGCAGGGTATAGTAGTCTGGGTTGACATTTGTGATCTCTTAGAGTCTCCATGATACTTGCCCAGGCCCTTCTGGCTTTCATAGTTTCTGATGAGAAGTCCGGCGTGATTCTGATAGGTCTACCTTCATATGTTACTTGGCCTTTTTCCCTTGCTGCTTTTAATATCTTTTCTTTGTTCTGTAGATTTAGTGTTTTGACTATGATGTGACGTGATGTGTTTCTTTTCTGGTCTAGTCTATTTGGAGTTCTGTAGGCCTCTTGTATATTTATGGACATCTCTTTCTTTAAGTTGGGAAAATTTTCTTCTATGATTTTCTTGAAAATATTTTCTGGACCTTGGAGTCTGGAGTCTTCTTTTTCGTGAATTCCTATTATTCTTAGATTTTGTCTTTTCATAGCATCCTTGATTTCTTGGATATTTTGTGATTGGAACTTTTCTGATTTTACTTTTTCTTTGAGAGAAGTATCCATTTCTGCAAGTGTGTCTTCAGCTCCAGAGATTCTCTCTTCCATCTCTTGTATTCTGTTGGTGATGCTTACTTTTGTGGTTCCTGATCTTTTCTCCAAGTTCTCCAGCTCAAGGGTTTTCTCATTTTGTGTTTTCTTTATTGATTCTAATTCTGTTTTCATGCCTTGCACCATTTCTTTCATGTGTTTGAATTTGGATTCCTGTCTCTCTACGATGGCCTCTATTTCTTTTTTCATTTCCTTCTTATATGCCACTAATTTTTCCTCTACTTGTGTATCTATTTGTTTGGCTATGTTTGCCTGTGTTTCTTTAAGGATATTGTCTATTTCTTCTTTCTTTGCCTCCAATTGACTGGCCATCTCTTTGAAAGACTTGTTCATTTCCTCCTTATGAGCCTCAAATAATTGGGCAAGCATGGCTTTAAAATCATTTTCCTGTGCTTCTGCTGAATTTGTGTATCCACCGATTTTGGGGTTTGCTGGTGAAGTCATGATGTCCTGATTTATGTTGGAAGTGTTCTTTCGCCTACCTCTGGCCATTGGCTTATCTGAAACCTTCCCTGTTTGTTTTTGGATTCTGCAGATCAGACTGGTGCTGTCTCTCTCTGGTGTCTGGAGAGTTCTTCAGGAAGCTGAGCACTCTCAGCGCGTGCTGAGGACTAGCTGTACCTGTGGGAGGAAAATATGCAGGCACAAAAGAGGCAGATGCAAGTGTGTGTGTGCACGCGCATGTGTGTGTCCGTGTGTGTAAGTGTGCGTGGACGTGTGTCTCGAGGGACAGAGTGATGGCTAATGTTGAACCTTTGAGTGTGTGCAAGGGGCTCTGCACTGTATATGTCACAGGCGCTAATGATGACCGCAGTGCAATTTCTGGCATTAACTGCCTTGACTCCTCAATTAGGCCCACAGGGCAGGAACTTCGATGTCCCTAGTGCCCCTCTGTTTCCCAAAGTGGGTATGTGGGTGGGAGGGGGGTTCGATGCTTGGCTTCTGATTTAGAAGGGCCCAGGATCTGGGGAACTGCAGATTCTCAAGGGTGCACTCACTTACAGGCAGGTCTTTTGGCAGAGATCGTGGTATCTGGGGCTCTCTGCTCTCTGGTTTGGCCCTGCTTCTTTGATGTGCTCTGCCAGTTCTGTGCTGCTGTCACTGCCAGGTTCTGAGGTCTTGCTGCACCTGGAGATTTCAGGGTGGTCACTTCAGCAGGGATGGGGTAACCAGGCTCTCTGTTCTCTGGTTTGGTCCTGGTTAGTCATAAACTGGAGTGCTGTGGTGCCCTGCTAGTTCAGTGCTGCCAGTTCAGTATGGCGTCTAGCAGACTCAGGCCCTGGGAGGATGGTGCAGCTGCTGAGAGAATCTGGGACTCCAGGACACATACTGCTGGCTTTTGTCTGCCGCTAAAGTGCTTGGGGCTCCATCTCAGTGGCTGTATATCCCAGGCAGTTAGGTCTGCGCTGAGAAAGATGAGTCCGCTGTGCTGCTGTGCCCAGGAGGAAGCAGGTCTGGGGGAAGGGAGTGCTGCAAGATCAAAGGATCGTTTCTCTCCTTCCCCAAACAAGTCCCCGGGTGACCAGAGACCAAAGGTTTCACCTCCTGCGATGTTCCCTGTTGTTCAGAAAGCCTCACCGTGGTTTTCCTGGGTTAGGGGTCCTTCCATTCACCAACTCAGAAGTTCAGGTATCCCACCACTCAGAAACTGTGTGTGCTAGTCGCCATCTTGGCTCTGCCCCGTTCTGTATTTCCATATATTCAACCACACTTGCATGCCTGGGATGAAGCCTACTTGTTCATGATGGATGATATCTTTTATGTGTTCTTGAATTCAGTTTGCAAGTATTTTATTGAGTATTTTTGCTTTAATATTCATAAGAGAGATAGGTGTGAAATTCTCTTTATTGGTTAGGTATTTGTGTGTTTTAGGTATCAAGGTGCCTTCATAGAATGAGTATGGTGATGTTCCTTCTGTTTCTATTTTGTGGAATAGTTTGAAGAGATTTAGCATTAGCTCTTTTCTGAAGGTCTGGTAGAATTTTGCACTGAAACCATCTGGCCCTGGGCTTTTTCTTTTTAAAGGAGACTTTTGATGACTATTTCTCTTTCCTTGGGGGATAGAGGACTGTTTAATTGATTTTCCTGTTCTTGATTTAATTTTGGTAAATGGAATTTGTCAAGAAAATTGTCCATTTTATTTAGAGTTTCAAATTTTGTGGTGTATAGGCTTTTGTAGTAGGACCTATTGATTGTTTGAATTCCCTCCGTGTCTGTTGTTATGTCCCCTTTTTTTTTCATTTCTGATATTGGTGATTTGGACAGTTTCTCTGAGGCTTCTATTTAGTTTGGCTAAGGATTTGTCTATCTTTTTTTATTTTCTCGAAGAACCAGCACATGGTTTTATTGATTCTTTGAATTGTTTTATTTGTTTTTCATTTATTGATTTCTGCCCTGAGCTTGAGTATTTTGAGCCATCTACTCCTCTTGGGTGTGCCTGCTTCTTTTCTTTCTTGGGCTTTCAGATGAGCTATTAAGTTGCTTGTATTCAGTGTTTCAAATTTCTCCTTGAAGGCACTTATGAACTTTCCCCTCAGTACTGCTTTCATTGTGTCGCATAAGTTTAGGTATGTTGTGCCTTCATTTTCATTGAATTCTAGGGAGTCTTTTATTTCTTCCTTTATTTCCTCCCTAACTCACCTGCCGTTGAGTAGCAAGTTTTCCAATTTCCATGTGCTTATATGTAGGCTTTTTGCTATTTCTGTTGTTGTTGAAGTCGAGCTTAGTCCATGGTGGTCAGACAGATTACAAGGGATTATTTCAATCTTCTTCTATCTTCTGAGGCTTGCTTTATGACCAACTATATGGTCTATTTTGGAAAAGGTTCCATGAGGTGATTAAAAGAAGGTATAATCGTTCGAGTTTGGGTAAAAAGATCTGTAGACGTCTATTAAGTCCATTTGATTTAGGGAATCTGTAAGTGCTCTTATTTCCCTGTTTAGCTTCTGTATGGATTTTCTGTCCATTTCTGTGAGTGAGTGTTGAAGTCCCCCACTGTTAAGGTGTTGTGATCGATGTGTAATTTCAGCTTTACTAATAGTTAATTTACAAACGTAGATGCTCTTGAATTTGAGGCATATGTCCAGAATTGTGATGTTCTCCTGGTGGATTTTTCTTTTGATGAGAATGAAGTGCCCCTCCTCATCATTTTTGATTAATGTTGGTTGAAAGTCTATTTTATTAGATATTAGGATAGCTACTCGATTTTGTTTTCTGGGTCCATTTGCTTGAAAGACATTTTTCCAGCCCTTTTTCTGAGGTAGTGTTTATCTTTGCTGCATAGTTGTGTTTCTTGGATGCAGCAGAATGTTGGATCCTGTTTCCACAACAATTCTGTTAATCTGTGCCTTATTATTGGAGAGTTGAGTCTATTGATATTGATAGATAATAGTGATCAATGGCTGTTAGTTCCTTTTACTGTGGAGTTAGTGGTATTACTGTTGTTCATTGGTTGTTTTCTTGCAATTTCTCTTGAGAGATTATGTATATCCTGTCTTTTCTTGGGTGTATTTGTTTTCAATGCATTGGAGTTTTCCTTCTAGTAACTTCTGTAGGGGTGGGTTGCTGAGCAGATATTGCTTAAATTTAGTTTTGTCATGGTGTATTTTGTTTTATCCATCAATGTAGGTTGAAAGCTTTGCTGGGTATAGGAGTCTGGGTTGATATCTGTGGTCCCTTAAAGTGTTCATGATATCTGCCCAGGCCTTTCTGGCTTTTATAGTTTCTCATGAGAAGTCTGGTGTGATTCTGATAGGTCTTCCTCCATATGTTACTTGGCCTTTTTCCTTGCTTCCTTTAATATCTTTTCTTTGTTCTTTAGATTTAGTGTTTCGACTATGATGTGACATAAGGAGTTTCTTTTCTGGTCTAGTCTATTTGGTGTGCTGTAGGCCTCTTGTATATTTACAGACATCTTTTTCTTTAAGTTGGGAAATTTTCTTCTATGGGTCTTATTTTAACTATGTACATTTTCTTTCCTTTTTAAAGAATTCATTTAATGTGTAAAACCAATTGTGCCATTGTTTACCGCAACCTCAAACATGACATTATCAATCCTTCAGTATAGTGTTGAGCTGTTTATACTCTTCCCTTATATTATCTTTCATTTCTGTTAGCTCTAAGGAACTAAAGTGTAACTCTTTATGTATAATGTGTGTGTGTGTGTGTGTGTATCACTGTTTTTAATTTTTTTTCAGTTTTCTCCTTTTACTCATTTTTTAATTTTATTTTTTATTTTTTTATATCAATTATAGTTTATTCACATTTAACTCAGCTGTAACCCCGTGACTCAATCCCTCCCAATACCACATTTCCTCCCTCATCTTCTCCCATGCCCTCATCCAAGTTTACTGATAGGGGAGATCCTCCTCCCTTTCCATTTGACCCTAGCCTATCAGGTCTCAATAGAACTGTCTGTGTTGTCTTCCTCTGTGGACTGGAAAGGCTGCTCCCCTCTCAGGAGGAGATGATCAAAGTGTTAGCAACTGAGTTCATATCATAAACAGTCCTATTCCAATTACTAGGGAACACACTTGGACACTGAACTGCCATGGGCTACATCTGTGCAAGGTTCCCAAGTTAACTTTGATACATGGACCTTGGTTGGAGTATCAGTCTCAGAAAATAGCCCTGTGCCCGTATTTCTTGGTTCTGATGCTCTCCTTCTGAAGCTCCTGGCCCCTGCAGGTCTTTCTATCTCCCCCTCTTTTCAAAAGATTCCCTGCACTCTGCCCAAGGTTCGGCTATGAGCCTTACCATCTGCTTTGACACCCTGCAGGGTAGACTCCTTTATTTTAATAGTTTTTTTTTTAATTTTATTTTTCTCATTAGTTACATTTTGTTAATTCTGTATCCCAGCTGTATCCCTCATTCCCTCCCCAATCCCACCCTCCCTCCCTCATCGCCTCCCTACCCCTTTCCAAGTCCACTGATAGGGGAAGACCTCCTCCAATTTTATATGATTCCCTTTTGTCAGGTATTTTCAGGACTGGCTGCAAAGCCCTCCTCTGTGGCCTAACAGTACTGCTCCTCACTTGAGAGGTGGGGAGGTCAAAGAGCCAGTCATTGAGTTCCGGTTAGAAATAGTCCTTGTTCCCCTTACTATGGGAAACCAATTGATTACTGAGCTATCACGGGTCACATCCGAGCAGAGGTTCTAGGTTTTATCCTCTCATGGTCTTTGGTTGAGTGTCTATCTCAGAAAAGACCCTGTGCCCAGATATGTTTGGTCCTTGTGGAGCTCCTATCCTTTCCACATCAAACTCCCCTTCTTTCATATGATTCCCTGCACTCTGCCGAAGGTTTTGGTTATGAGTCTTACTATCTAATTTTGAGCACAGCTAGGTAGAGTCTTTCAGATGATTTCTGTGGTAGACTCATGTCATACATTCAATGCATATCCCATTTGTCTTTCTAAATGAGGATAGATCATCATACCCCGTGTATGCTTTCTTGATTATCTTCTTTAGGTGTATAGATTTCATTATGTTTATCATATCTTTTAGGCCTATATAAGCGAGTATATTTTATATTTGCCTTTCTCGTTCTGGGATACTTCACTCAGAATGATCTTTTCTAGATCCCACCATTTTTCTGAAAATTTCATGATTTCCTCCTTTTTGATTGCTGAGTAGTATTCCATTGTGTAAAAGTACCACAATTTCTGTACCCATTCCTCCGTTGATGGACATCTGGGTTGTTTCCAGGTTCTGGCTATTACAAATAAAGCTGCTACAACCATGGTTGAGCAAATGTCCTTATTGTACACTTGAGAAAATTTTGGGTATATGCCTAGCAGAGGTATAGCTAGGTCTTGAGGAACTACTATTCCTAATTGTCTGAGAAAGCACCAGATTGACTTCCAAAGTGGTTGTACCAGTTTACATTCCCACCAGCAATGGAGGAATGTTCCCCTTTCTCCTCAACCTCTCCAACATGTGTTGTCATTTGAGTTTTTCATCTTGGCCATTCTGATGGGTGTAAGGTGAAATCTCAGGGTCCTTTTCATTTGCATTTCCCTAAAGGCTAATGACGTTGAGCATTAGTGTTTCTCTGCTATTCTATATTCCTCTACAGATAATTCTCTGTTTAGCTCCGTTCCCCATTTTTTAATTGGATTACTTGGTTTGCTGCTTTTCTGCTTCTTTAGTTCTTTATATATACTGGATATTAGCCCTCTGTCAGATAAAGGGTTGGTGAAGTTTCTTTCCAATCTGTAGGTAATCGTTTTGTTTTGATGACGGTGTCCTTTGCTTAACAGAAGCTTTTCAGTTTCAAGAGGTCCGACTTATTGATTGTTGCTCTTAAAGCCTGTGCTGTTGGGGTTCTGTTCAGGAAGTTGTCTCCTGTGCCAATGAGTTCTAGGCTGTTCCCCACTTTTTCTACTAACAGATTTAGCATATCTGGTTTTATGTTGAGTTCTTTGATCCACTTAGATTTAATTTTGTGCAGAGTGATAAATGTGGATATATTTTCATTTTCTGCATGTAGACATCCAATTACACCAGCACCATCTGTTGAAGATGCTATCTTTTTTCCATTGAATGGTTTTGGCTGCTTTGTCAAAAATCGAGGATTCATAGATACATAGGTTTATTTCTGGGTCTTATATTTGGTTCCATTGAACCTCGTTTCAGTTTCTATGAAAATACCATGCAGTTTTTATTACTATTGCTCTGTAGTACAACTGGAGATCAGGGATGGAGATATCTCCAGATGATCTGTTGTTGTAAAGGGTTGTTTTGGAGATTCTAGGTTATTTGTTTCTCCATATGAAGCTGAGAATCTTTTTTTCAGTGGTCTGAAAAGAACTGCGTTGGTATTTTGATGGGAATTGCATTGAATCTGTAGATTGCTTTTGGCAGGATGGCCATTTTCACAATGTTAATCCTACCAATCCTTGGGCACAGGATATGTTTCCATCTTCTGAGATCTCCTTTAATTTCTTTTTTTTTTATTTTTTTTTCTTCTTTTTTTTTTCAATGCATTTATTCAGGAACATTGAACAATCCTCAGACCCCGGGGAAAGCCAGCCCACAGCTTAAATAGCCTCTGGGTAGCCAACCCAGGCGTGCCACGGGGGCAATGCAGATAGGTCCACATACATGGAAGCAAGCCAGATCCTCAGCCTTAGCCAAATGTGGAATTGTTCATGACAGAGAGCACTCACCATCGGGAAGGTGGAAGGCAGAAACCAGCTCCATCTTTAAGGCATAGCATTCCGCAGCTCTCTACAGTTCCCCCTTTTTGTTTTAGACGCATCAGGCAAGAGTAGAGGTCTGATCTCTGATATTAGAAATAAATTGGGACTTTGTACAGATGTTCATTTAGGTGTCATCCACCCAAAGAGCATCAGACACGTCCGATACCTTTTTCTCAGAGGCGGGGCCTGGGGCATCAACCCACATGCAATCAGACATGCTCTTCTCTGGGTCCAAAGCGGCTGACCCTGAGTGCAGCGCTTAGCCTGGCATCCTTAGTGTAACATTTTAGCTTTTTATGGTATCCAACCATGCTTGGGGAGAATGTCCTGCTTCAATGGCTGTAAAGGCCTGAATGATCATGGCTGCATCACACTGTTGTGAGGCTCTAATCTTGCATATATACCACAGGCAAACCAAGGAGACCAACACCAGAAGGCCTGCTAACACTCCCATGCCCGCCCATTCCTTCAGATGATTCATGGCTGCAGCAATCCATGTTGATAATCCTGTGGCTAGTCCTGCGTCCACTCCGGTAGAATTTACTGTGACAATGGCCACTCTCAGCTGCTCCATAGTAGTATCGAATTCTCCAGTCCAATTACCTAAAATATAGCTCGACAATTGTTTAGACAGATTTGCAGCACAGGAAAAATTCTCATGTTGTATGCTAGTGACACAAAGTCCAGCATACTTTCATTGACAGCCAAGTTGAGCGATTTGCCATAGGGTATCAATTTGCTCCTGCACGAGGTCAATCCTCTGATTGAACACCATCAAGCTTCCTTTTAGTTGAGCATTAATTCCTTTATGTACAACTAAGGCATGAGCTACATTGGCTAAATGATTATTCAGGCTCTGAGCAGTCTGCCCAGTATGACTCGTGGCTAATGCCCTGGTGGTATCTCCAACAGCCGCCAATGAGATGGTAGTAACAATGGTGGCTGAGTTCCAAGATCCCTTTTCTGTCTGAAGAGAGTCATAGCGTGAGGGGCATCAATGGGCACAGGCACCCAGTGAGGCATGCGAGTAACCAGGGCAGACCTAAATTTACTAGCATTCCAGCATTGGGCAAAAAAGCAAGTATCATTACCACAATTACTTGGCTCTATCTGGCTAATAATGAATAAAAATGGGGGATATAGACAAACAGGTGTGGGCTTATAGGAAATATTATGAGAAGCCTTAACCCCTCGTTGGAACATCCTGCGTCAGTTCTAGAACTAGCAGTGGTGGTGTCCGAGGTCTGAGTAGGTTCAGGAGACCATTGCCCCCAGGGGCGAGACGTGCTCCATGCCAGTTGACTAACTCCATGTTTTCCTCCAATTTTGAAAGTCATTTAAGGTTCTTAAATTATTTTTCCCTTTTTTCTTAAATTTTTCATCAATTACACTTTATTCGTTCTGCATCCCCCCATAAGCCCCTCCCCCCCTCCCAATCCCACCCTCCCTCCTCCCTCTGCTTGCATGCCACTCCCCAAGTCCACTAATAGGCGAGGATCTCCTCTCCTTTCTGATCTTAGTCTGTCAGTTCACATCAAAAGTGGCTGTATTGTCCTCTACTGTGGCCTGGTAAGGCTGCTCCCCCCCCCCAGAGGGAGGTGATCAAAGAGCAGGCCAATCAGATTATGTCAGAGGCAGTCCCTCTTCCCATTACTATGTAACCCAATTGGACTCTGAACTGCCCTGGGCTATATCTGTGCAGGGGTTCTAGGTTATCTCCATGAATAGTCCTTGGTTGGAGTATGAGTCTGCTGAGCCGGATGGGCAACTGTTGGGCAGGTGAACCGAATTTTAGGTAAGAACTGGGAAATAGTAAGAGCTGGAGAGGACAGGGTCTCCACAAGGAGAGCAACAGAACAAGAAAATTTGAACATAGGGAACTTCCTTTAATTTCTTTCTTCAGAGACTTGAAGTTTTCACAAATAGGTCTTTCACTTGTTTGGTTAATGTCACCCCAAGGTACTTTATGTTATTAGTGGCTATTGTGAAGGGTGTTGTTTCCCTAATTTCTTTCTCAGCCCTTCTTTCTTTTGTGTACAGGAGGGCTTCTGATTTTTTTGAGTTGATTTTGTATCCTGCCACATTGCTTAAGGTGTTTATCAGCTGAAGGAGTTCTCTGGTTGAATTTTTGGGGTCACTCATGTATACTATCATATCATCTGTGAATAGTGACACTTTGACCTCTTCCTTTCCAACTTGTATCCCCTTGATCTCCTTTAGTTGTTTTATTGCTCTGGCTAGGACTTCAAGTACTATGTTGAAGAGATATGGAGAGAGTGCACAGCCTTGTCTTGTCCCTGATTTCAGTGGGATTGATTTAAGTTTCTCTCCATTGAGTTTGATGTTGGCTGTATGCTTGCTGTATATTGCCTTTACTATGTTTAAGTATGTGCCTTGTATCCCTGATCTCTCCAATACTTTAAACATGAATGGGTGTTGGACTTTGTCAAATGCTTTTCGGAGTCCAAGGACATGATCATGTGGTTTTTCTCCTTCGGTTTGTTTATGTGGTGGATTACATTGATGGATTTCCTTATGTTGAGCCCCCCCCTTGCATGCCTGGGATGAAGCCTACTTGGTCATGGTGGATGATATCTTTGTTGTGTTCTTTGATTCGGTTTGCAAGTATTTTATTGAGTATTTTTGCATAAATATTCATAAAAGAGATAGGTCTGAAGTTCTCTTTTTTTTTTTGTTGGGTCTTTGTGTGGTTTGGGTATCAAGGTGACTGTTGCTTCATAGAATGAGTTTGGTAAAGTTCCTTCTGTTTCTATTTTGTGGAATAGTTTGAGGAGAATGGTATTAGTGCTTCTTTGAAGGTCTGGTAGAATTCTGTGCTGAAACCATCGGGCCCAGGGCTTTTTTTGGTGGGGAGACTGTTAATGACTGCTTCAATTTCCTTGGGTGATATAGGGCTATTCAGTCTTTCTATCTGATGTTGACTTAATGTTGGTAGATGGAATCTATCAAGAAAATTATCCATTTCATTTAAATTTTCAAATTTTGTGGCATATAGGCTTTTGTAGCATGACCTAATGATTGTTTGGATTTCTTCAGTGTCTTTAGTTATGTCCCCCTTTTCATTTCTGATTTTGATGATTTGGATAGATTCTGCTTTTTAGTTAGCTTGCCTAAGGGTTTGTCTATCTTGTTGATTTTCTCAAAGAACCACCTTTTTGTTTCATTGATTCTTTGAATAAATTTATTTGTTTCTAATTAATTGATTTCAGCCCGAGTTTGAATATTTCCAGCCTTCTGCTCCTCTTGGATGTATCTGCTTCTTTTTTTTTTCTAGTGTTTTCAGTTGGGCCATAAAATTACTTGTATGTGATGTTACAAATTTCTTCTTGAAGGCGCTTAGTGTTATAAATTTTCCTCTGAGCACTGCTTTCAATATGTCCCATAAATTTGGGTATGTTGTGCCTTCATTTTCATTGAATTCTAGGAAGTCTTTAATTTCTTTCTTTATTTCTTCCTTAGCCCAGCTTTCATTGAGTTTTAAGTTGTTCAGTTTCCATGTGCATGTCGGCTTTTTGTTGTTTCTATTGTTGTTGGTGTCCAGCTTTAGTTCATGGTGATCCAATAGAATACAAAGTATTATCTCAATCTTTTTATATCTGTTGAGGTTTGCTTTGTGACCAACTATATGGTCTATTTTGGAGAAGGTTCCATGAGGTGCTGAAAAGAAGGTATACTCTTTTGAGTTTGGGTGGAAAGGTCTGTAGACATCTATTAGGTCCATTTGATTTAGGGACTCTGTAAATGCTTTTATTTCCCTATTTGGTTTCTGTCTAGTTCATCTCTCCCTTGGTGAGCGTGGGGTGTTGAAGTCACCCACTATTAGGGTATTTTTATCAATGTGTGGTTTAAACTTTAATAATGTTTCATTTATGAATATGGGTGCTCTTGATATGGGGCATAGATGTTTAGAATTGTGATGTCTTCTTGGTGAATTTTTCCTTTGATGAAAATGTAGTTCTCCTCTATGTCTTTTTTGATTAGTTTTGGTTGAAAATCTATTTTATTAGATATTAGGATAGCCACTCCTGCTTGTTTTTTGGGTCCATTGGCTTGAAAAACTGTTTGCCAGACTTTTACTCTGAGGTAATGTTTACCTTTGTTGCGTAGGTGTTTCTTGGATGCAGCAGAATATTGGTTTCTGTTTCCACATCCATTCTGTAAGTCTGTCTCTTTTTATTGAATAGTTGAGTCTATTGATGTTGATAGATAATAATGACCATTGAATGTTATTTCTTATTATTGTGGAGTTGGCGATGTTACTGTGAATTGTTGCTTGTTTGCTTTTGATTTTTGTTGGAAATTATCTTTAACCTATCTTTTCTTGGGTGTATTTGTTTTCATTTGATAGGAATTTCCCTTCTAGTATCTTCTGTAGGGCTGGGTTGCTGTTCTAATATTGCTTAAATTTAGTTTTGTGATGGAATATTTTATTTTCTCCATCTATGTTGATTGAAAGCTTTGCTGGGTAAAGTAGTCTAGGTTGGCATCTGTGGTCCCTTAGGGCCTGAATGATATCTCCCCAGGCCCTTCTGGCTTTCTGATGAGAAGTCTGGGGTGATTCTGATAGGTTTGCCTTTGTATGTTACTTGGCCTTTTTCCCTTGCTGCTTTTAGTATCTTTTCTTTGTTCTGTAGATTAAGTGTTTTGACTATGATGTGGAGTGAGGAGTTTCTTCTCTGGTCTAGGCTATTTGGTGTTCTGTTGGCCTGTTGTATGCTTGTGGAAATCTCTTTCTTTAGGTTGGGAAAATTTTCTTCTATGATTTTCTTGAAAATATTTTCTGGACCTCGTAACCTGGACTCCTCTTCTTCTTCAATTCCTATTATTCTTAGATTTTGCCTTTTCATGGCCTCTTTGATTTCTTGGATGGTTTGTGTTTGGGATTTTTCTGATTTTATTTTTGCTTTGAGAGAAGTACCAATTTCTGTGAGTGTATCTTCAGCACCTGAGATCCTCTCTTCCATCTCTTGTATTCTATTAGTGATGCTTACCTTTGTGATTCCTTCTCTTTTCTCTAAGTTCTTCAGTGCCAGGGTTTTCTCGGTTTGTGTTTTCTTTATTGATTCTAATTCTGTTTTCATGTCTTGCAACATTTCCTTCATCTGTTTGAGTGTGGATTCCTGTGTCTCCAAGATGGTCTCTATTTTTTTGTTTGTTTCCTCTCTCAGGGCCTCTGCTTCTGCCTCCAATTGTTTGGCTATGTTTGCATGTGTTTCTTACGAGCTTCTTCGTTCACTTCGTTTTTCTTTGTTTCTCTTTGGGAGGCCAAATCTTTAAGGGATTTTTTGTATCCTCTTTAACTGTTTGAATCTCTATGACTATTAGAGATTCAAACAGTTTCCTCTTTATGTGCCTCAAATAACTGGATAATCATAGCTTTATAATCATTTTCTTTTTCTGTTTCTGCTGAGTTGGAGTGTCCAATAATTTTGGAGGTTGCCGGTGAAGCCATGATATCTTGATTTGGGTTGGTTGTGTTCTTTCGCTGATCTCTGGCCATTTGGTTATCTCTTGTGTTCACTGTTTGTTCCTGGATTCTGTAGGTCAGACTGGTTTTTCTCTGGTATCTGGAGAATTCTTCAGGAAAATGAAGGTCTAGTGAGGTCTAGTGGTTTCAGTGTGTGCGTTGGTTATTCAGCTATACCTGTAGAAGGAAAGTTCGCAGGCTCAGAAGGACAAATTCGTTTAGTGTGTGTTTGAGCTTTTGATTGTGGGTGTTTCTAAGGGACATTGTGTTGGTGGATGAAGAGGCCTTCAGTGTGTGAGAGGGGTGCTTTGCAGGCACTGAAGTTGTTGCAGGCACTAAGGGATCGTAAACGCTGTTGAAGAATGCACGTGTGTATTGATTTTACAGGTCTGCTGGTCTTTGGTGTCTATTCAGCTGGTTTTCTGCCACTGAGGGGTTGGAAGGCCTGTACAATCACTGGCTGGGCAGCCCTGTGTAGTACATGCTGCCACTAGCAGTCTTGGGTCCTGAGAAGGGTTGTACTGTGTGTCTGAGTCTCTGTGGCTAGCACTGTATTGGGCGTATGCTCTGGCTGGGTAGAGTTTCAGCGGTGCGTGCACTCCTGCAGAGCAGGGTGGTGTTGGTAGTGGGGAGTGTGTTCAGTGGGTCAAGAGTTCGGCGAGAGGGCCCTAGGTTGGGTGTGTTTTCCTCTGAGTGGTGGCGTTCAGCAGGTCATTATTGCTCTCCGCTGTGGCAGTGGGGTCTGGAGCCCTGCCTCCCTGCTTCCACCTGTCTTGGGTCCCAGACACTGAGCTTTGCTGCTTTGGTATCCAGGAAGAATTGTATTGTGGATCTGAGTCTTTGTGGTTAATGCTCAGTGGTTGGAGCTCTGTGATTGGGCCTGTGCTCCTCCTGTGAGGAGGTTTCTGGGGTTATTGCGTTCTGGCTGCTTGGGATGTGTGCTCAGCTGCACTTCCTGCTGCAGTCTAGCTTGGGATCTCCTCAGAGGGATGGGGAAGGGGATGCTCCGTGGGTCTGGAGGGCCCTGATTGGGACGTGTGTCCAAGGAGGGGACGGGAGTTCAAAGGGTGGTTACAGCAGACCACTGCTGTAAGGGGCCCAGAGCACTGTCTCTGCTGCCTTGATCTCCTGGATGTGAGCTTTGCACTCAGCTGCCTGGTGCTGTGTGCCGGTTTCCCCACAGGAGGCCTGGACAAGGGAAAATCCCTATTTCCTTCCCAGAGAAGTCTGTGCCCGATCTAAATCTACTAGCACTCCACGCTTCTGTGGTGGCCCCTCTCCTTTAGAAAGCCCAAAAATCCAAATTCTAGCTTGAATGACTCTCCACTCACCAATTCTGGAGATTCATCTCTTCTGCCTCTCCAAAATGGTGTGCTCTGCTTGCCACCATCTTGGAGTCTCCTCCTGCATAGACTCTTTCAGAAACCTTCTGTAGTAGGATCCTGTCCTATGTCCTGTTTTCCCCCTCTTCAGATATCTGCTACAAACATGATTCAGCAAATCTCTATGTGGATTACTTGAGCATATTTTGTATATATGCTCAGGAGTGTTGTAGCTGAATCTTGAGGTAACTGTTCCTAACTGTCAGACAAAGCACCAGATTGATTTCAAAAGTGGTTGTACAAGGTTACATTCCCACCAGCAATGGAGGAGTTTTCCAATTTCTCCACAGCCTCTCCAGCATATGTTGCCATTGGAGTTTTATTTCTAGTCATTTTGATGGGTTTAAAATGGAATCTCATGGTCGATTTGATTTGCATTTCCAACCAAGGACTATTCATGGAGATAACCCAGAACCCCTGCACAGATGTAGCCCAGGGCAGTTCAGAGTCCAATTGGGTTACATAGTAATGGGAAGAGGGACTGCCTCTGACATAATCTGATTGGCCTGCTGTTTGATCACCTCCCCCTGGAGGGGAGCAGCGTTACCAGGCCATAGTAGAGGACAATGCAGCCACTTTTGATGTGAACTGATAGACTAAGATCAGAAAGGAGAGGAGAACCTCCCCTATCAGTGGACTTGGGGAGTGGCATGCAAGCAGAGGGAGGAGGGAGGGTGGGATTGGGAGGGGAGGAGGGAGGGGCTTATGGGGGGGTGCAGAATGAATAAAGTGTAATTGATGAAAAATTTTTAAAAAAAGGGAAAAAATAATTTAAGAACCTTAAATGACTTTCAAAAGTGGAGGAAAACATGGAGTTAGTCAATTGGCATGGAGCACATCTCGCCCCTGGGGGCAATGGTCTCCTGAACCTACTCAGACCGCGGACACCACCATTGCTAGTTCTAGAACTGATGCAGGATGTTCCAACGAGGGGGAGGAGGTTGAGGCTTCTCATAATATTTCCTATAAGCCCACACCTGTTTGTTTATATCCCCCATTTTTATTCATTATTAGCCAGATAGAGCCAAGTAATTGTGGTAATGATACTTGCTTTTTTGCCCAATGCTGGAATGCTAGTAAATTTAGGTCTGACCTGGTTACTCGCATGCCTCGCTGGGTGCCTGTGCCCGTCGATGCCCCTCACGCTATGACTCTCTTCAGACAGAAAAGGGATCTTGGAACTACAGCCACCATTGTTACTTCCATTTCATTGGCGGCTATTGGAGCTACCACCGGGGCATTAGCCATGAGTCATACTGGGCAGACTGCTCAGAGCCTGAATAATCATTTAGCCAATGTAGCTCATGCCTTAGTTGTACAAAAAGGAATTAATGCTCAACTAAAAGGAGGCTTGATGGTGTTCAATCAGAGGATTGATCTCGTGCAGGAGCAAATTGATACCCTATGGCAAATCGCTCAACTTGGCTGTCAATGAAAATATGCTGGACTTTGAGTCACTAGCATATAACATGAGAATTTTTCCTGTGCTGCAAATCTGTCTAAACAATTGTCGAGCTATATTTTAGGTAATTGGACTGGAGAATTCGATACTACGATGGAGCAGCTGAGAGTGGACATTATCACAGTAAATTCTACCAGAGTGGACGCAGGACTAGCCACAGGATTATCATCATGGATTGCTGCAGCCATGAATCATCTGAAGGAATGGGCAGGAATGGGAGCATTAGCAGGCCTTCTGGTGTTGGTCTCCTTGGTTTGCCTGTAGTATATATGCAAGATTAGAGTCTCACAACAGCGTAATGCAGCCATGACCATTCAGGCCTTTACAGCCATTGAAGCAAGACAATCTCCCCAAGCATGGTTGGCTACCATAAAAAGCTAAAATGTTACACTAAGGATGCCAGGCTAAGCACTGCACTCAGGGTCAGCCGCTTTGGACCCAGAGAAGAGCATGTCTGACTGCATGTGGGTTGATGCCCCAGGTCCTGCTTCTGAGAAAAAGGTATCGGACGGGTCTGATGCTCTTTGGGTTGATGACACCTAAATGAACATCGGTACAAAGTCCCAATTCATTTCTAATATCAGAGATCAGACCTCTACTCTTGTCTGATGTGTCTAAAACAAAAAGGGGGAACTGTAGAGAGCTGTGGAATGCTGTGCCTTAAAGATGGAGCTGGTTTCTGCCTTCCACCTTCCCGATGGTGAGTGCTCTCTGTCACGAACAATTCCACATTTGGCTAAGGCTGAGGATCTGGCTTGCTTCCATGTATGTGGACCTATCTGCATTGCCCACGTGGCACGCTGGGGTTGGCTACCCAGAGGCTATTTAAGCTGTGGGCTGGCTTTCCCCAGGGTCAGATGATTGTTCAAGGTTCCTGAATAAACTGCATTGAAAAATAAAATAAAATAAAATAAAATGGAATCTCATGGTCGATTTGATTTGCATTTCTTTGATGATTTTGGATGTTGAGCATTTGTCTAAGTGTTTCCCTACCGTCAATATTCCTCTATTGAGACTTCTCTGTTTAGCTCTGTACCCCATTTTATAATTGGATTACTTGATTTCTTGCTTTTTAACTTCTTGTGTTCTTTATATATTCTGGTTATTAGCATTCTGTTGCCAGTAGCCAAAGCTATCTACTGAAGCAAAAGTCAATTAGTGAGCCAAAGCTATCTAGTGGATACAAAGGTATCAACTGAAACCAAAGTCAATTAGCGAGCCAAAGCTATCTAGTGGAGACAAAGGTATTTACTGAAGCCAAAGCCAAGTAGTGAGCAAAGGCCATTTAGTGGAGACCTAAAGCTATTTAGTGAAAGAGTTATCTAAGACCCTAAATCATGGGTGATAGATTGTTAGAGCATCTGTAAGATATCTTAAGAAAACATCATTATGGTATCTTGCAGGTACAATATTTAACCCATGAAAGCCCTCTTCCTATTTCCTGCAACAGTAAATTAACCTTCCCTCTTTCCTGCCTTCTCCCTATATAAGTTGGGTAAAAATCTCTAAAAAACAAGGCTTTGATGAGACAAACAGACTTAGCCTTCATTCCTGTGTCTCTCGTCCTTTCCCACCCATTCCTTCCATTCTCTTACTTTAGGAACCCCTTTAAAGTCCCATGGGTCGGGACATTCTGTCAGATATAGGATTGGTGAAGCTCCTTTCCTAGGCTGTAGGCTGTCATTTTGTTCTGATGACAGTATCCTTTGCATTATAGAAGGTTTTCAGATTCCTGAGGTCCCATTTATTGATTCTTGGTCTTAGAGCCTGTGCTGTTTAAATTCTGTAAAGGAGGTTGGCTCTTGTACCAATGAGTTCAAGGCTCCTCCCGACTTTTTCTTCTAACAGGTTTAGTTCGTCTAGTTTTATATTAAGGTCTTTGATCCACTTGTACTTTAGTTTTTTGCAGGGTGATAATATGGATCTATTTGCATTTTTCTATATGTAGATATCCAGTTTGACTAACACGATTTGTTTAAGATGATATCATTTTTTCATTGTACGATTTTAACATCTTTATCAAAAATTGGGTATCCATAAGTGTGTGGGTTTCTTTCTGGGGCTTTTATTTGATTCCATTGATCCACCAGCCTGTTTCTATGCCAGTATCATGCAGTTTTTATTACTGTTGCTCTGTAGTGCAACTTGAGATCAGGTATGGATATACCTCCACAAGATTTTTTTTATTGAAGAAGATTGTTTTAGACATTCTGGGTTTCTTTTTATTCCTTATGAAGTGCAGAATTTCTCTTTCAAGGTCTGTAAAGAACTGTGTTAATAATTTGATAGGAATTTCATAGAATCTATAGATTGATT
Organism: Meriones unguiculatus; assembly: GCF_030254825.1. Classification (NCBI taxonomy): domain Eukaryota; kingdom Metazoa; phylum Chordata; class Mammalia; order Rodentia; family Muridae; genus Meriones; species Meriones unguiculatus. Next base: position 117,375,964 of record NC_083369.1, read on the forward strand.
TTGGTAAGATGGTCACTTTCACTTCGTTTACACTGCCAAGCCATGAGCATGGAGATATTTCCATCTTCTGATATTTTATTCCTGACTTCAGAGACTAGAAGTTTATTTTTGTTGTTTAATATTTTTCATACTAGTCTTTGACTTGCTTTGTTAGAGTTACACCAAGGTTTCTTATGTTCTTTGTCCCTATTGTGAAGGGTGTTGTTCCCTAACTTCTTTCTCAGACCATTTGTCTTTTATATGCAATAGGGCTACTGAATTTTTTGAGTTAATTTAGTATCCAGCCACTTTGCTAAAGGTCTTTATCAGCTGTAGCAGTTCCCTGATAGAATGTTTATGGTCACTATGTATACTCTCATATCATCTGCAAATAGTGATACTTTGATTTCTTCCCTTCCAAATGGAATCTCCTTGATCTTCTTAACTTTCTTTATTGATCCAGCAAGGACTTCAAAACTACTTTGAAGAGATATATAGAGGGAAAGTAGCCTTACCTTTTTCCTGATTTCCATGGGATTGTTTTGAATTTCCCTCTGTTTAGTTTAGTGTTGGCTATAGGCTTGCTGTATGTTGACTTCCATGATCTCTCCAGGACATTAAACATGAATGGGTGCTGGATTTTATCATATGTTTTTTAGCATCTAAGGAGATTATCATGTGTTCTTTTATTCCTTTCAGTTTGTCTATATGGTGGATTACATTGGTGGATTTCCATATAATTCACAATCCCTGGGATGAAGTTTACTTGGTCCTAGTGGATGATATCTTTGATGTCTTTTGGATTTGGTTTGCAAAAATTTTGTTGAGTATTTTTGCATCAATGTTCATAAGGGAGATTGGCCTGAAATTTTCGTTTTTTGTTGGGTCTTTGTGAGGTTTAGGTATCAAGGTGACTATGTCTTCATTGAATGAATTTGGTAATGTTCCTTTTGTTTATATTTTGTGAAATAGTTTGAAGAGTATTGGTGTTAGCTCTTCTTTGAAGTTTTGGTAGAATTCTGCACTGAAACCATCTGGTCCTGGGCTTTTTTTTTGCTGGGAGATTTTGATGACCATTTCTATTTCCTTAGGGTATATAGAATTATTTAATCTATTTACCTGGTCTTGATTCAGCTTTGGTAAATTGAATCAATCAAGAAAAATTTCAATTTCATTTAGATTTCAAATTTTGTGGTGTATAGGTTTTGAATTAAGACCTAATGATTGTTTGGATTTCCTCAGTGTCTGCTGTAATTTCCCCTTTTCATTTCTCACTTTGTTGATTTGGATAGTGTCTCTTTACCTTTTTTATTAGCTTGGCTAAGAGTTTGTCTATCTTGTTGATTTTCTCAAAAACCTAGCTCTTGGTTTCATTGAGTCTTTGGATTGTTTTATCTGTTTCTAATTTATTGATTTCAGCCCCACGTTTGATAATTTCCAGCCATCTACTACCCTTGGTGTGTCTGCTTCTGTTTTTGTTCCCTAGGGCTTTCAGGTGAACTGTTAAGTTGCTTGTATGAGATGTCTCCAACTTCTTTCAGGAGGCACTTAGTGATATTCACTTACCTCTTATCACTGATGTCATTGTGTTCCATAAGTTTGGTAATGTGCCTTCATTTTCACTGGATTCTAGGAAGACTTTAAATTCTGTATTTCTTCCCTGATACAGCTGTCATTGAGTAGAGAGTTGTTCAATTTCCATATGTGTGCAAGCTTTTGCTATTTCTGTTGCTGTTCAGGTCAAGCTTTAGTCCATGGTGAACAAATAGGATACAAGGCATTATTTCAATCTTCTTGTATCTGTTCAGGCATGCTTTGTGACCAACTATATGGTCTATTTTGGAGAAGGTTCCATGAGGTGCTGAGAAGAAAGTAAATTCTTTTCTTTGGGTGAAAGGCTCTGTAGATGTCTGCTGGTCCACTTGATTCATGACCTCTGTTAGAGTCATTTTTTCTTCATTTAATATGTTTTTTTTTTTTGACCTTGCCTAATATAGTCCAATTCATTTTTGAGACAATAATTATCCTGATATAAAAAATGTGTATCCTGTTTGCCTTTTTGAATGAGGATTTAGCATCTTTCTTAAGGTCCTCCTTGCTGTTTAGCTTCTTAAGATATATAGATTTTAGAATTTTTATCCTATGTTATATGCCTAATATACACTTATAACTGACAATAGATCATATTTGTCTTTCTGCTTCTAGGATACCTCACTCAGGATGATCTTTTCTATTTCCAACCATTTGCCTGCAACATTCATGATTTCTTTGTTTTTAATTTCTGAGTAGTATTTCATTGTGTAAGTATACCACACTTTCTGTATCCATTCTTCCATTGAGGGGCATCTGGGTTGTTTTCAGATTCTGGCTATTATGAAGAAAGCTGCTATGAACATAGTTGAGCAAATATCCTTATTAAATGTTGTGGCATTTTTTGGGTATATGCCTAGCAGTGTAATAGCTGGATCTTGAGGTAGGATTATTCCTAATTTTCTGAGAAACTGGAAGATTGATTTCCTGTGGAGGGCCATGACTCTTTCAGCCTTTTGTGTTCCATCTTATTACTCTGGATGAGCTTGCCCTGCTAGAAAAATTTTTTTGAAGAAAGTAAGGTTATCCTCTCATACTCAGTAGAACAGTGCATAGAGACCTGACCTTACTCCTGTTTCCATGGCATCAGTATCTATTCTTACAGACAGCCTGTATCCTGTCTAGAAGTAGTGATTAATCATTATCAACCGAAGGTTGCCAAGTAAGAGATTTTGTGGTGTATTAATAAGGAAGACGAAAACTAACTTGCCTCAGTTCTTTTTTTTTTTTTTGTGATGTTTTGTCAGAACCCAATTTCTTTTTTTTTTTTTTTTTTTTTTTTTTTTTGAGTGCAGTTTATTCAGGAACATTGAACAATCCTCGGACCCCGGGGAAAGCCAGCCCACAGCTTAAATAGCCTCTGGGTAGCCAACCCAGGCGTGCCACGGGGGCAATGCAGATAGGTCCACATACATGGAAGCAAGCCAGATCCTCAGCCTTAGCCAAATGTGGAATTGTTCATGACAGAGAGCACTCACCATCGGGAAGGTGGAAGGCGGAAACCAGCTCCATCTTTAAGGCATAGCATTCCGCAGCTCTCTACAGTTCCCCCTTTTTGTTTTAGAAGCATCAGGCAAGAGTAGAGGTCTGATCTCTGATATTAGAAATAAATTGGGACTTTGTACAGATGTTCATTTAGGTGTCATCCACCCAAAGAGCATCAGACCCGTCCGATGCCTTTTTCTCAGAGGTGGGACCTGGGGCATCAACCCGCATGCAATCAGACATGCTCTTCTCTGGGTCCAAAGCGGCTGACCCTGAGTGCAGTGCTTAGCCTCGCATCCTGAGCATATCATTTTAGCTTTTTATGGTATCCAACCATGCTTGGGGAGAATGTCCTGCTTCAATGGCTGTAAAGGCCTGAATGATCATGGCTGCATCACACTGTTGTGAGACTCTAATCTTGCATATATACCACAGGCAAACCAAGGAGACCAACACCAGAAGGCCTGCTAACACTCCCATGCCCGCCCATTCCTTCAGATGATTCATGGCTGCAGCAATCCATTGATAATCCTGTGGCTAGTCCTGCGTCCACTCTGGTAGAATTTACTGTGACAATGGCCACTCTCAGCTGCTCCATCGTAGTATCGAATTCTCCGGTCCAATTACCTAAAATATAGCTCGACAATTGTTTAGACAGATTTGAAGCACAGGAAAAATTCTCATGTTGTATGCTAGTAAGAGATTTTGTGGTGTATTAATAAGGAAGAGGAAAAACTAACTTGCCTCAGTTCTTTTGTTAGGCCCAGCAAGAGCCTAATTTCTGGGGAGACAGTTGAGGGGATCTGAGAAGACTCAACTGATGCAAATGCAAGAGGTTTATTCAAGCCATTGCATGATGGGGCTAGCTCTACAATCAGGCTAGAGTCAGCACCAAGTCAGGGGGCTAACTCTGCAATCAGGCTAGTGTCAGCACCAAGTTAGGAAAGCCTCAGGTTTTTAAAGGAAACACTGTAGGGATAGAGGGGGTTACAGGTTTCACAGCATGGTAGTATATATATGGTCTATTTGGGGAACCAGGTCAGGTCTGTCCCAGACATCTGGGGGATATCATATCTTTCCTGATACGTGCAGATTGAGCCACTGTTAATTGTGGGAAAAGGATTATTACATCCTGTGGTCAGACTAGGCGATTGTTAAACGTGGGAAAAGTAATTTGCTCATCCTGTGGCCTCTCCAAAAAGCAGGGGTACATGCCTTTTGTCAAAAAATCAGGGGTTATTTGGGAGGGGAGTTAGGACCATCTGGATCGGCTGCTAGATGATGTTATCTTCTTCTGCAACCGGGTGGAGGTCTTTCTTTGTTCATTTCCTTATCTCCATCGGTGCAAATGGCTAGGATCAGGAGGGTTGTTACAATCTCCTGTTCTCTGGAAAAGTACTGATAGACTTTAGTTTATCATGGGCCTACAATTTAAAATTATAAGTTTCATGACAATTAAAAGAAATATAAGTTATAGGGTTAGTCTGATTCTTTCACTTTCTGAAGTCCTGAGATTCACTGGTCTAACTTTTCTCTTTTACTCCACACACCTCCTCTTGTATTCCCTGTTGCATGACCAAGAGGGCGTGGTCATAGTTGGCACCCTATATAGGAGCCTGAGAATGGAGAGTATTGTAAGCGACACCACTGGATACTAAAAGAGAGTTTGAAATAGAGAAGAGAAGCAGTGAGGATTTTTTTTTGTTTGTTTGTTTTTGTTTTTGTTTTTTTTAACATGGAACAGGGGAATAGTATAAAAATATTTGTGCAAATGTTGATAAACAGTGGACACCACTGAGCTAACAGATTTCCTACACTCTCATTTTCTCCTGAGGGATGATATCTGAGAAAAGAGAACAGGAGGAACCCATGTCCTTCCTGATTAGACCTATAAGATAGTGAGTGCACCTCCAAGTGAGTGCATGCAGAGCCCTAGATCCAAGATCCCTCTACAGTAGCAGCCAGACATCAGTTCCTTTTCATCCACACCCTCACGGTGGGCAACATAGGGATTCTTAGGAGAGCATTCTCAAAATTGAAGCACCTGTTCTGTTGGTCTACCAGTGGAGTCCAGGAAAACATTTCCTGGAGCACAGAAATATCTGAACACCAGGAGTATAGTATAACAGGCCTGTAGAACACTGAGGTATTCAGGACAGCTGTGAATGTACATTGCACATGAATAATGCCAGCACACACTCGTACAGTAAAGCTCTACATTATGAGGCATCTACATGCTCTAACACCCTGTCCTTCCAGTACACTTCCACACATACCCCCTTACTTACACGTATGTGCCTGAAAACTTCCTTCCTTGGCTACAGCTGAAACACCAACTCACACCGTCAAAACAGTGGATCTCTCTGATCCTCCTGAAGAACAGCCCAGACACCAGAGACAGTTGGACCCTGTTTGAAGTGTAGACTCAAGAAATAAACATCAAAATTAAGATAAGCAGATGGCTAAAGGTCCATATAAAAACACATCCAATAAAAATCAGGACACCATGGCTCCACCAACAACCCCAAATATCAAGATATATACTAATTCATTGGAATCACAGGAAAATTATCTTAAATTTATTCTTAATCATTTATTAGAGGCACATAAAGAGGAAATGAATAAAGGTCTCAAAGAAATACAAGCAAATACAGCCATACAAATAGAGATACATGTAAAGGCACAAGGGGTGGCATATTGAGAGGAAATGAACAATGACAACACCAAAATAGAGGCCATAGAAAGACAGGAATCCACATTCAAACACATGAAAGAAATGGTGCAAGACACTAAAACAGAATTAGAATCAATAAAGAAAATACAAACAAAGAAAACCCAGGAGCTGAGGAACTTAGAAACTAGGTCAGGAACCACAAAGGTAAACATTACCAACAGGCTACGAGACATGGAATAGATAATCTCAGGCACTGAAGATACAGTTGCTGAAATTAATACATCTTTCAAAGAAAAAGTAAAATTGAAAAAGACCCAAACACAAATTATCCAAGAAATCAAGGATGCGATGAAAGAACGAAATCTAAGAATATTATGAATAGATAATAAGTAGATTCTGGGTTCCAAAGTGCAGGAAATATTTTCCAGAAAAAAATAGGAGAAAATTCTCCCAACTTAAAGACTGAAATGTCCATAAACATACGAGAGGCCAACAGAATACCAAAGAGACTAGACCAGAAAAGAAACTCCTCATGTCACATAATAGTCAAAACACTAAGTCTAAAGAACAAAGAAAAACTATTAAAAGCAGCAAGGGAAAGAAGCCAAGTAACATATAACTACCTATCAAAATCACACAAGATTTCTCAACAAAAAGTATGGTGGGCCACAAGGGCCTGGGCAGATGTCATGCAGACTCTAAGGGACCACAGATGCCAATCCCAACTATCATAATCAGCCAAGATTTCAATCAAAATTGATGGAGAAAACAAAATATTCCATGACAAAACTATATTTAAACCATATCTACACAGGTATTGTAGGGCTGAGGCACTACAGAAGATACTAGAAGGAAAACTCCAATGCAGCGAAAACAACTACACCTAAGAAAGCACAGGATATAGATAAATTCACAACAAAGAATTAAAACAAAACAAGAATTGAAACACTGTAACACGACCAAATCACAATAAAAGAAAATAACACTCATTGGTCACTAATTTCTATCAACATCAATTACTGAACTTTAGAATAAAAAGTCACAGACCAACAGAATGATTGTGGAAACAGGATCCAACATTCTGCTGCATCCAAGAAACACACCTCTGCAACAAAGACAAACACTACCTCAGAGTAAAGGGCTGGAAAAATGTCTTTCAAGCAAATGAACCCAGAAAACAGGCTGGGGTAGTTATCTTAATATCTAATAAAGTAGATATTCAACCAAACTTTAATCGAAAAAGATGTGGAGGGGCACTACATTCTCATCAAAAGAAAAATCCACCAAGCAGACATCACAACTCTGAACATCTATGCCCCAAATACAAGAGCGCATACATTCATAAAGGAAACATTATTAAAACTCAAATCACACACGGATCCCAACTCCTTAATAGTGGGAGACTTCAACACTCCACTTTCACCAAGGGACAGATCATCTAGACAGAAGCCTAATAAAGAAAGGCACTTACATGGGTTCTAAATCAAATGGACCTAAGAGATGTCTACAGAACTTTCCACCCAAACTCAAAAGAGTATACATTCTTTTCAGAACCGCATGGAACCTTCTACAAAATAGACCATATAGTTGGTCACAAAGCAAGCCTAAACAGATACAAGAAGATTGAAATAATTCCCTGTATTCTATCTGACCACCATGAACTAAAGCTGTACCTCAACAAAAATAGGATTAGAAAAAAGCCTACAAGCAAATGGAAACTGAACAACTTGCTGCTCAATGACAGGTGGGTTAAGGAAGAAATAAAGAAAGGAAATAAAGACTTCCTAGAATTCAATGAAAACGAAGGTACAACATACCCTAATTTATGGGACACAATGAAAGCAGTGCTCAGAGGAAAATTCATAGCACTAAGTGTCTTCAAGAAGAAATTTGTGACGTCCCATGCAAGCAACTTAATGGCCCAAGTGAAAGTCCTAGAAAAAAAAAAAAAAAAAGCAAATGCACCTAAGTGGAGCAGACGGCTGGAAATAATGAAGCTCAGGGCAGAAATCAATCAATTAGAAACAAATAAAACTATTCAAAGAATCAATGAAAGCCAGAGCTGACTCTTTGAGAAAATCAACAAGATAGACAAACCTTTAGCCAAATTAACTAAAAGACAGAGAGAAACTATCCAAATCAGCAAAATCAGAAATGAAAAGGGGGACATAACTACAGACACTGAAAAAAATCCAAGTAATCATTAGATCTTACTACAAAAGCCTATATGCCACAAATTTGAAAATTTAAAGGAAATGGAGAATTTTCTTGATAGAGTCCATCTACCAAAATTAAGTCAAGATCAGGGAGAAAGACTAAATAGTCCTATATCCCTGAAGGAAACAGAAGCAGTCATCAACACTCTCCCTTCCAAAAAAAGCCATGGGCCAGATGGATTTAGTGCAGAATTCTACCAATATTCAAAGAAGTGTTAACTCCAATTCTCTCCAAACTATTCCACAAAATAGAAACAGAAGGAACATTACCACACTCATTCTATGAAGCCACAGTCACACTGATACCTAAACCACACAAAGACCCAACAAAAATAGAGAACTTCAGACCTATCACTCTTATGAACATTGATGCAGAAATACTCAATAAATTACTTCCAAATGGAATCCAAGAACACATCAAAGATATCATCCACCATGACCAAGTAGGCTTCAACCCAGGCATGCAAGGGTGGTTCAACATACAGAAATCCATCAATGTAATCCACCACATTAACAAACTGAAGGAGAAAACCACATGATCATCTCCTTAGATGCCGAAAAAGCATTTGACAAAGTCCCACACCCATTCATGTTTAAAGTCGTAGAGATCAGAGATACAAGGCACATACCTAAACATAGTAAAGGCAATATAAACCAAGCCTATAGCCAACAACAAACTCAATGGAGAGAAACTTAAATCAATCCCACTGAAATCAGGGACAAGGCAAGGCTGCTCACTCTCTCCATATATCTTCAACATACTACTTGAAATAATAGCTAAAGCAATAAGGCAACTAAAGGAGATCAAGAGGATACAAATTAGAAAGGAAGAGGTCAAAGTGTCACTATTCGCAGATAATGATAGTCTGCATGAGTGACCCCCAAAATTCAAACAGAGAACTCCATCAGCTGATAAACACCTTCAGCAAAGTGGCAGGATACAAGTCAACTCAAAAAAATAAGAAGCTCTCCTTTATACCAAAGACAAAAGGGCCAAGAAAGAAATCAGGGAAACAACACCCTTCACAATAGCCACTAATAACATAAAATACTTTGGGGTGATTCTAACCAAGTAAGTGAAAGACCTGTTTGAAAAAAAAGAAAAAAATACTTTAAATCTTTGAAGAAAGAAATTGAAGAAGATATAAGATGGAAAGATCTCCCATGCTCATGGATTGGTAGGATTAACATAGTGAAAATGGCCCTCCTGCCAAAAGCAATCTACACATTCAACGCAATTTCCATCAAAATACCAACTCTGTTCTTTACAGACCGTGAAAGAAAAATTCTCAGCTTCATATGGAGAAACAAAAAACCGAGAATCAATCCTGCACAACAACAGATAACCTTGAGGTATCTTCATCCCACATCTCAAGCTGTACTACAGAGCAATAGTAATAAAAACTGCATGGTATTTGCATAGAAACAGAAGAAGATCAGTGAAACTGAATAGAAGACCCAGAAATAAACCCACACACACACCTATGAATACTTGATTTTTGACAAAGAAACCAAAACCATTCAATGGAAAAAAGACAGCATCTTCAACAAATTGTGCTCAGCCAACTGGATGTCTACATGCAAAAAAAAAAAAAAAAAAAAAAAAAAAAAAAAAAAAAAAAAAAAAAAAAAGAAAGAAAGAAAGAAAGAAAGAAAGAAAGAAAGAAAATAACTCCATATCTACACGCAAAAAAAAAAAATAAGTAAATAACTAAATAAAGAGAAAGAAAAAGAAAATAACTCCATATCTATCACCCTGCACAAAACTAAAGTCCAAGTGGATCAAAGACCTCAACATAAAACCTGATACATTAGATCGGTTAGAAGAAGAAGTAGGGAAGACCCCAGAACTCATTGGCATAGGAGACAACTTCCTGAAAAGAACAACCAAAGCACAGGCTCTAAGAGCAACAATCGATAAATGGGACATCATGAAACTGAAAAGCTTCTGTAAAGAAAAAGAACAAATTGACTGCCTACAGACTGTGAAAATATCTTCACCAACCCTATATCTGACAGAGGGCTGATATCCTGCATATATAAAAAACTAAAGATGTTAAAAAGCAATAAATCAAGTAATCCAATTAAAATATGGGGTATACATCTAAAGAGAGAATTTTCTCTAGAGGATTGTAGAGTGGGAGAGAAACAGTTAAAGACATGATAAACATGCTCAGCCATCAGGGAGATGCAAATCAAAACAACCCTGAGATTTCACCTGACACCCATCAGAAGGACTAAGATCAAAAACTCAAGTGACAACACATGCTGGAGAGGTTGTGGAGAAAGGGGAACTCTCCTCCATTGCTGGTGGGAATGTAAACTTGTACAACCACTTTGGAAGTACATCTGGCACTTTCTCAAACAATTAGGAATAGTGCTTCCTTAAGATCCAGCTATACCACTCCTAGGCCTATATCGAAAATTTGCTTAAGTACACAATGAAGACATTTGCTCAACCATGTTTATAGCAGCTTTATTTATAATAACCAGAACCTGAAAACAACCCAGATGTCCCTCAGTTGAGGAATGGATACAGAAATTGTGGCACTTTTATACAATGGAATACTACTCAGCAATTAAAAATGAGGAAATCATGAAATTTGCAGGCAAAGGGTGGGAACTAGAAAGGATCATCCTGAGTGAGGTATCCCAAAAATAGAAAGACACACATGGTATGTACTCACTTATACAGACCTATAAGATAGGATAAACATAGTGAAATCTATACATCTAAAGAAGATAAACAAGAAAGAGTACCCTGGTTAAGATGATCAATCCTCACTCAGAAAGACAATGTGATGAACCTTGGAGGTAGAAGAAAACAAGTAACAGGATAGGAGCCTTCCACAGAGGGCCTCTGAAAGACTCTACCTAGCAGTGTATCAAAGCAGATACTAAGATTCATATCCAAACTTTCAGCAGAGTGCAGGAAATCATAGGAAAAAGGGGGAGTTTGTATGACATGGAAAGGATAGGAGCTCCACAAGGACCAAATATACCTGAGCACAGGGGTCTTTTCTGAGACTGACACTCCACCAAAGACCATGTATGGATATAACCAACACCTCTGCTCAAATGAAACCTGTGGTAGCTCAGTAACCCACTGGATTTTTATAGTAAGGGGAACAGGGACTATTTCTGTCAGGAACTCAATGGCAGGCTCTTTGACCTCCCCAACCCCCAAGGTAGGAGCAGTCCTGCTAGGCCACAGAGGAGGACTTTGCAGCCAGTCTGGAAGATACCTGATAAAACAAGGTCAGATGAAAGGGGAGGAGGTCCTCCCCAATCAGTGGACTTGGAAAGGTGCAGGAAGGAGATGAGGGAAGAAGGGAGGATTTGGGAGGGAATGAGGGAGTGGGATACAGCTGGAAAAATGTTTTTCAAGCAAATAGACCCAGATAATAAGCTGTAGAATTTATCATAATATCTAAAAAAATAGCCTTTCAACCAAAATTAATTAAAAAACATGAGGAAGGGCATTTCATTCTCATGAAAGGAAACATCCATCAGGAGGTCATCATAGTCCTGAACATATATGACCCAAATACAAGAGCAACTGCATTTGTAAATGAAACATTATTAAAGTTTAAATCACAAATAGATCCCAACACCTTAATAGTGGGAGAGTTCAACTCTCCTCTCCTACCAAGGCAAGATGTTCTAGACAGAAGCTAAATAGCGAAACAATAACAGTTATAGAGGTCCTAAATCAAATGGAAATAATAGCTGTCTACTGAAATTTTCACCCAAGCACAAAAGAGTAGACCTTCTTTTCAGCACCTCATAGAACCTTCTCAAAAATTTGCCATATAGTTGGGCACAAAGCAAGCCTCAATGACACAAGAATATATAAATCTTGTATCCTATCAGACCACCATGGCCTAAAACTACACCTCAACAACAACAGAATATTTTAAAAGCCTACATACATATGGAAATTGAACACCTCTCTACTCACTGACAGCTTGGTCAGGGAAGAAATGAAAGAAGAAATTAGACATTTCCTAAATTTCAATGAAAATGCAGGTACAACTTATCCAAACTCATGGGACATAATGAAAGCAGTGCTATCAGGAAATTTCATAGCATTAAGTGCCTCCAGAAAGAAGTTTAAGAAATTTCTTAAAAACAACCTAAAGCACATCTAAAAGCCGAAGAAGAAGAAGAAGAAGAAGAAGAAGAAGAAGAAGAAGAACAAGAACAAGAACAAGAACAAGAACAAGAACAAGAAGAACAAGAAGAAGAACAAGAACAAGAAGAACAAGAACAAGAAGAACAAGAAGAAGAACAAGAAGAAGAACAAGAAGAAGAAGAAGAAGAACAAGAAGAACAAGAACAAGAAGAAGAACAAGAAGAAGAACAAGAAGAACAAGAAGAAGAACAAGAACAAGAAGAAGAAGAAGAAGAACATGAAGAAGAACAAGAAGAACAAGAAGAAGAACAAGAAGAACAAGAAGAAGAAGAAGAAGAAGAAGAAGAAGAAGAAGAAGAAGAAGAAGAAGAAGAAGAAGAAGAAGAAGAAGAAGAAGAAGAAGAAGAAGAAGAAGACTCACCCAAGAGGAGGAATAGATAACTGGAAATAATCATACTCAGAGCTGAAATCAATGAAGTAGAAGTAAAGAGAACAATTCAAAGAATCAATGAGACCAAGAGCTGGTTGTTAGAGAAAATCAACAAGACAGACAAACCCTTAGCCAAACTAACTAAAAGGCAGAGAGAAATTATCCAAATTAGCAAAATAAGAAATGAAAAGGGGACATAATGATAGGCACTGAGGAAATACAAACAAATATTAGGTCTTACTACAGAAGCCTATATAAAACAAAACTTGAAAATTTAAGTCAAATGGACAATTTTCTTCATAGATTCCATTTAACAAAATTAAATCAAGATCAGACACATATATTACATAGTCCTATATCCCACAAGTTAATAGATGCAGTCATCAAAAGTCTCCCTTTCAAAAAAAGCCCTGGGCCAGATGGATTCAGTGAAGAATTCTACCAGACCTTCAAAGAAATGCTAACTCCAATTCTCTTCAAACTATTCCACAAAATAGAAACAGAAGAAACTTTACCAAACTCATTCTATGAAGCCACAGTCACCTTGATACCTAAACCACAAAAAGACCAATCAAAAAAGAGACCTTCAGACCTATCACTGTTATGTAAATTTCTGCCAAAATACTCAATGTAGTACTTGCAAACCACATCCAAAAACATATAAAAGTTCTCATCCACCATGACCAAGTAGGCTTCATCCCAGGCATGCAGGGGTGATTCACTATGTGGAAATATAACAATGTAATCCATCATATAAACAAATGAAGGAGAAATACCACAGCATCATCTCCTTAGATGTTGACAAATCATTTGACAAAATCCAACACCCGTTCATGATCGAAGACTTGGTGAAATCAGGGATACAAGGCACATATGTAAACATAGTAAAAACAATATACAGCAAGCCTATAGCAAACATCAAACTACATGTAGAGAAACTTAAATCAGTCTTGATGAAACCAGTGACAACGAAAGGCTGTCCACTCTCTCTGCATCTCTTCAACATAACAATTGAATTAAGACAACTATTGGAGAGCAAGGGAATATACAGATTCAATGCAATTCCCATCAAAATACCAACTCAATTCTTTACAGAACTTATAAAAAAGAATCTCAGCTTCCTATGGAGAAACAAAAACACAGAATCTCCCAAACAATCCTGTACAACAGATCATCTGTATGTATGCTGAAAAACAGCAAACCAAGTAATCCAATTAAAAAATGGGGAACAGATCTAAACAGAGAATTCTTGACAGAGGAATATCGAATGGCAGAGAAACACTTAAAGAAATGCTCAACATCATTAGCCATTAGGGAAATGCAAATCAAAACGACCCTGAGACCTTACACCAATCAGAATGGCCAAGATGAAAATTCAAGTGACAACACATGCTGGAGAGGTTGAGGAGAAAGGGGAACACTCCTCCACTGCTGGTGGGAATGTAAACTGGTACAACCACTCTGGAAATCTATCTGGCACTTTCTAAGACAATTAGGAATAATGCTTCCTCAAGACCCAGCTATACCACTGCTAGGTATATATCCAAAATTTGCTCAAGTATACAACAGGGATATTTGCTCTATCATGTGTATAGCAGCTTTATTTGTAATAGCCAGAACCTGGAAACAACCTAGATATCCATCAATGGAGGAATGGATGCAGAAATTGTGGTATTCTTACACAATGGAATACTACTCAGCAATCAAAAAGGAGGAAATCATGAAATTGGCAGGCAAATGGTGGGATCTAGAAAAGATCATTCTGAGTGAATTATCCCAGAAGGAGAAAGACAAACACGGTATATACTTGCTTATATAAACCTATAAGTTATGATAAACACAATGAAATCTATACACCTAAAAAAGATAATCAAAAGAGTGGACACAGGGTAAGATGATCAATCCTTATTTACAAAGACAGATGGGGTGTGCTTTGAACATATGACAGGAGTCTACCGCAGAAGGCATCTGAAAGACTCTACCTAGCAGTGTTTCAAAGCAGACACTAAGACGCATAACCAAACTTTCGGCAGAATACAGGGAATCATATGAAAGAAGGGGAGTTAGTATGATGTGGAAAAGATAGGAGCTCCACAAGGACCAAATATATCTGGGCACAGAATCTTTTCAGAATGACATTCAACCAAGGACCATGTACAGATATAACCTAGAACCTCTGCTCAGATGCAGCCTGTGGTAGCTCAGTATCCAATTGGTTTCCCATAGTAAGGGGAAAAAAAGAATATTTCTAACAGGAACTCAATGGCTGGCTCTTTGACTTCCCCACCCCCTAAGGGAGGAGCAGGCCTGTTAGGCCACAGAGGAGGATTTTACAGCCTGTCCTGAAGATACCTGATAAAACAGGGTCAGATGAATGGGGAGGAGGTCCCCAACCCTATCAGTGGACTTGGAAAGGGGCAGGGTGGAGATGAGGGAGTGAGGGTGGGATTGGGAGGGAATGAGGAAACAGAGTCAATAAAATGTAACTAATGAGAAAAAATAAAATTAAAAAAAGAAAATGTAAAAAAAAGAGAAAAGAATGGGTATAGGATTATAGAATAAAAGGTAGATTATTGAATCTAATTGTATCAAAAAAAAAAGATGAAATGATTTCCCGTGCTCATGGGCTGACAGGATAAAGATGGTAAAAATGGTCATCTTAGAAAAAGCAATCTACAGATTAATTGCAATTCTCCTCAATATACCAACACAATTATTTTCACAACTTGATGGAACAAGTCTCAACTTCAAAGGAAAAAAATAAAAAAAAAAAACCAGAATTGCGAAAATAATCCAGCACAACAACAGGTCATCTGAAGGTATCTCCATCCCTGATCTCAAGCTGCACTACAGAGCAATAGTAATAAAACCTGCATGGTACTGGCCTAAAAAAAAATGGTGGATCAATGGCATAGAATAAATGACCCAGAAATAAAAACAAACACCTATGGATATTTGATTATTGACAAAACATCATAAACCTTACATTATCAACAAGACAGCATTTTCAACAAGTGGTGCTTGTCTAACTAGAAGTCAACATGTAGAAAAAAATGCAAGTACTTCCATTTTTATCATCTTGCACAAAACTAAATTCCAAGTGGATCAAAGACCTCAACATAAAACAAGACAAAAAATATATTAGAAATGGGAAGAGTGTAGAACTCATTGACACATGAGACAACTTTCTGATCAGAACACCAACAGCACAGGCTCTAAGATCAACAGTCAATAAGTGGCCTAGGCATATATCCAAAATATGCTCAAGTACACAACAAGGACATTTGTTCAACCATGTTGAAAGCATCTATATTTGTAATAGCAAGAACCAGAAAATGACCCAGACGTCCCTCAGTTGAGAAATGGATACAGAAATATCGTGGTACATTTACACAATGGACTACTACTCAGCAATTAAAAACAAGTAAATCTTTAAATTTGCAGGCAAATGTTGGGATAGAGAAAAGATTATCTCGAGTGAGGAATCCCAGAAGCAGAAAGACACACTTGGTATATATAAGTGAATATTAGACAAACAATATACGAAAAACATACTATAATCTGTATACCTGAAGAAACTAAGGAAGAAGGCGGTTCTGGGTAAGGTGATTAATCCTCACTCAGAAAGACAAATAGTACAGACATTGGAAGGAGAAAACAGGAAACAGAACTGGAGCCAAACAAAGAAGGCCTCTGAAAGACTCTACCCAGCAGTGTATCAAAGCAGATACTGAGGTTCATAAACAACTTTGGGCAGAGTGCCAGAAAAATTATGAATAAAAGGAGACATAGAAAGACCTGGAAGAGACAGGAGCTCCACAATGACATCAACACAACCAGAAAATCAGGGCCCAGGGGTGTTTTTTGAGACTGATACTCCAACCAAGGGCCATTCATGGAGATAACTTAGAACCCCTGCACAGATGTAGTTCATGGCAGCTCAGTAGCCAAGTGGATTTTGCAATAGGGGAACAGAGACTGTCTGTGACATGAACTCAGTAGGTGGCTGTTTTATCACCTCCCCCTGATTGGGAAACAGCTTTACCAGGCAAAGAGGAAGACAACGCAGCCAGTCATGATGAGACTTTATAGGCTAGGTTCAGATGGAAGGAGAGGAAGATCTCCCCTATCAGTGTACTTGGAAAGGGGCATGGGAGGAGATGAATGAGGGATGGTGGGATTGGAAGGGAATGAGGGAGTGAGCTACAGCTGGCATACAAGTGAAAAAACTGTAATTAATATAAAAATAAAAATAAAAATAAAAAAAACAATCAATAAATGGGTCCTCATGAAAGTGAAAAGCTCCTGTAAAATAAAAGACACTGTCATCAGAACCAAGGGACAGACTGCAGTCTGGGAAAAGATCTTCACCAACTCTGTATCTGAGAGAGAGTTAATATCCAGAATATATAAAGAACTCAATAAGTTAAAAAGCAACAAATGAAGTAATCCAATTTAAAAATGGGGGACAGAGCTAAACAGAGAAATCTCAATAGAGGAATATCAAATTGCAGAGAAACATTTAAAGAAATGCTCAACATCCTTAGTCATCAGGGAACTGCATATCAAAATGATCCTGAGATTCACCTTACACCCATCAGAATGGCTAAGAGAAACAACTCAAGTGACAAGACATACAGGAGATGATGTGGAGAAAGGGGAACCTTCCTTTGTTGCTTGCTGAGAATGTAAACATATACAACCTCTTTGGAAAGAAATCTGGTGTGTTCTCAGTTGGGGATTGTTCTAACTCAAAATGCAGCTACTAGGCACATATCCAAAATATGCTCAAGTACACCACAAGGACATGCTCAAACATGTTCCCATCAGCATTATCTGTAATAGCCCAAATCTGGAAAAAAAAAACCAGATGTCCCTCAGTTAAGGAAAGGATACGATAATTGTGTTACATTCACACAATGGAATACTATTCAGCAATTGGAATCAAAGAAATCATGGAATGTGCAGGCTAATGGTGGGACCTAGAAAAGATCATCCTGAGTGAGGTATCCCAGAAGAAGAAAGCCACACATTGTATATACTCACTTAGAAGTGGATATTATACATATAATATAGGATAAGCATACTAAAATCTTTATACCTGAAGAAGCTAAACAAGAAGGAGTACCCTGGGTAATATGATCTATTGTCACTCAGAAAGGTGAACAGGATGGATGTCAGAAGAAGGAGAAAGCAGGGAACAGGACAGGAGCTTACCACAGAGGGCCACTAAAAGACCCTGTCCAGCAGGGTATCAAAGCAGATGCTGAAACACATAGCCAAATTTTCAACAGAGTGCATCGAATCTTATGAAAGAAGGGGGAGATAGAGAGACCTGGACAGGCCAGGTGGTACACAAGTAGAGCAGCAGAAGCAAAACTTCTGTGCACATGGGGTCTTCTTTGAGACTGATATTCCAAACAAGGACCATGCATGGTGATAACCTAGAACCGCCCCAGAGAAATATCCTATGGCAGCTCAGTCTCCAAGTGGGTTACCTAGTAAGGGGAAGAGGGACTGTCTCAGACATGAACTCAGTGGCTGGATCTTTGATCATCTCTCCCTGAGCAGGAAACAGTCTTACCAGGCCACAGAGGAAGACAATGCAACCAGTCCTGATGAGACCTGATAGACTAGGATTAGAAAGAAGGAGGGGAAGACCACCCCTATCAGTGGACTTGGGGAAGGGCATGCAAAGAAATGAGGGAGGGATGGTGGGATTGGGATGGAATGAGGGAAGGGGATACAGGTGGCATACAAAATGAATAAATGCAATTAATAAAAAATGATTTTAAATATAAGGAATGTTGACTAGTGTGGTAAAGTCTCTTTCCATACAATCGCAGAAGTCACAAAAGGATGCTGGATGATGCTCCAAGATCCCAGAGAGATTCTATGAGACTCTCAGCAAGTTCTGAGAGGGCCTGGTGCTCCAAACTCCCAGTGAGAGTCTGATGTCTTTCATTTAGTTTTTGAACCTGCATAGAGCCTCTTTGCCTCTCATGCACAGATATAAAAGTCAAGAGATGCTGGTCTGATGTTTTGTTTGTCTCCTGGGAGTATTTACTTGTACATGTCATTTGAGTTATGTTTGTCATTGGCTCATTTTGGACTCTTCTGGATTAATATGTAGTAATCATGAACCAAACATTATCTATTGGCCATCTGTTTACCCCTTAACTTGGTTTAGCTTGTTTCAAAAATTTTCAGAAAAAAAAAAAAAAAAAAAAAAAAAACAGCTTCTCTAGTAAAAAAAATGAATGAATAAAAATAAAAAAGCAGCTCATTTGACAAAGACTGATAATACTGGCTCTGTCCTTGAAGGTCTGCATTTTTGCAACTGAGTCTCCTGCCTGGGTTAACCTGGCAGCCAGCCAGTTATGGCATGTTCAGCCTGCTCTTGAAAGGGCACCAGTGGCTTCTCCGTTTCTCCATAAGAAATCTAATGTTTAATTCTGCTACAAAGCCTCTGTGCTCATAAGAAATTGGATTCAACAGGTAGCAAGATGCTCCTCCTTTGAAATAACAGCTTAAAAGTACAAAGAGTATTGTTTGTATAAGTTTGCAATGTTATATAAATCTTGGTTATAGGTTAATGATTATTGGGTATGTTTAAAATCTGTAACGTAAAGTTAACTTAAAACTTAGGATTGGAGCCATTCTAAATAACAAATGGCATGAGCTCAATAAAAAAAAGTCTCCAAAGGTAATATAAATTTGTATAAGATTTTACATAATTTCTGTCCTGTCTTAAAAACAAGGATGATAAAAAAAAAAAAACCGTTTAAAACTTTGTTTGTATGAGATATTAGAGCTACACCTCCATGTGTCTGTATACCAGAACTTTTCTTGTTGGCAGTCAAACTTTGTAACATCAAAATAATACATTTGGTATTGATTTTAAAGACACTGATTTGTCTGAATTTTTAACACTGATAAAATTTGGATTTGACTTCTAAAAACTATGGTTATGCTCTATGACTTCACTCTGGGCATTTTAATATTGCAAAAGCAGATTTTGAAGAATGTTTGAATGTTTAAGGCTATAAAACATTTTTTAAAATTTTTCAGGTATTTAAAAATAATGACCCTCTGCAACCTAACAAGGAAATTGGAACAGTTTCTCAGTGCTTTCAGGGAGGTAAAAAGGCCTTGTTATTTATTTTATTAATTTTACCAAATTAAACCAAGCCATACTGTTTAAGGCAATTGAAGAAATTAGAGTTTTTAAAATGTATCATTTCAGGATGGTAAAAACCCATGGAATGAGTGAGTAAAAAAAAAAAAAAATGAAAAGGATTTTAAAGGAAGTTTTTATGTTGTCTATAAAACAAAACAAAAAAAAAGCAAGAGACTGGGATGGAAAAAAAAAGCTTGTCTAAAGTAAAAATGTTCTCTTTTTTTTAATTTTATTTTTTTTTCTTATCAGTTACATTTTATTAACTCTGTATCCCAGCCATATCCCGCTCCCTCATTCGCTCCCAATCCCACCCTCACTCCCTCATCTACACCCTGCCCCTTTCCAAGTCCACTGATGTGGGGGGCTCCTCCCCATTCATCTGATCCTGTTTTACCAGGTATCTTCAGAACTGGCTGCAAAGCCCTCCTCTGTGGCCTAACAGGACTGCTCCTCTCTTGGGGGTGGGGGGGTGGAGAGGTCAAAGAGCCAGTCATTAAGTTCCTGGTAGAAATAGTCCTTGTTCCCCTCACTATGGGAAACCAATTGGTTACTGAGCTACCACAGGTTACATCTGAGCAGAGGTTCTATGTTATATCCATAAATGGTCTTCTTCCGTAGAATTGGGGTACTATGTAGATATTGTTTAAATTTGGTTTTGTCATGGAATATTTTGAATTCTCCGTCTATGTTGATTGAAAGTTTTGCTGGGTATAGTAGTCTGGGTTGGAATCTGTAGTCCCTTAAGGACTGTATGATTTCTGTCCAGGCCCTTCTGGCTTTCATATTTTCTATTGAGAAATCTGGTGTGATTATGATAGGTCTACCTTCATATGTTACTTGGCTTTTTCCCTTGCTGCTTTTATAATTTTTTCTTTGTTCTGTAGGTTCAGTGTTTTGACTGTGATGTGACGTGAAGAATTTCTTTTCTGGTCTAGTCTACTTGGTATTCTGTAGGACTCTTGTATGTTTATGGCCGTCTCCTTCTTTAAGTTGGGAAAGTTTTCTTCTATAATTTTCTTGAAAATATTTTCTGGACCTTTGAGCCTGATGTCTTCTTTTTCTTCTACTCCTATTATTCTTAGATTTTGTCTTTTCATGGTGTCCTTGATTTCTTGGATGTTTTGTGTTTGGAACTTTTTTGATTTTATTTTTTCTTTGAGAGATGTGTCAATTTCTGCAAGTGTATCTTCGTCTCCTGAGATTCTTTCTTCCATCTCTTGTATTCTGTTGGTGATGCTTACCTTTGTAGTTCCCGATCTTTTCTCTATGTTCTCCAGCTCCTGGTTTTTCTCTATTTGTATTTTCTTTATTGATTCTAATTCTGTTTTCATGTCTTGTACAATTTCCTTCATCTGTTTGAATGTGGAGTCCTGCTTTTCAATGACAGCTTGTATTTTTTGTCTGTTTCCTCTCTATGTATCACTAATTGTGCCTCTACTTTTTTGGCTATAATTGCGTGTATTTCTATGGGAGCTTTGTTTATTTCTTCTTTATTTGCCTTCATTTGTGTGGACATTTCTTTGAAAGCTTTGTTCATTTCTTCTTTGTTTCCCTCAATTCTCGTGGTCATTTCTCTGAGAGTTCTATATGTTTCCTCTTTGTTCGTCTCAATTTCCTTGGCTATTTTTCTGAGGGCTTTGTTCATTTCATCTTTATGGGCCTCTAATAGCTGGAGAAGCATAGTTTTGAGGTCCTTTTCTTGTCTATCTAGTGAATTGAAGTGTCCATTGATTTGTGGGGTTGCTGGTGAGGTCATTATGTCCTGATTTTTATTGGGTGTGTTCTTATGTCTGCCTCTAGCCATCTGGTTATCTATAGCCCTCACTGTTTGTTCCTTGGTTTATAGCTCAGGCTATGATCATCTCTTCCTGTTTTCTGGACCGTTTTTTTTTTTTTTTTTTTTTTTTTTTTTTTTTTTTTTTTTCAGGAAGATGAGAGAGGTTCGGTGGTTTTGGAGTGTGCACTGTGGTTTCAGTTTTGCCTAAGTAAGGAATGTGGCACAGTGTGCATGTGCGGATTCTTTGACTATTGCAGTGGTCTGTAGGCCACTATTATGCATTTCTGTCTGAGATCCAGGGATTGTTTGCCTGGATTACACTGGTGGACCCACAAGGCAGAGGCTGCAACATTGGGGTCGCTATCCCAAGAATCCCTATGATGCCCACACTAGGGATGAGGGTGGCAGGGATCTCGTCTGGTTGCTTCTGTGGAGAGGCCCTGGGTCTGGGGCAAACTCTCCCTAGAATGCTCACTCACTCTCTTGCAGGACCAGTTGGAATGCACAGGGGTTCCCCTTTCTCTCTACTCTCTGATTTGGTCCTGCTGCAGAAAATGCACGGGTAGGCTAACAGTCAGCTCTGTGACACTGTGGCCACAGGACTCGGTGTCCACCATTCCTGTGTGCTGCCTCTCTGTCCTTTCCCTCTACCAGGAAGGATTATGATGACTGGTTCCAGGGTAGCGTGGGAAAGAGTTAGGTTGAGTGTTCTCAATCCCAGATCCCGGGCCCAGATCTCTCTGCAAGAAGCAGCCTGGCGGTAGAACCTATGTTTGCTGATGCCAAGATTGTACCAGGTAGGGTTGAGTGTCCTCAGATCTAGAGCTTGGGTTTCTCTGCCAGGGGCCGCTGGGTGAGCTGAAGAGGGGGTGCTGTGTCCTGTGGCAGGCTGCCTCTCTGTCCTTCCCCTCTGACCTGCCCCTCCACCAGGGCAAGCTTATGGCTGTGCTGTCAGGGGAGTGCCAGAAGGGGTTGGGACTTCTCAGTCCCGATCCTGAGCCAGGGTTTTTCTGCCAGGGGTCAGGGGGCTGCCGGTGATAGGACTTGGTGCTAGACCTTATTGTGCAGGATGCAGGAGATTCTCAGGATGTGTTGAATGACCACAGTCCCAGATCCTGAGCTGAAGTTTGTTTGCTAGGAGCCTCTGGCAGCACTGGGGTCCGAGCACTGTGAAGCCGCTGTGCACCTCTTTATCTTTCCTCTCCACCATGGCAGGGTTATGGTGGCATTTGCGGGAGTGCTCGAAAGGATTGGGTTTTCTCAGTCCCAATCTCGGGTTGGGGTAAAGACAATGTGGTCTGTGGCAGATTCTGGTGGATGCCCCCTGCCTCCTCCGAAGAGGAAGTAGGGATTTTGAGCTGGGCGCGCAGCAGCTCTCTGCACAGTGGAGCTCAGCTGTGAAGGTGGCGGGTACCCATGGTCAGTGAGACCTTCCAGGGAAAGACCAGGTAACCCATGATAAGTCTCTCAACCTTCCTTCCCCATGGGGTTTTCTTGGAACTGGAACTCTCAGTCTCTGGCACCCTTGTACCCACCACTCAGCCTGGGAAAGTGATCAGGACACGCAAGCGTGCGGCTCCAGCCTGGAGAACCAAAGCCCGCATTAGCTGGGATCTCTTCTGGATTCTAGGCTGTGTGGCCTGAGAGTGGACCCGACCAATTCCCATGCTGTGGGAGCCTCCCCTCACCTGGGAAACATGATCGCTGTAGTTTTAGGGCCCAGAGTTCAGCCTCCTGGTCGCTGCACGGAGAGTTTTGTCCTGTTTCTCAGACACAGTGTTCTCCTGGTGCCGCCATCTTGGCCCCCCAAAAATGTTTTCTTAAACCTAAAAATCAGAGCTAGAAAAAAATCATAACCTAAACATGTATAAAATGTTGTAAAATGTCAAAGTATATAAAAATTTATAAAAGGCCAGAGTATGTAAAAATTACAAGAAGCTAGAGGGCATATGAACTTTATTTGCTTTGGTTGTATACCTGGAAATACAAGAAAAAATAAACTGTAAAGTATGCCAAAATTTAAACCATATTAAGTTAATTCTGGTTGGTTTTGCCCCAGATCCAAGGTCCCTGTTTGCTAGCAGGCAGATATCAGATCCCTCCCAACCACATCCACACTGTAGGCAACATAGACATCATTGGGACAGTGTTCTCAACATTGAAGCCCGTCTTCTGTGGGTCTCCTAGTGGAGTCCAGGCAAAAAATTCCTAGATCCCAGACAGATCTGAATAATGGGAAGACAGTACCACAGGCCTATATGCATTTAGAGCACCCATGCAGGCACATTGTGCCCATGAACTGCACCCGCACCCAATCCTGCACTTATGCTCCACCATTCCAGGCATCTAAACACTCAGGCACACTGTCCTTCAAGGCACACTTCCACACACTCCCATGATTTTGTGTATGTACCTGCATCTTTCCTGCCTTAGCTACAGCTAAAACACCAACATCTGCTCTCAAAGTGGTGGACTTCTCTCATCTTCCTGAAGTATACTCCAGATACCAGAGACAAACAGACCCAGTTTGGAAGTACAGACTAGAGGAAAAAACAGCCAAAGCCACTGATAAGCAATGGCTAAAGATTGGCATAAGAACACATCCAAAAAAATCAGGACAACTTGCCTTCATCACCAACCCCAAATATCAACGGATATTTTAATAACATCAGAAGCACAGGAGAATGATCTCAAGTGTGTGCTTTTCCAGTTATTAGAGGCCCATAAGAAAATATCAGAAAAAGGATAGATATCCCATGCTCATGGATTGATAGGATAAACATAATGAAAATGGCCATCCTGCTAAAAGTAGTCTACAGATTCAAGGTAATTCCCATCAAAATACCAACATAATTCTTTACAGAACTTGAAAGAACAATTCTCAATTTCATATGGTAAATAAAAAACCCACAGTTGTTTAAAAAAAAATCCTGTACAACAACAGATCATCTGGAGTTATCTCTATCCTTGATCTCAATCTGTACTATAGAACCACAGTAATAAAAACTGCATGGTACTGGCAGAGAAACAGTCTGGAGGATCAACACAATCAAATAGAAGACCCAGAAATAAACCCACACACCTACGGATATTTGATTTTTGACAAAAATCCAAAACCATACAATGGAATATTGATAGCGTCTTCAACAAATGCTTCTGGCTTAACTAGATATCTACATGTAGAAAAATGTAAATAGATCCATACTTATGACCCTGCCCCAAACTAAAGTCCCAGTGCATCAAAGACCTCCACATAAAACCAGACACACTAAATCTGTAAGAAGATCAAGTGGGGAAGATCCTTGAACTCATTGGCATAGGAGTCAACTCTTAAACACAACATCAACAACACAGGCTCTAAGATCAACAGTTAATAAATGGGACCTCATGAAACTGAAAAGGTTCTGTAAAGCAAAGAACACTGTCATCAGAACAAAATGACAGCCTACAGATTGGGAAGGATCTTCACCAACCCTCTATCTGACAGAGGGCTAATATCCAGAATATATAAAGAACTTAAGAAGTTAAACACCGGGAGAATCCAAGATTGGGGCGACCAGCATGCACCATATTCAGAGGAGCTGAAACTCTGAATTGGTGAGTCTAGGGGCTGTAAAACCCAAAACAATGGTAGAAGAGTCTGGGGAGAAGGGAGACAAACCCTGATCTGAGTCCAATAGGATACAGTTTGTCAGCGAACATCTCCTTGGACTTCACCTGGGGAATCGATTCCCAGGCACTTCCATAATAATGGGTGGAAGCACAAGTGGAGGTAGCCAAGCCTACAGCAGAGGAAGCAGCGGAGGTACCGCAGCAAACATGGAGGCAGCAGTGGAGGCACCACAACTAGCAGCTGAAGCAGAGGAAGCACCCCGCAGTGCAAACAGCTTGCCTAAACACAGTGCTACCTGTTCCAAGCACAAATCCTCCTCCTTGAGATTTGAGACTAAGTACACTCAAACCCCTGGCATTTTCCCCAGGAACTCTGATCACCAGCCTTGCCTGAGGGGGAGGAGGCAGAGGAAGCACATAGCGCTTCCCAAATCAGAGAGCACAGCACAGCCTGCTGTGTTCACAGCTTCTAGCACAGAGCAGAGGGCTGGGCACACAGAGCCCACGACAGAGTACTTGTCCAACCTGCAGTGTCAGCCACAGACCTCATAGTCCAGCCTGCAGAGCCTTCCAAAGATTGGAGACCACTGGCTATTCAGGAAACCTGCACAGGGATTTGTGTCCACAATCTGTGCTTGCTAACACCATTAGCATCCACATCCCCTCCTGTGCTTCCTCCCAACCCCCATATCCCAATTACACTCTCTAGCACTACCCATCAAGACACACTTAGACATGCGTGGGAGCACACACACACACACACACACACACACACACACACACACACACTTACTCCCCCGCAATAATGAATCTGTGCCAGCAGCTTTTCCTCTCTAGGGTACAACTGAAGCAACAACACACACTCTCAAAACATTGGACTTCCCTGATTTTCCTGAAGAATATTCCAGACACCAGAGAAAGACAGTTCCAGTCTGAAGTTCAGACTCAAGGAAAAGACAGTGAAGATCACATATAAGCAAATGGACAAAGGTAGGAGTAAGAACTCACCCAACAAAAATCAAGACACCATGGCCCCACCAGCAACCCCCAAGCTGTCATTGAGTAGCAAGTTGTTCAGTTTCCATTTATGTACAGGCTTTTTGCTGTTTCTCTTGTTGGTGAGGTCCAGCTTTAAACCATGATGGTCAGATAGGATACAAAGGATTATTTCAATCTTCTTGTATCTGCTGAAGCTTGCTTTGTGACAAACTACATGGTCTATTTTGGAGAATGTTCCATGAGGTGCTGAAAAGGTATACTCTTGGTTTTGGGTGCAAAGTTCTGTAGACATCTATTAGGTCCATTTGATTTAGGGCCTCTGTAAGTGCCCTTTTTTTCCTGGTTTACTTGTGAATGGATGACCTGTCCCTTGGTGAAAGCAGAGCGTTGAAGTCTCCCACTATTAAGGCTTCCAATCAATGTGTGATTTCAGCTTTAATAATGTTTCTTTTACAGATGTAGGTGGTCTTTTATTTGGGGCTTAGATGTTCAAAATTGTGATGTTCTCCTGTTGGAATTTTCCCTGATGAGAAGAAAGTGCCCCTCCTCATCTTTTTTTATTAATTTTGGTTGAAAGCCTATTTTATTAGATATTGGGATCGCTCCCTCAGCTTGTTTTCTGGGTCCATTTGCTTGATAAACATTTTTCCAGCCCTTTACTCTAAGGTAGTGTTTACCTTTTTTGCATAGGTGTGTTTCTTGGATGCAGCAGAATTCTGGATCCTGTTTGCACAACTGTTCTATTAGTCTGTGTCTTTTTATTGGAGAGTTGAGTCCATTGATATTGATAGATAATAGTGACCAATGACCGATAGTTCCTTTTACTGTAGAGTTGGTGGTCTTACTATGATTCATTGCAGGTTTTTTTTCTTTTAATTTTTTTGGGAAATTATCTGTACACTATTTTTTCTTTAGTGTAGTTGTTTTCATTGGATTGGAGTTTTCCTTCTAATATCTTCTTTCGGGCTGGGTAGCTGTGTAGATATTGCTTCAATTTAGTTTTATCATGGAATATTTTGATTTCTCCATCTATGTTGATTGAAAGCTTTGCTGGGTATAGTAGTCTGAGTTGACATCTGTGTTCCCTTAAAGACTGAATGATTTCTGTCCAGACCCTTTTGGCTTTCATAGTTTCTGATGAGAAGTCTGGTGTGATTCTGATTGGTCTACCTTCATATGTCACTTGGCCTTTTTCCCTTTGTTTTGTAGGTTTAGTGATTTGACTATGATGTGACACGAAGTATTTCTTTTCTGGTCTAGTCTATTTGGTGTTCTGTAGGCTTCTTGTATGTTTATGGACATCTCTTTCTTTAAGTTGGGAAATTTTTCTTCTATTATTTTCTTAAAAATATTTTCCAGTTCTTGGAGCATGGAGTCTTCTTTTTCATCTATTCCTATTATTCTTAGGTTTCATCTCAGCAATTAAAAACAATCCTACTCAACAATTAAAAACAAGGAAATTATGAAATTTGCAGGCAAATTTTGGGACCTAGAAACGATCATCCTGAGCGAGGTATCCCAAAAGCAGAAAGACACACATGGTATATACTCACTTATATAGACCTATAAGATAGGATAAATATCCTGAAATCTTTACACCTAAAGAAGATAAACAAGAAAGAAGACCAAGGGTTAGATGATCAATCCTCACTTAGAAAGACAAATGGGATGGACCTTGGATGTAGGAGAAAACAAATAACAGGACAGGAACCTACCACAGAGGGCCTCTGAAACACTCTACCTAGCAGTGTATCAAAGCAGATATTAAGACTCATAACTAAAATTTGGGCAGAGTGCAGGGAATCATATGAAATTAGGGGGAGTTAGTAAGACCTGGAGAGGACAGGAGCTCCACAAGGACCATATATATCTGGGCACAGGCGTCTTTCATGAGACTGTTTCTCCAACCAAGAACCACGTATGCATATAACCTAGAACCCCAGTTCAGATATAGCTCATGGTAGCTCAGTATCCAAGTGGATTCTATATTAAGGGGAACAGGGGCTATTTCTGACATGAACTCAATGGTGAGCTCTTCACACACACACACACACACACACACACACACACACACACACACACCCGCAAGGGAGCAGCAACCTTGCTAGGTCACAGTAGGGGACATTGCAGCCAGTCCTGAAGAGACCTGATAAACTAGGGTCAGATGGAAGGGGAGGAGGTCCTCCCCTATCAGTGGATTTGGAAAAGAGCATGGAGGAGATGAGGGAGGGGGGGTGGGAATGGGAGGGAATAAGGACGGGGTCTACGGCTGGAATACAAAGTAAATAACCTGTGATTAATATAAAAAATTTAAAAATTTTAAAAAATAATAAAATTTAAAAAAGAAACTTAGAAAACAAGAAGTTAAACACCAGCACATCAAATGATCCAATTTAAAAAAATGGATTTCAAAGCTAAACAGAGAATTCTCTGTAGAGGAATATCGAATGGCAGAGAAACACTTAAAGAAATCCTCAGCCTCATTATCCATCAGGGAAATGCAAATCAAAATGACCCTGAGATTTCACCTACACCCATCAGAATGGCCAAGACCATAAATTCAAGTGACAACACATGCTGGAGAGGCTGTGAAGAAAGGGGAACCCTCCTCCACTTCCATTGGGAATGTAAACCTGTACAACCTCTCTGGAAATTCAATCTGGCACATTCTCAGACAACTAGGAATAACTCTTCCTCAAGATCCATCCATACCACTCCTAGGCGTGTATCCAAAATACACTCAACTATACAACAAGAACATTTGCTCAACAATGTTCCTAGAAGCTCTATTCATAATAGCCACAATCTGGAAATGACGTAGGTGTCCCTCAATGGAGGAATAGATACAGAAATTGTGGTACATTTGCACAACGGAATACTACACATCTATTAAAAACAAGGAAATCATGAAATTTTCAGGCAAATGGTGGGAACTATAAAAGACCATCTTGAGTGAAGTAACCCAAAGAAAAAAATATACTCTATACAATGTTATTTTTAATTTTTTAATTAATTTATTTTTAATTAATTACAGTTTATTCACTTTGTATCCCACCTGCAGCCCCTACTTTGTCCTCGTCTAATCCCACTCTCGTTCCCTTATCTCCTCCCATTCCCCTCCACAAGTTCACTGATAGTGGAAAGCATCCTCCCCTTCCATCTGACCCTAGCATATCAGGTCTCATCAGGAGTGGCTGCATTGTCTTCCTCTGTGGCGTAGTAAGGCTGCTCCCCACTCAAGGGAAGAGCCGGGTGAGTTCATGTCAGAGACAGTCCCTGTTCCAGTTACTAGGGAACCACTTGAATAATGAGGTTCCATGGATTACATATCTGCAGGAGTTCTAGGTTATCCCCATGCATGGGCCCAGGTTGGAGCATCAGTCTTGGAAAAGACCCTTTTGCCCAGATCCTTCAGTTCTGCTGCTCTCTTTGTGGAGTTTCTGTCCCCTCCTACCACCGAGGTCCTTCATCTCCCCCTTCTTTCACAAGACACTCTGCACTCTGCCCAAAGTTTGGCCAGCAGTCTCAGCATCTGCTTTGATACCCTGCTGGGTAGAGTCCTTCAGAGGTCCCCTGTGGTAGGCTCCTGTCCTGTTCCCTACACTCTCCCTCTTCTGACGTCCATCTTGTTTGCCTTTCTGAGTGATTATTAATGATTTTATCCAGGGTCCTCCTTCTTGCTTAGCTTCTTTGGGTGTACAGATTTTAGTATGTTTATCCTATATTCTAAGTCTAATATCCACTTTTAAGTTAGTGAAAAAATTTATTTATATGTTTTTAGTTTGCATTTTCTGAATCAGCAGAGCCTAACCCCTCTTCTAGAGCCTGTTTCCATTCCCCTCTTAGAAAGTTTCTTTAACTGAATTGTCTCTCCAGGGAGTGTAAGGGATGACTTACGATGTCATGTTCTCAACATGATTATTTTCATAAATTTCATAATTCTGCCTTGAACCTGGTGACTACATGCACCTTGTTGCAGCTATAAGTGACTTTCAAACTGAGGAGCACAGCTGTTTTCAGAAATCAAATTTACAAGCCAGTGATTTAAAAAAAAAAATGAAGGGAAAGAAGGCACTCCATAAGCACTTTTTTAAATCACTTTTTTTCATGAAACTGTACACCAAGTCGTACTAGTTTTCTAAAATACCACTACAACAATTCACAGAAGTCAGAAATTTTAAAATAGAGCTTAAAGGCTATTTAGCTCCTACACAAATGCCACAAATCCATGTATCTTTGGGACTGAATACAAGTCAAGAGATTTTTCATGGAGCTGCTTGTGTTAAGGAGAGTAAAGAAAACTCACCAATGGATGCTGTCTAAACTGTCTCACTATTTTCAGGTGTTTTGTTTTGGTAGCAAAGCTGGCTTTAATTGGCATTATTCAATTTTCAAAGTATTTATTGAGTACTTACCGTGGCCTAGCACTGGATTAAAGATTTTCATGTCGTTTAATAATCATGGCAGTCCAGTACTGTACTTTCATTCCTTTTCTGTAAATAGGGAAATAAACAAATGCATTCAGAAATTCACCTCATTATCATACTACAGTAATGAACTCAGGAGCACCAAACTGAAAATCACCTCTGAACAGTTAAACTGTAGACTGGCATTAGGAAACTGAAGTATCTAAACTTACCTACCTGTAAGATAAAAGTAAATCTAGCTATTGATGATGTTATGAAGATTAGATGAGGTAATTTATTTAAAGCTTCTAGATGAGCCATATGCAATGAACCATAGTAGTGATTATCTTTCTCTCTTTTCCCTGTAAACAGAAGAGCCAAATTTTTAACTTATGTTTTTTTTTTTTTTTTGAACGTATAAACTTAATTTAATATTAATATATTTCTTTTTTTTTTTTTTCAATGCAGTTTATTCAGGAACATTGAACAATCCTCGGACCCCGGGGAAAGCCAGCCCACAGCTTAAATAGCCTCTGGGTAGCCAACCCAGGCGTGCCACGGGGGCAATGCAGATAGGTCCACATACATAGAAGCAAGCCAGATCCTCAGCCTTAGCCAAATGTGGAGTTGTTCGTGACAGAGAGCACTCACCATCGGGAAGGTGGAAGGCAGAAACCAGCTCCATCTTTAAGGCATAGCATTCCGCAGCTCTCTACAGTTCCCCCTTTTTGTTTTAGACGCATCAGGCAAGAGTAGAGGTCTGATCTCTGATATTAGAAATAAATTGGGACTTTGTACAGATGTTCATTTAGGTGTCATCCACCCAAAGAGCATCAGACCCGTCCGATACCTTTTTCTCAGAGGCGGGACCTGGGGCATCAACCCGCATGCAATCAGACATGCTCTTCTCTGGGTGCAAAGCGGCTGACCCTGAGTGCAGTGCTTAGCCTCGCATCCTGAGTGTATCATTTTAGCTTTTTATGGTATCCAACCATGCTTGGGGAGAATGTCCTGCTTCAATGGCTGTAAAGGCCTGAATGATCATGGCTGCATCACACTGTTGTGAGACTCTAATCTTGCATATATACCACAGGCAAACCAAGGAGACCAACACCAGAAGGCCTGTTAACACTCCCATGCCCACCCATTCCTTCAGATGATTCATGGCTGCAGCAATCCATGGTGATAATCCTGTGGCTAGTCCTGCGTCCACTCCGGTAGAATTTACTGTGACAATGGCCACTCTCAGCTGCTCCATCGTAGTATCGAATTCTCCAGTCCAATTACCTAAAATATAGCTCAACAATTGTTTAGACAGATTTGCAGCGCAGGAGAAATTCTCATGTTGTATGCTAGTGACACAAAGTCCAGCATACTTTCATTGACAGCCAGGTTGAGCGATTTGACATAGGGTATCAATTTGCTCCTGCAAGAGGTCAAATCTGATTGAACACCATCAAGCTTCCTTTTAGTTGAGCATTAATTCCTTTATGTACAACTAAGGAATGAGCTACATTGGCTAAATGATTATTCAGGGTCTGAGCCGTCTGCCCAGTATGACTCATGGCTAATGCCCTGGTGGTAGCTCCAACAGCCGTCAATGAGATGGTAGTAACAATGGTGGCTGTAGTTCCAAGATCCCTTTTCTGTCTGAAGAGAGTCATAGCGTGAGGGGCATCAATGGGCATAGGCACCCAGTGAGGCATGCGAGTAACCAGGGCATACCTAACTTTACTAGCATTCCAGCATTGGGCAAAAAAGCAAGTATCATTACCACAATTACTTGGCTCTATCTGGCTAATAATGAATAAAAATGGGGGATATAGACACTAAGATCAGAAAGGAGAGGAGAACCTCCCCTATTAGTGGACTTGGGGAGTGGCATGCAAGCAGAGGGAGGAGGGAGGGTGGGATTGGGATGGGAGGAGGGAGGGGCTTATGGGGGGATGCAGAATGAATAAAGTGTAATTGATGAAAAATTTAAGAAAAAAGGGAAAAAAAATAATTTAAGAACCTTAAATGACTTTCAAAATTGGAGGAAAACATGGAGTTAGTCAATTGGCATGGAGCATGTCTCGCCCCTGGGGGCAATGGTCTCCTGAACCTACTCAGACCTCGGACACCACCACTGCTAGTTCTAGAACTGATGCAGGATGTTCCAACGAGGGGTTAAGGCTTCTCATAATATTTAACTTATGTTTTGATTTCCAAGATGGTCTCTGTTCTTTCAGCTTGTGGTTGCAATTTAATTAATAAATCAATAAATTTAGGTCATAAAGTTAGAACTGAGAACATAATCAAAGCTATGATGATTACATGTTAATGGAGATAAAAAGGCCTATCGAGTTGATCATATTATTCCTTCACTTCAATAGGATATTAAAGTTTACTTTGTAATCTTCACTTTCCCTGGGGGCCAGAGATGATGATGACTCGTGAAGCTATTTCCCAGTGCTTGTAGATGCTGTTTTATTCCCCCCCAGCCCCCCATTCTACAGTCCTCTTCCATCACTACAGATCCCTTCAGTATTTATTTATTTTCATAAAAAATCTTTTGAAATTGTATATTATGTAAGAACCTTGATTGTACTGTGATTTTGTTTTATAGTCAGCATTACTTTAAATACTGCAAAATCTCAACATTGGCTCTACTGAAAATCGTGATGCATGCCAGATCAGGAGGCAACCTGGAAGTGATGGGCTTGGTGCTTGGTAAAGAGGACAGTGGGACCATGATCATCATGGGCAGTTTTGTTTTGTCTGTAGAGGTCACTGAAACCAAAATAAATTCTCAGGCTGCCACATATGAGGAAATGGCTGCAAACACAGAAAATGACAAACAGGTAAAAATATGGTTTCTTAGAACTTAGTAACTCTTAAGAGTCTCAAGATGACTTTTGGGTTTCTGAGCTTAAAACTGTCCTTTTCACATTAAAATTTACAATTAAAATTGAATAATTTTCATGTAAAGTATTAAAAATCTTGTGAGGTTTATAGTACTAGGTTGGAGGAAGGAGTCCTTCTCAATTAAATTTTCATAGTCAGTGTCAGTTGTGTTTCAAATTGAAAAAAAAAATATGTAGGCTTGGCATTCATGAGCCCAGAGTTCAATATCTCCAGAATCCCTCAACACTGGAAAAAAAAAAATGAAGAAATTTAGGAATTAACTATTCCTGAGAAGAGTGAATCTAATTTTTTCAAAGTAATTTTATTTATATATTTATTTATTACAATTTATTCACTTTGTATCCCAGCTGCAGCCCCCTCTCTTGTCCCAGTCCCACCAACCTTCCCTCATCTCCTTCTATGTCCTTTCCCTATTCACCTGATAGGGGAGTAACTTCTCCCATTCTAACTGACCTTAGAGTATCAGGTCTCATCAAGGCTCACTGCATCATCTTCCTCTGTTGCCTGGCAAGGCTCCACCCACCAAGGGAATGTGATCAGAGAGCCTGCCACTGTGTTAATGTCAGAGACAGCCCCTGCACCCCTTGCTAGGGAACCCACTTGTATACTGAGCAGCCGATTGGCTTTCTCTAAACAGGGGTTCTAGGTCCTCTCTATGAATGGTCCATAGTTGGAGTATAGGTCTCTACAGTCCCCACTCAGCCAAGGAAGTTTGGCAATGTTTTCCTCCTTGTGGAGTTCCTGTCCCCTCCAGGTCTTTCTATCTCCCTCTTCTTTCTATCTCTTTTTCTTAATAATTCTGCCACTCTTCTCAAAATTAGGCTATGAGTTTAAGTTTCTCCTTCAATATCCAGGTAGGTAGAGTCTATCCGAGGTCCCTTGTGGACCTCCTGTCTTGTTCCTTCTACTACTTTCAAATCAATACTGTTTGCCCTTCTGAATATGGATTAAGCATCTTCCCTAGGGTCCTCCTTGTTGTTAAGCTTCTTGAGGGCTATAGATTTAGTATGTTTATCCTATATTATATGGTTAATATCCGCTTATAAGTGAGTATATAACATTTGTGTCTTTCTGCTTCTGGGTTATCTCACTCGGGATGATCTTTCCTCGTTCCCATCATTAGCCTGCAAATTGTATGATTTCCTTGTTTGAATTACTGAGTACTGTTCCATTGTGTAAATGTACCACAATTTCGGCATCCATTACTTCATGAGAGACATCTAGGTTGTTTCCAGATTCTGGCTATTACGAATAGAGCTGCTACAAACGTGGTTGAGCAAATGTCGTTAGTGAGTGGTGGGGTATCTTTTGGATATATGCCTAGGAGTGGTATAGCTGGATCTTGAGGTACCATTATTCCTAAATTTTGGCAGAAGCACCAGATTGATTTCCAAAGTGATTGTACTAGGTTACATTCCCACCAACAGTGGAGGAAGGTTCCACTTTCTCCATATCCTCTCCAGCATGCATCATTCCTTAAGCTTTTTATCTTAGCCATTCTGATGAGTGTGAGGTTGAAATCTAATGGACTAGGCTATTTTTCTTCCTTAAGTTACTTATATACTTACACAGAACAAGATCAAGATTTTTTGTTCAATTTTTTAAGTATGTTGTATGTGATATGCATCTATGTGCAGATATGTTTTATAATCTACAGCATATTCCTGTGAAGGTATATCAGATGTTAGTGATAATGTCTGGGCTGAGAAAGAGAGAGATGAGGGAAAAGGTACAGAAAGAGAGTGGATAGCCTTGATCTGGTACCTTGATAATTTTACACTGCATGCATGTGTGTCTTTTCAGAAATTCTTTAGCTTCAAAGAAGCATGTGCTTCACACTGCTACTAGACCACAGTGCTTCATAAAACCTGTAAATGACAATATCTGAGATTCTACCACACCTCAAGCAAGCTTTTTCTTTCATGTATTAAGGTGGCCACCTTGAAAATGCAGTTAGCTTATACCAGAGCTACCCAGGTTAAAGCTCTTGGCTCTCTGGGATTGATGTTAGTAGGCAGATGCTTAACTTGCACTCCCAGTAACCATTCATGGCAGTGGTGGTACGTGCATTAAACAAAACAAAACAAAACAAAACAAAACAAAACAAAACAAAAAGTGTCTCTGCTTTAGCAAAGAACTAAAGAACTCTAGTTTGATTCTTATCACCCATATGAAGGCTTACAACCTAGATCCAGGGTATCTGAAACCTTTCTCTGACCTCCAAGGACACGATATAAGACATATATTCAAGGAGTCATACATAAGGTAAAAATAAATAAGCGAATGAATGAATGAGGGTCTCATGTGTTTCAGGTTGGTCATTACCTCCTGAAATTGAACTCCTGATTCTCCTATTATGTGCTTAGCATACTAGGACTATAAGTGTAGAGTACCACATTCTTTTTAGCATTTTTTTATTTCAGTTTTAATTTTTGTTGTTTGTCTTCCTTCTTGTACGTTTGTATCAGGAGCTGGGGGAGAGACATACACATGCTATGACCCATGTACATAGGTGAGAAGACAGCTTGTTGGGGTCCATTCTCTCCCTCCACCATGTCGGTCTCAGGGACCAAATTCAGGTCCTCAGGCTTGACAGTAGGCACGTTTACCCATAGGACCATCCTAGTGGCTCCACTTTTTTTGTTTCATTTTACCTTTTGTTTTTATGGTGTCAGGGTTTCATATGCTATTTAAGAGTTCTCTCTACCATGAAGCTATATCCTCAGTCCTCTAGCTTCAGTAAATATTTAAAAATTTGTATCTTTATGAGTGTTTGCATGTTATCTTTGTGCACCACACATGTGCTTGGTGCCTGTAGGGTCCAGAAGTAGCAGTGGGATACCCTGGAATTGGAGTTAGATGTGAGTGCTGGGAACCAAACCCATTTCCTTCTGCCAGAGCAGCAACTACCCTTAACTTCTGAGGTATCCCTCCAACCTATATAAGTTTTGTATGGGTTTAATTTTGTTTTGTTTTGTTACTGTTTTTGGCACAGAGTCTCTCTGTTATGTAGCTCTGTCTATCCTAGAACTGGATATGTTGACCAGGCTGTCCTTGAACTCCCAGACAGCCTCTGCCTGAGTGTTCAGGTTAATGCCATATACCACCACACCAAGCTTGTTTTATGTTTCTGTGTGTGTGTGTGTGTGTGTGTGTGTGTGTGTGTGTGTGTGTTTTAAGTTGTTCAGAAAGATTTGCTAAAGAAAGAATACTGAAAAATTAAAACACTGTGATAAAGGCTTAAGCTCTGGTGTCTTAACCCTCTTGCACCTCACACTTCACTCCTGTGATAAGAAGTTAAATCATAGAACCCATGTCATCTTCTTTGCTCTGCATAGGCATTTAATCAGGGTGGACTGAATTGGAGAAGCAGAAATGGCTAGAACCTGTCTTCTTCTATGTCCAGGGTGCTTTAGATGCAATCTGGATTTTATTAGGAGGAAACTAATAGTTGTTCATCTATTAAAGTATTTGGGTAAGGGAGGGAAGATTCTCAGTTGATTTGTTTGTTTCAAAAATATGTCCTTGTTGAGTAGCATGCACAGCTTAAATAATAATAATAAATACTCTTTGATGATATGGTAACTAAATCTAATCTGTAAAATAACTGAATATTCCCATTTTATTGAACTTTTCTGGTTATTTTGGTTATCTTTTTCAGATGGTTTGCTAGTTTAGTTTACAAATATATAGTGCTATATTTACTTGCTTGTTTTGGGTTTCTGATCTTGACTCACTAGAACATATGGTTTATGTTGACCAATATTAAGCATATATCTCTTCTAGATTAACCCAAACAGAACAATATCTTCAGGAAAAGTGAATCTTGATACCCTTTGGACATATCCAAAGGTAATTTGGATGGAGAAGATAAGCAGGACATTCACAGTCTCAGGTAGTTTATACTAGCCATGAAATTACTTACCTGTGAAGCACTGGGAGTAGAGATGTGAGTCACCACAGGAGTGGCATGTGTTCATGAGTACAAGCACTGGTGTGCAGGTCAGAAGACAGCCTTTGGTGCCAGTCTTCTCCTTCCTCCTTGTTTGAGGCAGGTTCTTTTAGTTTTCACTGCAAATGAGCTACCAGCCACCAGGCTTATACAGCTGGCTTCTGTGGAATCTGTCTCCAGCTCCCCCGACTATAAGTATTAACTAGTCCTTCTTTGTGTGGGTTTTGGGATCCAAATTTAGCTTCTCATATTTTTATACAATCTTTTTTTTTAAAGTTCTAAGGGATAGAGGCAAGCTATATGTCCATCCTGTTTGATATTTTTTTACTGTAGAAAACTTTTCAAATACAAAATTGCAAACTGCCACAGTTCAAATAAAAAGATAACATTGTTGTTAAATATTAATCTTGGCAGACAAAGGGTTTTATCCGGGCACAGGGTCTTTTCTGAGACTGACACTCAAACAAGGACCGTCCATGGATATAACCTAGAACTTCTGCTCGGATGTGGCCCATGGTAGCTCAGTAACCAAGTAGTTTTCCAAAGTAAGGGGAACAAGGACTATTTCTAACAGGATCTCAAGGGTAGGCTCTTTGACCTCCCCCCCCAGGGGAGGAGCAGTCCTGTTAGACCACAGAGGAGGACTGTGCAGCCTGCCCTGAACATACCTGATAAAACAGGCTCAAATGAAAGGGGAGGAGGTCCTCCCTTATCAGTAGACTTGGAAGGGGCAGGGAGGAGACCAGGGAGGGAGTGTGGGGTTGGGGAGGGAATGAGGGAGCGAGATACAGCTGGGACACAGAGTTAACAAAATGTAACTAAAAAGAAAAATTAAAATTAAAAAAAAAGAGAAATGCTTGTGAGACCTTTGCAGCTTGACAAGTACTAGAGAAATAAGCTGAATCCATCTCTTTCCATGAAGGGAGCCTGTAGTCAGCAATCAATATTACTAGCATATGTAAACATCACCTAAACACAAGAGAATTTAAGCCATATGCCAAATCCTGCCTAGAGAAACTAATGGCTTTGGAGGTGAGTAGGAGGAATGTTTTTTCCTTCTTGGATTTGTTATTTGCTTTGGTTTTGCTTTTAAGATAAAATCACACTCTGTATAGCCCATGCTTTCCTGGAGCTGAATACATGCTGTCCTCACAACTGTCAGTAGTCCTTTTGTCTCTGCCTCCCAAGTACTGAAATTGACATGTATGAGCCACCAGGCCCAGCTGTTAT
Source organism: Meriones unguiculatus (assembly GCF_030254825.1). Lineage (NCBI taxonomy): Eukaryota > Metazoa > Chordata > Mammalia > Rodentia > Muridae > Meriones > Meriones unguiculatus. The sequence goes on from NC_083369.1 coordinate 117,414,536, forward strand.
TAAAATATTGATGCTTACTAATTGGTTTTCCAGATTTTCATCCCATCCATAATAAGCTATAGAATATGCTAAGGGGATTTTCTTTCCTTCTCTCTTTCTTTCTTTCTTTCTTTCTTTCTTTCTTTCTTTCTTTCTTTCTTTCTTTCTTTCTTTCCTTCTTTCCTTTCCTTCTTTCTTATTTCTTTGTCTTTCTTTCTTCCTTTCTGGCTACAAATCTCCTGATGAAGAACGTTCTGAGTATCAGACTATACCACTTAATAAAATAGAAGACTTTTTTGTGCACTGCAAACAGTGAGTAGTCGACCAGACATCAGGGCCAAGGATGTAACACAACAGCAGAATACATGCCTGTCACTCCCATGGCCTTGAGTTCAACCCCAGCACCAAAAACTCAGAAATGATTTAGTCAAAGATTTTTTTAACACATAAGAAAACTCAGACAGAATGCATTTGATAATATATAGTACCTTTGAAATAGTAGTAAAAATTGATTTAGGATAATAGTCAAATTATTTAGGTAATAATTACTCTTTTATTTATGTTTATTCCTCAGTAATTATATTAATATAGCTCATATCTTTCACATAAACATGAACATTTTTTATTGCACAGGATACTGTGTCTACAAAAAATTAACAGTGGAGACAAATACTACAGGTCTACAGTAACATGTTTGCTGACCTTCAAATACACAATTTTGGGATGGCAAGGTGGTTCAGTGAATAAAGGTCCTTGATGCCAAGGCTGAAAACCTAAGATCATTGTTCATGTGCTAACCTGATTTCCACCCTGGAGCATCCAACAACCTAAGATCAATCCCCAGGACCATACAAGAGAAAGAATTAATTCCTGCCTGTTGTACTCGGACTTCCATATAGTATATTCATCCACATGGTACTCATACACACACAATACATAAATGTAAGGTTTAGTTTTGGGGGGTTTAATTTTTTTGACAGTGTTTCTCTGTGTAGCCTTGGCTGTCCTGGACTCACTTTGTAGATCAGGATTTCCTCCAACTCAAAGAGATCCACCTGCCTATCCCTCCCATGTACTGGGATTGAAGGAGTACACCACCATGCCTGACAGCCATAGCAATTTTTAAAAGCTTCTTTTATTTATTTGTTTGTAAGTGTGTATGTGTTTGTGTACATGTATGTGGGCTCAGGCACTGTGGTCAGAAGAAAATATGAAAGTGTCAAGTTTCCTTCTTCCATCAAGCAAGTCCTGGGAATCCAACTCAGGACAAAACAAGTATCTTTTGTCTTTGCTCTTACTTGGTTTACAGCTTTTTGTTAGCTTCCATTATTGTGGCAAAATACCTGAGATAATGAGTTTATAAGAAAGAAAGTTTTATTTTTGCTCAAAGTGTCAGGTTTTATTCTTCATTCAGATTGGTCCAGTTGTTTCTAACCCAGTATACATGCTGAGAGTGTCTTAAAATGAAACACTCTTATTTTTTGGTGGCTGGGAAGCATAGTCAGTTAAAAACACTTTAAGGAAGCTGGTGTGCCTAGTCACCTCACTTCCTTCCACTACATCCCACTGCCTAAAGTTTCTACCAATCTCACTATGTTAGTATAGTATAGTAAGTACACTATCTATATATGTACTTCTTTCTCAGTCACCTGACCTTAGTTGAACTTTGTTTCTCATCTGCTCTCACACCAGAGATGATGGTGAACCAGAGATGTGGTAGAGCACAACACCATCCCTTTTCATGCTTGTGCAGCACAACTGAGTTGTTGGCCTACCTTCATGATCACAGAGTTTTGCCTTCTGGCCTCTATGGCCTATGATTGCTATGTGGATATTTGTAGCCCCCTGTATTATTTAACACTGATATCTAGGAGAGTCTGCATTCAATTAGTGACAGTTTCTAGTTGCTCTTTTCCATACGCTCATCACCTTTTGCTTGACATAGTGTGGGCCTAAAGTAATCACCCACTTCTGCTGTGATGACCTTTCTTGATCAGGCCAGCTCTCAACACAACAGTGTTTTTCCTCTTCAAAGCAGTGTCAACCAGTTTAGACTTGCCCATAGGGCAAAATTGTGCTTTTCTCAAAAAGCAAACTGAAACTCTGTGTAGAGGAATTTTAATTCAGAACATGGCTGCTATGGCAAGAAACCACATCCAAGCACTTTGTAGGTCTGTGTGGTCTAACTAGAATACAGACACCTCTTTAATCCCAGAAAACAGAGGCAAACAGATTTCTGAGTTCAAGGCCAGCCTGGAATAGAGCAAGTTTCAGGTAAAGAAAACCTTAGATCCAGGCGTGGTAGTATATGCCTTTAATTCTAGCACTCAGGAGGCAAGGGTATGCAGACTTTACAGTTCTAGTCAGTTCTGTTCAAGCAGTTCAGATGAGTCAGTGAGTTGAGAGGCAGTGCAGTGGAGCTGAGTTTGTGAAATACAGAGGCAGTTTCACTGGGAGAGTTTTACAGAGACAGGTTGAAAAGAGAAAAAACTAGACACACGTAAAGACAGAACAAGCCAGAGAAAGAGAAAGAGCCAGAAGCTTAGAACATATTGCCAGAATTAGCATGAGGCTAAGCAGAACAATTTAGTCAGAAACTGAGAAAACAAAAACAAAAACAAAAAGAAAAACGTATTTAATCAGTCAGCTTGGAGAACAGTTTGAGTCAGAACAGCAGACGTGAACTAGCCAGCAAGAGTTGAGATAGGAGCAGAAAGGGTGAGCTTATTCATCAGTAAGTCTCAGAAGCTGAAAACATTCTAGGCCTGGGTTAGATTGGATGGAGTCTAGAAGTTTCCAGGACTTGGCCTAGGTTCGCAGATGGAAGCAGAAAGCCTGTGAAAGGAAAATTACATCAGGAGAATAAAAGTTACTTCAACACCTGTATGGCACACCAGGCCTTAGTGTCAGTTGTGGAGGTGTAATGGACCATTGGGCACCTTGTTAGAGGCCTGTCCTTTGATATGAGGATGTGCCTAGTGGATATTTTTAAATCAGTGTCCCCCCTTTTTTGGTTTGGAGCCAAATGTCTGGACAATCCTGGTGACCAAATGTGTATCTAAGCATTCTAATCTCTAACAGTCCTGGTTAGCATACTACTTATCTGTGGGATGTTTTAGAGGCAGTCTTCCCTCAGCAAAATTCTACTTGGTGTCACTATTTCCTAAGCATTGCTAAATCCTTTTTGTCATCTAGTCTAGTCTTGTACATCACAGCTTAATAATGGAGTGCTACCTAACACACGAGATTCCTTTCACAGCCTCCAGAGAATTAACTCCAAATGTGTCTTACACATAAATGTTAAAAGAATGCTAAGGGTAGAATCTGTAGAAGATAGTAGAAATACTAGGGTTCTCTGAGTTTGGCTTTCTGCCAAGGATGTTTCTACACACAAACTCCTGCTTCAAATGCTTTGCTTAGATCCAGCCCCCAAAGTTTAGTTATGCAGAGCCTTCCAGATCCAGGGACTGACTAGGATTAAAAGGGACCTTACTACCCAGCCCCAGGGATGACCCACCATACCATCTCCTGTTGTTCAACCACATGCTCCTCCCTGTTGTGGGCAGTGACCCTGGGCTCACCATGTTGCAGCTTAAGAGCTTGCCTGAGTTCCCCTCACAGTACCCAGCAGCAGCATGCAGAGAACACCACAAGGAATCATTCAGACCTGCTCAGTGAGAGCACTGAAACTGCAGCTAGGCACCCAGAACACTCCTCCTCCACAGGACTTTGGCTGAGTAGAAAGGTCACCTGGGTGCTTTCTCTGCCTCTCTGAGCTAATAGGCTTTCATTCAGCGTCTGGCTCCTGAGTCTTTATTGGTAAAATTGAATTTATGTGATTTTTCTTAAATACAACCAATCCAGTAATGTTTTAATCCATGTGTCTGGATGTTTCAAGTGGCTTTATATGCCAGAATTAAAAAAAAAAAAAAACACAACAACAACAAACTGTGGCACCTAGATTAAAGGTGAATCGTATCACCTCAAAAGATCTAGATTAAAGAAGGGGTTTTCCCTTCAAAAGTTATAATCAAGATAAATCCCCACAATTCCCAACTGTTAGTGTTTTAGTTAATTCTAGAGGTAGCTAATTTGACTACCAAGAATAACCATCACGACAGCCAATACAGAAGACCTGAGAAAGATATTTTCCCCCTGTGGTGGGCAAGAAGAAAATGGGAGTTATTTCCAAAGAAATGATGTTCTTCAACCAAGGAAACATTGGGATTTTTCTTAGGGCGTCTGGATATCTTTACATATAGGTTTGCCTACTCTTAAGCATGCTAAGTAAAATCCTCTTCTGAAAGTGGTCACTTTGTAAAAGCAGAGATATTTAAGGGTACTCTTAGGACAATGTCACACAGAAACATATGTAATTTATAAAAATGACGGACAGAAATGCCTCTGGAATGTTCATCTTGTACTATAAGGTCATAGCTGAAAATTCGTAAAAGACACTGTGATTTCTAAGAAGCCAATGCTACCTGTCAGTCATGATGCTTGATGTTACAAATAAATGCATTAATGCCACAATTCTCACATATACAAAGGACAGAGAACAGAAATTTAGAAAACACCAAAGAAGTCAGCTCTTAGCTCTGTGGACACTGTTCTTAGAGGAATAGCTTTGCTGAGCTATTCTAACATCATGCTGAGGCTGTTTTTGCCTCTGATGAGGCTGTCTCAGAGGAAGGCCACAGCTGCTTCCAAACAGGACCAAAAGGAGTGCATTTTAACTAGCCCTAGTTTCTGCCTGTCTCATGGCTATGCCATTATTGTAGAGATAACATTTTAAAGCTTTATTTTTATTTTATCTATAAAGGTGTTTGCTGGCATGTTTCTGGGTGCAGTAACAACAGAGGGCAGAGATGTTTGTAATTGGAATGACAGGAAATGGCTACCTACCATGTGGTTAATTGAGATGGAACCTATGCCTTCAGTAGCAACATCCATTGCTACTAACTGCTGAGCTATCTCTCTAGCTCCTTTTTAATTTAAAATTTATTTTATTCATTTTAATTAGAATATATTACATTGCTTTCCCCTTTCTTCTCCTCTCTCTATCCCTCCTTATTCTTCCAAGGCAATTTCTTCCATATTAAGTATGTTAGAGTAAGTATGCTAAAAAATATTAAGAAAAAATGTTGGGGCTGTAGAGATGGCTCAGAGATTAAGAGGACTGGCTGTTCTTTGAAAGGTCCTGAGTTCAATTCACAACAACCACAGGTAGGCTCATAACTTCCTATAGTGTGATCTGGTACACTCTTCTGGCCTGCAGGGACACATGGAGGCAGAATACTGTATACAAAATAAATAGATAGATAGATAGATAGATAGATAGATAGATAGATAGATAGATAGATAGATAGATCTTTTAAAAATCTTGTGAAGTTCTTTTTTGTTGGTTGTGTGAATATGTTTTCAGGACTGACCACAGTGGGCTCAATAATCAGTTAGGAAGCTCATCCTTGCCTGAGGATAATTCTCCCACTTGAAGGAGAGTTCCACTCTTTAACAGGCAACCCGATGCTGAGGGCACAAAGGTCCTTACACACCCAGATCATTAGGCAAAACATGAATATTAAGAAAACAGGGGAATCTACTCAATCAAAGAGATAAAATAACTGCATTCAAACCAAAAGGCTGGACATGGATTTTGCTAATGTCCTGGTGACCTCTTAGCTATCTGTGGAGGCAGACCTCAGCAACCTCTTGCTTGAAAGGCAGATTTTACACCAAATTTCCAGAATGATTATCCCAGACTCTTTCTTCCCTAGACTGTTACAACTCCTTAGAAGAAATGCCCTATGTACTTTATAACCAGCTGACCTCTAAGCTATTGTTCAGAGACCACACTGAATTCTAAGCCTATTAGCTACATAACCCAACCTCATGGTCACATGTACTTTTCAAATGAGTTTCTTTGTAGATACACTTTAGGCTTCATTGTGCACCTGCAATTGGACTGATTGTTGCCTGGAATTTTTATTCATAATTGTACTGTTTTAAATATGTTAAAACTGCTTATCTTGTTAACAAAAATAGCTTGAGTCATAGATAACTACTAACTTACTTACCTCACTTGAAGACAAACAGTTTAAAGGCTAGCTGATAATACCTAGCCTAGTTAGTAAAAATGTATTATAATGTATTAGTGCTCCCCCTTGTCTTCTGAACTTGATTTTCCTATAATAAGACTGCCCCAAGAAGAGATTGATATCACAGTTTGTCTACTGAGTTCATTCTGTGTCTCACATCATGATTAGTCTTGGGGTGTGTGTTTAATAAACCAAAAATATCTAACTGAGATTGGTGTCTGAGTGGTTTGTGCAGTTATTCTCTAGAACAAGTATTTGTAAGTGATGAAAGGTTCTAGTAACTGAGGATGATTTCAAAAGCAAACAAACAAAAATTCTAGGGGCTAAAGCAATAGCTCATTAGAATTAACTTCTTCTGATAAGACATAAATTTCATTCCCAGAATCCACATCACTCACAATTACCTGCAACAACAACTCCAAAAGTTTAAAAGCCTCTGTCCTTCTTGAGCACCTGTTTTCATACAGAAACACACACATATTCATATACAGAAAGATAGATAGGTAGAGAGAGAGAGAGAGAGAGAGAGAGAGAGAGAGAGAGAGAGAGCTCTAAAGCTAGGTGTAGTGGTGAACACATATAAGTGGTTGATCAGAACAGAGTTATTGCCAAGATCTGAATGCTTGATATGGAGCATCACCACACTGCCATTTAACTAGCCCCATGGCTGTGTTTACCACTGCATCCCCCACAGTACCTGACTTTTTCTGGTTTGTGCCCTGCACAGTAAACGATTTCAAGATAGGCCTTGTTTCCCAACTTCATATGTTCTTCCCCTCCATGAACTGTTGTTGAGATCTGTGTCACCTTGAGTGAGAGTGAGATAGACTTAGAGGAAGTCTGTGTATGGAAAAAAGTTTGTGTGTGGAAGTCTTTACCATGGCGTGCCTATGGATACCAGAGGACAACTTGTGAAGTTGGTTCTCTTCTTCCACAATGTGAGTGGTAGAAATCAAACTAACTTATTGGGCTTGGCAGTAAGCCCTTTACCTACTAAGCCATCTTGTAAATTTCTGTAATCAAAGACTCAAAGGCTCTCAAAGCCTGCACAGGTTAGCCCTGTGGTAGATGCAGAACTCTCAAAGTACCAAAAGTGTCGATTCACGAGGCACCCAGGGCTTCTATTGCCTCTGTGATGTGCAATATTCAGGATCCTCACCTGGTCTCCTCTCAGATATTCTGTATTTGCCCTGTGTCATGAAGAAACTACAGCTTTGGATCTGTAGGACCAGCTCCTTCATGTGCTTCATCATATTGTACATGATGTAGATCTTGGAGTGGCCCAAGTCACAGCCTTGGATCTCAGCATGGGTGGAAGCTGAGTTGGACAGCCTACCATCACTCCTGCTGTCCTGCCATCAGGGCCAGCTCTCCTGCTTTGCCCAGCTGAGGGACAAGGCCGAATCTCTCACTCTCATACCCTGGGGTCAGCTCATTCTTGCCCACACCACCAGGGCCAGTTCTACCTTGCTGCTAAGGGGAGGTACAGGACCCACTCTGTTGACTGCTGCAGTTGGCCCGGGGTGGGGCCAGCTCTCCCACCTGTTACAGCAGTGAGGGGGCCATCTCTCCTGTGGCCATGCCATGGCAAGCAGACAAATGGCAGAGCTAGATATCCTTAGTTGCCACAGCCAGCAAAGGGCAGGGACAGCCTTTCTAATGAATATGAGAACTGGGGCCAGCTCTTGAGCTGCACCATACCAACTTTGATTCTGTATGGTTCTTTTCTTTGGTTTATAACATTGAATAGTCCCTTTACTTTATGTTGTTGTTTGGAGATAGGGTCTTCTATACAGGCCTATGGATCCTGAGTTCCAGGCCAGCCTTGCCTACAAAGCAAGACTGTCCCAAAATTCAAATCAACCAGAGAGTCAGGCATTCTAGACACAAGGTATGTATATAGGTGTTTAACTGCCACTGAACTGAGAGCATTGGTTGTTTCTGTCTAGCCAAATAATCACACCAGGCAACTTTCGCCTGTGAGGCTGTGGCCTTCCTCGGCATAACCTGCACTGCTGGCTACACTGAGCTGCCTTGACCCTCTCTGGTCCTTTTCTGTATAGATGAAATTCTTGTCACTGCCTGAAGAGTTCTGTTCAAAGTCCTCCCAATTAATTCCAAGCCGGCTTAATTACATGGATAAGACACACACACACACACACACACACACACACACACACACACCTACCTATATATATATATATATATATATATATATATATATATATAAAGAGACAGAGAAAGAGAGAGAGAGAGAGAGAGAGAGAGAGATGGAAGAGACATTTGACTAACATAAACTGATTTTCACAATCTGTGGAGAAGAAAACAAGCATGAAAAGACCTAATTAGGAAATATTTGAAATTAAGTATTTGAATGCCCCCCAAGAGCAGTAAACACTTTTGTATATACCACTCAACTTCAGAAGCAGTTTTCTTTTTTTAATTATTATTTTTTTTTGTTTTTTCTTATATTAGAGAGATATTTTGTTTTTATTTTCATTCATCTTGTGTGTGCTAATATTTAACATATCTGAAAATAATATTCATGGGACATTACTTTAATCAAATTCATCTATGCTCATTATAATTAAATTATTTTGGTTTGTACATTTCATTTTAGTTCTCATGAAGAGTTTAAAATTTTTACTGTAATGGCAATTTTTCATGCTGTAAGTAGTTACAGATTTTTCTTCTCTCATATGCATCCAAACTATTACTTTTTTTTTTCAATGCAGTTTATTCAGGAACCTTGAACAATCCTCGGACCCTGGGGAAAGCCAGCCCACAATTTAAATAGCCTCTGGGTAGCCAACCCAGGCGTGCCACGGGGGCAATGCAGATAGGTCCACATACATGGAAGCAAGCCAGATCCTCGGCCTTAGCCAAATGTGGAAATGTTCTTGACTGAGAGCACTCACCATCGGGAAGGTGGAAGGCGGAAACCAGCTCCATCTTTAAGGCATAGCATTCCGCAGCTCTCTACAGTTCCCCCTTTCTGTTTTAGACGCATCAGGCAAGAGTAGAGGTCTGATCTCTGATATTAGAAATAAATTGGGACTTTGTACCGATGTTCATTTAGGTGTCATCCACCCAAAGAGCATCAGACCCGTCTGATACCTTTTTCTCAGAGGCAGGACCTGGGGCATCAACCCGCATGCAATCAGACATGCTCTTCTCTGGGTCCAAAGCGGCTGACCCTGAGTGCAGTGCTTAGCCTCGCATCCTGAGCGTAACATTTTAGCTTTTTATGCTATCCAACCATGCTTGGGGAGAATGTCCTGCTTCAATGGCTGTAAAGGCCTGAATGATCATGGCTGCATCAAACTGTTGTGAGACTCTAATTACATAATTACATGGATACACGGCTTAATTACATGAATAAGTCATATATATATATATATATATATATATATATACAGAGAGAGAGAGAGAGAGAGAGAGAGAGAGAGAGAGAGAGAGAGATGGAAGAGACACTTGACTAACATAAACTGATTTTCACAATCTGTGGGGAAGAAAACAAGCATGAAAAGACCTAATTAGGAAATGTTTGAAATTAAGCATTTGAATGCCCCCTCCCATGAGCAATCAGCACTTTTGTATATATCACTCAACTTCAGAAGCAGTTTTCTTTTTTTAACTATTATTTTTTATATTAAATACAGGTTATTTACTTTGTATGCCAGCTTTAGCCCCCTCCTTCTTTCCTTCTCAATCCCACCCTCCCTCCCTCATCTCCTCCCTGCCCCTCTCTAAGTCCACTGCTAAGGGAGATCCTCCTACCCTTCCATCTGACCCTAATTTATGAGGTCTCATCAGGAATGGCTGCAATGTCCTCCTCTGTGTTCATGAGCCCTCGACTGAGTTCATGTCAAGGACAGTCCCTGTTCCCCTTACTAGGAAAATCCATGGAATACTACACAACAATTAAAAACAAGGAAATCATGAAATTTGCTGGCAAATGGTAGAATCTGGGAAAGATTATCCTGAAGAAGGTATTCCAGAAACAGAAAAGACACACATGGTATATACTCACTTATGGATACAAAATATATCAGATATCATAAACATACTAAAATCTGTACACCTAAAGAACCTAAACAAGAAGGAAGTCCTGGTGATCAATCCTCACTTAGAAAGACAAATGTGATGGACATTTGAAGTAGGAGAAAACAATTAACAGGAGAGCAGCCTACAATAGGGAGGCATATGAAAGACTTTACCTAGCAGGGTATCAAAGCAGGTGCTGAGACTCATAACCAAACCTTGGACAGAGTGCAGGGAATCATATGAAAGAAGGAGACGTTAGTAAGACCTGGAGAGGACAGGAGCTCCACAAGGATCAAATATATCTGGGCACAGGTGTCTATTCTGATACTGATTCTCAAAACAGGAATCAGGCATGGAAATAACCTAGAACCCCTGCTTAGACGTAGCCCATGGTAGCTCAGACTGCACTTGGGAGGTATACCTCCATGATCTGTTGGGATCTGTGACCACTCACCCAATGTTATACACAAAGAACTTCTCAGCTACTTATTTCTAAAGGAACATAAAGAGTAAAGACCATGGACTTGAAATGTCATTCAGGCCCAGAAGACCAACCATCATGCATCCCAGGCCATTCTTTGTCAGTGTTGGCAGAGATGAAGAAGATGTGGGGTGACATCACTGTGTGCTTCTTCCACTTGTACATGTTGGGCACCCTACCCCATAAATGGGCAGCCACCTATAAGGGCTACATGAGGAACAGTCCTGCATAGGTGTGGTGAAAAGAAATGAAGATGTTGAGCGGAGGTTAGGTAGTTACCTTAGCTGTGCCTATCAATGTCTGAGCTAACTTACTATGCCACTTGGTTGTCTATGAGAAAAGCAGAGAAGAAAATTTCCCAAATTTAAAGGAGGAGCTTATAAGAATACAAGAGTCCTACAGAATACTTAAAAAATTAGGCCAGAAAAGAAAATTCTCCCAGTACATAATAATCAAAACAGTAAGTAAACAGAACAAAGAAAAAAATACTAAAAGCTACAAGGGGAAACGCCAAGTATCATATGGAAAACCCATCAGAATCACACCTTACTTCTCAACAGAGACTAAGAAAGTGAGAAGGGCCTGGACAGATATCATGCAGAACCTAAGAGAACACAGATGTCAGCCCAGGCTACTCTACCAAGAAAAACTCTTACTCTTCATAGATATGAAAAAAAAAAAGATATTCAATGACAAAAACAAATTTAAACTTTTCTTTACACCAATACAGCATTACAGAAGTTACTAGAAGAAAAATACAAGCCAAGAAAGCTAACTACATTCAGAAAAAAACAAAGGAAAAAAATAACCTCACTACAGCAAAATGGATATTAGCCAAGCACACAAACTACCACAAAACACAGCAAAATGAAAGCCTCAAAGAGCCACTGGTCATGAACCTCTCTCAACATCAATGGACTCAATTCTAAAACAAAAAGGCACACACTAACAAAATGATTATGTAAACAAGACCCAACAATCTGTTGCATACAAGAAACATAGATAAGTCACAAAGATAGACATTACCTGAGAGTAAAGGGCTTGAAGACAGTTTTCCAATCAAAATGGACCAAATGAAGCAAGCAGGAATAGCCATTCTCACATTGAATAAAACAGATTTTCAACCAAAATTCATCAAAAGAGATGTGGAAGGACACTTCATACCCATCAAAGGAAAATTCCACCAAGAAGACATCACAATTCTGAACATTTATGCCCCAAGTACAAGGGCACAGACATTTGGAAAGGAAACATTAATAAATTTGAAGCCACACATAGAATCCCACATATTAATAGTGGGAGACTTCAATATCCCACTCTCAACAAAGAACAGGTTAACAAATCCTAAGTTAAACAAAGAAATATTGACTCTGACACAGGTTCATGAATCAAATGGACCTAACAGACATCTACAGAACCTTTCACTTAAACACAAAAGAATTTACTTTCTTCTCAGCACCTCATGCAACCTTCTCCAAAATAGAACATATATTGGGACAAAGCAAGCCTCAACACATACAAGAAGACCGCAATAATCCCACGTATCCTATCTGACCACCATGGATTAAAGCTGGACCTTTACAGTAATAGAAATACCAAAAGCTTACTCACTATTCAATGACAGGTAGGTCAGGAAAGAAATAAAGGGCAAAATTAAAGGCTTCCTATAATTCAATGAAAATAAAGGCACAATATACCCATTCTATGGGACACAGTGAAAGCAGTGCTAAGAAGACAATTCATAGCACTATGTTCCTTTAAGCAGAAATTTGAAACATCTCATTCAAACAACTTAATGGCTCACCTGAAAGCCCTAGGGGGAAAAAGAAGCAGACACATCAAAAAAAAAGTAGACAGCTGGAAATAATCAAATTCAGGGCTGAAATCAATAAAATAGAAACAAATAAAACAACTCAAGACTCAAGAAAACAGAGAGCTGGTTCTTTAAGAAAATCAACAAGATAGACAAACCCTTAGCGAAAATAACTGAAAGGCAGAGATACTCTATCCAAATCAACAAAATCAGAAATGAAAAGGGAGATATAACAGCAGAGACTGAGGAAATCCAAACAAACATAAGGCCTTACTTCAAAAGCCTATACACCATAAAATTTGAAAATCTAAATGAAATGGATATTTTTTTTTTATGATCAATTCCACTTAACAAAGTCGAATCAAGTCCAGGTAAACCAAATAAATAGTCCTATATCCCCTAAGGAAATAGAAGCTGTCATCAAAAGTCTGCCATTAAAAACAAACAAAAAACAAAAAACCAGTTTTAAAACTTTTCAGGGCAGAATTCTACTGGAACTCCAAAGAAGAGTTAGCTACCAATACTCTTCAAATCTTTTATATAAAACCGAAACAGAAGAACAGTATCAAACTCAATCTATGAAGCCAGATTCACCTTGATAATGAAGCCTCTCACAGACCAAACGAAGAAAGAGAATTTCAGGCCAATCTTCCTTATGAAAATTGATGCAAAAAATAGTCAACAAAATACTCAAAAACTGAATCCAAGAACACATTAAAGATATCATCCACTATAACCAAGTAGGCTACCTCCAAGGTATGCAGGGGTGATTCCATATACAGAAATCCATCCATTTAATCACCATATAAACATACTGAAAGAAAAAAAAAAAAACATGATCATCTCCTTAGATGCTGAAAAAGCATTTGATAAAATCCAACATTTGTTTGTTTAAAGTCATGGAGAGATCAGGTACACGGGTACTTACCTAAACATATTAAAGGCAATATATAGCAAACGTATAGCCAACATCAACTAAAAGGAGAGAAATTTAAATCAATCCCACTGAAATCAGGGACAAGGCAACGATGTTCACTCTCTCCATATCTCTTCAACAAAGCTCCTTAAGTCCTTGCTAGAGCAATAAGACAATTAAAAGAGATCAAAGGGATTCAGTTTGGAAAGGATTTATGTCAGGGTCTTCTATTCGATTCCACTGATCCATGAGTCAGTTTCTATGCCAGTAACATGCAGTTTTTAGTATTGTTGCTCTATAGTATAGCATGAGATCAAGGATGGAGATACCTCCTGAAGATCTTTTACTGTAGAGAATTGTTTTAGCAATTCTGGGTTTCTTGTTGTTCCATATGAAGGTGAGAATTTTTCTTTCAAAGTCTGTAAAGAATTGTGTTGGTAATTTGATGGGAATTGCATTGAATCTGTAGATTGCTTTTGGTAAGATGGCCAATTTTACTATATTGATCCTGCCAAGCCATGAACATGGGAGATCTTTCCATTTTCTGATATCTTCTTCTAATTCTTTCTTCAGAGACTGGAAATTTTTTTTCATACAAGTCTTTGACTTGCTTGGTTAGGTTCACACCAAGGTACTTTATGTCCTTTGTGGCTATTGTGAAGTGTGTTGTTTCCCTAATTTCTTTCTCAGCCCTTTTGTCCTTTGTATACAGGAAGGATACTGATTTTTTTTTTTTTGAGTTAATTTTGTATCCAGCCACTTTGATGACGGTGTTAATCAGCTGTAGGAGTTCCCTGGTAGAGTTTTTGGGGTTACTCAGGTATACTATCATATCATCTGCAAACAGTGATACTTTGACTTCTTCCTTTCCAATTTGTATTCCCTTGATCTCCTTCAATAGTCTTATCGCTCTGGCTAGGACTTCAAGAACAATGTTGAAGAGATATGGAGAGATTGGACAGCTTTGCCTTGTCCCTGATTTCAGTGGGAATGATTTAAGGTTCTCTCCATTGAGTTTGATGTTGGCTATAAGCTTGCTGTATATCGCCTTTACTATGTTCAGGTATGTGCCTTGTATACCTGATCTGTCCAATAGTTTAAACATGAATGGATGTTGGAATTTATCAAATGCCTTTTCAGCATCTAAAGAGATGATCATGTGGTTTTTCTCCTTCATTTTGTTTATGTGGTGGATCACATTGATGGATTTCCGTATATTGAACCACCCCTGTATGCCTGGCATGAAGCATACTTGTAGGAAGAAGTCAAATTAGCTGTATTTGCAGATGATATTATAGTATACATAAGTGACTCCAAAAATTCTGCCAAGGAATTCCTATAGCTGATAAACAACTTCAGCAAGTGGCTGGATACAAAATTAACACAAAAATAATCTATAGCTCTCCTGTATACAAAAGACAATTGGGCTGAGAAAGAAATTAGGGAAACATCACCTTTCACAATAGCCACAAAGAACATTAAGTACCTTGTTGTAACTTAACCAAGCAAGTCAAAGGCTTGTATGAAACAAAACAAAACAAAACTTGAAGTCTCTGAAGATAGAAATAGTATACGATACTGGAAGATGAATAGAGCAGGATTAACATAATGAAAATGGCCATCCTGCCAAAAGTAATCTACAGAGTCTATGCAATTCCCATCAAAATACCAACACAATTCTTTACAGACCTTGAAAGAAAAATTCTCCATTTTATATGGAACAACAAGAAATCCAGAATCACTAAACCTATCCTATAAAATGAAAGACCTTCTGGAGGTTTCTACATCCCTGATCTCAAGCTGTACTACACAGCATTAGTAATAAAAACTGCATGGTACTGGCAAAGAAACAGAATAAGTTAAAAAGCAACAAATCAAGTAATCCAAATAAAAAATAGTACAGAGCTAAGCAAAAATTCTCAAGAGGAGTGTCGAATGGCAGAGAAACGCTAAAAGAAATGCTCAATATCTTTAGTTATCAGGAAAATGCATATCAAAATGACCCTGAGATTTCAAATTACAACCACCAGAATGGCGAAGATCAAAAACTCAAGTAACCACACATGCTGGAGATGATGTGGAGAAAGAAGAACCTACGTTCACTGCTGGCAGGAA
Organism: Meriones unguiculatus; assembly: GCF_030254825.1. Lineage (NCBI taxonomy): Eukaryota > Metazoa > Chordata > Mammalia > Rodentia > Muridae > Meriones > Meriones unguiculatus. The sequence goes on from NC_083369.1 coordinate 117,429,985, forward strand.
TGTAAACTTGTAAAACAAGTTTGGAAAACATTCTGGCAGTTTCTCAGACAATTAGGAATTGTGCTACCTCCAGATCCAGCTGTACCACTCCTAGGCCTATATCTATAAGTCGCTCAAGTATATAACTAGGACATTTGCTCAAGCATGTTTGTAGCACTTTTATTCCTAATAGCCAGATGTCTGTCCCTTAACTGAAGAATGGATACAAAAATGCTGGTACATTTACACAATAGATTACTACTTGGCAAATAAAAATAAGTAAATCATGAAATTTCCAGGCAAATGGTGATTTTCCTGAGTGAGGTATCCCAGAAGCAGTAAGATGCACATGGTATATACTCACTTATAAGTGTGTATTAGACAAATAATATAGGATAATCATACTAAAATCTGCACATCTAAAGAAGCTAATCAAGGAGGACCTGGTGTAAGGTGCTCAATCCTTATTCACAAAGGCAAATGGAATAGACATTGGAAGAGTGTGAAATCAAGGAAAAAGACACTAGCCTACTTAGAGAGGACCTCTGAAAGACCCTACCAAGCAGGGTATTAAAGCAAATGCTGAGACTCATAGTTAAACTTTGGGCAGAGCTCAGGGAATCTTATGAATGAAGAGGGAGATAGAAAGCCCTGGAGGTGACTTGAAATCCACAAGGATAGCAACTGAACCAAGAAATCTGGGCACAGAGGTCTTTTCTGAGATGGAAACTCCAACCAAGGACCACGCATGGAGTTAACCTAGAACCCCCACTCAGATACAGCCCATGGCAGTTCAGTGTCCAAGTGGGTTCCCTTGGCAACAGGGAATATCTCTGACATGATCTCATTGGCTGGCTCTTTGACCATCTCCACTGAGGGGTAGCATCCCTACCAGGCTACAGAGGAAGACAATGTAGCCAGTCCTGATGAGACCTGAAAAGCTGGGATCAGATGGAAGTGGTAGATGTCCTCCCCTGTCTTTGGATTGGGGAGGGGAATGAGAGGAGAAAAAGGAGGGACCACAGGATTAGGAAGGGATGAGGGAGGGAGCTATAGCTGGGATACAAAGTGAATAAATTATAATAAATAGTTTTTAATATAATATAAAATATAAAAAATAAAAGATTATTGAAACAGGGTTTCTCTCTCTAGCCTTGGCTGTACTGAAACTGATTCTATAGACCTGGTATAGTCCACTATAACTCTTGGCCTAAGTCAGTGCTGGAGCACTCTCTCTGTGTAATCTTTACCTTTCTACTTCTCATCTCTTTTAAGGAATTTGCAGCAGCATGTGCAAAAGTGGCCCATTGAGTCTCAGTTCAATTTTAAGAATGCTAGTGTATGTGTGCAGGTGTATTCATACATGCATTTTCAGATACGTGTTATGTGTGAGCATATGTGTTTGTGTGCACAGGTGAAAATACATATGGCGGCCAGAGGACAACTGTTCATCAGGAGTTGTGCATCCTCTCTTTTGGCGCCAAATTTATGCTAAACTCCATGGACAGTGAGCCTTAGGGATCCAACTGTCTCTGCATCTACCATGCCCAGGTTTTTGGAAGGGATCTCAGAGTCAAAGTCAGTTTCTCATTCTTGTTCATTGCTTTACAGACTGAGTTATCTTGTAACTGCTTTACAGACTGAGTCATCTTCCCAGACTGTTGTGGTCATTCGTTCTCTCTCTCTCTCTCTCTCTCTCTCTCTCTCTCTCTCTCTCTCTCTCTCTCTGTCTCTCTCTCTCTCTCTCAACCCATACTTTTTCTCCTTGCAAAATCATGGTCAGAGACTGAGAATGAGGCGGAACCTGATAATGCAGCACAAACTAAAGATGGTTGCTGCATAGGAATGTCTTCTGATCTCAGGTTCTACAGACTCACAACTTAATGGCTTCTGGATCAAAGATAAGCCTGCAGTGGTGCAAGGAGGTAATCCTAACACTTGGGAGGTGGAGACAGGAGGAAAGGGAATTCAAGACCATAATTTGAGGTCAGCCTGGAGTCTCTGAGAGCCTGTCTCAAACAACAACTTTGGATGTGGAATACTTATGAGGACCAATTTTGATTTCCAGCCAGTTTTGTGTTGCTTGCTTGAAATCTGTCTCTAGGTCAGTAGAGACAGATTGATCCTCAGAATTTGCTAGCCAGATGTTCCATTCAAATCAATGAGCTCCTGGTTCAGTAAGAGATACCATCTCAAGAGAGAGAGAGATTAAAAAGACAGTCAACATTGACTTCTTGTTTCTGCCAGTACATGCATACACTAACACACATACACAAAAATGAAACAAAAAGAAAACCAGGCATGGTGATGCATGCTTAGAAGATGCAGCATTTAGAAGATAAGGCATGAGAAGAACACCTTGAATTCAAAACCAGCCTTCTCTATTAAGTGAGTTCCAGGCCATTTAGGGGTACATAGCAAGGCCTTGTCTCATAAATATAAAATAAGAGCAGAGTAGTTTGGGCTAAGTTGCATGCATGAACCCCAGGGTTCCATCACCAAGATCGCACAAACCAAGCATGGTGCAATCTGTCTAAAGACTTATAACTGAGGAGGGAAGGGAGAGAGGATCAGAAATTCAAGGCCATTCTTTACAGTGAGTTTGAAGCCAACCTGGGCTATGGATCCTGCCACAATATCACTGATTGTCAGATTGGAACATATTTGTTACCTCTCAGGAAGAATGACAATGAAGATTAGGCCTGCCTGATGGTCTGATGAAATGCTGAATTGATAAAACTATCCTCAGTGTAGAGATGAGGTAAGGAATCCCTCTAGATGGTTGAGGTAAGCAACCTTAGGAGGAGCCTTAAAACTAGCTGGAGAATATGGAGCCTGCATCAGGGTCCACATGCATCTGCTGGAGAGTGTGTATGTGCAAGGCTAGGAAGAGAGAGATAGTTGATGCTGCTCTTTTACCATAGCAGATCTCAGAGTATATTGAGGAAATGTTTCTTCCTCTTGACTGCTTTATTCTTGTGAAGATATGTGGAACAGATCTGACTTCTGGCACTGACAGTGTGTAGGAAGTAACTCTGAGTCTCAAGATTAGGGTGGTCAAATCAAAGGTAAAAAGTTCTGTCTTCTACTCTTCATATGGGTTGAGTTTCAGGTCTTGGCCCACGGAAGCAAGGCATTTGGATTTTCATTCTTCATTTAAGTGGGAACCTCTCTATCTTGCACACACATATAATTATATTAATGTGTTCCATATTGAATAACAGAACCTAAAGAATCATCCTCTCTATACAGAAAGGTTCTTTTTTTTTTTTAATGACTTAGAGGTTGTGGTCCAGTCATTTGAACTATGGCCATCTATGATGACAAAGTTCTTGAACCACGTAGTTGCTCAGTCCATAAGGCTGGATGTCTCAGGTCATCTTTAGTCTAGGTTGGAATCTCAAAGAAGTAGTGAAGGAATGGGCTTGCTTAAAAAGTGATAGTAAGCAGCTAAAGAAAAAAAAGCTTCTTCTACGCCATTATATAGGCTTCTAGAAGAAGGTGTGGCCCAGACTAGAGGTGGGGTTTTCTTGCTCAAAACACTGTATTAAGGTGTATCTTCCTCCAGCATGGTCCAAGTTAAAGACATGCCTTCCTACCTCAAATTCTAGATTATGTGTAGATATTCTAACTTCAAATCAAGAAAAAAAAATCCTCTTGGGGGTATCCATCCATTTTAGGGTTTTAGTTAATTCTAGTGTAATAAAGTTGACAACCAAGAAAACCCATCACAACTGCAACCTGTGTTGACTTGACACACAGTCATATTTATGCCATAATTAATTTCCAAATGTAAACATTAACCAGGTCATAATAGTGCCTAAACATGATATAAGTAACTATTCTAAGTACAAGGCAATCTATCTATCTATCTATCTATCTATCTATCTATCTATCTATCTATATATATATATATATATAATTAAAATATATATATAATTACGACCAGGTCATAATTATGCCTAAGGTGAATTAACTACTTTTTGTACAGCTTAGGGTTAGGGTGTGCTAAGGGACACAGCACAGTGGTTACTGGTTCAGGTATTTAGTCCCTCTTGCAAATTCTGCCTCCTCTGGCCATTGTTTGCATGAACTTGTCAAACACCTAGAATGTCTCCAATTTGAATTTGTCTGGTGCTTGTTTCATATGTAGGCCATAAATATGAGGTTTAGATACAAATCCCACAGAAGGTATTGAATCCTCCTCTTTATGTCCTCTCTGGGGTGTGTGATGATGTCAGGGATGGTCATGCCTACTAAGCCTTTAGGTACACTCTACATACAGCTTCACGTGTGTGAGAAGCAGAGTTTATAGGTATTATCAGCTCTCAATTTTTGGTTTCCAAAACACCCCATAGAGACTGTTTTGATAAAGGTTGTACTTATATTAGAGTACTTACAGCTTCCATGGGATTTTAATGATTAACATTAAAATGTTAATCATAGTGTCCTGTTTAGATCTGCTGTCTCTCTTACAACAGAAGTGTGTGTTTCTGTGTGTACCAGGAGAGGGTTTATAATATAGATACCTTTCACTCAAATGTAACAACTTTCATTCAAACACCCAGGCTACCTAAATCATGTAATAAAATATAAGAAGCAATGCATTGAGGCCTGTAAGTAGATGTAGCTTTTTTTTTTTTTTTTTTTTTTTTTTTTCATTTGGCGATATTCCTTACTGGGACCAATGATGCTTCATCTATCCTCAGACAGATAAAGAATTGAACTCAGTGAACATTGATACAAATATACTCAATAAAATCCTTGCAAACCGAACCCAAGAACACATCAAAGATATCACCCACCATGACCAAGTAGGCTTCTTCCCAGGCATGCAAGGATGGTTCAAGGTCCGGAATTCCATCAATGTAATCCACCACATTAACAAACTGAAGGGAAAAACCACATGATCATCTCCTTAGATGTTAATAAAGCATTTGACAAAGTGCAACACCCATTCATGTTTAAAGTCTTGGAGAGATCGGGGATACAAGGCACATACCTAAACATAGTAAAGGCAATATACAGCAAGCCTATAGCCAACAACAAACTATGAAACTGTAAACCAAAGCAAACTAAATGTTTATATTTCTCAGAGTGCTATGGGCATGGTGTCTCTTCACAGCAGTAAAACCCAAACTGAGAGAGAGATCATGATCTTTAGCATTAGCTGTGGATAATAGGTAGTGAAAATGTGACCATGAGAGTGGGTGTCAGAGATTGCAGATCTAAAAGTTAAGCCAAAGAAAAGGTGGAAAAGTCAATTCACATCTATTCCCAAATGAATAGGGAACTTTGAGGACCCCAGAGTCTCAAGAAACCAAGACAGAACTACTGGTAGGAAAGATAAGAACCAGGAGATAAGGAGATAACAGGAATGTGGGCAGATTAGTGTAGCAGTAGGGCAATCATGTGTTCTCTTGTTCCATGTCAGTGCGCAAAGTAAGTAGTAGAAATGGCACAAAATTCACTTGAAAGTTGAGAAGGAAGAAAAGACTTTTAGCTCTGAAAGAGGATGCTACAGGCAGGGTAGGTGGTGCTATTAGGGGACATGAATGGTAGAAGGTGAGGACAGAGGGTTTTGTTGTCAGAACATAATGCAAAAGGGGGCAGTGTCAGTTAAAGTCATAGTAGAGGCTGACTATGCAGGTGAGACTATGTCTGACATGAAGCTTCTGAGACCTGCACTGGCATGGTGCTTGGGTATGTAGAACACAAAGAATTTAGATTTGAGCTTCTCCTGGAAAATCCATTAACAGATTGGAGTTATTAATTCCTATCCTAGATGGAGTCAAAAGCAGGACTAAAGGAGATGACTATGATTTATAAACTTTTCAAAAGCAAGGAGGATTGAGTTATACAGTGTCGGTGTCTTTTACAGAGAGATGGCTCATAGCAGAGGGAAAAATATGATTACATTTAAAAAGTCTTTTTCATTTATATATTTTTGGTGTGTGTACATGATAATTTTTGTGTGCACCTGAACTTGAAGGCCAGAAGTTGATATCAGGTGTCTCCCTCATCTACACTCCAAATTAGTATATTTGTTTTTCTTTTGTTCTTTTTTTGACAGGGTCTCTCACAGAACAAGATGCTTGCCAATGCACCTATACTGGCTGGTTGGCAAGCCTCAGTGTTTTTGTCTTTGTGCCCCCACTACTGAGAATACAAGCACCTGTGTCATTCTTGCCCTTTTTCACAGGTAAGAGCCCACTGGATACACAAAGGAAAGGAACTAATTAGTATCAAGGGCTAATGCTCACCATTCTCCAGTGCAACAGGAAGGGAAAAGGTATCATGTATCCAGGGACATAGGCTGGAGTACAAATGCATATTTACAGGGATTTGGCAGAAACCAAGGGGACAGCTGCTTATAAAGTTGTACTTCAGGGTCCACAGAGGCACCGATTCATGTGTATCTCCAAAACACATAAAGGACTGTGATTCAAGAGGGGAAAACAGGCCAGTATGGGAGGTATGGCAAGCTTGCTTCTCATCAGTACACCCAAGGTGTCAGTGACTCCAAGGAATGAAAGGCCGCTCTCCCTCTTCCGGCCAACACCAGAAGTCTAGAAGTCTTTGATCTCAGAAATGTGAGAAAAGCAGAGATACTATTGTCTGCTGCTGCAGACAGTCAGCCCATGAGATTGGCAGACCTTTCTCATTAAGAGAATGTAGTCTCTGGGGGACTGGAGAATGGCTGAGAATATAAAGTGTTTCCTGCATGGGGTGAAAACATGAGTTTACCATCCAGTACTCATTTAAAAGAAAAGTATATGGACAGGCATGTTTAATCTGTGCACTGGGGTGACAGAGACAGGAGGATGGAAAGAGCTGCCTGGATACCTCTTCTAGCACAATCAGTGAGCAACACGTTCCATCAGAGATCCTGTCTCAGAAAGCAGAAAAAATAAGTGAAGAGACACCAGATTTTGACCTATGACATCCTCACGTTTGTGCACACATACAGAGAGAGAGGGAGGGAGGCAGGGAGGGAAAGAGAAGGAGATGGAGGGAGGAAGGTGCAGAAAGATGAGAGAGAGTAGAGAGGGAAGAATAAAGGAAGGGAAGGAGAGAGAGAGTGAGAGGTTTTAAAACGCAATACATCATGATCTTTGAAATCAGACTAACTCCGGGAGTACATTCACTTCCTTTCTCTGGCTTTAACCAACTGCCTCAATACACATATCTGTTCCTCTTCTTCATTGTGAGTGAGTGAAGAAGGAGGTAATGGAGAAAGAAAATTGTGGAAGCTAAGCTGGCTCCATCCATAGCACCTTAGAGAAAAGAGGACAGGAAGTGTGGGGAAGTCAGAGACAGGTGTCATCATTAACCTGATGTGCTGGCTGGGTATGTTGGGAAACTGCAGAGAGGGCAAGGCTATGCCAAGATAGCCAATGCTCCACTCAGGGCTGGCAAGGTTCCAGGGAAGTGCACCCACAGGACTTGTGCACACCTAGGCACAGGCCAGAGAGGGCTGGTCTGGCCTGAAGCTAACAGAATCTGTCTGTCTGTAGAGCCCATGTAGACATCTGCACTGTCAATCAGGAAAGAAAATATTTATTTCGAGGTGGGGAAAGAAACACTCAGCGAGCAGTCGTCCCAGTGCCCAAAGTACACCCCACAGTCTCCCAGATGTTCCTTTTTGGAGTTCCTTCCTGTCTCCTCTCTTGGGAGTTGCAGGGGTGATGGCTGATAGCAGTGAGCACCCTTCTAAGGAATGGGTGCATGAGGGGCCCTGGCAGCCCCAATTCTGACTGCTGACCTCTTCCGGGCTGCCTTTAAGAGGTTCTTTTCAAAGAGCTCTTTCTCACGGTAGTGCACTGGTGGGCCATGCAGGTACTTCTCTTCTGCCTCCTTGTAGCTGAGCTCATAGAGGGCAGCGATGGAGCAGATGATTGCTTCTGGAAGAAGAACGTCCATGGTAAACTGCACTTTATCTCCTCTAGTCAGGGAGAGCAGAGCCTCATCTGCTTCCTTGCATATTTCTTGCAAATGCCTGGCCACAAGATGCAACTGGTCGTCATCCTCCAGGTAGGTCTCAATACAGAAGTCTTCCCCCCTTGATTTCCAAAGATTGTCCACCCACCTGGACGGTTTTCTGCCCTGCACAATCTCCCGCAGGTGCTGGTCGGCCCCCTTTCTCTTCACTATGAAGTCCACGAGCTTCTGGTTGGCTCTGTCCCAAGCAGCCCTCATACGGTCAGGCAGAACTTTCTTGCGGGGGCCTTTCCCACCTGGGGCATTCTCCTCCTCCCAATCTTCCAGGTCCACATAGCTCACCTTAGGGAAATCAATGTGCAGGTCTCCTTCCTGGATGGCCCTCCTTAGCGGGTAACTGACTTGGGCAGTGTAATAGCCCATAAAGGAGCCCAGGTAGGCGCCACAGGCCAGGCCCTCTCTGTAGTGGTCGATCACTGTGAGGCACCAGCTGATGCCCTGGCTGTACACTCTGCTGGCTCTTCTTATGAGTGATATTTTTTCTCCACAGTCCAGATGTTTCAACTTGTGTAGAGGGGCACGGACACCCTTGTGCTCAAACTGCATGTTAGCTTCCATCAACAACACCCTCGCCATCTTGTCATTTTGGCTGACACTTTTTACCACCGCTGGCCAGAATGGAAGGTCCTGAAATTTGAACCAGACCAGCATTCCTTGTTCAATGGTATTCTGTAGCTGGGCAGAAGCCACCTTGGCAGCTTGGCGTGCTTTTTGAATGGTGGAACGCCTCCTCTTGAACCTGGTCTTCGTCACCTTTGAGTGAGCACACGGTTCCAGTTCTGGCACCCTGCAATGTGGACACAGCACGTGGATCTTCCTTTTCCTGTTAGCAATGCGGAGGGATCTTCGCAGCCTCAGGATTGGAGGCATGCAAGCTGCTGAGGCCGAGTTTGCAGCTGGCTTCAGGGTGCCCGGGCCGTGGTCCTCCTTGCTCTCATGGAAGGCATTCTTCCTTTGGCCTCCAGTAGCCCTGGTGTGTAGGTCAGCAAAACGTGCTTGTTGCTTGAGGGCTTTGGGCGAGGACCAGATGCACCTCAGTGGCCCAGAAGCAGCCTGCTGCTCTTTCTTAGCCCGTACACTCTGCCTGGAGGCTGAGGCAGTCAAAGACTTGGGTTTGGATGTGTTTAGCTTTTTCATGCATGCATTACGACCAGAATTTCCTTCCAGTGTTGTGTGACATGGCCGTACTCTGATGCCTCTTAGGACATTCTGTTTCATCTCAAAGTGTGGAGGCCCAACAGTGGTGTGTGCCTGGGCTTTTCCACCTCGCACTGTGGGCACTTTCTGTGAGCCCACTGGCAACACAGGACCCTGACGGTGCTGCTTTCCTGGACTCCTCTGGGAGAGCTCTTGGCCTTTCTGGTTGTGCTTTTGGAAGCACAGACGCACGCGCAGGCGAAAGCGAGGACGTGGTTTGGAGTTGGCCTGCTCTTTTGGAACCTTTTGAGGACTTGTTCTTGTGCTGGTTCTTTGGCCACCTGTCCTTCCACCTTGCAAACAGCCTCCCTCCCCCAGGATATCGAGAGCCACCTTGAGGGCTCTTCTGTATGCTCTGGTCTGCTTTGGTGAGCCATTGCCCTGTGACTCCTTCCCTGCCATGGAGGCAAGGCTCACAATTTCAGACTTGGATAGTGGCCTTGCTTTGGTGCTCCTCACTCTTGTCTTCTCCCCCATAGGCAAGATTTGCACCTCCAGGAAAGGTGCCCCTCTCCTCTTACTATGGGCTGATGTCCTGGGTCTGGACAACACCCTGGCAGGCCACAGCTGACCCTTCCAGCCACACAGCACATACTCTGCAGAGTTCATGGTGACAGTACTCTGGGGCTGTGCTGATCACTACAGCGTGAGCACTTTGGTTTTGGTGGGCAATGTGACTGCCTGGCAGTTGTCTCTGGCCAGGCTCTCCTGCCTGTGCTACTGGCCTCCTTCCAGATTCTGGTGGAGGAGCTGGAGCTGACTTCCCTCAGGGTTATGTGGGCTTCCAATGCATGGTGGGAGAAGGAAGCAGAGTTGCATTAGGAAGGAAATAAATAGGCTTTAGCCAGCATGGACACATCAATGCGGTCAGGTGAGGCAAGGGTAATCAAGGGAGCTCACAAAGCCTGTTATACAGATGTGGGAGAAGATATGCAAAAGGTCCAGAGCAGATGGGAAACAGTTGTAATAATGTTGTTCCCCACCCCAAGTCTGGAGTGTTTAACTTCATCCCAGAGAGGTGGATGTCATTAGAAAGGCTGTGCATTTTCTTGCCTCCCAGTCAGTACCTTAGGGCTCCCTGGGATTCTTTTGCCAAGGAAACCTCATTGTTCTCTGTCCTAGGGAGCTAGTCCTGCTCTGCCAACCCCAGGATGCCTATGGACAACCTAGTGCATGAGCCTTCCATACTTGTGTGATTCTAAGTTGAGCAGCAAGGAGGTGGGGAACTCTTCATGGTGATTCGCATAACATGGTAAGAGAAGATGGCTGCTTTCATAGCTTCTGGCTACCCCACCAGCCCACCACCAATCTTTCAGCTTAGTTCTTTTTCCATTGTGGACCTCACTATGGCATCAAGTGTCTACAGGGCACACTTGGCGAGATCCCCAAAAGAGAAGCTACTTCTTTACTATACAGACATGCTTATTAATTAATTGGAAGACTCAGTGATTTCAGATGGCAAGCAACAGGGTTATGTGACATGACAGGGAGACAAGAGTCTCTGTTGGAACTGTGCACCCTCCTGCTGCAATGTCAAGCCTATGATAGACCCTGCACACCCATATCTGCCTGTGATGAGCAGTATTCATCCAAGATATTACAGATCACTGACCTCTCCTGTCTCCAACCTCTGTGCCCTAATGTTAATCCATAAAGTCTTAGACAGGAAATTAAAGTAGCTACTTGATGATATGGATGGTCATGTGCCCATCCCTAGGTCTCGTGATATTCAATCTCATCTGTATTGCAGCTCTCCTCTTCATGTTCCTCCATACTGTCCCTCTCAACATAGTCCTCCCCTTAACCATCTCAGTGTAATTTCAACCCTTTCTTCTCCTCTCTGTCCATCTGTCTATTTGTCTCTCTCTGTCTCTCCCTCTGTGTGTGTGTGTTTATGGTGGTAGCTAATCTGCTCTTGACTGCTTCTTCCTTGAGCCGGCCAGTTTCCTATCAGCAGTGTGCATGTCACCTGAGGGAAAACTCATCTGTCTGATCCTCAAGAGGCTGTGCTTGCTGAGAAGAACTACAACACAGAGGAAGAACCAAGAAAGACCCACATGCCACCCATGTTCACTATTCATGCTAGGATGCAAATTTGAATCTTGACATTACCAGGGCACCATGAGCCATAGTGAAACAGAGCACTGTGAACTGGGGGCTCCTGTGACACAAATCATCTTGGGAACTCCCATTACAACAGGTCCCCTCTGTGAGTGTGGCCATACCGAGCATAGAGACCCCAGATCTTATCCTAGGAATTCCTAACCTTACAGAAGTAGGGGGTGGAGAGCAATGACATTCTCCTCAATTCCTCAGTCCTTTCCTTCTGAACCCCTGTATCCATAAACTACTGGTGGTCCACGCTAGCCCCCTATTCACAATGCAAATGTGCAGTGTCTCTCCTGTTGCATTCCCTTCCAAGCATTACTGACTTCAAATCTGATCTCACAATGCATAAAGTGGCTATCTACATAAAGGAGGCTAGGTGTGTCTCAGGCCACATCTGCTGGATGATGCAACACTAAATGCGTATGTTGGAAGTATGGAGTTCATTTTAGTGATCACCAACAGGAACCCTTCCTCTGATGAGGCTGTATCATCTAACATGGTTAGCTGGCTCCCTCTGATGCAGCTCCCTTGGAGTCCTAGACGTTGGGACACAGGTGTCTCCTGAGAACACAGAGGAAACTATAACCCCCTCAGGTACCTTAGGCTGTCTTCTTCTGGATCTTCCTTGAACTGGCCCTCCAGCAAGGATGAATGAGCACCATCAGGCCCAACCACATCACCACCATCCAGATACCATGCCTCACAGGGTACCCTTAGAAACCTCAGATATGTGAGTTATACTTACAAAATGCACCCTTTTTACGCTGCACAGGTCTGCACAATGTTCAGCTTCCCTCGGGCAGTACGTTCTCAGACTCACATACTTCACTTAGAAATCATATCTGGGAATACAAAGTGTGTGTTCAAGCCCACGAACCATGCTATTCAGGCATCATCTGTAACCCAGACATAGAGAGATGTGCATGCACTCATATCAGTCCACACTCAGCCACCCACACCCCCTTTGTGTATTCTGTCTTTGTATGCCTGTTGCTCCAGGGCATATGAAAGTCCTTGCCCTTCCTACAGACTGCTTAAATGTTATTGGTATTGCCACCTGCCTCCACTGTTTCAGGCATCACCTGCCTCCAGACCACTACTTTCAACCAATGCTTTGCTGAAATTTCTGTGATAGTTACCTTTCTGGCAAAAACAGTGCTCTCTTTTCCAGAGGCACAAAGAGAAGAAGTAGAATACTGAAATCCCTGTCTCAGTACATGCTTCAGCCCTGGGACCAAAGGCCTTTTATCAAGAACTTGGGCACAATTGCTGTGTGTGAAGTCTATTCACATTTTCTGAAGATGGGAACAATAGCTTCCTTTCCTGTGTGCAAGACAGACACATGGGTTAAAGGAAGTCTGATGAGAAGGTGCAAGAAGGGTATAGTGTATATTGGTCACACAGAGGAGCAGAGACACACAGAGGGATCCTGATGTGTTGGTGGGTTATGTGGAATCCATGGCTGCACACTCTCTAATTCCCAGCTGGTTCTTAACCCAACTCAGAGCACTGTAAAGTCTCAGACACAGACACATACTAATGCCTGTTGGGGGAACAAAGTCTGGTCTCTCCTCTCTCCTCGGGTATTCATGACACCAGGTGTTTTACTTCAGTATACCCAACTGCCATTAGTGGCCAGTATTAGAGGCAGGTATCTTTTTGTAGGCCCGTGGCAGATATCCAGGCCCGGAGAGTATCACCACTTCCTATAAACAATCTTCCAAAAATAGGCTGCAGGTCAGCACCCACCTCCCACTCATAAGCCTCCACCCCAGCCACAAAGGGAGGCCCAGATACACCTCTGCCTTAAATGCCTTCCAGCTTCTCTCTAAGACAACAAACGCCACAACTATCTAGGCATTAAGGTGCTGCCACACAGATGCAGTCATTCTGTCAAGCACACAAGTGACAATCATCGCCAAAGAGAGAAAAGGTATCCATTCACATGTGTTGGGGAACTATGATTTCATGGCCTGAAATGATAAAGCTGGCACCAAAGGGTTGTCACTTGAGGACAAAGAGACAAGGCAGGGTCCTTTGGGCTTCACTTCAAACAGTAGTAGTGACAACAACTCCTGTCCCATGAACAAGCACACAGGCTCCCAGGGCACACTCAGAGGGTCAGCTCACAGAGTCACTCAGGTTGGCTGAAGGCACCTACCTACATGCTTCCTGTGGTTGTCTACTGATCTCACCTCTTCAGTCTGTGAGTATCCTTCAGAAATACATCTGTAACCAGGAAAGAATGGCTTGTCCTCGTTGTCATGGCAACCACAGTTTCATAGAAATAGGTTTCTGCAAGTAGCCAATTCTTTGTGGAAACCAGGAAGTACTGTTCACTTACACCTCTGTCACCTAGTTCCCCCCAGCCAGACCCCTGTAGCTTCAGGCATGAAAAAAGTAACCATGCACACACTACAGAAGATGTCTCTATCACTCCAGGGTACAGGGTCTTTAAGCACAGAGGCTCTGGGAGAAGGCAAGACAAGAGATGGCAGGTACCAATAGTATTTCAATTGTCCACACAAAAGAGGAACCAGAAACAGTTGGTTGAGTATGTGTCTGTACAAAATGAATTCAAGAGCTGAAATACTTATCTGGTGCTCTTATGGAAAAACTATCTGTGATTTTAAAGGGATGAATTATAACTAGAATTGTTAAACACGTTTTAGCATAGGTAGTGTTCACATTTGATGTTTTTCCAGAAACCTCGCCTTTGAGCAGGTAAGCTATTTATAAACATCATTTTTACAGAAAAGTCTTATGAATTTCAAATCATATACCTTGAGGAATTTGGCTTGTATCAACATGGGAAACAATGAATAAATCATTGATACTTATAATGTTTCAAGACACTAAATCTTTTTCAACTTAGAGTTACACTTCTTTATGTGACTGCTGTTAACTTGTATATGTATTTGTATTGTTTTGAATTTTATATCTGGACGTAGAGTGTGAAAAGGCCACCACTCCTCTGTACTTCTTGTCTAAAAAGATGAAATTCTTTTCTTCTCTGTTCATCCCAAAGGAAAGCTCCTGTATGTTTGAACCAGAGAGTCTGTGTTACAATAGCAGGTTAAGCATCTTTTGTTAGCTTAAAGTTAACACCTCTTACTAAAATGTTCACCAAGAAAATAGATATAATATACTGCAGACTTTGATCCTTGTTACCTAACCTCTAAGCAGCTGCTTATCTTGTTGTCTTTCACTTACTATGACAACAGGCATTATATTCTGTTCTGGTAACAATTTAAATTGATGAATTAAAAGGAAATCTCAACAAATGGAACATATACATTACAAACAGAGACAAACATTTCCTGTAGGTCTTTATAGTTTTTAAGAATAAATTAACTCATGTGACATTCCAATTAATCTCAGGATCTTGACGACAATCTGAAATATGAAGACGATTTTCAATTGCATTCTACAGTACATTTTGTCTTTTTTCTCTTGGTAAGTAAGAGTTCTGATCAGACATTGTAAACTATTTAAATGTACCTTGTTCCAAGCAGATTAGAAAAATGGTTAACACAAAGTGTTTTCTCTACATGTGTAATGTGTAAATAGTTTCACAATGCTTTTTTGTTATTCCACTTCAGGACGCCACTAGAGAAAACAAATCAGCAATTCACTGTGAAAACACATGTGGATGCTTTGTGGAGTAAATATAGCCAGCATTTTAATCATACATGATTTCTGAATACTGGTGACAGAAAATGATATTTTGTTAAAAACAAATTTATACATGTATATCTTTTTTAAACCTAATTCCTTCCCTTACATCCCTCCCCCTTCTGACTCATACTGTAATCCTCTCTATAATTTATGAACTCTACTTATTAGTAAATCTATCTATCTATCTATCTATCTATCTATCTATCTATCTATCTATCTATCTATCTATCTATCTGCCTATGTATATTCCTATCATCTATCTGTTTACACATTAGTCTCTCTATTACTGCACAAAGACATACTCACAAACACAATTCAATTAGTGTTCATTGTATTAACATGTCTTGGGAAAAGCATGTTTTATCCAAATACCACTGAAGATAAAATTGTTTACTACCCAACTTCTTGATGATAATGTATACTTATTCGAAGCATTTTTCTCTAATAATTACAGATTATATAAACACAGTTACTTCTTCATCCTCCTTAAAATTATGCAAAAGCAGAGTTTTCTAACAGAGTTTATATTCCTCAGACTTTCACAGAACCCTAAAGTCCAGAAAATAGTTTTTATTGTATTTTCATTTGTCTACATTGTAAACTGTTGGGGGAACATGATAATTGTGGTGACCACTATCTGTAGCCCAGAACATACAGACTGTTCTGTATATTCCTTCTTGGCATTTTTGTCCCTATTGGATGCATTCTTCTCTTCGATAACCACACCAAAGCTTGTGTACTGCCTATATTAGAAGAAAACTATCTCCTTTGAAGGATGCATGATGCAGCTCTTTGCTGAACACTTCCTTAAAGCAGTAAAAGTGATTGTACTGACAACCAGGGCCTATGGCCACTAGGTAGCAATTTGTAAGCCCTTGCACTACCCTTCCATCATGAACTGGAAGGCCTGTGGCACACTGATGGGGGTACTATAAACAGGAGGATTCTTGTGTTCTATCATACAAATAATTTTTGCTTTGCAGTTACCCTTCTTTGCACTCAATGTTTTTGATCATTTTATTTGTGATTTGTTCCCATTACAAGTACTTGCCTGCACTGATACACATAGCTTCAGCCTTTTGGTGGTTGGCGAGAGTGGGTCTAACTGCATAATAATCTTTTCTAATTTGCTTGTATCCTATGGTGTCATCCTGTGCTCTCTGAAAGTCTACAGTTGTAAAGGGCAATGGAAAACTCTCTCCACCTTTGGGTCCCACACTGCAGTTGTGATTTTGTTCTTTGTCCCATGCTTATTTGTATATGCACACCCACCATCTGCTTTCTCCTCTGATAAAATGGTGGCCATGATGCCTTGATTTTGTTGGATGTGTTCTTAAACCAACCTCTAACCGTCTTCTTATCCATAACCTTAGGTATTTGTTCCTGGTGTCTGCACTTCATACTGGGCCCATCTGTCTCTGGTTTCTGGAGTACTCTTTAGGATGTTTAGAGAGGTCCACCAGTTTGAGCATTGATCTTTGTGTTTCAACTGTAACTAAACGTAGAAGGTTGCTGGCACATGTGCACAAGCATGGCAGTGTGCATGGAAGAGTGCCTTTAACGAGAGGGTGCTAGAGCCTGCAATGTGGAGCTTAAGTGTAGGAGTGGGTACAGGTCCTAGTGCTTTTTGCAGGCACAATGTAGATGTGTAGGTGCCATGAATACATCAATGGCCTACAGGCCTCTAGTATTGTCCACCTCGAATTCTGATTTTCCGGGCTCCAGGAATTGTTTGCCTGGACTCCACTGGTAGACTCACAGAGCAGGGCTTCAATGTTGGGAACACTGTCTCAAGGAACCCTATTTTGCCAACTGTGAGGATGTGGGTAAGAGGCATCTGATATCTGGCTGTTAGTGTAGAGGGACCTTGAATCTTCATGCACTCACTTGAAGGAACACTCACTTGCTCCTAGGACTAATCAGAAGTCACAGGGGTTCCCCCTGTTCTCTACTCTCATATTTGGGCCCGCAGGGGCAAATGAGAGTGTAGGAGATCTGTGAGCTCAGTGGTGTCCTCTGTTTGGCTTCCAGGGAGCATAGGGAGACCCATACTTGTGGTAGCCACCTCTGCAGTCTCAGTCAGTGAGTACGGAGGATCCAGACCTGGGATGCCTGCCTCTGCTGTCTCATTCACTGAGAGGTCTATGCTTGGGGCAAGGGGAGGTGAAGGTCGATTGAATATTTACCACTCTCAGTCCCTGGAGATGTCCAAGGGTGACTTGGAGCTTAACTGTCACAGCCCCCAGGTAGTAGCCTCTCACCCAGGAAGCCTCAATGTTATGTTCTTGCTTCACCTGCCCCTTCACTCACTAATTTCGGAGTTTGGAATCCTGTGCCACTCAGACTGTATGATGCATGCTGGTAGGTGCCATCATCCTTTCCCCACAAGATTTCTTGAGGTGAAAGTTCAGGTGGCTTAGCTTAAACTGTGAAGTTAATCTTCTGCTGTGACATAGGATTAACTCACAAGGTACACTAAGAGCTCCTTTTTGGTTTTGTTGAAAGAAGTCATTGTGTAGCTCATGCTAGCCTTCAATGGTAATTGATGATGTTCTTGAACCTGTTTTTCTCAAGGGTTTAAAGTACAGGTTTCTGCTGCCACATCCAACAATGTCTTTTTCCCACACATACAGGTGGGGAGGATCTCATTATGTGTTTTCAGAGTCACCATCCTTACCTTGCCTACAAGTTAGGTAGATCCAAACTGCCAGCACCCATGTAGCCAACAGCAGTGCCAACAGGAGAGGCAGCCAGCCTCCCAGCATGCTTCTCTCTTCAGGAAACAGCTCAGTCACCCTAACAAACAAAGCTATGTTTGCCCTCTTTTGTAAATTGATTTTTTTACTCCGCTTCTCAGAAATTTAAACCTTTTCAAACCAAGTGCTTAAAGGCCTTTCAGGGTCTCCTGTTAAGGGTTCCCAATATCCAAGTTACTTAAAATTTATTACTCTGGGCTAGAGTGATGGTTCATTCATTATAGGTAGGCTCACAACAACAATAACAAAAAATGTATATAAATTCAGGCACACATGTGCCATAGTGTATGTGTGGAGGTCAGAGGACAACTTTAGGGCATTTGTTCTCTTCTATCACCATGGGATCTAGGTTGCAAGATCCAGATAGCAAGCGATTTTAGGCACTGAATTAGGGGCCATTCTCTAAACTCAGGTTTCTATTCCTTAAGCATAAAAGCATTTTCACCATGGCAACTAGAATATGAATGCTGCTTTTTTGTTGATTGAATAATTTTTGTTCCTCGGGATGAACATAGATACATAATGCACACAAAGCTGTGTGCCCACATAAAAGTCAAGGTATAGGGATAGTTATCTAAAGCTTGTAAGGGATCTAAAGTTATCTAAAGCTCATCGTTTGGTCCCACCTCTGGGGCTAGTTTCAGAACATAGTGTCAGTCCATTGTTAGTCAAAAGAACTGACATATCTCTAAATCCAGAGACATTTTTCAGAACATGCTGGTATCAGTGAGGTATCTTTTCTTGCCAATATTCCTGATTTGTTAATCAAATAGGATTCAGATAGAATTGGAATGCCTTGAAAGGTATACTCCCTCATGGACCGAGTCCCTGTTCTCATACCAGCCTTTGACTCCCATTCCATAGCATTGTGATACTTTCAACAACCATTTTGTTCTTTTTTCCCCTTCTGTATTTTCTGTTTGAAAAGCCTTTCTTTTTACTTAGTTATGAGATCTCTGGGGTAGCATAGACATTGGTTTGTTACATCAGATCAGAGTACACTGGCAGGGACCCACTAATGCTCCTCACAGACATGGTATAACTTGTTATTATCAAAGGGGATTTGTGTGTCTTGACACTCTGACCATCCTGTGGTAATGACAGGTACTTACTGTTATCGGAAGGGAAGGGAGCACTTGTCTCTGAGCATAACACAAACGTTCCTTCACGTTGCATGCTGTCATTGCCACAGGTGCGTAAATACAGGGTCAACTAAGGAAAAGGCAAGGTCAGAAATTGCCCAGGAGATGTTCTGCATTGTCCACGTTTCTATCACAAATTCCCCCCTCTTTTCTGTTTGTTTGTTTTCACCTCTTGGCATGGTCAACAATTTTTCACTTGGTTAAAGTTCTTTAGTCCACAAATCCAACCTGGTGACCCAAGACGAAAATATCTACAATGCCCTTGAACTTTTTGCATGGTAATGATGTGGTATTTTCCTTATCTAAAAAGGAGGCTACCTACTAATAAATATAGAAATATTCCCCCTAGACAATAATAGGTGAGTTCCCTGGCACTAGAAAGGTCTATGACATTCTAAATCTAAATCATTAGGCACACATCCGTGAGACAGGAACCAGACTGTAGTTTATTATCTGACCCAGTTCCCAGAATCACAAAGTATCTAATGTCCAAGAAATTTTGAAATTCCCCACCCAATGCCATTGCTTTGCTAAAAATAGCTTCTTTAAGCTTGCAGTAATAGGTATAGATCTCAGTCTTTGACTCAGTTCAGTGCTCACCTTACATTTTGAGGTAAGAGAGCTGCTAGGACCTCTGTTTTGTCCTTTCAGGGGTAGGAGGAAAAGCCTTAGTTTAGGAGTTATGCCCCAAAATATGGAGTAAGTGCACTGATGCTCAGGGCTTACAAGAACAAAGACGTGCTTCGAGTTTTACTGGATACAATGAAGGGAGGAAATGCCAAACAGCTTGCAGGAATCCCTGACAAAACAACTATCAGAAAGTCCATTGTGTCACTCATGTGACTTGCAAATAAGAGTGGACAAATTTTTAGGAATGTGTATATGTAATAGTACAAATTATCTTCCTTACTCTTGGAACAATTTTGGGCTCTGGAAGGGTACTGGTTCTAGAAGAGAATCAGAGGGCTGATTCCAGGCTCTGGACCTCATACCTCTTACAGCTCCACTCTTTTACAGTGCTTATGATGTGAGGAAAGATCTTTCCCAATATCATTAACTTCACTAACATCACTAGCATCATGCGATTGTACTGCTCTGTAATTCATGTTCACCCTTAGAAGAAGGGATGATATGAGAGACTGTCCTAAAGCAGTTACTTCATAAATCAAAGGAAATTCTAAGGGTCTACCATAGAGAAGGCAGTTTTTGAGAAGGAAACTAGGGCCTCCTTTGGAAAACTTTCACCCTTTGTGTTAATCCAAACAGAAGGTACCAGAGATTCCTCTGACCACAGGCCACTTGTGATAAGCAGGTGCATAGGCTATGTGGACGCCCCTCCAATCACAAAACAGCTTACCATGGGTACTGCTGTTAAGTGGGATTTGGGATAAAGTGTTAGATAAGCCAAGGAACAGGAAAGGTTTTCTGTAGCTGTTACTGTACTATATAAACCTAAGAGTCGGTCCCAGTCTGCATAGCTGCTTAGCCCAAAGCCACTCCTTTTCTGAGTTCAGTTCTTTTTTTATTTTTAATTTAATTTAATTTTTTATTATTAGTTACATTTTATTAACTCTGTATCCCAGCTGTATCCCTCTCCCTCATTCCCTCCCAAACCCTCCGTCCCTCATCTCCTCCCTGCCCCTTTCCAAGTCCACTGATGGGGAGGACCTCCTCCCCTTTCATCTGACCCTGTTTTATCAGGTATCTTCCAGACTGGCTGCAAAGTCCTCCTGTGTGTCCTAGCAGGACTGCTCCTCTCTTGGTGTGGGTAGGGAGGTCAAAGAGCCTGCCATTGAGTTCCTGTCAGAAAGAGTCACTGTTCCTGTTTCTATGTGAAACCAGTTGCCTACTGAGCTACCATGGGCTTCATCTGAGCCGAGGTTCTAGGTTATATCTATACATGGTCCTTGGTGGAGTGTCAGTCTCAGGAAAGACCCCTGTGCCCAGATATATTTGGTCCTTGAGCTCTTATCCTTTCCACATCATACTAACTCCCCCTTCTTTTCCTAAGATTCCCTGCACTTTGCCAAAGGTTTGGTTATGAGTCTTAGTATCTGCTTTGATACACTGCTAGGTAGAGTCTTTCAGAGACCCTCTGCAGTAGGCTCCTGTCCTGTTACTTGTTTTCTCTTAAGTCCAATGTACATCCTATTTGTCTTTCTAAGTGAGGATTGATCATCTTCCCCCGGGTTATCTTTCTTGTTTATCTTCTTTAGGTATATGGATTTCATTATGTTTATCATATCTTATGATATATAAGTGAGTATATAGCATGTGTGTCTTTCTCCTTCTGGGGTACCTCACTCAGAATGATCTTTTCTAGATCCCACCATTTGCCCGCAATTTCATGATTTCCTCATTTTTGATTGCTGATTAGTATTCCATTGTGTAAAAATACCACAATTTCTGTACCCATTCCTCTGCTGAGGGACATCTGGGTTCTTTCCAGGTTATGGCTATTACAAATAAAGCTGCTACAAACATGGTTGAGCAAATGTTCTTGTTGTGTACTTGAGCAAATTTTGGGTATATGCCTAGCAGTGCTATAGGAAAGCACCAGATTAACTTCCAAAGTGGTTGTACCAGTTTACATTCCCACCAGCAATGGAGGAGGGTTCCCCTTTCTCTACAACCTCTCCAGAATGTGTTGTCACTTGAGTTATTCATCTCAGCCATTCTGATGGGTATACGGTGAAATCTCAGGGTCATTTTGATTTGTGTCTCCCTGATGGCTAAGGATGTTGATCATCTCTTTAAGTGTTTCTCTGCCATTCTATATTCCTCTACAGAGAATTCTCTATTTAGCTCCATTCCCCGGTTTTTAATTGGGTTACTTGATTTATTGCTTTCTAACTTCTTTAGTTCTTTATATATGCTGCATATCAGCCCTCTGTCAGATATAGGGTCGGTGAAGATCCTTTCCCAGTCTGTAGTCTGTCGTTTCATTCTGACGACAGTGTCTTTTGCTTTACAGTTTTTCAGTTTCATGAGTTCCCATTTATTGATTGTTGCTTTTAGAGCCTGTGCTGGTTGTTTTCTGTTCAGGAAGTAGTCTCCTGTGTCAATAAGTTCTTGGCTCTTCCCCACTTTTTCTTCTAACCGATCTAGTGTATCTGGTTTTATGTGGAGGTCTTTGATCCACTTGGACTTCAGTTTCATGCAGGATGATGAATATGGATCTATTTTCATTTTTCTGCATAGACGTCCAGTTAGAACAGCACCCTTTGTTGAAGATGCCTACCACAGAGGACATCTTAAAGACTCTACATATCAGTGTATTAAAGCAGATGATGAGACTCATCACAAAGTTTGGGCAGAGTGTAGGGAATCATATGAAAGAAGGGGGAGTTTTTAAGACCTGGATAGGATAGGAGATGCAAAAGGAGAGTAACAGAACCATAATATCTGGGCACAGGGGACTTTTCTGAGACTCGTACTCTAACAAATGTCCATTTATGGATATAAACTGGAACCCCTGATCTCACGTAGCCCATGGCATCTCAACATCCAAGTGGGTTCCCTAGTAAGGAGAACAGGGACTGTCTCTGACATGAAATCAGTGGCTTGCTCTTTGACACCCCCAGGAAGAAGCAGCACTGTTAGACCACAGAGGAGGATATTGCAGCCAGTCCTGATGAGACCTCATAAGCTAGTGACAGATGGAAAGGGAGGAAGACCTCCCCTATCAGTGGACGTAGAGAGGGGCATGGAAGGAGGTAAGGGAGGTAGGGTAGGATTGGGGTACAACTTGGATACAAAGCTAATAAAATGTTATTAATGTAAAATAAAATTTAATTAAAAAAAGAGTGCTCTTAGAAGAGGACCTGAGTTCCATTTCTAGCACCCACATTGGCAGCTCACAAGCACCTGCAATTCTAGCTCCAGGAAACCAGATGACCTCTTCTGAACTCTGTGGGCACCTGCACACACAATTTCACATACCCATACAGGCATACATATTTACACCTAATTTAGATGAAATATTTTAAAAGGAAGGGGCAAATGTATATTCCAACTACTGCTACTTTGTCTTGGGGGAATAACTGTCCAACAATGAGCTGGAATTCTGACCTAAACATTCACATTTTTCTCCGCAAATGCACATTCCTGATTTCATTTCTGCAAGTGTATCTTTGGCACCTTAGCCACTCTAACTAAAAGGCAGAGAGAATCTATCCAAATCAGCAAAATCAGAAATGAAAAGGGTGACATAACTACAGACACTGATGAAATCCAAACAATCATTAGGTCATACTATAAAAGGATATATGGCACAAAATTTGAAAATCTAAATGAAATGGACAATTTTCTTGATAGAATCCATCTACCAACATTGAGTCAAGATCATGTAGAAAGATTGAGTAGCCCTATATCCCCAAAGGAAATTGAAATTGAAGCAGCCATTAACAGTCTCCCCTCAAAAAAAAAAAAAAAAAAAAAAAAAAAAAAAAGCCCTGTGCCGGATGGTCTCAGCTCAGAATTCTACCAGACTTACAAGGAAGTGCTAACACCAATACTGCTCAAACTATTCTACAATATAGAAACAAAAGGAAGCTCATAGAAACTCATTCTATGAAGCCATAGTCACCTTCATACCTAAACCACACAAAGACCCAACAAAAAAAGAGAACTTCACACCTATTTCTTTTTGGTTGTTGTTGTTGTTAATGTTTTCTTTTCTTCCTTTTTATTAATTACACTTTATTCACTTTGTATCCCCCCATAAGCCTCTCCCTCTTCCCATCTCGATACGACTTTCCCTCCCCTTCTTCATGCATGCCCTTCCCCAAGTCCACTGATAGTGGAGCTCCTTCTCTCCTTCCGTCCGATCTTAGTCTATCAGATCTCATCAGAAGTGGCTGCCCTGTTATCTTCTGTGGCCTGGTAAGGCTCCTTCTCCTTTAGGGGCAGGTGTTCAAAGAGCAGGCCCATCAGTTTGTGTTAGAGGCAGTCCCTCTTTGCATTACTATGGAACCCACGTGGACACTAAACTGCCATGGGCTACATCTGTGCAGGGGTTCTAGGTTATCTCCATGCATGGTACTTGGTTGGAGTATGAGTCTCTGGGAAGACACCTGTGTTCAAATTTTCTGGTTCTCTTGATCTCCTTGTGGAGCTCCTGTCCTCCCCAGATTTTACTATTTCCCACTTACTACATAAGATTCAATGAGTACTGCCCAACAGTTGCCCATCCAGCTCAGCATCTGCCTTGATAGCCTGCAGGGCAGAGCCTTTCAGAGGCCCTCTGTGGCAGGTTCCTAGGTTGTTTTCTGTTTTCTTCTTCTTCTGATGTCCTTCTTCTTTGCCTTTCAGGATAGGGATTGAGCATTTTATTCAGGCTCCTCTCTCGATTAGTTTACTTAGATGGACAGATTTTGGTAGGTTTATCTTATAGTACATATCTATATGAGTGAGTTTATACAGTGTGTGTCTTTCTGCTTCTGGGACAGCTCACTCAGGATGATCCTTTCCAGGTCCCACAATTTACCTGCAAATTTCATGATTTCCTTATTTTACATTGCTGAATAATATTTCTTTGTGAAGAGGTACCACAGTTTTTGCATCCATTCTTCAGTTGATGGGCATATGCCAAAACCATATAATGGAAAAAACATAACATCTTCAACAAATGGTGCTGGTCCAACTGGATGTCTACATGTAGAAAAATGCAAATAGATCCATACTTATGACCCTGCACAAAACTAAAGTCCAAATGGATCAAAGACCTCAACATAAAACGAGACATATTAAATTGGTTAGAAGAAAAAGTGGGGAAGACCCAAGAACTCATTGGTACAGGAGACAACTTCCTGAACAGAACACCAACAGCATAAGCCCTAAGAGCAACTATCAGTAAAAGGGACCTCATGAAACTGAAAAGCTGCTGTAATGCAAAGGACACCATCATAAAAACAAAACAATTTCCTACAGATTGGGAAAGAATCTTCACCAACCTTTTATCTGACAGAGGGCTAATATCCAGTATATATAAAGAACTAAAGAACCTGAAAAGTAGCAAACCAAGTAATCCAATTAAAATATGGGGAACAGTACTAAACAGAGAATTCTCTGTAGAGGAATATTGAATGGCAGAGAAACACTTAAAGAAATGCTCAAGGTCATTAGCCTTTAGGGAAATGCAAATGAAAATGACCCTGAGATTTCACCTTACACCCACCAGAATGGCCAAAATGAAAAACTCAAGTGACAACACATGCTGAAGAGGTTGTGGAGAAAGGTGATCCCTCTTCCACTGCTGGTGGAAATGTAAACTTGTACAACCACTTTGGAAATCATTCATGCACTTTCTCAGAAAACTAGGAATAGCACTTCCTCAAGATCCAGCCATACCACTCCTAGGTATATATCCCAAAGAGGCTCAAGTACACAATAAGGAAATTTCCTCAACCAGGATTGTGGCAGCTTTATTTGTAATAGCTTTATTTGGAAACAGACCTATCTCTTTTATGAACATTGATTCAAAAGTACTCAATAAAATACTGGCTAACAGAATCCAAGAACACTTAAAAGATATCATTCACCATGACCAAGTCAGTTTCATGCCAGGCATGCAAGGGTGGTTCAACATACGGAAATCCATAAATTTAATCCACCATATAAACAAACTGAAGGAGAAAAAACACATGATAATCTCCTTCGATGCTGAAAAAGCATTTGAAAAAACCCAATACCCATTCATGTTTAATGTCTTGGAGAGTTCAGGGATACAAAGCACATGCCCAAAGATAGTAAAGACAGCATACATCAAGCCTATAGCCAACATCAAACTCAATGGAGAGAAACTCAAAGAAATCCCACTGAAATCGGGAACAAGGCAAGGCTGTCCACTCTTTCCATATCTCTTCAGTTTAGTGCTTGAATTTCTAGCTAGAGCAATAAGACATCTAAAGGATATCAAGGGATACAAATTGGAATGGAAGAGGTCAAAGTTTCACCATTCGCAGATGATATGATATTATACATGAGGGACCCCAAAAATTCAAACAGAGAACTCCTTCACCTGATAAACACCTTCAGCAATGTGGCAGGATACAAAATTAACTCAAAAAATGCAGAAGCCCTCTTGTATACCAAAGACAAAAGGGCCGAGAAAGAAATTTGGGAAACAATACCCTTCACAATAACCACTAATATCAAAAAGTACCTTGGAATGATTCTAACCAAACAAGTGAAAGACCTGAATGAGAAAAACTTCAAGTCTCTGAAGAAAGAAATTGAAGAAGATATCAGAAGATGGAAAGATCTCCCATGCTCATGCAATGGCACGATTAACATAGTGATAATGGCTATTCTGCCAAAAGCAATCTATGTATTAAATGCAATTCCAATAAAAAAAAACCAACAAAATTCTTCATAGATCTTAAGAGAAAAATTTTCTACTTCATATGGTAAAACAAAACCCCAGGATTTCCAAAAAGATCTTGTAAACAACAGAAAACCTGGAGGTATCTCCATCCCCGATCTCAAGCATTACTACAGAGCAATAGTAATAAAAACTGCATGGTATTGGCATAGAAATAGAAAAGAAGATTAATGGAACCAAATAGAAGACCCAGAAATAAACCCACACACCTATGAATACTTGATTTTTTACAAAGAACCCAAAACCATTCAATGGAAAAAAGACATCATCTACAACAAATGGTGCTGGTCTAACTGGATGTCTACATGCAGAAAAATTAAAATAGATCCATATTTACCATCCTTCACAAAACTAAAGTCCAAGTGGATCAAAAACCTCAACATAAAACCAGATACTCTAAATTGCTTAGAAGAAAAAGTGGGGAAGGAACTAGAACTCATTGGCACAGGAGATTACTTCCTGAACAGAACACCAACAGCACAGGCTCTAAAAGCAACAATCAATAAATGGGACCTCATGAAACTGAAAATCTCTTGTAAAGCAAAGGACATATTCATCAAAACAAAACAACAGCCTACAGACTGGGAAAGGATCTTCACCGACCCTATATCTGACAGAGGGCTGATATCCAGTATATATAAAGTACACAAGAAGTTAAAAAGCAGCAAATCAAGCAATCTGATTAAAAAATGGGATATAGAACTAAACAGACAATTCTCAGTAGAGGAATACAGAATGACAGAGAAACACTTAAAGAAATGCTCAATGTCCTAAGCCATCAGAGATATGCAAATCAATATGACCTTCAGATTTCACCTTACATCCAGCAGAATGGCTAAGATCAAAAACTCAGGTGACAACACAGGCTGGAGAACTTGTGGAGAAATGGGAACCCTACTCCGTTGCTGGTGGGCATGTAAACTTGTACAACCACTTTGGAAATTAATCTGGTGCTTTCTCAGACAATTAGGAATAACGCTTCCTCAAGATCCAGCTATACCTCTGCTAGGCATATATCCAAAAGACTCTCAAGTACACAACAAGGACATTTACTCAACCATGTTTGTAGCAGCTTTATTCATAATAACCAGAACCTGGAAACAACCCAGATGTCCCTCAGTTGAGGAATGGAAACAGAAATTGTGGTTCTTTTACACAATGGAATACTACTCAACAATTAAAAATGAGGAAAACATGAAATTTGCAGGGAAATGGTGGGATCTAGAAAAGATTATCCTGAGTGAGGTATCCCAAAAGCAGAAAGACACATAGTATATGCTCATGTATATAGACTTATAAGATAGCATAAACATAATGAAATCTATAGACCTAGAGAAGATAAAGAAGAAAGAGGTCCCAGGATATGATGATCAATCCTTACTTAGAAAGACAAATAAGATGGACATTGGATGTAGGAGCAGACAAGTAACAGGACAGGAGCCTGCCACAGAAGGCCTCTAAAAGACTCTACCTAGCAGTTTATCAAAGCAGATATTAAGACTCATAACCAAAACTTCGGCAGAGTGCAAGGAATCATAAAAAAGGGTGGGGGAGTTAATGTGAGCTGGAGCAGACAGGAGTTTCACGAGGACCAAATATATCAGGGCAAGGGGGTCTTTTATGAGACTATTTCTCCAAACAAGGACCATGTATGGATGCAACCTAGAGCCCCTGCTCAGATGTAGCCCTTGGTACCTCAGTATCCAAGTGGGTACCCTAATAAGGGGAACAGGGACTGTTTCTGACATGAACTCAATGGTGGGCTCTTTGACCTCCCACCCCCCCTACCCAGGCAGAGAGTGTGGAATTGGGAGGAAAAGAGGAAGTGGGATAAAGCAGGGATACAAAGTTAACAAACTGTAACTAATATTAAAAATAAAAATTAAGAAAAAAAGAAAAGACAAAGTGGAACAAAAGAGAATATTATCTCAATAGCTCGGACATTTACAGTCCTTATGTTTTCCAAGTTTTGAAGATTCATAATTGAGCCACTTGCATAAAGGTTAAAACTAAAACAATTCAATGAGTGAGTTCTAGGCTCTTTCCCACTTTTTCTTCTAACTGATTTAGAGTATCTGGTTTTATGTTGAGGACTTTGATCCACTTGGACTTTTGGAGTTTTGTGCAGGGTGATAAATATGGATCTATTTTCATTTTTCTGCATGTAGACATCCAGTTGGACCAGCACCATTTGTTGAAGATGCTATCGTTTTTTCCTTTGAATGCTTTGGATTCTTTGTCAAAAATCAAGTCCCCATAGGTGTGTGGGTTTATTTAGGGGCCTTCTATTCGGTTTGATTGATCCACCATTGTGTTTCTATTCCAATACCATGCAGTTTTTATTACTATTGTGCTGTAGTACAGCTTGAGATCAGGGATGGAGCTGCCTCCAGAAGATCTGTTGTTGCACAGGATTGTTTTGCTAATCCTGCTTTTTTTCTTTCTCCATATGAAGTTGAGAATTTTTCTCTCAAGGTCTATAAATAATTGCATTGGTGTTTTCATGGGGATTGCATTGAATCTGTAGATTGTTTTTGCAGGATGACCATTTTCACTATGGTAACCCTGCCATTGCATGAACATGGGAGATCTTTCCATCTTCTGATATCTTCTTCAATTTCTTTCGTCAGAGACTTGAAGTTTTTCTCAAACAGGTCTTTCACTTGCTTGGTTAGAGCCACCAAGGTTCTTTCTGTTCTTGCTGGCTATTGTGAAGGGTGTCATTTCTATGATTTCTTTCTTGGCCTTTTTGTCTTGGGTATACAGGAGGGCTTTCTGAATTTTTTCAATTAATTTTGTATCCAGCCCTTTGCTGAAGGTGTTTATCAGGTGAAGGTGTTCTCTGGTTGAATTTTTGGGGTCACTCATATATACTATCATATCATCTGTGAATAGTGAAACTTTGACCTCTTCCTTTCCTATTTGTATCCCCTTGATCTCCATTTCTTGTATTATTGCTCTAGCTAGGACTTCCAGTAATATGTTGAATAGATATGCAGAGAGTGGGCAGCCTTGCCTTGTTCCTTATTTCAGTGGGATTGGTTTGAGTTTCTCTTCATTGAGTTTGATGTTGGCTATTAGATTGCTGTATTTTGCCTTTACTATATCTATGTATGGGCTTTTTATCCCTAATCTCTCCAAGACTTTAAACATGAATGGGTGTTGGATTTTGTCAAATGCTTTTTTGGCATCTAAGGAGAGGTTCATGTGGTTTTTCTCCTTCAGTTTGTTTATATAGTGGATTACATTGATGGATTTCCATGCAGTAACCACCCTTGCATGCCTGGGATGAAAACTACTAGGTCATGGTGGATGATATCTTTGATGTGTTCTAAGGTTCGGTTTGCTAGTATTTTATTGATTATTTTTGCATCAGTGTTCTTTAGAGTGATAGATCTGAAGTTCTCTTTTTTGTTGGGTCTTTGTATGGTTTAAGTATCAAGGTGATTTTGGCTTCATAAAATGAGTTTGGTAATGTTCCTTCTGTTTCTATTTTGTGGAATAATTTGAAGGTCTGGTAGAATTCTGCACTGAAACCTTCTAGCCCAGGCTTTTTTTTTTTGACAGGAGACTTAAACAAATGCTCAATATCCTTAGCCATCAGAGATATGCAAATCAAAACTACCCTGAGATTTCACCTAATACCTGTCAGAATGGCTAAGATCAAAAACTCAAATGACAACACATACTGGAGAGGTTGTGGAGAAAGAGGAACCCTACTCCATTGCTGTTGGGAATGTAAACATGTACAACCACTTTGGAAATCAATATGGCATTTTCTCAGAAAATTAGGAATAATGCTTCCTCATGATCCAGGTATACCACTCCTAGGCATATAGCCAAAGATGCTCAAGTACACAAAAAGACATTTGCTCATCCATGTTTGTAGCAGCTTTATTTGTAATAGCCAAAACCTGTAAACAACCCAGATGTCCCTCAGTTGAGGAATGGATAAAGAAATTGTCATACATTTACACAATGGAATATTACTCAGCAATGAACAACAAGGGAATCATGAAATTTGCAGGGAAATGGTGGGGCCTGGAAAGGATCATCCTGAGTGAGCTATCCCAGAAGCAGAAAGACATGTATGGTATATACTCACTCATACATATATGTATAGACATATAATATAAGATAAACCTACTAAAATCTGTACACTTAAAGAAACTAATTAAGAGGAAGGATTCTGGCTAAAATGCTCAGTCCCCATCCCTAAAGGCAGAGAGGATGGAAATCAGAAGAAGAAAACAGCAAGCAAGTTAGGAACCTGCCACAGAGGACCTCTGAAAGGATCTGCCCTGCAGACTATCAAAGCAGATGCTAAGACTTATGGCCAACTCTTGGGCAGAGTGCATGGAATTTTATGAAAGAAATGGGAAATAGTAAGACCTGGAGAGGACAGGAGCTCCACAAGGAGAGCAACAGAAGCAAAATTTTTAACACAGGGTTCTTTCCAGAGACTCATACACCAACCAAGTACCATGCATGAAGATAACCAAAACCCCTGCACACATGTAGCCCATGGCAGTTTAGTGTCCAAGTAGGTTCCATAGTAATGGGAAGAGGGACTGCCTCTGACATAATCTGATCAGCCTGCTCTTTGATCACCTCCTCCTGAGGGGGGAGCAGCTTTACCAGGCCACAGAGGAAGACAATTCAGCCACTCCTTATGAGAACTGATAGACTAAGATCAGAAGAGAGAACTAACTCCCCTATCAGTGGGTTTGTGGAGGGGCATGTGTGGAGAAGAGGGAGCTAAGGTGGGATTAGGAGGGGAGGAGGGAGGGACTTATGGGGGGATACAAAGTGAATAAAGTGTTATTAATAAAAGTTAAAATGAAAAATCACAGTTAATGCCTCAGGAACCTAAAGCAGAAGTTCAAAAATTAATAATTAGCCAAAAAGGGATAATGATATAAAGCTCAGTTATAAAACTTCTGGCTAGCATGTATGAGGCCCTGGGTTGGCAGATAGCAGAGGTTTAAATATTTAGGAAGGAAGAGGGGTAATAAGAGTGGTAAGGTGTGGACATACCTAAGTGTTATTAATTATTCATAATATATTACTATTTTGTAAATCCCAATGAAATCTACCAAAATGCAATTGCAATTGTATTAGTAATGTTATGTGTGTATGTGTGTATATATATACATATGTGTGTGTCGGTAACTTCTTACAATAATTAGGAAAAGAAGCAGTTTAAAAGATGTAGAGACATTTTTTGCTGTTACCGAGAAACTATTTTCTCAGTAATGCCTCTATGATCTAGATTTGTTCTGATTTCCTTGCAAACCTTCAACCTTTTCCATTAGATCCAGGCAAGAAGAAGCTGACCACTGCATTCAAGGATTCCTCTTCCTCTGGCTACCATTTGAATTTGGCCAATAGGAAGGCTGGCAAAAGACTGGAGAGAGGAAGGGACATGTGAGTTTCAGGTATTCACTTCACCAACTCCCTCCCTATTATCACCAAAGTTGATAAATAACCCAGCCTAGGACAAGAGCTCCTTGCAGGCAGCCCTCTGCTGTAGTTGCAGCTTCTCTGTTATGATCAAATAATAAATCCTCTCTTGGCCTCTTATGTGCAGAAATAATGAAATTTATTGGTGTCAGCATCAAGATGCTTGCATCTCCTTCTCTTGTTAGCTTTCTTTTTATTCCAATGTTTTTTTATTAGTTACACTTTGTTCACGTTGTATCCCCCATAAACCCCTCCTTCCTCCCCTCCTAATCCCACCTTCCTTTCCTCTTCTTCATACATGCCCCTCCCCAAGTCCACTGATAGGGGAGGTCCCCCCTCCTTTCTTCTGATCTTAGTCTATCAAATCTCATCATGAGTGGCTGCATTGTCATCTTCTGTGGCTTGGTAAGGCTGCTCACCCCTCAGGGAGAGGTGATCAAAGAGCAGGCTAAGCAATTTATGTCAGAGGCAGTTCCTGTTCCCATTACTATGTAACCCACTTGGACACTGAACTGCCATAGGCTACATCTGTGCAGGGGTTCTAGGTTATCTCCATGAATAGTCCTTGGTTGGAATATGAGTCTCTGGAAAGACTCCTGTGTTCAAATATGTTGGTTCTGTTGCTCTCCTTGTGGAGTTCCTGTCCTCTCCAGATCTTACTATTTCCCACTTCTTTCATAAGATTCCATGCACTCTGCCTAACATTTGGCCATAAGTCTTAGCATCTGCTTTGATAGGAACCTTCCACAGAGGGCCTCTGAAAGGCTCTGCCCTGCAGACTATCAAAGCAGATGTTAGCTTTTTTATACCTGCAACACTTACAGTGTCAGTTACCCCATTCCAATGTGCAATCTACTTTCTACCATGAGAATTTATATCATTAAAGGTAATAAAAATAGAGTAGAGATGCTAAAGTCAGGAATAACAAGACTGACTAAAAAAGCTTGCTAGTGTGTCTCAGACTTTGTTTTATCACCTATAAAAACTAGTAACAATGCCTACTTCAAAATACTGTTTACTATGAATTGTATTTAATGTACATGAATTTCATTGGCATAAAGTTACAGACATTTGTGGGGGAGTACTTTTTTTTAATTATACATTCAGTGCACAGTAAGAACCAGGTAACTTCCATATCCATATCCTCTATCTAGGACCAACAGCCTACTATCTGTTCTGATGCATTGATTTAACCGATGTCAACTATAGTCATCCTATTGTGCTATGTAGAATAATACCAGTTGTTCCTCCTAATGATAGTTATTCAATACAATAAGCTCAGGTTAGCAACTCACACAAAGCAAAGGAAAAATAAATAAATTATCATGATTATTGATTATTCCCATTTACTTCAAAGGCATATTGCAAAATTAGCCACATAACTGTTGCCAATGTATTTAAAGATTTTCACTTCCTTTGTTGGATAACAGATCAAATTTCATACCAGAAATCTAGGCCACAGGCAAAATGTCCCTTTAACAAAACTATACTTTCTCTACTGCCAGATTAAAATATAAGTAGTATACATCAATATTCTAAGTAGACAAACATTTCATGCTTTAGAGGAGCACATTCACAAAAGTGGTTCTGCTCCAACTCACCATTATTTTTGGAGGGGGCACAGTGGCATAAAGTGGGATAACCGTTACTTCAGCTGGCTACAGGCTGGAGTAAATTCTAACTGGGTCAAGTCAAAGCAAATCATTTGAATACATCATATGCAATTGCCCTAAGCTCCACCCCACTGAAAAAGGATGTATCAGAGAGAAATCCAATATATATTTCTCGCCAGATATACTGAAAATTAAGAGCAGTAATTTGAAAATTTAAACCAAGAACAGAAGAAAGACAGAGCATCAAAATACAGTATCCCTCTTTCTGTTTTAAAACTGTGACTGACAGTCTGGATATGCATGCCACTGGGTGTTAATGGGCAGATACAGCCAGCAAGGGAAACAGTGGTGTTGGACTGCCTGACCCATTGCATGTCCTTCAAAGATACCTGAGGCTGCTCTCTAAAATCATACTTGGCAGCACCAGAGAGATGACTATTTTCCAAATGTTCCCTAAGTAAACAATAGTATCAATAACAATAGAAGACTGATGATTGCTAAGAAAACCTTTTTTTTTTTTCCAGGACAGCTGCGTACTGAGTCCATGGGTAGAGAGAGAAAGACTTAGTTCTCATGTACTGCAGAGTAAGGGGTTCCAGTTCATCCCAGCCGCTGTGTGGACAATCGTTTAACTCATTGATTGAAGAAGCCACCACTAACTATGTTCCTGAATCTGGTCTCTTTAAGAATCAACATCTCTGAAAGGCTCTGCCCTGTAGACAATCAAAGCAGATGCTGAGACTTATGGCCAACCATTGGGCAGAGTAAAAGGAATCTTATGAAAGAAGTGGGGAATAGTAAGATCTGGTGAGGACAGGAGTTCCAAAAAAAAGAGCAACAGAACCAAAAATCTAAGCACAAGGTTCTTTCCTGAGAACCATACTCCAACCAAGTACCTTGCATTGAGATAACCTAGAACCCCTGCACAGATGTAGCCCATGGCAGTTCAGTGTCCAAGTGGATTCCATAGTACTGGGAACAGGGACTGCCTCTGACATGAACTGATTGGCCTGTTCTTTGATCACCTCACCCTGACTTGGGAGCAGCCTTACTAGACCACGGAGGAAGACCATGCAGCCAGTCCTGATGATATCTGATAGACTAAGATCAGAAAGAAGGAGAGGAAGACCTCTCCTATCAGTGGACCTGTGGAGGGGCATGTGTGAAGAAGGGGGAGGGAAGATGGGATTGGGAGGGGAGGAGGGAGGGGCTTATGGGGGGATACAAAGTGAATCAAGTGTAATTAATAAAAATTAAAATAAAAATATCAAAAAATAAGAATCAACATCTCCAACTCCATCATATCTAAACCGTTCAAACATGAAGTCAAGCAGCAAAGGAAGGGAGCCTTTACAGAATGCTGCACATGTGGACACCAGCTGATATCTTGAAGTGACCTGTTATAACATTTTAAAATTATTTTTTATTAATTACACCTGTAGCCTCCTCCCTCCTCCCTTCCCAGTTCTACCATCCCTCCCTCTTCTCCACCCATTTTATTAGAAAACATGTGAGTCTCTATCTAGCTTCCTGACTAAGAAAATCCATCAGTGTAATCCGCCATATAAACAAACTGTAAGAAAAACAAACAAACAAACAAAAACATGATCATCTTCTTAGATGCCAAAAAAAGCATTTGAAAAATTCAACAGTTGTTCATGATTAAAGATTTGGTGAAATCATAATTACAAGTCATTTAACTAAAAATAGTAAAAGCAATATACAGTAAATCTATAATGAACATCAAACTCAATGGAGGGAAATTTAAATCTATAACACTGAAATCAAGGACAAGAAAAGTCTGCCCAATCTGTCCCTATTTCTTCAACATAGTTCTTGAAGTCCTAGCCAGAGCAATATAACAACTAAAGGAGATCAAAGAGATACAAATCTGAAAAGGAAGAATGCAAAGTATCACTAGTCGAAAATTGTATGGTAGTATATATGAGGGATCACCAAAATTTTTCTAAAAAAAAAAAACAAACCTGAAGAAAATTGGCTAGATACCAACTTAGCTAAAAAAAAAAATCTGAAGATCTCCTGTATACAAAAGACACACTGGCTGAGAAAGAAATTAGGGATAGAACACCCTTCCCAATAGCTACAAATAACATAAAGTACCTTGCTGTAACACTAACCAAGCAAGTGAAAGACCATATGAAAAAATAAAAAATAAAAAACCTTCAAGTCTCTGAAGAAAGAAATTGGAGATGCTATAAGAAGATGGAAAGATCTCCATGTTCATGGATTCATATGATTAACATAGTGAAACTGGCTATCCTATCAAAAACAATCTACAGATTCAACACAATTCCCATCAAAATACCAATACAATTTTTTACAAACATTGTAAGAACAATTTTCAATTTCACATGGAAAAGCAAAAAACCCAGAATAGCTAAAACATTCCAGTAAAATAAAAGATCTTCTGGGTGTTACTCCATCCCTGATCTCAAGCTGTACAATAGAGTAACAATAACAAAAATGGCATGGTACTGGCATAGACATAGACTGGTGGATCAATGGAATGGAATTTAAAACCCAGAAATAAACTCATACACCTAAGGAAACTTAAGTTTTGACAAAAATGCCCAAACCATGCAATGAGAAAACAAATGTTGCTGGTCTAACTGGATGTCTACATATAGAAAAATGCAAATGGACCCATATTTATCACCCTGCAGAAAGTTAAAATCCACGATGAGCAAAGACCTCAACATAAAACCAAACACACTAAATGTATTAGAAGAAAAAGTGGGGAAGTACCTTGACCTCATTGGCACAGGAGACAACTTCCTGAACAGAACGCTAACAGCACAGGCTCTAAGATCAACAATTAATAAATGGGAACTCAGGAAACTGAAAAGCTTCTGTAAAGCAAAGGAACTATCATCAGAACAAAATGAGAGCCTATATATGGAGAAACGTTCTTCACCAACCCTGTATCTGACATAGGGCTAATATTCAGAATATATAAAGAACTGAAGAAGTTAAACAACAAAAAACAAGTAATCGAATTTAAAAAATGGAGTAAAGAGGTAAACAGAAAATTATCATTAGGGGAATATCCAATGGCAGAGAAATACTTAAAGAAAGGCTCAATGTTCTTAATCATCAGGGAGATGAAAATCAAAAGAACCCTGAGATTCCACCTCAAACCCAGCAGAGTGACCAAGATAAAAAAAAAAAAAAAAAAAAAAATCACTCAAAGAATAATGCATACTGGAGAGGTTGTGGAGAAAGAGGAACCCTCCTCCACTGCTGGCTGAAATTCATCCTTGTACAACTACTTTGGAAATCAGTGTGGCAGACAGGTGGGGATGGTGTTAACTCAAGATCCAGCTCTGCCACTCTGAGCCATATAACCAAAATATGCCCCATCTTTCAATAAGGATATCTACTTAGCTATGTTCATAGCAGCTTTATTTGTAATAGCCATCATCTGGAAACAACACAGATGTCCTTCAGTGGAGAAATGGTGCAGAAATTGTGTTACCTTTACACAATGGAATACTACTCAGCAATTAAGAACAAGGAAATCATGAAATTTGAAGGCAAATGGTGGGAACTAGAAAAGATCATCCTGAGTGAGGTAACCCAGAATGAGAAAGACACATATATGGTAGATATTCATTTATAAGTGGATATTAGCCATATTACATAGCATAAGCATACTAAAACTATAGTCCTAAAGAAGCTAAACAACAAGGAGGACCCTAGGGAAGATGCTTAATTCTTATTCAGAAGAGCAAAAAGGATAGACATCAGAAGAAGAAGAAAAGGAACAGGACAGAAGCCTTTGACAGAGGACCTCTGAAAGACTCTACCCACCAGTGTATTGAAGGAGATACTGAGACTCATAGCCAAACTTTGGGCAGAGTGCTGGGATCCTTATGGATAAAGAGGGATATAGAAAGACCTGGCGGTGACAGGAACTCCACAAGGAGAAAAACAGAGTCAAACAATTTGGTCCAGATATCAATGCCTGTGCCTGCAGAGACTGATATTCCAACCAAGGACCATGCATGGAGAGGACCTCGACCACCTGCTCAGAGGAAACACACGGGCTGCTCAGTTACCACGTGCATTCCTTAGTAAGGATTATGGGGTCTGTCACTGATGTGAATTCAGTGGCCAGCTCTTTGATCACCTCTCCGGGGGGGAGGCGTGCAGGCTTGCCAGGCCTCAGAGGAAGATGATGAAGCCAGCCTTGTTGAGACATGATAAGCTAGGGTCAGATAGAAGGGGAGGAGGTCTACTTCAGGGGACTAGGGAAAGGGCAGAGGGGAAGAAGAGAGGGTGTGTGGGACTGGGAGGAGACATGGAATGGAGCTGAAGAGGGGATGCAAAGTGAATTAAATTTAATAAACACACAAACAAACAAACCTAAATTTAGAAAAAAAAAGAAAAAAAGATTAAAAAAAAAATCAAACTACCCCACAAAGACTGTCTTGCTTCAATGGCTGTAAAGGCCTGGATGATCATGGCTGCATTACACTGTTGTGAGACTCTAATCTGGCATATACACCACAGGCAAACCAAGGAGATCAACACCAGAAGGCCTGCTAATGCTCCCATGCCCGCCCATTCCTTCAGATGATTCATGGCAGCAGCAATCCATGGTGATAATCCTGTGGCTAGTCCAGCGTCCACTCTGGTAGAATTTACTGTGATAATGGCCACTCTCAGCTGCTCCATCGTAGTATCGAATTCTCCAGTCCAATTACCTAAAATATAGCTCGACAATTGTTTAGACAGATTTGCAGCACAGGAAAAATTCTCTTGTTGTATGCTAGTGACACAAAGTCCAGCATACTTTCATTGACAGCCAGGTTGAGCGATTTGCCATAGGGTATCAATTTGCTCCTGCACGAGGTCAATCCTCTGATTGAACACCATCAAGCCTCCTTTTAGTTGAGCATTAATTCCTTTTTGTACAACTAAGGCATGAGCTACATTGTCTAAAAGATTATTCAGGGTCTGAGCAGTCTGCACAGTATGACTCATGGCTAATGCCCCGGTGGTAGTTCCAACAGCCGCCAATGAGATGACAGTAACAGTGGCGGCTGTAGTTCCAAGATCCCTTTTCTGTCTGAAGAGAGTCATAGTGTGAGGGGCATAGAAGCATTCATCAAAAGTCTCCCATCCAAACAAAGCCTAGGACCTGATGGTTTCAGCGCAGAATTCTACCAAACATTCAAAAAAGAGCTAACTCCAGTTCTCTTCAAACTATTACACAAATTCGAAACAGAAGCAACATTACCAAACTCATTCTATGAAGCCACAGTCACCTTGGTACCTAAACCTCAAAATGACCCAACAAAAAAAAGAGAACTTCAGGCCAATCTCCCTTATGAACATTGATGCAAAAATACTCAACAAAATACTCGCAAACCGAATACAAGAACACATCAAAGATATCATCCACCATGACCAAGTAGGCTTCATCCCAGGTATGCAAGGGTGGTTCAGTATATGGAAATCCATCAATGTGATCCACCATATTAACAAACTGAAAGAAAAAAAACACATGATAATCTCCCTAGATGCTGAAAAAGCATTTGACAAAATCCAACATCCATTCATTTTTAAAGTATTGGAGAGATCAGGGATACAAGGGACATATCTAAACATAGTAAAGGCAATATACAGCAAACCTATATCCAACATCAAACTGAACGGGGAGAAACTTAAAGAAATCCCACTGAAATCAGGGACAAGACAAGGCTGCCCACTTTCTCCATATCTCTTCAACATAGTTCTGGAAGTCCTTGCTAGAGCAATAAGACAATTGAAGGAGATCAAGGGGATACAAATTGGAAAGGAAGAAGTCAAATTATCACTATTTGCAGATGATATGATAGTATACGTGAGTGACCCCAAAAACTCTACCAGGGAATTCCTACAGCTGATAAACACCTTCAGCAAAGTGGCTGGATACAAATTTAACTCAAAAAAATCAGTAGCCCTCCTGTATACAAAAGACAAAAGGGCTGAGAAAGAAATTAGGGAAACAACACCCTTCACAATAGCCACAAATGACATAAGGTACCTCGGAGTAACCCTAACCAAGGAAGTCAAAGACTTGTATGAAAAAAATTTCAAATCTCTGAAGAAAGAATTAGAAGAAGATATGAGAAGATGGAAAGATCTCCCATGTTCATGGCTTGGCAGGATTAACATAGTAAAAATGGCCATTTTACCAAAAGCATCTACAGATTCAATGCAATTCCCATCAAATTACCAACACAATTCTTTACAGACCTGGAAAGAAGAATTCTCAACTTCATATGGAATAACAAGAAACCCAGAATTGCTAAAACAATCTTCTACAATAAAAGATCTTCTGGAGGTATCTCCATCCCTGATCTTAAGTTGTACTATAGAGCAACAGTTTTAAAAACTGCATGGTACTGGCATAATAACAGAATAGTGGATCAATGGAACCGAACAGAGGACCCAGAAATAAACCCACACACTTATGGACACCTGATCTTTGACAAAGGTCAACAAATGATGCTGGTCCAACTGGATGTCTACATGTAGAAAAATGAAAATAGATCCATACTTATCACCCTGCACAAAACTGAAGTCCAAGTGGATCAAAGACCTCAAAATAAAACCTGACACATTAAATTGGCTAGAAAAAAAAGTGGGTAATACCCTAGAACTCATTGGCACAGGAGAAAACTTCCTGAACAGAACACCAACAGCACAGGCTCTAAGAGCAACAATCAATAAATGGGACCTCATGAAACTGAAAAGCTTCTGCAAAGCAAAGGAGACCATCACCAAAACAAAGCAACTGCCTAAAGATTGGGAAAGAATCTTCACCGATCCTTTATCTGACAGAGGAATCATATTTGCATTTTTCTACATGTATATCTCCGGTTAGACCAGCACCCATTTGTTGAAGATGGTGTCTTTTTTCCATTGTATAGAATCCATAGGTATGTGGGATTATTTAAGGGTCTTCTGTTCAATTCCATTGATCCACCATTCTTTTTCTATGCCAGTACCATGCAAATTTTATTACTCTCCCTCTGTAGTACAGCTTGAGATCAGGGATGGAGATATCTCCAGATGGTCTGTTGTTCTACAGGATTGTTTTAGCTATTCAGGATGTTTGTTTTTCCATATGAAATTGAAAATTGTTCTTTCAAGGTCTGTAAAGAATTGTGTTGTTATCTTGATGGGAATTGCATTGAATATGTAGATTGCTTTTGACAAAATGGCCATTTTCACTCCTCCCTGTCCCTTTCCAAGTCCACTGCTAGGAGAGAACCTCCTCCCCTTCCACCTGACTGACCCTAACTTATCAGGTATCTTCAGTACTGGATGCAATATCCTCCTCTGTGGGCTAGCAAGGCTGTTCCTCCCTTGGGGGAAGGAGGAGGTAAAGGTGCCAGTCCTTAAGTTCATGTCAGAAATAGTTCCTGTTCACCTTACAAGGGAAACCCACTTGGATACTGAGTTACCATGGGATACATCTGAGAAGGGGTTCTAGGTTATATCTAAACATGGTCCTTGGTTGGAGAAACAGTCTCATTGAGGACCCCTGTGCCCTGATATGTTTTGTGCTTGTGGAGATCCTGTCCTCTCCTAGTCATATTAACTCCTCATTTTATCATATGATTCTCCGCACTCTGCCAAAGGTTTGGTTATGAGTCTCAGCATCTGCTTTGATACACTGCTGGTTAGATTCTTTCAGGGGGCCTCTGTGGTAGGCTCCTGTACTGTTACTTGTTTTCTCCTACTTCCCATGTCCATCCCATTTGTCTTTCTAAGTGAGGATTGATCATCTTACCCCGGGTTCCCTTTCTTGTTTATCTTCTTTAGCTGCATATATTTTAGTATATTTATCCTATCTTATAGGACTATATAAGTGAGTATATACTATGTGTGTCTTTCTGCTCCTGGGATACCTCACTCAGGATAATCTTTTCTAGATTCCAAAATTTGCCTGCAAATTTCATGATTTCCTTTTTAATTACTGAGTAGCATTCCATTGTGTAAAAGTACCACAATTTCTGTATTCATTCCTCAACTGAGGGACATCTGGGTTGTTTCCAGGCTATTAAGAATAAAGATGCTACAAACATGGTTGAGTTAATGTCCTTGTTGTGTACTTGAGCATCTTTTGGATACATGCCTAGGAGTGGTATAGCTGGATCTTGAGTAAGTGCAATTCCTAATTGTATGAGAAAGAACCAGATTGATTTCCACAGTGTTTGTACCAGTTAACATTCCCACCAGCAGTAGAGGAGGGTCACTAATTCTCCACAACCTCTTCAGCATGTGTTGTCACTTGAGTTTTTAACCTTTGCCATTCTGACAGGTGTAATGTGGAATCCCAGGGTCGTTTTGATTTGCATCTCTCTGATGGATAAGGATGTTGAGTATCTCTTTAGGTGTTTCCCTGCCATTTTATATGCCTTTACTGAGAGTTCTCTGTTTAGCTCCTTACCCCATTTTTTAATTGGATTGCTTGATTTATTGCCTTTTAATTTTTTTAGTTCTTTATATATTCTGGATATCAGCCCTCCTTCAGATATAGAGTTGGTGAAGATCCTTTTCCAGTCTGTAGGCTGTCATTTTGTTCTAATGACAATGTATTTTGCTTTACAGAAGCTTTAGAGTTTCATGATTACCCATTTATCAATTTTTGCTCTAAGAGCCTGTGCTGTTGGTATTCTGTTCAGGAAGTTGTCTCCTGTGCCAATGAGTCCCAGGGATTTCCCCAATTTTTCTCTAACTGATTTAGTGTATCTGGTTTCATGTTGAAGTCTTGATCCATTTGGACTTTAGTTTTGTGCAGGGTGATAAATATGGATCTATTTTCATTTTCTGCATGTAGACATCCAGGTGGACCAGCACCATTTGTCGAAGATGCTGTCCTTTTTGCATTGAATGATTTTGGCTTCTTTGTCGAAAATAAAGTTTTCATAGGTTTGTGGGTTTATTTCTGGGTCTTCTATTTGGTTCCATTGATCTACTTTTCTGCTTCTATGCCAATATCTTCCCGTTTTTATTACTATTGCTCTATCGTACAGCATGAGATCAGGGATGCAAATACCTCCCGATCATCTGTTGTTGTACAGGAACGTTTTGGAAATTCTGGGTTTTTTCTTTCTCCTTATGAAGTTAAGAATTTTTCTTTCAAGTTCTGTAAGATTTGTGTTGGTATGTTGATGGTAATTGCATTGAATCTGTAGATTGCTTTTGGCAGGATGTCCAAATTCACTATGTTAATCCTACCAATCCATGAGCACCAGAGATCTTTCCATCTTCTGATATCTTCTTCAATTTCTTTTTTCAGAGACTTGAAGTTTTTCTCAAACAGGTCTTTCACTTGCTTGGTTAGAGTCACACCAAGGTTCTTTCTGTTATTGCTGGCTATTGTGAAGGGTGTCATTTCCATGATTTCTTTCTTGGCCCCTTTGTCTTGGGTATACAGGAGAGCTTTCTGAATTTTTTTAATTAATTTTGTATCCAGCCACCTTTGCTGAAGGTGTTTATCAGTTGAAGGTGTTCTCTGGTTGAATTTTTGGGGTCACTCATATATACTATCATATCATCTGTGAATAGTGAAACTTTGACCTCTTCCTTTCCTATTTGTATCCCTTGATCTACATTACTGGTATTATTTCTCTAGCTAGGACTTCCAGTAATATGTTGAATAGATATGGAGAGAGTGGGCAGCCTTGCCTTGTCCCTGATTTCAGTGGGATTGATTGAAGTTTCTCTCCATTGAGTTCGATGTTGGCTATAGGTTTGCTGTATATTGCCTTTACCATTCTTAGGTATGTGCCTTGTATTCCTGATCTCTCCAAGACTTTAAACATGAATGGATGTTGAACTTTGTCAATTTTTTTTGGCATCTAAGGAGATTATCACCACCAAAACTTTCAGTCAGAATACATGGAGGAAAAATATTCACTGACAAAACTAAATTTAAGCAAATATATACAATAATCCAGCCTTCCAGAAGATAGTAGAAGAAAAACTTCAAACAAAGGAGATGAACAACACCCAAGAAAATGCAGAATAAAGACACCATCATATCAAAAAGAAAAAAGAAAAAAGCAAATACACAATCACCAGCAAAACAAGTAATCATTGGTCACTAATATCAATTAATATCAATGGTTTCAACTGTCCAATAAAAAGACACAGACTAACAGAATGGGTGCGAAAACAGATTATATCTTTGTACTACATTCAAGAAACATACCTCTGCAACAAAGGCAGACACTACCTCAAAGAACAGAGCTGGGAAAAGGTTTTCTTTTTTTTAATTTTATTTTGTTTATATGCAATATTTTTTTTAATTTTATTATATTAATTACACTTTATTCACTTTGAATCCCCCCATAAGCCCCTCTCTCCTCCCTTCATGATCCCACCCTCCCTCCCCCTTCTTCACAAGCCCCCCCAAGTCTACTGAT
This sequence comes from Meriones unguiculatus, assembly GCF_030254825.1. Lineage (NCBI taxonomy): Eukaryota > Metazoa > Chordata > Mammalia > Rodentia > Muridae > Meriones > Meriones unguiculatus. Next base: position 117,473,755 of record NC_083369.1, read on the forward strand.
AGGGATGATCCTCCTGTCCTTCTTTCTGATTTTAGTCTCATCAGGAGTGGCTGCACTATCATCTTCTGTGGCTTGGTAAGGCTGCTCCCCCTTTGGGGGAGGTGATCAAAGAACAGGCAAATCAGATTATGTCAGAGGCATTCCCTCTTCCCATTACTATGGACCCCACTTCGACACTAAACTGCCATGGGCTTCATCTGTGCAGGAGTTCTAGGTTATCTCCATGCATGGTATTTGGTTGGAGTATGAGATTCTGGGAAGACACATGTGTTCAAATATTCTGGGTCTCTTGCTCTCCTTGTGGGGTTCCTGTCCTCTCCATATCTTACTATTTCCTACTTCTTACATAAGATTCCATGCACACTGCCCAAAAGTTGGCCATAAGTTTCAGCATCTGCTTTGATAGTCTGCAGGGCAGATCCTTTCAGAGGCCCTCTGTGGCAGGTTCTTAACTTGTTTCCTGTTTTCTTCTTCTTCTGATGTCCATTCTCTTTTCCTTTCAGGATGGGGATTGAGCATTTTAGTCAGGGACCTCCCTCTCGATTAGTTTCTTTAGATTTACAGATTTTAGTAGGTTTATCCTAAATTATATGTCTATATGAGTGAGTATAGACCGTGTGTGTCTTTCTGCTTCTGGGACAGCTCACTCAGGATGATCCTTTACAGTTCCCACCATTTACCTGCAAATTTTATGATTTCCTTATTTTTCATTGCAGAGTAATATTCCATTGTGTAGATGTACCACAATTTCTGTATCCATTCTTCAGTTGAGGCGCATCTGGGTTGTTTCCAGCTTCTGGCTATTACAAATAAAGCTGCTACAAACATGGTTGGGCAAATGTCCTTATTGTGTACTTGAGCCTCTTATGGATATACACCTAGGAGTGGTATGGTTGGATCTTGAGGAAGCACTTTTCTTATTTGTCTGAGAAAGCGCCAGATTCCTGAGTGGTTTTACAAGTTTACATTTCCACCAGCAGGGAAGGAGGGTTCCTCTTTCTCCACAACCTCTCCAGCATGTGGTGACACTTGAGTTTTTGATCTTGGCCATTCTGATGAATGTAAGGTGAAATCTCAGGGTCGTTTTGATTTGCATATCTCTGATGGCTAATTACGTTAAACATTTCTTTATGTGGTTCTCTGCCATTTGATATTCCTCTATAGAGAATTTTCTGTTTAGCAAGTATTTTGTTGAGTATTTTTCCCTCCATGTTCATAAGAAAGACTGGCCTGAAATTCTCTTTCTTTGTTGGGTTTTTGTGTGGTTTAGGTACCAAGATGACTGTGGCTTCATAAAATGAGTTTGGTAGTGTTCTTTCTGTTTCTATCTTGTGGAATAGTTTGAAGAGAACTGGAGTTAGCTCTTCTTTGAAATTCTGGTACAATTCTGCACTGAATTAATCTGGTCCTGGACTTTTTTTTTTTTTTTTTTTTTTGTATGGGAGACTTTCGATGACCACTTCTATTTCCTTGGGAGATATGATATAAGACTATTTAATTGATTTACCTGGTCTTGATTCAGGTTTGGTAAGTGAAATCAATTATGAAAATTGTCCATTTCATTTAGATTTTCAAATTTTGTGGCACATAGACTTTTGAAGTTAAGTCCTAATGATTGTTTGGATTTCCTCAGTGTCTGTAGTTATGTCCCCCTTTTCATTTCCGATTTTGTTGATTTGGATGGTGTCTCTCTGCCTTTTAGTTAGCTTGGCTAAGGGTTTGTCTATCTTGTTGCTTTTCTCAAAGAACCAGCTCTAGGTTTCATTGATTCTTTGAATTGTTTTATTTGTTTCTAATTGATTAATTTCAGCCCTGAGTTTGATTATTTCCAGCCGTCTACTCCGTTTTGGTTTGTCTGCTTCTTCTTTTTCTAGGGTTTTTAGGTGAGCCATTAAGTTGCTTGAATGAGCTGTCTCTAATTTCTTCTTAAAGGCACTTAGTGCTATGGACTTTCCTCTTAACACTGTGTCCCACAAGTTTGGGTATGACATAGCCATCTGAATAGCTAATTAATTAGACTTCAAACCACAATTAGTCATAAAAGATGGAGAGGGACACTTTATTGTCGTCAAAGGAAAAATCCACCAGGAGAACATCACAATCCTGGACATCTATGGACCAAATACAAGGGCTCCTGCATTTGTCAAAGAAACATTAATAAAACTTAAACACATTGATCCCAACACCTTCATAGTGTAAGACTCCAACTCTCCCATCTCATTAAGGGACAGATCATTGAGACAGAAGCTAAACAGAGAAATGATGACACCTACAGAGGTGTTTATTTTTATGTTTCTTTTAAATTTTTATTTATATTTTTATACAGTATAGTTTATTCACTTTGTATTCCCAGTGTAGCCTCCTCCATCCTCCCCTTCCAATTCCACACTCCCAACCCCATCTCCTCTCATGTCCCTCCCCAAGTCCACCTAAAACTTAGGTTTTCCTCCCCGTCACTCTGACACCAGCCCATCAAGTCTCATCGGGACTGGCTTCATTGTCCTCCTTTGTTTCCTTGTATGGCTGCTCTCCCATCGAGGGAGATGATCAAAGAGCCAGCCACTGAGTTCACACCAGAGACATTCTCTGTTATCATCATTAGGGAACCCACACAGAGACCGAGATATCATGGCCCACATCTTTGCGGGGGCTCTAAGGGTTAGCAAAACATTTACAGAGGTTTTAAATGAAATGGAACTAATAGATGTCTATAGAACATTTCACTCAAACACAAAAGAGTGTACCTTCTTTTCAGTACCTCATGACACCTTCTCAAAAATTGACCATAGAGCAGGGCACAAAGCCAGCCTTAACAGATACCAGAATATAGAAATAATTCCTTGTAGCATATCAGACAACCATGGTCTAAAACTAGACCTCCACCTTAACAGAAATAACAAAAAGCCTACACACACACACATGGAAACTGAACAACTCTCTACTCAATGACTTTTGTTTAGGGAGGAAATAATGAAAGGAATTAAAGATTTCCAAATATTCAATGAAAATGAAGGTACAATTTATCCTAACTTATGGGACACAATTAAAGCAGTGCTAAGAAGAATCTTCACAGCATTAAATGTCTTCATAAAAAATTCAGAGGCCTCTAATACAAGCAAATTAATGGCGTACCTGAAAGAACAAGAAAAAAAAGAAGCAGATACATCCAAGAGGAGTAGATGGCTGGAAATAACCAAATTCAGGGCTGAAGTCAATAAATAACAAACAATGAAAACAATTCAAAGAATCAACAACACCAAGAGCTAATTCTTTGAGAAAATCAGCAAGACAGACAAACACTTAGCCAAACTAAATCAAAGGAAGAAGGACACTGTCCAAATCAACAAATTCAGAAATGAAAAGGGAAACAAAAATACAGACACCTTGGAAATCAAAAGAATCATTAAGTCCTGCTTCAAAAGCCTATAAGCAACAAAATTTGAAAATCTAAATGAAATGGACAATTTTCTTGATAGATTCCATTTATCAAAGCTGAATCAAGATCAGGTAAGTAAATTAAATAGTCCTATATACCTGAAGGAAATAGAAGTTGTCATAAATAATCCTCCCACCAAAAAATACCATGGGTATAATAGAATTCTACCTGACCTTCAAAGAAGAGCTAACACAAATACTCTTCAAACTATTCCACAAAATAGCAACAGAAGGAACATTGCAAACTTCATTCTATGAGCTGACAGTCACATTGATACCTAAACCTCACAAAGACGCTACAAAGAAAGAGAACATCAGACCAATCCCACTTATGAACATTGATGCAAAAATACTGAATAAAATATTCACAAACAGAATCCAAGAACACATTAAAGATATCATCCAACACAACTAAGTAGGCTTGATCCTGGGCATGCAGGTGTATTTCAACATATGAAAATTCATCAATGTAATACAGCATATAAACACACTAAAGGAGGAAAACCACATGATCATCTCCTTAGATGCCAAAAAAATTGACAAAATCCAATACCTATTCATGTTTAAAGTCTTGGAGAGATCAGGGATACAAGGCACATACCTAAACATTGTAAAAGCAACATAGAGGAATCCTATAACTAACATCAAACTAAATGGGGAGAAATGAAGTCAATCCCACTGAAATCAAGGACAAGGCAAGGCTCCCCACTCTCTCCTTGTCTCTCCAACATAGTTCCTGAAGTCCTAGCTAGAGCAATAAGACAACTAAAGGAGATATAGGTGATAGAAATCAGAAAGGAAGAAGTCAAAATATCACTATTAGCAGATGATTAGTAGTTTACATGAGTGACCCCAAATATTCTACCAGAGACCTCCTTCAGCTGATAAACACCTTCAGGAAAGTGGCTGGATACAAAATTTACTCAAAAAAACAAAACAAAACAAAACAAAAAAACCTGAAGCCATCCTGTATACAAAAGACAAATGGGCTGAGGAAGAAATTAGGGAAAAAATAATTTCACAATAGCCACAAATAACATTAAAGTACCTTGGTGTGACTCTAACCAAGCAAGTAAAAGAACTGAAAAAAAAGCTAAAATGATACGCTCAGGATGCAAGGCTAAGCACTGCACTCAGGGTCAACCGCTTTGGACCCAGAGAAGAGCATGTCTGATTGCATGCGGGTTGATGCCCTAGGTCCTGCCTCTGAGAAAAAGGTATCAGACGGGTCTGATGCTCTTTGGGTGGATGACACCTAAATGAACATCTGTACAAAGTCCCAATTTATTTCTAATATCAGAGATCAGACCTCTACTCTTGCCTGATGCTTCTAAAACAAAAAGGGGGAACTGTAGAGAGCTGCGGAATGCTATGCCTTAAAGATGGAGCTGGTTTCCGCCTTCCACCTTCCCGATGGTGAGTGCTCTCTGTCATGAACAATTCCACATTTGGCTAAGGCTGAGGATCTGGCTTGCTTCCATGTATGTGGACCTATCTGCATTGCCCCCGTGGCACGCCTGGGTTGGCTACCCAGAGGCTATTTAAGCTGTGGGATGGCTTTCCCCGGGGTCCGAGGATTGTTCAATGTTCCTGAATAAACTGCATTGAAAAAAAAAAATAAAAAATAAAAAAAATAAATAAATCATTAGATCTACTCAAAAAAAAAAAAAAGATCTGAAGAAAGAAACTGAAAGAGATATTTGAAGATGGAAAGGTTCCACATGCTAATGGATCTGTATGAATAACAGTGAAAATGGCCACCCTACAAAAAGCAATCTATAGCATCAACACAATTCCCAAAAAAATACCAACATAATATTTTACAGACCTTGAAAGAACAATTCTCAATTTCATATGGAAAAACAAAAACTCAGAATAGCTAAAACATTCCGGTACAATAACAGATCTTCTGGAGGTATCTCCATCCCTGATCTCAAGTTGTACTATAAAGCAACAGTAATAAAATTGGCATGTTTCTCGCATAGAAACAGACTGACAGATTTTATGGAATCAAATCAAAGACCCATAAATAAACCTACACACAAATGGGAACTTAATTTTGACAAAAAAAAAAAAAGCCACAACCATACAATGGAAAAAAGACCATATCTTCATCAAATGGTGCTGATCTAACTGGATGTCGATATGTAGAAGAATGCCAAGAGGCCCATATTATTACCCTTCACAACAAGAAAAGAAGAGAAGAGAAGCGAAGAGAAGAGAAGGGAAGAGAAGGGAAGAGAAGAGAAGAGAAGAGAAGAGAAGAGAAGAGAAGAGAAGAGAAGAGAAGAGAAGAGAAGAGAAGAGAAGAGGAGAAGAGAAAAGAAGAGAAAAGAAAAGAAAAGAAAAGAAAAGAAAAGAAAAGAAAAGAAAAGAAAAGAAAAAGAAAAAGAAAGAAAAGAAAGAAGGCAGGCCATATAGTCTTTAAGTGATTTTTAGCACCTTTATTTTCCGTGTAACTGTTGTAGAGATATACCAATTCTTAGTAGTTCTCTCAAATACTACTACCGTATTTCACATAAGCCAGGAATTGTAAGTTAGCGCTTAAAAGCTATTTCGCCCCTAGCCAATTGCATGTACCTTTGGGACTGACTACAATTCAAAAGATTCTTTATACTGCAGATTCTGTTAAGATGATTAAAAAAAACTCACAGAAGAGTGTTGTGTAAATTTTGTCCCTATTTTCAGGTTTTTTTTGTTATTGTTGTTAGCAAAGCTGGCTTTAACTGGCAGAATTCATTTTCCACAGTGTTCTTTGCCTACTTACCCTGGCCTAGTACTGGTCTGAAGATTTTCATGTCGTTTAATAATCACGGTAGTCCAGGACTACACTTTCATTCCTTTTTTATAAAAAGGAAAACAAGCAAAAGCATTCAGAAATTCACATATGATCATACTACAGCAATGAATTCAGGAACAACAGACTGAAAATCATTTCTCTCTCAACATTTAAACTGTTGACTGGCATTAAGAAACTAAAGTATCTAAACTTACCTGTTAAACAAAAGTAAACGTAGTTATTGGTCATGTTATGAAGATTCAAGGGGGTAATTTATTTAAAATTTCTAGATGAACCATATGTAATGAGAGCACAGTAGTGGTTCCCTGTACCTCTTTCCCTGGTAAATGAGAACCAAATTTTTCATTTATATCTTGATTTCCAAGAAAATCTCTGTATCTTTCAGCTTATGGCTGAAATTTAGCAAAACCTGGACTTTACACTTGTTTGCTTTCTGTGGGTAGGCATCCAAAAAACATGAGAAGCTGAGTAGTCTGCATAGATTACCTGGCTCTTCTTAAGGCTAGCTTCACATTGTAGATTGGTGTAAACTCTCAACTTTCCTCACCAACTATGGCTGTAATACTCATTCTAGAATGAAGGCCACATCAGTGGTTTTAAAATATGTATGTTGTTCAAGAGTTTAATATCATACAATGATGAGTCACAGAAGTAGGGATATTAGATCTACTTTTTTAATTTTGAAGATGATATCAGAAGGGATGCCCATACTTCAACACACTTTCTTTGAGATAATTTCAAAAGGCATGTTAATATACCAATTCTTAGTAGTTCTCTAAAATATTACTACAGTATTTCACATAAGCCAGGAATTGTAACATAGCGCTGAAAAGCTATTTCAACTTAGATTTATTTATTTGTTTGTTTGTTTGTTTATTTATTTATTTATTTAGATTATAGCAACTTATATTTTAGTGTTTCAGGGACTAAACGAAACATTTTGTGTACTTTTCATTCTAACATGAAATACCTGTTTAAAGATATATAATCTGGCATAGACATTAAATGGGCCTGAAGCTTCAGTTAGGGAATGTCAGTGTAAAGATGGAACCTAAGCAGGGACATTTCAGAGGTGACATTTGTAAAAAATAGGTCATCTGGCTCATTGGGTAAAAATGTTTGCTATCAAGCATGTGGACCTGAGTTCAAATCCCCAGCCTCTATGTAGAAATCCATGCACAGATGTTTGTGTATCTGTAACTGTGGCATTATATGGAAGGAAATCAGAGATTTCTGTAAGCTGGTCCACAGCCTAGCAAAAACGGTAAGCTTCCAGTAAATTAGAGACAGTCTCAAGGGATTAACATGTAATCCCTTGTGTAACCTGGTGTACAGATTATGCGCCATGACAGCAAAGGCTATAAAAAAATAAAAAAAAATAAAACCACCTGTCTCAAATAAAAAGAAAAAAAAACAAAGAGAGAGAGAGAGAGAGAGAGAGAGAGAGAGAGAGAGAGAGAGAAGAAGACACCCAACAGCCCCTCTCATCTCTACATGCCATTTTGTGGAACACTAATAAACATATACCATACACAATAAATAAGTAAATCATTTAATTAATAAATAGATAAATTTAGGTCAGAAAGTTAGAACTGAGAACATAAAGCTATGATAATTGCATGCTAATGGAGTTAAAAAGACTTATGGAATTGATCACATTATTCTCTCACTTCAATAGTTTAAATTTAAAATTTACTTCAGAATCTTCACTTTCCCCAGGAGCCAGAGATGGTGATGACCTGTGAAGCTATTTCCAAGCACTTTGTAATTACTGCTTTCTTTTTTTCCCAATTCCACAATCCCCTTCCATCACTACAGATCCCTTCACTACTTATTTATTTTCACAAAAAGTCTTTGAAAATGTACATTAAGTAAGATCGTTAATTACACTGTGATTTTGTTTTGTACTCACAATTTCTTTAAATACTACAAAATCTCAGCACCAGCACTACTGAAAATGGTGATGCATTCCAGACCAGGAGGCAACCTGCAAGTGATGGGCTGAACCAGGGGCCCTGCATGCACTCACTTGAAGGCACACTCACTAGCCCTCAGGTCTAATCGGGATGCACAGGGTTATTCTCTACCTATTCTCTACCCTCAGATTTGGACCATAGAGGAACCCGCACCCCCTCTTGCATGTAAGCTCAACATTCCATGCATCTACATGCTCAGCACCCTGTTCTTCATGGCACACTTCTGAGCACACACCTGTGCTTAATTGCTCGCACTTGCACACCTGTGACCTTCCTCCCTTAGCTACAATGGAAACACCAATATCTGCTCTCAAAACTGTGTGGACCTCTCTTATCTTCCTGAAGAATACTCCAGACACAAAAGAAAGACCTACGCAGTCTGAAATACAAACTAGGAATAAATTGAGCAAAGGTTACAGATAAACAGATAGCTAGAGGTTGGCATAAGAACACATCCAACAAAAATCAGGACATCATGGCTTCACCAGGAACCTCAAATGTTAATGGACATGCTAATTCATTGGAAAAACAGGAAAATTATCTCACTTCAAGGCTCATCAATATATTAGAGGCACAAAAAGAGAAAATGAACAAAGCTCTTAAGGGAACAGAGGCAAATACAGCCAAACAAATAGAGGCACGAGTAGAGGTATATAGAGAGGAAATGAACAAAGCTCTCAAAGAAATACTGGCAACTGCAGCCAAATTAATAGAGGTACAATTAGAGGCACAATTAATGGCATATAGACAGCAAACGAACAAAAAATCAGAGGTCATCATGGAAAGACAGGAATCCATATTCAAACGTATGAAGGAAATGATGCAAGACATGAAAACACAATTAGAATCAATAAAGAAAACACAAAAGAGAAAACCCTAGAGTTGGAGAACTTAGAAAAATGATCAGGAACCACAAAGGTCAGCATCACCAACAGGATACAAGAGATGGAATAGATAATCTCAGGCGCTGAAGATACACTAGCCAAAACTAATACATTTCTCAAAGAAAAAGTAAAATGAGAAAAGTTCCAAACACAAAACATCCAGGAAATCAAGGATAGCATGAAAAGACAATATCTAAGAATAATAGAAACAGATGAAAAAGAAGATTCCAAGGTCCAAGGTACACAAAGTATTTTCAAGAATATCATAGAAGAAAAATTTCCCAACTTAAAGAAAGAGATGTCTATAAACATACAAGAGGCCTTCAGAACAACAAATAGACTAGATCAGAAAAGAAACTCCTCAAGTCACATCATAGTCAAAGCACTAAATCTACAGAACAAAGAAAAAAATATTAAAAGCAGTAAGGGGAAAAGGCCAAGTAACATACAAAGGTAGACCTATAAGAATCACACCAGACTTCTCCACTGTAACTATGAGAGCCAGAAGGGCCTGGACAGATGTCATGCAGAATCTAAAAGACCAAAGATGCCAATGCAGACTACTATACACAGAAAGCATTCAATCAACATAGATGGAGAAAACAAAACATTCCATGACAAAACAAAACTTAAACAATATCTACACAGGAACCCAGCCCTACAGAAGGTACTATAAGGTAAACTCCAATCCAATGAAAACAGCTACACATAAGAAACCACAGGACATAGATAATTTCACAACAGAAAAATAAATAAAAGAAAGCAAGCATAGAAACACAGTAACATCACTAACTCCACAATAAAAGGAACTAATATTCATTGATCACTATTAACTATCAGCATCAAGGGACTCAACTCTCCAATAAAAACACACAGACTAAAAAATGTTTGGAGAAACAGGATCCAACATTGAAATTTATCAACATTTTGAACATCAACACTTTGAGTTGTCTCAAAATCTAAAATTAATATGCGCCTAGCCTATTTTAAGAAAGAGAAAGGCTGTACTGAATACAAGGACTTACAATAAAAGTTAAAATGATATATTTTAATTCTCAGGGGCATCATCGTATTGTTGAGGATATCATCAGTAATTATTCATTACATAAATCCTGTAAAAAACACTACCTTAGCTCAGGATTCTGAATTTCAACTTACAATAAAGTGGCAATCTCTCTCTTCTCTGTGTTCTCCTCTCTCTCCTTAAATGCAATTTTGTTTTTCCTCTTAATAAAGGGGAATGTTATATTCTCCTTTATGAAGTAAAAGCTGCTATTCACCAAAACTGACTTTCTATATGAACCTGGACCACTGTTCTAAGCCCAGCTACTGAAAAGGCTAGCAACAAATTGTCAATCCTGACTCATGATTTTCTTTTAAAAAATGTGAAGAGTTCACAGTATCACTCAGTGGTAGAACACTTGCCTAATGTGTGCAAAGACCTAGGTTTTTCCTAATACCAAATAAATAAATAAAATTTAGATTGCTCATGGTGGCCCAAGGTTTTGTTCCTGTTTTCACTTGTTCTGTTCTCACAGTTCCTTCCTTCCCAGTCTCCTCAATCTGGCTACTCCTGAGGCCCAGAATATTCTTCAAGGGCTCCACAGGCTTAACTCCCTGTTTCTTCAAGTCTTTGTTCAGATGCTTGATTCTTTAGTTCTTGTCATTATTAATTTTTACTTTGTATTCAGAGAGGTGTTTCAAAATGATACTTTCACACATATGTATCATTGTAGTTCATTGTTCTATACCTTACTTCCCTTGTCCTCCCTTTCCTTCTTACTGGCCTCTTTGTTCTCCACTACTGCTCCAGTAACAAGCTCAATGCACCCTTCTGCTTCCCACACATGCACAGAATTTGACTCAATCTAAATGGGTCACACGATTGTGTAATGGTTCTCTTCCAAACTTAATGAAATGTAAGGGAGGGATTCCCATGGAGGGAAGGATACGACCTAACTTACTCTTGTAGCCTCTGAATAGAACTCACAGAGAAGGCACTTGATAAATATTTCTTCACTGAAAAACCAAATTCACAGTCGGGCGGTGGTACACACACCTGTAATTCCAGCATTCAGGAAGCAGAGGCAGGAGGATCTCTGTGAGTTCAAGGCCAGCCTAGTCTACATAGTAAGTCTAGGAGAGCCAACTCTACACAGAGAAACCCTGTCTCAAAACCCATCCCCCCCCCAGAAAAGAAAAAAATGGAAAAGCAAATTTACTAGACATTTCCAATCATCTTAAAGATACAGCAAAATTAGAAGGTGTTTTTAGGTTGAAAGTAATTGTATTTGCCCCCTTTATGGAAATAAACATGTAAAACTATGAAGCAGTATAAGCTTTCTTACATTGTTTATTTTGGACATTTTGTTAGTGTAATGCAAAGTTTATTAGCATATGTAGTTATCCATATATATGTGTGTGCACACATACAATTCCTTCAGAGATATAAAATTTATATTGTAATACTAATTGATTTAGTCTTGGTAAAGAATGAGAGCCATTAAAAGGGAAATATTATTTTTCAATAATAGTTCTGTAACAATATTCTGTAAAAAATGTTTTCAAGGTAGGCTACAGAAAAGAAAAAGTGCAAAGATAAGTCTTGGCTCATTTTCTGCTTCTACTACATAAACATATAAAAGAAGTACACCACATGATCATCTCATTAGATACAAAAAAGGCCTCTGACAAAATCCAAAACTCTTCATTGATAAATATCCTGGAGCAATTAGGGATATTAGAGACATACTTAAAAAATAATAAACATGGTCTGTGAGATTCTATCGAACACCGGCCATAATGTCTAATACCAAAAACATTGATCATTGGCAGAGTCTATACAGAGGGGTAAGAGGATAGATTTATTAAAGCCAGTGCTTGATTTTTAAATCCATGTGCATTTAGATGTAAATCTTTATCTATCACTATGGTCTGGCCTGAATGAAGTTTTGTTGTTTTGTTTTATTTGTATTTCAAAATGTGAAAACTAAAGAATCATAAAACAATTGAACCCAAATAAGCCTTTTTTCATTATTTCTCATAAATAAATGAACTTATCAAGGGCAAAAATCATTGTGTATAAGGAAAAGACATCAATAATCCAAACCTGTTATGAGGAAGAAAGATGATAATGCATGTTAATCCAGTGGTGAGCTCTATTAGGATCCTTGTGCTTTTGTTACACATGGGGGCATTTGTAATGCACACTCATGTTTCAGTTGATTGTTTGAAACCTAATCACAACACCCCATGAATACTCCCTTCCAAATATTGGGGAAATCTTCTCCCACAAAATGTACTCTTTTACTTTGTACTGGCATGAAAGATTAAGAAAAGAATGGAATGTATTTTTCAGTATTGTACCTGAAATTACATGATTAATTCACATTTTATAACTGCTCATACAACAAGAGAAATACAGGTCTTTTTCCAGAAAATACATTTATTCAGAAACCATATGACTAGCTGAAACTAATTAAACTCAACTAAAGGGCTGATATGTAAAATGTGGCTCAATTGAAAAGTCATTTCACGTACGATTATTCCATTAAAATTATTTTCATTTCCATAGTCAAAGTAAACTAAAGTCACCAAGAAAACTGGAATGGCCCCTACTATTAAAACTGACTTTTTGTTGGTTGAAGGTCTGGTTATCTTGTTGCTATGGTAATGTGGAAAATAAAGTCACTCCTTTCCCTTATGTTGCTAGTATAAGATTTGCTAAAGTGTTCTCTTTCTTGAAGCTTGAATAAGAAATAATCACTGCTGATTTGGTTATGGAGTCTTCCCCAGTCCATTCCCATATCAAACCAGTATGTGAAGCATTTCATCTGTCACTAGAGGAACATAAACAGTTAATTTAACCAAATTATATCTCTGAATAAATTCAACATAGTGCTTATAACATACACCTGCTGTGATAAGCTCAGACTATAGGCTGACCTCACATGACACAGAAATATCAACAACAGAGTTTCTGAGAATCTTCTGCTGTCTGTGTGTCCTGAATCCCGGTTGTTTCCAAGAGTCATTTAAATTGTAAATTGCTATGACCTCATGTACAGGGTGGAATAATTAGTAAATAACTAGATACATAAAATATCTTTCCATTTTTCTCTTAAATTACTACAATTTAAGCAAGCACAAATTTCAAATCTCCCTAGTAAACATTTGAAAATTGTGAGTTGCCAGATAAGAACTGGTACGCAAAATAACATGAACACTTCATTTCTGACCCTTTCTGATGTACTGCTAGTGACAGAGATGACTTATTCAATAAAAGGAGAATGCAGAATCTTTTTTATCAAAATGATTTTGGGCTTTTTACTGATATCTTTTTATCTCTCACTTTCCATTCAGAAACCACCAAGAATCTCTTCCAGGCTTTCTTCATGGCATTTTTCATATCCTTATTCCTAAAAGTGCAAATAATAAATTGAACAAGGGAGCTATAATGTTGTAAAATATCGCCACCATTTTATCAGAGGAGAAAGCAGATGGTGGGTGTGCATATACAAATAAGCATGGGACAAAGAACAAAATCACAACTGCAATGTGAGACCCACAGGTGGAGAGAGTTTTCCATTGCCCTTTACAACTGTAGGCTTTCAGAGAGCACAGGATGACACCTTAGGATACAAGCAAAATAGAAAAGATTATTATGCAGTAAGACCCACTCTCGCCAACCACCAAAAGGCTGAAGCTATGTGTATCAGTGCAGGCAAGTAAAATCACAGATAGTTTTTCCATAAGAGCACCAGATAAGTATTTCAGCTCTTGAATTCATTTTGTACAGACACATACTCAACCAACTGTTTCTGGTTCCTCTTTTGTGTGGACAATTGAAATACTATTGGTACCTGCCATCTCTTGTCTTGCCTTCTCCCAGAGCCTCTGTGCTTAAAGACCCTGTACCCTGGAGTGATAGAGACATCTTCTGTAGTGTGTGCATGGTTACTTTTTTCATGCCTGAAGCTACAGGGGTCTGGCTGGGGGGAACTAGGTGACAGAGGTGTAAGTGAACAGTACTTCCTGGTTTCCACAAAGAATTGGCTACTTGCAGAAACCTATTTCTATGACACTGTGGTTGCCATGACAACGAGGACAAGCCATTCTTTCCTGGTTACAGATGTATTTCTGAAGGATACTCACAGACTGAAGAGGTGAGATCAGTAGACAACCACAGGAAGCATGTAGGTAGGTGCCTTCAGCCAACCTGAGTGACTCTGTGAGCTGACCCTCTGAGTGTGCCCTGGGAGCCTGTGTGCTTGTTCATGGGACAGGAGTTGTTGTCACTACTACTGTTTGAAGTGAAGCCCAAAAGTCCCAGCCTTGTCTCTTTGTCCTTAGGTGACAACCCTTTGGTGCCAGCTTTATCATTTCAGGCCATGAAAGCATAGTTCCCCAACACATGTGAATGGATACCTTTTCTCTCTTTGGCGATGATTGTCACTTGTGTGCTTGACAGAATGACTGCATCTGTGTGGCAGCACCTTAATGCCTAGATAGTTGTGGCGTTTGTTGTCTTAGAGAGAAGCTGGAAGGCATTTAAGGCAGAGGTGTATCTGGGCCTCCCTTTGTGGCTGGGGTGAAGCCTTATGAGTGGGAGGTGGGTGCTGACCTGCAGGCATTTTTTGGATGATTGTTTATAGGAAGTGGTGATACTCTCCGGGCCTGGATATCTGCCACGGGCCTACAAAAAGATACCTGCCTCTAATACTGGCCACTAATGGCAGTTGTGTATACTGAAGTAAAACACCTGGTGTCATGAATACCCGAGGAGAGAGGAGAGGCCAGACTTTGTTCCCCCAACAGGCATTAGTATGTGTCTGTGTCTGAGACTTTACAGTGCTCTGAATTGGGTTAAGAACCAGCTGGGAATTAGAGAGTGTGCAGCCATGGATTCCCCATAACCCACCAACACATCAGGATCCCTCTGTGTGTCTCTGCTCCTCTGTGTGACCAATATACACTATACCCTTCTTGCACCTTCTCATCAGACTTCCTTTAACCCATGTGTCTGTCTTGCACACAGGAAAGGAAGCTATTGTTCCCATCTGCAGAAAATGTGAATAGACTTCACACACAGCAATTGTGCCCAAGTTCTTGATAAAAGGCCTTTGGTCCCAGGGCTGAAGCATGTACTGAGACAGGGATTTCAGTATTCTACTTCTTCTCTTTGTGCCTCTGGAAAAGAGAGCACTGTTTTTGCCAGAAAGGTAACTATCACAGAAATTTCAGCAAAGCATTGGTTGAAAGTAGTGGTCTGGAGGCAGGTGATGCCTGAAACAGTGGAGGCAGGTGGCAATACCGATAACATTTAAGTAGTCTGTAGGAAGGGCAAGGACTTTCATATGCCCTGGAGCAACAGGCATACAAAGACAGAATACACAAAGGGGGTGTGGGTGGCGGAGTGTGGACTGATATGAGTGCATGCACATCTCTCTATGTCTGGGTTACAGATGATGCCTGAATAGCATGGTTTGTGGGCTTGAACACACACTTTGTATTCCCAGATATGATTTCTAAGTGAAGTATGTGAGTCTGAGAACGTACTGCCCGAGGGAAGCTGAACATTGTGCAGACCTGTGCAGCGTAAAAAGGGTGCATTTTGTAAGTATAACTCATATATCTGAGGTTTCTAAGGGTACCCTGTGAGGCATGGTGTCTGGATGGTGGTGATGTGGTTGGGCCTGATGGTGCTCATTCATCCTTGCTGGAGGGCCAGTTCAAGGAAGATCCAGAAGAAGACAGCCTAAGGTACCTGAGGGGGTTATAGTTTCCTCTGTGTTCTCAGGAGACACCTGTGTCCCAACGTCTAGGACTCCAAGGGAGCTGCATCAGAGGGAGCCAGCTAACCATGTTAGATGATACAGCCTCATCAGAAGAAGGGTTCCTGTTGGTGATCACTAAAATGAACTCCATACTTCCAACATACGCATTTAGTGCTGCATCATCCAGCAGATGTGGCCTGAGACACACCTAGCCTCCTTTATGTAGATAGCCACTTTATGCATTGTGAGATCAGATTTGAAGTCAGTAATGCTTGGAAGGGAATGCAACAGGAGAGACACTGCACATTTGCATTGTGAATAGGGGGCTAGCGTGTACCACCAGTAGTTTATGGATACAGGGGTTCAGAAGGAAAGGACTGAGGAATTGAGGAGAATGTCATTGCTCTCCACCCCCTACTTCTGTAAGGTTAGGAATTCCTAGGATAAGATCTGGGGTCTCTATGCTCGGTATGGCCACACTCACAGAGGGGACCTGTTGTAATGGGAGTTCCCAAGATGATTTGTGTCACAGGAGCCTCCAGTTCAGAGTGCTCTGTTTCACTATGGCTCATGGTGCCCTGGTAATGTCAAGAATCAAATTTGCATCCTAGCATGAATAGTGAACATGGGTGGCATGTGGGTCTTTCTTGGTTCTTCCTCTGTGTTGTAGTTCTTCTCAGCAAGCACAGCCTCTTGAGGATCAGACAGATGAGTTTTCCCTCAGGTGACATGCACACTGCTGATAGGAAACTGGCCGGCTCAAGGAAGAAGCAGTCAAGAGCAGATTAGCTACCACCATAAACACACACACACAGAGGGAGAGACAGAGAGAGACAAACAGACAGATGGACAGAGAGGAGAAGAAAGGGTTGAAATTACACTGAGATGGTTAAGGGGAGGACTATGTTGAGAGGGACAGTATGGAGGAACATGAAGAGGAGAGCTGCAATACAGATGAGATTGAATATCACGAGACCTAGGGATGGGCACATGACCATCCATATCATCAAGTAGCTACTTTAATTTCCTGTCTAAGACTTTATGGATTAACATTAGGGCACAGAGGTTGGAGACAGGAGAGGTCAGTGATCTGTAATCTCTTGGATGAATACTGCTCATCACAGGCAGATATGGGTGTGCAGGGTCTACCATAGGCTTGACATTGCAGCAGGAGGGTGCACAGTTCCAACAGAGACACTTGTCTCCCTGTCATGTCACATAACCCTGTTGCTTGCCATCTGAAATCACTGAGTCTTCCAATTAATTAATAAGCATGTCTGTTTAGTAAAGAAGTAGCTTCTCTTTGGGATCTCGCCAAGTGTGCCCTGTAGACACTTGATGCCATAGTGAGGTCCACAATGGAAACAGAACTAAGCTGAAAGATTGGTGGTGGGCTGGTGGGGTAGCCAGAAGCTATGAAAGCAGCCATCTTCTCTTACCATGTTATGCGAATCACCATGAAGAGTTCCCCACCTCCTTGCTGCTCAACTTAGAATCACACAAGTATGGAAGGCTCATGCACTAGGTTGTCCATAGGCATCCTGGGGTTGGCAGAGCAGGACTAGCTCCCTAGGAAAGAGAACAATGAGGTTTCCTTGGCAAAAGAATCCCAGGGAGCCCTAAGGTACTGACTGGTGGGCAAGAAAATGCACAGCCTTTGTAATGACATCCACCTCTCTGGGATGAAGTTAAACACTCCAGACATGGGGTGGGGAACAACATTATTACAACTGTTTCCCATCTGCTCTGGACCTTTTGCATATCTTCTCCCACATCTGTAGAACAGGCTTTGTGAGCTCCCTTGATTACCCTTGCCTCACCTGACCGCATTGATGTGTCCATGCTGGCTAAAGCCTATTTATTTCCTTCCTAATGCAACTCTGCTTCCTTCTCCTACCATGCAGGGGAAGCCCACATAACCCTGAGGGAAGTCAGCTCCAGCTCCTCCACCAGAATCTGGAAGGAGGCCAGTAGCACAGGCAGGAGAGCCTGGCCAGAGACAACTGCCAGGCAGTCACATTGCCCACCAAAACCAAAGTGCTCACGCTGTAGTGATCAGCACAGCCCCAGAGTACTGTCACCATGAACTCTGCAGAGTATGTGCTGTGTGGCTGGAAGGGTCAGCTGTGGCCTGCCAGGGTGTTGTCCAGACCCAGGACATCAGCCCATAGTAAGAGGAGAGGGGCACCTTTCCTGGAGGTGCAAATCTTGCCTATGGGGGAGAAGACAAGAGTGAGGAGCACCAAAGCAAGGCCACTATCCAAGTCTGAAATTGTGAGCCTTGCCTCCATGGCAGGGAAGGAGTCACAGGGCAATGGCTCACCAAAGCAGACCAGAGCATACAGAAGAGCCCTCAAGGTGGCTCTCGATATCCTGGGGGAGGGAGGCTGTTTGCAAGGTGGAAGGACAGGTGGCCAAAGAACCAGCACAAGAACAAGTCCTCAAAAGGTTCCAAAAGAGCAGGCCAACTCCAAACCACGTCCTCGCTTTCGCCTGCGCGTGCGTCTGTGCTTCCAAAAGCACAACCAGAAAGGCCAAGAGCTCTCCCAGAGGAGTCCTGGAAAGCAGCACCGTCAGGGTCCTGTGTTGCCAGTGGGCTCACAGAAAGTGCCCACAGTGCGAGGTGGAAAAGCCCAGGCACACACCACTGTTGGGCCTCCACACTTTGAGATGAAACAGAATGTCCTAAGAGGCATCAGAGTACGGCCATGTCACACAACACTGGAAGGAAATTCTGGTCGTAATGCATGCATGAAAAAGCTAAACACATCCAAACCCAAGTCTTTGACTGCCTCAGCCTCCAGGCAGAGTGTACGGGCTAAGAAAGAGCAGCAGGCTGCTTCTGGGCCACTGAGGTGCATCTGGTCTTCGCCCAAAGCCCTCAAGCAACAAGCACGTTTTGCTGACCTACACACCAGGGCTACTGGAGGCCAAAGGAAGAATGCCTTCCATGAGAGCAAGGAGGACCACGGCCCGGGCACCCTGAAGCCAGCTGCAAACTCGGCCTCAGCAGCTTGCATGCCTCCAATCCTGAGGCTGCGAAGATCCCTCCGCATTGCTAACAGGAAAAGGAAGATCCACGTGCTGTGTCCACATTGCAGGGTGCCAGAACTGGAACCGTGTGCTCACTCAAAGGTGACGAAGACCAGGTTCAAGAGGAGGCGTTCCACCATTCAAAAAGCACGCCAAGCTGCCAAGGTGGCTTCTGCCCAGCTACAGAATACCATTGAACGAGGAATGCTGGTCTGGTTCAAATTTCAGGACCTTCCATTCTGGCCAGCGGTGGTAAAAAGTGTCAGCCAAAATGACAAGATGGCGAGGGTGTTGTTGATGGAAGCTAACATGCAGTTTGAGCACAAGGGTGTCCGTGCCCCTCTACACAAGTTGAAACATCTGGACTGTGGAGAAAAAATATCACTCATAAGAAGAGCCAGCAGAGTGTACAGCCAGGGCATCAGCTGGTGCCTCACAGTGATCGACCACTACAGAGAGGGCCTGGCCTGTGGCGCCTACCTGGGCTCCTTTATGGGCTATTACACTGCCCAAGTCAGTTACCCGCTAAGGAGGGCCATCCAGGAAGGAGACCTGCACATTGATTTCCCTAAGGTGAGCTATGTGGACCTGGAAGATTGGGAGGAGGAGAATGCCCCAGGTGGGAAAGGCCCCCGCAAGAAAGTTCTGCCTGACCGTATGAGGGCTGCTTGGGACAGAGCCAACCAGAAGCTCGTGGACTTCATAGTGAAGAGAAAGGGGGCCGACCAGCACCTGCGGGAGATTGTGCAGGGCAGAAAACCGTCCAGGTGGGTGGACAATCTTTGGAAATCAAGGGGGGAAGACTTCTGTATTGAGACCTACCTGGAGGATGACGACCAGTTGCATCTTGTGGCCAGGCATTTGCAAGAAATATGCAAGGAAGCAGATGAGGCTCTGCTCTCCCTGACTAGAGGAGATAAAGTGCAGTTTACCATGGACGTTCTTCTTCCAGAAGCAATCATCTGCTCCATCGCTGCCCTCTATGAGCTCAGCTACAAGGAGGCAGAAGAGAAATACCTGCATGGCCCACCAGTGCACTACCGTGAGAAAGAGCTCTTTGAAAAGAACCTCTTAAAGGCAGCCCGGAAGAGGTCAGCAGTCAGAATTGGGGCTGCCAGGGCCCCTCATGCACCCATTCCTTAGAAGGGTGCTCACTGCTATCAGCCATCACCCCTGCAACTCCCAAGAGAGGAGACAGGAAGGAACTCCAAAAAGGAACATCTGGGAGACTGTGGGGTGTACTTTGGGCACTGGGACGACTGCTCGCTGAGTGTTTCTTTCCCCACCTCGAAATAAATATTTTCTTTCCTGATTGACAGTGCAGATGTCTACATGGGCTCTACAGACAGACAGATTCTGTTAGCTTCAGGCCAGACCAGCCCTCTCTGGCCTGTGCCTAGGTGTGCACAAGTCCTGTGGGTGCACTTCCCTGGAACCTTGCCAGCCCTGAGTGGAGCATTGGCTCTCTTGGCATAGCCTTGCCCTCTCTGCAGTTTCCCAACATACCCAGCCAGCACATCAGGTTAATGATGACACCTGTCTCTGACTTCCCCACACTTCCTGTCCTCTTTTCTCTAAGGTGCCATGGATGGAGCCAGCTTAGCTTCCACAATTTTCTTTCTCCATTACCTCCTTCTTCACTCACTCACAATGAAGAAGAGGAACAGATATGTGTATTGAGGCAGTTGGTTAAAGCCAGAGAAAGGAAGTGAATGTACTCCCGGAGTTAGTCTGATTTCAAAGATCATGATGTATTGCGTTTTAAAACCTCTCACTCTCTCTCTCCTTCCCTTCCTTTATTCTTCCCTCTCTACTCTCTCTCATCTTTCTGCACCTTCCTCCCTCCATCTCCTTCTCTTTCCCTCCCTGCCTCCCTCCCTCTCTCTCTGTATGTGTGCACAAACGTGAGGATGTCATAGGTCAAAATCTGGTGTCTCTTCACTTATTTTTTCTGCTTTCTGAGACAGGATCTCTGATGGAACGTGTTGCTCACTGATTGTGCTAGAAGAGGTATCCAGGCAGCTCTTTCCATCCTCCTGTCTCTGTCACCCCAGTGCACAGATTAAACATGCCTGTCCATATACTTTTCTTTTAAATGAGTACTGGATGGTGAACTCATGTTTTCACCCCATGCAGGAAACACTTTATATTCTCAGCCATTCTCCAGTCCCCCAGAGACTACATTCTCTTAATGAGAAAGGTCTGCCAATCTCATGGGCTGACTGTCTGCAGCAGCAGACAATAGTATCTCTGCTTTTCTCACATTTCTGAGATCAAAGACTTCTAGACTTCTGGTGTTGGCCAGAAGAGGGAGAGCGGCCTTTCATTCCTTGGAGTCACTGACACCTTGGGTGTACTGATGAGAAGCAAGCTTGCCATACCTCCCATACTGGCCTGTTTTCCCCTCTTGAATCACAGTCCTTTATGTGTTTTGGAGATACACATGAATCGGTGCCTCTGTGGACCCTGAAGTACAACTTTATAAGCAGCTGTCCCCTTGGTTTCTGCCAAATCCCTGTAAATATGCATTTGTACTCCAGCCTATGTCCCTGGATACATGATACCTTTTCCCTTCCTGTTGCACTGGAGAATGGTGAGCATTAGCCCTTGATACTAATTAGTGCCTTTCCTTTGTGTATCCAGTGGGCTCTTACCTGTGAAAAAGGGCAAGAATGACACAGGTGCTTGTATTCTCAGTAGTGGGGGCACAAAGACAAAAACACTGAGGCTTGCCAACCAGCCAGTATAGGTGCATTGGCAAGCATCTTGTTCTGTGAGAGACCCTGTCAAAAAAAAAGAACAAAAGAAAAACAAATATACTAATTTGGAGTGTAAATGAGGGAGACACCTGATATCAACTTCTGGCCTTCAAGTTCAGGTGCACACAAAAATTATCATGTACACACACCAAAAATATATAAATGAAAAAGACTTTTTAAATGTAATCATATTTTTCCCTCTGCTATGAGCCATCTCTCTGTAAAAGACACCGACACTGTATAACTCAATCCTCCTTGCTTTTGAAAAGTTTATAAATCATAGTCATCTCCTTTAGTCCTGCTTTTGACTCCATCTAGGATAGGAATTAATAACTCCAATCTGTTAATGGATTTTCCAGGAGAAGCTCAAATCTAAATTCTTTGTGTTCTACATACCCAAGCACCATGCCAGTGCAGGTCTCAGAAGCTTCATGTCAGACATAGTCTCACCTGCATAGTCAGCCTCTACTATGACTTTAACTGACACTGCCCCCTTTTGCATTATGTTCTGACAACAAAACCCTCTGTCCTCACCTTCTACCCTTCATGTCCCCTAACAGCACCACCTACCCTGCCTGTAGCATCCTCTTTCAGAGCTAAAAGTCTTTTCTTCCTTCTCAACTTTCAAGTGAATTTTGTGCCATTTCTACTACTTACTTTGAGCACTAACATGGAACAAGAGAACACATGATTGCCCTACTGCTACACTAATCTGCCCACATTCCTGTTATCTCCTTATCTCCTGGTTCTTATCTTTCCTACTAGTAGTTCTGTCTTGGTTTCTTGAGACTCTGGGGTCCTCAAAGTTCCCTATTCATTTGGGAATAGATGTGAATTGACTTTTCCACCTTTTCTTTGGCTTAACTTTTAGATCTGCAATCTCTGACACCCACTCTCATGGTCACATTTTCACTACCTATTATCCACAGCTAATGCTAAAGATCATGATCGCTCTCTCAGTTTGGGTTTTACTGCTGTGAAGAGACACCATGACCATAGCACTCTGAGAAATATAAACATTTAATTTGCTTTGGTTTACAGTTTCAGAGTTTGTTGTTGGCTATAGGCTTGCTGTATATTGCCTTTACTATGTTTAGGTATGTGCCTTGTATCCCCGATCTCTCCAAGACTTTAAACATGAATGGGTGTTGGACTTTGTCAAATGCTTTATTAACATCTAAGGAGATGATCATGTGGTTTTTCTCCTTCAGTTTGTTAATGTGGTGGATTACATTGATGGAATTCCGTATGTTGAACCATCCTTGCATGCCTGGGAAGAAGCCTACTTGGTCATGGTGGGTGATATCTTTGATGTGTTCTTGGGTTCGGTTTGCAAGGATTTTATTGAGTATATTTGTATCAATGTTCACTGAGTTCAATTCTTTATCTGTCTGAGGATAGATGAAGCATCGTTGGTCCCAGTAAGGAATATCGCCAAATGAAAAAAAAAAAAAAAAAAAAAAAAAAGCTACATCTACTTACAGGCCTCAATGCATTGCTTCTTATATTTTATTACATGATTTAGGTAGCCTGGGTGTTTGAATGAAAGTTGTTACATTTGAGTGAAAGGTATCTATATTATAAACCCTTGCCTGGTACACACAGAAACACACACTTCTGTTGTAAGAGAGACAGCAGATCTAAACAGGACACTATGATTAACATTTTAATGTTAATCATTAAAATCCCATGGAAGCTGTAAGTACTCTAATATAAGTACAACCTTTATCAAAACAGTCTCTATGGGGTGTTTTGGAAACCAAAAATTGAGAGCTGATAATACCTATAAACTCTGCTTCTCACACACGTGAAGCTGTATGTAGAGTGTACCTAAAGGCTTAGTAGGCATGACCATCACTGACATCATCACACACCCCAGAGAGGACATAAAGAGGAGGATTCAATACCTTCTGTGGGATTTGTACCTAAACCTCATATTTATGGCCTACATATGAAACAAGCACCAGAGAAATTCAAATTGGAGACATTCTAGGTGTTTGACAAGTTCATGCAAACAATGGCCAGAGGAGGCAGAATTTGCAAGAGGGACTAAATACCTGAACCAGTAACCACTGTGCTGTGTCCCTTAGCACACCCTAACCCTAAGCTGTACAAAAAGTAGTTAATTCACCTTAGGCATACTTACGACCTGGTCGTAATTATATATATATATATATATTATAATGATAGATAGATAGATAGATAGATAGATAGATAGATAGATAGATAGATAGATAGATAGATAGATAGATTGCCTTGTAC
The DNA here is from genome assembly GCF_030254825.1 of Meriones unguiculatus. Taxonomy (NCBI): domain Eukaryota; kingdom Metazoa; phylum Chordata; class Mammalia; order Rodentia; family Muridae; genus Meriones; species Meriones unguiculatus. The sequence continues at coordinate 117,497,680 of NC_083369.1, forward strand.
TTAGAATAGTTACTTATATCATGTTTAGGCACTATTATGACCTGGTTAATGTTTACATTTGGAAATTAATTATGGCATAAATATGACTGTGTGTCAAGTCAACACAGGTTGCAGTTGTGATGGGTTTTCTTGGTTGTCAACTTTATTACACTAGAATTAACTAAAACCCTAAAATGGATGGATACCCCCAAGAGGATTTTTTTTCTTGATTTGAAGTTAGAATATCTACACATAATCTAGAATTTGAGGTAGGAAGGCATGTCTTTAACTTGGACCATGCTGGAGGAAGATACACCTTAATACAGTGTTTTGAGCAAGAAAACCCCACCTCTAGTCTGGGCCACACCTTCTTCTAGAAGCCTATATAATGGCGTAGAAGAAGCTTTTTTTCTTTAGCTGCTTACTATCACTTTTTAAGCAAGCCCATTCCTTCACTACTTCTTTGAGATTCCAACCTAGACTAAAGATGACCTGAGACATCCAGCCTTATGGACTGAGCAACTATTTGGTTCAAGAACTTTGTCATCATAGATGGCCATAGTTCAAATGACTGGACCACAACCTCTAAGTCATTAAAAAAAAAAAAAGAACCTTTCTGTATAGAGAGGATGATTCTTTAGGTTCTGTTATTCAATATGGAACACATTAATATAATTATATGTGTGTGCAAGATAGAGAGGTTCCCACTTAAATGAAGAATGAAAATCCAAATGCCTTGCTTCCGTGGGCCAAGACCTGAAACTCAACCCATATGAAGAGTAGAAGACAGAACTTTTTACCTTTGATTTGACCACCCTAATCTTGAGACTCAAAGAGTTACTTCCTACACACTGTCAGTGCCAGAAGTCAGATCTGTTCCACATATCTTCACAAGAATAAAGCAGTCAAGAGGAAGAAACATTTCCTCAATATACTCTGAGATCTGCTATGGTAAAAGAGCAGCATCAACTATCTCTCTCTTCCTAGCCTTGCACATACACACTTTCCAGCAGATGCATGTGGACCCTGATGCAGGCTCCATATTCTCCAGCTAGTTTTAAGGCTCCTCCTAAGGTTGCTTACCTCAACCATCTAGAGGGATTCCTTACCTCATCTCTACACTGAGGATAGTTTTATCAATTCAGCATTTCATCAGACCATCAGGCAGGCCTAATCTTCATTGTCATTCTTCCTGAGAGGTAACAAATATGTTCCAATCTGACAATCAGTGATATTGTGGCAGGATCCATAGCCCAGGTTGGCTTCAAACTCACTGTAAAGAATGGCCTTGAATTTCTGATCCTCTCTCCCTTCCCTCCTCAGTTATAAGTCTTTAGACAGATAGCACCATGCTTGGTTTGTGCGATCTTGGTGATGGAACCCTGGGGTTCATGCATGCAACTTAGCCCAAACTACTCTGCTCTTATTTTATATTTATGAGACAAGGCCTTGCTATGTACCCCTAAATGGCCTGGAACTCACTTAATAGAGAAGGCTGGTTTTGAATTCAAGGTGTTCTTCTCATGCCTTATCTTCTAAATGCTAAATCTTCTAAGCATGCATCACCATGCCTGGTTTTCTTTTTGTTTCATTTTTGTGTATGTGTGTTAGTGTATGCATGTACTGGCAGAAACAAGAAGTCAATGTTGACTGTCTTTTTAATCTCTCTCTCTCTCTTGAGATGGTATCTCTTACTGAACCAGGAGCTCATTGATTTGAATGGAACATCTGGCTAGCAAATTCTGAGGATCAATCTGTCTCTACTGACCTAGAGACAGATTTCAAGCAAGCAACACAAAACTGGCTGGAAATCAAAATTGGTCCTCATAAGTATTCCACATCCAAAGTTGTTGTTTGAGACAGGCTCTCAGAGACTCCAGGCTGACCTCAAATTATGGTCTTGAATTCCCTTTCCTCCTGTCTCCACCTCCCAAGTGTTAGGATTACCTCCTTGCACCACTGCAGGCTTAACTTTGATCCAGAAGCCATTAAGTTGTGAGTCTGTAGAACCTGAGATCAGAAGACATTCCTATGCAGCAACCCTCTTTAGTTTGTGCTGCATTATCAGGTCCCGCCTCATTCTCAGTCTCTGACCATGATTTTGCAAGGAGAAAAAGTATGGGTTGAGAGAGAGAGAGAGAGAGAGAGAGAGAGAGAGAGAGAGAGAGAGAACGAATGACCACAACTGTCTGGGAAGATGACTCAGTCTGTAAAGCAGTTACAAGATAACTCAGTCTGTAAAGCAATGAACAAGAATGAGAAACTGACTTTGACTCTGAGATCCCTTCCAAAAACCTGGGCATGGTAGATGCAGAGACAGTTGGATCCCTAAGGCTCACTGTCCATGGAGTTTAGCATAAATTTGGCACCAAAAGAGAGGATGCACAACTCCTGATGAACAGTTGTCCTCTGGCCACCATATGTATTTTCACCTGTGCACACAAACACATATGCTCACACATAACACGTATCTGAAAATGCATGTATGAATACACCTGCACACATACACTAGCATTCTTAAAATTGAACTGAGACTCAATGGGCCAGTTTTGCACATGCTGCTGCAAATTCCTTAAAAGAGATGAGAAGTAGAAAGGTAAAGATTACACAGAGAGAGTGCTCCAGCACTGACTTAGGCCAAGAGTTATAGTGGACTATACCAGGTCTATAGAATCAGTTTCAGTACAGCCAAGGCTAGAGAGAGAAACCCTGTTTCAATAATCTTTTATTTTTTATATTTTATATTATATTAAAAACTATTTATTATAATTTATTCACTTTGTATCCCAGCTATAGCTCCCTCCCTCATCCCTTCCTAATCCTGTGGTCCCTCCTTTTTCTCCTCTCATTCCCCTTCCCCAATCCAAAGACAGGGGAGGACATCTACCACTTCCATCTGATCCCAGCTTTTCAGGTCTCATCAGGACTGGCTACATTGTCTTCCTCTGTGGCCTGGTAGGGATGCTACCCCGCAGTGGAGATGGTCAAAGAGCCAGCCAATGAGATCATGTCAGAGATATTCCCTGTTGCCAAGGGAACCCACTTGGACACTGAACTGCCATGGGCTGTATCTGAGTGGGGGTTCTAGGTTAACTCCATGCGTGGTCCTTGGTTGGAGTTTCCATCTCAGAAAAGACCTCTCTGCCCAGATTTCTTGGTTCAGTTGCTATCCTTGTGGATTTCAAGTCACCTCCAGGGCTTTCTATCTCCCTCTTCATTCATAAGATTCCCTGAGCTCTGCCCAAAGTTTAACTATGAGTCTCAGCCTTTGCTTTAATACCCTGCTTGGTAGGGTCTTTCAGAGGTCCTCTCGAAGTAGGCTAGTGTCTTTTTCCTTGATTTCACACTCTTCCAATGTCTATTCCATTTGCCTTTGTGAATAAGGATTGAGCATCTTACACCAGGTCCTCCTTGATTAGCTTCTTTAGATGTGCAGATTTTAGTATGATTATCCTATATTATATGTCTAAAACACACTTATAAGTGAGTATATACCATGTGCATCTTACTGCTTCTGGGATACCTCACTCAGGAAGATCACCATTTGCCTGGAAATTTCATGATTTACTTATTTTTATTTGCCAAGTAGTAATCTATTGTGTAAATGTACCAGCATTTTTGTATCCATTCTTCAGTTAAGGGACAGACATCTGGCTATTAGGAATAAAAGTGCTACAAACATGCTTGAGCAAATGTCCTAGTTATATACTTGAGCGACTTATAGATATAGGCCTAGGAGTGGTACAGCTGGATCTGGAGGTAGCACAATTCCTAATTGTCTGAGAAACTGCCAGAATGTTTTCCAAACTTGTTTTACAAGTTTACATTCCTGCCAGCAGTGAACGTAGGTTCCTCTTTCTCCACATCATCTCCAGCATGTGTGGTTACTTGAGTTTTTGATCTTCGCCATTCTGGTGGTTGTAATTTGAAATCTCAGGGTCATTTTGATATGCATTTTCCTGATAACTAAAGATATTGAGCATTTCTTTTAGCGTTTCTCTGCCATTCGATACTCCTCTTGAGAATTTTTGCTTAGCTCTGTACTATATTTTTTTATTTGGATTACTTGATTTGCTGCTTTTTAACTTATTCTGTTTCTTTGCCAGTACCATGCAGTTTTTATTACTAATGCTGTGTAGTACAGCTTGAGATCAGGGATGTAGAAACCTCCAGAAGGTCTTTCATTTTATAGGATAGGTTTAGTGATTCTGGATTTCTTGTTGTTCCATATAAAATGGAGAATTTTTCTTTCAAGGTCTGTAAAGAATTGTGTTGGTATTTTGATGGGAATTGCATAGACTCTGTAGATTACTTTTGGCAGGATGGCCATTTTCACTATGTTAATCCTGCTCTATTCATCTTCCAGTATCGTATACTATTTCTATCTTCAGAGACTTCAAGTTTTGTTTTGTTTTGTTTCATACAAGCCTTTGACTTGCTTGGTTAAGTTACAACAAGGTACTTTATGTTCTTTGTGGCTATTGTGAAAGGTGATGTTTCCCTAATTTCTTTCTCAGCCCAATTGTCTTTTGTATACAGGAGAGCTATAGATTATTTTTGTGTTAATTTTGTATCCAGCCACTTGCTGAAGTTGTTTATCAGCTATAGGAATTCCTTGGCAGAATTTTTGGAGTCACTTATGTATACTATAATATCATCTGCAAATACAGCTAATTTGACTTCTTCCTACAAGTATGCTTCATGCCAGGCATACAGGGGTGGTTCAATATACGGAAATCCATCAATGTGATCCACCACATAAACAAAATGAAGGAGAAAAACCACATGATCATCTCTTTAGATGCTGAAAAGGCATTTGACAAAATCCAACATCCATTCATGTTTAAACTATTGGACAGATCAGGTATACAAGGCACATACCTGAACATAGTAAAGGCGATATACAGCAAGCTTATAGCCAACATCAAACTCAATGGAGAGAACCTTAAATCATTCCCACTGAAATCAGGGACAAGGCAAAGCTGTCCAATCTCTCCATATCTCTTCAACATTGTTCTTGAAGTCCTAGCCAGAGCGATAAGACAATTGAAGGAGATCAAGGGAATACAAATTGGAAAGGAAGAAGTCAAAGTATCACTGTTTGCAGATGATATGATAGTATACCTGAGTAACCCCAAAAACTCTACCAGGGAACTCCTACAGCTGATTAACACCGTCATCAAAGTGGCTGGATACAAAATTAACTCAAAAAAAAAAATCAGTATCCTTCCTGTATACAAAGGACAAAAGGGCTGAGAAAGAAGTTAGGGAAACAACACACTTCACAATAGCCACAAAGGACATAAAGTACCTTGGTGTGCACCTAACCAAGCAAGTCAAAGACTTGTATGAAAAAAAAATTCCAGTCTCTGAAGAAAGAATTAGAAGAAGATATCAGAAGATGGAAAGATCTCCCATGCTCATGGCTTGGCAGGATCAATATAGTAAAATTGGCCATCTTACCAAAAGCAATCTACAGATTCAATGCAACTCCCATCAAATTACCAACACAATTCTTTACAGATTTTGAAAGAAAAATTCTCACCTTCATATGGAACAACAAGAAACCCAGAATTGCTAAAACAATTCTCTGCAGTAAAAGATCTTCAGGAGGTATCTCCATCCTTGATCTCAAGCTATACTATAGAGCAACAATACTAAAAACTGCATGGTACTGGCATAGAAACTGACTCATGGATCAGTGGAATCGAATAGAAGACCCTGACATAAATCCTTTCCAAACTGAATCCCTTTGATCTCTTTTAATTGTCTTATTGCTCTAGCAAGGACTTAAGGAGCTTTGTTGAAGAGATATGGAGAGAGTGAACATCGTTGCCTTGTCCCTGATTTCAGTGGGATTGATTTATATTTCTCTCCTTTTAGTTGATGTTGGCTATACGTTTGCTATATGTTGCCTTTAATATGTTTAGGTAAGTACCCGTGTACCTGATCTCTCCATGACTTTAAACAAACGAATGTTGGATTTTATCAAATGCTTTTTCAGCATCTAAGGAGATGATCATGTTTTTTTTTTTTTCTTTCAGTATGTTTATATGGTGATTAAATGGATGGATTTCTGTATATGGAATCACCCCTGCATACCTTGGAGGTAGCCTACTTGGTTATAGTGGATGATATCTTTAATGTGTTCTTGGATTCAGTTTTTGAGTATTTTGTTGACTATTTTTTGCATCAATTTTCATAAGGAAGATTGGCCTGGAATTCTCTTTCTTTGTTTGGTCTGTGAGAGGCTTCGTTATCAAGGTGACTCTGGCTTCATAGATTGAGTTTGATACTGTTCTTCTGTTTCGGTTTTATATAAAAGATTTGAAGAGTATTGGTAGCTAGCTCTTCTTTGCAGTTCCAGTAGAATTCTGCCCTGAAACGTTTTAAAACTGGTTTTTTGTTTTTTGTTTTTTTTTAATGGGAGACTTTTGATGACAGCTTCTATTTCCTTAGGGGATATAGGACTATTTATTTGGTTTACCTGGACTTGATTCGACTTTGTTAAGTGGAATTGATCATAAAAAAAATATCCATTTCATTTAGATTTTCAAATTTTATGGTGTATAGGCTTTTGAAGTAAGGCCTTATGTTTGTTTGGATTTCCTCAGTCTCTGCTGTTATATCTCCCTTTTCATTTCTGATTTTGTTGATTTGGATAGAGTATCTCTGCCTTTCAGTTATTTTCGCTAAGGTTTTGTCTATCTTGTTGATTTTCTTAAAGAACCAGCTCTCTGTTTTCTTGAGTCTTGAGTTGTTTTATTTGTTTCTATTTTATTGATTTCAGCCCTGAATTTGATTATTTCCAGCTGTCTACTTTTTTTGGGTGTGTCTGCTTCTTTTTCCCCCTAGGGCTTTCAGGTGAGCCATTAAGTTGTTTGAATGAGATGTTTCAAATTTCTGCTTAAAGGAACATAGTGCTCTGAATTGTCTTCTTAGCACTGCTTTTACTGTGTCCCATAGAATGGGTATATTGTGCCTTTATTTTCATTGAATTATAGGAAGCCTTTAATTTTGCCCTTTATTTCTTTCCTGACCTACCTGTCATTGAATAGTGAGTAAGCTTTTGGTATTTCTATTGCTGTAAAGGTCCAGCTTTAATCCATGGTGGTCAGATAGGATACGTGGGATTATTGCGGTCTTCTTGTATGTGTTGAGGCTTGCTTTGTCCCAATATATGTTCTATTTTGGAGAAGGTTGCATGAGGTGCTGAGAAGAAAGTAAATTCTTTTGTGTTTAAGTGAAAGGTTCTGTAGATGTCTGTTAGGTCCATTTGATTCATGAACCTGTGTCAGAGTCAATGTTTCTTTGTTTATGTTTTGTTAACCTGTTCTTTGTTGAGAGTGGGATATTGAAGTCTCCCACTATTAATATGTGGGATTCTATGTGTGGCTTCAAATTTATTAATGTTTCCTTTCCAAATGTCTGTGCCCTTGTACTTGGGGCATAAATGTTCAGAATTGTGATGTCTTCTTGGTGGAATTTTCCTTTGATGGGTATGAAGTGTCCTTCCACATCTCTTTTGATGAATTTTGGTTGAAAATCTGTTTTATTCAATGTGAGAATGGCTATTCCTGCTTGCTTCATTTGGTCCATTTTGATTGGAAAACTGTCTTCAAGCCCTTTACTCTCAGGTAATGTCTATCTTTGTGACTTAGGTATGTTTCCTGTATGCAACAGATTGTTGGGTCTTGTTTACATAATCATTTTGTTAGTGTGTGCCTTTTTATTGAGTCCATTGATGTTGAGAGAGGTTCATGACCAGTGGCTCTTTGAGGCTATCATTTTGCTGTTGGTTGTGGTAGTTTGTGTGCTTGGCTACTATCCATTTTGCTGTAGTGAGGTTATTTTTTTCCTTTGTTTTTTTTCTGAATGTAGTTAGCTTTCTTGGCTTGTATTTTTCTTCTAGTAACTTCTGTAATGCTGTATTGGTGTAAAGAAAAGTTTAAATTTGTTTTTGTCATTGAATATCTTTTTTTTTCATATCTATGAAGAGTAAGAGTTTTTCTTGGTAGAGTAGCCTGGGCTGACATCTGTGTTCTCTTAGGTTCTGCATGATATCTGTCCAGGCCCTTCTCACTTTCTTAGTCTCTGTTGAGAAGTAAGGTGTGATTCTGATGGGTTTTCCATATGATACTTGGCGTTTCCCCTTGTAGCTTTTAGTATATTTTTCTTTGTTCTGTTTACTTACTGTTTTGATTATTATGTATTGGGAGGATTTTCTTTTCTGGCCTAATTTTTTAAGTATTCTGTAGGACTCTTCTATTCTTATAAGCTCCTCCTTTAAATTTGGGAAATTTTCTTCTCTGTTCTCTCATAGACAACCAAGTGGCATAGTAAGTTAGCTCAGACATTGATAGGCACAGCTAAGGGAACTACCTAACCTCCGCTCAACATCTTCATTTCTTTTCACCACACCTATGCAGGACTGTTCCTCATGTAGCCCTTATAGGTGGCTGCCCATTTATGGGGTAGGGTGCCCAACATGTACAAGTGGAAGAAGCACACAGTGATGTCACCCCACATCTTCTTCATCTCTGCCAACACTGACAAAGAAATGCCCTGGGCTGCATGATGGTTGGTCTTCTGGGCCTGAATGACATTTCAAGTCCATGATCTTTACTCTTTATGTTCCTTTAGAAATAAGTAGCTGAGAAGTTCTTTGTGTATAACATTGGGTGAGTGGTCACAGATCCCAACAGATCATGGAGGTATGCCTCCCAACTGCAGTCTGAGCTACCATGGGCTACGTCTAAGCAGGGGTTCTAGGTTATTTCCATGCCTGATTCCTGTTTTGAGAATCAGTTTCAGAATAGACACCTGTGCCCAGATATATTTGATCCTTGTGGAGCTCCTGTCCTCTCCAGGTCTTACTAACGTCTCCTTCTTTCATATGATTCCCTGCACTCTGTCCAAGGTTTGGTTATGAGTCTCAGCACCTGCTTTGATACCCTGCTAGGTAAAGTCTTTCATATGCCTCCCTATTGTAGGCTGCTCTCCTGTTAATTGTTTTCTCCTACTTCAAATGTCCATCACATTTGTCTTTCTAAGTGAGGATTGATCACCAGGACCTCCTTCTTGTTTAGGTTCTTTAGGTGTACAGATTTTAGTATGTTTTTCCTATCTTATATATTTAGTATCCTTAAGTGAGTATATACCATGTGTGTCTTTTATGTTTCTGGAATACCTTCTTCACGATGATCTTTTCCAGATTCTACCATTTGCCAGCAAATTTCATGATTTCCTTGTTTTTAATTGTTGTGTAGTATTCCATGGATTTTCCTAGTAAGGGGAACAAGGACTGTCCTTGACATGAACTCAATGGAGGGCTCATGAACACAGAGGAGGACATTGCAGCCATTCCTGATGAGACCTCATAAATTAGGGTCAGATGGAAGGGTAGGAGGATCTCCCTTAGCAGTGGACTTAGAGAGGGGCAGGGAGGGATTGGGAAGGAATGAAGGAGGGGGCTAAAGCTGGCATACAAAGTAAATAACCTGTATTTAATATAAAAAATAATAATTAAAAAAAGAAAACTGCTTCTGAAGTTGAGTGGTATATACAAAAGTGTTTACTGCTCATGGGGGGGGCATTCAAATGCTTAATTTCAAACATTTCCTAATTAGGTCTTTTCATGCTTCTTTTCTTCTCCACAGATTGTGAAAATCAGTTTATGTTAGTCAAGTGTCTCTTCCATCTCTCTCTCTCTCTCTCTCTCTCTCTCTCTCTCTCTCTCTCTCTCTCTCGGTGTGTGTGTGTGTGTGTGTGTGTGTGTGTGTGTGTGTGTGTGTGTTATCCATGTAATTAAGCCGGCTTGGAATTAATTGGGAGGACTTTGAACAGAACTCTTCAGGCAGTGACAAGAATTACATCTAAACAGAAAAGGACCAGTGAGGGTCAAGGCAGCTCAGTGTAGCCAGCAGTGCAGGTTATGCCGAGGAAGGCCACAGCCTCACAGGCGAAAGTTGCCTGGTGTGATTATTTGGCTAGACAGAAACAACCAATGCTCTCAGTTCAGTGGCAGTTAAACACCTATATACATACCTTGTGTCTAGAATGCCTGACTCTCTGGTTGATTTGAATTTTGGGACAGTCTTGCTTTGTAGGCAAGGCTGGCCTGGAACTCAGGATCCATAGGCCTGTATAGAAGACCCTATCTCCAAACAACAACATAAATTAAAGGGACTATTCAATGTTATAAACCAAAGAAAAGAACCATACAGAATCAAAGTTGGTATGGTGCAGCTCAAGAGCTGGCCCCAGTTCTCATATTCATTAGAAAGGCTGTCCCTGCCCTTTGCTGGCTGTGGCAACTAAGGATATCTAGCTCTGCCATTTGTCTGCTTGCCATGGCATGGCCACAGGAGAGATGGCCCCCTCACTGCTGTAACAGGTGGGAGAGCTGGCCCCACCCCGGGCCAACTGCAGCAGTCAACAGAGTGGGTCCTGCACCTCCCCTTAGCAGCAAGGTAGAACTGGCCCTGGTGGTGTGGGCAAGAATGAGCTGACCCCAGGGTATGAGAGTGAGAGATTCGGCCTTGTCCCTCAGCTGGGCAAAGCAGGAGAGCTGGCCCTGATGGCAGGACAGCAGGAGTGATGGTAGGCTGTCCAACTCAGCTTCCACCCATGCTGAGATCCAAGGCTGTGACTTGGGCCACTCCAAGATCTACATCATGTACAATATGATGAAGCACATGAAGGAGCTGGTCCTACAGATCCAAAGCTGTAGTTTCTTCATGACACAGGGCAAATACAGAATATCTGAGAGGAGACCAGGTGAGGATCCTGAATATTGCACATCACAGAGGCAATAGAAGCCCTGGGTGCCTCGTGAATCGACACTTTTGGTACTTTGAGAGTTCTGCATCTACCACAGGGCTAACCTGTGCAGGCTTTGAGAGCCTTTGAGTCTTTGATTACAGAAATTTACAAGATGGCTTAGTAGGTAAAGGGCTTACTGCCAAGCCCAATAAGTTAGTTTGATTTCTACCACTCACATTGTGGAAGAAGAGAACCAACTTCACAAGTTGTCCTCTGGTATCCATAGGCACGCCATGGTAAAGACTTCAACAGACAAACTTTTTTTCCATACATAGACTTCCTCTAAGTCTATCTCACTCTCACTCAAGGTGACACAGATCTCAAAAACAGTTCATGGAGGGGAAGAACATATGAAGTTGGGAAACAAGGCCTATCTTGAAATCGTTTACTGTGCAGGGCACAAACCAGAAAAAGTCAGGTACTGTGGGGGATGCAGTGGTAAACACAGCCATGGGGCTAATTAAATGGCAGTGTGGTGATGCTCCATATCAAGCATTCGGATCTTGGCAATAACTCTGTTCTGATCAACCACTTATATGTGTTCACCACTACACCTAGCTTTAGAGCTCTCTCTCTCTCTCTCTCTCTCTCTCTCTCTCTCTCTCTCTCTCTCTCTCTCTACCTATCTATCTTTCTGTATATGAATATGTGTGTGTTTGTGTATGAAAACAGGTGCTCAAGAAGGACAGAGGCTTTTAAACTTTTGGAGTTGTTGTTGCAGGTAATTGTGAGTGATGTGGATTCTGGGAATGAAATTTATGACTTAGCAGAAAAAGTTAATTCTAATGAGCCATCGCTTTAGGCCCTAGAATTTTTGTTTGTTTGGTTGGGTGCTTTTGAAATCATCCTCAGTTACTAGAACCTTTCATCAATTACAAATACTTGTTCTAAAGAATAACTGCACAAACCACTCAGACACCAATCTCAGTTAGATATTTTTGGTTTATTAAACACACACCCCAAGACTAATCATGATGTGAGACACAGAATGAACTCAGTAGACAAACTGTGATATCAATCTCTTCTTGGGGCAGTCTTATTATAGGAAAATCAAGTTCAGAAGACAAGGGGGAGCACTAATACATTATAATACATTTTGAATAACTAGGCTATGTATTATCAGCTAGCCTTTAAACTGTCTTCAAGTGAGGTAAGTAAGTTAGTAGTTATCTATGACTCAAGCTATTTTTGTTAACAAGATAAGCAGTTTTAACATATTTAAAACAGTACAATTATGAATAAAAATTCCAGGCAACAATCAGTCCAATTGCAGGTGCACAATGAAGCCTAAAGTGTATCTACAAAGAAACTCATTTGAAAAGTACATGTGACCATGAGGTTGGGTTATGTAGCTAATAGGCTTAGAATTCAGTGTGGTCTCTGAACAATAGCTTAGAGGTCAGCTGGTTATAAAGTACATAGGGCATTTCTTCTAAGGAGCGGTAACAGTCTAGGGAAGAAAGAGTCTGGGATAATCATTCTGGAAATTTGGTGTAAAATCTGCCTTTCAAGCAAGAGGTTGCTGAGGTCTGCCTCCACAGATAGCTAAGAGGTTACCAGGACATTAGCAAAATCCATGTCCAGCCTTTTGGTTTGAATGCAGTTATTTTATCTCTTTGATTGAGTAGAGTCCCCTGTGTGCTTAATATTCATGTTTTGCCTAGTGATCTGGGGGTGTAAGGACCTTTGTGCCCTCAGCATCGGGTTGCCTGTTAAAGAGTGGAACTCTCCTGAAAGTGGGAGAATTATCCTCAGGCAAGGATGAGCTTCCTAACTGATTATTGAGCCCACTGTGGTCAGTCCTGAAAACGTATTCACACAACCAACAAAAAAGAACTTCACAAGATTTTTAAAAGATCTATCTATCTATCTATCTATCTATCTATCTATCTATCTATCTATTTTGTATACAGAATTCTGCCTCATAGTACAAGATGAACATTCCAGAGGCATTTCTGTCCGTCATTTTTATAATTTACATATGTTTCTGTGTGACATTGTCCTAAGAATACACTTAAATATCTCTGCTTTTACAAAGTGACCACTTTCAGAAGAGGATTTTATTTAGCATGCTTAAGAGTAGGCAAACCTATATGTAAAGATATCCAGACTCCTTAAGTAAAATCCCAATGTTTCCTTGGTTGAAGAACATCATTTCTTTGGAAATAACTCCCATTTTCTTCATGCCCACCACAGGGGGAAAATATCTTTCTCAGGTCTTCTGTATTGGCTGTCATGATGGTTATTCTTGGTAGTCAAATTAGCTACCTCTAGAATTAACTAAAACACTAACAGTTGGGAATTGTGGGGGATTTATCTTGATTATAACTTTTGAAGGGAAAACCCCTTCTTTAATCTAGATCTTTTGAGGTGATAAGATTCACCTTTAATCAAGGTGCCACATTTTGTTGTTGTTGTTGTTGTTGTTGTGTTTTTTTTTTTTTTTTTAATTCTGGCATATAAAGCCACTTGAAACATCCAGACACATGGATTAAAACATTACTGGATTGGTTGTATTTAAGAAAAATCCCATAAATTCAATTTTACCAATAAAGACTCAGGAGCCAGACGCTGAATGAAAGCCTATTAGCTCAGAGAGGCAGAGAAAGCACCCAGGTGACCTTTCTACTCAGCCAAAGTCCTGTGGAGGAGGAGTGTTCTGGGTGCCTAGCTGCAGTTTCAGTGCTCTCACTGAGCAGGTCTGAATGATTCCTTGTGGTGTTCTCTGCATGCTGCTGCTGGGTACTGTGAGGGGAACTCAGGCAAGCTCTTAAGCTGCAACATGGTGAGCCCAGGGTCACTGCCCACAACAGGGAGGAGCATGTGGTTGAACAACAGGAGATGGTATGGTGGGTCATCCCTGGGGCTGGGTAGTAAGGTCCCTTTTAATCCTAGTCAGTCCCTGGATCTGGAAGGCTCTGCATAACTAAACTTTGGGGGCTGGATCTAAGCAAAGCATTTGAAGCAGGAGTTTGTGTGTAGAAACATCCTTGGCAGAAAGCCAAACTCAGAGAACCCTAGTATTTCTACTATCTTCTACAGATTCTACCCTTAGCATTCTTTTAACATTTATGTGTAAGACACATTTGGAGTTAATTCTCTGGAGGCTGTGAAAGGAATCTCGTGTGTTAGGTAGCACTCCATTATTAAGCTGTGATGTACAAGACTAGACTAGATGACAAAAAGGATTTAGCAATGCTTAGGAAATAGTGACACCAAGTAGAATTTTGCTGAGGGAAGACTGCCTCTAAAACATCCCACAGATAAGTAGTATGCTAACCAGGACTGTTAGAGATTAGAATGCTTAGATACACATTTGGTCACCAGGATTGTCCAGACATTTGGCTCCAAACCAAAAAAGGGGGGACACTGATTTAAAAATATCCACTAGGCACATGCTCATATCAAAGGACAGGCCTCTAACAAGGTGCCCAATGGTCCATTACACCTCCACAACTGACACTAAGGCCTGGTGTGCCATACAGGTGTTGAAGTAACTTTTATTCTCCTGATGTAATTTTCCTTTCACAGGCTTTCTGCTTCCATCTGCGAACCTAGGCCAAGTCCTGGAAACTTCTAGACTCCATCCAATCTAACCCAGGCCTAGAATGTTTTCAGCTTCTGAGACTTACTGATGAATAAGCTCACCCTTTCTGCTCCTATCTCAACTCTTGCTGGCTAGTTCACGTCTGCTGTTCTGACTCAAACTGTTCTCCAAGCTGACTGATTAAATACGTTTTTCTTTTTGTTTTTGTTTTTGTTTTCTCAGTTTCTGACTAAATTGTTCTGCTTAGCCTCATACTAATTCTGGCAATATGTTCTAAGCTTCTGGCTCTTTCTCTTTCTCTGGCTTGTTCTGTCTTTACGTGTGTCTAGTTTTTTCTCTTTTCAACCTGTCTCTGTAAAACTCTCCCAGTGAAACTGCCTCTGTATTTCACAAACTCAGCTCCACTGCACTGCCTCTCAACTCACTGACTCATCTGAACTGCTTGAACAGAACTGACTAGAACTGTAAAGTCTGCATACCCTTGCCTCCTGAGTGCTAGAATTAAAGGCATATACTACCACGCCTGGATCTAAGGTTTTCTTTACCTGAAACTTGCTCTATTCCAGGCTGGCCTTGAACTCAGAAATCTGTTTGCCTCTGTTTTCTGGGATTAAAGAGGTGTCTGTATTCTAGTTAGACCACACAGACCTACAAAGTGCTTGGATGTGGTTTCTTGCCATAGCAGCCATGTTCTGAATTAAAATTCCTCTACACAGAGTTTCAGTTTGCTTTTTGAGAAAAGCACAATTTTGCCCTATGGGCAAGTCTAAACTGGTTGACACTGCTTTGAAGAGGAAAAACACTGTTGTGTTGAGAGCTGGCCTGATCAAGAAAGGTCATCACAGCAGAAGTGGGTGATTACTTTAGGCCCACACTATGTCAAGCAAAAGGTGATGAGCATATGGAAAAGAGCAACTAGAAACTGTCACTAATTGAATGCAGACTCTCCTAGATATCAGTGTTAAATAATACAGGGGGCTACAAATATCCACATAGCAATCATAGGCCATAGAGGCCAGAAGGCAAAACTCTGTGATCATGAAGGTAGGCCAACAACTCAGTTGTGCTGCACAAGCATGAAAAGGGATGGTGTTGTGCTCTACCACATCTCTGGTTCACCATCATCTCTGGTGTGAGAGCAGATGAGAAACAAAGTTCAACTAAGGTCAGGTGACTGAGAAAGAAGTACATATATAGATAGTGTACTTACTATACTATACTAACATAGTGAGATTGGTAGAAACTTTAGGCAGTGGGATGTAGTGGAAGGAAGTGAGGTGACTAGGCACACCAGCTTCCTTAAAGTGTTTTTAACTGACTATGCTTCCCAGCCACCAAAAAATAAGAACGTTTCATTTTAAGACACTCTCAGCATGTATACTGGGTTAGAAACAACTGGACCAATCTGAATGAAGAATAAAAGCTGACACTTTGAGCAAAAATAAAACTTTCTTTCTTATAAACTCATTATCTCAGGTATTTTGCCACAATAATGGAAGCTAACAAAAAGCTGTAAACCAAGTAAGAGCAAAGACAAAAGATACTTGTTTTGTCCTGAGTTGGATTCCCAGGACTTGCTTGATGGAAGAAGGAAACTTGACACTTTCATATTTTCTTCTGACCACAGTGCCTGAGCCCACATACATGTACACAAACACATACACACTTACAAACAAATAAATAAAAGAAGCTTTTAAAAATTGCTATGGCTGTCAGGCATGGTGGTGTACTCCTTCAATCCCAGTACATGGGAGGGATAGGCAGGTGGATCTCTTTGAGTTGGAGGAAATCCTGATCTACAAAGTGAGTCCAGGACAGCCAAGGCTACACAGAGAAACACTGTCAAAAAAATTAAACCCCCCAAAACTAAACCTTACATTTATGTATTGTGTGTGTATGAGTACCATGTGGATGAATATACTATATGGAAGTCAGAGTACAACAGGCAGGAATTAATTCTTTCTCTTGTATGGTCCTGGGGATTGATCTTAGGTTGTTGGATGCTCCAGGGTGGAAATCAGGTTAGCACATGAACAATGATCTTAGGTTTTCAGCCTTGGCATCAAGGACCTTTATTCACTGAACCACCTTGCCATCCCAAAATTGTGTATTTGAAGGTCAGCAAACATGTTACTGTAGACCTGTAGTATTTGTCTCCACTGTTAATTTTTTGTGGACACAGTATCCTGTGCAATAAAAAATGTTTATGTTTATGTGAAAGATATGAGCTATATTAATATAATTACTGAGGAATAAACATAAATAAAAGAGTAATTATTACCTAAATAATTTGACTATTATCCTAAATCAATTTTTACTACTATTTCAAAGGTACTATATATTATCAAATGCATTCTGTCTGAGTTTTCTTATGTGTTAAAAAAATCTTTGACTAAATCATTTCTGAGTTTTTGGTGCTGGGGTTGAACTCAAGGCCATGGGAGTGACAGGCATGTATTCTGCTGTTGTGTTACATCCTTGGCCCTGATGTCTGGTCGACTACTCACTGTTTGCAGTGCACAAAAAAGTCTTCTATTTTATTAAGTGGTATAGTCTGATACTCAGAACGTTCTTCATCAGGAGATTTGTAGCCAGAAAGGAAGAAAGAAAGACAAAGAAGAAAGAAAGAAGGAAAGGAAAGAAGGAAAGAAAGAAAGAAAGAAAGAAAGAAAGGAAGGAAGGAAGGAAGGAAGGAAGGAAGGAAGGAAGGAAGGAAGGAAGAAAGAAAGAAAGAAAGAAAGAAAGAAAGAAAGAAAGAAAGAAAGAAAGAAAGAAAGAGAGAAGGAAAGAAAATCCCCTTAGCATATTCTATAGCTTATTATGGATGGGATGAAAATCTGGAAAACCAATTAGTAAGCATCAATATTTTAATAACAGCTGGGCCTGGTGGCTCATACATGTCAATTTCAGTACTTGGGAGGCAGAGACAAAAGGACTACTGACAGTTGTGAGGACAGCATGTATTCAGCTCCAGGAAAGCATGGGCTATACAGAGTGTGATTTTATCTTAAAAGCAAAACCAAAGCAAATAACAAATCCAAGAATGAAAAAACATTCCTCCTACTCACCTCCAAAGCCATTAGTTTCTCTAGGCAGGATTTGGCATATGGCTTAAATTCTCTTGTGTTTAGGTGATGTTTACATATGCTAGTAATATCGATTGCTGACTACAGGCTCCCTTCATGGAAAGAGATGGATTCAGCTTATTTCTCTAGTACTTGTCAAGCTGCAAAGGTCTCACAAGCATTTCTCTTTTTTTTAATTTTAATTTTTCTTTTTAGTTACATTTTGTTAACTCTGTGTCCCAGCTGTATCTCGCTCCCTCATTCCCTCCCCAACCCCACACTCCCTCCCTGGTCTCCTCCCTGCCCCTTTCCAAGTCTACTGATAAGGGAGGACCTCCTCCCCTTTCATTTGAGCCTGTTTTATCAGGTATGTTCAGGGCAGGCTGCACAGTCCTCCTCTGTGGTCTAACAGGACTGCTCCTCCCCTGGGGGGGGAGGTCAAAGAGCCTACCCTTGAGATCCTGTTAGAAATAGTCCTTGTTCCCCTTACTTTGGAAAACTACTTGGTTACTGAGCTACCATGGGCCACATCCGAGCAGAAGTTCTAGGTTATATCCATGGACGGTCCTTGTTTGAGTGTCAGTCTCAGAAAAGACCCTGTGCCCGGATAAAACCCTTTGTCTGCCAAGATTAATATTTAACAACTATGTTATCTTTTTATTTGAACTGTGGCAGTTTGCAATTTTGTATTTGAAAAGTTTTCTACACTAAAAAAATATCAAACAGGATGGACATATAGCTTGCCTCTATCCCTTAGAACTTTAAAAAAAAGATTGTATAAAAATATGAGAAGCTAAATTTGGATCCCAAAACCCACACAAAGAAGGACTAGTTAATACTTATAGTCGGGGGAGCTGGAGACAGATTCCACAGAAGCCAGCTGTATAAGCCTGGTGGCTGGTAGCTCATTTGCAGTGAAAACTAAAAGAACCTGCCTCAAACAAGGAGGAAGGAGAAGACTGGCACCAAAGGCTGTCTTCTGACCTGCACACCAGTGCTTGTACTCATGAACACATGCCACTCCTGTGGTGACTCACATCTCTACTCCCAGTGCTTCACAGGTAAGTAATTTCATGGCTAGTATAAACTACCTGAGACTGTGAATGTCCTGCTTATCTTCTCCATCCAAATTACCTTTGGATATGTCCAAAGGGTATCAAGATTCACTTTTCCTGAAGATATTGTTCTGTTTGGGTTAATCTAGAAGAGATATATGCTTAATATTGGTCAACATAAACCATATGTTCTAGTGAGTCAAGATCAGAAACCCAAAACAAGCAAGTAAATATAGCACTATATATTTGTAAACTAAACTAGCAAACCATCTGAAAAAGATAACCAAAATAACCAGAAAAGTTCAATAAAATGGGAATATTCAGTTATTTTACAGATTAGATTTAGTTACCATATCATCAAAGAGTATTTATTATTATTATTTAAGCTGTGCATGCTATTCAACAAGGACATATTTTTGAAACAAACAAATCAACTGAGAATCTTCCCTCCCTTACCCAAATACTTTAATAGATGAACAACTATTAGTTTCCTCCTAATAAAATCCAGATTGCATCTAAAGCACCCTGGACATAGAAGAAGACAGGTTCTAGCCATTTCTGCTTCTCCAATTCAGTCCACCCTGATTAAATGCCTATGCAGAGCAAAGAAGATGACATGGGTTCTATGATTTAACTTCTTATCACAGGAGTGAAGTGTGAGGTGCAAGAGGGTTAAGACACCAGAGCTTAAGCCTTTATCACAGTGTTTTAATTTTTCAGTATTCTTTCTTTAGCAAATCTTTCTGAACAACTTAAAACACACACACACACACACACACACACACACAGAAACATAAAACAAGCTTGGTGTGGTGGTATATGGCATTAACCTGAACACTCAGGCAGAGGCTGTCTGGGAGTTCAAGGACAGCCTGGTCAACATATCCAGTTCTAGGATAGACAGAGCTACATAACAGAGAGACTCTGTGCCAAAAACAGTAACAAAACAAAACAAAATTAAACCCATAGAAAACTTATATAGGTTGGAGGGATACCTCAGAAGTTAAGGGTAGTTGCTGCTCTGGCAGAAGGAAATGGGTTTGGTTCCCAGCACTCACATCTAACTCCAATTCCAGGGTATCCCACTGCTACTTCTGGACCCTACAGGCACCAAGCACATGTGTGGTGCACAAAGATAACATGCAAACACTCATAAAGATACAAATTTTTAAATATTTACTGAAGCTAGAGGACTGAGGATATAGCTTCATGGTAGAGAGAACTCTTAAATAGCATATGAAACCCTGACACCATAAAAACAAAAGGTAAAATGAAACAAAAAAAGTGGAGGCACTAGGATGGTCCTATGGGTAAATGTGCCTACTGTCAAGCCTGAGGACCTGAATTTGGTCCCTGAGACCGACATGGTGGAGGGAGAGAATGGACCCCAACAAGCTGTCTTCTCACCTATGTACATGGGTCATAGCATGTGTATGTCTCTCCCCCAGCTCCTGATACAAACGTACAAGAAGGAAGACAAACAACAAAAATTAAAACTGAAATAAAAAAATGCTAAAAAGAATGTGGTACTCTACACTTATAGTCCTAGTATGCTAAGCACATAATAAGAGAATCAGGAGTTCAATTTCAGGAGGTAATGACCAACCTGAAACACATGAGACCCTCATTCATTCATTCGCTTATTTATTTTTACCTTATGTATGACTCCTTGAATATATGTCTTATATCGTGTCCTTGGAGGTCAGAGAAAGGTTTCAGATACCCTGGATCTAGGTTGTAAGCCTTCATATGGGTGATAAGAATCAAACTAGAGTTCTTTAGTTCTTTGCTAAAGCAGAGACACTTTTTGTTTTGTTTTGTTTTGTTTTGTTTTGTTTTTTTAATGCACGTACCACCACTGCCATGAATGGTTACTGGGAGTGCAAGTTAAGCATCTGCCTACTAACATCAATCCCAGAGAGCCAAGAGCTTTAACCTGGGTAGCTCTGGTATAAGCTAATTGCATTTTCAAGGTGGCCACCTTAATACATGAAAGAAAAAGCTTGCTTGAGGTGTGGTAGAATCTCAGATATTGTCATTTACAGGTTTTATGAAGCACTGTGGTCTAGTAGCAGTGTGAAGCACATGCTTCTTTGAAGCTAAAGAATTTCTGAAAAGACACACATGCATGCAGTGTAAAATTATCAAGGTACCAGATCAAGGCTATCCACTCTCTTTCTGTACCTTTTCCCTCATCTCTCTCTTTCTCAGCCCAGACATTATCACTAACATCTGATATACCTTCACAGGAATATGCTGTAGATTATAAAACATATCTGCACATAGATGCATATCACATACAACATACTTAAAAAATTGAACAAAAAATCTTGATCTTGTTCTGTGTAAGTATATAAGTAACTTAAGGAAGAAAAATAGCCTAGTCCATTAGATTTCAACCTCACACTCATCAGAATGGCTAAGATAAAAAGCTTAAGGAATGATGCATGCTGGAGAGGATATGGAGAAAGTGGAACCTTCCTCCACTGTTGGTGGGAATGTAACCTAGTACAATCACTTTGGAAATCAATCTGGTGCTTCTGCCAAAATTTAGGAATAATGGTACCTCAAGATCCAGCTATACCACTCCTAGGCATATATCCAAAAGATACCCCACCACTCACTAACGACATTTGCTCAACCACGTTTGTAGCAGCTCTGTTCGTAATAGCCAGAATCTGGAAACAACCTAGATGTCTCTCATGAAGTAATGGATGCCGAAATTGTGGTACATTTACACAATGGAACAGTACTCAGTAATTCAAACAAGGAAATCATACAATTTGCAGGCTAATGATGGGAACGAGGAAAGATCATCCCGAGTGAGATAACCCAGAAGCAGAAAGACACAAATGTTATATACTCACTTATAAGCGGATATTAACCATATAATATAGGATAAACATACTAAATCTATAGCCCTCAAGAAGCTTAACAACAAGGAGGACCCTAGGGAAGATGCTTAATCCATATTCAGAAGGGCAAACAGTATTGATTTGAAAGTAGTAGAAGGAACAAGACAGGAGGTCCACAAGGGACCTCGGATAGACTCTACCTACCTGGATATTGAAGGAGAAACTTAAACTCATAGCCTAATTTTGGGAAGAGTGGCAGAATTATTAAGAAAAAGAGATAGAAAGAAGAGGGAGATAGAAAGACCTGGAGGGGACAGGAACTCCACAAGGAGGAAAACATTGCCAAACTTCCTTGGCTGAGTGGGGACTGTAGAGACCTATACTCCAACTATGGACCATTCATAGAGAGGACCTAGAACCCCTGTTTAGAGAAAGCCAATCGGCTGCTCAGTATACAAGTGGGTTCCCTAGCAAGGGGTGCAGGGGCTGTCTCTGACATTAACACAGTGGCAGGCTCTCTGATCACATTCCCTTGGTGGGTGGAGCCTTGCCAGGCAACAGAGGAAGATGATGCAGTGAGCCTTGATGAGACCTGATACTCTAAGGTCAGTTAGAATGGGAGAAGTTACTCCCCTATCAGGTGAATAGGGAAAGGACATAGAAGGAGATGAGGGAAGGTTGGTGGGACTGGGACAAGAGAGGGGGCTGCAGCTGGGATACAAAGTGAATAAATTGTAATAAATAAATAAATAAATAAATAAAATTACTTAGAAAAAATTAGATTCACTCTTCTCAGGAATAGTTAATTCCTAAATTTCTTCATTTTTTTTTCCAGTGTTGAGGGATTCTGGAGATATTGAACTCTGGGCTCATGAATGCCAAGCCTACATATTTTTTTTTCAATTTGAAACACAACTGACACTGACTATGAAAATTTAATTGAGAAGGACTCCTTCCTCCAACCTAGTACTATAAACCTCACAAGATTTTTAATACTTTACATGAAAATTATTCAATTTTAATTGTAAATTTTAATGTGAAAAGGACAGTTTTAAGCTCAGAAACCCAAAAGTCATCTTGAGACTCTTAAGAGTTACTAAGTTCTAAGAAACCATATTTTTACCTGTTTGTCATTTTCTGTGTTTGCAGCCATTTCCTCATATATGGCAGCCTGAGAATTTATTTTGGTTTCAGTGACCTCTACAGACAAAACAAAATTGCCCATGATGATCATGGTCCCACTGTCCTCTTTACCAAGCACCAAGCCCATCACTTCCAGGTTGCCTCCTGATCTGGCATGCATCACGATTTTCAGTAGAGCCAATGTTGAGATTTTGCACTATTTAAAGTAATGCTGACTATAAAACAAAATCACAGTACAATCAAGGTTCTTACATAATATACAATTTCAAAAGATTTTTTATGAAAATAAATAAATACTGAAGGGATCTGTAGTGATGGAAGAGGACTGTAGAATGGGGGGCTGGGGGGGAATAAAACAGCATCTACAAGCACTGGGAAATAGCTTCACGAGTCATCATCATCTCTGGCCCCCAGGGAAAGTGAAGATTACAAAGTAAACTTTAATATCCTATTGAAATGAAGGAATAATATGATCAACTCGATAGGCATTTTTATCTCCATTAACATGTAATCATCATAGCTTTGATTATGTTCTCAGTTCTAACTTTATGACCTAAATTTATTGATTTATTAATTAAATTGCAACCACAAGCTGAAAGAACAGAGACCATCTTGGAAATCAAAACGTAAGTTAAAAATTTGGCTCTTCTGTTTACAGGGCAAAGAGAGAAAGATAATCACTACTATGGCTCATTGCATATGGCTCATCTAGAAGCTTTAAATAAATTACCTCATCTAATCTTCATAACATCATCAATAGCTAGATTTACTTTTATCTTACAGGTAGGTAAGTTTAGATACTTCAGTTTCCTAATGCCAGTCAACAGTTTAACTGTTCAGAGGTGATTTTCAGTTTGGTGCTCCTGAGTTCATTACTGTAGTATGATAATGAGGTGAATTTCTGAATGCATTTGTTTATTTCCCTATTTACAGAAAAGGAATGAAAGTACAGTACTGGACTGCCATGATTATTAAACAACATGAAAATCTTTAATCCAGTGCTAGGCCACGGTAAGTACTCAATAAATACTTTGAAAATTGAATAATGCCAATTAAAGCCAGCTTTGCTACCAAAACAAAACACCTGAAAATAGTGAGACAGTTTAGACAGCATCCATTGGTGAGTTTTCTTTACTCTCCTTAACACAAGCAGCTCCATGAAAAATCTCTTGACTTGTATTCAGTCCCAAAGATACATGGATTTGTGGCATTTGTGTAGGAGCTAAATAGCCTTTAAGCTCTATTTTAAAATTTCTGACTTCTGTGAATTGTTGTAGTGGTATTTTAGAAAACTAGTACGACTTGGTGTACAGTTTCATGAAAAAAAGTGATTTAAAAAAGTGCTTATGGTTTCCTTATTTTTCATTGCTGAGTAATATTCCATTGTGTAGATGTACCACAATTTCTGCATCCATTCTTCAGTTGAGGGGCATCTGGGTTGTTTCCAGCTTCTGGCTATTACAAATAAAGCTGCTACAAACATGGTTCAGCAAATGTCCTTTTTGTGTACTTGAGCCTCTTTTGGATATATGCCCAGGAGTGGTATGGCTGGATCTTGAGGAAGCACTATTCCTAGTTGTCTGAGAAAGCGCCAGATTGATTTCCAGAGTGGTTGTACAAGTTTACATTCCCACCAGCAGTGGAGAAGGGTTCCCCTTTCTCCACAACCTCTCCAGCTTGTGTTGTCACTTGAGTTTTTGATCTTGGCCATTCTCATGGGTGTAAGGTGAAATCTCAGGGTTGTTTTGATTTGCATTTCCCTAATGGCTAATGAGGTTGTGCATTTCTTTAAGTGCTTCTCTGCCATTCGGTATTCCTCTACAGAGAATTCTCTGTTTAGCTCTGTTCCCCATTTTTTAAGTGGATTACTTGGTTTCCTGCTTTTCAGCTTCTTTAGTTCTTTATAAATACTGGATATGAGTCCTCTGTCAGATAAAGGGTTGGTGAAGATTCTTTCCCAATCTGTAGGTGGTCGCTTTGTTTTGATGACGGTGTCCTTTGCTTTACAGAAGCTTTTCAGTTTCATGAGGTCCCATTTATTGGTTGTTGCTCTTAGAGCCTGTGCTGTTGGTGTTCTGTTCAGGAAGTTTCCATAGTAATGTGAAGAGGGACTGCCTCTGACATAATCTGATTGGCCTGCTCTTTGATCACCTCCCTCTGGGGGGGGGGAGCAGCCTTACCAGGCCACAGTAGAGGACAATACAGCCACTTTTGATGTGAACTGACAGACTAAGATCAGAAAGGAGAGGAGAACCTCCCCTATTAGTGGACTTGGGGAGTTGCATGCAAGCAGAGGGAGGAGGGAGGGTGGGATTGGA
Source organism: Meriones unguiculatus (assembly GCF_030254825.1). Taxonomy (NCBI): domain Eukaryota; kingdom Metazoa; phylum Chordata; class Mammalia; order Rodentia; family Muridae; genus Meriones; species Meriones unguiculatus. Next base: position 117,522,466 of record NC_083369.1, read on the forward strand.
ATGGGAGGAGGGAGGGGCTTATGGGGGGATGCAGAATGAATAAAGTGTAATTGATGAAAAATTTTAAAAAAAAAAGTGCTTATGGAGTGCCTTCTTTCCCTTCATTTTTTTTTTAAATCACTGGCTTGTAAATTTGATTTCTGAAAACATCTGTGCTCCTCAGTTTGGAAGTCACTTATAGCTGCAACAAGGTGCATGTAGTCACCAGGTTCAAGGCAGAATTATGAAATTTATGAAAATAATCATGTTGAGAACATGACATCGTAAGTCATCCCTTACACTCCCTGGAGAGACAATTCAGTTAAAGAAACTTTCTAAGAGGGGAATGGAAACAGGCTCTAGAAGAGGGGTTAGGCTCTGCTGATTCAGAAAATGCAAACTAAAAACATATAAATAAATTTTTTCACTAACTTAAAAGTGGATATTAGACTTAGAATATAGGATAAACATACTAAAATCTGTACACCCAAAGAAGCTAAGCAAGAAGGAGGACCCTGGATAAAATCATTAATAATCACTCAGAAAGGCAAACAAGATGGACGTCAGAAGAGGGAGAGTGTAGGGAACAGGACAGGAGCCTACCACAGAGGACCTCTGAAGGACTCTACCCAGCAGGGTATCAAAGCAGATGCTGAGACTGCTTGCCAAACTTTGGACAGAGTGCAGAGTGTCTTGTGAAAGAAGGGGGAGATGAAGGACCTCTGTGGTAGGAGGGGACAGAAACTCCACAAAGAGAGGAGCAGAACTGAAGGATCTGGGCAAAAGGGTCTTTTCCAAGACTGATGCTCCAACCTGGGCCCATGCATGGGGATAACCTAGAACTCCTGCAGATATGTAATCCATGGAACCTCATTATTCAAGTGGTTCCCTAGTAATTGGAACAGGGACTGTCTCTGACATGAACTCACCCGGCTCTTCCCTTGAGTGGGGAGCAGCCTTACTATGCCACAGAGGAAGATAATGCAGCCACTCCTGATGAGACCTGATATGCTAGGGTCAGATGGAAGGGGAGGATGCTTTCCACTATCAGTGAACTTGTGGAGGGGAATGGGAGGAGATGAGGGAACGAGGGTGGGATTAGACGAGGACAAAGTAGGGGCTGCAGGTGGGATACAAAGTGAATAAACTGTATTTAATTAAAAATAAATTAATTAAAAAAATTAAAAATAACATTGTATAGAGTATATTTTTTTCTTTGGGTTACTTCACTCAAGCTGATCTTTTATAGTTCCCACCATTTGCCTGAAAATTTCATGATTTCCTTGTTTTTAATAGATGTGTAGTATTCCGTTGTGCAAATGTACCACAATTTCTGTATCTATTCCTCCATTGAGGGACACCTATGTCATTTCCAGATTGTGGCTATTATGAATAGAGCTTCTAGGAACATTGTTGAGCAAATGTTCTTGTTGTATAGTTGAGTGTATTTTGGATACACGCCTAGGAGTGGTATGGATGGATCTTGAGGAAGAGTTATTCCTAGTTGTCTGAGAATGTGCCAGATTGAATTTCCAGAGAGGTTGTACAGGTTTACATTCCCAATGGAAGTGGAGGAGGGTTCCCCTTTCTTCACAGCCTCTCCAGCATGTGTTGTCACTTGAATTTATGGTCTTGGCCATTCTGATGGGTGTAGGTGAAATCTCAGGGTCATTTTGATTTGCATTTCCCTGATGGATAATGAGGCTGAGGATTTCTTTAAGTGTTTCTCTGCCATTCGATATTCCTCTATAGAGAATTCTCTGTTTAGCTTTGAAATCCATTTTTTTAAATTGGATCATTTGATGTGCTGGTGTTTAACTTCTTGTTTTCTAAGTTTCTTTTTTAAATTTTATTATTTTTTAAAATTTTTAAATTTTTTATATTAATCACAGGTTATTTACTTTGTATTCCAGCCGTAGACCACGTCCTTATTCCCTCCCATTCCCACCCCCCCCCCTCCCTTATCTCCTCCATGCCCTTTTCCAAATCCACTGATAGGGGAGGACCTCCTCCCCTTCCATCTGACCCTAGTTTATCAGGTCTCTTCAGGACTGGCTGCAATGTCCCCTACTGTGACCTAGCAAGGTTGCTGCTCCCTTACGGGTGTGTGTGTGTGTGTGTGTGTGTGTGTGTGTGTGTGTGTGTGAAGAGCTCACCATTGAGTTCATGTCAGAAATAGCCCCTGTTCCCCTTAATATAGAATCCACTTGGATACTGAGCTTCCATGAGCTATATCTGAACTGGGGTTCTAGGTTATATCCATACGTGGTTCTTGGTAGGAGAAACAGTCTCATGAAAGACGCCTGTGCCCAGATATATATGGTCCTTGTGGAGCTCCTGTCCTCTCCAGGTCTTACTAACTCCCCCTAATTTCATATGATTCCCTGCACTCTGCCCAAATTTTAGTTATGAGTCTTAATATCTGCTTTGATACACTGCTAGGTAGAGTGTTTCAGAGGCCCTCTGTGGTAGGCTCCTGTCCTGTTACTTGTTGTCTCCTACATCCAAGGTCCATCCCATTTGTCTTTCTAAGTGAGGATTGATCATCTAACCCTTGGTCTTCTTTCTTGTTTATCTTCTTTAGGTGTAAAGATTTCAGGATATTTATCCTATCTTATAGGTCTATATAAGTGAGTATATACCATGTGTGTCTTTCTGCTTTTGGGATACCTCGCTCAGGATGATCGTTTCTAGGTCCCAAAATTTGCCTGCAAATTTCATAATTTCCTTGTTTTTAATTGTTGAGTAGGATTGTTTTTAATTGCTGAGATGAAACCTAAGAATAATAGGAATAGATGAAAAAGAAGACTCCAGGCTCCAAGGACTGGAAAATATTTTTAAGAAAATAATAGAAGAAAAATTTCCTAACTTAAAGAAAGAGATGTCCATAAACATACAAGAAGCCTACAGAACACCATATAGACTAGACCAGAAAAGAAATACTTCTTGTCACATCATAGTCAAAACACTAAACCTACAAAACAAAGGGAAAAAGGCCAAGTGACATATGAAGGTAGACCAATCAGAATCACACCAGACTTCTCATCAGAAACTATGAAAGCCAAAAGGGTCTGGACAGAAATCATTCAGTCTTAAAGGGAACACAGATGTCAACTCAGACTACTATACCCAGCAAAGCTTTCAATCAACATAGATGGAGAAATCAAAATATTCCATGATAAAACTAAATTGAAGCAATATCTACACAGCTTCCCAGCCCTAAAGAAGATATTAGAAGGGAAAATTCCAATCCAATGAAAACAACTACACTAAAGAAAAAATAGTGTACAGATAATTTCCCAAAAAAATTAAAAGAAAAAAACCCCGCAATGAATCATAGTAAGACCACCAACTCTACAATAAAAGGAACTATCGGTCATTGGTCACTATTATCTATCAATATCAATGGACTCAACTCTCCAATAAAAAGACACAGACTAATAGAACAGTTGTGCAAACAGGATCCAGAATTCTGCTGCATCCAAGAAACACACCTATGCAAAAAAGATAAAAACTACCTTAGAGTAAAGGGCTGGAAAAATGTTTATCAAGCAAATGGACCCAGAAAACAAGCTGAGGGAGCGATCCCAATATCTAATAAAATAGACTTTCAACCAAAATTAATCAAAAAAGATGAGGAGGGGCACTTCCTTCTCATCAGGGAAAATTCCAACAGGAGAACATCACAATTTTGAACATCTAAGCCCCAAATAAAAGACCACCTACATCTGTAAAAGAAACATTATTAAAGCTGAAATCACACATTGATTGGAAGCCTTAATAGTGGGAGACTTCAATGCTCCGCTCTCACCAAGGGACAGGTCATCCGTTCACAAGTAAAACAGGGAAAAAAGGGCACTTACAGAGGCCCTAAATCAAATGGACCTAATAGATGTCTACAGAACTTTGCACCCAAAACCAAGAGTATACATTTTCTGCACCTCATGGAACATTCTCCAAAATAGAACATGTAGTTTGTCACAAAGCAAGCTTCAGCAGATACAAGAAGATTGAAATAATCCTTTGTATCCTATCTGACCATCATGGTTTAAAGCTGGACCTCACCAACAAGAGAAACAGCAAAAAGCCTGTACATAAATGGAAACTGAACAACTTGCTACTCAATGACAGCTTGGGGGTTGCTGGTGGGGCCATGGTGTCTTGATTTTTGTTGGGTGAGTTCTTACTCCTACCTTTGTCCATTTGCTTATATGTGATCTTCACTGTCTTTTCCTTGAGTCTGAACTTCAGACTGGAACTGTCTTTCTCTGGTGTCTGGAATATTCTTCAGGAAGATCAGGGAAGTCCAGTGTTTTGAGAGTGTGTGTTGTTGCTTCAGTTGTACCCTAGAGAGGAAAAGCTGCTGGCACAGATTCGTTATTGCGGGGGAGTAAGTGTGTGTGTGTGTGTGTGTGTGTGTGTGTGTGTGTGTGTGTGTGCTCCCACGCATGTCTAAGTGTGTCTTGATGGGTAGTGCTAGAGAGTGTAATTGGGATATGGGGGTTGGGAGGAAGCACAGGAGGGGATGTGGATGCTAATGGTGTTAGCAAGCACAGATTGTGGACACAAATCCCTGTGCAGGTTTCCTGAATAGCCAGTGGTCTCCAATCTTTGGAAGGCTCTGCAGGCTGGACTATGAGGTCTGTGGCTGACACTGCAGGTTGAACAAGTACTCTGTCGTGGGCTCTGTGTGCCCAGCCCTCTGCTCTGTGCTAGAAGCTGTGAACACAGCAGGCTGTGCTGTGCACTCTGATTTGGGAAGCGCTATGTGCTTCCTCTGCCTCCTCCCCCTCAGGCAAGGCTGGTGATCAGAGTTCCTGGGGAAAATGCCAGGGGTTTGAGTGTACTTAGTCTCAAATCTCAAGGAGGAGGATTTGTGCTTGGAACAGGTAGCACTGTGTTTAGGCAAGCTGTTTGCACTGCGGGGTGCTTCCTCTGCTTCAGCTGCTAGTTGTGGTGCCTCCACTGCTGCCTCCATGTTTGCTGCGGTACCTCCGCTGCTTCCTCTGCTGCAGGCTTGGCTACCTCCACTTCTGCTTCCACCCATTATTATGGAAGTGCCTGGGAATCGATTCCCCAGGTGAAGTCAAAGGAGATGTTCGCTGACAAACTGTATCCTATTGGACTCAGATCAGGGTTTGTCTCCCTTCTCCCCAGACTCTTCTACCATTGTTTTGGGTTTTACAGCCCCTAGACTCACCAATTCAGAGTTTCAGCTCCTCTGAATATGGTGCATGCTGGTCGCCCCAATCTTGGATTCTCCCGGTGTTTAACTTCTTAAGTTCTTTATATATTCTGGATATTAGCCCTCTGTCAGATAGAGGGTTGGTGAAGATCCTTCCCAATCTGTAAGCTGTCGTTTTGTTCTGATGACAGTGTTCTTTGCTTTACAGAACCTTTTCAGTTTCATGAGGTCCCATTTATTAACTGTTGATCTTAGAGCCTGTGTTGTTGATGTTGTGTTTAAGAGTTGACTCCTATGCCAATGAGTTCAAGGATCTTCCCCACTTGATCTTCTTACAGATTTAGTGTGTCTGGTTTTATGTTGAGGTCTTTGATGCACTGGGACTTTAGTTTTGGGCAGGGTCATAAGTATGGATCTATTTACATTTTTCTACATGTAGATATCTAGTTAAGACAGAAGCATTTGTTGAAGACGCTATCAATATTCCATTGTATGGTTTTGGATTTTTGTCAAAAATCAAATATCCGTAGGTGTGTGGGTTTATTTCTGGGTCTTCTATTTGATTGTGTTGATCCTCCAGACTGTTTCTCTGCCAGTACCATGCAGTTTTTATTACTGTGGTTCTATAGTACAGATTGAGATCAAGGATAGAGATAACTCCAGATGATCTGTTGTTGTACAGGATTTTTTTTTAAACAACCGTGGGTTTTTTATTTTCCATATGAAATTGAGAATTGTTCTTTCAAGTTCTGTAAAGAATTATGTTGGTATTTTGATGGGAATTACCTTGAATCTGTAGACTACTTTTAGCAGGATGGCCATTTTCATTATGTTTATCCTATCAATCCATGAGCATGGGATATCTATCCTTTTTCTGATATTTTCTTATGGGCCTCTAATAACTGGAAAAGCACACACTTGAGATCATTCTCCTGTGCTTCTGATGTTATTAAAATATCCGTTGATATTTGGGGTTGGTGATGAAGGCAAGTTGTCCTGATTTTTTTGGATGTGTTCTTATGCCAATCTTTAGCCATTGCTTATCAGTGGCTTTGGCTGTTTTTTCCTCTAGTCTGTACTTCCAAACTGGGTCTGTTTGTCTCTGGTATCTGGAGTATACTTCAGGAAGATGAGAGAAGTCCACCACTTTGAGAGCAGATGTTGGTGTTTTAGCTGTAGCTAAGGCAGGAAAGATGCAGGTACATACACAAAATCATGGGAGTGTGTGGAAGTGTGCCTTGAAGGACAGTGTGCCTGAGTGTTTAGATGCCTGGAATGGTGGAGCATAAGTGCAGGATTGGGTTCGGGTGCAGTTCATGGGCACAATGTGCCTGCATGGGTGCTCTAAATGCATATAGGCCTCTGGTACTGTCCTCCCATTATTCAGATCTGTCTGGGATCTAGGAATTTTTTGCCTGGACTCCACTAGGAGACCCACAGAAGACGGGCTTCAATGTTGAGAACACTGTCCCAATGATGTCTATGTTGCCTACAGTGTGGATGTGGTTGGGAAGGATCTGATATCTGCCTGCTAGCAAACAGGGACCTTGGATCTGGGGCAAAACCAACCAGAATTAACTTAATATGGTTTAAATTTTGGCATACTTTACAGTTTATTTTTTCTTGTATTTCCAGGTGTACAACCAAAGCAAATAAAGTTCATATGCCCTCTAGCTTCTTGTAATTTTTACATACTCTGGCCTTTTATAAATTTTTATATACTTTGACATTTTACAACATTTTATACATGTTTAGGTTATGATTTTTTTTCTAGCTCTGATTTTTAGGTTTAAGAAAACATTTTTGGGGGGCCAAGATGGCGGCGCCAGGAGAACACTGTGTCTGAGAAACAGGACAAAACTCTCCGTGCAGCGACCAGGAGGCTGAACTCTGGGCCCTAAAACTACAGCTATCATGTTTCCCAGGTGAGGGGAGGCTCCCACAGCATGGGAATTGGTCGGGTCCACTCTCAGGCCACACAGCTAGAACCCAGAAGAGATCCCAGCTAATGCGGGCTTTGGTTCTCCAGGCTGGAGCCGCACGCTTGCGTGTCCTGATCACTTTCCCAGGCTGATTGGTGGGCACAAGGGTGCCAGAGACTGAGAGTTCCAGTTCCAAGAAAACCCCATGGGGAAGGAAGGTTGAGAGACTTATCATGGGTTACCCGGTCTTTCCCTGGAAGGTCTCACTGACCATGGGTACCCGCCACCTTCACAGCTGAGCTCCACTGTGCAGAGAGCTGCTGCGCGCCCAGCTCAAAATCCCTACTTCCTCTTCGGAGGAGGCAGGGGGCATCCAGCAGAATCTGCCACAGACCACATTGTCTTTACCCCAACCCGAGATTGGGACTGAGAAAACCCAATCCTTTTGAGCACTCCCGCAAATGCCACCATAACCCTGCCATGGTGGAGAGGAAAGATAAAGAGGTGCACAGCGGCTTCACAGTGCTCGGACCCCAGTGCTGCCAGAGGCTCCTAGCAAACAAACTTCAGCTCAGGATCTGGGACTGTGGTCATTCAACACATCCTGAGAATCTCCTGCATCCTGCACAATAAGGTCTAGCACCAAGTCCTATCACCGGCAGCCCCCTGACCCCTGGCAGAAAAACCCTGGCTCAGGATCGGGACTGAGAATTCCCAACCCCTTCTGGCACTCCCCTGAGAGCACAGCCGCTTGCCCTGGTGGAGGGGCAGGTCAGAGGGGAAGGACAGAGAGGGAGCCTGCCACAGGACACAGCACCCCCTCTTCAGCTCACCCAGCGGCCCCTGGCAGAGAAACCCAAGCTCTGGATCTTAGGACACTCAACCCTACCTGGTACAATCTTGGCATCAGCAAACATAGGTTCTACCGCCAGGCTGCTTCTTGCAGAGAGATCTGGGCCCGGGATCTGGGATTGAGAACACTCAACCTAACTCTTTCCCACGCTACCCTCGAACCAGTCATCATAATCCTTCCTGGTAGAGGGAAAGGACAGAGAGGCAGCACACAGGAATGGTGGACACCGAGTCCTGTGGCCACAGTGTCACAGAGCTGACTGTTAGCCTACCCGTGCATTTTCTGCAGCAGGACCAAATCAGAGAGTAGAGAGAAAGGGGAACCCCTGTGCATTCCAACTGGTCCTGCAAGAGAGTGAGTGAGCATTCTAGGGAGAGTTTGCCCCAGACCCAGGGCCTCTCCACAGAAGCAACCAGACGAGATCCCTGCCACCCTCACCCCTAGTGTGGGCATCATAGGGATTCTTGGGATAGCGACCCCAATGTTGCAGCCTCTGCCTTGTGGGTCCACCAGTGTAATCCAGGCAAACAATCCCTGGATCTCAGACAGAAATGCATAATAGTGGCCTACAGACCACTGCAATAGTCAAAGAATCCGCACATGCACACTGTGCCACATTCCTTACTTAGGCAAAACTGAAACCACAGTGCACACTCCAAAACCACTGAACCTCTCTCATCTTCCTGAAAAAAAAAAAAAAAAAAAAAAAAAAAAAAAAAAAAAAAAAACGGAAAGAGATGATCATAGCCTGAGCTATAAACCAAGGAACAAACAGTGAGGGCTATAGATAACCAGATGGCTAGAGGCAGACATAAGAACACACCCAATAAAAATCAGGACATAATGACCTCACCAGCAACCCCACAAATCAATGGACACTTCAATTCACTAGATAGACAAGAAAAGGACCTCAAAACTATGCTTCTCCAGCTATTAGAGGCCCATAAAGATGAAATGAACAAAGCCCTCAGAAAAATAGCCAAGGAAATCGAGACGAACAAAGAGGAAACATATAGAACTCGCAGAGAAATGACCACGAGAATTGAGGGAAACAAAGAAGAAATGAACAAAGCTTTCAAAGAAATGTCCACACAAATGAAGGCAAATAAAGAAGAAATAAACAAAGCTCCCATAGAAATACACGCAATTATAGCCAAAAAAGTAGAGGCACAATTAGTGATACATAGAGAGGAAACGGAAAAAAAAATAGAAGCGGTCATTGAAAAGCAGGACTCCACATTCAAACAGATGAAGGAAATTGTACAAGACATGAAAACAGAATTAGAATCAATAAAGAAAATACAAATAGAGAAAAACCAGGAGCTGGAGAACATAGAGAAAAGATCGGGAACTACAAAGGTAAGCATCACCAACAGAATACAAGAGATGGAAGAAAGAATCTCAGGAGACGAAGATACACTTGCAGAAATTGACACATCTCTCAAAGAAAAAATAAAATCAAAAAAGTTCCAAACACAAAACATCCAAGAAATCAAGGACACCATGAAAAGACAAAATCTAAGAATAATAGGAGTAGAAGAAAAAGAAGACATCAGGCTCAAAGGTCCAGAAAATATTTTCAAGAAAATTATAGAAGAAAACTTTCCCAACTTAAAGAAGGAGACGGCCATAAACATACAAGAGTCCTACAGAATACCAAGTAGACTAGACCAGAAAAGAAATTCTTCACGTCACATCACAGTCAAAACACTGAACCTACAGAACAAAGAAAAAATTATAAAAGCAGCAAGGGAAAAAGCCAAGTAACATATGAAGGTAGACCTATCATAATCACACCAGATTTCTCAACAGAAACTATGAAAGCCAGAAGGGCCTGGACAGAAATCATACAGTCCTTAAGGGACCACAGATTCCAACCCAGACTACTATACCCAGCAAAACTTTCAATCAACATAGACGGAGAATTCAAAATATTCCATGACAAAACCAAATTTAAACAATATCTACATAGTACCCCAATTCTACGGAAGAAGACCATTTATGGATATAACATAGAACCTCTGCTCAGATGTAACCTGTGGTAGCTCAGTAACCAATTGGTTTCCCATAGTGAGGGGAACAAGGACTATTTCTACCAGGAACTTAATGACTGGCTCTTTGACCTCTCCACCCCCCCCCCCAAGAGAGGAGCAGTCCTGTTAGGCCACAGAGGAGGGCTTTGCAGCCAGTTCTGAAGATACCTGGTAAAACAGGATCAGATGAATGGGGAGGAGCCCCCCACATCAGTGGACTTGGAAAGGGGCAGGGTGTAGATGAGGGAGTGAGGGTGGGATTGGGAGCGAATGAGGGAGCGGGATATGGCTGGGATACAGTTAATAAAATGTAACTGATAAGAAAAAAAAATAAAATTAAAAAAAAGAGAACATTTTTACTTTAGACAAGCTTTTTTTTTCCATCCCAGTCTCTTGCTTTTTTTTTGTTTTGTTTTATAGACAACATAAAAACTTCCTTTAAAATCCTTTTCATTTTTTTTTTTTTTACTCACTCATTCCATGGGTTTTTACCATCCTGAAATGATACATTTTAAAAACTCTAGTTTCTTCAATTGCCTTAAACAGTATGGCTTGGTTTAATTTGGTAAAATTAATAAAATAAATAACAAGGCCTTTTTACCTCCCTGAAAGCACTGAGAAACTGTTCCAATTTCCTTGTTAGGTTGCAGAGGGTCATTATTTTTAAATACCTGAAAAATTTTAAAATGTTTTATAGCCTTAAACATTCAAACATTCTTCAAAATCTGCTTTTGCAATATTAAAATGCCCAGAGTGAAGTCATAGAGCATAACCATAGTTTTTAGAAGTCAAATCCAAATTTTATCAGTGTTAAAAATTCAGACAAATCAGTGTCTTTAAAATCAATACCAAATGTATTATTTTGATGTTACAAAGTTTGACTGCCAACAAGAAAAGTTCTGGTATACAGACACATGGAGGTGTAGCTCTAATATCTCATACAAACAAAGTTTTAAACGTTTTTTTTTATGATCCTTGTTTTTAAGACAGGACAGAAATTATGTAAAATCTTATACAAATTTATGTTACCTGTTGAGACTTTTTTTATTGCGCTCATGCCATTTGTTATTTAGAATGGCTCCAATCCTAAGTTTTAAGTTAACTTTACGTTACAGATTTTAAACATACCCAATAATCATTAACCTATAACCAAGATTTATATAACATTGCAAACTTATACAAACAATACTCTTTGTACTTTTAAGCTGTTATTTCAAAGGAGGAGCATCTTGCTACCTGTTGAATCCAATTTCTTATGAGCACAGAGGCTTTGTAGCAGAATTAAACATTAGATTTCTTATGGAGAAACGGAAAAGCCACTGGTGCCCTTTCAAGAGCAGGCTGAACATGCCATAACTGGCTGGCTGCCAGGTTAACCCAGGCAGGAGACTCAGTTGCAAAAATGCAGACCTTCAAGGACAGAGCCAGTATTATCAGTCTTTGTCAAATGAGCTGCTTTTTTTATTTTTATTCATTCATTTTTTTTACTAGAGAAGCTGGTTTTTTTTTTTTTTTTTTTTTTTTTCTGAAAATTTTTGAAACAAGCTAAACCAAGTTAAGGGGTAAACAGATGGCCAATAGATAATGTTTGGTTCATGATTACTACATATTAATCCAGAAGAGTCCAAAATGAGCCAATGACAAACATAACTCAAATGACATGTACAAGTAAATACTCCCAGGAGACAAACAAAACATCAGACCAGCATCTCTTGACTTTTATATCTGTGCATGAGAGGCAAAGAGGCTCTATGCAGGTTCAAAAACTAAATGAAAGACATCAGACTCTCACTGGGAGTTTGGAGCACCAGGCCCTCTCAGAACTTGCTGAGAGTCTCATAGAATCTCTCTGGGATCTTGGAGCATCATCCAGCATCCTTTTGTGACTTCTGCGATTGTATGGAAAGAGACTTTACCACACTAGTCAACATTCCTTATATTTAAAATCATTTTTTATTAATTGCATTTATTCATTTTGTATGCCACCTGTATCCCATTCCCTCATTCCATCCCAATCCCACCATCCCTCCCTCATTTCTTTGCATGCCCTTCCCCAAGTCCACTGATAGGGGTGGTCTTCCCCTCCTTCCTTCTAATCCTAGTCTATCAGGTCTCATCAGGACTGGTTGCATTGTCTTCCTCTGTGGCCTGGTAAGACTGTTTCCTGCTCAGGGAGAGATTATCAAAGATCCAGCCACTGAGTTCATGTCTGAGACAGTCCCTCTTCCCCTTACTAGGTAACCCACTTGGAGACTGAGCTGCCATAGGATATTTCTCTGGGGCGGTTCTAGGTTATCACCATGCATGGTCCTTGTTTGGAATATCAGTCTCAAAGAAGACCCCATGTGCACAGAAGTTTTGCTTCTGCTGCTCTACTTGTGTACCACCTGGCCTGTCCAGGTCTCTCTATCTCCCCCTTCTTTCATAAGATTCGATGCACTCTGTTGAAAATTTGGCTATGTGTTTCAGCATCTGCTTTGATACCCTGCTGGACAGGGTCTTTTAGTGGCCCTCTGTGGTAAGCTCCTGTCCTGTTCCCTGCTTTCTCCTTCTTCTGACATCCATCCTGTTCACCTTTCTGAGTGACAATAGATCATATTACCCAGTGTACTCCTTCTTGTTTAGCTTCTTCAGGTATAAAGATTTTAATATGCTTATCCTATATTATATGTATAATATCCACTTCTAAGTGAGTATATACAATGTGTGGCTTTCTTCTTCTGGGATACCTCACTCAGGATGATCTTTTCTAGGTCCCACCATTAGCCTTCACATTCCATGATTTCTTTGATTCCAATTGCTGAATAGTATTCCATTGTGTGAATGTAACACAATTATCGTATCCTTTCCTTAACTGAGGGACATCTGGGTTTTTTTTTCCAGATTTGGGCTATTACAGATAATGCTGATGGGAACATGTTTGAGCATGTCCTTGTGGTGTACTTGAGCATATTTTGGATATGTGCCTAGTAGCTGCATTTTGAGTTAGAACAATCCCCAACTGAGAACACACCAGATTTCTTTCCAAAGAGGTTGTATATGTTTACATTCTCAGCAAGCAACAAAGGAAGGTTCCCCTTTCTCCACATCATCTCCTGTATGTCTTGTCACTTGAGTTGGTTCTCTTAGCCATTCTGATGGGTGTAAGGTGAATCTCAGGGTCATTTTGATATGCAGTTCCCTGATGACTAAGGATGTTGAACATTTCTTTAAATGTTTCTCTGCAATTTGATATTCCTCTATTGAGAATTCTCTGTTTAGCTCCGTCCCCCATTTTTAAATTGGATTACTTCATTTGTTGCTTTTTAACTTATTGAGTTCTTTATATATTCTGGATATTAACTCTCTCTCAGATACAGAGTTGGTGAAGATCTTTTCCCAGACTGCAGTCTGTCCCTTGGTTCTGATGACAGTGTCTTTTATTTTACAGGAGCTTTTCACTTTCATGAGGACCCAATTATTGATTGGTTTTTTATTTTTATTTTTATTTTTATATTAATTACAGTTTTTTCACTTGTATGCCAGCTGTAGCTCCCTCCCTCATTCCCTTCCAATCCCACCACCCCTCATTCATCTCCTCCCATGCCCCTTCCCAAGTACACTGATAGGGGAGATCTTCCTCTCCTTCCATCTGAACCTAGCCTATAAAGTCTCATCATGACTGGCTGCGTTGTCTTCCTCTTTGCCTGGTAAAGCTGTTTCCCAATCAGGGGGAGGTGATAAAACAGCCACCTACTGAGTTCATGTCACAGACAGTCTCTGTTCCCCTATTGCAAAATCCACTTGGCTACTGAGCTGCCATGAACTACATCTGTGCAGGGGTTCTAAGTTATCTCCATGAATGGCCCTTGGTTGGAGTATCAGTCTCAAAAAACACCCCTGGGCCCTGATTTTTTGGTTGTGTTGATGTCATTGTGGAGCTCCTGTCTCTTCCAGGTCTTTCTATGTCTCCTTTTATTCATAATTTTTCTGGCACTCTGCCCAAAGTTGTTTATGAACCTCAGTATCTGCTTTGATACACTGCTGGGTAGAGTCTTTCAGAGGCCTTCTTTGTTTGGCTCCAGTCCTGTTTCCTGTTTTCTCCTTCCAATGTCTGTACTATTTGTCTTTCTGAGTGAGGATTAATCACCTTACCCAGAACCTCCTTCTTCCTTAGTTTCTTCAGGTATACAGATTATAGTACGTTTTTCGTATATTGTTTGTCTAATATTCACTTATATATACCAAGTGTGTCTTTCTGCTTCTGGGATTCCTCACTCGGGATAATCTTTTCTCTATCCCAACATTTGCCTGCAAATTTAAAGATTTACTTGTTTTTAATTGCTGAGTAGTAGTCCATTGTGTAAATGTACCACGATATTTCTGTATCCATTTCTCAACTGAGGGACGTCTGGGTCATTTTCTGGTTCTTGCTATTACAAATATAGATGCTTTCAACATGGTTGAACAAATGTCCTTGTTGTGTACTTGAGCATATTTTGGATATATGCCTAGGCCACTTATTGACTGTTGATCTTAGAGCCTGTGCTGTTGGTGTTCTGATCAGAAAGTTGTCTCATGTGTCAATGAGTTCTACACTCTTCCCATTTCTAATATATTTTTTGTCTTGTTTTATGTTGAGGTCTTTGATCCACTTGGAATTTAGTTTTGTGCAAGATGATAAAAATGGAAGTACTTGCATTTTTTTCTACATGTTGACTTCTAGTTAGACAAGCACCACTTGTTGAAAATGCTGTCTTGTTGATAATGTAAGGTTTATGATGTTTTGTCAATAATCAAATATCCATAGGTGTTTGTTTTTATTTCTGGGTCATTTATTCTATGCCATTGATCCACCATTCTTTTTTTAGGCCAGTACCATGCAGGTTTTATTACTATTGCTCTGTAGTGCAGCTTGAGATCAGGGATGGAGATACCTTCAGATGACCTGTTGTTGTGCTGGATTATTTTCGCAATTCTGTTTTTTTTTTTTTTTTATTTTTTCCCTTTGAAGTTGAGACTTGTTCCATCAAGTTGTGAAAATAATTGTGTTGGTATTTTGAGGAGAATTGCAATTAATCTGTAGATTGTTTTTTCTAAGATGACCATTTTTACCATCTTTATCCTGTCAGCCCATGAGCACGGGAAATCATTTCATCTTTTTTTTTTTTTGATACAATTAGATTCAATAATCTACCTTTTATTCTATAATCCTATACCCATTCTTTTCTCTTTTTTTACATTTTCTTTTTTTAATTTCATTTTTTCTCATTAGTTACATTTTATTGACTCTGTATTCCTCATTCCCTCCCAATCCCACCCTCACTCCCTCATCTCCACCCTGCCCCTTTCCAAGTCCACTGATAGGGTTGGGGACCTCCTCCCCATTCATCTGACCCTGTTTTATCAGGTATCTTCAGGACAGGCTGTAAAATCCTCCTCTGTGGCCTAACAGGCCTGCTCCTCCCTTAGGGGGTGGGGAAGTCAAAGAGCCAGCCATTGAGTTCCTGTTAGAAATATTCTTTTTTTCCCCTTACTATGGGAAACCAATTGGATACTGAGCTACCACAGGCTGCATCTGAGCAGAGGTTCTAGGTTATATCTGTACATGGTCCTTGGTTGAATGTCAGTCTGAAAAGATTCTGTGCCCAGATATATTTGGTCCTTGTGGAGCTCCTATCTTTTCCACATCATACTAACTCCCCTTCTTTCATATGATTCCCTGTACTCTGCCGAAAGTTTGGTTATGCGTCTTAGTGTTTGCTTTGAAACACTGCTAGGTAGAGTCTTTCAGATGCCTTCTGCGATAGACTCCTGTCATATGTTCAAAGCACACCCCATCTGTCTTTGTAAATAAGGATTGATCATCTTACCCTGTGTCCACTCTTTTGATTATCTTTTTTAGGTGTATAGATTTCATTGTGTTTATCATAACTTATAGGTTTATATAAGCAAGTATATACTGTGTTTGTCTTTCTCCTTCTGGGATAATTCACTCAGAATGATCTTTTCTAGATCCCACCATTTGCCTGCCAATTTCATGATTTCCTCCTTTTTGATTGCTGAGTAGTATTCCATTGTGTAAGAATACCACAATTTCTGCATCCATTCCTCCATTGATGGATATCTAGGTTGTTTCCAGGTTCTGGCTATTACAAATAAAGCTGCTATACACATGATAGAGCAAATATCCCTGTTGTATACTTGAGCAAAATTGGATATATACCTAGCAGTGGTAGAGCTGGGTCTTGAGGAAGCATTATTCCTAATTGTCTTAGAAAGTGCCAGATAGATTTCCAGAGTGGTTGTACCAGTTTACATTCCCACCAGCAGTGGAGGAGGGTTCCCCTTTCTCCACAACCTCTCCAACATGTGTTGTCACTTGAGTTTTCATCTTGGCCATTCTGATGGGTGTAAGGTCTCAGGGTCGTTTTGATTTGCATTTCCCTAATGGCTAATGATGTTGAGCATTTCTTTAAGTGTTTCTCTGCCATTCGATATTCCTCTGTCAAGAATTCTCTGTTTAGATCTGTTCCCCATTTTTTAATTGGATTACTTGGTTTGCTGTTTTTCAGCATACATACAGATGATCTGTTGTACAGGATTGTTTGGGAGATTCTGTGTTTTTGTTTCTCCATAGGAAGCTGAGATTCTTTTTTATAAGGTCTGTAAAGAATTGAGTTGGTATTTTGATGGGAATTGCATTGAATCTGTATATTCCCTTGCTCTCCAATAGTTGTCTTAATTCAATTGTTATGTTGAAGAGATGCAGAGAGAGTGGACAGCCTTTCGTTGTCACTGGTTTCATCAAGACTGATTTAAGTTTCTCTACATGTAGTTTGATGTTTGCTATAGGCTTGCTGTATATTGTTTTTACTATGTTTACATATGTGCCTTGTATCCCTGATTTCACCAAGTCTTCGATCATGAACGGGTGTTGGATTTTGTCAAATGATTTGTCAACATCTAAGGAGATGATGCTGTGGTATTTCTCCTTCATTTGTTTATATGATGGATTACATTGTTATATTTCCACATAGTGAATCACCCCTGCATGCCTGGGATGAAGCCTACTTGGTCATGGTGGATGAGAACTTTTATATGTTTTTGGATGTGGTTTGCAAGTACTACATTGAGTATTTTGGCAGAAATTTACATAACAGTGATAGGTCTGAAGGTCTCTTTTTTGATTGGTCTTTTTGTGGTTTAGGTATCAAGGTGACTGTGGCTTCATAGAATGAGTTTGGTAAAGTTTCTTCTGTTTCTATTTTGTGGAATAGTTTGAAGAGAATTGGAGTTAGCATTTCTTTGAAGGTCTGGTAGAATTCTTCACTGAATCCATCTGGCCCAGGGCTTTTTTTGAAAGGGAGACTTTTGATGACTGCATCTATTAACTTGTGGGATATAGGACTATGTAATATATGTGTCTGATCTTGATTTAATTTTGTTAAATGGAATCTATGAAGAAAATTGTCCATTTGACTTAAATTTTCAAATTTTGTTTTATATAGGCTTCTGTAGTAAGACCTAATATTTGTTTGTATTTCCACAGTGCCTATCGTTATGTCCCCTTTTCATTTCTTATTTTGCTAATTTGGATAATTTCTCTCTGCCTTTTAGTTAGTATGGCTAAGGGTTTGTCTGTCTTGTTGATTTTCTCTAACAACCAGCTCTTGGTCTCATTGATTCTTTGAATTGTTCTCTTTACTTCTACTTCATTGATTTCAGCTCTGAGTATGATTATTTCCAGTTATCTATTCCTCCTCTTGGGTGAGTCTTCTTCTTCTCCTCCTCCTCCTCCTCCTCCTCCTCCTCCTCCTCCTCCTCCTCCTCCTCCTCCTCCTCCTCCTTCTTCTTCTTCTTGTTCTTCTTCTTGTTCTTCTTCTTGTTCTTCTTCTTGTTCTTCTTCTTGTTCTTCTTCTTGTTCTTCTTCTTCTTGTTCTTCTTCTTGTTCTTCTTCTTCTTGTTCTTCTTCTTGTTCTTCTTGTTCTTGTTCTTCTTCTTCTTCTTCTTCTTCTTCTTCTTCTTCTTCTTCTTCTTCTTCTTCTTCTTCTTCTTCTTCTTCTTCGGCTTTTAGGTGTGCTTTAGGTTGTTTGTAAGAAATTTCTTAAACTTCTTTCTGGAGGCACTTAATGCTATGAAATTTCCTGATAGCACTGCTT
This sequence comes from Meriones unguiculatus, assembly GCF_030254825.1. Taxonomy (NCBI): domain Eukaryota; kingdom Metazoa; phylum Chordata; class Mammalia; order Rodentia; family Muridae; genus Meriones; species Meriones unguiculatus. The sequence goes on from NC_083369.1 coordinate 117,540,579, forward strand.
TCATTATGTCCCATGAGTTTGGATAAGTTGTACCTGCATTTTCATTGAAATTTAGGAAATATCTAATTTCTTTTTTCATTTCTTCCCTGACCAAGCTGTCAGTGGGTTGAGAAGTGTTCAATTTCCATATGTATGTAGGCTTTTAAAATATTCTGTTGTTGTTGAGGTGTAGTTTTAGGCCATGGTGGTCTGATAGGATACAAGATTTATATATTCTTGTGTCATTGAGGCTTGCTTTGTGCCCAACTATATGGCAAATTTTTGAGAAGGTTCTATGAGGTGCTGAAAAGAAGGTCTACTCTTTTGTGCTTGGGTGAAAATTTCAGTAGACAGCTATTATTTCCATTTGATTTAGGACCTCTGTAACTGTTATTATTTCGCTATTTAGCTTCTGTCTAGAACATCTTGCCTTGGTAGGAGAGGAGAGTTGAACTCTCCCACTATTAAGGTGTTGGGATCTATTTGTGATTTAAACTTTAATAATGTTTCATTTACAAATGCAGTTGCTCTTGTATTTGGGTCATATATGTTCAGGACTATGATGACCTCCTGATGGATGTTTCCTTTCATGAGAATGAAATGCCCTTCCTCATGTTTTTTAATTAATTTTGGTTGAAAGGCTATTTTTTTAGATATTATGATAAATTCTACAGCTTATTATCTGGGTCTATTTGCTTGAAAAACATTTTTCCAGCTGTATCCCACTCCCTCATTCCCTCCCAAATCCTCCCTTATTCCCTCATCTCCTTCCTGCACCTTTCCAAGTCCACTGATTGGGGAGGACCTCCTCCCCTTTCATCTGACCTTGTTTTATCAGGTATCTTCCAGACTGGCTGCAAAGTCCTCCTCTGTGGCCTAGCAGGACTGCTCCTACCTTGGGGGTTGGGGAGGTCAAAGAGCCTGCCATTGAGTTCCTGACAGAAATAGTCCCTGTTCCCCTTACTATAAAAATCCAGTGGGTTACTGAGCTACCACAGGTTTCATTTGAGCAGAGGTGTTGGTTATATCCATACATGGTCTTTGGTGGAGTGTCAGTCTCAGAAAAGACCCCTGTGCTCAGATATATTTGGTCCTTGTGGAGCTCCTATCCTTTCCATGTCATACAAACTCCCCCTTTTTCCTATGATTTCCTGCACTCTGCTGAAAGTTTGGATATGAATCTTAGTATCTGCTTTGATACACTGCTAGGTAGAGTCTTTCAGAGGCCCTCTGTGGAAGGCTCCTATCCTGTTACTTGTTTTCTTCTACCTCCAAGTCCATCACATTGTCTTTGTGAGTGAGGTTTGATCATCTTAACCAGGGTACTCTTTCTTGTTTATCTTCTTTAGATGTATAGATTTCACTATGTTTATCCTATCTTATAGGTCTGTATAAGTGAGTACATACCATGTGTGTCTTTCTATTTTTGGGATACCTCACTCAGGATGATCCTTTCTAGGTCCCACCATTTGCCTGCAAATTTCATGATTTCCTCATTTTTAATTGCTGAGTAGTATTCCATTGTATAAAAGTGCCACAATTTCTGTATCTATTCCTCAACTGAGGGACATCTGGGTTGTTTTCAGGTTCTGGTTATTACAAATAAAGCTGCTATAAACATGGTTGAGCAAATGTCTTCATTGTGTACTTAAGCAAATTTTCGATATAGGCCTAGGAGTGGTATAGCTGGATCTTAAGGAAGCACTATTCCTAATTGTTTGAGAAAGTGCCAGATTTACTTCCAAAGTGGTTGTACAAGTTTACATTCCCACCAGCAATGGAGGAGAGTTCCCCTTTCTCCACAACCTCTCCAGCATGTGTTGTCACTTGAGTTTTTGATCTTAGTCCTTCTGATGGGTGTCAGGTGAAATCTCAGGGTTGTTTTGATTTGCATCTCCCTGATGGCTGAGCATGTTTATCATGTCTTTAACTGTTTCTCTCCCACTCTACAATCCTCTAGAGAAAATTCTCTCTTTAGATGTATACCCCATATTTTAATTGGATTACTTTATTTATTGCTTTTTAACATCTTTAGTTTTTTATATATGCAGGATATCAGCCATCTGTCAGATATAGGGTTGGTGAAGATATTTTCACAGTCTGTAGGCAGTCAATTTGTTCTTTTGCTTTACAGAAGCTTTTCAGTTTCATGATGTCCCATTTATCGATAGTTGCTCTTAGAGCCTGTGCTTTGGTTGTTCTTTTCAGGAAGTTGTCTCCTATGCCAATGCGTTCTGGGGTCTTTCCTACTTCTTCTTCTAACTGATCTAATGTATCAGGTTTTATGTTGAGGTCTTTGATCCACTTGGACTTTAGTTTTGTGCAGGGTGATAGATATGGAGTTATTTTCTTTTTCTTTCTCTTTATTTACTTATTTTTTTTTTTTTTGCGTATAGATATGGAGTTATTTTCTTTCTTTCTTTCTTTTTTTTTTTTTTTGCATGTAGACATCCAGTTGGCTGAGCACAATTTGTTGAAGATGCTGTCTTTTTTCCATTGAATGGTTTTGGTTTTTTTGTCAAAAATCAAGTATTCATAGGTGTGTGTGGGTTTATTTCTGGGTCTTCTATTCAGTTTCACTGATCTTCTTCTGTTTCTATGCAAATACCATGCAGTTTTTATTACTATTGCTCTGTAGTACAGCTTGAGATGTGAGATGAAGATACCTCAAGGTTATCTGTTGTTGTGCAGGATTGATTCTCGGTTTTTTGTTTCTCCATATGAAGCTGAGAATTTTTCTTTCACGGTCTGTAAAGAACTGAGTTGGTATTTTGATGGAAATTGCGTTGAATGTGTAGATTGCTTTTGGCAGGAGGGCCATTTTCACTATGTTAATCCTACCAATCCATGAGCATGGGAGATCTTTCCATCTTATATCTTCTTCAATTTCTTTCTTCAGAGACTTAAAGTATTTTTTTCTTTTTTTTCAAACAGGTCTTTTACTTGCTTGGTTAGAGTCACCCCAAAGTATTTTATGTTATTAGTGGCTATTGTGAAGGGTGTTTTTTCCCTGATTTCTTTCTTGGCCCTTTTGTCTTTGGCATAAAGGAGAGCTTCTTATTTTTTTGAGTTGACTTTGTATCCTGCCACTTTGCTGAAGGTGTTTATCAGCTGATGGAGCTCTCTGTTTGAATTTTGGGGGTCGCTCATGCAGACTATCATTATCTGCGAATAGTGACACTTTGACCTCTTCCTTTCTAATTTGTATCCTCTTGATCTCCTTTAGTTGCCTTATTGCTTTAGCTAGGACTTCAAGTAGTATGTTGAAGATATATGGAGAGAGTGAGCAGCCTTGCCTTGTCCCTGATTTCAGTGGAATTGATTTAAGTTTCTCTCCATTGAGTTTGTTGTTGGCTATAGGCTTGGTTTATATTGCCTTTACTATGTTTAGGTATGTGCCTTGTATCTCTGATCTCTCCACGACTTTAAACATGAATGGGTGTGGGACTTTGTCAAATGCTTTTTCGGCATCTAAGGAGATGATCATGTGGTTTTCTCCTTCAGTTTGTTAATGTGGTGGATTACATTGATGGATTTCTGTATGTTGAACCACCCTTGCATGCCTGGGTTGAAGCCTACTTGGTCATGGTGGGTGATATCTTTGATGTGTTCTTGGATTCCATTTGGAAGTAATTTATTGAGTATTTCTGCATCAATGTTCATAAGAGTGATAGGTCTGAAGTTCTCTATTTTTGTTGGGTCTTTGTGTGGTTTAGGTATCAGTGTGACTGTGGCTTCATAGAATAAGTGTGGTAATGCTCCTTCTGTTTCTATTTTGTGGAATAGTTTGGAGAGAATTGGAGTTAACACTTCTTTGAATATTGGTAGAATTCTGCACTAAATCCATCTGGCCCAGGGCTTTTTTTGGAAGGGAGAGTGTTGATGACTGCTTCTGTTTCCTTCGGGGATATAGGACTATTTAGTCTTTCTCCCTGATCTTGACTTAATTTTGGTAGATGGACTCTATCTAGAAAATTCTCCATTTCCTTTAAATTTTTAAATTTGTGGCATATAGGCTTTTGTAGTAAGATCTAATGATTGCTTGGATTTTTTTCAGTGTCTGTAGTTATGTCCCCCTTTTCATTTCTGATTTTGCTGATTTGGATAGTTTCTCTCTGTCTTTTAGTTAATTTGGCTAAAGGTTTGTCTATCTTGTTGATTTTCTCAAAGAGTCAGCTCTGGATTTCATTGATTCTTTGAATAGTTTTATTTGTTTCTAATTGATTGATTTCTGCCCTGAGCTTCATTATTTCCAGCTGTCTGCTCCTCTTAGATGCATTTGTTCTTTTTTTTTTTTTTCTAGGACTTTCAGTTGGGCCATTAAGTTGCTTGTATGAGACGTCACAAATTTCTTCTTGAAGACACTTAGTGCTATGAATTTCCTCTGAGCACTGCTTTCATTGTGTCCCATAAATTAGGGTATGTTGTACCTTCATTTTCATTGAATTCTAGGAAGTCTTTATTTCCTTTCTTTATTTCTTCCTTAACCCACCTGTCATTGAGCATCAAGTTGTTCAGTTTCCATTTGCTTGTAGGC